>NW_026061856.1:0-1300470 GCF_023897955.1 Schistocerca gregaria
ACTTAATGTCAGATCGTCACATTGGCCGCTCTTCACTCTGAAACGGTTACATTTAACGTGTGCAAAGCTATGTCGCGTGCTGCGGAATGCGGATACACAAAAAGCATCATAGTGGAACACAGAAGAAGATTATAAGTTTATGTAATAGCCAGTAAGAAACAGTAAACTCAGGTTTAGTTATAGATTTTTGACTTTTTAGCCGGTTTTGGTGCCTTCGACATGAGCTAGGACCTTCAGATTTTGCATGAAGGGAAGACTAGCAGCCACGTTGCACGGGAGAATGTGGAAAGTGTTCATATGTAGTTAAAACCTAAGAAATCCTCCCGTTTACGTCATTTGCTATCGATTCGACTTAAAGTCAGATCGTCACATTGGCGCCTTTTCTCTCTGAAACGGTTACATTTATCGTGTGCAAAGCTACGTTGCGTGCTTCGATATGCTCAGACACTAAAAGCAACATAGTTGAATACAGAAGAAGCTTCTAAATTGATGTAATAGCAAGTAAGAAGCAGTACAATTCTAGTTTAGTTATCGATATTTGACTTTTTAGCCGGCTTTGGTGCCTTGGACATGAGCTAGGACCTTAAGATGTTGCATGAAGGGAGGACTATTAGCCACGTTGTACGGGAGAATGTTAAAAGTGTTCATGTGTAATAAAAACCTAAGAGATCCGCCCATTTTCGTCATTTGCTATCGAATCGACTTAATGTCAGATCGTCACACTGGCCGCTCTTCTCTCTGAAACGGTTACATTTATCGTGTGCAAGACTATGTTGCGTGCTGCGAAATGCGGAGACAGTAAAAGCACCATAGTGGAACACAGAAGAAGATTATAAGTTGATGTAATAGTCAGTAAGAAGCAGTACAAATCAAGTTTAGTTATCGATTTTTGACTTTTTAGCCGGCTTTGGTGCCTTGGACATGAGATAGGACACTAATATTTTTCATGAATCGAAAACTAGCAGCCACGTTGCACGTGAGAATATGAAAAGTGTGCGTACGTAATAAAAACCTAAGAAATCCGTCCGTTTTCGTCATTTGCCATCGTATCCACTTAATGTCAGATAGTCACATTGGCCGCTCTTCTCTATGAAACGGTAACATTTAACGTGTGCAAAGCTATTTCGCGTGCTGCGGAATGCGGAGACAGTAAAAGCACCATAGTGGAACACAGAAGAAGATTACAAGTTTATGTAATAGCCAGTAAGAAACAGTAAACTTAAGTTTAGTTATAGATTTTTGACTTTTTAGCCGGTTTTGGTGCCTCGGACATGAGCTAGGACATTAAGATTTTTTATGAATGGAGGACTAGAAGCCACGTTGCACGGGAGAATGTGAAAAGTGTTCGTATGTAGTAAAAACCAAGGAATCCGCCCGATTTTGTCATCTGCTATCGAATCGACTTAATGTCAGATGGTCACATTGGCCGTTCTTCTCTCTGAAACGGTTACATTTATCGTGTGCCAAGCTATGTCGCGTGCTGGGGAATGCGGAGAAACCAAAGGCACCATAGTAGAACACAGAAGAAGCTTCTACGTTCATGTAATAGGCAGTAAGAAGCAGTAAAATAATAGTTTTAGCTATCGATTATTGACTTTTTAGCCGGCTTTGGTGCCTTGGACACCAGCTTTGACCTTAAAATTCTTCATTGAGGGAGGACTAGCCGCCACTTTGCACGGGAGAATCTGATATGCGTTCATATGTAGTAAAAACCTAAAAAATCCGCCTGTTTTCGTCATTTGCTATCGAATCGACTTAATGTCAGATCGTCACTTTGGCCGCTCTTCTCTCTGTAACGGTTACATTTAACGTGTGCAAAGTTATGTCCCGTGCTGCGGAATGCGGAGACACTAGAAGCATCATAGTAGACTACAGACGACGCTTCTAAGTTGATGTAATAGCCAATAAGAAGCAGTAAAATAATAGTTTTAGCTAACGATTATTGACTTTTTAGCCGGCTTTTCTGCCTTGGACATGAGCTAGGACCTGAAGATTTTGAATGAAGGGAGGACTAGAAGCCACGTTGCACGGGAGAATGTGAACAGTGTTCTTATGTTTTAAAAACCTAATAAATCCGCCCGTTTTCGTCATTTCGTATCGAATCGACTTAATATCCGATCGTAACATTGGCCGCTCTTCTCACTGAAACGGTTACATTTATCGTGTGCAATGCTATGTCGCCTGCTGCGGATGCGGAGACACTAAAATCCCCATAAAAGAACACAGAAGAAGTTTTTTATTTGATGTAATAGCCAGTAAGAAGCAGTACAATTCAAGTTTATTTATCGATTTTTTCCTTTTGAGCCGGCTTTGGTGCCTTGTACATGAGTTAGGACCTTAAGATTTTGCATAAAGGGACGGCTAGCAGCCACATGACATGGAAGAATGTGAAAAGTGTTCATATGTAGCAACAACTTAATAAATCCGCCTGTTTTCGTCATTTGCTATCGAATCGTTTTAATTTCAGATCGTCACATTCCCCGCTCCTCTCTCTGAAACGGTTACATTTATCGTGTGCAAAGCTATGTCGCCTGCTGCGGATGCGCAGACACTAAAATCCCCATAAAAGAAAACAGAAGAAGTTTCTAATTTGATGTAATAGCCAGTAAGAAGCAGTACAATTCAAATTTAGTTATCGATTTTTTCCTTTTGAGCCGGCTTTGGTGCCTTGGACATGAGCTAGGACCTTAAGTTTAGCATGAAGGGACACGTAGCTGCCACGTTGCACGGGAGAATGTGAAAAGTGTTCATATGTAGTAGAAACCTAAGAAATCGGTCTGTTTTCGTCATTTGCTATCGATTCGACTTAATGTCAGATCGTCACATTGGCCGCTCTTCTCTCTGAAACGGTTACATTTATCGTGTGCAAAGCTATGTTGCGTGCTGCGATATGCGGGGACACTAAAAGCACCATAGTAGAACACAGAAGAAGATTATAAGTTGCCATTAAGAAGCATTACAACTCAAGTTTAGTTATCGATTTTTGACTTTTTAGCCGGCTTTGGTGCCTTCGAAATGAGCTAGGACCTTAAGATGTTGCATGCAGGGAGGACTAGCAGCCACGTTGCACGGGAGAATGTGAAAAGTGCTCATATGTAGTAAAAACCTAAGAAATCGGCCTGTTTTCCTCATTTGCTATCGAATCGACTCAATGTCAGATGGTCACGTCGATGGCTCTTCTCTCTGAAACGGTTACATTTATCGTGTGTAAAGCTATGTCGCGTGCTGCGGAATGCGGAGAAACTAAAAGCACCATAGTTGAACCCAGAAGAAGCTTCTAAGTTGATGTAACAGCCAGTAAGGAGCAGTAAAATAATAGTTTTAGCTATCGATTATTTACTTTTTAGCCGGCTTTGGTGCCTTGGACATGATCTAGGACCTCAAGAATTTCTATTAATGGAGGACTAGCACCCACGTTGCACGGGAGAATGTGAAAAGTGTTCATATGTAGTAAAAAGCTAAGAAATCGGCCCGTTTTCGTCATTTGCTATCAATTCGACTTAATGTCAGATCGTCACATAGGCCGCTCTTCTCTCTGAAACAGTTAAATTTATCGTGTGCAAAGCTTTGTTGCATGCTGCCACATTCGGAGGCACTAAAGGCAACATGGTAGAACACAGAAGAAGCTTCTAAGTTGATGTAATATCCAGTAAGAAGCAGTAGAATTCAAGTTTAGTTATTGATTTTTGACTTTTTAGAAGGCTTTGGTGCCTTGGACATGAGCTAGGACATTAAGATTTTTCATGAATAGAGGACTAGCAGCCAACGTTGCCCGGAGAATGTGAAAAGTGTTCATATGTAGTTAAAACCTAGGACATCCGCCCATTTTCGTCAACTGCTATCGAATCGACTTAATGTCTGATCGTCACATTGGCCGCTTTCTCTCTGAAACGGTTACATTTATCCTGTGCAAAGTATGTCGCGGGTTGCGATATGCGGAGACACTAAAAGCACCATAGTAAACCACAGAAGAAGCTTCTAAGTTGATGTAATAGCCAGTAAGAAGCTGTACAACTCAAGTTTAGCAATCGATTTTTGACTTTTTAGCCTGCATTGATGCGTTGGACATGAGCTAGGACTTTAAGATTTTGCATGAAGGGAGGACTAGCAGCCACGTTGCACGGGGGAATGTGAAAAGTGTTCATATGTAGTAAAAACCTAATAAATCTGACATTTTTCAAATTTGCTATCGAATCGACTTAATGTCAGATGGTCACATTGGCCGCTCTTCTTTCTGTAACGGTTACATTTATCGTGTGCAAAGCCATGTTGCGTGCTGCGATATGCGATATGCACCATAGTAAAACACAGAATAATATTATAAGTTGATGTAATAGCCAGTAAGAAGCAGTACAACTCAAGTTTAGTTATCGATTTTGGCTTTTTAGCCGGCATTGGAGCCTTGGATATGAGCTAGGACCTTAAGATGTTGCTTGCAGGGAGGACTAGCAGCCACGATGCACGGGGGAGAATGTGAAAAGTGTTCATATGTACTAAAAACCTAAGAAATCGGCCTGGTTCTTGTCATTTGCTATCGAATCGACTCAATGTTAGATGGTCACGTCAACGGCTCTTCTCTCTGAAACGGTCACATTTAACGTGTGCTAAGCTATGTCGCGTGCTGGGGAATGCGGAGAAACTAATATCACCATAGTAGAACACAGAAGAAGCTTCCAAGTTTATGTAATAGCCAGTAAGAAGCAGTAGAATTCAAGTTTAGTTATTGATTTTTTACTTTTTAGCCTGCTTTGGTGCCTTGGACATGAGCTAGGACATTTAGATTTTTCATGAATAGAGGACAAGCAGCCAACGTTGCACGGGAGAATGTGAAAATTGTTTGTATGTAGTAAAATCGTGAGTAATCCGCAAGTTATCGTCATTTGCTATTGAATCGACTTCATTTCAGATCGTCACATTGGCCGCTCTTCTCTCTGAAACGGTTACATTTATGGTGTGCAAAGCTATGTCGCCTTCTGCGGAATGCGGAGTCACTAAAATCCACATAAAAGAAGACAGAAGATGTTTCCAAGTTGATGTAATAGCCAGTAAGATGCACTACAATTCAAGTTTAGTTATACACTAGATCGCGTGTTAGTCAATATAGAGCGTTGGACATGAGCTAGGAACTTACGATTTTGCAAGAAGTAAGGACTAGCAACTACGTTGCACGGGAGAATGTGAAAAGTGTTCATATGTAGTAAAAACCTAGGAAATCAACCCGTTTTCTTCATTTGCTAGCGAATCGACTTAATGTCGGATCGTCACATTGGCCACTCTTCTCTCTTAAACGCTTACATTTATCGTGTGCAAAGCTATGTCGCGTGCTGCGACTTGCGGAAACACTAAAAGCCCCATAGCTGAACACAGAAGAAGCTTCTAAGTTGTTGGAATACCCAGTATGAAGCAGTACAATTCAAGTTTAGTTATCGATTTTTGACTTTTGAGCTGGCTTTGGTGCCTTGGATATGAGCTAGGACCTTAAGATTTTGCATGAAGGGAGGACTAGCAGCCACGTTGCACGGGAGAATGTGAAAAGTGTTCATATGTAGTAAAAACCTAAGAAATCGGGCTGTTCTCGTCATTTGCTATCGAATCGACTCAATATTAGATGGTCACCGACCGACGGCTCTTCTCTCTGAAACGGTTACATTTATCGTGTGCAAAGCTACGTCGCGTCCTGCGGAATGCTGAGAAACTAAAAGCACGATAGTAGAACACAGAAGAAGCTTCTAAGTAGATGTAATAGCCAGTAAGGAGCAGTAAAATAATAGTTTAACTATCGATTATTGACTTTTTAGCCGGCTTTGGTGCCTTGGACATGATCTAGGACCTTACGAAATTCTGTGTAGGGAGGACTAGCAGCCACGATGCACGGGAGAATGTGTAAAGTGTCCATATGTAGTAAAAACCTAAGAAATCCGCCCGTTTTTGTCATTTGCTATCGATTCGACTTAATGTCAGATCGTCACTTTAACCGCTCTTCTCTCTGAAACGATTACATTTATCGTGTGCAAAGCTATGTTACGTGTTTCGATATGCGAAGACACTAAAGGCACCATAGCATTTATCGTGTGCAAAGCTATGTTGCATGCTGCGATATGCGGAGACACTAAAGGCACCATAGTAGTACACAGAAGAAGCTTCTAAGTTGATGTAATTGCCAGTAAGAAGCAGTACAATTCAAGTTTAGTTATTGATTTTTGTCTTTTTAGCCGACTTTGGTACCTTGGACATGAGCTAGGACATTAAGATTTTTCATGAATTGAGGACTAGCAGCCACGTTGCAGGGGAGAATGTGCAAATTGTTCGTATGTAGTAAAAACCTGTGAAATCCGCCAGTTTTCGTCATTTGCTATTGAATCGACTTCATTTCAGATCGTCACATTTGCCGCTCTTCTGTCTGAAACGGTTACATTTATCGTGTGCAGAGCTATGTCGCGTGCTGCGAATGCGGAGACACTACAATCCCCATAAAAGAACAGCGAAGAAGTTTCTAATTTGATGTAATAGCCAGTAAGAAGCAGTACAACTCAAGTTTAGTTATCGATTTTTGACTTTTTAGCCGGCTTTGTGCCTTGGACATGCGAAGGACCTTAAGATTTTGTATGAATGTAACACTAGTAGCCACGTTGCACGGGCGAATGTGAAAATTGTTGGTATGTAGTAAAAACCTAAGAAATCCGCCTGTTTCGTCATTTGCTATCGAATAGACTTAATGTCAGATCGTCACATTGGCCGCTCATCTCTCTGAAACGATTACATTTATCGTGTGAAAAGCTATGTTTCGTGCTGCGGAATGCGGAGACGGAAAATGCACCGTAGTAGAACACAGAAGAAGCTTCTAAGTTGATGTAATAGCAAGTAAGAAACAGTACGATTTAAGTTTATTTATCGATTTTTGACTTTTTAGCCAGATTTTGTGCCTTGGATATGAGCTAGAACCTTAAGAATTTGTATGAAGGGAGGACTAGCAGCCACGTTGCACGGGGAGAACGTGAAAAGTGTTCTTATAAACTTAAAAACCTAAGATATCCGCCGGTTTTCGTCATTTGCTATCGATTCGACTTTATGTTTGATCGTCTCATTGGCCGCTCTTCTCTCTGAAACGGTTACATTTACCGTTTGCAAAGCTATGTCGCGTGCTGCGGAATGCTGAGACACTAAAACCCCTATAGTAGAACACAGAAGAAGCTTCTAAGTTGATGTACTAGCAAGTAAGAAGCAGTACAATTCATGTTTTAGTTACAGTTTTTTTGACTTTTTAGCCGGCTTTGGTGCCTTCTACATGAGCTAGGACCTTAAGATGTTGCATGAAGGTATGACTATCAGCCACGTTGTACGGGAGAATGTGAAAAGTGCTCATATATAGTAAAAACCAAAGAAATCCGTCCGTTTTCGTCATTTGCTACCGAATTGACTTCATGTCAGTTGGTCACATTGGACGCTCTTATCTCTGAAACGGTTACATTTAACGTGTGCAAAGCTACGCCGTGTGCTGCGGAATGCGGAGACGCTAAAAGCACCATAGTAGAACACAGAAGAAGCTTCTAAGTTGATGTAATAGCAAGTAAGAAGCAGTATAATTCAAGTTTTAGTTATCGATTTTTGTATTTTTAGCCGGTTTCGATGCCTTGGACATGAGCTAGGACCTTAAGATGTTGCATGAAGGGAGGCCAATCAGCCACGTTGTACAGGAGAATGTGAAAAGTGTTCATATGTAGTTAAAACCTGAGAGATCCGCCCGTTTTCGACATTTGCTATCGAATCGACTTAATGTCACATTTTCCGCTCTTTTCTCTGAAACGGTTACATTTATTTATTTATTTATTTATTTATTTATTTATTTATTTATTTATTTATGCATTTATTTTACCTGGCAAGATTAGGGCCTTCAGGCCCTCTCTTACACCTAACCAGGCATACTCAGATTGAACGAGTTACAGTTTCTACTTAACATTAATCGTGTGCAACGCTATGTCGCGTGCTGCTAGATGCGGAGACACTAAATGCACCATTGTAGAACACAGAAGAAGCTTATAAGTTGATATAATAGCCAGTAACAAGCAGTACAACTCAAGTTTAGCTTTCGATTTTTGACTTTTTAGCCGGCTTTGGTGCGTTGGACATGAGGTAGGACCTTAAGATTTGCATGAAGGGAGGAGTAGCAGCCGCAGTGCACGGGAGAAATGGAAAGGGTTCATATGTAGTAACAACCTAATAAATCTGCCCGTTTTCGTCATTTGCTATCGAATCGACTTAATGTCAGATCGTCACATTAGCCGCTCTTCTCTCTCAAAGGGTTACATTTGTCGTGTGCAAAGCTATGTCGCGTGCTGCGGAATGCGGAGACGCTAAAAGCACCATAGTAGAACACAGATGAAGCTTCTAAGTTGATGTAATTGCAAGTAAGTAGCGTACAATTAAAGTTTTAATTATCGATTTTTGACTTTTTGCCGGCTATGGTGCCTTGGACATGAGCTAGGACCTTAAGATATTGCATGAAGGGAGGACTATCAGCCACGTTGTGCGGGAGAATGTGAAAAGTGTTCATATGTAGTAGAAACCTAGGAGATCCGCCCGATTTCGTCATTTGCTATTGAATCGACTTAATGTCAGATGGTCACATTGGGCGCTCTTCTCTCTGAACGGTTACATTTATCGTGTGCAAAGCTATGTCGTGTGCTGCGGAATGCGGAGACGCTGAAAGCACCATAGTAGAACACAGATGAAGCTTCTAAGTTGATGTAATAGCAAGTAAGAAGCAGTACAATTCGAGTTTTAGTTACCGATTTTTGACTTTTTAGCCGGCTTTGGTGCGTTGGACATGATCTAAAACCTTAAGATGTTGCATGAGGGGAAGACTATCAGCCACGTTGTACGGGAGAATTTGAAAAGTGTTCATATGTAATAAAAACCTAAGAGATACGCCCGGTTTCGACGTTTGCTATCTAATCGACTTAATGTCAGATCGTCACATTCGCTGCTCTTTTCTCCGAAACGTTCATTTATCGTGAGCTAAGCTATGTCGCGTGCTGCGATATGCGGAGACACTAAACGCACCTTAGTAGAACACAGAAGAAGCATCTAAGTTGGTGGAATAGCAAGTAAGAAGAATTACAATTCAAGCTTTAGTTATCGATTTTTGACTTTTTACCCGGCTTTGGTGCCTTGGACATTAGCTAGGACCTTAAGATTTTGCATGAAGGGAGGTCTAGCCGCCACGTTGCACGGGGGAATGTGAAAGATGTTCATATGTAGTAAAAACCTGAGAAACTCGCCAGTTTTCGTCATTTGCTATCGAATCGTCACATTGGACGCTCTTCTCTCTGATACGGTTACATTTATCGTGTGCAAAGCTATGTCACGTGCTGCGGAATGCGGAGACACTAAAAGCCCCATAGTAGAACACAGAAGAAGCTTCTAAGTTGATGTAATAGCCAGTAAGAAGCTGTAGAATTCAAGTTTAGTTATCGATTTTTGACTTTTTAGACGGCCTTGGTGCCTTGGCCATGAGCTAGGAAATTAAGATTTTACATGAATGGAGGACTAGCAGCCACGTTGCACGGGAGAATGTGAAGAGTGTTCATATGTAGTAAAAACCTGAGAAATCCGCCCGTTTGCGTCGTTTGATTTTGAATCGACTTAATGTCATATCGTCACATTGGCTGCTCTTCTCACTGAAACGGTTACATTTATCGTGTGCAAGGCTATGTTGCGTGCCGCGGAATGCGAGACACTAAAAGCCCTATAGTAGAACGCAGAAGAAGCTTCTAAATTGATGTACTAGCCAGTAAGAAGCAGTAGAATTCAAGTTTAGTTATCGGTTTTTGTCCTTTGAGCCGGCTTTGGTGCCTTGGACATGTGTTAGGACATTAAGATCTTTTATGAATGGAGGACTAGCAGCCACGTTGCACGGGAGAATGTAAAAAGTGTTCATATATAGTAAAAATGTGAGAAATCCGCCCGTTTTCGTCATTTGCTACCGAATCGACTTAATGCCAGATCGTCAGTTTGGCCGCTCTTCACTCTGAAACGGTTACATTTATCGTGTGCAAAGCTATGTCGCGTGCTGCGGTATGCGGAGACACTAAAAGCACCATAGTAGAACACAGATGAAGCTTGTAAGTTGATGTAATAGCAAGTAAGAATCAGTACAATTCAAGTTTCACTTATCGATTATTGACTTTTTAGCAGGCTTTGGTGCCTTGGAAATGAGCTATGGCCTTACGATTTTGCATGAAGGGAGGACTAGCAGCCACGTTGCACGGGAGAATGTGAAAAGTGTTCATATGTATTAAAAACCTAAGAAATCCGCCCGTTTTCGTCATTTGCTATCGAATCGACTTAGATCGTCATATTGGCCCCTCTTCTCTATGAAACGGTTACATTTATCGTGTGCAAAACTTTGCCGCGCGCTGAGGTATGCGGAGACACTAAAAGTACCACAGTAGAACACTGAAGAAGTTTCTAAGAAGATGTAATAGAAAGTAAGAAGCAGTACACTTTAAGTTAAGTCAACGATTATTGACTTTTTAGCCGGCTTTTGTGCCTTCGACATGAGCTAGAACCTTAAGATTTTGCATGAAAGTACATGTGTACGCCCAGCTGCGCGGGAGAATGTGATAAGTGTTTATATGTAGTAAGCACATGAGAAATCCGTCCGATTTCGTCATTTGCCATCGAGTCGACGTCATGCCAGATCATCACATTAGCCGCTTTTCTCTCTGAAACGATTACATTCATCGTCTGCAAAGATAAGACGCTTGCCGCGGTATGTGGAAACACTAAAAGCACCATAGTAAATCACAGAAGAAACTTCTAAGAAGATGTAATCGCCAGTAAGAAGCAGTACTATTCAAGTTTTAGTTATCGGTTATTTACTTATTTGCCGACTTTAGTGCTTTGGACATGAAATAGCACTTTAAGATTTTGCATCAAAAACGTCTGTACGCCACGTTGCAGGTGAGAATGTGAAAAGTGTTCATATGTAGTAACCACATGAGAAATCCGAGCGTTTTCGTCATTTGCCATCGAATCGACTTAATGCCAGATCGTCATATTGGCCGCTTTTTTCTCTCAAACGGTCACATATATCGTCTGCAAAATTATTTCGCGTGTTTGGGTATGCGGAAAAAACTGAAAACATCATATTAGAACACAGAAGAATCCGCTAAGAAGATGTAATCGCCAATTAGGAGCAGTAGTATTCAAGATTTAGTTACCGGTAATTCACTTATTTGCCGGCTTTGGTACATTGGACATGACCGCCGCCCTAAAGATTTTGCACGAAACGACGTCTGTAAACCACGTTTTACTGGGGAATGTGAAAACTGTTCATATGTAGTAAAAACTTGAGAGATCAGCTCGCATTCGTCATTTGCCATCAAATCGACATGATGCCAGATCTTCACATTGGCCGCTTTTCTCTCTGAAACGGTTACATTCATCTTCTGCAAAGAAATGTCGCTTTCCGCCGTATGCGGAGATACTAAAGGCACCATTGTATAACACAGAAGCAGATTCTAAGAAGAAATAATAGCCAGTAAGAAGCAATACTATTCAAGTTTTAGTTATCGGTTATTCACTTATTTGCCAGCTTTGGTGCATTGGACATGAGCTATAACCTTAAGATTTTGCATGAAAGTACGTCTGTACGCCACGTTGCACGGGAGAATGTGAAAGGTTTACATAATAGTAAGAACATGAGAAATACGCCCGTTTTCGTCATTTGCGTTCGCATCGACTTAATGCCATATCGTCACATTGGCCGCTTTTCGCTCTGAAACGGTTACATTTATCTTCTGCAAAATTATGACGTGTTTTCCGGTATGCGGAAAAAACTGAAAACATCATATTAGAACACAGATAAAGCTTCTAAGAAGATGTAATCGCAAGTAAGAAGCAGTACTATTCAAGTTTTAGTTATTGGTTATTCACTTGTTTGCCGCCTTTGGTACAATGGACATCAGTTCAAATGGCTCTGAGCACAATGGGACTCAACTGCTGAGGTCATTAGTCCCCTACAACTTAGAACTACTTAAACCTAACTCACCTAAGGAGATCACACACATCCATGCCCCAGGCAAGATTCGAACCTGCGACTTTAGCAGTCGCACGGTTCGACATGAGCTAGGACCTTAAGATTTTACAGGAAAGTAGGTCTGTACGCCACGTTGCACAAGAGAATGTGGAAAGGGTTCATAAGTAGTAAAAACCTCAGAAATTCGATCGCTTTCGTCGTTTGCTATCGAATCGAAAGTATTACCAGATCTTCACATTGGCCGCTTTTCTCTCTGAAACAGTTACATTTATCGTCTGGAAATTTATGTCGCGTATTGCAATATGTCGAAGAAACTGAAAACATCATATCAGAACACAAAAAAAGCTTCTAAGAAGATGTAATCGAATGTAGCAAGCAGTACTATTCAACTTTTAGTTATCGGTTATTCACTTATTTGCCGGCTTTGGTGAATTGGACATGAACTAGAGCCTTAAGATTTTGCATGAAAGTACGTCTGTACGCCACGTTGCACGGGAGAATGTGAAAAGTGTTCATATGTACTAACAACATGAGAAATCCGCCCGTTTTCGACATTTGCCATTGAATCGACTTATTGCCAGATCGTCATACTGGCTACTTTTCTCTCTGAAACAGTTACATTTATCGTCTGTAAAGTTATGTCGCGTGTTAGGGTATGCGGAAAAAACTGAAAACATTATATTAGAACACAGAAAAAGCTTCTAAGAAGATGTAATCGAAAGTAGGAAGCAGAAATATACAAGCTTTAGTTATCGGTTATTCACTTATTTGCCGCCTTGGTGCATTGGACATGAGCAAGGACCTTAAGATTTTGCATGAGAGTACGTCTGTACGCCACGTTGCACGGGAGAATGTAAAAAATGTTCATATGTAGTAACAACATGAGAAATCCGCCATTTTTCGTCATTTTCCATCGAATCGACTTAATGCCAGATCGTCACATTGGCCGCTTTTCTCTTTGAAACTGTTACATTCATCGTGTGCAAAGTTATGTCGCTTGCCGCGGTTTGCGCAGACACTAAAAGCACTACAGTAGAACACAGAAGAAGCTTCTAAGAAGATGTAATTGGCCAGTAACAAGCAGTACTAGTCAAGTTCTAGTTATCGGTTATTCACTTATTTTCCGGCTTTGGTGCATTGGACATCAGCTATGACCTTAGGATTTTGCAAGAAAGTACGTCTGTACGACACGTAGCACGGGAGAATGTGGAAAGTGTTCATATGTAGTGAAAACCTGAGAAATACGATCGCTTTCGTCATTTGCTATCGAATCGAATGTATTGCCAGATCTTCACATTGGCCGCTTTTCTCTCTGAAACAGTTACATTTATCGTCTGGAAATGTATGTTGCGTTTTGCAATATGCGGAAAAAACTGAAAACATCATATTAGAACACAAAAATGCTTCTAAGAAGATGTAATCGAAAGTAGGAAGCAGTACTATTCAAGTTTTAGATATCGTTTATTCACGTATTTGCCGGCATTGGTGCATTGGACATGAGCTAGAACCTTAAGATTATGCATGAAAGTACGTCTCTACGCCACGTTGCACGGGAGAATGTGATAAGTGTTCACATGTAGTAACAACATGAGAAATCCGCACGTTTCCTACATTTGCCATTGAATCGACTTATTGTCAGATCGTCATATTGGCCACTATTCTCTTTGAAGCGGTTACATATATCGTCTGTAAACTTATGTCGCGTGTTTCGGTATGCGGAAAAAACTGAAAACATTATATTAGAACAGAGAAAAAGCTTCTAAGAAGATGTAATCGAAAGTAGGAAGCAGTACTATTCAATCTTTAGTTATCGGGTATTCGCATATTTGCCGGCTTTGGTGCATTAGACATGACCTAGGACCTTAAGATTTTGCATGAAAGTACGTCTTTACACCAGGTTGCACGGGAGGATGTAAAAAGTGTTCATATGTAGTAACAACATGAGAAATTTGCCCGTTTTCGACATTATCCATCGAATCGAATTAATGCCAGAGCGTCATATTGGCTACTTTTCTCTCTGAAAAGGTTACATTTACTGTCTGCAAAAGTAAGTCGCGTGTTACGGTATGCAGAAAAAAATGAAAACATCATATTAGAACACAGAAAAAGCTTCTAAGAAGATGTAATCGCCAGTAAGAAGCAGTACTATTAAGTTTTAGTTATCGGTGATTCACTTATTTACCGGCTTTGGTGCATTGGACATGAGCTAGGACCTTAAGATTTTGCATTAAAGTACGTCTGTAGGCCACGTAGTACGGGACAATGTGAAAAGTGTACACAATAGTAACAACATGAGGAATCCGCCCGCTTTCGTCGTTTGCTATCAAATCGAATGTATTGACATATCTCCACATTGGCCGATTTTCTCTCTGAAACAGTTACATTTATCGTCTGGAAATTTAAGTCGCGTGCTGCAATATGCGGAAAAAACTGAAAACATCATACTAGAACACAGAAAAAGCTTCTCAGAAGATGTAATCGCCAGTAAGAAGCAGTACTATTCAAGTTTTAGTTATCGGTGATTCACTTATTTGCCGCCTTTGGTCCATTGGACATGACCGACGACCTAAAGATTTTGCATGAAACGACGTCTGGAAACCAAATTGCACCGGGGAATGTGGAAACTGTTCATATGTAGTAAAAAATAGAGAAAACCGCCCGCTTTCGTCATTTGCTACCGAATCTATTTTATTGCAACACCTTCACATTGGCTGCTTTTCTCTCTGACACAGTTAGATTTACCGTCTGGAAATGTATGTCGCGTATTGCAATATGCGGCAGAAACTGAAAACATGATATTAGAACACAAATAAAGCTTCTAAGAAGATATAATCGAAAGTAGCAAACAGAAATATACTCTTTGACTTATTTGCCGGCTTTGGTGCATTGGGCTTGAGCTAGGACCTTAAGATTTTGCATAATATTACGTCCGTACGCCACGTTGCACGCGAGAATCTGGAAAGTGTTCATATGTAGTGAAAACCTGAGAAATACGATCGCTTTCGTCATTTGCTATCGAATCGAATGTATTGCCAGATCTTCACATTGGCCGCTTTTCTCTCTGAAATAGTTACATTTATCGTCTGGAAATGTATGTTGCGTTTTGCAATATGCGGAAAAAACTGAAAACATCATATTAGAACACAAAAATGCTTCTAAGAAGATGTAATCGAAAGTAGGAAGCAGTACTATTCAAGTTTTAGATATCGTTTATTCACGTATTTGCCGGCATTGGTGCATTGGACATGAGCTAGAACCTTAAGATTATGCATGAAAGTACGTCTCTACGCCACGTTGCACGGGAGAATGTGATAAGTGTTCATATGTAGTAACAACATGAGAAATCCGCACGTTTCCTACATTTGCCATTGAATCGACTTATTGTCAGATCGTCATATTGGCCACTATTCTCTTTGAAGCGGTTACATATATCGTCTGTAAACTTATGTCGCGTGTTTCGGTATGCGGAAAAAAACTGAAAACATTATATTAGAACAGAGAAAAAGCTTCTAAGAAGATGTAATCGAAAGTAGGAAGCAGTACTATTCAATCTTTAGTTATCGGGTATTCGCATATTTGCCGGCTTTGGTGCATTAGACATGACCTAGGACCTTAAGATTTTGCATGAAAGTACGTCTTTACACCAGGTTGCACGGGAGGATGTAAAAAGTGTTCATATGTAGTAACAACATGAGAAATTTGCCCGTTTTCGACATTATCCATCGAATCGACTTTATGCGAGATCATCCCAATGGCCGCTTTTTTCTCTGAAAAGGTTACATTCATCGTCTGCAAAACTATGTCGTGTGTTGCGGTATGTGAAAAAAACTGAAAACTTTATATTAGAACACAGAAAAAGCTTCTAAGAAGATGTAATCGCCAGTAAGAAGCAGTACTATTAAGTTTTAGTTATCGGTGATTCACTTATTTACCGGCTTTGGTGCATTGGACATGAGCTAGGACCTTAAGATTTTGCATTAAAGTACGTCTGTAGGCCACGTAGTACGGGACAATGTGAAAAGTGTACACAATAGTAACAACATGAGGAATCCGCCCGCTTTCGTCGTTTGCTATCAAATCGAATGTATTGACATATCTCCACATTGGCCGATTTTCTCTCTGAAACAGTTACATTTATCGTCTGGAAATTTAAGTCGCGTGCTGCAATATGCGGAAAAAACTGAAAACATCATACTAGAACACAGAAAAAGCTTCTCAGAAGATGTAATCGCCAGTAAGAAGCAGTACTATTCAAGTTTTAGTTATCGGTGATTCACTTATTTGCCGCCTTTGGTCCATTGGACATGACCGACGACCTAAAGATTTTGCATGAAACGACGTCTGGAAACCAAATTGCACCGGGGAATGTGGAAACTGTTCATATGTAGTAAAAAATAGAGAAAACCGCCCGCTTTCGTCATTTGCTACCGAATCTATTTTATTGCAACACCTTCACATTGGCTGCTTTTCTCTCTGACACAGTTAGATTTACCGTCTGGAAATGTATGTCGCGTATTGCAATATGCGGCAGAAACTGAAAACATGATATTAGAACACAAATAAAGCTTCTAAGAAGATATAATCGAAAGTAGCAAACAGAAATATACTCTTTGACTTATTTGCCGGCTTTGGTGCATTGGGCTTGAGCTAGGACCTTAAGATTTTGCATAATATTACGTCCGTACGCCACGTTGCACGCGAGAATCTGGAAAGTGTTCATATGTAGTAGAAACCTCAGAAATCCGCCCGCTTTCGTCATTTGCTATCGAATCGAATTAATTGCCAGATCGTCACATTGGCCGCTTTTCTCTTTGAAAATGTTACATTCATCGTCTGCAAAGTTATGTCGATTGCCGCGGTATGCGGGGACACTAAAAGCACCATAGTAGAACACAGAGGATGCTTCTAAGAAAATGTAATCGGCCAGTAACAAGTAGTCTTATTTAAGTTTTAGTTATCGGTTATTCACATAGTTGCCGGCTTTGGTACATTGGACATGACCGACGACCTAAAGATTTTGCATGAAACGACGTCTGGAAACCACGTTGCACGGGAGAATGTAAAAAGTGTTCATATGTAGTAACCACATGAAAAATCCGCCCGTTTTCTACATTTGCCATCGAATCGAATTAATGCCAGAGCGTCATATTGGCTACTTTTCTCTCTGAAAAGGTTACATTTACTGTCTGCAAAAGTAAGTCGCGTGTTACGGTATGCAGAAAAAAATGAAAACATCATATTAGAACACAGAAAAAGCTTCTAAGAAAATGTAATCGCCAATAAGAAGCAGTACTATTCAAGATTTAGCTATCGGTAATTCACTTATTTGCCGGATTTGGTTCATTAGACGTGACCGACGACCTAAAGATTTAGCGTGATACGACGTCTGCAAACCACATTGCACGGGGGAAGGTGGAAACTGTTCATATGTAGTAAAACCTTCAGAGATCCGCTCGCTTTCGTCATTTGCCATCGTATCGACTTGATGCCAGAATGTCACATTGGTCGCTTCTCTATCTGAAACGGTTACATTTATCGTCTGCAAAATAATGTTGCGTGTTGCGGTATCCGAAAAAAACTGCAAACATATTAGAACACAATAAAAGCTTCTAAGAAGATGTAATCGGCAGTAACAAGCTGTATTATTCAAGTTTTTGTTATCGGTTATTCACTCATTTGCCGGCTTTGGCGCATTGGACATGAGCTGGTACCTTAAGATTTTGCACGAAAGTACGTCTGTACACCACGTTGCACGGAAGAATTAGAAAGGTTTCATATGTAGTTACCACATGCGATATCCGCCCGTTTTCGACACTTGCTATCGAATCGACTTAATGCCAGATCGTCATATTGCTCGCTTTTCTCTCTGAAAACGTTATATTTATCGTCTGCAAAATTATGTCGCGTGTTGCGTTATGCGGAAAAAACTGAAAACATCATATTAGAACACAGAAATAGCTTCTAAGAAGATGTAATAGCCAGTAAGAAGCAGTACTATTCAAGTTTTAGTTATCGGTTATTCCCTTATTTGCCGGCTTTGGTGCATTGGACAAGAGCTAGGACCTTACGATTTTGCATGAAAGTACGTCTGTACGCCAGAATACAGCATTTTCAGTTGTCAAAAGGCTTCTAAAACCGAACTGTTCATTTGACAGCAAATTGTGTGATATAAAATGATCAATTAACCTTACATGCACAGCCTTTTCGGTAACTTTTGGAAACACTGATGGCATAGAAGTAGGTCTAAAATTATCTACATTATCCCTTTCTCCCTTTTCATAAAGCGGCTTTACTGCTGAGTACTTTAATCGCTCAGGAAACTGACCAATTCTAAAGGAAAAATTGCAAATATGGCTAAATACAGGGCTAACATTTGTAGCACAGTGCTTTAATATTCTGCTAGGCACTCCATCATATGCATGAGAGTCCTTAGTCTTCAGTGATATAGTTATTGACTCAATCTCTCTCTTGCTTGTATCACAGAGGAGTATTTCAGACGTCAATCTCAGAAAGGTATTTGCTAAGAAATTTGTATGATTTCCTGTTGAAACTAAATTTTTATTTAGCTTGATTGTGACTACTTCTAACATTTTGATATAATTCGCGCTATGTTCTACATGAAATCATTATCCCACTAGTCAGCCAACTGTGCTGTCTATTACTGCTAGTACCCCATTCAGAATGTTCTAATGGAAAACAACTCTGAAAGAGCATGAGAAATGTGCCATGGAAAGCATTGTATTTATCATCTGTATTATTGGCACTATAAACATCTTGCCACTCTTGTTCCTTGACAAGTTTTAAAAAACACTCTATTGCTGTTGGATTGATTTTCCTACGTTCTTTGTATCTAAATATGACATTGGGTTGAGTACAAAAACCTTTTAGTGTTAAAATTTGTGCATTATGGTCTGAAAGGCCATTCACTCTTTTAATAACAGGATGCCCATCTAGTATTGAAGAACGAATAAAAATATTGTCTATGACTGTGATATTATTCGCCTGCACCCTAGTTTGAAAAAAAAACACAGTTGGCATCAGATCATATGAATTTAGGAGATCTACCAACATCATTTTTCTTGGGACCGAGCGAGGTGGCGCAGTGGTTAAGGCACTGGACTCACATTCGGGAAGACGACGGTTCAGTCCCGCGTTCAGCCACCTTGATTCAGGTTTTCCGTGATTTCCCTAAATCACTCCCGGCAAATTCTGGGTTAGTTCCTCTCAAAGGGCATGGCCGACTTCCTTCCCCATCCTTCCATAATCCGATGAGACCAATGACATCGCTGTCTGGTCTCCTTCCCCAAACAACCCAACCCCCCTTTTTCTTGCACAATCATATACAAAATTAATATTGTAGTCCCCACATATAACTACTTTCTGGTACTTCCTACAAAGTGAGTCAAGAACCCTCTCTAGCTTAAGCAAAAGTGCTCTGAAGTTGGAGTTAGAGGCCCTATAAACACCAGCAATTAGAAGCTGAGTTTCACTAAATTCAACAAATGCTGCACAACATTCAAATATCTGTTCAGTGCAGTGTTGTGATAAGTCTATGGACTCGAATAACATACTGTTTTTTAATTACGGAGACACCTCCCCATCCCGCAAGGAACTCCTTGAGAAACAGCCAGCTAATATGTAGCCTGGTAAAGGAAGCCTATAAATTATCAATTTATTGAAGTGGTGCTCTGATATACAAATAATTTCAGCGTAAACATCTGTTAGCAGTTCACTAACTCTATCTCTAATAACTCTTATATTCTGATGAAATATGCCAATTCCTTCTCTACTTGGAAACATTACATCCTCTGGAGGAGAGCCCTTAGAGGCACGCCGGCCGCGGTGGTCTTGCGGTTCTAGGCGCTCAGTTCGGAACCGCGCGACTGCTATGGTCGCAGGTTCGAATCCTGCCTCGGGCATGGATGTGTGTGATGTCCTTAGGTTAGTTAGGTTTAATTAGTTCTACGTTCTAGGCGACTGATGACCCCAGATGTTAATTTGCATAGTGCTCAGAGCCATTAGAACCATTTTGGAACCTTAGAGGCACTTCCTTTAAGCAGGTATACCAATCAGCTGACTTCAGTATTAAAAAGGTGCAGCTCTAACACCAAATACTACAGGAATTTTTCCATGAGTGACACCACTACCGCCACCACCACCCACTACACTGTCACCTATAAGCTTAGGTAGCCTCTCCTTCGCATACCTATTGAGGTGCAGGCCATGCCTAGTGAAACCCCATCTACTGATAGACCCAACTGGCACCACTGGGATGTGATCCATGCCTTCTCCCATTAGTGCACTCCCAGTCCCACAATTACGCGCCTAACAGCCGCATTAAGGTGTGGCCGATCATGATGCTGAAACAGTTGCACGAAAAACACATTAGTGCCACCAGTTTGAGTAGCTATCTTAACCAAGTCACCACTGACATCATACCCCCTGTCCCTATTGCGACTGCTCCCAGCACCACCCACTATCACTACCTGATCCTCCTTTGTAAAATTCTTACGTAACTCCCCTATGCTTTCAGCCACCTGAGCCAACCCTGCACTAGGCTTCACAATGCTTGTGACCTGGTACTCACTCCACAAAACTTCCTGCAAATGCTGGCCCAAACCTCTACCCGGTAACTACCTAGCAGCAGAATCTAGGCCTCCTAATTGCTGAGGACGGCTGCAAGTTTCCTCCATATACAGCTACACGAGGATCCTCTCCGCTCAACTTTGACAGTTTGTCGTATCTATTGCATGTATGCAAAGTAAAACTGTCTGACTACCTCCTTTTCCTATCTATCTTCTTGTAAACTGCCAGTTCCCATTCCCCAGCACCCTTCACCTTCCTCAACTTATCTAGTTCCTCCTTTGCGCATTGTAATTGTACCTGAAGGGCACAGATCTTACGCTCCTGCTCCTCTATTAACTTGTTTCTACTACAGATTCTACATTCCCAGGACAGGATCACCCTCAAATGACCACTGGCTTCCCCACTGCATTCCCCCCAATGAAAATACTTTGAACAAATCCCACAGCGTAATTCACTATTCACAAACCTACGACATAGCCATCACTTCTCACTCATGATAAATTTTTACAGTTACTAAAAAAAACTATACGTCTACGTTACCAAAGTTCAGTTACAAAAGCAGCACTATTTAAGAACTAACAACTATGGTCTCGAAATTCTCTGCCTACTAAGAAAGCAGCTACTTGTATTAATACTACTACAACACAGCCGATACCAATACCAGCAAAACTTCACAAAATTGTTGGCTACAACCAAAAAATTAAAACTAAACGAAGTTGAAAACTAAAGCACGAAATTTATTGAACGACTTCAACACACTGAAAACTCTATAAAACACAGCGAGCGAACGATTACAAGAGTTTATTAAGTCATTATTTCGCCAAAAATGGCAAGCAACACCACTGCAATCTATTCACTTTAATAACTGTATTACAGAGCACAAACAAGTTCGTCAGTACTTAGCTTATAACCGCTACAGATGCAGTGCACGCCGCAAAACGTAAACACACTGATGAGGCGCGAGGCTTAGACGAACCATGAAAGCACACTCGCAAATAATAGACCACTCGAGTCAATACCACAGGAAGAAAGACTGAGATAAATGAATATCCACTAATAAGTCGCTTTTACAGCAAAAATAATAACACAAAGAAACTTTAAAGTACGTAAATGAAGTCTAAAATTTATAAAACATTAACAAGCTATTTCAGCAGCAGTGCAGCTCACGTGACGTCACACCCATGATGATCTGCCCCCCCCCCCTCCCCTGGGAAGGTGCCTATCTACCCCACCTACGAAATATGCCTATCTATCCCTCTCAGAAGATATCTACCGAGCTACCCCTCCATGGAAGATCTCTGTCAAACTGCACCTACCCCCCCCCCCCCCCCTCAGATGATGTCTGTGTACCTACCCACACCCTTGGAACATGTCTGTCTACCTAACCCCCCCCCCCCTCAGAATATGTGTGACTACCAACCCCTCCCCTCGGAATATGAATGTCTACCTACCCCACCCCTCGGGAGATGTCTGTGTACCTACCCCTCTCAGAAGATATCTACCTACACCTCCCACATTGGAAGATTTCATTCTACCTCTCCCCCATCGAAAGCTGTCTGTCTCTCATCGCCCCACCACCTAATATGTAATTCTACCTACTTGCCTCCTTAGAAAATGTCAGTCTACGTAACTCCCCACAGGAGATGTCTGTCTACCTGCCCCCTCGGCAGATGTCTGCCTACCTCACCCCCTAAGGAAGATGTTTGTCCACCTACCTCACCCTGTGAAGATGTCTATCTACACCCCCAGAAAAACTCTCTCCCCATCTCGTAAGATGTCTATCACCCTGAAAGATGTCTCTCAACCCCCCGCCCCCCTCGCTAAGCAGATGTCTATCTACCTGCCTACCCTCTCGGAATTTGTCTGTCTACCAATCCCATCCCAACCCCTACTCAGCCCCTCACTCGGAAGTTGTTTACCCCTGTCTCGGAAGATGTCTAGAGACCCCCGAACTTCGGAAGGTGTCTTCCAGCCCATCAGGCGAAGTCTGTCTACCTACCCCCCCCCCCCCTCAGAAGATGTCTGTCAGCATACCAACCGCCCTGGAATTAGTCTGTCTACCTACCAACTGCCTCGGAATATATCTACTCCCCACCTCGGAAAATGTCTTCCAAACACAGTCTCAGAAAAGCCCAGTCTACCAACTGCCAAATCTCAACCCCCGGAAGATTTCTATCCAACCCCCCCACTCGGAATATGTCTATCTACCTCCACTCTCGGTAGCTGTCTACACCCCCCTCTCAGAGAATCTCTAACCCCACTCTCATAGGATGGCTGTCTACCTACCCTCACCACCCCTTGGAGGAAGTCTACTCCACCTGGAATATGTCTGTTTACCCACGTTGGATGATGCCTGTCTATCTACTCAGCCCCCCTGGGAAGATGTCTGTTAAACTACCATCCCTTGGAATTTGTTTATCTATCATTACCTGCACAAAATATGTCCATCAACCTACAATCTCCCTCTGAAGATGTCTACCTACAGCTCCTGCTTGGAAGATGTCTGTCTACCTACAACCCCCTTAGAAGACGTCTGTCTACCTATCTCCACATCAGAAAATGTCTGTCTCTCATCTCCCCACCCTTGGAATATGTCTGTCTACCTACACTCCCCATCGGAAATGTCTGTGTACCTAAGCTCCCTCAAACCATGTCCGATTAGCTATCCACCACGGAAGATGTCTCTCTACCTACCCAACCATCAGAAGATGTCTGTCTACCTACCCCTCCCCCTCGGAAAATGTCTGTCTCTTATCCCCCTACCCTATGTCTGTCTACTTACCTGCCCTCCCTTGGAAAGATCTCTGTATACCTAAACCCAGCCCTCAGAAGATGTATGACTACCTATCCCTCCCATTGGAAGATGTATGGTTTTCAACCATCTCTTCAGAATATTTCTGCCTACCTACCCTCTATCACAAAGTATGTCTGTCAGCCTACAATTCCTTACAGGTGTCTGTCTACATACCTACCCACACTCGGAAGAAGTTTGTCTACCTGCCACTCCTTAGGAAATGTCGGTCTACAAACCCCCTTAGATGATGTCTGTCTACCTATACACCTCTGATGACGACTGTCTACCTAACCCCCCTGTAGTTGCCTGTCTACCAACCCCTTGGAAGATGTACGTCCTCCTACAACTCTTCAGAATATGTCTACCTACCTACCCCCCTCTCGTAAGAAATCTGTCTACATATCTCCCCCCCCCCCCCCACATGATCTGTCTACCTACCCCCTTCCCCTGTCATAAGATGAATGTCTACCTAAACCCCTCAGAAGATGTATGCCTATCTACCCCCCTTCAAATGATTCGATTTTATCCCTCCTGTGGGAGATATCTGTCTCCCTACCCCTACCTCTATCTTTCTGCCTACCCCCCTCTCGGAAGTTGTTAAACTACCACTCCTCTGGGAAGATATCTACTCCCACATCAGAGAATGTCCACACCCCTCTTGGAGGATGTCTGTATACCAAAATGCATACTTTGGAAGATGTCTCCCCCCTTTGAAAGATGTCTGTCTTCCATGAACACCTCTCGGAAGATGTCTGTGTACTGAACTCACCCTCAGAATATATTTCCTCCTTACCTACCCCCCTTGGAATATGTCTGTCTACCTACCCATTTCCCATAAGAAGATGACTGTCTACCTTATTCCCCTCAGAAGGTGTATGTCTACATGCCACCCCTCGGAACATGTCTGCCTACCTAAAACCCTCGGAAGAGGTCCATCTACATCCCATCTTGGAAGATATTTATTTACACCCCTCTTGGAAGATATCTACCCCTGTCTTGGAGGATGACTACCTCCCTCTCGGATGATGTCTACCCTCTCTCTGAAGATGTCTGTCTACATACCCTCCTCTCGAAAGATATTTCTCCTCCCTCAGATGATGTAAGTCTATCAACCCTCAAATGGAAAATGTCTGTCCTCCTAATCCCCTTTGGAAGATGTCTGTATACCTACCCACCTGTCTGTCTACGTACCCCCACTCCCATGATGTCTGTCTACCTCCCCCTTAGGTATATGTCTGTATACCTACTCCCGTTCAGAAGATGTCTGTATACCAAACACCCCTCCAAAGATGACTATCTACCTACCCTGCCTCAGAAGGTGACAGTCTACCTAACCCCTCGTCGGAAGATGTCTGTCTACAAAACTTCACTGGGGAGATGTCTGCCTACCTAACCCTGTCCATGATAATTGTCTGTTTACCAACACCTCTGCTTCTGAAGATGTCTGCCTACCTACAAATCCCACAACAGAAGAGGTCTGTCTACCTACTTACACCCCTTGGAAGATGTCTCTATGTTTCTCCAGTCATAAAGTTTGTCTACCAACCCATACTTCTGAATATGTCTGTCTACCTACCCCAGAAGATGATTGTCTAATTCCCCCCTCATCTGAAGATGTCTGTCTACCTAGACCCCACTTGGAAAATGTATGTCTATGTACACCCCTCGGAAAATGTCTGTCTCCCTACACCCCCTCAGAAGATGTGTGTCTACCTACGTGAACTTTTGTATGTTGTCTATTTATGACGCCCCATTGGAATATGTCTGTCTATGTACCCACCAACCATCGGAAGATGTATGTCCACCTACACATCCCCCTCGGAAGATGTCTGTCTACCTACACTCATCAGAAGATGTTGTCTACTTACCACCATCAGAAAATGTCTCTCTACCTATCCCCTCTTGGCAAATGTCATTCTACACCACCCCTCTGAAGAGGTCAGTTTACCTACAAACCCCCAGAAGAAGTCTGTCTAACTACCCCCTCTCGAAAATTGTCTATAGTCACCCTACCTCGGACAATGTCTCTCTGCCTATGCCCCATCATGGAAAATGTCAGTCTACCCACCCACCCATCAGAAGAAGGCTGTCTACTACCATCCCCTCACAGAATATGTCTGCCTACCAACCCCCTATTGGAAGATGTCTGGCTACCTACCCCACCCCACCTCTGAAGATGTCTGGCTACCAACCCTCCACTTGGAAGATGTCTGTCCTCCTACAACCCCTCAGAAGATGTCAGTCTACGTAACCCCTCTCAGACGTTATCTGCCTAAATACCCCACCTCGGATGGTTTCTGTCTACCTACACCCACAACCCGTCATAATATGAATGTTTACCTAAACCCCTCAGAATCTGTATATTTATGTACCACACCTTGAATGATTTGTCTCTATCTTATCCCTATCTCGGAAGATGTCTGTCTCCCAACCCACCACCTCTGAGGATGTCTGTATACCTACCCCCCTTCTCGAAAGTTGTCAGTCTACATTCACCACACATTAGAACATGTCTATCTATGTACCTCCTCTCGGAAGATATCTATCTATTGCCGCCATGGAAGAAAAGTATCTCCCCCCTCTCAGAAGATGTCAATCTACCACTCCTCTCAGAAGATATACACTCCCCATCTGAGAATGTCTACATCCTCTATCATAGGATGTCTGTCTACCAAACCGCATCCTTTAGACGGTGCTTCCCACCCCTTGGAAGATGTCTGTCTTCCAACACCCCCCCCCCCACCTTGGAAGATGTCTTTCTACTGCACCCAGGCTCAGAAGGTGTCTCCATACCTAACACTCCTCGGAAGATGTCTTTCTACCTACCCACCCCCATCAGAAGATGACTGTCAACTTTATCACTCTCACAGAATGTCTATGCCCCTCTCGGAGGATACTGTCTACCAAACTGCATCCTTTAGAAGATGTTTCCCACCCCTTGAAAGATATCTGACTTCCAACACCCCCCCCCCCCTTGGAAGATGCCTGTCTACCGAATCCAGCCTCAGAAGATATCTCCATACCTACCACCACTCGGAAGATATCTGTCTACCCACCCACCCCCGATCAGAAGATGACTGTCGACGTTATCCCCCCTCAGAAGATGTCTGTCTACATACTCTCCCTCAGAATATGTCTGCCTAGCTAAGACCAGTGGAAGATGTACAACTGCCTCCCATCTCGAAAGACATCTACTCCCCCTCTCGGAGGATGACTATCTCCCTCTCGGAGAATGACTACCTCCTCTCTGAAGATGTCGGTCTATGTACCCTCCCCTCAAAAGATGTCCCTCCCCCCTCAGATGATTTATGTCTACCAACCCCCACATGGAAAATGTCTGTCCTTCTAACCCCCTTGGATGATGTCTGTGTACCTACCCAACTGGAAGATGGCTGTCTACCTACCACCACTCGGGACATGTCTGTCTACCTTCCCCTAGGTATATGTCTGTATACCTACACCCCTTCGGAAAATGTCTGTCTACCTACCCCATCACCTCAGAAGATGTAATTCTACTTACCACACATCGGAAAGTGTCAGTCTACCTATGCCCCACCCTCAGAAACTGTCTGTCTACGTTGCCCCTTTGGAAGATGTCAGTTTACCAACCCCACTCAAAAGATGTCTGCTTACTTACTCTCCCATCCAAAGATGTCTGTCTGCCTACCCCCTCTCGGAAGATTTTGTCTACCCCCTCTCTGAGATGTCTCTCTACACCCCCTTGGAAGATGCCTATCTAAACCCCTGGGAAGATATCCCTCCCTATAAAAATGCCTACCTAAACCCTTCCACATCGGAAGATGCCAATCTAGCCCCCTTCAGCTGATGCCTACCCACACCCACCTCATAAGATTATCTATCCATTCCTTCCCCGGAAGAGGTGTATCTACCCCCTCAGATGATGTGTATCTGCCCCCATCCTTGGAAAATGTCTATCTACCCCCCTCAGAAGCTGTCTCTCTACCCCCCTTGGAAGATATCTACCACCCCTTCAGAAGATTATCTACCCAGCCCAGGCAGAAAATATCTGTATCTCTCCACTCGGAAGGTGACTATCAACCAACACCTCGGAAGATGTCTATCTACCCCACCCTCAGATGACATCTACACCCACTGGAAGATACCTATCCCCACCTCAGAAGATGTCTATCCCCCAGGCGGATGTCTATAACTCACCTCATGAAAGATGCCTGTCTACCAACCCCCTCCTCTCAGAATATGTCTGTCTACCTACCCCACCCCTGTTAAGATTTCCATCTAGCCCCTCCTCTCAGAGAACATTTATCCTAGACTCACATGATTTCTACAGCCTCCCTTTATTTGGAATGTGTCTACCGCCCATTCTGAATGTGTTTGTCTACCTCCAAATTCTATTAAGATGTCTCTAAGTCTGTCTACCTACAAACTCGGGACAAGTCTATCTATCCCCGCTATGGAAGAAATCTATCTAACCCCCTCTTGGAATATGTCTATCTACCCTCCTCGCCAAAGATATCTACACCCCATCTTCAAGGAGCTCTATTCCCCCCTTCATGAAAGATGCCTGTTTTTCTACCCGAACTCATCAGAAGATGTAAGTGTACATACCATCACTCCCCACAGAAGATGTCTGTCTACTTACTGACATTTCTTGGAAGATGTCTGTCTACCAACCTCCCCCCCCCCCAACCTTTGAAGATATCTGACTACTCACCTCCCCCCATGGAAGAATACTATCTCCCCCCCTCCCAGAACAGGTCAATCTACTCTCACTCTCGAAAATATCTCTCCCCCCCCCCCCCCCCCCCCCCGGAAAATGTCTACCTCCCTCTCAAAGGATATCTGTTTACCTATCTGGCCCCAATCGAAAAATGTCTCCCTCCTGGGAAAATGTCAGTCTACCAAGCCTCCTCCTGGAAGACGTCTGACTAATAAACAACCCATCAGAAGATGTCTGTCTAACTACCCCTCCTTGGAATTGCTTGTCTACCATTATCACCACAGAAGATGTCTCCCCCCCTTGGAAGATGTCTGTCTACCTACCACCCTTCAGAAGATGTCTGACCATGTACCCTGCTTCGGAATATGTCTGTCTACCTACCCCTCGCGGAAGATGTGTGTCTTCCTACCTCCCCACAGAAGATGTAGGTAAACAGATATCTTTCAAGAGGGAGTAGGTAGACAGACATCTTGCAAGGAAATGGTATGTAGACAGAAATTACCAAGGGGTGGGGAATAATTAGACAGACTTCTTCCGAGGGGGGTAGGTATACATACATTTTCTGAGTGTTCGTAGGTAGACAATCTTCTGAGGGGGTCAGCAGAAAGGCACCTTTCGAGGGGGTTGGTAGACAGACATCTCCCATTGGTGGGTTGGTAGACAGCCATCTTCTGAGGGGCGTACTTAGACAGACATCATCTAGAGGGGTAAGTAGACCAACATCTTCCAAGGGGGGTAGGTAGACAGACATCCTCGGAGGATGGGGGCAGGGGGTAGGTAGATAGACATCATCTGTGGAGGTGTGGATAAACAGACATCTTGTGAGGGGTAGGTAGACAGACATTTACCGAGTTGTGTTGTAGGTAGTCAGATATCACCTAAAGGGGGGGGGGGGGGTTAGGTAGACAGAGACTTTCCTGGTGGGTGGTTTGAGAATCTCCTGATGGGGGTTGGTAAACAGACTTCTTCTTAAGGGGGTAGGTACACAGACATCTACTGTTGGTGCGGGACAAATAGACATAATTCTTCTGAGGCTGGGGGTGATAGACATCTTCCGAAGGAGAGCACGTAGACAGACATTTTCCAAGTTGGGCAGACTGACAGACATCTTCCGGGGAGTAGAAAGACATAGATGTTCCAAGGGTGGTAGGTAGACAGACATCTTCTGTGAAGGTGTAGGTTGGCAGACATCATCTTAGTTTGGCTATGTAGACACACATCTTCCAAGGGGAGGGAGTATATAGGAAGATACCTTCTGAGGGGGATGATAGACATCTTATGGGAGTAGGTAAACAGACATGGTTGATAGACATATATATTCGGAGGGGGTAGTTAGACAGACATCTTCTGAGTGGTGGAAAATAGACCACTTCCAAGGGGGAGGTAGGCATCTTCCTAAGTGAGCGGGCAGGTTGCCTGACATCTTCCATGGGGTAGGTAGCCAATCATCTTCCAAAGATGGGTTGGGTAGGCAGATATATTCAATGGGGGGTAGGTAGACAGACATCTTCTGAGATGGTAGTAGATAGACATTTCTGAGTTGGGGTAGAAAGGCATTGTCCAAAGTGGGTAGATAGGAATCTTCCGTGTGTGGATGGGGTAGGTAGACAGACATTTTCTGAAAGGGGTGCATCTTCTGTATGGGGGTAGGTAGACAATCATCTTCTGAGGGGAAGATGGGTACAGAGACATTTTACTGGGGGTAGGTAGACAGACATCTTCAAGGGGGTAGGTAGACAGACAACTGGGGGGGGGGGGGGGGTTGTTAGACAGACATGTTCTGAGGGGTTTTTAAGTAGACAGACATCTTCTGAGCAGGGGTAGTAGACATACAGCTTCAGAGGATGAGGGATATGTAGACAGATATCTTCTAAGGTAGCTTAGGTAGAGAGACAATTAGTGAGGGGGTAGGTAGACAGACATTATCCGAGGCTGGGTTGTAGGTAGACAGAAATAATCTGAGGGGTGTAGTTAGACAAGTATTTTCTGAGGCTAGGGGTATGTAGACAGACATTGTCCATGGGGATAGTTAGACACACCTTCTGAGGTATGGGGAGTAGGAAGACTGACATTTCCTGAGGATGGTAGGTAGGGTGTCACTTTCGAAGGGGGGGGGGGGTAGTGAGAGAGACTTCATAAGAGGTGGGGGATGTTGGTAGATAGACATGTTCTGAGGGAGGTAGGTAGATAGACATGTTCAGAGGGAGGGGTGGTAGAAAGCAATATTCCGAATGAGTGTAGGTAGACATACATATTCCGAGGGGTGGTTGGTAGGCAGACATCTTTTGAGGTGGGGTAGGTAGGCAGTCGTTTTCTGAATTTGGGTCCATTGACAGACATCTTCCAAGAGAAGTGGGTATGAAGGCAGATATCTTTGTGGGGGGGAGCTAGGTAGCCAGACGTCTTCCGAGGGTGTTGGGTATGTAGGCATACATCTTCAAGGGCAGTTGGTAGACCGATATTTTCCAATGGGGGTAGGTAGACACACATACTACGAGTGGTGGTAGGTAAACACATCTTCCATGGGGTAGGTAGACAAACATCTTCCGAGGTGGGGTTGGTAGACATACATTATCTGGGGTGTAGGTAGACTAACATTTTCGAGAGGGGTAGGACAGATATCTTCTGAGGGTGGCGTATTGGACAGACATCTTCCGAGGGGGTGTAGATAGACAACTTATGTAGGTGGTGGACAGACAACTGCTGACTGGGAGGGGGGGGTAGGTAGACATGTTCCAAGGGTACGGTAGATAGATATACTACTTCTGAGGGGGGTGGTAGGTAGACAGACATCTTCTGAGAGGGGGCTGGTAGACAGATATTTTCCGTGAGGTGTTATAGGTAGACAGAAATCTTCCAAGGGGGGGTAGGTCGACTGACATTTTCTGAGGGGGCAGGTAGACAGACAACTTCTGGGGGGTAGATAGACATACATGTTCAGTTTGTGTGCATAAACAGAGACCTTCTGAGGTGGGTTAGGTTGGCAGCTATCTTATTAGTTTTGGCATGTAGAGGGAAGAGTATTGGTAGACAGGTATCTTCCGAGGGGGGTATGTAGACTGATATTGTCTAAGGGAGTTAGGTAGACATACACATTCCACAGGCAGATAGATAGACAGACGTCTTCTGAGGGGGGTTAGGTAGCCATACATCTTCCGACAGGAGAGTTGGTGGACAGACACCTTCCAAGGATGGGGGGTAGGTAGACAGATATTTTCCAAGCGAGATTTAGGTAGACAGGCATTTTCCAAGGAGGGGTAGGTAGACAAACATCTTCCGAGGATGGTTGGGGTAGGAAGACAGACAGTGTAGGGTATGTAGACAGACATCTTATTAGAGGGTGTATGTAGACAGACAGTATCCGAGGGCAGGTTGTAGGTAGACAGATATCTTACAGGGGGTGGGGTAGGTAGGCACGTATTTTCCAAGGCTGAGAGTATGTAGATAGACATAGTCCCGGTGGGCAATTAGACCGATATCTCCTGAGGGAGGGTAGGTACACAGACATCTTCAGAGTGGGAGGACAGGTAGACAGACACCTTCTAAGAGTGGGATGATAGACATCTTTCCAACTGGGAAAGATAGACATTTTACGAGGGGGGGGGGAGTAGACATACATCCTCCATGAGGTGGTAGACACACATATTATGAGGGGGGGGGGGTAGGTAGAAAGATTTCTTATAAGGTGGGGTAGGTTGGTAGACATCTTCTGAGGTTGAGTATGTAGGCACCAAGGGTAGAGGATATGAAGACATATATCTTCCGAGGGGGGGGGGGGGGCAAGGTAGACAGAAATTCTCTAACAGAGGGATGATAGACTTCTTCCGAGGGGGGTAGGTATGCAGACATCATATGAGGGGGTGTAGGAAGACATACATATACCAAGGCAGGGTAGGTAGACAAATATCTTCTGAGGGGGGTTGGAAGATAGACCTCTTCTGAGGGGCGAATGGAATACATACATCTTCCGAGGGGGTAGGAAGACAAAGTCCTCCAAGGGGGGGGGGGGAAATGAACAGACATCCACCAAGGGGGTTAGATGGATGGTCATCTTCTGTTGTAGTGGGAGGGGGCAGGTAGGCTTCCATCTTCTGGGTGGTCAGTAGACAATCATCTTCTGAGTTGTGGTTCAGTAGGCAATCATGTTCAGAGGGGGGTAGGTAGACAGACATCTTCCGAGGTGGGATGATAGACATCTTCCAAAGGGGTGGAAAGTAGACAGGCATTTTACAAAGTGGGGTGCAGGTGGACTGACATCTCCCATGCATTAGGTGGAAAATCATATTCCGAGGTCGGGTTCGATATACAGACATATTCCGAGGGAGGTGGTAGGTAGACTGCCATCTTCCGAGTGGGGATAGGTAGACATACTTTTCCCGAGAGGGGGTTGGGTAGACAGGCATTTACCGAGGGGATGGGGGGTAGGTAGATAGACATCTTCTGAAGGGGGGTAGGTAGACAGACATCTCCCGAGGAGGGGTGGTAGACATACAACTTTCGAGGGGCGGTAGGTAGACAGACATTTTCTGTTGGAGGGGTTGATTGACAGGCATCTTTCAGAAGTGAGGGGGTGCAGGTAGACTGAAATCTTCCGGGGGTAGGTAGACAATCATCTTCTGAGGGGGTGTTGGGTAGACAGACATCCTCCGGGTTTTGGTAGACATAAATATTCCAAGGTGGGCAGGTAGACAGACATTTTCTGAGGGAGGGCCAGGTTGACAGACATCTTCAAATGGCGGGTTGGTAGACACACAACTTATGAGTGGGGGCGTAGGTAGAGAGACATGTCCGGAGGTGGGGTAGGTAGACATACATGTTCCGAGGGGAGTGGTGGCTAGTCATACATATTCCGAGTGTGTGTTTATGTGGGCAGACATCTTCCAAGAGGGGCTAGGTAGACAAACATCTTCCAAGGGGGGGGGGGGGGGCAAGTAGGCAGACATCTTCCATGTGGGGTATGTAGACAGACATATTCTGACAGGGTGAGGCAGGCATATACCGTGGTTCGGTAGATAGACAGGCATCTTCGAGGGGGTGCTAGGTAGACATACACCTTCCGAGGGTAGTGGTAGGAAGTCATACATCTTCCAAAGCGGTTTTTTCGGTTGTCAAATGTCTTCCAAGAGGGGGGTCTGCACACATACATCCTCCAGGGATGGGAGGAGGGTTTGACAGAGATCTTCGGAGGTGGGGTAGTCAGTTACACATCTTTTGAAGTGGGTGTAGGTAGGCAGACACCTTCTAAATGGCGGTACCTAGGAAAATATGCAGACATCTTCGGGGGGGGGGGGGAGGTAGGTAGACAGACAGTTTCTGATTGTGAGAATGGTGGTGGTGGTGGTTAGTGTTTAATGTCTCGTCAACAACGAGGTCATTAGAGACGGAGCGCAAGCTCGGGTTAGGGAAGGATTGGGAAAGAAATTGGCCGTGCCCTTTCAGAGGAACCATCCTGGCATTTGCCTGAAACGATTTAGGGTAATCACGAAAAACCTAAATCAGGATGGCCGGAGACGGGATTGAACCGTCGTCCTCCCGAATGCGAGTCCAGTGTGCTAACCACTGTACCACCTCTCTCGATGTGTGAGAATGGTATACAGACAGATAGGGTGGGAGATCAGAGACAGTCATATTCTGAGGGTGGGGTATGTAGACAGCCATCTTCTGAGGGGGTAGATAAGAGTCTTCTGAAGGTGATGGAGAGATAGTCATCTTCCAAGTGCAGGTAGATAGGAATCTTCTGAGTTGGGGTAGCTTCCGAGCTAGGCGATAGATAGGCATCTTCACAGGGGGGGATGTTAGATTGGCATGTTATGGGGTGGGGGGGGGGGGCGAATAAACAAACATCACCCGATAGGTGGTATGTATAGAGACATCTTCCATGGAGTAGAAGGTAGGCAGACATCTTCTGAAGGGTGGGGTAGGGAGACAGACATCATCAGAGCAGTAGTAGGTAGACAGACATTTTCCGAAGGGGGTGTATGTAGACAAATATTTTCTTAGATGGAGGGTAGCTGGGCAGACATCTTCCAAGGGGTGGGGAGGGGGTAGGTAGACAGGCCTCTTCCAAAGGTGTGTAGGTAGACAGACATCTTCCAAGAAGGGGTATGTAGGCAAACATCTTCTGGAGGGTGGGTTAGGGAGACAGGCATCATCCACGTGCGGAGTAGGTAGAGAGTGATCTGAGGGGGGTGGGGGATGTAGATAGAAAGACATATTTTGAGAGGCTGGTAGGTAGGCAGACATGCTCCAAGCGAGGGGGGGGGGGGGGTTAAGTAGACAGGTATCTTCCGAGGGTGTGTAGGTAGACAGTCATCTTCTGAGGGGGGAGGGGGTGGGAAAACTGACGTTTTCCGGTTGGGGGGATAAGTAGAGAGTCATCTTCTGAGGGGGAAGTGGGTAGACACACATTTTCAGAAGGCGTGAGTAGGTAGGCAGACATATTACGAGGGGGGGGGGGGGGGGGTGGCGGGTGTACGTAGACAGTCATCTTACGAGGGGGGAGGGGGGTAAAAAGACAGGCATGTTCCAAGGTCCTCTATCAACTGCAAGACACCAGAACCGGCCTACAGTTGAATTTTCGATACCTAAAACTTGAGTAGTACTACTTCTTACCTGCCGATTGCATCAAATGAGAAGCTCCTATTTTGATGTTTGTGGTGCGACCGCATACCTCAGCACATGACGTAAGTTTCCAGATGTATATGTAAACAGTTCCGTGAGCAAAGCTGCCACTGCGACGATCTGGCATTACGATTAGGCGCGTGAGTGCGTGTGAAATCGCTCTCTAAGTTTTCATACATTTATAGGTTTCAGATACATATTTTAACGGTTTTTGTGATAATATTTACTATATAAGATACTTATTAATGGTTTCTTCATTCACCTCCGCCTTTCTTGGGTTGTGACCTGATATTTGCGAGTGTTTCGTATCGAGCAACTTAACTTCTTACCTGTGTTTACATTCCGCGCTGACCAGTTGCAGCTGTAGCGGCGCATCCAAAGCTAAGTACTAATTAGTTGTTTGTGTATAGTGGTTTATTTTGGAACTTTAGTAGTCTTCAATCGGTGTTCTTGTTGTTTCCTGGTGAAATAATTTCAGAAGAAATTGTCGCGAACTGTTTTCAGTTTCGTTACTGTGCCATTAGACGTTTGATAATCTTTCTGTTTTACCTTTTGTTTTATTTGCTGTTGATAAATACTGTTAATAATAGTAGCTACTTCCCTTGTACAGCAAGATTATGATTATTGTAGTCAGTTTTTTAACAGATTCTTATTGTACTAAAGGAACTTAAATAAATGCGAAAGGTTTTCTTAGGTTTTTAATATATATTAACACGTTTCACATTTCTCCGTGCAACGTGACGTTCAGACCTCGTTTGATGCAAAAGCTTGAGGTCCTCGATCATGTCCAAGGCACCAAAGCCGGCTAATAAGTCAGTAATCTATAACTAAAACTTGAATTGTACTGCTTCTTACTGGCCGAATACATCTTCATAACACCTTCTTCTGTCTTCTACTGTGGTGCTTTTAGTGTCTCCGCAAACCGCAGCAGGCGACATAAGTTTGCAGACTATAAATTTAACCGTCTCAGAGCGTAAAGCGGCCGATGTGACGATCTGCCAATAAGTCGATTCGACAGCAAATGAAGAAAACGGTCGGATTTGTCAGGTTTTTACTACAAATGGACACTTTTCACATCATCCCGTGCAACGTGGCGTCCAGACCGCGTTTCATGCAAAATCTTAAGGCCCTAGCTCATGTCCAAGGTACCAAAGCAGGCTAATAAGTCAATAAATGATAACTAAAATTTGAATTGTACAACTTATTACTGGTTCTTTCTCGCTGATTACACCAACAGAGAAGCTTCATCTGTGTTCTACTGTGATGCTTTGACTGTCTCCGCATAACGCAGCACGCGACATAAGCTTGCAGATCTGGCAATTAGTCGATTAAATAGAAAATGACGAAAACGGGAGGATTTCTCAGGTTTTTACTACATATGAACACTTTTCACATTCTCCCGCGCAACGTGGCAGACAGACCTCGTTTCATGAACAATCTCAAGGTCATAGCTCATGTACAAATAACCAAAGCCGGTTAATAAGTCAATAATAGATAAGTAAAATGTGAATTGTAATGCTTCGTACTGGCCGATTACATCTTCTGAGAGTCTTCTTCTGTGTTCTACTATGGTTCTTTTAGTGTCTAAGCATAGAGAAGGACACGATATAGTTTTGCAGAAGATAAATATAACCATTGCAGAGAGAAAAGCGGCCAATATGACGATCTGGCATTAAGTCGATTCGATATCAAATGACGAAAACGGCCGAATTTGTCAGGTTTTCACTACATATGAACACATTTCACATTCCCCCGTGCAACACGGCTGCTCGACCTCCCTTCATGCCAAATCTTAAGGTCCTAGCTCATGTCCAAGGCACCAAAGCCGGCTAAAAAGTCAATAATCGATAACTAAAACTTGAATTGTACTACTTCTTACTGGCTATTACATCAATTTAGAAGCCTCTTATGTGTTCTGCTATGCTGCATTTAGTGTCTCCGCATACCGCAGCACGCGACATAGATTTGCAGTCCATAAATGTAACTGTTTCAGAGAGAAGACCGGCCAATGTGACGATCTAGCTAAAAGCCGATTCGATAACAAATGACGAAAACGGACTGATTTCTCTGTTTTTTACTACAAATTAACACTTTTCACATTCTCTCGTGCAACGCGGCTGCTAGACCTCCCATCATGCAAAATCGTAAGGTCCTAGCTCATGTCAAAGGCACCAAAGGCTAAAAACACAATAATCGATATCTAAAACTTGTATTGTATTACTTCTTACTGGCTATTACATCAACTTAGAAGCTTCTTCAGTGTTCTACTATGGTGCATTTAGTGTCTCCGCGTACCGCAGCACGCGACATAGCTTTACAGACGATAAATGTAACCGTTTTAGAGAGAAGAGCGGCCAATGTGACGATTAGACTTTAACTCGAATCGATAACAAATGACGATAACGGACGGATTGCTCAGGTTTTTACTACATATGAACACTTTCCACATTCTCCCGTGCAATGCGGCTGCTAGGCCTCCTTTCATGCAAAATCTTGAGGTCCTAGCTCTTGTCTAAGGCACCAAAGATGGGTAAAAAGTCAATAATCGATAGCTAAAACTTAAGTTGTACTGGTTCTTACTGGCTATTACATCATTTTAGAAGCTTGATCTGTGTTCTACTATGGTGCTTTTAGTATTTCCGCATACGCAGCACGCGCCATAGCTTTGCAGACGATAAATTTAACCGTATCAGAGAGAAGAGCGTCTAATCTGACGATCTGGCATAAGTCGATTCGATAGCAAATGACGAAAACGGGCGGGTTTCTCTGGTTTTCACTACATATGAACACTTTTGCACATTCCCCCGAGCAACGCGGCTACTAGAGCTCCCTTCATGCAAAATCTGAAGGTCCTAGTTCATGCCCAACGCAACAAAGCCGTCTATAAAATCAATAATCGATAACTAAATTTGAATTGTACTGCTTCGTACTAGCTATCACATGAACTTAGAAGCTTCTTCTGTATTCTATTATGGTGCTTTTAGTGTCTCCGCATACCGCAGCACGCGACATATCTTTGCACACGATAAATGTAACGGTTTCAGAGAGAAAAGCGGGCTATATGACGATCTTGCATTAACCTGATTCGATAGCAAATGAAGCAAACGGGCGGATTTCTCATTTTTTCACTACATATGAACACTTTTCACATTCCCCAGTGCAACACAGCTCCTAGACCTCCCTTCATGCAATATCTTAAGATCCTAGCTCATGTCAAAGGCACCAAAGCCGTGTAAAAGGTCAATAATCGATAACTAAAACAAAAATTGTAATGCTTAGTACAGGCTATCACATCATCTTTGAAGCTTCTTCTGTGTCCTATTATGGCGCTTTTATTGTCTCCGCATACCTCAGCACGCGACATAGCTTTGCACACGATAATTGTAACCGTTTCATTGAGAAGAGCGGCCAATATGACGATCTGGCAAAAGTCGAATCGATAGCAAATGACGAAAACGAGCGGATTTCTCCGGTTTTCACTACATATGAACACTTTTCACATTCCCCCGTCTAACGCGGCTGCTAGACCTCCCTTCATGCAAAATCTTAAGGTCCTAGCTCATGTGCAAGGCACCAAAGCCGTCTAAAAAATCAATAATCGATAACTTAATCTAGAATTGTACTGCTTCGTTTTGGGTATCACACCAACTTAGAAACTTCTTCTGTGTTCTATTTTGGTGCTTTTAGTGTCTACGCATACCGCAGTACGCGACATAGCTTTGAACACGATACATGTAACCGTTTCAGAGAGAAGAGTGGCCAATATAACGATCTGGCAAAAGTCGATTCGATAGCAAATGACGAAATCGGCGGTTTTCTCAGGTTTTCACTAAATATGAACACTTTGCACTTTCCCCCGTGCAACGCGGCTGCTAGAACTCCCTCATGCAAAATCTTAAGGTCCTAGCTCAAGTCCTAGGCACCAAAGCCGCCTAAAAAGTCAATAATCGATAACAAAAACTTGAATTGTACTGCTTCGTACTGGTTATCACATCAACTTAGAAGCTTATTCTGTGTTCTATTATGGTGCTTTTAGTGTCTACGCATACCGGAGCACGCAACTTAGCTTTGCACACGATAAATGTAACGGTTTCAGACAGAAATGCGGGTAATATGACGATCTGGCATTAAGTCGATTCAACAGCAAATGATGAAAACGGGCGGATTTCTCAGCTTTTCACTACATATGAACACTTTTCACATTCCCCCGTGCAACGCGGCTGCTTCACCTCCCTTCATGCAAAATCTTAAGGTCCTAGCTCATGTCCAAGGCACCAAAGCCGTCTAAGAAGTCAATATCGATAACTAAAACTTGATTTGTACTGCTTCTTACTGGCTATCACTTCAACTTAGAAGCTTCTTCTGTGATCCATTATGGTGCTTTTAGTGTCTCCGCATAACGCAGCACGCGACATGGCTTTGCACACGAATAATGTAACCGTTTCAGAGAGAGGAGCGCGAAATATGACGATCTGGCATTAGGTCGATTCGATGGCAAATGACGAAAACGGGCGGATTCCTCAGGTTTTCACTACATATGAACACTTTTCACATTCCCCAGTGCATGACGGCTGCTAGACCTCCCTTCATGCAAAATCTTATGGTCCTACCTCGCGTCAGAGGCAACAAAGCCGTCTAAAAAGTCAATACTCAAAAATTAAAACTTGAATTGTACTGCGTCGTAGTGGCTATCACATCAACTTAGAAGCTTCTTCTTTGATCTATTATGGTGCTTTTAGTGACTCTGCATACCGCACCACGTGACATAGCTTCGCACACTACAAATGTAACCGTTTCAGAGAGAAGTACGTCCAATATGACGATCTGGCATTAAGTCGATTCGATAGCAAATGAAGAAAACGGGCGGGTTTATGAGGTTTTCACTACATATGAACACTTTTCACATTACCCCGTGTAACGCGGCTGCTGGATCTCCCTTCATGCAAAATTTTAAGGTCCTAGCTCATGTCCAAGGCACCTAAGCCGTCTAAAAAGTCAATAATCGATAGCTAAAACTGGAATTGTACTGCATCTAACTGGCTATCACATCAACTTAGAAGCTTCTTCTGTGTTCTATTATGGAGGTTTTAGTGTCTCCGCATACCGCAGCACGCGACATAGCTTTGCACACGATAAATGTAACCGTTTCAGTGAGAAGAGCCGCCAATACGACGATCTTTCAAACGTCGATTCGATAGCAAATGAGGAGAACGGGCGGATTTCCCAGGTTTTCACTACATATGAACACTTCTCACAATCCCCAGTCAAACGCGGCTGCTAGACCTCCCTAATGCAAAATCTTAAGGACCTACCTCATGTCCAAGCCACGAAAGCCGTCTAAAAAGTCAATAATCGATAGTTAAAACTTGAATTGGACTGCTTCGAACTGGATATCACATCAACTTAGAAGCTTCTTCTTTGATCTATTATGGTGCTTTTAGTGACTCCACATACCGCAGCACGTGACATAGCTTTCCTAACGATAAATGTAACCTTCTCAGGGTGAAAACCGGCCAATATGACGATCTGGCAAAACTCGAATCGACAGCAAATGACGAGGACGGGCGGATTTCTCAGGTTTTCGCTACATAAGAACACTTTTCACATTCCCCCGTGCAACGCGGCTGCTAGATCTCCATTCATGCAAAATTTTAAGGTCCTAGCTCATGTCGAAGGCACCAACGCCGTCTAAAAAGTTAATAATCGATAACTAAAACTTGAATTGTACTGCATCGTACTGATTATCACATTAACTTAGAAGCTTCATCTGTGTTCTATTATGGTGCACATAGTGTCTCCACATACCGCAGCACGCCATATAGCTTTGCACACGATAAATGTAACAGTTTCAGAGCGATGAGCGGCCAATACGAAGATCTGGCATTAAGTCGATTCGATAGCAAATGACGAAAACGGGCGGATTTCTCCGGTTTCCACTACATATGAGCACTTTTCAAATTCCGTCGTGCAACGCGGCTGCTGGACCTCCATTCATGCAAATTCTCAAGGTCCTAGCTCATGTCCAAGGCACCAAAGCTGTCTAAAATTCAATAATCGATAACTAAAACCTGAATTGTACCGCTTCGTACTGGCTATCACATCAACATAGAAGCTTCCTCTGTGTTCCATTATGGTGCTTTTAGTATCTACGCATACCGCAGCACGCAACTTAGCTTTGCACACCATAAATGTAACGGATTCAGAGATAATTGCGGGTAATATGTCGATCTGGCTTTAAGTCGATTCGATAACAAATGACGAAAACGGACGGATTTCTAGGTTTTACTACATATGAACACTTTTCACTTTGTCCCGTGCAACTCTGCTGCTAGTCCTCCTTTCATGCAGAATCTTAAGGTCCTAGCTCATGTCCAAGGCACCAAAGCCAGCTAAAAAGTCAATAATTGATACCTAAAACTTGAATTGGACTACTTCTTACTGGCTATTACATCAACTTAGAACCTTCATCTGTGTTCTTGTGTTCTACTATGGTGCTTTTAGTGTCTCCGGATACCGCAGCACGTGACATAGCTTTGCAGTCGATAAGTACAATCGTTTCAGAGAGAAGAGCGACCATTGTGACGATCTGGCTTTAAGTCGATTCGGTAACAAATGACGAATACGGACGGATTTCTCAGCTTTTTACTACATATGAACACTTTTCACATTCTCCCGTGCAACTCGGCTGCTAGTCCTCCTTTCATGCAGATTCTTAAGGTCCTAGCTCATGTCCAAGGCACCAAAGCCAGCTAAAAAGTCCATAATCGATACCTAAAACTTGAATTGTACTACTTCTTACTGGCTATTACATCAACTTAGAAGCTTCATCTGTGTTCTACTATGGTGCTTTTAGTGTCTCCGCATACCGCAGCACGCGACATAGCTTTGCAGACGATAAGTACAACCGTTTCAGAGAGAAGAGCGGCCAATGTGACGATCTGGCTTTAAGTCGATTCGGTAATAAATGACGAAAACGGACGGATTTCTAGGTTTTTACTACATATGAACACATTCCACATTCTCCCATGCAACTCGGCTGCTAGTCCTCCTTTCATGCAGAAACGGCCAGCCGCGGTGGTCTCGCGGTTCTAGGCGCGCAGTCCGGAACCGTGCGACAGCTACGGTCGCAGGTTCGAATCCTGCCTCGCGCATGGATGTGTGTGATTTCCTTAGGTTAGTTAGGTTTAAGTAGTTCTAAGTTCTAGGGGACTGATGACCACAGCAGTTGAGTCCCATAGTGCTCAGAGCCATTTGAACCATTTGAACCATGCAGAATCTTAAGGTCCTAGCTCATGTCCAAGGCACCAAAGCCAGCTAAAAAGTCAATAATCGAAACCTAAAACTTGAATTGTACTATATCTTACTGGCTATTACATCAACTTAGAAGCTTCATCTGTTTTCTACTATGGTGCTTTTAGTGTCTCCGCATACCGGAGCACGAGACATTGCTTTGCAGACGATAATTAGGACCGTTTCAGAGAGAAGAGCGGCCAATGTGAAGATCTGGCTTTAAGTCGAGTCGATAACAAATGACGAAAACGGACGGATTTCTCAGGTTTTTACTACATATGAACACTTTTCACATTCTCCCGTGCAACTCGGCAGCTAGTCCTCCTTTCATGCAGAATCTTAAGGTCCTAGCTCATGTCCAAGGCACCAAAGCCAGCTAAAAAGTCAATAATCGATACCTAAAACTTGAATTGGACTACTTCTTACTGGCTATTACATCAACTTAGAACCTTCATCTATGTTCTACTATGGTGCTTTTAGTGTCTCCGGATACCGCATCACGCGACAGAGCTTTGCAGTCAATAAGTACAATCGTTTCAGAGAGAAGAGCGACCAATGTGACGATCAGGCTTTAATTCGATTCGGTAACAAATGACGAATACGGACGGATTTCTCAGGTTTTTACAACATATGAACACTTTTCACATTCTCCAGTGCAACTCGGCTGCTAGTCCTCCTTTCATGCAGAATGTTAAGGTCCTAGCTCATGTCCAAGGCACCAAAGCCAGCTAAAAAGTCAATAATCGATACCTAAAACTTGAATTATACTACTTCTTACTGGCTATTACATCAACTTAGAAGCTTCATCTGTGTTCTACTATGGTGCTTTTAGTGTCTCCGAATACCGCAGCATGCGACATAGCTTTGCAGACGATAAGATCAACCGTTTTAGAGAGAAGAGCGGCCTATGTGACGATCTGGCTTTAAGTCGATTCGATAACAAATGACGAACACGGACGAATTTCTCAGGTTTTTACTACATATGAACACTTCTCACATTCTCCCGTGCAACTCGGCTGCTAGTCCCCCTTTCATGCAGAATCTCAAGGTCCTAGCTCATGTCCAAGGAACCAAAGCCAGCTAAGAAGTCAATAATCGATACCTAAATCTTGAATTGTACTACTTCTTACTGGCTATTACATCAACTTAAAAGCTTCATCTGTGTTCTACTATGGTGCTTTTAGTTTCTCCGCATACCGCAGCACGCGACATAGTTTTGTAGACGATAAGTACAACCGTTTCAGAGAAAAGAGCGCCCAATGTGACGATCTGGCTTTAAGTCGATTCGATAGCAAATGACGAAAACGGACGGATTTCTCAAGTTTTTACTACATATGAACACTTTTCACATTCTCCCGTGCAACTCGGCTGCTAGTCCTCCTTTCATGCAGAATCCTAAGGTCCTAGCTCATCTCCAAGTCACCAAAGCCAGCTAAAAAGTTAATAATCAATGCCTAAAACTTGAATTGTTTTACTTCTTACTGGCTATTACATCAACGTAGAAGCTTCATCTGTGTTCTACTATGGTGCTTTTAGTGTCTCCGCATACCGCAGCACGCGACATAGCTTTGCAGACGATAAGTACAACCGTTTCAGAGAGAAGAGCGGCCAATGTGACGATCTGGCCTCAAGTCGATTCGATAACAAATGACGAAAACGGACGGATTTCTCAGGTTTTTACTACATATGAACACTTTACAAATTCTCCCGTGCAACTCGGCTGCTAGTCCTCCTTTCATGCAGAATGTTCAGGTCCTAGCTCATGTCCAAGGCACCAAAGCCAGCTAAAAAGTCAATAATCAATGCCTAAAACTTGAATTGTACTACTTCTTACTGGCTATTACATCAACGTAGAAGCTTCATCTGTGTTCTACTATTGTGCTTTTAGTGTCTCCGCATACCGCAGCACGCGACATAGCTTTGCAGACGATAAGTACAACCGTTTCAGAGAGAAGAGCGGCCAATGTGACGATCTGGCTTTAAGTCGATTCGATAACAAATGACGAAAACGGACGGATTTGTCAGGTTTTTACTACATTTGAACACTTTTCACATTCTCCTGTACAACTCGGCTGCTAGTCCCCCTTTCATGCAGAATCTTAAGGTCTTAGCTCATGTCCAAGGCACCAAAGCCAGCTAAAAAGTCATTAATCGATACCTAAAACTTGAATTATTCTACATCTTACTGGCTATTACATCAACATAGAAGCTTCAGCTGTGTTCTACTATGGTGCTTTTAGCTTCTCCGCATGCCGCAGTACGCGACATAGCTTTGCAGACGATAGGTACAACCGTTTCACAGAGAAGAACGGCCAATGTGACGATCTGGCTTTAAGTCGATTCGATAACAAATGACGAAAACGGACGGATTTCTCAGGTTTTTACTATATATGAACACTTTTCACATTCTCCCGTGCAACTCGGCTGCTAGTCCTCCTTTCATGCAGAATCTTAAGGACCTAGCTCATGTCCAAGGCACGAAAGCCAGCAAAGAAGTCAATAATCGATACCTAAAACTTGAATTGTACTACTTCTTACTGGCTATTACATCAACTTAGAAGCTTCATCTGTGTTCTACTATGGTGCTTTTAGTGTCTCCGCATACCGCAGCACGCGACATAGCTTTGAAGACGATAAGTACAACCGTTTCAGAGAGAAGAGCGGCCAATATGACGATCTGGCTTTCAGTCCATTCGAGAACAATTGACGAAAACGGACGGATTTCTCAGGTTTTTACTACATATGAACACTTTTCACATTCTCCCGTGAACTCGGCTGCTAGTCACAATTTCATGCCGAATCTTAAGGTACTAGCTCATGTCCAAGGCACCAAAGCCAGCTAAGAAGTCAATAACCAGTACCTAAAACTTGAATTGTACTACTTCTTACTGCCTATTACATCAACTTAGAAGCTTCATCTGTGTTCTACTATGGTGCTTTTAGTGTCTCCGCATACCGCAGCACGCGACATAGCTTTGAAGACGATAAGTACAACCGTTTCAGACAGAAATGCGGCCAATGTGACGATCTGGCTTTAAGTCGATTCGATTACAAATGAAGAAAACGGACGGATTTCTAGGTTTTTACTACATATGAACACTTTTCACATTCTCCTGTACAACTCGCCTGCTAGTCCTCCTTTCATGCAGAATCTTAACACACGCGAGACAGATCAAGGCACCAAAGCCAGCTAAAAAGTCAATAATCGATGCCTAAAACTTGAATTGTACTACTTCTTACTGGCTATTACATCAACGTAGAAGCTTCATCTGTGTTCTACTATTGTGCTTTTAGTTTCTCCGCATACCGCAGCAGGCGACATAGTTTTGTAGACGATAAGTACAACCGTTTCAGAGAGAAGAGCGGCTAATGTGACGATCTGGCTTTAAGTCGATTCGATAACAAATGACGAAAACGGACGGATTTCTCAGGTTTTTACTACATATGAACACTTCTCACATTCTCCCGTGCAACTCGGCAGCTAGTCCTCCATTCGTGCAGAATCCTAAGGTCCTAGCTAATGTATAAGGCACCAAAGCCAGCTAAAAAGTCAATAATCAATGACTAAAACTTAAATTGTACTACTTCTTACTGGCTATTACATCAACTTAAAAGCTTCATCTGTGTTTTACTATGGTGCTATTAGTTTCTCCGCATACCGCAGCACACGACATAGTTTTGTAGACGATAAGTACAACCGTTTCAGAGAGAAGAGCGGCCAATATGACGATCTGGCTTTAAGTCGATTCGATAACAAATGACGAAAACGGACGGATTTCTCAGGTTTTTACTACATATGAACACTTTTCACATTCTCCCGTGCAACTCGGCTGCTATTCCTCCTTTCATGCAGAATCTTAAGGTCCTAGCTCATGTCCAAGGCACCAAAGCCAGCTAAAAAGTCAATAATCGATACCTAAAACTTGAATTGTACTACTTCTTACTGGCTATTACATCTACTTAGAAGCTTCATCTGTGTTTTACTATGGTGTTTTTAGTTTCTCCGCATACCGCAGCTCGCGACATAGTTTTGTAGACGATAAGTACAACCGTTTCAGAGAGAAGAGCGGCCAATGTGACGATCTGGCTTTAAGTCGATTCGATAACAAATGACGAAAACGGACGGATTTCTCAGGTTTTTACTACATATGAACACTTTTCACATTCTCCCGTGCAACTCGGCTGCTAGTCCTCCTTTCATGCAGAATCTTAAGGTCCTAGCTCATGTCCAAGGCACCAAAGCCAGCTAAATAGTCAATTATCGATACCTAAAACTTGAATTGTACTACTTCTTACTGGCTATTACATCAATTTAGAAGTATCATCGGTGTTGTACTATGGTGCTTTTAGTGTTTCTGCATACCGCAGCACGCGACATAGCTTTGCAGACGATAAGTACAACCATTGCAGAGAGAAGAGCGGCCAATGTGACGATCTGGCTTTAAGTCGATTCGATAACAAATGACGAAACAGGACGGATTTCTCAGGTTTTTACTACATATGAACACTTTTCACATTCTCCCGTGCAACTCGGCTGCTAGTCCCCCTTTCATGCAGAATCTCAAGGTCCTAGCTCATGTCCAAGGCACCAAAGCCAGCTAAGAAGTCAATAATCAGTACCTAAAACTTGAATTGTACTACTTCTTACTGGCCTTTACATCAACTTAGAAGCTTCATCTGTGTTCTACTATGGTGCTTTTAGTGTCTCTGCATACCGCATCACGCGACATAGCTTTGCAGACGATAAGTACAATCGTTGCAGAGTGAAGAGCGGGGAAATGTGACGATCTGGCTTTAAGTCGATTCGATAACAAATGACGAAAACGGACCGATTTCTCAGGTTTTTACTACTTATGAACACTTTTCACATTCTCCCGTGCAACTCGGCTGCTAGTCCTCCTTTCATGCAGAATCTTAAGGTCCTAGCTCATGTCCAAGGCACGAAAGCCAGCTAAGAAGTCAATAATCGATACCTAAATCTTGAATTGTACTACTTCTTACTGGCTATTACATCAACTTAAAAGCTTCATCTGTGTTCTACTTTGGTGCTTTTAGCTTCTCCGCATACCGCAGCATGTGACATAGCTTTGCAGACGATAAGTACAACCGTTTCAGAGAGAAGAGCGGCTAATGTGACGATCTGGCTTTAAGTCGATTCGACAACAAATGACGAACACGGACGGATTTCTTATTTTTTTACTACATATGAACACGTTTCACACACTCCCGTGCAACGCGGCAGCTAGTCCTTCTTTCATGCAGAATCGTAAGCTCCTAGATCATGTCCAAGGCACCAAAGCCAGCTAAAAAGTCAATAATCGATACCTAAAACTTGAATTGTACTACTTCTTACTGGCTATTACATCAACGTAGAAGCGTCATCTGTGTTCTACTATGTTGCTTTTAGTGTCTCCGCATAACGCAGCACGCGACATAGCTTTGCAGACGATAAATGTAACCGTTTCAGAAAGAAATGCGGCCAATGTGACGACCTGGCTTTAAGTCGATTCGACAACAAATGACGAACACGGACGGATTTCCCAGGTTTTTGCTACATATGAACACTTTTCACATTCTCCAGTGCAACGCTACTGCTAGTCCTCCATTCATGCAAAATCTTAAGTTCCTAGCTCCTGTACAAAGCATCAAAGAAGGGTAAAAAAACAGTAATCGATACTTAAAACTTGAATTGTACTACTTCTTACTGACTATTACAACAACTTAGAAGCTTCATCTGTGTTTTACTATTGTGCTTTTAGTTTCTCCGCATACCGCAGCACGCGACATAGTTTTGTAGACGATAAGTACAACCGTTTCAGAGAGAAGAGCGCCAATGTGACGATCTGGCTTTAAGTCGATTCGATAGCAAATGACGAAAACGGACGGATTTCTCAGGTTTTTACTACATATGAACACTTTTCACATTCTCCCGTGCAACTCGGCTGCTAGTCCTCCTTTCATGCAGAATCTTAAGGTCCTAGCTCATGTCCAAGGCACCAAAGCCAGCTAAAAAGTCAATAATCGATACCTAAAACTTGAATTGTACTACATCTTACTGGCTATTACATCAACTTAGAAGTATCATCGGAGTTCTACTATAGTGCTTTTAGTCTCTCTGCATACCGCAGCACGCGACATAGCTTTGCAGACGATAAGTACAACCGTTGCAGAGAGAAGAGCGGCCAATGTGACGATCTGGCTTTAAGTCGATTCGATAACAAATGACGAAAACGGACGGATTTCTAGGTTTTTACTACATATGAACACTTTTCACATTCTCCCGTGCAACTCGGCTGCTAGTCCCCCTTTCATGGAGAATCTTAAGGTCCTAGCTCATGTCCAAGGTACCAAAGCCAGCTAAAAATCAATAATCAATACCTAAAACTTGAATTGTACTACTTCTTACAGGCTATTACATCATCATAGAAGTTTCATCTGTGTTCTACTATGGTGCCTTTAGTTTCTCCGCATACCGCAGCAGGCGACATAGTTTTGTAGACGATAAGTACAACCGTTTCAGAGAGAAGAGCGGCTAATGTGACGATCTGGCTTTAAGTCGATTCGATAACAAATGACGAAAACGGACGGATTTCTCAGGTTTTTACTACATATTAACACTTTTTACATTCTCCCGTGCAACTCGGCTGCTAGTCCTCCTTTCATACAGAATCTTAAGGTCCTAGCTCATGTCCAAGGCACCAAAGCCAGCTAAAAAATCAATAATCGATACCTAAAACTTGAATTGTACTACTTCTTACTGGCTATTACATCAACTTAGAGGCTTCATCTGTGTTCTACTATGGTGCTTTTAGTGTCTCCACATAATGCAGCACGCGACATAGCTTTGCAGACGATAAGTACAACCGTTTCAGAGAGAAGAGCGGCCAATGTGACGATCTGGCTTTAAGTCGATTCGATAACAAATGACGAAAACGGACGGATTTCATAGGTTTTTACTACATATATACACTTTTCACATTCTCCCGTGAACTCGGCTGCTAGTCACAATTTCATGCCGAATCTTAAGGTCCTAGCTCATGTCCAAGGCACCAAAGCCAGCTAAGAAGTCAATAACCAGTACCTAAAACTTGAATTGTACTACTTCTTACTGCCTATTACATCAACTTAGAAGCTTCATCTGTGTTCTACTATGGTGCTTTTAGTGTCTCCGCATACCGCAGCACGCGACATAGCTTTGAAGACGATAAGTACAACCGTTTCAGACAGAAATGCGGCCGGCCAATGTGACGATCTGGCTTTAAGTCGATTCGATTACAAATGAAGAAAACGGACGGATTTCTAGGTTTTTACTACATATGAACACTTTTCACATTCTCCTGTACAACTCGCCTGCTAGTCCTCCTTTCATGCAGATTCTTAAGGTCCTAGCTCATGTCCAAGGCACCAAAGCCAGCTAAAAAGTCAATAATCGATGCCTAAAACTTGAATTGTACTACTTCTTACTGGCTATTACATCAACGTAGAAGCTTCATCTGTGTTCTACTATTGTGCTTTTAGTTTCTCCGCATACCGCAGCAGGCGACATAGTTTTGTAGACGATAAGTACAACCGTTTCAGAGAGAAGAGCGGCTAATGTGACGATCTGGCTTTAAGTCGATTCGATAACAAATGACGAAAACGGACGGATTTCTCAGGTTTTTACTACATATGAACACTTCTCACATTCTCCCGTGCAACTCGGCAGCTAGTCCTCCTTTCATGCAGAATCCTAAGGTCCTAGCTAATGTATAAGGCACCAAAGCCAGCTAAAAAGTCAATAATCAATGACTAAAACTTAAATTGTACTACTTCTTACTGGCTATTACATCAACTTAAAAGCTTCATCTGTGTTTTACTATGGTGCTATTAGTTTCTCCGCATACCGCAGCACACGACATAGTTTTGTAGACGATAAGTACAACCGTTTCAGAGAGAAGAGCGGCCAATATGACGATCTGGCTTTAAGTCGATTCGATAACAAATGACGAAAACGGACGGATTTCTCAGGTTTTTACTACATATGAACACTTTTCACATTCTCCCGTGCAACTCGGCTGCTATTCCTCCTTTCATGCAGAATCTTAAGGTCCTAGCTCATGTCCAAGGCACCAAAGCCAGCTAAAAAGTCAATAATCGATACCTAAAACTTGAATTGTACTACTTCTTACTGGCTATTACATCTACTTAGAAGCTTCATCTGTGTTTTACTATGGTGTTTTTAGTTTCTCCGCATACCGCAGCCCGCGACATAGTTTTGTAGACGATAAGTACAACCGTTTCAGAGAGAAGAGCGGCCAATGTGACGATCTGGCTTTAAGTCGATTCGATAACAAATGACGAAAACGGACGGATTTCTCAGGTTTTTACTACATATGAACACTTTTCACATTCTCCCGTGCAACTCGGCTGCTAGTCCTCCTTTCATGCAGAATCTTAAGGTCCTAGCTCATGTCCAAGGCACCAAAGCCAGCTAAATAGTCAATTATCGATACCTAAAACTTGAATTGTACTACTTCTTACCGGCTATTACATCAATTTAGAAGTATCATCGGTGTTGTACTATGGTGCTTTTAGTGTCTCTGCATACCGCAGCACGCGACATGGCTTTGCAGACGATAAGTACAACCGTTGCAGAGAGAAGAGCGACCAATGTGACGATCTGGCTTTAAGTCGATTCGATAACAAATGACGAAACAGGACGGATTTCTCAGGTTTTTACTACATATGAACACTTTTCACATTCTCCCGTGCAACTCGGCTGCTAGTCCCCCTTTCATGCAGAATCTCAAGGTCCTAGCTCATGTCCAAGGCACCAAAGCCAGCTAAGAAGTCAATAATCAGTACCTAAAACTTGAATTGTACTACTTCTTACTGGCCTTTACATCAACTTCGAAGCTTCATCTGTGTTCTACTATGGTGCTTTTAGTGTCTCTGCATACCGCATCACGCGACATAGCTTTGCAGACGATAAGTACAATCGTTGCAGAGTGAAGAGCGGGGAAATGTGACGATCTGGCTTTAAGTCGATTCGATAACAAATGACGAAAACGGACCGATTTCTCAGGTTTTTACTACTTATGAACACTTTTCACATTCTCCCGTGCAACTCGGCTGCTAGTCCTCCTTTCATGCAGAATCTTAAGGTCCTAGCTCATGTCCAAGGCACGAAAGCCAGCTAAGAAGTCAATAATCGATACCTAAATCTTGAATTGCACTACTTCTTACTGGCTATTACATCAACTTAAAAGCTTCATCTGTGTTCTACTATGGTGCTTTTAGCTTCTCCGCATACCGCAGCATGTGACATAGCTTTGCAGACGATAAGTACAACCGTTTCAGAGAGAAGAGCGGCTAATGTGACGATCTGGCTTTAAGTCGATTCGACAACAAATGACGAACACGGACGGATTTCTCAGGTTTTTACTACATATGAACACGTTTCACACACTCCCGTGCAACGCGGCAGCTAGTCCTTCTTTCATGCAGAATCGTAAGCTCCTAGATCATGTCCAAGGCACCAAAGCCAGCTAAAAAGTCAATAATCGATACCTAAAACTTGAATTGTACTACTTCTTACTGGCTATTACATCAACGTAGAAGCGTCATCTGTGTTCTACTATGGTGCTTTTAGTGTCTCCGCATAACGCAGCACGCGACATAGCTTTGCAGACGATAAATGTAACCGTTTCAGAAAGAAATGCGGCCAATGTGACGACCTGGCTTTAAGTCGATTCGACAACAAATGACGAACACGGACGGATTTCCCAGGTTTTTGCTACATATGAACACTTTTCACATTCTCCAGTGCAACGCTACTGCTAGTCCTCCATTCATGCAAAATCTTAAGTTCCTAGCTCCTGTACAAAGCATCAAAGAAGGGTAAAAAAACAGTAATCGATACTTAAAACTTGAATTGTACTACTTCTTACTGGCTATTACAACAACTTAGAAGCTTCATCTGTGTTTTACTATTGTGCTTTTAGTTTCTCCGCATACCGCAGCACGCGACATAGTTTTGTAGGCGATAAGTACGACCGTTTCAGAGAGAAGAGCGCCAATGTGACGATCTGGCTTTAAGTCGATTCGATAGCAAATGACGAAAACGGACGGATTTCTCAGGTTTTTACTACATATGAACACTTTTCACATTCTCCCGTGCAACTCGGCTGCTAGTCCTCCTTTCATGCAGAATCTTAAGGTCCTAGCTCATGTCCAAGGCACCAAAGCCAGCTAAAAAGTCAATAATCGATACCTAAAACTTGAATTGTACTACTTCTTACTGGCTATTACATCAACTTAGAAGTATCATCGGAGTTCTACTATGGTGCTTTTAGTGTCTCTGCATACCGCAGCACGCGACATAGCTTTGCAGACGATAAGTACAACCGTTGCAGAGAGAAGAGCGGCCAATGTGACGATCTGGCTTTAAGTCGATTCGATAACAAATGACGAAAACGGACGGATTTCTAGGTTTTTACTACATATGAACACTTTTCACATTCTCCCGTGCAACTCGGCTGCTAGTCATCCTTTCATGCAGAATCTTAAGGTCCTAGCTCATGTCCAAGGCACCAAAGCCAGCTAAATAGTCAATTATCGATACCTAAAACTTGAATTGTACTACCTCTTACTATCAATTACATCAACCTAGAAGTTTCATCTGTGTTCTACTATGGTGCCTTTAGTTTCTCCGCATACCGCAGCAGGCGACATAGTTTTGTAGACGATAAGTACAACCGTTTCAGAGAGAAGAGCGGCTAATGTGACGATCTGGCTTTAAGTCGATTCGATAACAAATGACGAAAACGGACGGATTTCTCAGGTTTTTACTACATATTAACACTTTTCACATTCTCCCGTGCAACTCGGCTGCTAGTCCTCCTTTCATACAGAATCTTAAGGTCCTAGCTCATGTCCAAGGCACCAAAGCCAGCTAAAAAATCAATAATCGATACCTAAAACTTGAATTGTACTACTTCTTACTGGCTATTACATCAACTTAGAGGCTTCATCTGTGTTCTACTATGGTGCTTTTAGTGTCTCCACATAATGCAGCACGCGACATAGCTTTGCAGACGATAAGTACAACCGTTTCAGAGAGAAGAGCGGCCAATGTGACGATCTGGCTTTAAGTCGATTCGATAACAAATGACGAAAACGGACGGATTTCATAGGTTTTTACTACATATATACACTTTTCACATTCTCCCCGTGCAACTCGGCTGCTAGTCCCCCTTTCATGGAGAATCTTAAGGTCCTAGCTCATGTCCAAGGTATCAAAGCCAGCTAAAAATCAATAATCAATACCTAAAACTTGAATTGTACTACTTCTTACAGGCTATTACATCAAAATAGAAGTTTCATCTGTGTTCTACTATGGTGCCTTTAGTTTCTCCGCATACCGCAGCAGGCGACATAGTTTTGTAGACGATAAGTACAACCGTTTCAGAGAGAAGAGCGGCTAATGTGACGATCTGGCTTTAAGTCGATTCGATAGCAAATGACGAAAACGGACGGAATTCTCAGGTTTTTACTACATATTAACACTTTTCACATTCTCCCGTGCAACTCGGCTGCTAGTCCCCCTTTCATGCAGAATCTTAAGGTCCTAGCTCATGTCCAAGGTACCAAAGCCAGCTAAAAATCAATAATCAGTACCTAAAACTTGAATTGTACTACTTCTTACAGGCTATTACATCAACATAGAAGTTTCATCTGTGTTCTACTATGGTGCCTTTAGTTTCTCCGCATACCGCAGCAGGCGACATAGTTTTGTAGACGATAAGTACAACCGTTTCAGAGAGAAGAGCGGCTAATGTGACGATCTGGCTTTAAGTCGATTCGATAACAAATGACGAAAACGGACGGATTTCTCAGGTTTTTACTACATATTAACACTTTTCACATTCTCCCGTGCAACTCGGCTGCTAGTCCTCCTTTCATACAGAATCTTAAGGTCCTAGCTCATGTCCAAGGCACCAAAGCCAGCTAAAAAATCAATAATCGATACCTAAAACTTGAATTGTACTACTTCTTACTGGCTATTACATCAACTTAGAGGCTTCATCTGTGTTCTACTATGGTGCTTTTAGTGTCTCCACATAATGCAGCACGCGACATAGCTTTGCAGACGATAAGTACAACCGTTTCAGAGAGAAGAGCGGCCAATGTGACGATCTGGCTTTAAGTCGATTCGATAACAAATGACGAAAACGGACGGATTTCATAGGTTTTTACTACATATATACACTTTTCACATTCTCCCGTGCAACTCGGCTGCTAGTCCCCCTTTCATGGAGAATCTTAAGGTCCTAGCTCATGTCCTAGGTATCAAAGCCAGCTAAAAATCAATAATCAATACCTAAAACTTGAATTGTACTACTTCTTACAGGCTATTACATCAACATAGAAGTTTCATCTGTGTTCTACTATGGTGCCTTTAGTTTCTCCGCATACCGCAGCAGGCGACATAGTTTTGTAGACGATAAGTACAACCGTTTCAGAGAGAAGAGCGGCTAATGTGACGATCTGGCTTTAAGTCGATTCGATAACAAATGACGAAAACGGACGGATTTCTCAGGTTTTTACTACATATTAACACTTTTCACATTCTCCCGTGCAACTCGGCTGCTAGTCCTCCTTTCATGCAGAATCTTAAGGTCCTAGCTCATGTCCAAGGCACCAAAGCCAGCTAAAAAGTCAATAATCGATACCTAAAACTTGAATTGTACTACTTCTTACTGGCTATTACATCAACTTAGAAGTATCATCGGAGTTCTACTATGGTGCTTTTAGTGTCTCTGCATACCGCAGCACGCGACATAGCTTTGCAGACGATAAGTACAACCGTTGCAGAGAGAAGAGCGGCCAATGTGACGATCTGGCTTTAAGTCGATTCGATAACAAATGACGAAAACGGACGGATTTCTCAGGTTTTTACTATATATGAACACTTTTCACATTCTCCCGTGCAACTCGGCTGCTAGTCCCCCTTTCATGCAGAATCTTAAGGTCCTAGCTCATGTCCAAGGCACCAAAGCCAGCTAAGAAATCAATAATCAGTACCTAAAACTTGAATTGTACTACTTCTTACTGGCTATTACATCAACTTAGAACCTTCATCTGTGTTCTACTATGGTGCTTTTAGTGTCTCCGCATACCGCAGCACGCGACATAGCTTTGAAGACGATAAGTACAACCGTTTCAGACAGAAATGCGGCCAATGTGACGATCTGGCTTTAAGTCGATTCGATAACAAATGACGAAAACGGACGGATTTCTCTGGTTTTTACTACATATGAACACTTTTCACATTCTCCCGTGCAACTCGGCTGCTAGTACTCCTTTCATACAGAATCTTAAGGTCCTATCTCATGTCCAAGGCACCAAAGCCAGCTAAAAAATCAATAATCGATACCTAAAACTTGAATAGTACTACTTCTTACTGGCTATTACATCAACTTAGAAGCTTCATCTGTGATCTACTATGGTGTGTTTAGTGTCTCCACATACCGCAGCGCGCGAAATAGCTTTGCAGACGATAAGTACAACCGTTGCAGAGAGAAGGGCGGCCAATGTGACGATCTGGATTTGTGTTGATTCGATAACAAATGACGAACACGGACGGATTTCTTAGGTTTGTGCTACATATGATCACTTTTCACATTCTCCCGTGCAACTCGGCTGCTAGTCCTCATTTCATGCAGAATCTTAAGGTCTTAGCTCATGTCCAAAGCACCAAAGCCAGCTAAAAAGTCAATAATCGATACCTAAAACTTGAATTGTACTACATCTTACTGGCTAATACTTCAACTTAGAAGCTTCATCTGTGTACTACTATATTGATTTTAGTGTCTCCGCATACCGCAGCACACGACATAGCTTTGCAGACGATAAGTACAACCGTTTCAGAGAGAACAGCGGCCAATGTGACGATCGGGCTTTAAGTCTATTCGATGACAAATGACGAAGACGGACGGATTTCTCAGGTTTTTACTACATATGAACACTTTTCACATTCTCCCGTGCAACTCGGCTGCTAGTCATCCTTTCATGCAGAATCTTAAGGTCCTAGCTCATGTCCAAGGCACCAAAGCCAGCTAAAAAGTCAATAATCGATACCTAAAACTTGAATTGTACTACCTCTTACTATCAATTACATCAACCTAGAAGTTTCATCTGTGTTCTACTATGGTGCTTTTAGTGTCTCCGCATACCGCAGCACGCGACATAGCTTTGCAGACGATAAGTACAACCCTTTCAGGGAGAAGAGCGGCCAATGTGACGATCTGGCTTTAAGTCGACTCCATAACAAAAGACGAAAACGGACGGATTTCTCAGGTTTTTACTACATATGAACACTTTTCACATTCTCCCGTACAACTCGGCTGCTAGTCCTCCTTTCATGCAGAATCTTAAGGTCCTAGCTCATGTCCAAGACAAAAAAGCCAGCAAAAAAGTCAATAATCGATAACTAAAACTTGTATTGTACTACTTCTTACTGGCTATTACATCAACTTAGAAGCTTCATCTGTGTATTACTATGGTGCTTTTAGTGTCTCCGGATACCGCATCACGTGACATAGCTTAGCAGACGATAAGTACAACCGTTTCAGACAGAAGAGCGGCCAATGCGGCGATCTGGCTTTAAATCGATTCGATAACAAATGACGAAAACGGACGGATTTCTCAAGTTTTTACTACATATGAACACTTTTCACATTCTCCCGTGAAACTCGGCTGCTAGTCCTCCTTTCATGCAGAATCTTAAGGTCCTAGCTCATGTCCAAGGCACCAAGGCCAGCTAAAAATCAATAATCGATACCTAAAACTTGAATTGTACTACTTCTTACTTGCTATTACATCAACTTAGAAGCTTCATCTGTGTCCTACTATGGTGCTTTTAGTGTCTCCGAATACCGCAGCACGCGACATAGCTTTGCAGACGATAAGTACAACCGTTTCAGACAGAAGAGCGGCCAATGTGACGATCTGGCTTTGAGTCGATTCGATAACAAATGACGAAAACGGACGGATTTCTCAGGTTTTTACTACATATGAACACTTTTCACATTCTCCCGTGACACTCGGCTGCTAGTCCTCCTTTCATGCAGAATCTTGAGGTCCTAACTCATGTTTAAGGCACCAAAGCCAGCTAAATAGTCAATAATCGATACCTAAAACTTGAATTGTACTACTTCTTACTTGCTATTAAATCAACTTAGAAGCTTTATCTGTGTTCTACTATGGTGCTTTTAGTGTCTCCGACTACCGCAGCACGCGACATAGCTTTGCAGACGATAAGTACAACCGTTTCAGAGAGAAGAGCGGCCAATGTAACGATCTAGCTTTAAGTCGATTAGATAACAAATGACAAAAACTTACGGATTTCAAAGGTTTTTACTTTATATGAACACTTTTCACATTCTCCCGTGCAAGTCGGCTGCTAGTCCTCCTTTCATGCAGAATCTTAAGGTCCTAGCTCATGTCCAAGACAAAAAAGCCAGCAAAAAAGTCAATAATCGATAACTAAAACTTGTATTGTACTACTTCTTACTGGCTATTACATCAACTTAGAAGCTTCATCTGTGTATTACTATGATGCTTTTAGTGTCTCCGGATACCGCATCACGCGACATAGCTTAGCAGACGATAAGTACAACCGTTTCAGACAGAAGAGCGGCCAATGCGGCGATCTGGCTTTAAATCGATTCGATAACAAATGACGAAAACGGACGGATTTCTCAAGTTTTTACTACATATGAACACTTTTCACAATCTCCCGTGAAACTCGGCTGCTAGTCCTCCTTTCATGCAGAATCTTAAGGTCCTAGCTCATGTCCAAGGCACCAAGGCCAGCTAAAAATCAATAATCGATACCTAAAACTTGAATTGTACTACTTCTTACTTGCTATTACATCAAGTTAGAAGTTTCATCTGTGTCCTACTATGGTGCTTTTAGTGTCTCCGAATACCGCAGCACGCGACATAGCTTTGCAGACGATAAGTACAACCGTTTCAGACAGAAGAGCGGCCAATGTGACGATCTGGCTTTGAGTCGATTCGATAACAAATGACGAAAACGGACGGATTTCTCAGGTTTTTACTACATATGAACACTTTTCACATTCTCCCGTGCAACTCGGCTGCTAGTCCTCCTTTCATGCAGAATCTTGAGGTCCTAACTCATGTTTAAGGCACCAAAGCCAGCTAAAAAGTCAATAATCTATACCTAAAACTTGAATTGTACTACTTCTTACTGGCTATTACATCAACTTAAAAGCTTCATCTATGTTCTACTATGGTGCTTTTAGTGTCTCCGCATACCGCAACACGCGACATATCTTTGCAGACGATAAGGACAACCGTTTCAGAGAGAAGAGCGGCCAATGTGACGATCTGGCTTTGTGTCGTTTCGTTAACAAATGACGAAAACGGACGGATTTCTCAGGTTTTTACTACATATGAACTCTTTTCACATTATCCCATCTAACGCGGCTGCTAGTCCTCCTTTCATGCAGAATCTTAAGGTCCTAGCTCATGTCAAAGGCACCAAAGCCAGCTAAAATGTCAATAATCGATACCTAAAACGTGAATTGTACTACTTCTTACTGGCTATTACATCAACTTAGAAGCTTCATGTGTGTTCTAGTATGGTGCTTTTAGTGTCTCCGCATACCGCAGCACGCGACATAGCTTTGCAGACGATAAGTACAACCGTTTCAGAGAGAAGAGCGGCCTATATGACGGTCTGGCTTTAAGTCGATTCGAAAACAAATGACGAAAACGGACGGATTTCTCAGGTTTTTACTACATATGAACGCTTTTCACATTCTCCCATGCAACTCGAGTGCTAGACCTCCTTTCATGCAGAGTCTTACGGTCCTAGCTCATGTCCATTGCACCAAAGCCAGCTAAAATGTCAATAATCGATAACTAAAACTTGTATTGTACTACTTCTTACTGGCTATTACATCATTTTAGAAGGTTAATTTGTGTATTACTATGGTGCTTTTAGTGTCTCCGGATACCGCAACACGCGACATAGCTTAGCAGACGATAAGTACAACCGTTTCAGACAGAAGAGCGGCCAATGCGGCGATCTGACTTTAAGTCGATTCGATAACAAATGACGAAAACGGACGGATTTCTCAGGTTTTTACTACATATGAACACTTTTCACATTCTCCCGTGCAACTCGGCTGCTAATCCTCCTTTCATGCAGAATCTTAAGGTCCTAGCTCATGTCCAAGGCACCAAATCCAGCTAAAAAGTCAATAATCGATACCTAAAGCTTTAATAGTACTACGTCTTACTGGCTATTACATCAAGTTAGAAGTTTCATCTGTGTTCTACTATGGTGCTTTTAGTGTCTCCTCATACCGCAGCACGAGACATAGCTTTGCAGACGATAAGTACAACCGTTTCAGGGAGAAGAGCGTCCAATGTGACGATCTGGCTTTAAGTCGATTCGATAACAAATGACGAAAACGGACGGATTTCTCAGGTTTTTACTACATATGAACACTTTTCACATTCTCCCGTGCAACTCGGCTGCTAGTCCTCCTTTCACGCAGAATCTTAAGGTCCTAGCTCATGTCCAAGGCACCAAAGCCAGCTAAGAAGTCAATAATCGATACCTAAAACTTGAATTGTACTACTTCTTACTGGCTGTTACATCAACTTAGAAGTTTCATCTGTGTTCTACTATGGCGCTTTTAGTGTCTCCTCATACCGCAGCACGCGACATAGCTTTGCAGACGATAAGTACAACCGTTTCAGGGAGAAGAGCGTCCAATGTGACGATCTGGCTTTAAGGCGATTCAATAACAAATAACGAAAACGGACGGATTTCTCAGGTTTTTACTACATATGAACACTTTTCACATTCTCCCGTGCAACTCGGCTGCTAGTCCTCCTTTCACGCAGAATCTTAAAGTCCTACCTCATGTCCAAGGCACCAAAGCGAGCTAAAAAATCAATAATCGATACCTAAAACTTGAATTGTACTACTTCTTACTGGCTATTACATCAACTTAGAGGCTTCATCTGTGTTCTACTATGGTGCTTTTAGTGTCTCCACATACCGCAGCACGCGACATAGCATTGCAGACGATAAGTACGACCGTTTCAGAGAGAAGAGCGGCCAATGTGACGATCTGGCTTTAAGTCGATTCGATAACAAATGACGAAAACGGACGGATTTCTCAGGTTTTTACTACATATGAACACTTTTCACATTCTCCCGTGCAACTCGGCTGCTAGTCCTCCTTTCATGCAGAATCTTAAGGTCCTAGCTCATGTCCAAGGCACCAAAGCCAGCTAAAAAGTCAATAATCGATACCGAAAACGTGAATTGTACTACTTCTTACTGGTTATTACATCAACTTAGAAGCTTCATGTGTGTTCCACTATGGTGCTCTTAGTGTCTCCGAATACCGCAGCACGCGACATAGCTTTGCAGACGATAAGTACAACCGTTTCAGAGAGAAGAGCGGCCAATATGACGATCTGGCTTTAAGTCGATTCGAAAACAAATGACGAAAACGGACGGATTTCTCAGGTTTTTACTACATATGAACACTTTTCACATTCTCCCATGCAACTCGGCTGCTAGACCTCCTTTCATTTAGAGTCTTACGGTCCTAGCTCATGTCCAAGGCACCAAAGCCAGCTAAAAAATTATTAATCGATAACTAAAACTTGTATTGTAGTACTTCTTACTGGCTATTACATCATCTTAGCAGGTTCATCTGTGTATTACTATGGTGCTTTTAGTGTCTCCGGATACCGCAACACGCGACATAGATTAGCAGACGATAAGTACAACCGTTTCAGACAGAAGAGCGGCCAATGCGGCGATCTGACTTTAAGTCGATTCGATAACAAATGACGAAAACGGACGGATTTCTCTGGTTTTTACTACATATGAACACTTTTCACATTCTCCCGTGCAACTCGGCTGCTAGTCCTCCTTTCATGCAGAATCTTAATGTCCTAGCTCATGTCCAAGGCACCAAAGCCAGCTAAAAAGTCAATAATCGATACCTAAAACTTAAATTGTACTACTTCTTACTGGCTATTACTTCAACTTAGAAACTTCATCTGTGTTCTACTATGGTCCTTTTAGTGTCTCCACATACCGCAGCACGCGACATAGCTTTGCAGATGATAAGTACGACCGTTTCAGAGAGAAGAGCGGCCAATGTGACGATCTGGCTTTAAGTCGATTCGATAACAAATGACGAAAACGGACGGATTTCTCAGGTTTTTACTACATATGAACACTTTTCACATTCTCCCGTGAAACTCGGCTGCTAGTCCTCCTTTCATGCAGAATCTTAAGGTCCTAGCTCATGTCCAAGGCACCAAAGCCAGCTAAAAAGTCAATAATCGATACCTAAAACTTGAATTGTACTACTTCTTACTTGCTATTACTTCAACTTAGAAGCTTCATCTGTGTCCTACTATGGTGCTTTTAGTGTCTCCGAATACCGCAGCACGCGACATAGCTTTGCAGACGATAAGTACAACCGTTTCAGACAGAAGAGCGGCCAATGTGACGATCTGGCTTTGAGTCGATTCGATAACAAATGACGAAAACGGACGGATTTCTCAGGTTCTTACTACATAAGAACACTTTTCACATTCTCCCGTGCAACTCGGCTGCTAGTCCTCCTTTCTTTCAGAATCTTAAGGTCCTAGCTCATGTCCAAGGCACCAAAGCCAGCTAAAAAGTCAATAATCGATACCTAAAACTTGAATTGTACTACTTCTTACTGGCTATTACATCAACTTAAAAGTTTCATCTGTGTTCTACTATGGTGCTTTTAGTGTCTCCGCATACCGGAAGACGAGACATAGCTTTGCAGACGATAAGTACAACCGTTTCAGAGAGAAGAGCGGCCAATGTGACGATCTGGCTTTGTGTCGATTCGATAACAAATGACGAACACGGACGTATTTCTTAGGTTTGTGCTACATATGAACACTTTTCACATTTCCCGTGCAACTCGGCGGCTAGTCCTCCGTTCATGCAGATTCTCAAGGTCCTAGATCATGTCCAAGGCACCAAAGCCAGCTAAAAAGTCATAATCGATACCTAAAACTTAAATTGTACTACTTCTTACTGGCTATTACTTCAACTTAGAAACTTCATCTGTGTACTACTATATTGATTTTAGTGGCTCCGGATACCGCAGCACGCGACATAGCTTTGCAGACGATAAGTACAACCGTTTCAGGGAGAAGAGCGGCCAATGTGACGATCTGGCTTTAAGTCGATTCGATAACAAATGACGAAAACGGACGGGTTTCTCAGGTTTTTACTACATATGAACCCTTTTCACATACTCCCGTGCCACTCGGCTACTAGTCCTCCTTTCATGCAGAATCTTAAGGTCCTAGCTCATGTCCAAGGCACCAAAGCCAGCTAAAAAGTCAATAATCGATACCTAAAACTTGAATTGTACTACCTCTTACTGGCTATTACATCAACTTAGAAGTTTCATCTGTGTTCTACTATGGTGCTTTTAGTGTCTCCGCATACCGGAACACGAGACATAGCTTTGCAGACGATAAGTACAACCGTTTCAGAGAGAAGAGCGGCCAATGTGGCGATCTGGCTTTAAGTCGATTCGATAACAAATGACGAAAACGGACGGATTTCTCAGGTTTTTACTACATATGAACACTTTTCACATACTCCCATGCAACGCGGCTGCTAGTCCTCCTTTCATGCAGAATCTTAAGGTCCTAGCTCATGTCCAAGGCACCAAAGCCAGCTAAAAAGTTATATAATCGATACCTAAAACTTAAATTGTGCTACTTCTTACTGGCTATTACATCAACTTAGAAGGTTCATCTGTGTTCTACTATGGTGCTTTTAGTGTCTCCGCATACCGCATCACGCGACATAGCTTTGCAGACGATAAGTACAACCGTTTCAGAGAGAAGAGCGGCCAATGTAACGCTCTGGCTTTAAGTCGATTCCATAACAAAAGACGAAAACGGACGGATTTCTCAGGTTTTTACTACATATGAACACTTTTCACATTCTCCCGTGCAACTCGGCTGCTAGTCCTCCTTTCATGCAGAATCTTAATGTCCTAGCTCATGTCCAAGGCACCAAAGCCAGCTAAAAAGTCAATAATCGATACCTAAAACTAGAATTGTACTACCTCTTACTGGCTATTACATCAACTTAGAAGTTTCATCTGTGTTCTACTATGGTGCTTTTAGTGTCTCCGCATACCGCAGCACGCGACATAGCTTTGCAGACGATAAGTACAACCGTTTCAGGGAGAAGAGCGGCCAATGTGACGATCTGGCTTTAAGTCGATTCGATAACTAATGACGAAAACGGACGGATTTCTCAGGTTTTTGCTACATATGAATACTTTTCACATTCTCCCGTGCAACTCGGCTGCTAGTCCTTCTTTCATGCAGAATCTTACGGTCCTAGCTCATGTCCAAGGCACCAAAGCCAGCTAAAAAGTCAATAATCGATAACTAAAACTTGTATTGTACTACTTCTTACTGGCAATTACATCAACTTAGAAGGTTCATCTGTGTATTACTATGGTGCTTTTAGTGTCTCCGGATACCGCAACACGCGACATAGCTTAGCAGACGATAAGTACAACCGTTTCAGACAGAAGAGCGGCCAATGCGGCGATCTGACTTTAAGTCGATTCGATAACAAATGACGAAAACGGACGGAGTTCTTAGGTTTTTACTACATATGAACACTTTTCACATTCTCCCGTATAACTCGGCTGCTAATCCTCCTTTCATGCAGAATCTTAAGGTCCTAGCTCATGTCCAAGGCACCAAAGCCAGCTAAAAAGTCAATAATCGATACCTAAAACTTTAATTGTACTACTTCTTACTGGCTGTTACATCAACTTAGAAGTTTCATCTGTGTTCTACTATGGTGCTTTTAGTGTCTCCTCATACCGCAGCACGCGACATAGCTTTGCAGACGATAAGTACAACCGTTTCAGACAGAAGAGCGTCCAATGTGACGATCTGGCTTTAAGTCGATTCGATAACAAATGACGAACACGGACGGATTTCTCAGGTTTTTACTACATATGAACACTTTTCACATTCTCCCGTGCAACTCGGCTGCTAGTCCTCCTTTCACGCAGAATCTTAAGGTCGTACCTCATGTCCAAGGCACCAAAGCGAGCTAAAAAATCAATAATCGATACCTAAAACTTGAATTGTACTACTTCTTACTGGCTATTACATCAACTTAGAGGCTTCATCTGTGTTCTACTATGGTGCTTTTAGTGTCTCCACATACCGCAGCACGCGACATAGCTTAGCAGACGATAAGTACAACCGTTTCAGACAGAAGAGCGGCCAATGCGGCGATCTGACTTTAAGTCGATTCGATAACAAATGACGAAAACGGACGGATTTCTCTGGTTTTTACTACATATGAACACTTTTCACATTCTCCCGTGCAACTCGGCTGCTAGTCCTCCTTTCATGCAGAATCTTAATGTCTTAGCTCATGTCCAAGGCACCAAAGCCAGCTAATAAGTCAATAATCGATACCTAAAACTTGAATTGTACTACTTCTTACTTGCTATTACTTCAACTTAGAAGCTTCATCTGTGTCCTACTATGGTGCTTTTAGTGTCTCCGAATACCGCAGCACGCGACATAGCTTTGCAGACGATAAGTACAACCGTTTCAGGGAGAAGAGCGGCCAATGTGACGATCTGGCTTTGAGTCGATTCGATAACAAATGACGAAAACGGACGGATTTCTCAGGTTTTTACTACATATGAACACTTTTCACATTCTCCCGTGCAACTCGGCTGGTAGTCCTCCTTTCATGCAGAATCACAAGGTCCTAGCTCATGTCAAAGGCACCAAAGCCAGCTAAAAAGTCAATAATCGATACCTAAAACTTGAATTGTACCACCTCTTACTGGCTATTACATCAACTTAGAAGTTTCATCTGTGTTCTACTATGGTGCTTTTAGTGTCTCCGCATACCGCAGCACGCGACATAGCTTTGCAGACGATAAGTACAACCGTTTCAGGGAGAAGAGCGGCCAGTGTGACGATCTGGCTTTAAGTCGATTCGATAACAAATGACGAAAACGGACGGATTTCTCAGGTTTTTACTACACATGAATACTTTTCACATTCTCCCGTGCAACTCGGCTGCTAGTCCTTCTTTCATGCAGAATCTTACGGTCCTAGCTCATGTCCAAGGCACCAAAGCCAGCTAAAAAGTCAATAATCGATAACTAAAACTTGTATTGTACTACTTCTTACTGGCAATTACATCAACTTAGAAGGTTCATCTGTGTATTACTATGGTGCTTTTAGTGTCTCCGGATACCGCAACACGCGACATAGCTTAGCAGACGATAAGTACAACCGTTTCAGACAGAAGAGCGGCCAATGCGGCGATCTGACTTTAAGTCGATTCGATAACAAATGACGAAAACGGACGGAGTTCTCAGGTTTTTACTACATATGAACACTTTTCGCATTCTCCCGTATAACTCGGCTGCTAATCCTCCTTTCATGCAGAATCTTAAGGTCCTAGCTCATGTCCAAGGCACCAAAGCCAGCTAAAAAGTCAATAATCGATACCTAAAACTTTAATTGTACTACTTCTTACTGGCTGTTACATCAACTTAGAAGTTTCATCTGTGTTCTACTATGGTCCTTTTAGTGTCTCCACATACCGCAGCACGCGACATAGCTTTGCAGATGATAAGTACGACCGTTTCAGAGAGAAGAGCGGCCAATGTGACGATCTGGCTTTGAGTCGATTCGTTAACAAATGACGAAAACGGACGAATTTCTCAGGTTTTTACTACATATGAACTCTTTTCACATTCTCCCATGCAACTCGGCTGCTAGTCCTCCTTTCATGCGGAATCTTAAGGTCCTAGCTCATGTCAAAGGCACCAAAGCCAGCTAAAAAGTCAATAATCGATACCTAAAACGTGAATTGTACTACTTCTTACTGGCTATTACATCAACTTAGAAGCTTCATGTGTGTTCTATTATGGTGCTTTTAGTGTCTCCGCATACCGCAGCACGCGAAATAGCTTTGCAGACGATAAGTACAACCGCTTCAGAGAGAAGAGCGGCCAATGTGACGATCTGGCTTTGTGTCGATTCGATAACAAATGACGAACACGGACGGATTTCTTAGGTTTGTGCTACATATGAACACTTTTCACATTTCCCGTGCAACTCGGCGGCTAGTCCTCCTTTCATGCAGATTCTCAAGGTCCTAGATCATGTCCAAGGCACCAAAGCCAGCTAAAAAGTCAATAATCGATACCTAAAACTTAAATTGTACTACTTCTTACTGGCTATTACTTCAACTTAGAAACTTCATCTGTGTACTACTATATTGATTTTAGTGGCTCCGGATACCGCAGCACGCGACATAGCTTTGCAGACGATAAGTACAACCGTTTCAGGGAGAAGAGCGGCCAATGTGACGATCTGGCTTTAAGTCGATTCGATAACAAATGACGAAAACGGACGGGTTTCTCAGGTTTTTACTACATATGAACCCTTTTCACATACTCCCGTGCAACTCGGCTACTAGTCCTACTTTCATGCAGAATCTTAAGGTCCTAGCTCATGTCCAAGGCACCAAAGCCAGCTAAAAAGTCAATAATCGATACCTAAAACTTGAATTGTACTACTTCTTACTGGCTATTACATCAACTTAGAAGCTTCCTCTGTGTTCTACTATGGTGCTTTTAGTGTCTCCACATACCGCAGCACGCGACATAGCTTAGCAGACGATAAGTACAACCGTTTCAGACAGAAGAGTGGCCAATGCGGCGATCTGACTTTAAGTCGATTCGATAACAAATGACGAAAACGGACGGATTTCTCTGGTTTTTACTACATATGAACACTTTTCACATTCTCCCGTGCAACTCGGCTGCTAGTCCTCCTTTCATGCAGAATCTTAAGGTCCTAGCTCATGTCCAAGGCACCAAAGCCAGCTAAAAAGTCAATAATCGATAACTAAAACTTGTATTGTACTACTTCTTACTGGCAATTACATCAACTTAGAAGGTTCATCTGTGTATTACTATGGTGCTTTTAGTGTCTCCGGATACCGCAACACGCGACATAGCTTAGCAGACGATAAGTACAACCGTTTCAGACAGAAGAGCGGCCAATGCGGCGATCTGACTTTAAGTCGATTCGATAACAAATGACGAAAACGGACGGAGTTCTTAGGTTTTTACTACATATGAACACTTTTCACATTCTCCCGTATAACTCGGCTGCTAATCCTCCTTTCATGCAGAATCTTAAGGTCCTAGCTCATGTCCAAGGCACCAAAGCCAGCTAAAAAGTCAATAATCGATACCTAAAACTTTAATTGTACTACTTCTTACTGGCTGTTACATCAACTTAGAAGTTTCATCTGTGTTCTACTATGGTGCTTTTAGTGTCTCCTCATACCGCAGCACGCGACATAGCTTTGCAGACGATAAGTACAACCGTTTCAGACAGAAGAGCGTCCAATGTGACGATCTGGCTTTAAGTCGATTCGATAACAAATGACGAACACGGACGGATTTCTCAGGTTTTTACTACATATGAACACTTTTCACATTCTCCCGTGCAACTCGGCTGCTAGTCCTCCTTTCACGCAGAATCTTAAGGTCCTACCTCATGTCCAAGGCACCAAAGCGAGCTAAAAAATCAATAATCGATACCTAAAACTTGAATTGTACTACTTCTTATTGGCTATTACATCAACTTAGAGGCTTCATCTGTGTTCTACTATGGTGCTTTTAGTGTCTCCACATACCGCAGCACGCGACATAGCTTAGCAGACGACAAGTACAACCGTTCCAGACAGAAGAGCGGCCAATGCGGCGATCTGACTTTAAGTCGATTCGATAACAAATGACGAAAACGGACGGATTTCTCTGGTTTTTACTACATATGAACACTTTTCACATTCTCCCGTGCAACTCGGCTGCTAGTCCTCCTTTCATGCAGAATCTTAATGTCTTAGCTCATGTCCAAGGCACCAAAGCCAGCTTATAAGTCAATAATCGATACCTAAAACTTGAATTGTACTACTTCTTACTTGCTATTACTTCAACTTAGAAGCTTCATCTGTGTCCTACTATGGTGCTTTTAGTGTCTCCGCATACCGCAGCACGCGACATAGCTTTGCAGACGATAAGTACAACCGTTTCAGACAGAAGAGCGGCCAATGTGACGATCTGGCTTTGAGTCGATTCGATAACAAATGACGAAAACGGACGGATTTCTCAGGTTTGTACTACATATGAACACTTTTCACATTCTCCCGTGCAACTCGGCCGGTAGTCCTCCTTTCATGCAGAATCTTAAGGTCCTAGCTCATGTTTAAGGCACCAAAGCCAGCTAAAAAGTCAATAATCGATACCTAAAACTTGAATTGTACTACCTCTTACTGGCTATTACATCAACTTAGAAGTTTCATCTGTGTTCTACTATGGTGCTTTTAGTGTCTCCGCATACCGCAGCACGCGACATAGCTTTGCAGACGATAAGTACAACCGTTTCAGGGAGAAGAGCGGCCAGTGTGACGATCTGGCTTTAAGTCGATTCGATAACAAATGACGAAACGGACGGATTTCTCAGGTTTTTACTACATATGAATACTTTTCACATTCTCCCGTGCAACTCGGCTGCTAGTCCTTCTTTCATGCAGAATCTTACGGTCCTAGCTCATGTCCAAGGCACCAAAGCCAGCTAAAAAGTCAATAATCGATAACTAAAACTTGTATTGTACTACTTCTTACTGGCAATTACATCAACTTAGAAGTTTCATCTGTGTTCTACTATGGTCCTTTTAGTGTCTCCACATGCCGCAGCACGCGACATAGCTTTCCAGATGATAAGTACGACCGTTTCAGAGAGAAGAGCGGCCAATGTGACGATCTGGCTTTGAGTCGATTCGTTAACAAATGACGAAAACGGACGAATTTCTCAGGTTTTTACTACATATGAACTCTTTTCACATTCTCCCATGCAACTCGGCTGCTAGTCCTCCTTTCATGCGGAATCTTAAGGTCCTAGCTCATGTCAAAGGCACCAAAGCCAGCTAAAAAGTCAATAATCGATACCTAAAACGTGAATTGTACTACTTCTTACTGGCTATTACATCAACTTAGAAGCTTCATGTGTGTTCTATTATGGTGCTTTTAGTGTCTCCGCATACCGCAGCACGCGAAATAGCTTTGCAGACGATAAGTACAACCGCTTCAGAGAGAAGAGCGGCCAATGTGACGATCTGGCTTTGTGTCGATTCGATAACAAATGACGAACACGGACGGATTTCTTAGGTTTGTGCTACATATGAACACTTTTCACATTTCCCGTGCAACTCGGCGGCTAGTCCTCCTTTCATGCAGATTCTCAAGGTCCTAGATCATGTCCAAGGCACCAAAACCAGCTAAAAAGTCAATAATCGATACCTAAAACTTAAATTGTACTACTTCTTACTGGCTATTACTTCAACTTAGAAACTTCATCTGTGTACTACTATATTGATTTTAGTGGCTCCGGATACCGCAGCACGCGACATAGCTTTGCAGACGATAAGTACAACCGTTTCAGGGAGAAGAGCGGCCAATGTGACGATCTGGCTTTAAGTCGATTCGATAACAAATGACGAAAACGGACGGGTTTCTCAGGTTTTTACTACATATGAACCCTTTTCACATACTCCCGTGCAACTCGGCTACTAGTCCTACTTTCATGCAGAATCTTAAGGTCCTAGCTCATGTCCAAGGTACCAAAGCCAGCTAAAAAGTCAATAATCGATACCTAAAACTTGAATTGTACTACTTCTTACTGGCTATTACATCAACTTAGAAGCTTCATCTGTGTTCTACTATGGTGCTTTTAGTGTCTCCACATACCGCAGCACGCGACATAGCTTAGCAGACGATAAGTACAACCGTTTCAGACAGAAGAGTGGCCAATGCGGCGATCTGACTTTAAGTCGATTCGATAACAAATGACGAAAACGGACGGATTTCTCTGGTTTTTACTACATATGAACACTTTTCACATTCTCCCGTGCAACTCGGCTGCTAGTCCTCCTTTCATGCAGATTCTTAATGTCTTAGCTCATGTCTAAGGCACCAAAGCCAGCTAAAAAGTCAATAATCGATACCTAAAACTTAAAATGTACTACTTCTTACTGGCTATTACTTCAACTTAGAAACTTCATCTGTGTTCTACTATGGTCCTTTTAGTGTCTCCACATACCGCAGCACGCGACATAGCTTTGCAGATGATAAGTACGACCGTTTCAGAGAGAAGAGCGGCCAATGTGACGATCTGGCTTTAAGTCGATTCGATAACAAATGACGAAAACGGACGGATTTCTCAGGTTTTTACTACATATGAAGACTTTTCACATTCTCCCGTGAAACTCGGCTGCTAGTCCTCCTTTCATGCAGAATCTTAAGGTCCTAGCTCATGTCCAAGGCACCAAAGCCAGCTAATAAGTCAATAATCGATACCTAAAACTTGAATTGTACTACTTCTTACTTGCTATTACTTCAACTTAGAAGCTTCATCTGTGTCCTACTATGGTGCTTTTAGTGTCTCCGAATACCGCAGCACGCGACATAGCTTTGCAGACGATAAGTACAACCGTTTCAGACAGAAGAGCGGCCAATGTGACGATCTGGCTTTGAGTCGATTCGATAACAAATGACGAAAACGGACGGATTTCTCAGGTTTTTACTACATATGAATACTTTTCACATTCTCCCGTGCAACTCGGCTGCTAGTCCTTCTTTCATGCAGAATCTTACGGTCCTAGCTCATGTCCAAGGCACCAAAGCCAGCTAAAAAGTCAATAATCGATAACTAAAACTTGTATTGTACTACTTCTTACTGGCAATTACATCAACTTAGAAGGTTCATCTGTGTATTACTATGGTGCTTTTAGTGTCTCCGGATACCGCAACACGCGACATAGCTTAGCAGATGATAAATACAACCGTTTCAGACAGAAGAGCGGCCAATGCGGCATCTGACTTTAAGTCGATTCGATAACAAATGACGAAAACGGACGGAGTTCTCAGGTTTTTACTACGTATGAACACTTTTCACATTCTCCCGTATAACTCGGCTGCTAATCCTCCTTTCATGCAGAATCTTAAGGTCCTAGTTCATGTCCAAGGCACCAAAGCCAGCTAAAAAGTCAATAATCGATACCTAAAACTTTAATTGTACTACTTCTTACTGGCTGTTACATCAACTTAGAAGTTTCATCTGTGTTCTACTATGGTGCTTTTAGTGTCTCCTCATACCGCAGCACGCGACATAGCTTTGCAGACGATAAGTACAACCGTTTCAGGGAGAAGAGCGTCCAATGTGACGATCTGGCTTTAAGTCGATTCGATAACAAATGACGAAAACGGACGGATTTCTCAGGTTTTTACTACATATGAACACTTTTCACATTCTCCCGTGCAACTCGGCTGCTAGTCCTCCTTTCACGCAGAATCTTAAGGTCCTAGCTCATGTCCAAGGCACCAAAGCGAGCTAAAAAATCAATAATCGATACCTAAAACTTGAATTGTACTACTTCTTACTGGCTATTACATCAACTTAGAGGCTTCATCTGTGTTCTACTATGGAGCTTTTAGTGTCTCCACATACCGCAGCACGCGACATAGCTTAGCAGACGATAAGTACAACCGTTTCAGACAGAAGAGCGGCCAATGCGGCGATCTGACTTTAAGTCGATTCGATAACAAATGATGAAAACGGACGGATTTCTCTGGTTTTTACTACATATGAACACTTTTCACATTCTCCCGTGCAACTCGGCTGCTAGTCCTCCTTTCATGCAGAATCTTAATGTCCTAGCTCATGTCCAAGGCACCAAAGCCAGCTAAAAAGTCAATAATCGATACCTAAAACTTAAATTGTACTACTTCTTACTGGCTATTACTTCAACTTAGAAACTTCATCTGTGTACTACTATATTGATTTTAGTCGCTCCGGATACCGCAGCACGCGACATAGCTTTGCAGACGATAAGTACAACCGTTTCAGGGAGAAGAGCGGCCAATGTGACGATCTGGCTTTAAGTCGATTCGATAACAAATGACGAAAACGGACGGGTTTCTCAGGTTTTTACTACATATGAACCCTTTTCACATACTCCCTGGCAACTCGGCTACTAGTCCTACTTTCATGCAGAATCTTAAGGTCCTAGCTCATGTCCAAGGCACCAAAGCCAGCTAAAAAGTCAATAATCGATACCTAAAACTTTAATTGTACTACCTCTTACTGGCTATTACATCAACTTAGAAGTTTCATCTGTGTTCTACTATGGTGCTTTTAGTGTCTCCGCATACCGCAGCACGCGACATAGCTTTGCAGACGATAAGTACAACCGTTTCAGGGAGAAGAGCGGCCTATGTGACGATCTGGCTTTAAGTCGATTCGATAACAAATGACGAAAACGGACGGATTTCTCAGGTTTTTACTACATATGAACTCTTTTCACATTCTCCCATGCAACTCGGCTGCTAGTCCTCCTTTCATGCAGAATCTTAAGGTCCTAGCTCATGTCAAAGGCACCAAAGCCAGCTAAAAAGTCAATAATCGATACCTAAAACTTAAATTGTACTACTTCTTACTGGCTATTACATCAACTTAGAAGCTTCATGTGTGTTCTATTATGGTGCTTTTAGTGTCTCCGCATACCGCAGCACGCGAAATAGCTTTGCAGACGATAAGTACAACCGCTTCAGAGAGAAGAGCGGCCAATGTGACGATCTGGCTTTAAGTCGATTCGATAACAAATGACGAACACGGACGGATTTCTTAGGTTTGTGCTACATATGAACACTTTTCACATTTCCCGTGCAACTCGGCGGCTAGTCCTCCTTTCATGCAGATTCTCAAGGTCCTAGATCATGTCCAAGGCACCAAAGCCAGCTAAAAAGTCAATAATCGATACCTAAAACTTAAATTGTACTACTTCTTACTGGCTATTACATCAAATTTGAAGGTTCATCTGTATTCTTCTATGGTGCTTTTAGTGTCTCCGCATTCCGCAGCACGCGAAATAGCTTTGCAGACGATAAGTACAACCGTTTCAGAGAGAAGAGCGGCCAACGTGACGATCTGGCTTTAAGTCGATTCGACCACAAATGACGAAAACGCACGGATTTCTCAGGTTTTTACTACATATGAACACTATTCACATTCTCCCATGAACTCGGCTGCTAGTCCTCCTTTCATGCAGAATCTTAAGGTCCAAGCTCATGTCCAATTCAGCAAAGCCAGCTAAAAAGTCAATAATCGATACCTAAAACTTAAATTGTACTACTTCTTACTGGCTATTACTTCAACTTAGAAGCTTCATCTGTGTACTACTATATTGATTTTAGTGTCTCCGGATGCCGCAGCACGCGACATAGCTTTGCAGACGATAAGTACAACCGTTTCAGGGAGAAGAGCGGCCAATGTGACGATCTGGCTTTAAGTCGATTCGATAACAAATGACGAAAACGGACGGGTTTCTAAGGTTTTTACTACATATGAACACTTTTCACATTCTCCCGTACAACTCGGCTGCTAGTCCTCCTTTCATGCAGAATCTTAAGGTCCTAGCACATGCCCAAGGCACCAAAGCCAGCTAAAAAGTCAATAATCGATACCTAAAACTTGAATTGTACTACCTCTTACTGGCTATTACATCAACTTAGAAGCTTCATGTGTGTTCTACTATGGTGCTTTTAGTGTCTCCGCATACCGCAGCACGCGACATAGCTTTGCCGACGATAAATACAACCGTTTCATAGAGATGAGCGGCCAATGTGACGATCTTGCTTTAAGTCAATTCGAGAACAAAAGACGAAAACGGACGGATTTCTCAGGTATTTACTACATATGAACACTTTTCACATTCTCCCATGCAACTCGGCTGCTAGACCTCCTTTCATGCAGAATCTTACGGTCCTAGCTCATGTCCAAGGCACCAAAGCCAGCTAAAAAGTCAATAATCGATACGTAAAACTTGTATTGTACTACTTCTTACTTGCTATTACATCAACTTAGAAGCTTCGTCTGTGTTCTACTATGGTGCTTTTAGTGTCTCCGAATACCGCAGCACGCGACATAGCTTTGCAGACGATAAGTACAACCGTTTCAGACAGAAGAGCGGCCAATGTGACGATCTGGCTTTAAGTCGATTCGATAACAAATGACGAAAACGGACGGATTTCTCAGGTTTTTACTACATATGAACACTTTTCACATTCTCCCGTGCAACTCGGCTGCTAGTCCTCCTTTCACGCAGAATCTTAAAGTCCTACCTCATGTCCAAGGCACCAAAGCGAGCTAAAAAATCAATAATCGATACATAAAACTTGAATTGTACTACTTCTTACTGGCTATTACATCAACTTAGAGGCTTCATCTGTGTTCTACTATGGTGCTTTTAGTGTCTCCACATACCGCAGCACGCGACATAGCTTTGCAGACGATAAGTACGACTGTTTCAGAGAGAAGAGAGGCCAATGTGACGATCTGGCTTTGAGTCGATTCGATAACAAATGACGAAAACGGACGGATTTCTCAGGTTTTTACTACATATGAACACTTTTCACATTCTCCCGTGCAACTCGGCGGCTAGTCCTCCTTTCATGCAGATTCTCAAGGTCCTAGCTCATGTCCAAGGCACCAAAGCCAGCTAAAAAGTCAATAATCGATACCTAAAACTTGAATTGTACTACCTCTTACTGGCTATTACATCAACTTAGAAGTTTCATCTGTGTTCTACTATGGTGCTTTTAGTGTCTCCGCATACCGCAGCACGCGACATAGCTTTGCAGACGATAAGTACAACCGTTTCAGGGAGAAGAGCGGCCAATGTGACGATCTGGCTTTGAGTCGTTTCGATAACAAATGACGAAAACGGACGGATTTCTCAGGTTTTTACTACATATGAATACTTTTCACATTCTCCCGTATAACTCGGCAGCTAGTCTTCCTTTCATGCAGAATCTTAAGGTCCTAGCTCATGTCAAAGCCACCAAAGCCAGCTAAAAAGTCAATAATCGATACCTAAAACGTGAGTTGTACTACTTCTTACTGGCTATTACATCAACTTATAAGCTTCATGTGTGTTTTACTATGGTGCTTTTAGTGTCTCCTCATACCGCAGCACGCGACATGGCTTTCCAGACGATAAGTACAACCGTTTCAGAGAGAAGAGCGGCCAATATGACGATCTGGCTTTAAGTCGATTCGAAAACAAATGACGAAAACGGACGGATTTCAAAGGTTTTTACTACACATAACCACTTTTCACATTCTCCCGTGCAACTCGGCTGCTAGTCCTCCTTTCATGCAGAATCACAAGGTCCTAGCTCATGTCAAAGGCACCAAAGCCAGCTAAAAAGTCAATAATCGATACCTAAAACTTGAATTGTACTACTTCTTACTGGCTATTACATCAACTTAGAAGCTTCATGTGTGTTCTATTATGGTGCTTTTAGTGTCTCCGCATACCGCAGCACGCGAAATAGCTTTGCAGACGATAAGTACAACCGTTTCAGAGAGAAGAGCGGCCAACGTGACGATCTGGCTTTAAGTCGATTCGACAACAAATGACGAAAACGGACGGATTTCTCAGGTTTTTACTACATATGAACACTTTTCACATTCTCCCATGAACTCGGCTGCTAGTCCTCCTTTCATGCAGAATCTTAAGGTCCTAGCTCATGTCCAAGGCACCAAAGCCAGCTAAAAAGTCAATAATCGATACGTAAAACTTGAATTGTACTACTTCTTACTTGCTATTACATCAACTTAGAAGCTTCATCTGTGTTCTACTATGGTGCTTTTAGTGTCTCCGAATACCGCAGCACGCGACATAGCTTTGCAGACGATAAGTACAACCGTTTCAGACAGAAGAGCGGCCAATGTGACGATCTGGCTTTAAGTCGATTCGATAACAAATGACGAAAACGGACGGATTTCTCAGGTTTTTACTACATATGAACACTTTTCACATTCTCCCGTGCAACTCGGCTGCTAGTCCTCCTTTCACGCAGAATCTTAAGGTCCTACCTCATGTCCAAGGCACCAAAGCGAGCTAAAAAATCAATAATCGATACATAAAACTTGAATTGTACTACTTCTTACTGGCTATTACATCAACTTAGAGGCTTCATCTGTGTTCTACTATGGTGCTATTAGTGTCTCCACATACCGCAGCACGCGACATAGCTTTGCAGACGGTAAATGTAACCGTTTCAGACAGAAGAGCGGCCAATGTGACGATCTGGCTTTGAGTCGATTCGATAACAAATGACGAAAACGGACGGATTTCTCAGGTTTTTACTACATATGAACACTTTTCACATTCTCCCGTGCAACTCGGCTGGTAGTCCTCCTTTCATGCAGAATCTTAAGGTCCTAGCTCATGTTTAAGGCACCAAAGCCAGTTAAAAAGTCAATAATCTATACCTAAAACTTGAATTGTACTACTTCTTATTGGCTATTACATCAACTTAAAAGCTTCATCTGTGTTCTACTATGGTGCTTTTAGTGTCTCCGCATACCGCAACACGCGACATATCTTTGCAGACGATAAGGACAACCGTTTCAGAGAGAAGAGCGGCCAATGTGACGATCTGGCTTTGAGTCGATTCGTTAACAAATGACGAAAACGGACGGATTTCTCAGGTTTTTACTACATATGAACTCTTTTCACATTCTCCCATGCAACTCGGCTGCTAGTCCTCCTTTCATGCAGAATCTTAAGGTCCTAGCTCATGTCAAAGGCACCAAAGCCAGCTAAAAAGTCAATAATCGATACCTAAAACGTGAATTGTACTCCTTCTTACTGGCTATTACATCAACTTAGAAGCTTCATCTGTGTTCTACTATGGTGCTTTTAGTGTCCCCGCATACCGCAGCACGCGACATAGCTTTGCAGACGATAAGTACAACCGTTTCAGAGAGAAGAGCGGCCAATGTGACGATCTGGCTTTGTGTCGATTCGATAACAAATGACGAAAACAGACGGATTTCTTAGGTTTGTGCTACATATGATCACTTTTGACATTTCCCGTGCAACTCGGCGGCTAGTCCTCCTTTCATGCAGATTCTCAAGGTCCTAAATCATGTCCAAGGCACCAAAGCCAGCTAAAAAGTCAATAATCGATACCTAAAACTTAAATTGTACTACATCTTACCAGCTATTACTTCAACTTAGAAACTTCATCTGTGTACTACTATATTGATTTTAGTGGCTCCGGATACCGCAGCACGCGACATAGCTTTGCAGACGATAAGTACAACCGTTTCAGGGAGAAGAGCGGCCAATGTGACGATCTGGCTTTAAGTCGATTCGATAACAAATGACGAAAACGGACGGGTTTCTCAGGTTTTTACTACATATGAACCCTTTTCACATACTCCCGTGCAACTCGGCTACTAGTCCTACTTTCATGCAGAATCTTAAGGTCCTAGCTCATGTCCAAGGCACCAAAGCCAGCTAAAAAGTCAATAATCGATACCTAAAACTTGAATTGTACTACCTCTTACTGGCTATTACATCAACTTAGAAGTTTCATCTGTGTTCTACTATGGTGCTTTTAGTGTCTCCGCATACCGCAGCACGCGACATAGCTTTGCAGACGATAAGTACAACCGTTTCAGGGAGAAGAGCGGCCAATGTGACGATCTGGCTTTAAGTCGATTCGATAACAAATGACGAAAACGGACGGATTTCTCAGGTTTTTACTACATATGAATACTTTTCACATTCTCCCGTATAACTCGGCTGCTAGTCCTCCTTTCATGCAGAATCTTAAGGTCCTAGCTCATGTCCAAGGCACCAAAGCCAGCTAAAAAGTCAATAATCTATACCTAAAACTTGAATTGTACTACTTCTTACTGGCTATTACAACAACTTAAAAGTTTCATCTGTTTTCTACTATGGTGCTTTTAGTGTCTCCGCATACCGGAACACGAGACATAGCTTTGCAGACGATAAGTACAAGCGTTTCAGAGAGAAGAGCGGTCAATGTGGCGATCTGGCTTTGAGTCGATTCGATAACAAATTACGAAAACGGACGGATTTCTCAGGTTTTTACTACATATGAACACTTTTCACATTCTCCCGTGCAACTCGGCTGCTAGTCCTCCTTTCATGCAGAATCTTAAGGTCCTAGCTCATGTCAAAGCCACCAAAGCCAGCTAAAAAGTCAATAATCGATACCTAAAACATGAGTTGTACTACTTCTTACTGGCTATTACATCAACTTATAAGCTTCATGTGTGTTTTACTATGGTGCTTTTAGTGTCTCCTCATACCGCAGCACGCGACATGGCTTTCCAGACGATAAGTACAACCGTTTCAGAGAGAAGAGCGGCCAATATGACGATCTGGCTTTAAGTCGATTCGAAAACAAATGACGAAAACGGACGGATATCTCTGGTTTTTACTACATATGAACACTTTTCACATTCTCCCGTGCAACTCGGCTGCTAGTCCTCCTTTCATGCAGAATCTTAATGTCCTAGCTCATGTCCAAGGCACCAAAGCCAGCTAAAAAGTCAATAATCGATACCTAAAACTTAAATTGTACTACTTCTTACTGGCTATTACTTCAACTTAGAAACTTCATCTGTGTTCTACTATGGTCCTTTTAGTCTCTCCACATACCGCAGCACGCGACATAGCTTTGCATTTGATAAGTACGACCGTTTCAGAGAGAAGAGCGGCCAATGTGACGATCTGGCTTTGAGTCGATTCGTTAACAAATGACGAAAACGGACGGATTTCTCAGGTTTTTACTACATAAGAACACTATTCACATTCTCCCATGAACTCGGCTGCTAGTCCTCCTTTCATGCAGAATCTTAAGGTCCAAGCTCATGTCCAAGGCAGCAAAGCCAGCTAAAAAGTCAATAATCGATACCTAAAACTTGAATTGTACTACCTCTTACTGGCTATTACATCAACTTAGAAGCTTCATGTGTGTTCTACTATGGTGCTTTTAGTGTCTCCGCATACCGCAGCACGCGACATAGCTTTGCCGACGATAAGTACAACCGTTTCAGGGAGAAGAGCGGCCAATGTGACGATCTGGCTTTAAGTCGATTCGATAACAAATGACGAAAAGGGACGGGTTTCTCAGGTTTTTACTACATATCAACACTATTCACATTCTCCCGTGCAACTCGGCTGCTAGTCCTCCTTTCATGCAGAATCTTAAGGTCCTAGCTCATGTCCAAGGCACCAAAGCCAGCTAAAAAGTCAATAATCGATACCTAAAACTTGAATTGTACTACCTCTTACTGGCTATTACATCAACTTAGAAGTTTCATCTGTGTTCTACTATGTTGCTTTTGGTGTCTCCGGGTACCGCAGCACGCGACATAGCTTTGCAGACGATAAGTACAACCGTTTCAGGGAGAAGAGCGGCCAATGTGACGATCTGGCTTTAAGTCGATTCGATAACAAATGACGAAAACGGACGGATTTCTCAGGTTTTTACTACATATGAATACTTTTCACATTCTCCCGTATAACTCGGCTGCTAGTCCTCCTTTCATGCAGAATCTTAAGGTCCTAGCTCATGTCCAAGGCACCAAAGCCAGCTAAAAAGTCAATAATCTATACCTAAAACTTGAATTGTACTACTTCTTACTGGCTATTACAACAACTTAAAAGTTTCATCTGTGTTCTACTATGGTGCTTTAGTGTCTCCGCATACCGGAACACGAGACATAGCTTTGCAGACGATAAGTACAACCGTTTCAGAGAGAAGAGCGGCCAATGTGGCGATCTGGCTTTGAGTCGATTCGATAACAAATTACGAAAACGGACGGATTTCTCAGGTTTTTACTACATATGAACACTTTTCACATTCTCTCGTGCAACTCGGCTGCTAGTCCTCCTTTCATGCAGAATCTTAAGGTCCTAGCTCATGTCAAAGCCACCAAAGCCAGCTAAAAAGGCAATAATCGATACCTAAAACGTGAGTTGGACTACTTCTTACTGGCTATTACATCAACTTATAAGCTTCATGTGTGTTTTACTATGGTGCTTTTAGTGTCTCCTCATACCGCAGCTCGCGACATGGCTTTCCAGACGATAAGTACAACCGTTTCAGAGAGAAGAGCGGCCAATATGACGATCTGGCTTTAAGTCGATTCGAAAACTAATGACGAAAACGGACGGATTTCAAAGGTTTTTACTACACATGAACACTTTTCACATTCTCCCGTGCAACTCGGCTGCTAGTCCTCCTTTCATGCAGAATCACAAGGTCCTAGCTCATGTCCAAGGCACCAAAGCCAGCTAAAAAGTCAATAATCGATACCTAAAACTTGAATTGTACTACTTCTTACTGGCTATTACATCAACTTTGAAGGTTCATCTGTATTCTTCTATGGTGCTTTTAGTGTCTCCGTATTCCGCAGCACGCGAAATAGCTTTGCAGGCGATAAGTACAACCGTTTCAGAGAGAAGAGCAGCCAACGTGACGATCTGGCTTTAAGTCGATTCGACAACAAATGACGAAAACGGACGGATTTCTCAGGTTTTTACAACATAAGAACACTATTCACATTCTCCCATGAACTCGGCTGCTAGTCCTCCTTTCATGCAGAATCTTAAGGTCCAAGCACATGTCCAAGGCAGCAAAGCCAGCTAAAAAGTCAATAATCGATACCTAAAACTTGAATTGTACTACCTCTTACTGGCTATTACATCAACTTAGAAGCTTCATGTGTGTTCTACTATGGTGCTTTTAGTGTCTCCGCATACCGCAGCACGCGACATAGCTTTGCCGACGATAAGTACAACCGTTTCAGGGAGAAGAGCGGCCAATGTGACGATCTGGCTTTAAGTCGATTCGATAACAAATGACGAAAACGGACGGGTTTCTCAGGTTTTTACTACATATGAACACTTTTCACATTCTCCCGTGCAACTCGGCTGCTAGTCCTCCTTTCATGCAGAATCTTAAGGTCCTAGCTCATGTCCAAGGCACCAAAGCCAGCTAAAAAGTCAATAATCGATACCTAAAACTTGAATTGTACTAGCTCTTACTGGCTATTACATCAACTTAGAAGCTTCATGTGTGTTCTACTATGGTGCTTTTAGTGTCTCCGCATACCGCAGCACGCGACATAGCTTTGCCGACGATAAGTACAACCGTTTCATAGAGATGAGCGGCCAAGGTGACGATCTTGCTTTAAGTCGATTCGAGAACAAAAGGCGAAAACGGACGGATTTCTCAGGTTTTTACTACATATGAACACTTTTCACATTCTCCCATGCAACTCGGCTGCTAGACCTCCTTTCATGCAGAATCTTACGGTCCTAGCTCATGTCCAAGGCACCAAAGCCAGCTAAAAAGTCAATAATCGATAACTAAAACTTGTATTGTACTACTTCTTACTGGCTATTACATCAACTTAGAAGGTTCATCTGTGTATTACTATGGTGCTTTTAGTGTCTCCGGATACCGCAACACGCGACATAGCTTAGCAGACGATAAGTACAACCGTTTCAGACAAAATAGCGGCCAATGTGGCGATCTGACTTTAAGTCAATTCGATTACAAATGACGAAAACGGACGGATTTCTTAGGTTTTTACTACATATGAACACTTTTCACATTCTCCCGTGCAACTCGGCTGCTAATCCTCCTTTCATGCAGTATCTTAAGGTCCTAGCTCATGTCCAAGGCACCAAAGCCAGCTAAAGTGTCAATAATCGATACCTAAAACTTAAATTGTACTACATCTTACTGGCTATTACATCAACTTAGAAGTTTCATCTGTGTTCTACTATGGTGCTTTTAGTGTCTCCGCATACCGCAGCACGCGAAATAGCTTTGCAGACGATAAGTACAACCATTTCAGAGAGAAGAGCGGCCAATGTGACGATCTGGCTTTAAGTCGATTCGACAACAAATGACGAAAACGGACGGATTTCTCAGGTTTTTACTACATATGAACACTTTTCACATTCTCCCATGAACTCGGCTGCAAGTCCTCCTTTCATGCAGAATCTTAAGGTCCTAGCTCATGTCCAAGGCACCAAAGCCAGCTAAAAAGTCAATAATCGATACCTAAAACTTAAATTGTACTACTTCTTACTGGCTATTACTTCTACTTAGAAACTTCATCTGTGTACTACTATATTGATTTTAGTGTCTCCGGATACCGCAGCACGCGACATAGCTTTACAGACGATAAGTACAACCGTTTCAGGGAGAAGAGCGGCCAATGTGACGATCTGGCTTTAAGTAGATTCGATAACAAATGACGAAAACGGACGGGTTTCTCAGGTTTTTACTACATATGAACACTTTTCACATTCTCCCGTGCAACTTGGCTGCTAGTCCTCCTATCATGCAGAATCTTAAGGTCCTAGCTCATGTCCAAGGCACCAAAGCCAGCTAAAAAGTCAATAATCGATACCTAAAACTTGAATTGTACTACTTCTTACTGGCTATTACATCAACTTAAAAGCTTCATCTGTGTTCTACTATGGTGCTTTTAGTGTCTCCGCATACCGCAGCACGCGAAATAGCTTTGCAGACGATAAGTACAACCGTTTCAGAGAGAAGAGCGGCCAATGTGACGATCTGGCTTTATGTCGATTCGATAACAAATGACGAACACGGACGGATTTCTTAGGTTTGTGCTACATATGAACACTTTTCACATTCTCCCGTGCAACTCGCCTGCTAGTCCTCCTTTCATGCAGATTCTTAAGGTCCTAGCTCATGTCCAAGGCACCAAAGCCAGCTAAAGAGTCAATAATCGATACCTAAAACTTAAATTGTACTACATCTTACTGGCTATTACATCAACTTAGAAGTTTCATCTGTGTTCTACTATGGTGCTTTTAGTGTCTCCGCATACCGCAGCACGCGACATAGCTTTGCAGACGATAAGTACAACCTTTTCAGAGAGAAGAGCGGCCAATGTGACGATCTGGCTTTAAGTCGATTCGATAACAAATGATGAAAACGGACGGATTTCTCAGGTTTTTACTACATATGAACACTTTTCACATTCTCCCGTGCAACTCGGCTGCTAGTCCTCCTTTCATGCAGAATCTTAAGGTCCTAGCTCATGTCCAAGGCACCAAAGCCAGCTAAAAAGTCAATAATCGATACCTAAAACTTAAATTGTACTACTTCTTACTGGCTATTACTTCTACTTAGAAACTTCATCTGTGTACTAGTATATTGCTTTTAGTGTCTCCGGATACCGCAGCACGCGACATAGCTTTGCAGACGATAAGTACAACCGTTTCAGGGAGAAGAGCGGCCAATGTGACGATCTGGCTTTAAGTCGATTCGATAACAAATGACGAAAACGGACTGATTTCTCAGGTTTTTACTACATATGAACACTTTTCACATTCTCCCGTGCAACTCGGCTGCTAGTCCTCCTTTCATTCAGAATCTTAAGGTCCTAGCTCATGTCCAAGGCACCAAAGACAGCTAAAAAGTCAATAATCGATACCTAAAACTTGAATTGTACAACTTCTTACTGGCTATTACATCAACGTAAAAGCTTCATCTGTGTTCTACTACGGTGCTTTTAGTGTCTCCGCATACCGGAACACGAGACATAGCTTTGCAGACGATAAGTACAACCGTTTCATAGAGAAGAGCGGCCAATGTGACGATCTGGCTTTAAGTCGATTCGATAACAAATGACGAAAACGGACTGATTTCTCAGGTTTTTACTACATATGAACACTTTTCACATTCTCCCGTGCAACTCGGCTGCTAGTCCTCCTTTCATGCAGAATCTTAAGGTCCCAGCTCATGTCCAAGGCACCAAAGCCAGGTAAAATGTCAATAATCGATACCTAAAACTTGAATTGTCCTACTTCTCACTTGCTATTACATCAACATAGAAGCTTCATCTGTGTTCTACTATGGTGCTTTTAGTGCCTCCGCATACCGCAGCACGCGAAATAGCTTTGCAGACGATAAGTACAACCGTTTCAGAGAGAAGAGCGGCCAATGTGACGATCTGGCTTTGTGTCGATTCGATAACAAATGACGAACACGGACGGATTTCTTAGGTTTGTGATACATATGAACACTTTTCACATTCTCCCATGAACTCGGTTGCTAGTCCTCCTTTCATGCAGAATCTTAAGGTCCTAGCTCATGTCCAAGGCACCAAAGCCAGCTAAAAAGTCAATAATCGATACCTAAAACTTAAATTGTACTACTTCTTACTGGCTATTACTTCTACTTAGAAACTTCATCTGTGTACTACTATATTGATTTTAGTGTCTCCGGATACCGCAGCACGCGACATAGCTTTGCAGACGATAAGTACAACCGTTTCAGGGAGAAGAGCGGCCAATGTGACGATCTGGCTTTAAGTCGATTCGATAACAAATGACGAAAACGGACGGGTTTCTCAGGTTTTTACTACATATGAACACTTTTCACATTCTCCCGTGCAACTCGGCTGCTAGTCCTCCTTTTATGCAGAATCTTAAGGCCCTAGCTTATGTCCATGGCACCAAAGCCAACTAAAAAGTCAATAATCGATACCTAAAACTTGAATTGTACTACCTCTTACTGGCTATTACATCAACTTAGAAGATTCATCTGTGTTCTACTATGGTGCTTTTAGTGTCTCCGCATACCGCAGCACGCGACATAGCTTTGCAGACGATAAATACAACCGTTTCAGGGAGAAGAGCGGCTAATGTGACGATCTGGCTTTAAGTCGATTCGATAACAAATGACGAAAACGGACGGATTTCTCAGGTTTTTACTACATATGAACACTTTTCACATTCTCCCATGCAACTCGGCTGCTAGTCCTCCTTTCATTCAGAATCTTAAGGTCCTAGCTCATGTCCAAGGCACCAAAGCCAGCTAAAAAGTCAATAATCGATACCTAAAACTTGAATTGTACTACTTCTTACTGGCTATTACATCAACGTAAAAGCTTCATCTGTGTTCTACTACGGTGCTTTTAGTGTCTCCGCATACCGCAGCACGCGAAATCGCTTTGCAGACGATAAGTACAACCGTTTCAGAGAGAAGAGCGGCCAATGTGACGATCTGGCTTTGTGTCGATTCGATAACAAATGACGAACACGGACGGATTTCTTAGGTTTGTGATACATATGAACACTTTTCACATTCTCCCGTGCAACTCGGCTGCTAGTCCTCCTTTCATGCAGATTCTTAAGGTCCTAGCTCATGTCCAAGGCACCAAAGCCAGCTAAAGAGTCAATAATCGATACCTAAAACTTAAATTGTACTACATCTTACTGGCTATTACATCAACTTAGAAGTTTCATCTGTGTTCTACTATGGTGCTTTTAGTGTCTCCGCATACCGCAGCACGCGAAATAGCTTTGCAGACGAAAAGTACAACCGTTTCAGAGAGAAGAGCGGCCAATGTGACGATCTGGCTTTAAGTCGATTCGACAACAAATGACGAAAACGGACGGATTTCTCAGGTTTTTACTACATATGAACACTTTTCACATTCTCCCATGAACTCGGCTGCTAGTCCTCCTTTCATGCAGAATCTTAAGGTCCTAGCTCATGTCCAAGGCACCAAAGCCAGCTAAAAAGTCAATAATCGATACCTAAAACTTAAAATGTACTACTTCTTACTGGCTATTACTTCTACTTAGAAACTTCATCTGTGTACTACTATATTGATTTTAGTGTCTCCGGATACCGCAGCACGCGACATAGCTTTGCAGACGATAAGTACAACCGTTTCAGGGAGAAGAGCGGCCAATGTGACGATCTGGCTTTAAGTCGATTCGATAACAAATGACGAAAACGGACGGGTTTCTCAGGTTTTTACTACATATGAACACTTTTCACATTCTCCCGTGCAACTCGGCTGCTAGTCCTCCTTTCATGCAGAATCTTAAGGCCCTAGCTTATGTCCATGGCACCAAAGCCAACTAAAAAGTCATTAATCGATACCTAAAACTTGAATTGTACTACCTCTTACTGGCTATTACATCAACTTAGAAGTTTCATCTGTGTTCTACTATGGTGCTTTTAGTGTCTCCGCATACCGCAGCACGCGACATAGCTTTGCAGACGATAAATACAACCGTTTCAGGGAGAAGAGCGGCTAATGTGACGATCTGGCTTTAAGTCGATTCGATAACAAATGACGAAAACGGACGGATTTCTCAGGTTTTTACTACATATGAACACTTTTCACATTCTCCCGTGCAACTCGGCTGCTAGTCCTCCTTTCATTCAGAATCTTAAGGTCCCAACTCATGTCCAAGGCACCAAAGCCAGCTAAAAAGTCAATAATCGATACCTAAAACTTGAATTGTCCTACTTCTTACTGGCTATTACATCAACGTAAAAGCTTCATCTGTGTTCTACTACGGTGCTTTTAGTATCTCCGCATACCGGAACACGAGACATAGCTTTGCAGACGATAAGTACAACCGATTCATAGAGAAGAGCGGCTAATGTGACGATCTGGCTTTAAGTCGATTCGATAACAAATGACGAAAACGGACTGATTTCTCATGTTTTTACTACATATGAACACTTTTCACATTCTCCCGTGCAACTCGGCTGCTAGTCCTCCTTTCATGCAGATTCTTAAGGTCCCAGCTCATGTCCAAGGCACCAAAGCCAGGTAAAATGTCAATAATCGATACCTAAAACTTGAATTGTACTACTTCTTACTTGCTATTACATCAACTTAGAAGCTTCATCTGTGTCCTACTATGGTGCTTTTAGTTTCTCCGAATACCGCAGCACGAGACATAGCTTTGCAGACGATAAGTACAACCGTTTCAGACAGAAGAGCGGCCAATGTGACGATCTGGCTTTGAGTCGATTCGATAACAAATGACGAAAACGGACGGATTTCTCAGGTTTTTACTACATATGAACACTTTTCACATTCTCCCGTGCAACTCGGCTGCTAGTCCTCCTTTCATGCAGAATCTTAAGGTCCAAGCTCATGTTTAAGGCACCAAAGCCAGCTAAAAAGTCAATAATCTATACCTAAAACTTGAATTGTACTACTTCTTACTGGCTATTACATCAACTTAAAAGCTTCATCTGTGTTCTACTATGGTGCTTTTAGTGTCTCCGCATACCGCAACACGCGACATATCTTTGCAGACGATAAGGACAACCGTTTCAGAGAGAAGAGCGGCCAATGTGACGATCTGGCTTTGAGTCGATTCGTTAACAAATGACGAAAACGGACGGATTTCTCAGGTTTTTACTACATATGAACTCTTTTCGCATTCTCCCATGCAACTCGGCTGCTAGTCCTCCTTTCATGCAGAATCTTAAGGTCCTAGCTCATGTCAAAGGCACCAAAGCCAGCTAAAAAGTCAATAATCGATACCTAAAACGTGAATTGTACTACTTCTTACTGGCTATTACATCAACTTAGAAGTTTCATCTGTGTTCTACTATGGTGCTTTTAGTGTCTCCGCATACCGCAGCACGCGACATAGCTTTGCAGACGATAAGTTCAACCGTTTCAGAGAGAAGAGCGGCCAATATGACGATCTGGCTTTAAGTCGATTCGAAAACAAATGACGAAAACGGACCGATTTCAAAGGTTTTTACTACATATGAACACTTTTCACATTCTCCCGTGCAACTCGGCTGCTAGTCCTCCTTTCATCAGAATCATAAGGTCCTAGCTCATGTCAAAGGCACCAAAGCCAGCTAAAAAGTCAATAATCGATACCTAAGACTTGAATTGTACTACTTCTTACTGGCTATTACATCAACTTAGAAGGTTCATCTGTATTCTTCTATGGTGCTTTTAGTGTCTCCGCATACCGCAGCACGCGAAATAGCTTTGCAGACGATAAGTACAACCGTTTCAGAGAGAAGAGCGGCCACTGTGACGATCTGGTTTTAAGTCGATTCGACAACAAATGACGAAAACGGACGGATTTCTCAGGTTTTTTCTACATATGAACACTTTTCACATTCCCCCATGAACTCGGCTGCTAGTCCTCCTTTCATGCAGAATCTTAAGGTCCTAGCTCATGTCCAAGGCACCAAAGCCTGCTAAAAAGTCAATAATCGATACCTAAAACTTAAATTTTCCTACTTCTTACTGGCTATTACTTCTACTTAGAAACTTCATCTGTGTACTACTATATTGATTTTAGTGTCTCCGGATACCGCAGCACACGACATAGCTTTGCAGACGATAAGTACAACCGTTTCAGGGAGAAGTGCGGCCAATGTGACGATCTGGCTTTAAGTCGATTCGATAACAAATGACGAAAACGGACGGGTTTCTCAGGTTTTTACTACATATGAACACTTTTCACATTCTCCCGTGCAACTCGGCTGCTAGTCCTCCTTTCAAGCAGAATCTCAAGGCCCTAGCTTATGTCCATGGCACCAAAGCCAACTAAAAAGTCAATAATCGATACCTAAAACTTGAATTGTACTACCTCTTACTGGCTATTACATCAACTTAGAAGTTTCATCTGTGTTCTACTATGGTGCTTTTAGTGTCTCCGCATACCGCAGCACGCGACATAGCTTTGCAGACGATAAGTACAACCGTTTCAGGGAGAAGAGCGGCCAATGTGACGATCTGGCTTTAAGTCGATTCGATAACAAATGACGAAAACGGACGGGTTTCTCAGGTTTTTACTACATATGAACACTTTTCACATTCTCCCGTGCAACTCGGCTGCTAGTCCTCCTTTCAAGCAGAATCTTAAGGCCCTAGCTTATGTCCATGGCACCAAAGCCAACTAAAAAGTCAATAATCGATACCTAAAACTTGAATTGTACTACCTCTTACTGGCTATTACATCAACTTAGAAGTTTCATCTGTGTTCTACTATGGTGCTTTTAGTGTCTCCGCATACCGCAGCACGCGACATAGCTTTGCAGACGATAAGTACAACCGTTTCAGGGAGAAGAGCGGCCAATGTGACGATCTGGCTTTAAGTCGATTCGATAACAAATGACGAAAACGGACGGATTCCTCAGGTTTTTACTACATATGAACACTTTTCACATTCTCCCATGAACTCGGCTGCTAGTCCTCCTTTCATGCAGAATCTTAAGGTCCTAGCTCATGTCCAAGGCACCAAAGCCAGCTAAAAAGTCAATAATCGATACCTAAAACTTAAATTGTACTACTTCTTACTGGCAATTACTTCTACTTAGAAACTTCATCTGTGTACTACTATATTGATTTTAGTGTCTCCGGATACCGCAGCACGCGACATAGCTTTGCAGACGATAAGTACAACCGTTTCAGGGAGAAGAGCGGCCAATGTGACGATCTGGCTTTAAGTCGATTCGATAACAAATGACGAAAACGGACGGGTTTCTCAGGTTTTTACTACATATGAACACTTTTCACATTCTCCCGTGCAACTCGGCTGCTAGTCCTCCTTTCATGCAGAATCTTAAGGCCCTAGCTTATGTCCATGGCACCAAAGCCAACTAAAAATTCAATAATCGATACCTAAAACTTGAATTGTACTACCTCTTACTGGCTATTACATCAACTTAGAAGTTTCATCTGTGTTCTACTATGGTGCTTTTAGTGTCTCCGCATACCGCAGCACGCGACATAGCTTTGCAGACGATAAATACAACCGTTTCAGGGAGAAGAGCGGCTAATGTGACGATCTGGCTTTAAGTCGATTCGATAACAAATGACGAAAACGGACGGATTTCTCAGGTTTTTACTACATATGAACACTTTTCACATTCTCCCGTGCAACTCGGCTGCTAGTCCTCCTTTCATTCAGAATCTTAAGGTCCTAGCTCATGTCCAAGGCACCAAAGCCAGCTAAAAAGTCAATAATCGATACCTAAAACTTGAATTGTACTACTTCTTACTGGCTATTACATCAACGTAAAAGCTTCATCTGTGTTCTACTACGGTGCTTTTAGTGTCTCCGCATACCGGAACACGAGACATAGCTTTGCAGACGATAAGTACAACCGTTTCATAGAGAAGAGCGGCTAATGTGACGATCTGGCTTTAAGTCGATTCGATAACAAATGACGAAAACGGACTGATTTCTCAGGTTTTTACTACATATGAACACTTTTCACATTCTCCCGTGCAACTCGGCTGCTAGTCCTCCTTTCATGCAGATTCTTAAGGTCCCAGCTCATGTCCAAGGCACCAAAGCCAGGTAAAATGTCAATAATCGATACCTAAAACTTGAATTGTACTACTTCTTACTTGCTATTACATCAACTTAGAAGCTTCATCTGTGTCCTACTATGGTGCTTTTAGTGTCTCCGAATACCGCAGCACGCGACATAGCTTTGCAGACGATAAGTACAACCGTTTCAGGGAGAAGAGCGGCCAATGTGACGATCTGGCTTTGAGTCGATTCGATAACAAATGACGAAAACGGACGGATTTCTCAGGTTTTTACTACATATGAACACTTTTCACATTCTCCCGTGCAACTCGGCTGCTAGTCCTCCTTTCATGCAGAATCTTAAGGTCCTAGCTCATGTTTAAGGCACCAAAGCCAGCTAAAAAGTCAATAATCTATACCTAAAACTTGAATTGTACTACTTCTTACTGGCTATTACATCAACTTAAAAGCTTCATCTGTGTTCTACTATGGTGCTTTTAGTGTCTCCGCATACCGCAACACGCGACATATCTTTGCAGACGATAAGGACAACCGTTTCAGAGAGAAGAGCGGCCAATGTGACGATCTGGCTTTGAGTCGATTCGTTAACAAATGACGAAAACGGACGGATTTCTCAGGTTTTTACTACATATGAACTCTTTTCGCATTCTCCCATGCAACTCGGCTGCTAGTCCTCCTTTCATGCAGAATCTTAAGGTCCTAGCTCATGTCAAAGGCACCAAAGCCAGCTAAAAAGTCAATAATCGATACCTAAAACGTGAATTGTACTACTTCTTACTGGCTATTACATCAACTTAGAAGCTTCATGTGTGTTCTACTATGGTGCTTTTAGTGTCTCCGCATACCGCAGCACGCGAAATTGCTTTGCAGACGATAAGTTCAACCGTTTCAGAGAGAAGAGCGGCCAATATGACGATGTGGCTTTAAGTCGATTCGAAAACAAATGACGAAAACGGACCGATTTCTCAGGTTTTTACTACATATGAACACTTTTCACATTCTCCCGTGCAACTCGGCTGCTAGTCCTCCTTTCATGCAGAATCATAAGGTCCTAGCTCATGTCAAAGGCACCAAAGCCAGCTAAAAAGTCAATAATCGATACCTAAAACTTGAATTGTACTACTTCATACTGGCTATTACATCAACTTAGAAGGTTCATCTGTATTCTTCTATGGTGCTTTTAGTGTCTCCGCATACCGCAGCACGCGACATAGCTTTGCAGACGATAAGTACAACCGTTTCAGAGAGAAGAGCGGCCACTGTGACGATCTGGTTTTAAGTCGATTCGACAACAAATGACGAAAACGGACGGATTTCTCAGGTTTTTTCTACATATGAACACTTTTCACATTCCCCCATGAACTCGGCTGCTAGTCCTCCTTTCATGCAGAATCTTAAGGTCCTAGCTCATGTCCAAGGCACCAAAGCCTGCTAAAAAGTCAATAATCGATACCTAAAACTTAAATTGTCCTACTTCTTACTGGCTATTACTTCTACTTAGAAACTTCATCTGTGTACTACTATATTGATTTTAGTGTCTCCAGATACCGCAGCACACGACATAGCTTTGCAGGCGATAAGTACAACCGTTTCAGGGAGAAGTGCGGCCAATGTGACGATCTGGCTTTAAGTCGATTCGATAACAAATGACGAAAACGGACGGATTCCTCAGGTTTTTACTACATATGAACACTTTTCACATTCTCCCGTGCAACTCGGCTGCTAGTCCTCCTTTCATGCAGAATCATAAGGTCCTAGCTCATGTCAAAGGCACCAAAGCCAGCTAAAAAGTCAATAATCGATACCTAAAACGTGAATTGTACTACTTCTTACTGGCTATTACATCAACTTAGAAGCTTCATGTGTGTTCTACTATGGTGCTTTTAGTGTCTCCGCATACCGCAGCACGCGAAATTGCTTTGCAGACGATAAGTTCAACCGTTTCAGAGAGAAGAGCGGCCAATATGACGATGTGGCTTTAAGTCGATTCGAAAACAAATGACGAAAACGGACCGATTTCTCAGGTTTTTACTACATATGAACACTTTTCACATTCTCCCGTGCAACTCGGCTGCTAGTCCTCCTTTCATTCAGAATCTTAAGGTCCTAGCTCATGTCCAAGGCACCAAAGCCAGCTAAAAAGTCAATAATCGATACCTAAAACTTGAATTGTACTACCTCTTACTGGCTATTACATCAACTTAGAAGATTCATCTGTGTTCTACTATGGTGCTTTTAGTGTCTCCGCATACCGCAGCACGCGACATAGCTTTGCAGACGATAAATACAACCGTTTCAGGGAGAAGAGCGGCTAATGTGACGATCTGGCTTTAAGTCGATTCGATAACAAATGACGAAAACGGACGGGTTTCTCAGGTTTTTACTACATATGAACACTTTTCACATTCTCCCGTGCAACTCGGCTGCTAGTCCTCCTTTCATACAGAATCTTAAGGCCCTAGCTTATGTCCATGGCACCAAAGCCAACTAAAAAGTCAATAATCGATACCTAAAACTTGAATTGTATTACCTCTTACTGGCTATTACATCAACTTAGAAGTTTCATCTGTGTTCTACTATGGTGCTTTTAGTGTCTCCGCATACCGCAGCACGCGACATAGCTTTGCAGACGATAAGTACAACCGTTTCAGGGAGAAGAGCGGCCAATGTGACGATCTGGCTTTAAGTCGATTCGATAACAAATGACGAAAACGGACGGGTTTCTCAGGTTTTTACTACATATGAACACTTTTCACATTCTCCCGTGCAACTCGGCTGCTAGTCCTCCTTTCAAGCAGAATCTTAAGGCCCTAGCTTATGTCCATGGCACCAAAGCCAACTAAAAAGTCAATAATCGATACCTAAAACTTGAATTGTACTACCTCTTACTGGCTATTACACCAACTTAGAAGTTTCATCTGTGTTCTACTATGGTGCTTTTAGTGTCTCCGCATACCGCAGCACGCGACATAGCTTTGCAGACGATAAGTACAACCGTTTCAGGGAGAAGAGCGGCCAATGTGACGATCTGGCTTTAAGTCGATTCGATAACAAATGACGAAAACGGACGGATTCCTCAGGTTTTTACTACATATGAACACTTTTCACATTCTCCCGTGCAACTCGGCTGCTAGTCCTCCTTTCATTCAGATTCTTAAGGTCCTAGCTCATGTCCAAGGCACCAAAGCCAGCTAAAAAGTCAATAATCGATAGGTAAAACTTGAATTGTACTACTTCTTACTGGCTATTACATCAACTTAGAAGCTTCATCTGTGTATTACTATGGTGCTTTTAGTGTCTCCGCATACCGCAGCACGCGACATAGCTTAGCAGACGATAAGTACAACCGTTTCAGACAGAAGAGCGGCCAATGCGGCGATCTGGCTTTAAATCGATTCGATAACAAATGACGAACACGGACGGATTTCTTAGGTTTGTGATACATATGAACACTTTTCACATTCTCCCATGAACTCGGCTGCTAGTCCTCCTTTCATGCAGAATCTTAAGGTCCTAGCTCATGTCCAAGGCACCAAAGCCAGCTAAAAAGTCAATAATCGATACCTAAAACTTAAATTGTACTACTTCTTACTGGCTATTACTTCTACTTAGAAACTTCATCTGTGTACTACTATATTGATTTTAGTGTCTCCGGATACCGCAGCACGCGACATAGCTTTGCAGACGATAAGTACAACCGTTTCAGGGAGAAGAGCGGCCAATGTGACGATCTGGCTTTAAGTCGATTCGATAACAAATGACGAAAACGGACGGGTTTCTCAGGTTTTTACTACATATGAACACTTTTCACATTCTCCCGTGCAACTCGGCTGCTAGTCCTCCTTTCATTCAGAATCTTAAGGTCCTAGCTCATGTCCAAGGCACCAAAGCCAGCTAAAAAGTCAATAATCGATACCTAAAACTTGAATTGTACTACCTCTTACTGGCTATTACATCAACTTAGAAGATTCATCTGTGTTCTACTATGGTGCTTTTAGTGTCTCCGCATACCGCAGCACGCGACATAGCTTTGCAGACGATAAATACAACCGTTTCAGGGAGAAGAGCGGCTAATGTGACGATCTGGCTTTAAGTCGATTCGATAACAAATGACGAAAACGGACGGATTTCTCAGGTTTTTACTACATATGAACACTTTTCACATTCTCCCATGCAACTCGGCTGCTAGTCCTCCTTTCATTCAGAATCTTAAGGTCCTAGCTCATGTCCAAGGCACCAAAGTCAGCTAAAAAGTCAATAATCGATACCTAAAACTTGAATTGTACTACTTCTTACTGGCTATTACATCAACGTAAAAGCTTCATCTGTGTTCTACTACGGTGCTTTTAGTGTCTCCGCATACCGCAGCACGCGAAATCGCTTTGCAGACGATAAGTACAACCGTTTCAGAGAGAAGAGCGGCCAATGTGACGATCTGGCTTTGTGTCGATTCGATAACAAATGACGAACACGGACGGATTTCTTAGGTTTGTGATACATATGAACACTTTTCACATTCTCCCGTGCAACTCGGCTGCTAGTCCTCCTTTCATGCAGATTCTTAAGGTCCTAGCTCATGTCCAAGGCACCAAAGCCAGCTAAAGAGTCAAGAATCGATACCTAAAACTTAAATTGTACTACATCTTACTGGCTATTACATCAACTTAGAAGTTTCATCTGTGTTCTACTATGGTGCTTTTAGTGTCTCCGCATACCGCAGCACGCGAAATAGCTTTGCAGACGATAAGTACAACCGTTTCAGAGAGAAGAGCGGCCAATGTGACGATCTGGCTTTAAGTCGATTCGACAACAAATGACGAAAACGGACGGATTTCTCAGGTTTTTACTACATATGAACACTTTTCACATTCTCCCATGAACTCGGCTGCTAGTCCTCCTTTCATGCAGAATCTTAAGGTCCTAGCTCATGTCCAAGGCACCAAAGCCAGCTAAAAAGTCAATAATCGATACCTAAAACTTAAAATGTACTACTTCTTACTGGCTATTACTTCTACTTAGAAACTTCATCTGTGTACTACTATATTGATTTTAGTGTCTCCGGATACCGCAGCACGCGACATAGCTTTGCAGACGATAAATACAACCGCTTCAGGGAGAAGAGCGGCTAATGTGACGATCTGGCTTTGAGTCGATTCGATAACAAATGACGAAAACGGACTGATTTCTCAGGTTTTTACTACATATGAACACTTTTCACATTCTCCCGTGCAACTCGGCTGCTAGTCCTCCTTTCATTCAGAATCTTAAGGTCCTAGCTCATGTCCAAGGCACCAAAGCCAGCTAAAAAGTCAATAATCGATACCTAAAACTTGAATTGTACTACTTCTTACTGGCTATTACATCAACGTAAAAGCTTCATCTGTGTTCTACTACGGTGCTTTTAGTATCTCCGCATACCGGAACACGAGACATAGCTTTGCAGACGATAAGTACAACCGATTCATAGAGAAGAGCGGCTAATGTGACGATCTGGCTTTAAGTCGATTCGATAACAAATGACGAAAACGGACTGATTTCTCATGTTTTTACTACATATGAACACTTTTCACATTCTCCCGTGCAACTCGGCTGCTAGTCCTCCTTTCATGCAGATTCTTAAGGTCCCAGCTCATGTCCAAGGCACCAAAGCCAGGTAAAATGTCAATAATCGATACCTAAAACTTGAATTGTACTACTTCTTACTTGCTATTACATCAACTTAGAAGCTTCATCTGTGTCCTACTATGGTGCTTTCAGTGTCTCCGAATACCGCAGCACGAGACATAGCTTTGCAGACGATAAGTACAACCGTTTCAGACAGAAGAGCGGCCAATGTGACGATCTGGCTTTGAGTCGATTCGATAACAAATGACGAAAACGGACGGATTTCTCAGGTTTTTACTACATATGAACACTTTTCACATTCTCCCGTGCAACTCGGCTGCTAGTCCTCCTTTCATGCAGAATCTTAAGGTCCAAGCTCATGTTTAAGGCACCAAAGCCAGCTAAAAAGTCAATAATCTATACCTAAAACTTGAATTGTACTACTTCTTACTGGCTATTACATCAACTTAAAAGCTTCATCTGTGTTCTACTATGGTGCTTTTAGTGTCTCCGCATACCGCAACACGCGACATATCTTTGCAGACGATAAGGACAACCGTTTCAGAGAGAAGAGCGGCCAATGTGACGATCTGGCTTTGAGTCGATTCGTTAACAAATGACGAAAACGGACGGATTTCTCAGGTTTTTACTACATATGAACTCTTTTCGCATTCTCCCATGCAACTCGGCTGCTAGTCCTCCTTTCATGCAGAATCTTAAGGTCCTAGCTCATGTCAAAGGCACCAAAGCCAGCTAAAAAGTCAATAATCGATACCTAAAACGTGAATTGTACTACTTCTTACTGGCTATTACATCAACTTAGAAGCTTCATGTGTGTTCTACTATGGTGCTTTTAGTGTCTCCGCATACCGCAGCACGCGACATAGCTTTGCAGACGATAAGTTCAACCGTTTCAGAGAGAAGAGCGGCCAATATGACGATCTGGCTTTAAGTCGATTCGAAAACAAATGACGAAAACGGACCGATTTCAAAGGGTTTTACTACATATGAACACTTTTCACATTCTCCCGTGCAACTCGGCTGCTAGTCCTCCTTTCATGCAGAATCATAAGGTCCTAGCTCATGTCAAAGGCACCAAAGCCAGCTAAAAAGTCAATAATCGATACCTAAAACTTGAATTGTACTACTTCTTACTGGCTATTACATCAACTTAGAAGGTTCATCTGTATTCTTCTATGGTGCTTTTAGTGTCTCCGCATACCGCAGCACGCGAAATAGCTTTGCAGACGATAAGTACAACCGTTTCAGAGAGAAGAGCGGCCACTGTGACGATCTGGTTTTAAGTCGATTCGACAACAAATGACGAAAACGGACGGATTTCTCAGGTTTTTTCTACATATGAACACTTTTCACATTCCCCCATGAACTCGGCTGCTAGTCCTCCTTTCATGCAGAATCTTAAGGTCCTAGCTCATGTCCAAGGCACCAAAGCCTGCTAAAAAGTCAATAATCGATACCTAAAACTTAAATTTTCCTACTTCTTACTGGCTATTACTTCTACTTAGAAACTTCATCTGTGTACTACTATATTGATTTTAGTGTCTCCGGATACCGCAGCACACGACATAGCTTTGCAGACGATAAGTACAACCGTTTCAGGGAGAAGTGCGGCCAATGTGACGATCTGGCTTTAAGTCGATTCGATAACAAATGACGAAAACGGACGGGTTTCTCAGGTTTTTACTACATATGAACACTTTTCACATTCTCCCGTGCAACTCGGCTGCTAGTCCTCCTTTCATACAGAATCTTAAGGCCCTAGCTTATGTCCATGGCACCAAAGCCAACTAAAAAGTCAATAATCGATACCTAAAACTTGAATTGTATTACCTCTTACTGGCTATTACATCAACTTAGAAGTTTCATCTGTGTTCTACTATGGTGCTTTTAGTGTCTCCGCATACCGCAGCACGCGACATAGCTTTGCAGACGATAAGTACAACCGTTTCAGGGAGAAGGGCGGCCAATGTGACGATCTGGCTTTAAGTCGATTCGATAACAAATGACGAAAACGGACGGGTTTCTCAGGTTTTTACTACATATGAACACTTTTCACATTCTCCCGTGCAACTCGGCTGCTAGTCCTCCTTTCAAGCAGAATCTTAAGGCCCTAGCTTATGTCCATGGCACCAAAGCCAACTAAAAAGTCTATAATCGATACCTAAAACTTGAATTGTACTACCTCTTACTGGCTATTACATCAACTTAGAAGTTTCATCTGTGTTCTACTATGGTGCTTTTAGTGTCTCCGCATACCGCAGCACGCGACATAGCTTTGCAGACGATAAGTACAACCGTTTCAGGGAGAAGAGCGGCCAATGTGACGATCTGGCTTTAAGTCGATTCGATAACAAATGACGAAAACGGACTGATTTCTCAGGTTTTTACTACATATGAACACTTTTCACATTCTCCCGTGCAACTCGGCTGCTAGTCCTCCTTTCATGCAGAATCTTAAGGTCCTAGCTCATGTCCAAGGCACCAAAGCCAGCTAAAAAGTCAATAATCGATACCTAAAACTTAAATTGTACTACTTCTTACTGGCTATTACTTCTACTTAGAAACTTCATCTGTGTACTACTATATTGATTTTAGTGTCTCCGGATACCGCAGCACGCGACATAGCTTTGCAGACGATAAGTACAACCGTTTCAGGGAGAAGAGCGGCCAATGTGACGATCTGGCTTTAAGTCAATTCGATAACAAATGACGAAAACGGACGGGTTTCTCAGGTTTTTACTACATATGAACACTTTTCACATTCTCCCGTGCAACTCGGCTGCTAGTCCTCCTTTCATGCAGAATCTTAAGGCCCTAGCTTATGTCCATGGCACCAAAGCCAACTAAAAAGTCAATAATCGATACCTAAAACTTGAATTGTACTACCTCTTACTGGCTATTACATCAACTTAGAAGTTTCATCTGTGTTCTACTATGGTGCTTTTAGTGTCTCCGCATACCGCAGCACGCGACATAGCTTTGCAGACGATAAATACAACCGTTTCAGGGAGAAGAGCGGCTAATGTGACGATCTGGCTTTAAGTCGATTCGATAACAAATGACGAAAACGGACGGATTTCTCAGGTTTTTACTACATATGAACACTTTTCACATTCTCCCGTGCAACTCGGCTGCTAGTCCTCCTTTCATTCAGAATCTTAAGGTCCTAGCTCATGTCCAAGGCACCAAAGCCAGCTAAAAAGTCAATAATCGATACCTAAAACTTGAATTGTACTACTTCTTACTGGCTATTACATCAACGTAAAAGCTTCATCTGTGTTCTACTACGGTGCTTTTAGTGTCTCCGCATACCGGAACACGAGACATAGCTTTGCAGACGATAAGTACAACCGTTTCATAGAGAAGAGCGGCTAATGTGACGATCTGGCTTTAAGTCGATTCGATAACAAATGACGAAAACGGACTGATTTCTCAGGATTTTACTACATATGAACACTTTTCACATTCTCCCGTGCAACTCGGCTGCTAGTCCTCCTTTCATGCAGATTCTTAAGGTCCCAGCTCATGTCCAAGGCACCAAAGCCAGGTAAAATGTCAATAATCGATACCTAAAACTTGAATTGTACTACTTCTTACTTGCTATTACATCAACTTAGAAGCTTCATCTGTGTCCTACTATGGTGCTTTTAGTGTCTCCGAATACCGCAGCACGCGACATAGCTTTGCAGACGATAAGTACAACCGTTTCAGAGAGAAGAGCGGCCAATGTGACGATCTGGCTTTGAGTCGATTCGATAACAAATGACGAAAACGGACGGATTTCTCAGGTTTTTACTACATATGAATACTTTTCACATTCTCCCGTGCAACTCGGCTGCTAGTCCTCCTTTCATGCAGAATCTTAAGGTCCTAGCTCATGTTTAAGGCACCATAGCCAGCTAAAAAGTCAATAATCTATACCTAAAACTTGAATTGTACTACTTCTTACTGGCTATTACATCAACTTAAAAGCTTCATCTGTGTTCTACTATGGTGCTTTTAGTGTCTCCGCATACCGCAACACGCGACATATCTTTGCAGACGATAAGGACAACCGTTTCAGAGAGAAGAGCGGCCAATGTGACGATCTGGCTTTGAGTCGATTCGTTAACAAATGACGAAAACGGAGGGATTTCTCAGGTTTTTACTACATATGAACTCTTTTCGCATTCTCCCATGCAACTCGGCTGCTAGTCCTCCTTTCATGCAGAATCTTAAGGTCCTAGCTCATGTCAAAGGCACCAAAGCCAGCTAAAAAGTCAATAATCGATACCTAAAACGTGAATTGTACTACTTCTTACTGGCTATTACATCAACTTAGAAGCTTCATGTGTGTTCTACTATGGTGCTTTTAGTGTCTCCGCATACCGCAGCACGCGAAATTGCTTTGCAGACGATAAGTTCAACCGTTTCAGAGAGAAGAGCGGCCAATATGACGATCTGGCTTTAAGTCGATTCGAAAACAAATGACGAAAACGGACCGATTTCAAAGGTTTTTACTACATATGAACACTTTTCACATTCTCCCGTGCAACTCGGCTGCTAGTCCTCCTTTCATGCAGAATCATAAGGTCCTAGCTCATGTCAAAGGCACCAAAGCCAGCTAAAAAGTCAATAATCGATACCTAAAACTTGAATTGTACTACTTCATACTGGCTATTACATCAACTTAGAAGGTTCATCTGTATTCTTCTATGGTGCTTTTAGTGTCTCCGCATACCGCAGCACGCGAAATAGCTTTGCAGACGATAAGTACAACCGTTTCAGAGAGAAGAGCGGCCACTGTGACGATCTGGTTTTAAATCGATTCGACAACAAATGACGAAAACGGACGGATTTCTCAGGTTTTTTCTACATATGAACACTTTTCACATTCCCCCATGAACTCGGCTGCTAGTCCTCCTTTCATGCAGAATCTTAAGGTCCTAGCTCATGTCCAAGGCACCAAAGCCTGCTAAAAAGTCAATAATCGATACCTAAAACTTAAATTGTCCTACTTCTTACTGGCTATTACTTCTACTTAGAAACTTCATCTGTGTACTACTATATTGATTTTAGTGTCTCCAGATACCGCAGCACACGACATAGCTTTGCAGGCGATAAGTACAACCGTTTCAGGGAGAAGTGCGGCCAATGTGACGATCTGGCTTTAAGTCGATTCGATAACAAATGACGAAAACGGACGGGTTTCTCAGGTTTTTACTACATATGAACACTTTTCACATTCTCCCGTGCAACTCGGCTGCTAGTCCTCCTTTCATACAGAATCGTAAGGCCCTAGCTTATGTCCATGGCACCAAAGCCAACTAAAAAGTCAATAATCGATACCTAAAACTTGAATTGTATTACCTCTTACTGGCTATTACATCAACTTAGAAGTTTCATCTGTGTTCTACTATGGTGCTTTTAGTGTCTCCGCATACCGCAGCACGCGACATAGCTTTGCAGACGATAAGTACAACCGTTTCAGGGAGAAGAGCGGCCAATGTGACGATCTGGCTTTAAGTCGATTCGATAACAAATGACGAAAACGGACGGGTTTCTCAGGTTTTTACTACATATGAACACTTTTCACATTCTCCCGTGCAACTCGGCTGCTAGTCCTCCTTTCAAGCAGAATCTTAAGGCCCTAGCTTATGTCCATGGCACCAAAGCCAACTAAAAAGTCAATAATCGATACCTAAAACTTGAATTGTACTACCTCTTACTGGCTATTACATCAACTTAGAAGTTTCATCTGTGTTCTACTATGGTGCTTTTAGTGTCTCCGCATACCGCAGCACGCGACATAGGTTTGCAGACGATAAGTACAACCGTTTCAGGGAGAAGAGCGGCCAATGTGACGATCTGGCTTTAAGTCGATTCGATAACAAATGACGAAAACGGACGGATTCCTCAGGTTTTTACTACATATGAACACTTTTCACATTCTCCCGTGCAACTCGGCTGCTAGTCCTCCTTTCATTCAGATTCTTAAGGTCCTAGCTCATGTCCAAGGCACCAAAGCCAGCTAAAAAGTCAATAATCGATACGTAAAACTTGAATTGTACTACTTCTTACTGGCTATTACATCAACTTAGAAGCTTCATCTGTGTATTACTATGGTGCTTTTAGTGTCTCCGCATACCGCAGCACGCGACATAGCTTAGCAGACGATAAGTACAACCGTTTCAGACAGAAGAGCGGCCAATGCGGCGATCTGGCTTTAAATCGATTCGATAACAAATGACGAAAACGGACGGATTTCTCAGGTTTTTACTACATATGAACACTTTTCACATTCCCCCATGAACTCGGCTGCTAGTCCTCCTTTCATGCAGAATCTTATGGTCCTAGCTCATGTCCAAGGCACCAAAGCCTGCTAAAAAGTCAAAAATCGATACCTAAAACTTAAATTGTCCTACTTCTTACTGGCTATTACTTCTACTTAGAAACTTCATCTGTGTACTACTATATTGATTTTAGTGTCTCCGGATACCGCAGCACACGACATAGCTTTGCAAACGATAAGTACAACCGTTTCAGGGAGAAGAGCGGCCAATGTGACGATCTGGCTTTAAGTCGATTCGATAACAAATGACGAAAACGGACGGGTTTCTCAGGTTTTTACTACATATGAACACTTTTCACATTCTCCCGTGCAACTCGGCTGCTAGTCCTCCTTTCATGCAGAATCTTAAGGCCCTAGCTTATGTCCATGGCACCAAGGCCAACTAAAAAGTCAATAATCGATACCTAAAACTTGAATTGTATTACCTCTTACTGGCTCTTACATCAACTTAGAAGTTTCATCTGTGTTCTACTATGGTGCTTTTAGTGTCTCCGCAAACCGCAGCACGCGACATAGCTTTGCAGTCGATAAGTACAACCGTTTCAGAGAGAAGAGCGGCCAATGTGACGATCTGGCTTTAAGTCGATTCGATAACAAATGACGAAAACGGACAGGTTTCTCAGGTTTTTACTACATATGAACACTTTTCACATACTCCCGTGCAACTCGGCTGCTAGTCCTCCTTTCAAGCAGAATCTTAAGGCCCTAGCTTATGTCCATGGCACCAAAGCCAACTAAAAAGTCAATAATCGATACCTAAAACTTGAATTGTACTACTTCTTACTTGCTATTACATCAACTTAGAAGCTTCATCCATGTCGTACTATGGTGCTTTTAGTGTCTCCGAATACCGCAGCACGCGACATAGCTTTGCAGACGATAAGTACAACCGTTTCAGACAGAAGAGCGGCCAATGTGACGATCTGGCTTTGAGTCGATTCGATAACAAATGACGAAAACGGACGGATTTCTCAGGTTTTTACTACATATGAACACTTTTCACATTCTCCCGTGCAACTCGGCTGCTAGTCCTCCTTTCATGCAGAATCTTAAGGTCCTAGCTCATGTCAAAGGCACCAAAGCCAGCTAAAAAGTCAATAATCGATACCTAAAACTTGAATTGTACTACTTCATACTGGCTATTACATCAACTTAAAAGCTTCATCTGTGTTCTACTATGGTGCTTTTAGTGTCTCCGCATACCGCAGTACGCGACATAGCTTTGCAGACGATAAGTACAACCGTTTCAGAGAGAAGAGCGGCCAATATGACGATCTGGCTTTAAGTCGATACGAAAACAAATGACGAAAACGGACCGATTTCAAAGGTTTTTATCTCATATGAACAATTTTCACATTCTCCCGTGCAACTCGGCTGCTAGTCCTCCTTTCATGCAGAATCATAAGGTCCTAGCTCATGTCGAAGGCACCAAAGCCAGCTAAAAAGTCAATAATCGATACCTAAAAGTTGAATTGTACTACTTCTTACTGGCTATTACATCAACTTAGAAGGTTCATCTGTATTCTTCTATGGTGCTTTTAGTGTCTCCGCATACTGCAGCACGCGAAATAGCTTTGCAGACGATAAGTACAACCGTTTCAGAGAGAAGAGCGGCCAATGTGACGATCTGGCTTTGTGTCGATTCGATAACAAATGACGAACACGGACGGATTTCTTAGGTTTGTGCTACATATGAACACTTTTCACATTCTCCCGTGCAACTCGGCTGCTAGTCCTCCTTTCATGCAGATTCTTAAGGTCCTAGCTCATGTCCAAGGCACCAAAGCCAGCTAAAAAGTCAATAATCGATACCTAAAACATAACTTGTACTACTTCTTACTGGCTATTACTTCTACTTAGAAACTTCATCTGTGTACTACTATATTGTTTTTAGTGTCTCCGGATACCGCAGCACACGACATAGCTTTGCAGACGATAAGTACAACCGATTCAGGGAGAAGAGCGGCCAATGTGTCGATCTGGCTTTAAGTCGATTCGATAACAAATGACGAAAACGGACGGGTATCTCAGGTTTTTACTACATATGAACACTTTTCACATTCTCCCGTGCAACTCGGCTGCTAGTCCTCCTTTCATGCAGAATCTTAAGGCCCTAGCTTATGTCCATGGCACCAAAGCCAACTAAAAAGTCAATAATCGATATCTATAACTTGAATTGTACTACCTCTTACTGGCTATTACATCAACTTAGAAGTTTCATCTGTGTTCTACTATAGTGCTTTTAGTGTCTCCGCATACCGCAGCACGCGACATAGCTTTGCAGACGATAAGTACAACCGTTTCAGATAGAAGAGCGGCCAATGTGACGATCTGGCTTTAAGTCGATTCGATAACAAATGACGAAAACGCACGGATTTCTCAGGTTTTTACTACATATGAACACTTTTCACATTCTCCCGAACATCGCGGCTGCTAGTCCTCCTTTGATGCAAAATCTTAATTTCCTAGGTCATGTCCAAGGCACAAAAGAAGAGTAAATAGTCAATAATCCATACCTAAAACTTGAATTGTACTACTCCTTACTGGCTATTACATCACCTTAGAAGCTGCATGTGTGTTCTACTATTGTGCTTTTAGTGTCTCCGCATACCGCAGCACGCGACATAGCTTTGCCGACGATAAGTACAACCGTTTCATAGAGAAGAGCGGCCAATGTGACGATCTGGCTTTAAGTCGATTCGATAACAAATGACAAAACGGTCGGATTTCTCAGGTTATTACTACATATGAACACTTTTCACATTCTCCCGTGCAACTCGGCTGCTAGTCCTCCTTTCATGCAGAATCTTAAGGTCCTAGCTCATGTCCAAGGCACCAAAGCCAGGTAAAAAGTCAATAATCGATAACTAAAACTTGAATTGTACTACTTCTTACTTGCTATTACATCAACTTAGAAGCTTCATCTGTGTCCTACTATGGTGCTTTTAGTGTCTCCGAATACCGCAGCACGCGACATAGCTTTGCAGACGATAAGTACAACCGTTTCAGACAGAAGAGCGGCCAATGTGACGATCTGGCTTTGAGTCGATTCGATAACAAATGACGAAAACGGACGGATTTCTCAGGTTTTTACTACATATGAACACTTTTCACATTCTCCCGTGCAACTCGGCTGCTAGTCCTCCTTTCATGCAGAATCTTAAGGCCCTAGCTTATGTCCATGGCACCAAAGCCAACTAAAAAGTAAAAAATCGATACCTAAAACTTGAATTGTACTACTTCTTACTGGCTATTACATCAACTTAGAAGCTGCATGTGTGTTCCACTATGGTGCTTTTAGTGTCTCCACATACCGCAGCACGCGACATAGCTTTGCCGACGATAAGTACAACCATTTCATAGAGAAGAGCGGCCAATGTGACGATCTGGCTTTAAGTCGATTCGATAACAAATGACGAAAACGGACGGATTTCTCAGGTTTTTACTACATATGAACACTTTTCACATTCTCCCGTACAACTCGGCTGCTAGTCCTCCTTTCATGCAGAATCATAAGGTCCTAGCTCATGTCGAAGGCACCAAAGCCAGCTAAAAAGTCAATAATCGATACCTAAAACTTGAATTGTACTACTTCTTACTGGCTATTACATCAACTTAGAAGGTTCATCTGTATTCTTCTATGGTGCTTTTAGTGTCTCCGCATACCGCAGCACGCGAAATAGCTTTGCAGACGATAAGTACAACCGTTTCAGAGAGAAGAGCGGCCAAAGTGACGATCTGGCTTTGTGTCGATTCGATAACAAATGACGAACACGGACGGATTTCTTAGGTTAGTGCTACATATGAACACTTTTCACATTCTCCCGTGCAACTCGGCTGCTAGTCCTCCTTTCATGCAGATTCTTAAGGTCCTAGCTCATGTCCAAGGCACCAAAGCCAGCTAAAAAGTCAATAATCGATACCTAAAACTTAACTTGTACTACTTCTTACTGGCTATTACTTCTACTTAGAAACTTCATCTGTGTACTACTATATTGATTTTAGTGTCTCCGGATACCGCAGCACACGACATAGCTTTGCAGACGATAAGTACAACCGTTTCAGGGAGAAGAGCGGCCAATGTGACGATCTGGTTTTAAGTCGATTCGATAACAAATGACGAAAACGGACGGGTTTCTCAGGTTTTTACTACATATGAACACTTTTCACATTCTCCCGTGCAACTCGGCTGCTAGTCCTCCTTTCATGCAGAATCTTAAGGCCCTAGCTTATGTCCATGGCACCAAAGCCAACTAAAAAGTCAATAATCGATACCTAAAACTTGAATTGTATTACCTCTTACTGGCTATTACATCAACTTAGAAGTTTCATCTGTGTTCTACTATGGTGCTTTTAGTGTCTCCGCATACCGCAGCACGCGACATAGCTTTGCAGTCGATAAGTACAACCGTTTCAGAGAGAAGAGCGGCCAATGTGACGATCGGGCTTTAAGTCGATTCGATAACAAATGACGAAAACGGACAGGTTTCTCAGGTTTTTACTACATATGAACACTTTTCACATACTCCCGTGCAACTCGGCTGCTAGTCCTCCTTTCAAGCAGAATCTTAAGGCCCTAGCTTATGTCCATGGCACCAAAGCCAACTAAAAAGTCAATAATCGATACCTAAAACTTGAATTGTACTACTTCTTACTTGCTATTACATCAACTTAGAAGCTTCATCCATGTCGTACTATGGTGCTTTTAGTGTCTCCGAATACCGCAGCACGCGACATAGCTTTGCAGACGATAAGTACAACCGTTTCAGACAGAAGAGCGGCCAATGTGACGATCTGGCTTTGAGTCGATTCGATAACAAATGACGAAAACGGACGGATTTCTCAGGTTTTTACTACATATGAACACTTTTCACATTCTCCCGTGCAACTCGGCTGCTAGTCCTCCTTTCATGCAGAATCTTAAGGTCCTAGCTCATGTCCAAGGCACCAAAGCCAGCTAAAAAGTCAATAATCGATACCTAAAACTTGAATTGTACTACTTCATACTGGCTATTACATCAACTTAAAAGCTTCATCTGTGTTCTACTATGGTGCTTTTAGTGTCTCCGCATACCGCAGTACGCGACATAGCTTTGCAGACGATAAGTACAACCGTTTCAGAGAGAAGAGCGGCCAATATGACGATCTGGCTTTAAGTCGATTCGAAAACAAATGACGAAAACGGACCGATTTCAAAGGTTTTTATCTCATATGAACAATTTTCACATTCTCCCGTGCAACTCGGCTGCTAGTCCTCCTTTCATGCAGAATCATAAGGTCCTAGCTCATGTCGAAGGCACCAAAGCCAGCTAAAAAGTCAATAATCGATACCTAAAAGTTGAATTGTACTACTTCTTACTGGCTATTACATCAACTTAGAAGGTTCATCTGTATTCTTCTATGGTGCTTTTAGTGTCTCCGCACACCGCAGCACGCGAAATAGCTTTGCAGACGATAAGTACAACCGTTTCAGAGAGAAGAGCGGCCAATGTGACGATCTGGCTTTGTGTCGATTCGATAACAAATGACGAACACGGACGGATTTCTTAGGTTTGTGCTACATATGAACACTTTTCACATTCTCCCGTGCAACTCGGCTGCTAGTCCTCCTTTCATGCAGATTCTTAAGGTCCTAGCTCATGTCCAAGGCACCAAAGCCAGCTAAAAATTCAATAATCGATACCTAAAACTTAACTTGTACTACTTCTTACTGGCTATTACTTCTACTTAGAAACTTCATCTGTGTACTACTATATTGTTTTTAGTGTCTCCGGATACCGCAGCACACGACATAGCTTTGCAGACGATAAGTACAACCGTTTCAGACAGAAGAGCGGCCAATGTGACGATCTGGCTTTGAGTCGATTCGATAACAAATGACGAAAACGGACGGATTTCTCAGGTTTTTACTACATATGAACACTTTTCACATTCTCCCGTGCAACTCGGCTGCTAGTCCTCCTTTCATGCAGAATCTTAAGGCCCTAGCTTATGTCCATGGCACCAAAGCCAACTAAAAAGTCAATAATCGATACCTAAAACTTGAATTGTACTACTTCTTACTGGCTATTACATCAACTTAGAAGCTGCATGTGTGTTCCACTATGGTGCTTTTAGTGTCTCCACATACCGCAGCACGCGACATAGCTTTGCCGACGATAAGTACAACCATTTCATAGAGAAGAGCGGCCAATGTGACGATCTGGCTCTAAGTCGATTCGAAAACAAATGACGAAAACGGACGGATTTCAAAGGTTTTTACTACATATGAACACTTTTCACATTCTCCCGTGCAACTCGGCTGCTAGTCCTCCTTTCATGCAGAATCATAAGGTCCTAGCTCATGTCCAAGGCACCAAAGCCAGCTAAAAAGTCAATAATCGATACCTAAAACTTGAATTGTACTACTTCTTACTGGCTATTACATCAACTTAGAAGGTTCATCTGTATTCTTCTATGGTGCTTTTAGTGTCTCCGCATACCGCAGCACGCGAAATAGCTTTGCAGACGATAAGTACAACCGTTTCAGAGAGAAGAGCGGCCAATGTGACGATCTGGCTTTGTGTCGATTCGATAACAAGTGACGAACACGGACGGATTTCTTAGGTTTGTGCTACATATGAACACTTTTCACATTCTCCCGTGCAACTCGGCTGCTAGTCCTCCTTTCATGCAGATTCTTATGGTCCTAGCTCATGTCCAAGGCACCAAAGCCAGCTCAAAAGTCAATAATCGATACCTAAAACTTAAATTGTACTACATCTTACTGGCTATTACATCAACTTAGAAGTTTCATCTGTGTTCTACTATGGTGCTTTTAGTGTCTCCGCATACCGCAGCACGCGACATAGCTTTGCAGACGATAAGTACAACCGTTTCAGAGAGAAGAGCGGCCAATGTGACGATCTGGCTTTAAGTCGATTCTATAACAAGTGACGAAAACGGACGGATTTCTCAGGTTTTTACCACATATGAACTCTTTTCACATTCTCCCATGCAACTCGGCTGCTAGTCCTCCTTTCATGCAGAATCTTAAGGTCCTAGCTCATGTCAAAGGCACCAAAGCCAGCTAAAAAGTCAATAATCGATACCTAAAACGTGAATTGTACTACTTCTTACTGGCTATTACATCAACTTAGAAGCTTCATGTGTGTTCTACTATGGTGCTTTTAGTGTCTCCGCATACCGCAGCACGCGACATAGCTTTGCAGACGATAAGTACAACCGTTTCAGAGAGAAGAGCGGCCAATATGACGATCTGGCTCTAAGTCGATTCGAAAACAAATGACGAAAACGGTCGGATTTCAAAGGTTTTTACTACATATGAACACTTTTCACATTCTCCCGTGCAACTCGGCTGCTAGTCCTCCTTTCATGCAGAATCATAAGGTCCTAGCTCATGTCCAAGGCACCAAAGCCAGCTAAATAGTCAATAATCGATACCTAAAACTTGAATTGTACTACTTCTTACTGGGTATTACATCAACTTAGTAGGTTCATCTGTATTCTTCTATGGTGCTTTTGGTGTCTCCGCATACCGCAGCACGCGAAATAGCTTTGCAGACGATAAGTACATCCGTTTCAGAGAGAAGAGCGGCCAATGTGACGATCTGGCATTGTGTCGATTCGATAACAAATGACGAACACGGACGGATTTCTTAGGTTTGTGCTACATATGAACACTTTTCACATTCTCCCGTGCAACTCGGCTGCTAGTCCTCCTTTCATGCAGATTCTTAAGGTCCTAGCTCATGTCCAAGGCACCAAAACCAGCTAAAGTGTCAATAATCGAACCCTAAAACTTGAATTGTACTACCTGTTACTGGCTATTACATCAACTTAAAAGCTTCATCTGTGTTCTACTATGGTGCTTTTAGTGTCTCCGCATACCGGAACACGAGACATAGCTTTGCAGACGAAAAGTACAACCGTTTCAGACAGAAGAGCGGCCAATGTGGCGATCTGGCTTTGAGTCGATTCGATAACAAATGACGAAAACGGACGGATTTCTCAGGTTTTTACTACATATGAACACTTTTCACATACTCCCATGCAACGCGGCTGCTAGTCCTCCTTTCATGCAGAATCTTAAGGTCCTAGCTCATGTCCAAGGCGCCAAAGCCAGCTAAAAAGTCAGTAATCGATACCTGAAACTTAAAGTGTACTACTTCTTACTGGCTATTACATCAACTTAGAAGCTTCATCTGTGTTCTACTATGGTGCTTTTAGTGTCTCCGCATACCGCATCACGCGACATAGCTTTGCAGACGATAAGTACAACCGTTTCAGAGAGAAGAGCGGCCAATGTGACGATCTGGCTTTAAGTCGATTCTATAACAAGTGACGAAAACGGACGGATTTCTCAGGTTTTTACTACATATGAACACCTTTTACATTCTCCCATGAACTCGGCTGCTAGTCCTCCTTTCATGTAGAATCTTAAGGTCCTAGCTCATGTCCAAGGCACCAAAGCCAGCTAAAAAGTCAATAATCGATACCTAAAACTTAAATTGTACTACTTCTTACTGGCTATTACTTCAACTTAGAAACATCATCTGTGTACTACTATATTCATTTTAGTGTCTCCGGATACCGCAGCACGCGACATAGCTTTGCAGACGATAAGTACAACCGTTTCAGGGAGAAGAGCGGCTAATGTGACGATCTGGCTTTAAGGCGATTCGATAACAAATGACGAAAACGGACGGGTTTCTCAGGTTTTTACTACATATGAACACTTTTCACATTCTCCCGTGCAACTCGGCTGCTAGTCCTCCTTTCATGCAGAATCTTAAGGTCCTAGCTCATGTCCAAGGCACCAAAGCCAGCTAAAAAGTCAATAATCGATACCTAAAACTTGAATTGTACTACCTCTTACTGGCTATTACATCAACTTAGAAGTTTCATCTGTGCTCTACTATGGTGCTTTTAGTGTCTCCGCATACCGCAGCACGCGACATAGCTTTGCAGACGATAAGTACAACCGTTTCAGATAGAAAAGCGGCCAATGTGACGATCTGGCTTTAAGTCGATTCGATAACAAATGACGAAAACGGACGGATTTCTCAGGTTTTTACTACATATGAACACTTTTCACATTCTCCCGTGCAACTCGGCTGCTAGTCCTCCTTTCATGCAGAATCTTAAGGTCCTAGCTCATGTCCAAGGCACCAAAGCCAGCTAAAAAGTCAATAATCGATACCTAAAACTTGAATTGTACTACTTCTTACTGGCTATTACATCAACTTAGAAGCTTCATCTGTGTTCTACTATGGTGCTTTTAGTGTCTCCGCATACCGCAACACGCGACATAGCTTTGCAGACGATAAGGACAACCGTTTCAGAGAGAAGAGCGGCCAATGTGACGATCTGGCTTTGAGTCGATTCGTTAACAAATGACGAAAACGGACGGATTTCTCAGGTTTTTACCACATATGAACTCTTTCACATTCTCCCATGTAACTCGGCTGCTAGTCCTCCTTTCATGCAGAATCTTAAGGTCCTAGCTCATGTCAAAGGCACCAAAGCCAGCTAAAAAGTCAATAATCGACACCTAAAACTTGAATTGTACTACCTCTTACTGGCTATTACATCAACTTAGAAGTTTCATGTGTGTTCTACTATGGTGATTTTAGTGTCTCCGCATACCGCAGCACGCGACATAGCTTTGCAGACGATAAGTACAACCGTTTCAGATAGAAAAGCGGCCAATGTGACGATCTGGCTTTAAGTCGATTCGATAACAAATGACGAAAACGGACGGATTTCTCAGGTTTTTACTACATATGAACACTTTTCACATTCTCCCGTGCAACTCGGCTGCTAGTCCTCCTTTCATGCAGAATCTTAAGGTCCTAGCTCATGTCCAAGGCACCAAAGCCAGCTAAAAAGTCAATAATCGATACCTAAAACTTGAATTGTACTACTTCTTACTGGCTATTACATCAACTTAGAAGCTTCATCTGTGTTCTACTATGGTGCTTTTAGTGTCTCCGCATACCGCAACACGCGACATAGCTTTGCAGACGATAAGGACAACCGTTTCAGAGAGAAGAGCGGCCAATGTGACGATCTGGCTTTGTGTCGGTTCGATAACAAGTGACGAACACGGACGGATTTCTTAGGTTTGTGCTACATATGAACACTTTTCACATTCTCCCGTGCAACTCGGCTGCTAGTCCTCCTTTCATGCAGATTCTTATGGTCCTAGCTCATGTCCAAGGCACCAAAGCCAGCTCAAAAGTCAATAATCGATATCTAAAACTTAAATTGTACTACATCTTACTGGCTATTACATCAACTTAGAAGTTTCATCTGTGTTCTACTATGGTGCTTTTAGTGTCTCCGCATACCGCAGCACGCGACATAGCTTTGCAGACGATAAGTACAACCGTTTCAGAGAGAAGAGCGGCCAATGTGATTATTTGGCTTTAAGTCGATTCTATAACAAGTGACGAAAACGGACAGATTTCTCAGGTTTTTACTACATATGAACACCTTTCACATTCTCCCATGAACTCGGCTGCTAGTCCTCCTTTCATGCAGAATCTTAAGGTCCTAGCTCATGACCAAGGCACCAAAGCCAGCTAAAAAGTCAATAATCGATACCTAAAACTTGAATTGTACTACTTCTTACTGGCTATTACATCAACTTAAAAGCTTCATCTGTGTTCTACTATGGTGCTTTTAGTGTCTCCGCATACCGCAGCACGCGAAATAGCTTTGCAGACGATAAGTACAACCGTTTCAGAGAGAGGAGCGGCCAATGTGACGATCTGGCTTTGTGTCGATTCGATAACAAATGACGAACACGGACGGATTTCTTAGGTTTGTGCTACATATGAACACTTTTCACATTCTCCCGTGCAACTCGGCTGCTAGTCCTCCTTTCATGCAGATTCTTAAGGTCCTAGCTCATGTCCAAGGCACCAAAGCCAGCTAAAGTGTCAATAATCGATACCTAAAACTTGAATTGTACTACCTCTTACTGGCTATTACATCAACTTAGAAGTTTCATCTGTGTTCTACTATGGTGCTTTTAGTGTCTCCGCATACCGCAGCACGCGACATAGCTTTGCAGACGATAAGTACAACCGTTTCAGGGAGAAGAGCGGCCAATGTGACGATCTGGCTTTAAGTCGATTCGATAACAAATGACGAAAACGGACGGATTTCTCAGGTTTTTACTACATATGAACACTTTTCACATACTCCCATGCAACGCGGCTGCTAGTCCTTCTTTCATGCAGAATCTTAAGGTCCTAGCTCATGTCCAAGGCACCAAAGCCAGCTAAAAAGTCAGTAATCGATACCTGAAACCTAAAGTGTACTACTTCTTACTGGCTATTACATCAACTTAGAAGCTTCATCTGTGTTCTACTATGGTGCTTTTAGTGTCTCCGCATACCGCATCACGCGACATAGCTTTGCAGACGATAAGTACAACCGTTTCAGAGAGAAGAGCGGCCAATGTGACGTTCTGGCTTTAAGTCGATTTGATAACAAAAAACGAAAATGGACGGATTTCTCAGATTTTTACTACATATGAACACTTTTCACATTCTCCCGTGCAACTCGGCTGCTAGTCCTCCTTTCATGCAGAATCTTAAGGTCCTAGCTCATGTCCAAGTCACCAAAGCCAGCTAAAAAGTCAATAATCGATAACTAAAACTTGAATTGTACTACATCTTACTGGCTATTACATCAACTTAAAAGCTTCATCTGTGTTCTACTATGGTGCTTTCAGTGTCTCCGCATACTGCAACACGCGACATATCTTTGCAGACGATAAGGACAACCGTTTCAGAGAGAATAGCGGCCAATGTGAGGATCTGGCTTTAAGTCGATTCAATAACAAATGACGAAAACGGACGGATTTCTCAGGTTTTTACTACATATGAACACTTTTCACTTTCTCCCATGCAACTCGGCTGCTAGTCCTCCTTTCAAGCAGAATCTTAAGGTCCTAGCCCATGTCCAAGGCACCAAAGCCAGCTAAAAAGTCAATAATCGATAACTAAAACTTGAATTGTACTACTTCTTACTGGCTATTACATCAACTTAGAAGCTTCATGTGTGTTCTACTATGGTGCTTTTAGTGTCTCCGCATACCGCAGCACGCGAAATAGCTTTGCCGACGATAAGTACAACCGTTTCATAGAGAAGAGCGGCCAATGTGACGATCTGGCTTTAAGTCGATTCGAGAACAAAAGACGAAAACGGACGGATTTCTCAGGTTTTTACTACATATGAACACTTTTCACATTCTCCCATGCAACTCGGCTGCTAGACCTCCTTTCATGCAGAATCTTAAGGTCCTAGCTCATGTCCAAGGCACCAAAGCCAGCTAAAAAGTCAATAATCGATACCTAAAACTTGAATTGTACTACATCTTACTGGCTATTACATCAACTTAGAAGCTTCAAGTGTGTTCTACTATGGTGCTTTTAGTGTCTCCGCATACCGCAGCACGCGACATAGCTTTGCCGACGATAAGTACAACCGTTTCATAGAGAAGAGAGGCCAATGTGACGATCTGGCTTAAAGTCGATTCGAGAACAAAAGACGAAAACGGACGGATTTCTCAGGTTTTTACTACATATGAACACTTTTCACAATCTCCCATGCAACTCGGCTGCTAGACCTCCTTTCATGCAGAATCTTAAGGTCCTAGCTCATGTCCAAGGCACCAAAGCCAGCTAAAAAGTTAATGATCGATAACTAAAACTTGTATTGTACTACTTCTTACTGGCTATTACATCAACTTAGAAGGTTCATCTGTGTATTACTATGGTGCTTTTAGTGTCTCCGGATACCGCAACACGCGACATAGCTTAGCAGACGATAAGTACATCCGTTTCAGACAGAAGAGCAGCCAATGCGGCGATCTGGCTTTAAGTCGATTCGATAACAAATGACGAAAATGGACGGATTTCTCAGGTTTTTACTACATATGAACACTTTTCACATTCTCCCGTGCAACTCGGCTGCTAGTCCTCCTTTCATGCAGAATCTTAAGGTCCTAGCTCATGTCCAAGGCACCAAAGCCAGCTAAAAAGTCAATAATCGATACCTAAAACTTGAATTGTACTACTTCTTACTTGCTATTACATCAACTTAGAAGCTTCATCTGTGTCCTACTATGGTGCTTTTAGTGTCTCCGAATACCGCAGCATCCGACATAGCTTTGCAGACGATAAGTACAACCGTTTCAGACAGAAATGCGGCCAATGTGACGATCTGGCTTTGAGTCGATTCGATAACAAATGACGAAAACGGACGGATTTCCTATGTTTTTACTACATATGAACACTTTTCACATTCTCCCGTGCAACTCGGCTGCTAGTCCTCCTTTCATGCAGAATCTTAAGGTCCTAGCTCATGTTTAAGGCACCAAAGCCAGCTAAAAAGTCAATAATCGATACCTGAAACTTAAAGTGTACTACTTCTTACTGGCTATTACATCATCTTAGAAGCTTCATCTGTGTTCTACTATGGTGCTTTTAGTGTCTCCGCATACCGCAGCACGCGACATAGCTTTGCAGACGATAAGTACAACCGTTTCAGTGAGAAGAGCGGCCAATGTGACGTTCTGGCTTTAAGTCGATTCGATAACATAAGACGAAAACGGACGGATTTCTCAGGTTTTTACTACATAAGAACACTTTTCACATTCTCCCGTGCAACTCGGCTGCTAGTCCTCCTTTCATGCAGAATCTTAAGGTCCTAGCCCATGTCCAAGTCACCAAAGCCAGCTAAAAAGTCAATAATCGATAACTAAAACTTGAATTGTACTACATCTTACTGGCTATTACATCAACTTAAAAGCTTCATCTGTGTTCTACTATGGTGCTTTCAGTGTCTCCGTATACTGCAACACGCGACATATCTTTGCAGACGATAAGGACAACCGTTTCAGAGAGAATAGCGGCCAATGTGAGGATCTGGCTTTAAGTCGATTCATTAACAAATGACGAAAACGGACGGATTTCTCAGGTTTTTACTACATATGAACACTTTTCACATTCTCCCATGCAACTCGGCTGCTAGTCCTCCTTTCATGCAGAATCTTAAGGTCCTAGCCCATGTCCAAGGCACCAAAGCCAGCTAAAAAGTCAATAATCGATACCTAAAACTTGAATTGTACTACTTCTTACTGGCTATTACATCAACTTAGAAGCTTCATATGTGTTCTACTACGGTGCTTTTAGTGTCTCCGCATACCGCAGCACGCGACATAGCTTTGCCGACGATAAGTACAACCGTTTCATAGAGAAGAGCGGCCAATGTGACGATCTGGCTTTAAGTCGATTCGAGAACAAAAGACGAAAACGGACGGATTTCTCAGGTTTTTACTACATATGAACACTTTTCACATTCTCCCATGCAACGCGGCTGCTAGTCCTTCTTTCATGCAGAATCTTAAGGTCCTAGCTCATGTCGAAGGCACCAAAGCCAGCTAAAAAGTCAGTAATCGATACCTGAAACTTAAAGTGTACTACTTCTTACTGGCTATTACATCAACTTAGAACCTTCATCTGTGTTCTACTATGGTGCTTTTAGTGTCTCCGCATACCGCATCACGCGACATAGCTTTGCAGACGATAAGTACAACCGTTTCAGAGAGAAGAGCGGCCAATGTGACGTTCTGGCTTTAAGTCGATTTGATAACAAAAAACGAAAACGGACGGATTTCTCAGGTTTTTACTACATATGAACACTTTTCACATTCTCCCGTGCAACTCGGCTGCTAGTCCTCCTTTCATGCAGAATCTTAAGGTCCTAGCTCATGTCCAAGTCACCAAAGCCAGCTAAAAAGTCAATAATCGATAACTAAAACTTGAATTGTACTACATCTTACTGGCTATTACATCAACTTAAAAGCTTCATCTGTGTTCTACTATGGTGCTTTTAGTGTCTCCGCATACTGCAACACGCGACATATCTTTGCAGACGATAAGGACAACCGTTTCAGAGAGAATAGCGGCCAATGTGAGGATCTGGCTTTAAGTCGATTCAATAACAAATGACGAAAACGGACGGATTTCTCAGGTTTTTACTACATATGAACACTTTTCACATTCTCCCATGCAACTCGGCTGCTAGTCCTCCTTTCAAGCAGAATCTTAAGGTCCTAGCCCATGTCCAAGGCACCAAAGCCAGCTAAAAAGTCAATAATCGATACCTAAAACTTGAATTGTACTACTTCTTACTGGCTATTACATCAACTTAGAAGCTTCATGTGTGTTCTACTATGGTGCTTTTAGTGTCTCCGCATACCGCAGCACGCGAAATAGCTTTGCCGACGATAAGTACAACCGTTTCATAGAGAAGAGCGGCCAATGTGACGATCTGGCTTTAAGTCGATTCGAGAACAAAAGACGAAAACGGACGGATTTCTCAGGTTTTTACTACATATGAACACTTTTCACATTCTCCCATGCAACTCGGCTGCTAGACCTCCTTTCATGCAGAATCGTAAGGTCCTAGCTCATGTCCAAGGCACCAAAGCCAGCTAAAAAGTCAATAATCGATACCTAAAACTTGAATTGTACTACTTCTTACTGGCTATTACATCAACTTAGAAGCTTCATGTGTGTTCTACTATGGTGCTTTTAGTGTCTCCGCATACCGCAGCACGCGACATAGCTTTGCCGACGATAAGTACAACCGTTTCATAGAGAAGAGAGGCTAATGTGACGATCTGGCTTAAAGTCGATTCGAGAACAAAAGACGAAAACGGACGGATTTCTCAGGTTTTTACTACATATGAACACTTTTCACATTCTCCCATGCAACTCGGCTGCTAGACCTCCTTTCATGCAGAATCTTAAGGTCCTAGCTCATGTCCAAGGCACCAAAGCCAGCTAAAAAGTTAATGATCGATAACTAAAACTTGTATTGTACTACTTCTTACTGGCTATTACATCAACTTAGAAGGTTCATCTGTGTATTACTATGGTGCTTTTAGTGTCTCCGGATACCGCAACACGCGACATAGCTTAGCAGACGATAAGTACATCCGTTTCAGACAGAAGAGCAGCCAATGCGGCGATCTGGCTTTAAGTCGATTCGAGAACAAATGACGAAAATGGACGGATTTCTCAGGTTTTTACTACATATGAACACTTTTCACATTCTCCCGTGCAACTCGGCTGCTAGTCCTCCTTTCATGCAGAATCTTAAGGTCCTAGCTCATGTCCAAGGTACCAAAGCCAGCTAAAAAGTCAATAATCGATACCTAAAACTTGAATTGTACTACTTCTTACTTGCTATTACATCAACTTAGAAGCTTCATCTGTGTCCTACTATGGTGCTTTTAGTGTCTCCGAATACCGCAGCACGCGACATAGCTTTGCAGACGATAAGTACAACCGTTTCAGACAGAAATGCGGATAATGTGACGATCTGGCTTTGAGTCGATTCGATAACAAATGACGAAAACGGACGGATTTCCTATGTTTTTACTACATATGTACACTTTTCACATTCTCCCGTTTAACTCGGCTGCTAGTCCTCCTTTCATGCAGAATCTTAAGGTCCCAGCTCATGTTTAAGGCACCAAAGCCAGCTAAAAAGTCAATAATCGATACCTGAAACTTAAAGTGTACTACTTCTTACTGGCTATTACATCATCTTAGAAGCTTCATCTGTGTTCTACTATGGTGCTTTTAGTGTCTCCGCATACCGCATCACGCGACATAGCTTTGCAGACGATAAGTACAACCGTTTCAGTGAGAAGAGCGGCCAATGTGACGTTCTGGCTTTAAGTCGATTCGATAACAAAAGACGAAAACGGACGGATTTCTCAGGTTTTTACTACATATGAACACTTTTCACATTCTCCCGTGCAACTCGGCTGCTAGTCCTCCTTTCATGCAGAATCTTAAGGTCCTAGCCCATGTCCAAGTCACCAAAGCCAGCTAAAAAGTCAATAATCGATAACTAAAACTTGAATTGTACTACATCTTACTGGCTATTACATCAACTTAAAAGCTTCATCTGTGTTCTACTATGGTGCTTTTAGTGTCTCCGTATACTGCAACACGCGACATATCTTTGCAGACGATAAGGACAACCGTTTCAGAGAGAATAGCGGCCAATGTGAGGATCTGGCTTTAAGTCGATTCATTAACAAATGACGAAAACGGACGGATTTCTCAGGTTTTTACTACATATGAACACTTTTCACATTCTCCCATGCAACTCGGCTGCTAGTCCTCCTTTCATGCAGAATCTTAAGGTCCTAGCCCATGTCCAAGGCACCAAAGCCAGCTAAAAAGTCAATAATCGATACCTAAAACTTGAATTGTACTACTTCTTACTGGCTATTACATCAACTTAGAAGCTTCATGTGTGTTCTACTACGGTGCTTTTAGTGTCTCCGCATACCGCAGCACGCGACATAGCTTTGCCGACGATAAGTACAACCGTTTCATAGAGAAGAGCGGCCAATGTGACGATCTGGCTTTAAGTCGATTCGAGAACAAAAGACGAAAACGGACGGATTTCTCAGGTTTTTACTACATATGAACACTTTTCACATACTCCCATGCAACGCGGCTGCTAGTCCTCCTTTCATGCAGAATCGTAAGGTCCTAGCTCATGTCCTAGGCACCAAAGCCAGCTAAAAATTCAGTAATCGATACATGAAACTTAAAGTGTACTACTTCTTACTGGCTATTACATCAACTTAGAAGCTTCATCTGTGTTCTACTATGGTGCTTTTAGTGTCTCCGCATACCGCATCACGTGACATAGCTTTGCAGACGATAAGTACAACCGTTTCAGAGAGAAGAGCGGCCAATGTGACGATCTGGCTTTAAGTCGATTCTATAACAAGTGACGAAAACGGACGGATTTCTCAGGTTTTTACTATATATGAACACCTTTTACATTCTCCCATGAACTCGGCTGCTAGTCCTCCTTTCATGCAGAATCTTAAGGTCCTAGCTCATGTCCAAGGCACCAAAGCCAGCTAAAAAGTCAATAATCGATACCTAAAACTTAAATTGTACTACTTCTTACTGGCTATTACTTCAACTTAGAAACTTCATCTGTGTACTACTATATTCATTTTAGTGTCTCCGCATACCGCAGCACGCGACATAGCTTTGCCGACGATAAGTACAACCGTTTCATAGAGAAGAGCGGCCAATGTGACGATCTGGCTTTAAGTCGATTCGAGAACAAAAGACGAAAACGGACGGGTTTCTCAGGTTTTTACTACATATGAACACTTTTCACATTCTCCCGTGCAACTCGGCTGCTAGTCCTCCTTTCATGCAGAATCTTATGGTCCTAGCTCATGTCCAAGGCACCAAAGCCAGCTAAAAAGTCAATAATCGATACCTAAAACTTGAATTGTACTACCTCTTACTGGCTATTACATCAACTTAGAAGTTTCATCTGTGCTCTACTATGGTGCTTTTAGTGTCTCCGCATACCGGAACACGAGACACAGCTTTGCAGACGATAAGTACAACCGTTTCAGAGAGAAGAGCGGCCAATGTGGCGATCTGGCTTTGAGTCGATTCGATAACAAATGACGAAAACGGACGGATTTCTCAGGTTTTTACTACATATGAACACTTTTCACATACTCCCATGCAACGCGGCTGCTAGTCCTTCTTTCATGCAGAATCTTAAGGTCCTAGCTCATGTCCAAGGCACCAAAGCCAGCTAAAAAGTCAGTAATCGATACCTGAAACTTAAAGTGTACTACTTCTTACTGGCTATTACATCAACTTAGAAGCTTCATCTGTGTTCTACTATGGTGCTTTTAGTGTCTCCGCATACCGCATCACGCGACATAGCTTTGCAGACGATAAGTACAACCGTTTCAGAGAGAAGAGCGGCCAATGTGACGTTCTGGCTTTAAGTCGATTTGATAACAAAAAACGAAAACGGACGGATTTCTCAGGTTTTTACTACATATGAACTCTTTCACATTCTCCCATGCAACTCGGCTGCTAGTCCTCCTTTCATGCAGAATCTTAAGGTCCTAGCTCATGTCCAAGTCACCAAAGCCAGCTAAAAAGTCAATAATCGATAACTAAAACTTGAATTGTACTACATCTTACTGGCTATTACATCAACTTAAAAGCTTCATCTGTGTTCTACTATGGTGCTTTTAGTGTCTCCGCATACTGCAACACGCGACATAGCTTTGCAGACGATAAGTACAACCGTTTCAGAGAAAAGAGCGGCCAATATGACGATCTGGCTTTAAGTCGATTCAATAACAAATGACGAAAACGGACGGATTTCTCAGGTTTTTACTACATATGAACACTTTTCACATTCTCCCGTGCAACTCGGCTGCTAGTCCTCCTTTCATGCAGAATCATAAGGTCCTAGCTCATGTCCAAGGCACCAAAGCCAGCTAAAAAGTCAATAATCGATACCTAAAACTTGAATTGTACTACTTCTTACTGGCTATTACATCAACTTAGAAGGTTCATCTGTATTCTTCTATGGTGCTTTTAGTGTCTCCGCATACCGCAGCACGCGAAATAGCTTTGCAGACGATAAGTACATCCGTTTCAGAGAGAAGAGCGGCCAATGTGACGATCTGGCTTTGTGTCGATTCGATAACAAATGACGAACACGGACGGATTTCTTAGGTTTGTGCTACATATGAACACTTTTCACATTCTCCCGTGCCACTCGGCTTATAGTCCTCCTTTCATGCAGATTCTTATGGTCCTAGCTCATGTCCAAGGCACCAAAGCCAGCTAAAAAGTCAATAAATGATACCTAAAACTTGAATTGTACTACTTCTTACTGGCTATTACATCAACTTAGAAGCTTCATGTGTGTTCTACTATGGTGCTTTTAGTGTCTCCGCATACCGCAGCACGCGACATAGCTTTGCAGGCGATAAGTACAACCGTTTCAGAGAGAAGAGCGGCCAATGTGATTATTTGGCTTTAAGTCGATTCTATAACAAGTGACGAAAACGGACAGATTTCTCAGGTTTTTACTACATATGAACACCTTTCACATTCTCCCATGAACTCGGCTGCTAGTCCTTCTTTCATGCAGAATCTTAAGGTCCTAGCTCATGACCAAGGCACCAAAGCCAGCTAAAAAGTCAATAATCGATACCTAAAACTTGAATTGTACTACTTCTTACTGGCTATTACATCAACTTAAAAGCTTCATCTGTGTTCTACTATGGTGCTTTTAGTGTCTCCGCATACCGCAGCTCGCGAAATAGCTTTGCAGACGATAAGTACAACCGTTTCAGAGAGAGAAGCGGCCAATGTGACGATCTGGCTTTGTGTCGATTCGATAACAAATGACGAACACGGACGGATTTCTTAGGTTTGTGCTACATATGAACACTTTTCACATTCTCCCGTGCAACTCGGCTGCTAGTCCTCCTTTCATGCAGATTCTTAAGGTCCTAGCTCATGTCCAAGGCACCAAAGCCAGCTAAAGTGTCAATAATCGATACCTAAAACTTGAATTGTACTACCTCTTACTGGCTATTACATCAACTTAGAAGTTTCATCTGTGTTCTACTATGGTGCTTTTAGTGTCTCCGAATACCGCAGCACGCGACATAGCTTTGCAGACGATAAGTACAACCGTTTCAGACAGAAATGCGGCCAATGTGACGATCTGGCTTTGAGTCGATTCGATAACAAATGACGAAAACGGACGGATTTCCTATGTTTTTACTACATATGAACACTTTTCACATTCTCCCGTTTAACTCGGCTGCTAGTCCTCCTTTCATGCAGAATCTTAAGGTCCTAGCTCATGTTTAAGGCACCAAAGCCAGCTAAAAAGTCAATAATCGATACCTGAAACTTAAAGTGTACTACATCTTACTGGCTATTACATCATCTTAGAAGCTTCATCTGTGTTCTACTATGGTGCTTTTAGTGTCTCCGCATACCGCATCACGCGACATAGCTTTGCAGACGATAAGTACAACCGTTTCAGTGAGAAGAGCGGCCAATGTGACGTTCTGGCTTTAAGTCGATTCGATAACAAAAGACGAAAACGGACGGATTTCTCAGGTTTTTACTACATATGAACACTTTTCACATTCTCCCGTGCAACTCGGCTGCTAGTCCTCCTTTCATGCAGAATCTTAAGGTCCTAGCCCATGTCCAAGTCACCAAAGCCAGCTAAAAAGTCAATAATCGATAACTAAAACTTGAGTTGTACTACATCTTACTGGCTATTACATCAACTTAAAAGCTTCATCTGTGTTCTACTATGGTGCTTTTAGTGTCTCCGTATACTGCAACACGCGACATATCTTTGCAGACGATAAGGACAACCGTTTTAGAGAGAATAGCGGCCAATGTGAGGATCTGGCTTTAAGTCGATTCATTAACAAATGACGAAAACGGACGGATTAATCAGGTTTTTACTACATATGAACACTTTTCACATTCTCCCATGCAACTCGGCTGCTAGTCCTCCTTTCATGCAGAATCTTAAGGTCCTAGCCCATGTCCAAGGCACCAAAGTCAGCTAAAAAGTCAATAATCGATACCTAAAACTTGAATTGTACTACTTCTTACTGGCTATTACATCAACTTAGAAGCTTCATGTGTGTTCTACTACGGTGCTTTTAGTGTCTCCGCATACCGCAGCACGCGACATAGCTTTGCCGACGATAAGTACAACCGTTTCATAGAGAAGAGCGGCCAATGTGACGATCTGGCTTTAAGTCGATTCGAGAACAAAAGACGAAAACGGACGGATTTCTCAGGTTTTTACTACATATGAACACTTTTCACATTCTCCCGTGCAACTCGGCTGCTAGTCCTCCTTTCATGCAGATTCTTAAGGTCCTAGCTCATGTCCAAGGCACCAAAGCCAGCTAAAGTGTCAATAATCGATACCTAAAACTTGAATTGTACTACCTCTTACTGGCTATTACATCAACTTAAAAGCTTCATCTGTGTTCTACTATGGTGCTTTTAGTGTCTCCGCATACCGGAACACGAGACACAGCTTTGCAGACGATAAGTACAACCGTTTCAGAGAGAAGAGCGGCCAATGTGGCGATCTGGCTTTGAGTCGATTCGATAACAAATGACGAAAACGGGCGGATTTCTCAGGTTTTTACTACATATGAACACTTTTCACATACTCCCATGCAACGCGGCTGCTAGTCCTCCTTTCATGCAGAATCGTAAGGTCCTAGCTCATGTCCTAGGCACCAAAGCCAGCTAAAAAGTCAGTAATCGATACCTGAAACTTAAAGTGTACTACTTCTTACTGGCTATTACATCAACTTAGAAGCTTCATCTGTGTTCTACTATGGTGCTTTTAGTGTCTCCGCATACCGCATCACGTGACATAGCTTTGCAGACGATAAGTACAACCGTTTCAGACCGAAGAGCGGCCAATGTGACGATCTGGCTTTAAGTCGATTCTATAACAAGTGACGAAAACGGACGGATTTCTCAGGTTTTTACTATATATGAACACCTTTTACATTCTCCCATGAACTCGGCTGCTAGTCCTCCTTTCATGCAGAATCTTAAGGTCCTAGCTCATGTCCAAGGCACCAAAGCCAGCTAAAAAGTCAATAATCGATACCCTAAAACTTAAATTGTACTACTTTTTACTGGCTATTACTTCAACTTAGAAACTTCATCTGTGTACTACTATATTCATTTTAGTGTCTCCGGATACCGCAGCACGCGACATAGCTTTGCAGACGATAAGTACATCCGTTTCAGAGAGAAGAGCGGCCAATGTGACGATCTGGCTTTAAGTCGATTCGATAACAAATGACGAAAACGGACGGATTTCTCAGGTTTTTACTACATATGAACACTTTTCACATTCTCCCTTGCAACTCGGCTGCTAGTCCTCCTTTCATGCAGAATCTTAAGGTCCTAGCTCATGTCCAAGGCACCAAAGCCAGCTAAAAAGTCAATAATCGATACCTAAAACTTGAATTTTACTACTTCTTACTGGCTATTACATCAACTTAGAAGCTTCATCTGTGTTCTACTATGGTGCTTTTAGTGTCTCCGCATACCGCAACACGCGACATAGCTTTGCAGACGATAAGGACAACCGTTTCAGAGAGAAGAGCGGCCAATGTGACGATCTGGCTTTGAGTCGATTCGTTAACAAATGACGAAAACGGACGGATTTCTCAGGTTTTTACCACATATGAACTCTTTCACATTCTCCCATGCAACTCGGCTGCTAGTCCTCCTTTCATGCAGAATCTTAAGGTCCTAGCTCATGTCAAAGGCACCAAAGCCAGCTAAAAAGTCAATAATCGATACCTAAAACGTGAATTGTACTACTTCTTACTGGCTATTACATCAACTTAGAAGCTTCATGTGTGTTCTACTATGGTGCTTTTAGTGTCTCCGCATACCGCAGCACGCGACATAGCTTTGCAGACGATAAGTACAACCGTTTCAGAGAAAAGAGCGGCCAATATGACGATCTGGCTCTAAGTCGATTCGAAAACAAATGACGAAAACGGACGGATTTTAAAGGTTTTTACTACATATGAACACTTTTCACATTCTCCCGTGCAACTCGGCTGCCAGTCCTCCTTTCATGCAGAATCATAAGGTCCTAGCTCATGTCCAAGGCACCAAAGCCAGCTAAAAAGTCAATAATCGATACCTAAAACTTGAATTGTACTACTTCTTACTGGCTATTACATCAACTTAGAAGGTTCATCTGTATTCTTCTATGGTGCTTTTAGTGTCTCCGCATACCGCAGCACGCGAAATAGCTTTGCAGACGATAAGTACATCCGTTTCAGAGAGAAGAGCGGCCAATGTGATTATTTGGCTTTAAGTCGATTCTATAACAAGTGACGAAAACGGACAGATTTCTCAGGTTTTTACTACATATGAACACCTTTCACATTCTCCCATGAACTCGGCTGCTAGTCCTCCTTTCATGCAGAATCTTAAGGTCCTAGCTCATGACCAAGGCACCAAAGCCAGCTAAAAAGTCAATAATCGAAACCTTAAACTTGAATTGTACTACTTCTTACTGGCTATTACATCAACTTAAAAGCTTCATCTGTGTTCTACTATGGTGCTTTTAGTGTCTCCGCATACCGCAGCACGCGAAATAGCTTTGCAGACGATAAGTACAACCGTTTCAGAGAGAGAAGCGGCCAATGTGACGATCTGGCTTTGTGTCGATTCGATAACAAATGACGAACACGGACGGATTTCTTAGGTTTGTGCTACATATGAACACTTTTCACATTCTCCCGTGCAACTCGGCTGCTAGTCCTCCTTTCATGCAGATTCTTAAGGTCCTAGCTCATGTCCAAGGCACCAAAGCCAGCTAAAGTGTCAATAATCGATACCTAAAACTTGAATTGTACTACCTCTTACTGGCTATTACATCAACTTAGAAGTTTCATCTGTGTTCTACTATGGTGCTTTTAGTGTCTCCGCATACCGCAGCACGCGACATAGCTTTGCAGACGATAAGTACAACCGTTTCAGGGAGAAGAGCGGCCAATGTGACGATCTGGCTTTAAGTCGATTCGATAACAAATGACGAAAACGGACGGATTTCTCAGGTTTTTACTACATATGAACACTTTTCACATTCTCCCGTGCAACTCGGCTGCTAGTCCTCCTTTCATGCAGAATCTTAAGTTCCTAGCTCATGTCCAACGCACCAAAGCCAGCTAAAAAGTAAATAATCGATACCTAAAACTTGAATTGTACTACTTCTTACTGGCTATTACATCAACTTAAAAGCTTCATCTGTGTTCTACTATGGTGCTTTTAGTATCTCCGCATACCGGAACACGAGACATAGCTTTGCAGACGATAAGTACAACCGTTTCAGAGAGAAGAGCGGCCAATGTGGCGATCTGGCTTTGAGTCGATTCGATAACAAATGACGAAAACGGACGGATTTCTCAGGTTTTTACTACATATGAACACTTTTCACATACTCCCATGCAACGCGGCTGCTAGTCCTTCTTTCATGCAGAATCTTAAGGTCCTAGCTCATGTCCAAGGCACCAAAGCCAGCTAAAAAGTCAGTAATCGATACCTGAAACTTAAGGTGTACTACTTCTTACTGGCTATTACATCAACTTAGAAGCTTCATCTGTGTTCTACTATGGTGCTTTTAGTGTCTCCGCATACCGCATCACGCGACATAGCTTTGCAGACGATAAGTACAACCGTTTCAGAGAGAAGAGCGGCCAATGTGACGTTCTGGCTTTAAGTCGATTTGATAACAAAAAACGAAAACGGACGGATTTCTCAGGTTTTTACTACATATGAACACTTTTCACATTCTCCCGTGCAACTCGGCTGCTAGTCCTCCTTTCATGCAGAATCTTAAGGTCCTAGCTCATGTCCAAGTCACCAAAGCCAGCTAAAAAGTCAATAATCGATAACTAAAACTTGAATTGTACTACTTCTTACTGGCTATTACATCAACTTAGAAGCTTCATGTGTGTTCTACTATGGTGCTTTTAGTGTCTCCGCATACCGCAGCACGCGAAATAGCTTTGCCGACGATAAGTACAACCGTTTCATAGAGAAGAGCGGCCAATGTGACGATCTGGCTTTAAGTCGATTCGAGAACAAAAGACGAAAACGGACGGATTTCTCAGGTTTTTACTACATATGAACACTTTTCACATTCTCCCATGCAACTCGGCTGCTAGACCTCGTTTCATGCAGAATCTTAAGGTCCTAGCTCATGTCCAAGGCACAAAAGCCAGCTAAAAAGTCAATAATCGATACCTAAAACAAGAATTGTACTACTTCTTACTGGCTATTACTTCAACTTAGAAGCTTCATGTGTGTTCTACTATGGTGCTTTTAGTGTCTCCGCATACCGCAGCACGCGACATAGCATTGCCGACGATAAGTACAACCGTTTCATAGAGAAGAGAGGCCAATGTGACGATCTGGCTTTAAGTCGATTCGAGAACAAAAGACGAAAACGGACGGATTTCTCAGGTTTTTACTACATATGAACACTTTTCACATTCTCACATGCAACTCGGCTGCTAGACCTCCTTTCATGCAGAATCTTAAGGTCCTAGCTCATGTCCAAGGCACCAAAGCCAGCTAAAAAGTTAATGATCGATAACTAAAACTTGTATTGTACTACTTCTTACTGGCTATTACATCAACTTAGAAGGTTCATCTGTGTATTACTATGGTGCTTTTAGTGTCTCCGGATACCGCAACACGCGACATAGCTTAGCAGACGATAAGTACAACCGTTTCAGACAGAAGAGCAGCCAATGCGGCGATCTGGCTTTAAGTCGATTCGATAACAAATGACGAAAATGGACGGATTTCTCAGGTTTTTACTACATATGAACACTTTTCACATTCTCCCGTGCAACTCGGCTGCTAGTCCTCCTTTCATGCAGAATCTTAAGGTCCTAGCTCATGTCCAAGGCACCAAAGCCAGCTAAAAAGTCAATAATCGATACCTAAAACTTGAATTGTACTACTTCTTCCTTGCTATTACATCAACTTAGAAGCTTCATCTGTGTCCTACTATGGTGCTTTTAGTGTCTCTGAATACCGCAGCACGCGACATAGCTTTGCAGACGATAAGTACAACCGTTTCAGACAGAAATGCGGCCAATGTGACGATCTGGCTTTGAGTCGATTCGATAACAAATGACGAAAACGGACGGATTTCCTATGTTTTTACTACATATGAACACTTTTCACATTCTCCCGTTTAACTCGGCTGCTAGTCCTCCTTTCACGCAGAATCTTAAGGTCGTAGCTCATCTTTAAGGCACCAAAGCCAGCTAAAAAGTCAATAATCGATACCTGAAACTTAAAGTGTACTACTTCTTACTGGCTATTACATCAACTTAGAAGCTTCATCTGTGTTCTACTATGGTGCTTTTAGTGTCTCCGCATACCGCATCACGCGACATAGCTTTGCAGACGATAAGTACAACCGTTTCAGAGAGAAGAGCGGCCAATGTGACGATCTGGCTTTAAGTCGATTCGAGAACAAAAGACGAAAACGGACGGATTTCTCAGGTTTTTACTACATATGAACACTTTTCACATTCTCACATGCAACTCGGCTGCTAGACCTCCTTTCATGCAGAATCTTAAGGTCCTAGCTCATGTCCAAGGCACCAAAGCCAGCTAAAAAGTTAATGATCGATAACTAAAACTTGTATTGTACTACTTCTTACTGGCTATTACATCAACTTAGAAGGTTCATCTGTGTATTACTATGGTGCTTTTAGTGTCTCCGGATACCGCAACACGCGACATTGCTTAGCAGACGATAAGTACAACCGTTTCAGACAGAAGAGCAGCCAATGCGGCGATCTGGCTTTAAGTCGATTCGATAACAAATGACGAAAACGGACGGATTTCTCAGGTTTTTACTACATATGAACACTTTTCACATTCTCCCGTGCAACTCGGCTGCTAGTCCTCCTTTCATGCAGAATCATAAGGTCCTAGCTCATGTCCAAGGCACCAAAGCCAGCTAAAAAGTCAATAATCGATACCTAAAACTTGAATTGTACTACTTCTTACTGGCTATTACATCAACTTAGAAGGTTCATCTGTATTCTTCTATGGTGCTTTTAGTGTCTCCGCATACCGCAGCACGCGACATAGCTTTGCAGACGATAAGTACAACCGTTTCAGAGAGAAGAGCGGCCAATGTGATTATTTGGCTTTAAGTCGATTCTATAACAAGTGACGAAAACGGACAGATTTCTCAGGTTTTTACTACATATGAACACCTTTCACATTCTCCCATGAACTCGGCTGCTAGTCCTCCTTTCATGCAGAATCTTAAGGTCCTAGCTCATGACCAAGGCACCAAAGCCAGCTAAAAAGTCAATAATCGATACCTTAAACTTGAATTGTACTACTTCTTACTGGCTATTACATCAACTTAAAAGCTTCATCTGTGTTCTACTATGGTGCTTTTAGTGTCTCCGCATACCGCAGCACGCGAAATAGCTTTGCAGACGATAAGTACAACCGTTTCAGAGAGAGAAGCGGCCAATGTGGCGATCTGGCTTTGTGTCGATTCGATAACAAATGACGAACACGGACGGATTTCTTAGGTTTGTGCTACATATGAACACTTTTCACATTCTCCCGTGCAACTCGGCTGCTAGTCCTCCTTTCATGCAGATTCTTAAGGTCCTAGCTCATGTCCAAGGCACCAAAGCCAGCTAAAGTGTCAATAATCGATACCTAAAACTTAAATTGTACTACCTCTTACTGGCTATTACATCAACTTAGAAGTTTCATCTGTGTTCTACTATGGTGCTTTTAGTGTCTCCGCATACCGCAGCACGCGACATAGCTTTGCAGACGATAAGTACAACCGTTTCAGGGAGAAGAGCGGCCAATGTGACGATCTGGCTTTAAGTCGATTCGATAACAAATGACGAAAACGGACGGATTTCTCAGGTTTTTACTACATATGAACACTTTTCACATACTCCCATGCAACGCGGCTGCTAGTCCTTCTTTCATGCAGAATCTTAAGGTCCTAGCTCATGTCCAAGTCACCAAAGCCAGCTAAAAAGTCAATAATCGATAACTAAAACTTGAATTGTACTACTTCTTACTGGCTATTACATCAACTTAGAAGCTTCATGTGTGTTCTACTATGGTGCTTTTAGTGTCTCCGCATACCGCAGCACGCGAAATAGCTTTGCCGACGATAAGTACAACCGTTTCATAGAGAAGAGCGGCCAATGTGACGATCTGGCTTTAAGTCGATTCGAGAACAAAAGACGAAAACGGACGGATTTCTCAGGTTTTTACTACATATGAACACTTTTCACATTCTCCCATGCAACTCGGCTGCTAGACCTCGTTTCATGCAGAATCTTAAGGTCCTAGCTCATGTCCAAGGCACAAAAGCCAGCTAAAAAGTCAATAATCGATACCTAAAACTTGAATTGTACTACTTCTTACTGGCTATTACTTCAACTTCGAAGCTTCATGTGTGTTCTACTATGGTGCTTTTAGTGTCTCCGCATACCGCAGCTCGCGACATAGCATTGCCAACGATAAGTACAACCGTTTCATAGAGAAGAGAGGCCAATGTGACGATCTGGCTTTAAGTCGATTCGAGAACAAAAGACGAAAACGGACGGATTTCTCAGGTTTTTACTACATATGAACACTTTTCACATTCTCACATGCAACTCGGCTGCTAGACCTCCTTTCATGCAGAATCTTAAGGTCCTAGCTCATGTCCAAGGCACCAAAGCCAGCTAAAAAGTTAATGATCGATAACTAAAACTTGTATTGTACTACTTCTTACTGGCTATTACATCAACTTAGAAGGTTCATCTGTGTATTACTATGGTGCTTTTAGTGTCTCCGGATACCGCAACACGCGACATAGCTTAGCAGACGATAAGTACAACCGTTTCAGACAGAAGAGCAGCCAATGCGGCGATCTGGCTTTAAGTCGATTCGATAACAAATGACGAAAATGGACGGATTTCTCAGGTTTTTACTACATATGAACACTTTTCACATTCTCCCGTGCAACTCGGCTGCTAGTCCTCCTTTCATGCAGAATCTTAAGGTCCTAGCTCATGTCCAAGGCACCAAAGCCAGCTAAAAAGTCAATAATCGATACCTAAAACTTGAATTGTACTACTTCTTCCTTGCTATTACATCAACTTAGAAGCTTCATCTGTGTCCTACTATGGTGCTTTTAGTGTCTCTGAATACCGCAGCACGCGACATAGCTTTGCAGACGATAAGTACAACCGTTTCAGACAGAAATGCGGCCAATGTGACGATCTGGCTTTGAGTCGATTCGATAACAAATGACGAAAACGGACGGATTTCCTATGTTTTTACTACATATGAACACTTTTCACATTCTCCCGTTTAACTCGGCTGCTAGTCCTCCTTTCACGCAGAATCTTAAGGTCCTAGCTCATCTTTAAGGCACCAAAGCCAGCTAAAAAGTCAATAATCGATACCTGAAACTTAAAGTGTACTACTTCTTACTGGCTATTACATCAACTTAGAAGCTTCATCTGTGTTCTACTATGGTGCTTTTAGTGTCTCCGCATACCGCATCACGCGACATAGCTTTGCAGACGATAAGTACAACCGTTTCAGAGAGAAGAGCGGCCAATGTGACGATCTGGCTTTAAGTCGATTCGAGAACAAAAGACGAAAACGGACGGATTTCTCAGGTTTTTACTACATATGAACACTTTTCACATTCTCACATGCAACTCGGCTGCTAGACCTCCTTTCATGCAGAATCTTAAGGTCCTAGCTCATGTCCAAGGCACCAAAGCCAGCTAAAAAGTTAATGATCGATAACTAAAACTTGTATTGTACTACTTCTTACTGGCTATTACATCAACTTAGAAGGTTCATCTGTGTATTACTATGGTGCTTTTAGTGTCTCCGGATACCGCAACACGCGACATAGCTTAGCAGACGATAAGTACAACCGTTTCAGACAGAAGAGCAGCCAATGCGGCGATCTGGCTTTAAGTCGATTCGATAACAAAAGACGAAAACGGACGGATTTCTCAGGCTTTTACTACATATGAACACTTTTCACATTCTCCCGTGCAACTCGGCTGCTAGTCCTCCTTTCATGCAGAATCTTAAGGTCCTAGCCCATGTCCAAGTCACCAAAGCCAGCTAAAAAATCAATAATCGATAACTAAAACTTGAATTGTACTACATCTTACTGGCTATTACATCAACTTAAAAGCTTCATCTGTGTTCTACTATGGTGCTTTTAGTGTCTCCGTATACTGCAACACGCGACATATCTTTGCAGACGATAAGGACAACCGTTTCAGAGAGATTAGCGGCCAATGTGAGGATCTGGCTTTAAGTCGATTCATTAACAAATGATGAAAACGGACGGATTTCTCAGGTTTTTACTACATATGAACACTTTTCACATTCTCCCATGCAACTCGGCTGCTAGTCCTCCTTTCATGCAGAATCTTAAGGTCCTAGCCCATGTCCAAGGCACCAAAGCCAGCTAAAAAGTCAATAATCGATACCTAAAACTTGAATTGTACTACTTCTTACTGGCTATTACACCAACTTAGAAGCTTCATGTGTGTTCTACTATGGTGCTTTTAGTGTCTCCGCATACCGCAGCACGCGAAATAGCTTTGCCGACGATAAGTACAACCGTTTCATAGAGAAGAGCGGCCAATGTGACGATCTGGCTTTAAGTCGATTCGAGAACAAAAGACGAAAACGGACGGATTTCTCAGGTTTTTACTACATATGAACACTTTTCACATTCTCCCATGCAACTCGGCTGCTAGACCTCGTTTCATGCAGAATCTTAAGGTCCTAGCTCATGTCCAAGGCACAAAAGCCAGCTAAAAAGTCAATAATCGATACCTAAAACTTGAATTGTACTACTTCTTACTGGCTATTACTTCAACTTAGAAGCTTCATGTGTGTTATACTATGGTGCTTTTAGTGTCTCCGCATACCGCAGCCCGCGACATAGCATTGCCGACGATAAGTACAACCGTTTCATAGAGAAGAGAGGCCAATGTGACGATCTGGCTTTAAGTCGATTCGAGAACAAAAGACGAAAACGGACGGATTTCTCAGGTTTTTACTACATATGAACACTTTTCACATTCTCACATGCAACTCGGCTGCTAGACCTCCTTTCATGCAGAATCTTAAGGTCCTAGCTCATGTCCAAGGCACCAAAGCCAGCTAAAAAGTTAATGATCGATAACGAAAACTTGTATTGTACTACTTCTTACTGGCTATTACATCAACTTAGAAGGTTCATCTGTGTATTACTATGGTGCTTTTAGTGTCTCCGGATACCGCGACACGCGACATAGCTTAGCAGACGATAAGTACAACCGTTTCAGACAGAAGAGCAGCCAATGCGGCGATCTGGCTTTAAGTCGATTCGATAACAAATGACGAAAATGGACGGATTTCTCAGGTTTTTACTACATATGAACACTTTTCACATTCTCCCGTGCAACTCGGCTGCTAGTCCTCCTTTCATGCAGAATCTTAAGGTCCTAGCTCATGTCCAAGGCACCAAAGCCAGCTAAAAAGTCAATAATCGATACCTAAAACTTGAATTGTACTACATCTTCCTTGCTATTACATCAACTTAGAAGCTTCATCTGTGTCCTACTATGGTGCTTTTAGTGTCTCTGAATACCGCAGCACGCGACATAGCTTTGCAGACGATAAGTACAACCGTTTCAGACAGAAATGCGGCCAATGTGACGATCTGGCTTTGAGTCGATTCGATAACAAATGACGAAAACGGACGGATTTCCTATGTTTTTACTACATATGAACACTTTTCACATTCTCCCGTTTAACTCGGCTGCTAGTCCTCCTTTCACGCAGAATCTTAAGGTCCTAGCTCATCTTTAAGGCACCAAAGCCAGCTAAAAAGTCAATAATCGATACCTGAAACTTAAAGTGTACTACTTCTTACTGGCTATTACATCGACTTAGAAGCTTCATCTGTGTTCTACTATGGTGCTTTTAGTGTCTCCGTATACCGCATCACGCGACATAGCTTTGCAGACGATAAGTACAACCGTTTCAGAGAGAAGAGCGGCCAATGTGACGTTCTGGCTTTAAGTCGATTCGATAACAAAAGACGAAAACGGACGGATTTCTCAGGCTTTTACTACATATGAACACTTTTCACATTCTCCCGTGCAACTCGGCTGCTAGTCCTCCTTTCATGCAGAATCTTAAGGTCCTAGCCCATGTCCAAGTCACCAAAGCCAGCTAAAAAGTCAATAATCGATAACTAAAACTTGAATTGTACTACATCTTACTGGCTATTACATCAACTTAAAAGCTTCATCTGTGTTCTACTATGGTGCTTTTAGTGTCTCCGTATACTGCAACACGCGACATATCTTTGCAGACGATAAGGACAACCGTTTCAGAGAGAATAGCGGCCAATGTGACGATCTGGCTTTAAGTCGATTCATTAACAAATGACGAAAACGGACGGATTTCTCAGGTTTTTACTACATATGAACACTTTTCACATTCTCCCATGCAACTCGGCTGCTAGTCCTCCTTTCATGCAGAATCTTAAGGTCCTAGCCCATGTCCAAGGCACCAAAGCCAGCTAAAAAGTCAATAATCGATACCTAAAACTTGAATTGTACTACTTCTTACTGGCTATTACATCAACTTAGAAGCTTCATGTGTGTTCTACTACGGTGCTTTTAGTGTCTCCGCATACCGCAGCACGCGACATAGCTTTGCCGACGATAAGTACAACCGTTTCATAGAGAAGAGCGGCCAATGTGACGATCTGGCTTTAAGTCGATTCGAGAACAAAAGACGAAAACGGACGGATTTCTCAGGTTTTTACTACATATGAACACTGTTCACATTCTCCACATGCAACTCGGCTGCTAGACCTCCTTTCATGCAGAATCTTAAGGTCCTAGCTCATGTCCAAGGCACCAAAGCCAGCTAAAAAGTCAATGATCGATAACTAAAACTTGTATTGTACTACTTCTTACTGGCTATTACATCAACTTAGAAGGTTCATCTGTGTATTACTATGGTGCTTTTAGTGTCTCCGGATACCGCAACACGCGACATAGCTTAGCAGACGATAAGTACAACCGTTTCAGACAGAAGAGCAGCCAATGCGGCGATCTGGCTTTAAGTCGATTCGATAACAAATGACGAAAACGGACAGATTTCTTATGTTTTTACTACATATGAACACTTTTCACATTCTCCCGTGCAACTCGGCTGCTAGTCCTCCTTTCATGCAGAATCTTATGGTCCTAGCTCATGTCCAAGGCACCAAAGCCAGCTAAAAAGTCAATAATCGATACCTAAAACTTGAATTGTACTACTTCTTACTGGCTATTACATCAACTTAGAAGTTTCATCTGTGTTCTACTATGGTGCTTTTAGTGTCTCCGCATACCGCAGCACGCGACATAGCTTTGCAGACGATAAGTACAACCGTTTCAGAGAGAAGAGCGGCCAATGTGATTATTTGGCTTTACGTCGATTCTATAACAAGTGACGAAAACGGACAGATTTCTCAGGTTTTTACTACATATGAACACCTTTCACATTCTCCCATGAACTCGGCTGCTAGTCCTCCTTTCATGCAGAATCTTAAGGTCCTAGCTCATGACCAAGGCACCAAAGCCAGCTAAAAAGTCAATAATTGATACCTAAAACTTGAATTGTACTACTTCTTACTGGCTATTACATCAACTTAAAAGCTTCATCTGTGTTCTACTATGGTGCTTTTAGTGTCTCCGCATACCGCAACACGCGAAATAGCTTTGCAGACGATAAGTACAACCGTTTCAGAGAGAGAAGCGGCCAATGTGACGATCTGGCTTTGTGTCGATTCGATAACAAATGACGAACACGGACGGATTTCTTAGGTTTGCGCTACATATGAACACTTTTCACATTCTCCCGTGCAACTCGGCTGCTAGTCCTCCTTTCATGCAGATTCTTAAGGTCCTAGCTCATGTCCAAGGCACCAAAGCCAGCTAAAGTGTCAATAATCGATACCTAAAACTTGAATTGTACTACCTCTTACTGGCTATTACATCAACTTAGAAGTATCATCTGTGTTCTACTATGGTGCTTTTAGTGTCTCCGCATACCGCAGCACGCGACATAGCTTTGCAGACGATACGTACAACCGTTTCAGGGAGAAGAGCGGCCAATGTGACGATCTGGCTTTAAGTCGATTCGATAACAAATGACGAAAACGGACGGATTTCTCAGGTTTTTACTACATATGAACACTTTTCACATTCTCCCGTGCAACTCGGCTGCTAGTCCTCCTTTCATGCAGAATCTTAAGGTCCTAGCTCATGTCCAACGCACCAAAGCCAGCTAAAAAGTAAATAATCGATACCTAAAACTTGAATTGTACTACTTCTTACTGGCTATTACATCAACTTAAAAGCTTCATCTGTGTTCTACTATGGTGCTTTTAGTATCTCCGCATACCGGAACACGAGACATAGCTTTGCAGACGATAAGTACAACCGTTTCAGAGAGAAGAGCGGCCAATGTGGCGATCTGGCTTTGACTCGATTCGATAACAAATGACGAAAACGGACGGATTTCTCAGGTTTTTACTACATATGAACACTTTTCACATACTCCCATGCAACGCGGCTGCTAGTCCTTCTTTCATGCAGAATCTTAAGGTCCTAGCTCATGTCCAAGGCACCAAAGCCAGCTAAAAAGTCAGTAATCGATACCTGAAACTTAAGGTGTACTACTTCTTACTGGCTATTACATCAACTTAGAAGCTTCAACTGTGTTCTACTATGGTGCTTTTAGTGTCTCCGCATACCGCATCACGCGACATTGCAGACGATAAGTACAACCGTTTCAGAGAGAAGAGCGGCCAATGTGACGTTCTGGCTTTAAGTCGATTTGATAACAAAAAACGAAAACGGACGGATTTCTCAGGTTTTTACTACATATGAACACTTTTCTGATTCTCCCGTGCAACTCGGCTGCTAGTCCTCCTTTCATGCAGAATCTTAAGGTCCTAGCTCATGTCCAAGTCACCAAAGCCAGCTAAAAAGTCAATAATCGATAACTAAAACTTGAATTGTACTACATCTTACTGGCTATTACATCAACTTAAAAGCTTCATCTGTGTTCTACTATGGTGCTTTTAGTGTCTCCGCATACTGCAACACGCGACATATCTTTGCAGACGATAAGGACAACCGTTTCAGAGAGAATAGCGGCCAATGTGAGGATCTGGCTTTAAGTCGATTCATTAACAAATGACGAAAACGGACGGATTTCTCAGGTTTTTACTACATATGAACACTTTTCACATTCTCCCATGCAACTCGGCTGCTAGTCCTCCTTTCATGCAGAATCTTAAGGTCCTAGCCCATGTCCAAGGCACCAAAGCCAGCTAAAAAGTCAATAATCGATACCTAAAACTTGAATTGTACTACTTCTTACTGGCTATTACATCAACTTAGAAGCTTCATGTGTGTTCTACTATGGTGCTTTTAGTGTCTCCGCATACCGCAGCACGCGAAATAGCTTTGACGACGATAAGTACAACCGTTTCATAGAGAAGAGCGGCCAATGTGACGATCTGGCTTTAAGTCGATTCGAGAACAAAAGACGAAAACGGACGGATTTCTCAGGTTTTTACTACATATGAACACTTTTCACATTCTCTCATGCAACTCGGCTGCTAGACCTCCTTTCATGCAGAATCTTAAGGTCCTAGCTCATGTCCAAGGCACCAAAGCCAGCTAAAAAGTCAATAATCGATACCTAAAACTTGAATTGTACTACTTCTTACTGGCTATTACATCAACTTAGAAGCTTCATGTGTGTTCTACTATGGTGCTTTTAGTGTCTCCGCATACCGCAGCACGCGACATAGCTTTGCCGACGATAAGTACAACCGTTTCATAGAGAAGAGAGGCCAATGTGACGATCTGGCTTTAAGTCGATTCGAGAACAAAAGACGAAAACGGACGGATTTCTCAGGTTTTTACTACATATGAACACTTTTCACATTCTCACATGTAACTCGGCTGCTAGACCTCCTTTCATGCAGAATCTTAAGGTCCTAGCTCATGTCCAAGGCACCAAAGCCAGCTAAAAAGTTAATGATCGATAACTAAAACTTGTATTGTACTACTTCTTACTGGCTATTACATCAACTTAGAAGGTTCATCTGTGTATTACTATGGTGCTTTTAGTGTCTCCGGATACCGCAACACGCGACATAGCTTAGCAGACGATAAGTACAACCGTTTCAGACAGAAGAGCAGCCAATGCGGCGATCTGGCTTTAAGTCGATTCGATAACAAATGACGAAAATGGACGGATTTCTCAGGTTTTTACTACATATGAACACTTTTCACATTCTCCCATGCAACTCGGCTGCTAGTCCTCCTTTCATGCAGAATCTTAAGGTCCTAGCTCATGTCCAAGGCACCAAAGCCAGCTAAAAAGTCAATAATCGATACCTAAAACTTGAATTGTACTACTTCTTACTTGCTATTACATCAACTTAGAAGCTTCATCTGTGTCCTACTATGTTGCTTTTACTGTCTCCGAATACCGCAGCACGCGACATAGCTTTGCAGACGATAAGTACAACCGTTTCAGACAGAAATGCGGCCAATGTGACGATCTGGCTTTGAGTCGATTCGATAACAAATGACGAAAACGGACGGATTTCCTATGTTTTTACTACATATGAACACTTTTCACATTCTCCCGTTTAACTCGGCTGCTAGTCCTCCTTTCATGCAGAATCTTAAGGTCCTAGCTCATGTCCAAGGCACCAAAGCCAGCTAAAAAGTCAATAATCGATACCTAAAACTTAAAGTGTACTACTTCTTACTGGTTATTACATCAACTTAGAAGCTTCATCTGTGTTCTACTATGGTGCTTTTAGTGTCTCCGCATACCGCATCACGCGACATAGCTTTGCCGACGATAAGTACAACCGTTTCATAGAGAAGAGCGGCCAATGTGACGATCTGGCTTTAAGTCGATTCGAGAACAAAAGACGAAAACGGACGGATTTCTCAGGTTTTTACTACATATGAACACTTTTCACATTCTCCCATGCAACTCGGCTGCTAGACCTCCTTTCATGCAGAATCTTAAGGTCCTAGCTCATGTCCAAGGCACCAAAGCCAGCTAAAAAGGTAATAATCGATACCTAAAACTTGAATTGTACTACTTCTTACTGGCTATTACATCAACTTAGAAGCTTCATGTGTGTTCTACTATGGTGCTTTTAGTGTCTCCGCATACCGCAGCACGCGACATAGCTTTGCCGACGATAAGTACAACCGTTTCATAGAGAAGAGCGGCCAATGTGAGGATCTGGCTTTAAGTCGATTCGAGAAGAAAAGACGAGAACGGACGGATTTCTCAGGTTTTTACTACATATGAACACTGTTCACATTCTCCCATGCAACTCGGCTGCTAGACCTCCTTTCATGCAGAATCTTAAGGTCCTAGCTCATGTCCAAGGCACCAAAGCCAGCTAAAAAGTCAATGATCGATAACTAAAACTTGTATTGTACTACTTCTTTTTGGCTATTACATCAACTTAGAAGGTTCATCTGTGTATTACTATGGTGCTTTTAGTGTCTCCGGATACCGCAACACGCGACATAGCTTAGCAGACGATAAGTACAACCGTTTCAGACAGAAGAGCAGCCAATGCGGCGATCTGGCTTTAAGTCGATTCGATAACAAATGACGAAAACGGACAGATTTCTTATGTTTTTACTACATATGAACACTTTTCACATTCTCCCGTGCAACTCGGCTGCTAGTCCTCCTTTCATGCAGAATCTTATGGTCCTAGCTCATGTCCAAGGCACGAAAGCCAGCTAAAAAGTCAATAATCGATACCTAAAACTTGAATTGTACTACTTCTTACTGGCTATTACATCAACTTAGAAGGTTAATCTGTATTCTTCTATGGTGCTTTTAGTGTCTCCGCATACCGCAGCACGCGAAATAGCTTTGCAGACGATAAGTACAACCGTTTCAGAGAGAAGAGCGGCCAATGTGGCGATCTGGCTTTGAGTCGATTCGTTAACAAATGACGAAAACGGACGGATTTCTCAGGTTTTTACTACATATGAACACTTTCCACATTCTCCCATGCAACTCGGCTGCTAGTCCTCCTTTCATGTAGAATCTTAAGGTCCTAGCCCATGTGCAAGGCACCAAAGCCAGCTAAAAAGTTAATAATCGATACCTAAAACTTGAATTGTACTACTCCTTACTGGCTATTACATCAACTTAGAAGGTTCATCTGTATTCTTCTATGGTGCTTTTAGTGTCTCCGCATACCGCAGCACGCGAAATAGTTTTGGAGACGATAAGTACAACCGTTTCAGAGAGAAGAGCGGCCAACGTGACGATCTGGCTTTAAGTCGATTCGACAACAAATGACGAAAACGGACGGATTTCTCAGGTTATTACTACATATGAACACTTTTCACATTCTCCCATGAACTCGGCTGCTAGTCCTCCTTTCATGCAGAATCTTAAGGTCCTAGCTCATGTCCAAGGCACCAAAGCCAGCTAAAAAGTCAATAATCGATACCTAAAACTTAAATTGTACTACTTCTTACTTGCTATTACTTCAACTTAGAAGCTTCATCTGTGTACTGCTATATTGATTTTAGTGTCTCCGGATACCGCAACACGCGACATAGCTTAGCAGACGATAAGTACAACCGTTTCAGACAGAAGAGCGGCCAATGCAGCGATCTGACTTTAAGTCGCTTCGATAACAAATGACGAATACGGACGGATTTCTCAGGTTTTTACTACATATGAACACTTTTCACATTCTCCCGTGCAACTCGGCTACTAATCCTCCTTTCATGCAGAATCTTAAGGTCCTAGCTCAAGTCCAAGGCACCAAAGCCAGCTAAAAAGTCAATAATCGATACCTAAAACTTTAATTGTACTACTTCTTACTGGCTATTACATCAACTTAGAAGTTACATCTGTGTTCTACTATGGTGCTTTTAGTGTCTCCTCATACCGCAGCACGCGACATAGCTTTGCAGACGATAAGTACAAACGTTTCAGGGAGAAGAGCGTCCAATGTGATGATCTGGCTTTAAGTCGATTCGATAACAAATGACGAAAACGGACGGATTTCTCAGGTTTTTACTACATATGAACACTTTTCACATTCTCCCGTGCAACTCGGCTGCTAGTCCTCCTTTCACTCAGAATCTTAAGGTCCTAGCTCATGACCAAGGCACCAAAGCCAGCTAAAAAGTCAATAATCGATACCTAAAACGTGAATTGTACTACTTCTTACTGGCTATTACATCAACGTAAAAGCTTCATCTGTGTTCTACTACGGTGCTTTTAGTGTCTCCGCATACGGGAACACGAGACATAGCTTTGCAGACGATAAGTACAACCGTTTCAGAGAGAAGAGCGGCCAATGTGGCGATCTGGCTTTGAGTCGATTCGTTAACAAATGACGAAAACGGACGGATTTCTCAGGTTTTTACTACATATGAACACTTTCCACATTCTCCCATGCAACTCGGCTGCTAGTCCCCCTTTCATGCAGAATCTTAAGGTCCTAGCCCATGTCCAAGGCACCAAAGCCAGCTAAAAAGTCAATAATCGATACCTAAAACTTGAATTGTACTACTTCTTACTGGCTATTACATCAACTTAGAAGCTGCATGTGTGTTCTACTATGGTGCTTTTAGTGTCTCCGCATACCGCAGCACGCGACATAGCTTTGCCGACGATAAGTACAACCGTTTCATAGAGAAGAGCGGCCAATGTGACGATCTGGCTTTAAGTCGATTCGATAACAAATGACGAAAACGGACGGATTAATCAGGTTTTTACTACATATGAACACTTTTCACATTCTCCCGTGCAACTCGGCTGCTAGTCCTCCTTTCATGCAGAATCTTAAGGTCCTAGCTCATGTCCAAGGCACCAAAGCCAGGTAAAAAGTCAATAATCGATACCAAAAACTTGAATTGTACTACTTCTTACTTACTATTACATCAACTTAGAATCTTCATCTGTGTTCTACTATGGTGCTTTTAGTGTCTCCGCATACCGCAACACGCGACATATCTTTGCAGACGATAAGTACAACCGTTTCAGAGAGAAGAGCGGCCAATGTGACGATCTGGCTTTGAGTCGATTCGTTAACAAATGACGAAAACGGACGGATTTCTCAGGTTTTTACTACATATGAACTCTTTTCACATTCTCCCATGCAACTCGGCTGCTAGTCCTCCTTTCATGCAGAATCTTAAGGTCCTAGCTCATGTCAAAGGCACCAAAGCCAGCTAAAAAGTCAATAATCGATACTTAAAACGTGAATTGTACTACTTCTTACTGGCTATTACATCAACTTAGAAGCTTCATGTGTGTTCTACTATGGAGCTTTTAGTGTCTCCGCATACCGCAGCACGCGACATAGCTTTGCAGACGATAAGTACAACCGTTTCAGAGAGAAGAGCGGCCAATCTGACGATCTGGCTCTAAGTCGATTCGAAAACGAATGACGAAAACGGACGGATTTCAAAGGTTTTTACTACATATGAACACTTTTCACATTCTCCCGTGCAACTCGGCTGCTAGTCCTCCTTTCATGCAGAATCATAAGGTCCTAGCTCATGTCCAAGGCACCAAAGCCAGCTAAAAAGTCAATAATCGATACCTTAAACTTGAATTGTACTACTTCTTACTGGCTATTACATCAACTTAGAAGGTTCATCTGTATTCTTCTATGGTGCTTTTAGTGTCTCCGCATACCGCAGCACGCGAAATAGCTTTGCAGACGATAAGTACAACCGTTTCAGAGAGAAGAGCGGCCAATGTGACGATCTGGCTTTAAGTCGATTCTATAACAAGTGACGAAAACGGACGGATTTCTCAGGTTTTTACTACATATGAAAACCTTTCACATTCTCCCATGAACTCGGCTGCTAGTCCTCCTTTCATGCAGAATCTTAAGGCCCTAGCTCATGTCCAAGGCATCCAAAGCCAGCTAAAAAGGCAATAAATGATACCTAAAACTTGAACTGTACTACTTCTTACTGGCTATTACATCAACTTAGAAGCTTCATGTGTGTTCTACTATGGTGCTTTTACTGTCTCCGCATACCGCAGCACGCGACATAGCTTTGCAGACGATAAGTACAACCGTTTCAGAGAGAAGAGCGGCCAATATGACGATCTGGCACTAAGTCGATTCGAAAACAAATGACGAAAACGGACGGATTTCAAAGGTTTTTACTACATATGAACACTTTTCACATTCACCCGTGCAACTCGGCTGCTAGTCCTCCTTTCATGCAGAATCATAAGGTCCTAGCTCTTGTCCAAGGCACCAAAGCCAGCTATAAAGTCAATAATCGATACTTAAAACTTGAATTGTACTAATTCTTACTGGCTATTACATCAACTTAGAAGGTTCATCTGTATTCTTCTATGGTGCTTTTAGTGTCTCCGCATACCGCAGCACGCGAAATAGCTTTGCAGACGATAAGTACAACCGTTTCAGAGAGAAGAGCGGCCAATGTGACGATCTGGCTTTGTGTCGATTCGATAACAAATGACGAAAACGGACGGATTTCTCAGGTTTTTACTACATATGAACACTTTTCACATTCTCCCGTGCAACTCGGCTGCTAGTCCTCCTTTCATGCAGAATCTTAAGGTCCTAGCTCATGTCCAAGGCACCAAAGCCAGGTAAAAAGTCAATAATCGATACCTAAAACTTGAATTGTACTACTTCTCACTGGCTATTACATCAACTTAGAAGCTTCATGTGTGTTCTACTATTGCTTTTAGTGTCTCCGCATGCCGCAGCACGCGACATAGCTTTGCAGACGATAAGTACAACCGTTTCAGAGAGAAGAGCGGCCAATCTGACGATCTGGCTCTAAGTCGATTCGAAAACAAATGACGAAAACGGACGGATTTCAAAGGTTTTTACTACATATGAACACTTTTCACATTCTCCCGTGCAACTCGGCTGCTAGTCCTCCTTTCATGCAGAATCTTAAGGTCCTAGCTCATGTCCAAGGCACCCAAGCCAGCTAAAAAGTCAATAATCGATACCTTAAACTTGAATTGTACTACTTCTTACTGGCTATTACATCAACTTAGAAGTTTCATCTGTATTCTTCTATGGTGCTTTTAGTGTCTCTGCATACCGCTGCACGCGAAATAGCTTTGCAGACGATAAGTACAACCGTTTCAGAGAGAAGAGCGGCCAATGTGACGATCTGGCTTTGTGTCGATTCGATAACAAGTGACGAAAACGGACGGATTTCTCAGGTTTTTACTACATATGAACACCTTTCACATTCTCCCATGAACTCGGCTGCTAGTCCTCCTTTCATGCAGAATCTTAAGGTCCTAGCTCATGTCCAAGGCACCAAAGCCAGCTAAAAAGTCAATAATCGATACCTAAAACTTAAATTGTACTACATCTTACTGGCTATTACATCAACTTAGAAGTTTCATCAGTGTTCTACTATGGTGCTTTTAGTGTCTCCTCATACCGCAGCACGCGACATAGCTTTGCAGACGATAAGTACAAACGTTTCAGGGAGAAGAGCGTCCAATGTGATGATCTGGCTTTAAGTCGATTCGATAACAAATGACGAAAACGGACGGATTTCTCAGGTTTTTACTACATATGAACACTTTTCACATTCTCCCGTGCAACTCGGCTGCTAGTCCTCCTTTCACGCAGAATCTTAAGGTCCTAGCTCATGACCAAGGCACCAAAGCCAGCTAAAAAGTCAATAATCGATACCTAAAACGTGAATTGTACTACTTCTTACTGGCTATTACATCAACGTAAAAGCTTCATCTGTGTTCTACTACGGTGGTTTTAGTGTCTCCGCATACGGGAACACGAGACATAGCTTTGCAGACGATAAGTACAACCGTTTCAGAGAGAAGAGCGGCCAATGTGGCGATCTGGCTTTGAGTCGATTCGTTAACAAATGACGAAAACGGACGGATTTCTCAGGTTTTTACTACATATGAACACTTTCCACATTCTCCCATGCAACTCGGCTGCTAGTCCCCCTTTCATGCAGAATCTTAAGGTCCTAGCCCATGTCCAAGGCACCAAAGCCAGCTAAAAAGTCAATAATCGATACCTAAAACTTGAATTGTACTACTTCTTACTGGCTATTACATCAACTTAGAAGCTGCATGTGTGTTCTACTATGGTGCTTTTAGTGTCTCCGCATACCGCAGCACGCGACATAGCTTTGCCGACGATAAGTACAACCGTTTCATAGAGAAGAGCGGCCAATGTGACGATCTGGCTTTAAGTCGATTCGATAACAAATGACGAAAACGGACGGATTAATCAGGTTTTTACTACATATGAACACTTTTCACATTCTCCCGTGCAACTCGGCTGCTAGTCCTCCTTTCATGCAGAATCTTAAGATCCTAGCTCATGTCCAAGGCACCAAAGCCAGGTAAAAAGTCAATAATCGATACCAAAAACTTGAATTGTACTACTTCTTACTTACTATTACATCAACTTAGAATCTTCATCTGTGTTCTACTATGGTGCTTTTAGTGTCTCCGCATACCGCAACACGCGACATATCTTTGCAGACGATAAGTACAACCGTTTCAGAGAGAAGAGCGGCCAATGTGACGATCTGGCTTTGAGTCGATTCGTTAACAAATGACGAAAACGGACGGATTTCTCAGGTTTTTACTACATATGAACTCTTTTCACATTCTCCCATGCAACTCGGCTGCTAGTCCTCCTTTCATGCAGAATCTTAAGGTCCTAGCTCATGTCAAAGGCACCAAAGCCAGCTAAAAAGTCAATAATCGATACTTAAAACGTGAATTGTACTACTTCTTACTGGCTATTACATCAACTTAGAAGCTTCATGTGTGTTCTACTATGGTGCTTTTAGTGTCTCCGCATACCGCAGCACGCGACATAGCTTTGCAGACGATAAGTACAACCGTTTCAGAGAGAAGAGCGGCCAATCTGACGATCTGGCTCTAAGTCGATTCGAAAACAAATGACGAAAACGGACGGATTTCAAAGGTTTTTACTACATATGAACACTTTTCACATTCTCCCGTGCAACTCGGCTGCTAGTCCTCCTTTCATGCAGAATCATAAGGTCCTAGCTCATGTCCAAGGCACCAAAGCCAGCTAAAAAGTCAATAATCGATACCTTAAACTTGAATTGTACTACTTCTTACTGGCTATTACATCAACTTAGAAGGTTCATCTGTATTCTTCTATGGTGCTTTTAGTGTCTCCGCATACCGCAGCACGCGAAATAGCTTTGCAGACGATAAGTACAACCGTTTCAGAGAGAAGAGCGGCCAATGTGACGATCTGGCTTTGTGTCGATTCGATAACAAATGACGAACACGGACGGATTTCTTAGGTTTGTGCTACATATGAACACTTTTCACATTCTCCCGTGCAACTCGGCTGCTAGTCCTCCTTTCATGCAGATTCTTATGGCCCTAGCTCATGTCCAAGGCACCAAAGCCAGCTAAAAAGTCAATAATCGATACCTAAAACTTGTATTGTACTACTTCTTACTGGCTATTACATCAACTTAGAAGTTTCATCAGTGTTCTACTATGGTGCTTTTAGTGTCTCCGCATACCGCAGCACGCGACAAAGCTTTGCAGACGATAAGTACAACCGTTTCAGAGAGAAGAGCGGCCAATGTGACGATCTGGCTTTAAGTCGATTCTATAACAAGTGACGAAAACGGACGGATTTCTCAGGTTTTTACTACATATGAACACCTTTCACATTCTCCCATGAACTCGGCTGCTAGTCCTCCTTTCATGCAGAATCTTAAGGCCCTAGCTCATGTCCAAGGCATCCAAAGCCAGCTAAAAAGGCAATAAATGATACCTAAAACTTGAACTGTAGTACTTCTTACTGGCTATTACATCAACTTAGAAGCTTCATGTGTGTTCTACTATGGTGCTTTTACTGTCTCCGCATACCGCAGCACGCGACATAGCTTTGCAGACGATAAGTACAACCGTTTCAGAGAGAAGAGCGGCCAATATGACGATCTGGCACTAAGTCGATTCGAAAACAAATGACGAAAACGGACGGATTTCAAAGGTTTTTACTACATATGAACACTTTTCACATTCACCCGTGCAACTCGGCTGCTAGTCCTCCTTTCATGCAGAATCATAAGGTCCTAGCTCATGTCCAAGGCACCAAAGCCAGCTATAAAGTCAATAATCGATACTTAAAACTTGAATTGTACTAATTCTTACTGGCTATTACATCAACTTAGAAGGTTCATCTGTATTCTTCTATGGTGCTTTTAGTGTCTCCGCATACCGCAGCACGCGAAATAGCTTTGCAGACGATAAGTACAACCGTTTCAGAGAGAAGAGCGGCCAATGTGACGATCTGGCTTTGTGTCGATTCGATAACAAATGACGAAAACGGACGGATTTCTCAGGTTTTTACTACATATGAACACTTTTCACATTCTCCCGTGCAACTCGGCTGCTAGTCCTCCTTTCATGCAGAATCTTAAGGTCCTAGCTCATGTCCAAGGCACCAAAGCCAGGTAAAAAGTCAATAATCGATACCTAAAACTTGAATTGTACTACTTCTCACTGGCTATTACATCAACTTAGAAGCTTCATGTGTGTTCTACTATTGCTTTTAGTGTCTCCGCATGCCGCAGCACGCGACATAGCTTTGCAGACGATAAGTACAACCGTTTCAGAGAGAAGAGCGGCCAATCTGACGATCTGGCTCTAAGTCGATTCGAAAACAAATGACGAAAACGGACGGATTTCAAAGGTTTTTACTACATATGAACACTTTTCACATTCTCCCGTGCAACTCGGCTGCTAGTCCTCCTTTCATGCAGAATCATAAGGTCCTAGCTCAAGTCCAAGGCACACAAGCCAGCTAAAAAGTCAATAATCGATACCTTAAACTTGAATTGTACTACTTCTTACTGGCTATTTCATCAACTTAGAAGTTTCATCTGTATTCTTCTATGGTGCTTTTAGTGTCTCCGCATACCGCTGCACGCGAAATAGCTTTGCAGACGATAAGTACAACCGTTTCAGAGAGAAGAGCGGCCAATGTGACGATCTGGCTCTGTGTCGATTCGATAACAAGTGACGAAAACGGACGGATTTCTCAGGTTTTTACTACATATGAACACCTTTCACATTCTCCCATGAACTCGGCTGCTAGTCCTCCTTTCATGCAGAATCTTAAGGTCCTAGCTCATGTCCAAGGCACCAAAGCCAGCTAAAAAGTCAATAATCGATACCTAAAACTTAAATTGTACTACATCTTTCTGGCTATTACATCAACTTAGAAGTTTCATCAGTGTTCTACTATGGTGCTTTTAGTGTCTCCGCATACCGCAGCACGCGACATAGCTTTGCAGACGATAAGTACAACCGTTTCAGAGAGAAGAGCGGCCAATGTGACGATCTGGCTTTAAGTCGATTCTATAACAAGTGACGAAAACGGACGGATTTCTCAGGTTTTTACTACATATGAACACCTTTCACATTCTCCCATGAACTCGGCTGCTAGTCCTCCTTTCATGCAGAATCTTAAGGTCCTAGCTCATGTCCAAGGCACCAAAGCCAGCTAAAAACTCAATAATCGATACCTAAAACTTAAATTGTACTACTTCTTACTGGCTATTACTTCAACTTAGAAACTTCATCTGTGTACTACTATATTGATTTTAGTGTCTCCGGATACCGCAGCACGCGACATAGCTTTGCAGACGATAAGTACAACCGTTTCAGGGAGAAGAGCGGCCAATGTGACGATCTGGCTTTAAGTCGATTCGATAACAAATGACGAAAACGGACGGATTTCTCAGGTTTTTACTACATATGAACACTTTTCACATTCTCCCGTGCAACTCGGCTGCTAGTCCTCCTTTCATGCAGAATCTTAAGGTCCTAGCTCATGTCCAAGGCACCAAAGCCAGCTAAAAAGTCAATAATCGATACCTGAAACGTGAATTGTACTACTTCTTACTGGCTATTACATCAACATAGAAGCTTCATGTGTGTTCTACTATGGTGCTTTTACTGTCTCCGCATACCGCAGCACGCGACATAGCTTTGCAGACGATAAGTACAACCGTTTCAGAGAGAAGAGCGGCCAATGTGACGATCTGGCTTTAAGTCGATTCTATAACAAGTGACGAAAACGGACGGATTTCTCAGGTTTTTACTACATATGAAAACCTTTCACATTCTCCCATGAACTCGGCTGCTAGTCCTCCTTTCATGCAGAATCTTAAGGCCCTAGCTCATGTCCAAGGCATCCAAAGCCAGCTAAAAAGGCAATAAATGATACCTAAAACTTGAACTGTACTACTTCTTACTGGCTATTACATCAACTTAGAAGCTTCATGTGTGTTCTACTATGGTGCTTTTACTGTCTCCGCATACCGCAGCACGCGACATAGCTTTGCAGACGATAAGTACAACCGTTTCAGAGAGAAGAGCGGCCAATATGACGATCTGGCACTAAGTCGATTCGAAAACAAATGACGAAAACGGACGGATTTCAAAGGTTTTTACTACATATGAACACTTTTCACATTCACCCGTGCAACTCGGCTGCTAGTCCTCCTTTCATGCAGAATCATAAGGTCCTAGCTCTTGTCCAAGGCACCAAAGCCAGCTATAAAGTCAATAATCGATACTTAAAACTTGAATTGTACTAATTCTTACTGGCTATTACATCAACTTAGAAGGTTCATCTGTATTCTTCTATGGTGCTTTTAGTGTCTCCGCATACCGCAGCACGCGAAATAGCTTTGCAGACGATAAGTACAACCGTTTCAGAGAGAAGAGCGGCCAATGTGACGATCTGGCTTTGTGTCGATTCGATAACAAATGACGAAAACGGACGGATTTCTCAGGTTTTTACTACATATGAACACTTTTCACATTCTCCCGTGCAACTCGGCTGCTAGTCCTCCTTTCATGCAGAATCTTAAGGTCCTAGCTCATGTCCAAGGCACCAAAGCCAGGTAAAAAGTCAATAATCGATACCTAAAACTTGAATTGTACTACTTCTCACTGGCTATTACATCAACTTAGAAGCTTCATGTGTGTTCTACTATTGCTTTTAGTGTCTCCGCATGCCGCAGCACGCGACATAGCTTTGCAGACGATAAGTACAACCGTTTCAGAGAGAAGAGCGGCCAATCTGACGATCTGGCTCTAAGTCGATTCGAAAACAAATGACGAAAACGGACGGATTTCAAAGGTTTTTACTACATATGAACACTTTTCACATTCTCCCGTGCAACTCGGCTGCTAGTCCTCCTTTCATGCAGAATCTTAAGGTCCTAGCTCATGTCCAAGGCACCCAAGCCAGCTTAAAAGTCATTAATCGATACCTAAAACTTAAATTGTACTACATCTTACTGGCTATTACATCAACTTAGAAGTTTCATCAGTGTTCTACTATGGTGCTTTTAGTGTCTCCTCATACCGCAGCACGCGACATAGCTTTGCAGACGATAAGTACAAACGTTTCAGGGAGAAGAGCGTCCAATGTGATGATCTGGCTTTAAGTCGATTCGATAACAAATGACGAAAACGGACGGATTTCTCAGGTTTTTACTACATATGAACACTTTTCACATTCTCCCGTGCAACTCGGCTGCTAGTCCTCCTTTCACGCAGAATCTTAAGGTCCTAGCTCATGACCAAGGCACCAAAGCCAGCTAAAAAGTCAATAATCGATACCTAAAACGTGAATTGTACTACTTCTTACTGGCTATTACATCAACGTAAAAGCTTCATCTGTGTTCTACTACGGTGGTTTTAGTGTCTCCGCATACGGGAACACGAGACATAGCTTTGCAGACGATAAGTACAACCGTTTCAGAGAGAAGAGCGGCCAATGTGGCGATCTGGCTTTGAGTCGATTCGTTAACAAATGACGAAAACGGACGGATTTCTCAGGTTTTTACTACATATGAACACTTTCCACATTCTCCCATGCAACTCGGCTGCTAGTCCCCCTTTCATGCAGAATCTTAAGGTCCTAGCCCATGTCCAAGGCACCAAAGCCAGCTAAAAAGTCAATAATCGATACCTAAAACTTGAATTGTACTACTTCTTACTGGCTATTACATCAACTTAGAAGCTGCATGTGTGTTCTACTATGGTGCTTTTAGTGTCTCCGCATACCGCAGCACGCGACATAGCTTTGCCGACGATAAGTACAACCGTTTCATAGAGAAGAGCGGCCAATGTGACGATCTGGCTTTAAGTCGATTCGATAACAAATGACGAAAACGGACGGATTAATCAGGTTTTTACTACATATGAACACTTTTCACATTCTCCCGTGCAACTCGGCTGCTAGTCCTCCTTTCATGCAGAATCTTAAGATCCTAGCTCATGTCCAAGGCACCAAAGCCAGGTAAAAAGTCAATAATCGATACCAAAAACTTGAATTGTACTACTTCTTACTTACTATTACATCAACTTAGAATCTTCATCTGTGTTCTACTATGGTGCTTTTAGTGTCTCCGCATACCGCAACACGCGACATATCTTTGCAGACGATAAGTACAACCGTTTCAGAGAGAAGAGCGGCCAATGTGACGATCTGGCTTTGAGTCGATTCGTTAACAAATGACGAAAACGGACGGATTTCTCAGGTTTTTACTACATATGAACTCTTTTCACATTCTCCCATGCAACTCGGCTGCTAGTCCTCCTTTCATGCAGAATCTTAAGGTCCTAGCTCATGTCAAAGGCACCAAAGCCAGCTAAAAAGTCAATAATCGATACTTAAAACGTGAATTGTACTACTTCTTACTGGCTATTACATCAACTTAGAAGCTTCATGTGTGTTCTACTATGGTGCTTTTAGTGTCTCCGCATACCGCAGCACGCGACATAGCTTTGCAGACGATAAGTACAACCGTTTCAGAGAGAAGAGCGGCCAATCTGACGATCTGGCTCTAAGTCGATTCGAAAACAAATGACGAAAACGGACGGATTTCAAAGGTTTTTACTACATATGAACACTTTTCACATTCTCCCGTGCAACTCGGCTGCTAGTCCTCCTTTCATGCAGAATCATAAGGTCCTAGCTCATGTCCAAGGCACCAAAGCCAGCTAAAAAGTCAATAATCGATACCTTAAACTTGAATTGTACTACTTCTTACTGGCTATTACATCAACTTAGAAGGTTCATCTGTATTCTTCTATGGTGCTTTTAGTGTCTCCGCATACCGCAGCACGCGAAATAGCTTTGCAGACGATAAGTACAACCGTTTCAGAGAGAAGAGCGGCCAATGTGACGATCTGGCTTTGTGTCGATTCGATAACAAATGACGAACACGGACGGATTTCTTAGGTTTGTGCTACATATGAACACTTTTCACATTCTCCCGTGCAACTCGGCTGCTAGTCCTCCTTTCATGCAGATTCTTATGGCCCTAGCTCATGTCCAAGGCACCAAAGCCAGCTAAAAAGTCAATAATCGATACCTAAAACTTGTATTGTACTACTTCTTACTGGCTATTACATCAACTTAGAAGTTTCATCAGTGTTCTACTATGGTGCTTTTAGTGTCTCCGCATACCGCAGCACGCGACAAAGCTTTGCAGACGATAAGTACAACCGTTTCAGAGAGAAGAGCGGCCAATGTGACGATCTGGCTTTAAGTCGATTCTATAACAAGTGACGAAAACGGACGGATTTCTCAGGTTTTTACTACATATGAACACCTTTCACATTCTCCCATGAACTCGGCTGCTAGTCCTCCTTTCATGCAGAATCTTAAGGCCCTAGCTCATGTCCAAGGCATCCAAAGCCAGCTAAAAAGGCAATAAATGATACCTAAAACTTGAACTGTAGTACTTCTTACTGGCTATTACATCAACTTAGAAGCTTCATGTGTGTTCTACTATGGTGCTTTTACTGTCTCCGCATACCGCAGCACGCGACATAGCTTTGCAGACGATAAGTACAACCGTTTCAGAGAGAAGAGCGGCCAATATGACGATCTGGCACTAAGTCGATTCGAAAACAAATGACGAAAACGGACGGATTTCAAAGGTTTTTACTACATATGAACACTTTTCACATTCACCCGTGCAACTCGGCTGCTAGTCCTCCTTTCATGCAGAATCATAAGGTCCTAGCTCATGTCCAAGGCACCAAAGCCAGCTATAAAGTCAATAATCGATACTTAAAACTTGAATTGTACTAATTCTTACTGGCTATTACATCAACTTAGAAGGTTCATCTGTATTCTTCTATGGTGCTTTTAGTGTCTCCGCATACCGCAGCACGCGAAATAGCTTTGCAGACGATAAGTACAACCGTTTCAGAGAGAAGAGCGGCCAATGTGACGATCTGGCTTTGTGTCGATTCGATAACAAATGACGAAAACGGACGGATTTCTCAGGTTTTTACTACATATGAACACTTTTCACATTCTCCCGTGCAACTCGGCTGCTAGTCCTCCTTTCATGCAGAATCTTAAGGTCCTAGCTCATGTCCAAGGCACCAAAGCCAGGTAAAAAGTCAATAATCGATACCTAAAACTTGAATTGTACTACTTCTCACTGGCTATTACATCAACTTAGAAGCTTCATGTGTGTTCTACTATTGCTTTTAGTGTCTCCGCATGCCGCAGCACGCGACATAGCTTTGCAGACGATAAGTACAACCGTTTCAGAGAGAAGAGCGGCCAATCTGACGATCTGGCTCTAAGTCGATTCGAAAACAAATGACGAAAACGGACGGATTTCAAAGGTTTTTACTACATATGAACACTTTTCACATTCTCCCGTGCAACTCGGCTGCTAGTCCTCCTTTCATGCAGAATCATAAGGTCCTAGCTCAAGTCCAAGGCACACAAGCCAGCTAAAAAGTCAATAATCGATACCTTAAACTTGAATTGTACTACTTCTTACTGGCTATTTCATCAACTTAGAAGTTTCATCTGTATTCTTCTATGGTGCTTTTAGTGTCTCCGCATACCGCTGCACGCGAAATAGCTTTGCAGACGATAAGTACAACCGTTTCAGAGAGAAGAGCGGCCAATGTGACGATCTGGCTCTGTGTCGATTCGATAACAAGTGACGAAAACGGACGGATTTCTCAGGTTTTTACTACATATGAACACCTTTCACATTCTCCCATGAACTCGGCTGCTAGTCCTCCTTTCATGCAGAATCTTAAGGTCCTAGCTCATGTCCAAGGCACCAAAGCCAGCTAAAAAGTCAATAATCGATACCTAAAACTTAAATTGTACTACATCTTTCTGGCTATTACATCAACTTAGAAGTTTCATCAGTGTTCTACTATGGTGCTTTTAGTGTCTCCGCATACCGCAGCACGCGACATAGCTTTGCAGACGATAAGTACAACCGTTTCAGAGAGAAGAGCGGCCAATGTGACGATCTGGCTTTAAGTCGATTCTATAACAAGTGACGAAAACGGACGGATTTCTCAGGTTTTTACTACATATGAACACCTTTCACATTCTCCCATGAACTCGGCTGCTAGTCCTCCTTTCATGCAGAATCTTAAGGTCCTAGCTCATGTCCAAGGCACCAAAGCCAGCTAAAAACTCAATAATCGATACCTAAAACTTAAATTGTACTACTTCTTACTGGCTATTACTTCAACTTAGAAACTTCATCTGTGTACTACTATATTGATTTTAGTGTCTCCGGATACCGCAGCACGCGACATAGCTTTGCAGACGATAAGTACAACCGTTTCAGGGAGAAGAGCGGCCAATGTGACGATCTGGCTTTAAGTCGATTCGATAACAAATGACGAAAACGGACGGATTTCTCAGGTTTTTACTACATATGAACACTTTTCACATTCTCCCGTGCAACTCGGCTGCTAGTCCTCCTTTCATGCAGAATCTTAAGGTCCTAGCTCATGTCCAAGGCACCAAAGCCAGCTAAAAAGTCAATAATCGATACCTGAAACGTGAATTGTACTACTTCTTACTGGCTATTACATCAACATAGAAGCTTCATGTGTGTTCTACTATGGTGCTTTTACTGTCTCCGCATACCGCAGCACGCGACATAGCTTTGCAGACGATAAGTACAACCGTTTCAGAGAGAAGAGCGGCCAATATAACGATCTGGCTCTAAGTCGATTCGAAAACAAATGACGAAAACGGACGGATTTCAAAGGTTTTTACTACATATGAACACTTTTCACATTCTCCCGTGCAACTCGGCTGCTAGTCCTCCTTTCATGCAGAATCATAAGGTCCTAGCTCATGTCCAAGGCACCAAAGCCAGCTAAAAAGTCAATAATCGATACTTAAAACTTGAATTGTACTACTTCTTACTGGCTATTACATCAACTTAGAAGGTTCATCTGTATTCTTCTATGGTGCTTTTAGTGTCTCCGCATACCGCAGCACGCGAAATAGCTTTGCAGACGATAAGTACAACCGTTTCAGAGAGAAGAGCGGCCAATGTGACGATCTGGCTTTGTGTCGATTCGATAACAAATGACGAACACGGACGGATTTCTGAGGTTTGTGCTACATATGAACACTTTTCACATTCTCCCGTGCAACTCGGCTGCTAGTCTTCCTTTCTTGCAGATTCTTATGGTCCTAGCTCTTGTCCAAGGCACCAAAGCCAGCTAAAAAGTCAGAAATCGATACCTAAAACTTAAATTGTACTACATCTTACTGGCTATTACATCAACTTAGAAGTTTCACCTGTGTTCTACTATGGTGCTTTTAGTGTCTCCGCATGCCGCAGCACGCGACATAGCTTTGCAGACGATAAGTACAACCGTTTCAGAGAGAAGAGCGGCCAATCTGACGATCTGGCTCTAAGTCGATTCGAAAACAAATGACGAAAACGGACGGATTTCAAAGGCTTTTACTACATATGAACACTTTTCACATTCTCCCGTGCAACTCGGCTGCTAGTCCTCCTTTCATGCAGAATCATAAGGTCCTAGCTCATGTCCAAGGCACCCAAGCCAGCTAAAAAGTCAATAATCGATACCTTAAACTTGAATTGTACTACTTCTTACTGGCTATTACATCAACTTAGAAGTTTCATCTGTATTCTTCTATGGTGCTTTTAGTGTCTCCGCATACCGCTGCACGCGAAATAGCTTTGCAGACGATAAGTACAACCGTTTCAGAGAGAAGAGCGGCCAATGTGACGATCTGGCTTTGTGTCGATTCGATAACAAGTGACGAAAACGGACGGATTTCTCAGGTTTTTACTACATATGAACACCTTTCACATTCTCCCATGAACTCGGCTGCTAGTCCTCCTTTCATGCAGAATCTTAAGGTCCTAGCTCATGTCCAAGGCACCAAAGCCAGCTAAAAAGTCAATGATCGATAACTAAAACTTGTATTGTACTACTTCTTACTGGCTATTACATCAACTTAGAAGGTTCATCTGTGTATTACTATGGTGCTTTTAGTGTCTCCGGATACCGCAACACGCGACATAGCTTAGCAGACGATAAGTACAACCGTTTCAGACAGAAGAGCAGCCAATGCGGCGATCTGGCTTTAAGTCGATTCGATAACAAATGACGAAAACGGACAGATTTCTTATGTTTTTACTACATATGAACACTTTTCACATTCTCCCGTGCAACTCGGCTGCTAGTCCTCCTTTCATGCAGAATCTTATGGTCCTAGCTCATGTCCAAGGCACGAAAGCCAGCTAAAAAGTCAATAATCGATACCTAAAACTTGAATTGTACTACTTCTCACTGGCTATTACATCAACTTAGAAGCTTCATGTGTGTTCTACTATTGCTTTTAGTGTCTCCGCATGCCGCAGCACGCGACATAGCTTTGCAGACGATAAGTACAACCGTTTCAGAGAGAAGAGCGGCCAATCTGACGATCTGGCTTTAAGTCGATTCGATAACAAATGACGAAAACGGACGGATTTCTCAGGTTTTTACTACATATGAACACTTTTCACATTCTCCCGTGCAACTCGGCTGCTAGTCCTCCTTTCACGCAGAATCTTAAGGTCCTAGCTCATGACCAAGGCACCAAAGCCAGCTAAAAAGTCAATAATCGATACCTAAAACGTGAATTGTACTACTTCTTACTGGCTATTACATCAACGTAAAAGCTTCATCTGTGTTCTACTACGGTGGTTTTAGTGTCTCCGCATACGGGAACACGAGACATAGCTTTGCAGACGATAAGTACAACCGTTTCAGAGAGAAGAGCGGCCAATGTGGCGATCTGGCTTTGAGTCGATTCGTTAACAAATGACGAAAACGGACGGATTTCTCAGGTTTTTACTACATATGAACACTTTCCACATTCTCCCATGCAACTCGGCTGCTAGTCCCCCTTTCATGCAGAATCTTAAGGTCCTAGCCCATGTCCAAGGCACCAAAGCCAGCTAAAAAGTCAATAATCGATACCTAAAACTTGAATTGTACTACTTCTTACTGGCTATTACATCAACTTAGAAGCTGCATGTGTGTTCTACTATGGTGCTTTTAGTGTCTCCGCATACCGCAGCACGCGACATAGCTTTGCCGACGATAAGTACAACCGTTTCATAGAGAAGAGCGGCCAATGTGACGATCTGGCTTTAAGTCGATTCGATAACAAATGACGAAAACGGACGGATTAATCAGGTTTTTACTACATATGAACACTTTTCACATTCTCCCGTGCAACTCGGCTGCTAGTCCTCCTTTCATGCAGAATCTTAAGATCCTAGCTCATGTCCAAGGCACCAAAGCCAGGTAAAAAGTCAATAATCGATACCAAAAACTTGAATTGTACTACTTCTTACTTACTATTACGTCAACTTAGAATCTTCATCTGTGTTCTACTATGGTGCTTTTAGTGTCTCCGCATACCGCAACACGCGACATATCTTTGCAGACGATAAGTACAACCGTTTCAGAGAGAAGAGCGGCCAATGTGACGATCTGGCTTTGAGTCGATTCGTTAACAAATGACGAAAACGGACGGATTTCTCAGGTTTTTACTACATATGAACTCTTTTCACATTCTCCCATGCAACTCGGCTGCTAGTCCTCCTTTCATGCAGAATCTTAAGGTCCTAGCTCATGTCAAAGGCACCAAAGCCAGCTAAAAAGTCAATAATCGATACTTAAAACGTGAATTGTACTACTTCTTACTGGCTATTACATCAACTTAGAAGCTTCATGTGTGTTCTACTATGGTGCTTTTAGTGTCTCCGCATACCGCAGCACGCGACATAGCTTTGCAGACGATAAGTACAACCGTTTCAGAGAGAAGAGCGGCCAATCTGACGATCTGGCTCTAAGTCGATTCGAAAACAAATGACGAAAACGGACGGATTTCAAAGGTTTTTACTACATATGAACACTTTTCACATTCTCCCGTGCAACTCGGCTGCTAGTCCTCCTTTCATGCAGAATCATAAGGTCCTAGCTCATGTCCAAGGCACCAAAGCCAGCTAAAAAGTCAATAATCGATACCTTAAACTTGAATTGTACTACTTCTTACTGGCTATTACATCAACTTAGAAGGTTCATCTGTATTCTTCTATGGTGCTTTTAGTGTCTCCGCATACCGCAGCACGCGAAATAGCTTTGCAGACGATAAGTACAACCGTTTCAGAGAGAAGAGCGGCCAATGTGACGATCTGGCTTTGTGTCGATTCGATAACAAATGACGAACACGGACGGATTTCTTAGGTTTGTGCTACATATGAACACTTTTCACATTCTCCCGTGCAACTCGGCTGCTAGTCCTCCTTTCATGCAGATTCTTATGGCCCTAGCTCATGTCCAAGGCACCAAAGCCAGCTAAAAAGTCAATAATCGATACCTAAAACTTGTATTGTACTACTTCTTACTGGCTATTACATCAACTTAGAAGTTTCATCAGTGTTCTACTATGGTGCTTTTAGTGTCTCCGCATACCGCAGCACGCGACAAAGCTTTGCAGACGATAAGTACAACCGTTTCAGAGAGAAGAGCGGCCAATGTGACGATCTGGCTTTAAGTCGATTCTATAACAAGTGACGAAAACGGACGGATTTCTCAGGTTTTTACTACATATGAACACCTTTCACATTCTCCCATGAACTCGGCTGCTAGTCCTCCTTTCATGCAGAATCTTAAGGCCCTAGCTCATGTCCAAGGCATCCAAAGCCAGCTAAAAAGGCAATAAATGATACCTAAAACTTGAACTGTAGTACTTCTTACTGGCTATTACATCAACTTAGAAGCTTCATGTGTGTTCTACTATGGTGCTTTTACTGTCTCCGCATACCGCAGCACGCGACATAGCTTTGCAGACGATAAGTACAACCGTTTCAGAGAGAAGAGCGGCCAATATGACGATCTGGCACTAAGTCGATTCGAAAACAAATGACGAAAACGGACGGATTTCAAAGGTTTTTACTACATATGAACACTTTTCACATTCACCCGTGCAACTCGGCTGCTAGTCCTCCTTTCATGCAGAATCATAAGGTCCTAGCTCATGTCCAAGGCACCAAAGCCAGCTATAAAGTCAATAATCGATACTTAAAACTTGAATTGTACTAATTCTTACTGGCTATTACATCAACTTAGAAGGTTCATCTGTATTCTTCTATGGTGCTTTTAGTGTCTCCGCATACCGCAGCACGCGAAATAGCTTTGCAGACGATAAGTACAACCGTTTCAGAGAGAAGAGCGGCCAATGTGACGATCTGGCTTTGTGTCGATTCGATAACAAATGACGAAAACGGACGGATTTCTCAGGTTTTTACTACATATGAACACTTTTCACATTCTCCCGTGCAACTCGGCTGCTAGTCCTCCTTTCATGCAGAATCTTAAGGTCCTAGCTCATGTCCAAGGCACCAAAGCCAGGTAAAAAGTCAATAATCGATACCTAAAACTTGAATTGTACTACTTCTCACTGGCTATTACATCAACTTAGAAGCTTCATGTGTGTTCTACTATTGCTTTTAGTGTCTCCGCATGCCGCAGCACGCGACATAGCTTTGCAGACGATAAGTACAACCGTTTCAGAGAGAAGAGCGGCCAATCTGACGATCTGGCTCTAAGTCGATTCGAAAACAAATGACGAAAACGGACGGATTTCAAAGGTTTTTACTACATATGAACACTTTTCACATTCTCCCGTGCAACTCGGCTGCTAGTCCTCCTTTCATGCAGAATCATAAGGTCCTAGCTCAAGTCCAAGGCACACAAGCCAGCTAAAAAGTCAATAATCGATACCTTAAACTTGAATTGTACTACTTCTTACTGGCTATTTCATCAACTTAGAAGTTTCATCTGTATTCTTCTATGGTGCTTTTAGTGTCTCCGCATACCGCTGCACGCGAAATAGCTTTGCAGACGATAAGTACAACCGTTTCAGAGAGAAGAGCGGCCAATGTGACGATCTGGCTCTGTGTCGATTCGATAACAAGTGACGAAAACGGACGGATTTCTCAGGTTTTTACTACATATGAACACCTTTCACATTCTCCCATGAACTCGGCTGCTAGTCCTCCTTTCATGCAGAATCTTAAGGTCCTAGCTCATGTCCAAGGCACCAAAGCCAGCTAAAAAGTCAATAATCGATACCTAAAACTTAAATTGTACTACATCTTTCTGGCTATTACATCAACTTAGAAGTTTCATCAGTGTTCTACTATGGTGCTTTTAGTGTCTCCGCATACCGCAGCACGCGACATAGCTTTGCAGACGATAAGTACAACCGTTTCAGAGAGAAGAGCGGCCAATGTGACGATCTGGCTTTAAGTCGATTCTATAACAAGTGACGAAAACGGACGGATTTCTCAGGTTTTTACTACATATGAACACCTTTCACATTCTCCCATGAACTCGGCTGCTAGTCCTCCTTTCATGCAGAATCTTAAGGTCCTAGCTCATGTCCAAGGCACCAAAGCCAGCTAAAAACTCAATAATCGATACCTAAAACTTAAATTGTACTACTTCTTACTGGCTATTACTTCAACTTAGAAACTTCATCTGTGTACTACTATATTGATTTTAGTGTCTCCGGATACCGCAGCACGCGACATAGCTTTGCAGACGATAAGTACAACCGTTTCAGGGAGAAGAGCGGCCAATGTGACGATCTGGCTTTAAGTCGATTCGATAACAAATGACGAAAACGGACGGATTTCTCAGGTTTTTACTACATATGAACACTTTTCACATTCTCCCGTGCAACTCGGCTGCTAGTCCTCCTTTCATGCAGAATCTTAAGGTCCTAGCTCATGTCCAAGGCACCAAAGCCAGCTAAAAAGTCAATAATCGATACCTGAAACGTGAATTGTACTACTTCTTACTGGCTATTACATCAACATAGAAGCTTCATGTGTGTTCTACTATGGTGCTTTTACTGTCTCCGCATACCGCAGCACGCGACATAGCTTTGCAGACGATAAGTACAACCGTTTCAGAGAGAAGAGCGGCCAATATAACGATCTGGCTCTAAGTCGATTCGAAAACAAATGACGAAAACGGACGGATTTCAAAGGTTTTTACTACATATGAACACTTTTCACATTCTCCCGTGCAACTCGGCTGCTAGTCCTCCTTTCATGCAGAATCATAAGGTCCTAGCTCATGTCCAAGGCACCAAAGCCAGCTAAAAAGTCAATAATCGATACTTAAAACTTGAATTGTACTACTTCTTACTGGCTATTACATCAACTTAGAAGGTTCATCTGTATTCTTCTATGGTGCTTTTAGTGTCTCCGCATACCGCAGCACGCGAAATAGCTTTGCAGACGATAAGTACAACCGTTTCAGAGAGAAGAGCGGCCAATGTGACGATCTGGCTTTGTGTCGATTCGATAACAAATGACGAACACGGACGGATTTCTGAGGTTTGTGCTACATATGAACACTTTTCACATTCTCCCGTGCAACTCGGCTGCTAGTCTTCCTTTCTTGCAGATTCTTATGGTCCTAGCTCTTGTCCAAGGCACCAAAGCCAGCTAAAAAGTCAGAAATCGATACCTAAAACTTAAATTGTACTACATCTTACTGGCTATTACATCAACTTAGAAGTTTCACCTGTGTTCTACTATGGTGCTTTTAGTGTCTCCGCATGCCGCAGCACGCGACATAGCTTTGCAGACGATAAGTACAACCGTTTCAGAGAGAAGAGCGGCCAATCTGACGATCTGGCTCTAAGTCGATTCGAAAACAAATGACGAAAACGGACGGATTTCAAAGGCTTTTACTACATATGAACACTTTTCACATTCTCCCGTGCAACTCGGCTGCTAGTCCTCCTTTCATGCAGAATCATAAGGTCCTAGCTCATGTCCAAGGCACCCAAGCCAGCTAAAAAGTCAATAATCGATACCTTAAACTTGAATTGTACTACTTCTTACTGGCTATTACATCAACTTAGAAGTTTCATCTGTATTCTTCTATGGTGCTTTTAGTGTCTCCGCATACCGCTGCACGCGAAATAGCTTTGCAGACGATAAGTACAACCGTTTCAGAGAGAAGAGCGGCCAATGTGACGATCTGGCTTTGTGTCGATTCGATAACAAGTGACGAAAACGGACGGATTTCTCAGGTTTTTACTACATATGAACACCTTTCACATTCTCCCATGAACTCGGCTGCTAGTCCTCCTTTCATGCAGAATCTTAAGGTCCTAGCTCATGTCCAAGGCACCAAAGCCAGCTAAAAAGTCAATGATCGATAACTAAAACTTGTATTGTACTACTTCTTACTGGCTATTACATCAACTTAGAAGGTTCATCTGTGTATTACTATGGTGCTTTTAGTGTCTCCGGATACCGCAACACGCGACATAGCTTAGCAGACGATAAGTACAACCGTTTCAGACAGAAGAGCAGCCAATGCGGCGATCTGGCTTTAAGTCGATTCGATAACAAATGACGAAAACGGACAGATTTCTTATGTTTTTACTACATATGAACACTTTTCACATTCTCCCGTGCAACTCGGCTGCTAGTCCTCCTTTCATGCAGAATCTTATGGTCCTAGCTCATGTCCAAGGCACGAATGCCAGCTAAAAAGTCAATAATCGATACCTAAAACTTGAATTGTACTACTTCTCACTGGCTATTACATCAACTTAGAAGCTTCATGTGTGTTCTACTATTGCTTTTAGTGTCTCCGCATGCCGCAGCACGCGACATAGCTTTGCAGACGATAAGTACAACCGTTTCAGAGAGAAGAGCGGCCAATCTGACGATCTGGCTCTAAGTCGATTCGAAAACAAATGACGAAAACGGACGGATTTCAAAGGTTTTTACTACATATGAACACTTTTCACATTCTCCCGTGCAACTCGGCTGCTAGTCCTCCTTTCATGCAGAATCATAAGGTCCTAGCTCAAGTCCAAGGCACACAAGCCAGCTAAAAAGTCAATAATCGATACCTTAAACTTGAATTGTACTACTTCTTACTGGCTATTTCATCAACTTAGAAGTTTCATCTGTATTCTTCTATGGTGCTTTTAGTGTCTCCGCATACCGCTGCACGCGAAATAGCTTTGCAGACGATAAGTACAACCGTTTCAGAGAGAAGAGCGGCCAATGTGACGATCTGGCTCTGTGTCGATTCGATAACAAGTGACGAAAACGGACGGATTTCTCAGGTTTTTACTACATATGAACACCTTTCACATTCTCCCATGAACTCGGCTGCTAGTCCTCCTTTCATGCAGAATCTTAAGGTCCTAGCTCATGTCCAAGGCACCAAAGCCAGCTAAAAAGTCAATAATCGATACCTAAAACTTAAATTGTACTACATCTTTCTGGCTATTACATCAACTTAGAAGTTTCATCAGTGTTCTACTATGGTGCTTTTAGTGTCTCCGCATACCGCAGCACGCGACATAGCTTTGCAGACGATAAGTACAACCGTTTCAGAGAGAAGAGCGGCCAATGTGACGATCTGGCTTTAAGTCGATTCTATAACAAGTGACGAAAACGGACGGATTTCTCAGGTTTTTACTACATATGAACACCTTTCACATTCTCCCATGAACTCGGCTGCTAGTCCTCCTTTCATGCAGAATCTTAAGGTCCTAGCTCATGTCCAAGGCACCAAAGCCAGCTAAAAACTCAATAATCGATACCTAAAACTTAAATTGTACTACTTCTTACTGGCTATTACTTCAACTTAGAAACTTCATCTGTGTACTACTATATTGATTTTAGTGTCTCCGGATACCGCAGCACGCGACATAGCTTTGCAGACGATAAGTACAACCGTTTCAGGGAGAAGAGCGGCCAATGTGACGATCTGGCTTTAAGTCGATTCGATAACAAATGACGAAAACGGACGGATTTCTCAGGTTTTTACTACATATGAACACTTTTCACATTCTCCCGTGCAACTCGGCTGCTAGTCCTCCTTTCATGCAGAATCTTAAGGTCCTAGCTCATGTCCAAGGCACCAAAGCCAGCTAAAAAGTCAATAATCGATACCTGAAACGTGAATTGTACTACTTCTTACTGGCTATTACATCAACATAGAAGCTTCATGTGTGTTCTACTATGGTGCTTTTACTGTCTCCGCATACCGCAGCACGCGACATAGCTTTGCAGACGATAAGTACAACCGTTTCAGAGAGAAGAGCGGCCAATATAACGATCTGGCTCTAAGTCGATTCGAAAACAAATGACGAAAACGGACGGATTTCAAAGGTTTTTACTACATATGAACACTTTTCACATTCTCCCGTGCAACTCGGCTGCTAGTCCTCCTTTCATGCAGAATCATAAGGTCCTAGCTCATGTCCAAGGCACCAAAGCCAGCTAAAAAGTCAATAATCGATACTTAAAACTTGAAATGTACTACTTCTTACTGGCTATTACATCAACTTAGAAGGTTCATCTGTATTCTTCTATGGTGCTTTTAGTGTCTCCGCATACCGCAGCACGCGAAATAGCTTTGCAGACGATAAGTACAACCGTTTCAGAGAGAAGAGCGGCCAATGTGACGATCTGGCTTTGTGTCGATTCGATAACAAATGACGAACACGGACGGATTTCTGAGGTTTGTGCTACATATGAACACTTTTCACATTCTCCCGTGCAACTCGGCTGCTAGTCTTCCTTTCTTGCAGATTCTTATGGTCCTAGCTCTTGTCCAAGGCACCAAAGCCAGCTAAAAAGTAAGAAATCGATACCTAAAACTTAAATTGTACTACATCTTACTGGCTATTACATCAACTTAGAAGTTTCACCTGTGTTCTACTATGGTGCTTTTAGTGTCTCCGCATGCCGCAGCACGCGACATAGCTTTGCAGACGATAAGTACAACCGTTTCAGAGAGAAGAGCGGCCAATCTGACGATCTGGCTCTAAGTCGATTCGAAAACAAATGACGAAAACGGACGGATTTCAAAGGCTTTTACTACATATGAACACTTTTCACATTCTCCCGTGCAACTCGGCTGCTAGTCCTCCTTTCATGCAGAATCATAAGGTCCTAGCTCATGTCCAAGGCACCCAAGCCAGCTAAAAAGTCAATAATCGATACCTTAAACTTGAATTGTACTACTTCTTACTGGCTATTACATCAACTTAGAAGTTTCATCTGTATTCTTCTATGGTGCTTTTAGTGTCTCCGCATACCGCTGCACGCGAAATAGCTTTGCAGACGATAAGTACAACCGTTTCAGAGAGAAGAGCGGCCAATGTGACGATCTGGCTTTGTGTCGATTCGATAACAAGTGACGAAAACGGACGGATTTCTCAGGTTTTTACTACATATGAACACCTTTCACATTCTCCCATGAACTCGGCTGCTAGTCCTCCTTTCATGCAGAATCTTAAGGTCCTAGCTCATGTCCAAGGCACCAAAGCCAGCTAAAAAGTCAATGATCGATAACTAAAACTTGTATTGTACTACTTCTTACTGGCTATTACATCAACTTAGAAGGTTCATCTGTGTATTACTATGGTGCTTTTAGTGTCTCCGGATACCGCAACACGCGACATAGCTTAGCAGACGATAAGTACAACCGTTTCAGACAGAAGAGCAGCCAATGCGGCGATCTGGCTTTAAGTCGATTCGATAACAAATGACGAAAACGGACAGATTTCTTATGTTTTTACTACATATGAACACTTTTCACATTCTCCCGTGCAACTCGGCTGCTAGTCCTCCTTTCATGCAGAATCTTATGGTCCTAGCTCATGTCCAAGGCACGAAAGCCAGCTAAAAAGTCAATAATCGATACCTAAAACTTGAATTGTACTACTTCTTACTGGCTATTACATCAACTTAGAAGGTTAATCTGTATTCTTCTATGGTGCTTTTAGTGTCTCCGCATACCGCAGCACGCGAAATAGCTTTGCAGACGATAAGTACAACCGTTTCAGAGAGAAGAGCGGCCAATGTGGCGATCTGGCTTTGACTCGATTCGATAACAAATGACGAAAACGGACGGATTTCTCAGGTTTTTACTACATATGAACACTTTTCACATACTCCCATGCAACGCGGCTGCTAGTCCTTCTTTCATGCAGAATCTTAAGGTCCTAGCCCATGTCCAAGGCACCAAAGCCAGCTAAAAAGTCAATAATCGATACCTAAAACTTGAATTGTACTACTCCTTACTGGCTATTACATCAACTTAGAAGGTTCATCTGTATTCTTCTATGGTGCTTTTAGTGTCTCCGCATACCGCAGCACGCGAAATAGCTTTGCAGACGATAAGTACAACCGTTTCAGAGAGAAGAGCGGCCAACGTGACGATCTGGCTTTAAGTCGATTCGACAACAAATGACGAAAACGGACGGATTTCTCAGGTTATTACTACATATGAACACTTTTCACATTCTCCCATGAACTCGGCTGCTAGTCCTCCTTTCATGCAGAATCTTAAGGTCCTAGCTCATGTCCAAGGCACCAAAGCCAGCTAAAAAGTCAATAATCGATACCTAAAACTTAAATTGTACTACTTCTTACTTGCTATTACTTCAACTTAGAAGCTTCATCTGTGTACTGCTATATTGATTTTAGTGTCTCCGGATACCGCAATACGCGACATAGCTTAGCAGACGATAAGTACAACCGTTTCAGTTAGAAGAGCGGCCAATGCTGCGATCTGACTTTAAGTCGCTTCGATAACAAATGATGAATACGGACGGATTTCTCAGGTTTTTACTACATATGAACACTTTTCACATTCTCCCGTGCAACTCGGCTACTAATCCTCCTTTCATGCAGAATCTTAAGGTCCTAGCTCAAGTCCAAGGCACCAAAGCCAGCTAAAAAGTCAATAATCGATACCTAAAACTTTAATTGTACTACTTCTTACTGGCTATTACATCAACTTAGAAGTTACATCTGTGGTCTACTATGGTGCTTTTAGTGTCTCCTCATACCGCAGCACGCGACATAGCTTTGCAGACGATAAGTACAAACGTTTCAGGGAGAAGAGCGTCCAATGTGATGATCTGGCTTTAAGTCGATTCGATAACAAATGACGAAAACGGACGGATTTCTCAGGTTTTTACTACATATGAACACTTTTCACATTCTCCCGTGCAACTCGGCTGCTAGTCCTCCTTTCACGCAGAATCTTAAGGTCCTAGCTCATGACCAAGGCACCAAAGCCAGCTAAAAAGTCAATAATCGATACCTAAAACGTGAATTGTACTACTTCTTACTGGCTATTACATCAACGTAAAAGCTTCATCTGTGTTCTACTACGGTGCTTTTAGTGTCTCCGCATACGGGAACACGAGACATAGCTTTGCAGACGATAAGTACAACCGTTTCAGAGAGAAGAGCGGCCAATGTGGCGATCTGGCTTTGAGTCGATTCGTTAACAAATGACGAAAACGGACGGATTTCTCAGGTTTTTACTACATATGAACACTTTCCACATTCTCCCATGCAACTCGGCTGCTAGTCCCCCTTTCATGCAGAATCTTAAGGTCCTAGCCCAAGTCCAAGGCACCAAAGCCAGCTAAAAAGTCAATAATCGATACCTAAAACTTGAATTGTACTACTTCTTACTGGCTATTACATCAACTTAGAAGCTGCATGTGTGTTCTACTATGGTGCTTTTAGTGTCTCCGCATACCGCAGCACGCGACATAGCTTTGCCGACGATAAGTACAACCGTTTCATAGAGAAGAGCGGCCAATGTGACGATCTGGCTTTAAGTCGATTCGACAACAAATGACGAAAACGGACGGATTTCTCAGGTTTTTTCTACATATGAACACTTTTCACATTCTCCCGTGCAACTCGGCTGCTAGTCCTCCTTTCATGCAGAATCTTAAGGTCCTAGCTCATGTCCAAGGCACCAAAGCCAGGTAAAAAGTCAATAATCGATACCAAAAACTTGAATTGTACTACTTCTTACTTACTATTACATCAACTTAGAATCTTCATCTGTGTTCTACTATGGTGCTTTTAGTGTCTCCGCATACCGCAACACGCGACATATCTTTGCAGACGATAAGTACAACCGTTTCAGAGAGAAGAGCGGCCAATGTGACGATCTGGCTTTGAGTCGATTCGTTAACAAATGACGAAAACGGACGGATTTCTCAGGTTTTTACTACATATGAACTCTTTTCACATTCTCCCATGCAACTCGGCTGCTAGTCCTCCTTTCATGCAGAATCTTAAGGTCCTAGCTCATGCCAAAGGCACCAAAGCCAGCTAAAAAGTCAATAATCGATACTTAAAACGTGAATTGTACTACTTCTTACTGGCTATTACATCAACTTAGAAGCTTCATGTGTGTTCTACTATGGTGCTTTTAGTGTCTCCGCATACCGCAGCACGCGACATAGCTTTGCAGACGATAAGTACAACCGTTTCAGAGAGAAGAGCGGCCAATCTGACGATCTGGCTCTAAGTCGATTCGAAAACAAATGACGAAAACGAACGGATTTCAAAGGTTTTTACTACATATGAACACTTTTCACATTCTCCCGTGCAACTCGGCTGCTAGTCCTCCTTTCATGCAGAATCATAAGGTCCTAGCTCATGTCCAAGGCAATAAAGCCAGCTAAAAAGTCAATAATCGATACCTTAAACTTGAATTGTACTACTTCTTACTGGCTATTACATCAACTTAGAAGGTTCATCTGTATTCTTCTATGGTGCTTTTAGTGTCTCCGCATACCGCAGCACGCGAAATAGCTTTGCAGACGATAAGTACAACCGTTTCAGAGAGAAGAGCGGCCAATGTGACGATCTGGCTTTGTGTCGATTCGATAACAAATGACGAACACGGACGGATTTCTTAGGTTTGTGCTACATATGAACACTTTTCACATTCTCCCGTGCAACTCGGCTGCTAGTCCTCCTTTCATGCAGATTCTTATGGCCCTAGCTCATGTCCAAGGCACCAAAGCCAGCTAAAAAGTCAATAATCGATACCTAAAACTTAAATTGTACTACATCTTACTGGCTATTACATCAACTTAGAAGTTTCATCAGTGTTCTACTATGGTGCTTTTAGTGTCTCCGCATACCGCAGCACGCGACAAAGCTTTGCAGACGATAAGTACAACCGTTTCAGAGAGAAGAGCGGCCAATGTGACGATCTGGCTTTAAGTCGATTCTATAACAAGTGACGAAAACGGACGGATTTCTCAGGTTTTTACTACATATGAACACCTTTCACATTCTCCCATGAACTCGGCTGCTAGTCCTCCTTTCATGCAGAATCTTAAGGCCCTAGCTCATGTCCAAGGCATCCAAAGCCAGCTAAAAAGGCAATAAATGATACCTAAAACTTGAACTGTACTACTTCTTACTGGCTATTACATCAACTTAGAAGCTTCATGTGTGTTCTACTATGGTGCTTTTACTGTCTCCGCATACCGCAGCACGCGACATAGCTTTGCAGACGATAAGTACAACCGTTTCAGAGAGAAGAGCGGCCAATATGACGATCTGGCACTATGTCGATTCGAAAACAAATGACGAAAACGGACGGATTTCAAAGGTTTTTACTACATATGAACACTTTTCACATTCACCCGTGCAACTCGGCTGCTAGTCCTCCTTTCATGCAGAATCATAAGGTCCTAGCTCATGTCCAAGGCACCAAAGCCAGCTATAAAGTCAATAATCGATACTTAAAACTTGAATTGTACTAATTCTTACTGGCTATTACATCAACTTAGAAGGTTCATCTGTATTCTTCTATGGTGCTTTTAGTGTCTCCGCATACCGCAGCACGCGAAATAGCTTTGCAGACGATAAGTACAACCGTTTCAGAGAGAAGAGCGGCCAATGTGACGATCTGGCTTTGTGTCGATTCGATAACAAATGACGAAAACGGACGGATTTCTCAGGTTTTTACTACATATGAACACTTTTCACATTCTCCCGTGCAACTCGGCTGCTAGTCCTCCTTTCATGCAGAATCTTAAGGTCCTAGCTCATGTCCAAGGCACCAAAGCCAGGTAAAAAGTCAATAATCGATACCTAAAACTTGAATTGTACTACTTCTCACTGGCTATTACATCAACTTAGAAGCTTCATGTGTGTTCTACTATTGCTTTTAGTGTCTCCGCATGCCGCAGCACGCGACATAGCTTTGCAGACGATAAGTACAACCGTTTCAGAGAGAAGAGCGGCCAATCTGACGATCTGGCTCTAAGTCGATTCGAAAACAAATGACGAAAACGGACGGATTTCAAAGGTTTTTACTACATATGAACACTTTTCACATTCTCCCGTGCAACTCGGCTGCTAGTCCTCCTTTCATGCAGAATCATAAGGTCCTAGCTCAAGTCCAAGGCACCCAAGCCAGCTAAAAAGTCAATAATCGATACCTTAAACTTGAATTGTACTACTTCTTACTGGCTATTACATCAACTTAGAAGTTTCATCTGTATTCTTCTATGGTGCTTTTAGTGTCTCCGCATACCGCTGCACGCGAAATAGCTTTGCAGACGATAAGTACAACCGTTTCAGAGAGAAGAGCGGCCAATGTGACGATCTGGCTTTGTGTCGATTCGATAACAAGTGACGAAAACGGACGGATTTCTCAGGTTTTTACCACATATGAACACCTTTCACATTCTCCCATGAACTCGGCTGCTAGTCCTCCTTTCATGCAGAATCTTAAGGTCCTAGCTCATGTCCAAGGCACCAAAGCCAGCTAAAAAGTCAATAATCGATACCTAAAACTTAAATTGTACTACATCTTACTGGCTATTACATCAACTTAGAAGTTTCATCAGTGTTCTACTATGGTGCTTTTAGTGTCTCCGCATACCGCAGCACGCGACATAGCTTTGCAGACGATAAGTACAACCGTTTCAGAGAGAAGAGCGGCCAATGTGACGATCTGGCATTAAGTCGATTCTATAACAAGTGACGAAAACGGACGGATTTCTCAGGTTTTTACTACATATGAACACCTTGCACATTCTCCCACGAACTCGGCTGCTAGTCCTCCTTTCATGCAGAATCTTAAGGTCCTAGCTCATGTCCAAGGCACCAAAGCCAGCTAAAAAGTCAATAATCGATACCTAAAACTTAAATTGTACTACTTCTTACTGGCTATTACTTCAACTTAGAAACTTCATCTGTGTACTACTATATTGATTTTAGTGTCTCCGGATACCGCAGCACGCGACATAGCTTTGCAGACGATAAGTACAACCGTTTCAGGGAGAAGAGCGGCCAATGTGACGATCTGGCTTTAAGTCGATTCGATAACAAATGACGAAAACGGACGGATTTCTCAGGTTTTTACTACATATGAACACTTTTCACATTCTCCCGTGCAACTCGGCTGCTAGTCCTCCTTTCATGCAGAATCTTAAGGTCCTAGCTCATGTCCAAGGCACCAAAGCCAGCTAAAAAGTCAATAATCGATACCTAAAACGTGAATTGTACTACTTCTTACTGGCTATTACATCAACATAGAAGCTTCATGTGTTTTCTACTATGGTGCTTTTACTGTCTCCGCATACCGCAGCACGCGACATAGCTTTGCAGACGATAAGTAAAACCGTTTCAGAGAGAAGAGCGGCCAATATAACGATCTGGCTCTAAGTCGATTCGAAAACAAATGACGAAAACGGACGGACTTCAAAGGTTTTTACTACATATGAACACTTTTCACATTCTCCCGTGCAACTCGGCTGCTAGTCCTCCTTTCATGCAGAATCATAAGGTCCTAGCTCATGTCCAAGGCACCAAAGCCAGCTAAAAAGTCAATAATCGATACTTAAAACTTGAATTGTACTACTTCTTACTGGCTATTACATCAACTTAGAAGGTTCATCTGTATTCTTCTATGGTGCTTTTAGTGTCTCCGCATACCGCAGCACGCGAAATAGCTTTGCAGACGATAAGTACAACCGTTTCAGAGAGAAGAGCGGCCAATGTGACGATCTGGCTTTGTGTCGATTCGATAACAAATGACGAACACGGACGGATTTCTTAGGTTTGTGCTACATATGAACACTTTTCACATTCTCCCGTGCAACTCGGCTGCTAGTCTTCCTTTCATGCAGATTCTTATGGTCCTAGCTCTTGTCCAAGGCACCAAAGCCAGCTAAAAAGTCAGAAATCGATACCTAAAACTTAAATTGTACTACATCTTACTGGCTATTACATCAACTTAGAAGTTTCATCTGTGTTCTACTATGGTGCTTTTAGTGTCTCCGCATGCCGCAGCACGCGACATAGCTTTGCAGACGATAAGTACAACCGTTTCAGAGAGAAGAGCGGCCAATCTGACGATCTGGCTCTAAGTCGATTCGAAAACAAATGACGAAAACGGACGGATTTCTTAGGTTTGTGCTACATATGAACACTTTTCACATTCTCCCGTGCAACTCGGCTGCTAGTCCTCCTTTCATGCAGAATCATAAGGTCCTAGCTCATGTCCAAGGCACCCAAGCCAGCTAAAAAGTAAATAATCGATACCTTAAACTTGAATTGTACTACTTCTTACTGGCTATTACATCAACTTAGAAGTTTCATCTGTATTCTTCTATGGTGCTTTTAGTGTCTCCGCATACCGCTGCACGCGAAATAGCTTTGCAGACGATAAGTACAACCGTTTCAGAGAGAAGAGCGGCCAATGTGACGATCTGGCTTTGTGTCGATTCGATAACAAGTGACGAAAACGGACGGATTTCTCAGGTTTTTACTACATATGAACACCTTTCACATTCTCCCATGAACTCGGCTGCTAGTCCTCCTTTCATGCAGAATCTTAAGGTCCTAGCTCATGTCCAAGGCACCAAAGCCAGCTAAAAAGTCAATAATCGATACCTAAAACTTAAATTGTACTACATCTTACTGGCTATTACATCAACTTAGAAGTTTCATCAGTGTTCTACTATGGTGCTTTTAGTGTCTCCGCATACCGCAGCACGCGACATAGCTTTGCAGACGATAAGTACAACCGTTTCAGAGAGAAGAGCGGCCAATGTGACGATCTGGCTTTAAGTCGATTCGATAACAAATGACGAAAACGGACGGATTTCTCAGGTTTTTACTACATATGAACACTTTTCACATTCTCCCGTGCAACTCGGCTGCTAGTCCTCCTTTCATGCAGAATCTTAAGGTCCTAGCTCATGTCCAAGGCACCAAAGCCAGCTAAAAAGTCAATAATCGATACCTAAAACGTGAATTGTACTACTTCTTACTGGCTATTACATCAACATAGAAGCTTCATGTGTGTTCTACTATGGTGCTTTTACTGTCTCCGCATACCGCAGCACGCGACATAGCTTTGCAGACGATAAGTACAACCGTTTCAGAGAGAAGAGCGGCCAATATGACGATCTGGCTCTAAGTCGATTCGAAAACAAATGACGAAAACGGACGGATTTCAAAGGTTTTTACTACATATGAACACTTTTCACATTCTCCGGTGCAACTCGGCTGCTAGTCCTCCTTTCATGCAGAATCATAAGGTCCTAGCTCATGTCCAAGGCACCAAAGCCAGCTAAAAAGTCAATAATCGATACTTAAAACTTGAATTGTACTACTTCTTACTGGCTATTACATCAACTTAGAAGTTTCATCTGTGTTCTACTATGGTGCTTTTAGTGTCTCCGCATACCGCTGCACGCGAAGTAGCTTTGCAGACGATAAGTACAACCGTTTCAGAGAGAAGAGCGGCCAGTGTGACGATCTGGCTTTGTGTCGATTCGATAACAAATGACGAACACGGACGGATTTCTTAGGTTTGTGCTACATATGAACACTTTTCACATTCTCCCGTGCAACTCGGCTGCTAGTCTTCCTTTCATGCAGATTCTTATGGTCCTAGCTCTTGTCCAAGGCACCAAAGCCAGCTAAAAAGTCAGTAATCGATACCTAAAACTTAAATTGTAATACATCTTACTGGCTATTACATCAACTTAGAAGTTTCATCTGTGTTCTACTATGGTGCTTTTAGTGTCTCCGCATGCCGCAGCACGCGACATAGCTTTGCAGACGATAAGTTCAACCGTTTCAGAGAGAAGAGCGGCCAATCTGACGATCTGGCTCTAAGTCGATTCGAAAACAAATGACGAAAACGGACGGATTTCAAAGGTTTTTACTACATATGAACACTTTTCACATTCTCCCGTGCAACTCGGCTGCTAGTCCTCCTTTCATGCAGAATCATAAGGTCCTAGCTCATGTCCAAGGCACCAAAGCCAGCTAAAAATTCAATAATCGATACCTTAAACTTGAATTGTACTACTTCTAACTGGCTATTACATCAACTTAGAAGTTTCATCTGTATTCTTCTATGGTGCCTTTAGTGTCTCCGCATACCGCTGCACGCGAAATAGCTTTGCAGACGATAAGTACAACCGTTTCAGAGAGAAGAGCGGCCAGTGTGACGATCTGGCTTTGTGTCGATTCGATAACAAATGACGAACACGGACGGATTTCTTAGGTTTGTGCTACATATGAACACTTTTCACATTCTCCCGTGCAACTCGGCTGCTAGTCCTCCTTTCATGCATATTCTTATGGTCCTAGCTCATGTCCAAGGCACCAAAGCCAGCTAAAAAGTGAATAATCGATACCTAAAACTTAAATTGTACTACATCTTACTGGCTATTACATCAACTTAGAAGTTTCATCAGTGTTCTACTTTGGTGCTTTTAGTGTCTCCGCATACCGCAGCACGCGACATAGCTTTGCAGACGATAAGTACAACCGTTTCAGAGAGAAGAGCGGCCAATGTGACGATCTGGCTTTAAGTCGATTCTATAACAAGTGACGAAAACGGACGGATTTCTCAGGTTTTTACTACATATGAACACCTTTCACATTCTCCCATGATCTCGGCTGCTAGTCCTCCTTTCATGCAGAATCTTAAGGTCCTAGCTCATGTCCAAGGCACCAAAGCCAGCTAAAAAGTCAATAATCGATACCTAAAACTTAAATTGTACTACTTCTTACTGGCTATTACTTCAACTTAGAAACTTCATCTGTGTACTACTATATTGATTTTAGTGTCTCCGGATACCGCAGCACGCGACATAGCTTTGCAGACGATAAGTACAACCGTTTCAGGGAGAAGAGCGGCCAATGTGACGATCTGGCTTTAAGTCGATTCGATAACAAATGACGAAAACGGACGGATTTCTCAGGTTTTTACTACATATGAACACTTTTCACATTCTCCCGTGCAACTCGGCTGCTAGTCCTCCTTTCATGCAGAATCTTAAGGTCCTAGCTCATGTCCAAGGCACCAAAGCCAGCTAAAAAGTCAATAATCGATACCTAAAACTTGAATTGTACTACTTCTTACTGGCTATTACATCAACTTAGAAGCTTCATCTGTGTTCTACTATGGTGCTTTTAGTGTCTCCGCATACCGCAACACGCGACATAGCTTTGCAGACGATAAGGACATCCGTTTCAGAGAGAAGAGCGGCCAATGTGACGATCTGGCTTTGAGTCGATTCGTTAACAAATGACGAAAACGGACGGATTTCTCAGGTTTTTACTACATATGAACTCTTTTCACATTCTCCCATGCAACTCGGCTGCTAGTCCTCCTTTCATGCAGAATCTTAAGGTCCTAGCTCATGTCAAAGGCACCAAAGCCAGCTAAAAAGTCAATAATCGATACCTAAAACGTGAATTGTACTACTTCTTACTGGCTATTACATCAACATAGAAGCTTCATGTGTGTTCTACTATGGTGCTTTTACTGCCTCCGCATACCGCAGCACGCGACATAGCTTTGCAGACGATAAGTACAACCGTTTCAGAGAGAAGAGCGGCCAATATGACGATCTGGCTCTAAGTCGATTCGAAAACAAATGACGAAAACGGACGGATTTCAAAGGTTTTTACTACATATGAACACTTTTCACATTCTCCCGTGCAACTCGGCTGCTAGTCCTCGTTTCATGCAGAATCATAAGGTCCTAGCTCATGTCCAAGGCACCAAAGCCAGCTAAAAAGTCAATAATCGATACTTAAAACTTGAAATGTACTACTTCTTACTGGCTATTACATCAACTTAGAAGGTTCATCTGTATTCTTCTATGGTGCTTTTAGTGTCTCCGCATACCGCAGCACGCGAAATAGCTTTGCAGACGATAAGTACAACCGTTTCAGAGAGAAGAGCGGCCAATGTGACGATCTGGCTTTGTGTCGATTCGATAACAAATGACGAACACGGACGGATTTCTTAGGTTTGTGCTACATATGAACACTTTTCACATTCTCCCGTGCAACTCGGCTGCTAGTCTTCCTTTCATGCAGATTCTTATGGTCCTAGCTCTTGTCCAAGGCACCAAAGCCAGCTAAAAAGTCAGTAATCGATACCTAAAACTTAAATTGTACTACATCTTACTGGCTATTAACCAACTTAGAAGCTTCATCTGTGTTCTACTATGGTGCTTTTAGTGTCTCCGCATACCGCAGCACGCGACATAGCTTTGCAGACGATAAGTACAACCGTTTCAGACAGAAGAGCGGCCAATGGGATTATCTGGCTTTAAGTCGATTCTATAACAAGTGACGAAAACGGACGGATTTCTCAGGTTTTTACTACATATGAACACCTTTCACATTCTCCCATGAACTCGGCTGCTAGTCCTCCTTTCATGCAGAATCTTAAGGTCCTAGCTCATGTCCAAGGCACCAAAGCCAGCTAAAAAGTCAATAATCGATACCTAAAACTTAAATTGTACTACTTCTTACTGGCTATTACTTCAACTTAGAAACTTCATCTGTGTACTACTATATTGATTTTACTGTCTCCGCATACCGCAGCACGCGACATAGCTTTGCAGACGATAAGTACAACCGTTTCAGAGAGAAGAGCGGCCAATATGACGATCTGGCTCTAAGTCGATTCTAAAAACAAATGACGAAAACGGACGGATTTCAAAGGTTTTCACTACATATGAACACTTTTCACATTCTCCCGTGCAACTCGGCTGCTAGTCCTCCTTTCATGCAGAATCTTAAGGTCCTAGCTCATGTCCAAGGCACGAAAGCCAGGTAAAAAGTCAATAATCGATACCTAAAACTTGAATTGTACTACGTCTTACTGGCTATTACATCAACTTAAAAGCTTCATCTGTGTTCTACTATGGTGCTTTTAGTGTCTCCGCATACCGGAACACGAGACATAGCTTTGCAGACGATAAGTACAACCGTTTCAGAGAGAAGAGCGGCCAATGTGGCGATCTGGCTTTGAGTCGATTCGATAACAAATGACGAAAACGGACGGATTTCTCAGGTTTTTACTACATATGAACACTTTTCACATACTCCCATGCAACGCGGCTGCTAGTCCTCCTTTCATGCAGAATCTTAAGGTCCTAGCTCATGTCCAAGGCACCAAAGCCAGCTAAAAAGTCAGTAATCGATACCTGAAACTTAAAGTGTACTACTTCTTACTGGCTATTACATCAACTTAGAAGCTTCATCTGTGTTCTACTATGGTGCTTTTAGTGTCTCCGCATACCGCATCACGCGACATAGCTTTGCAGACGATAAGTACAACCGTTTCAGAGAGAAGAGCGGCCAATGTGACGTTCTGGCATTAAGTCGATTCGATAACAAAAGACGAAAAGGGACGGATTTCTCAGGTTTTTACTACATATGAACACTTTTCACATTCTCCCGTGCAACTCGGCTGCTAGTCCTCCTTTCATGCAGAATCTTAAGGTCCTAGCTCATGTCCAAGTCACCAAAGCCAGCTAAAAAGTCAATAATCGATACCTAAAACTTGAATTGTACTACTTCTTACTGGCTATTACATCAACTTAAAAGCTTCATCTGTGTTCTACTATGGTGCCTTTAGTGTCTCCGCATACTGCAACACGCGACATATCTTTGCAGACGATAAGGACAACCGTTTTAGAGAGAATAGCGGCCAATGTGACGATCTGGCTTTGAGTCGATTCATTTACAAATGACGAAAACGGACGGATTTCTCAGGTTTTTACTACATATGAACACTTTTCACATTCTCCCATGCAACTCGGCTGCTAGTCCTCCTTTCATGCAGAATCTTCAGGTCCTAGCCCATGTCCAAGGCACCAAAGCCAGCTAAAAAGTCAATAATCGATACCTAAAACTTGAATTGTACTACTTCTTACTGGCTATTACATCAACCTAGAAGCTTCATGTGTGTTCTACTATGGTGCTTTTAGTGTCTCCGCATACCGCAGCACGCGACATAGCTTTGCCGACGATAAGTACAACCGTTTCATAGAGAAGAGCGGCCAATGTGACGATCTGGCTTTAACTCGATTCGAGAACAAAAGACGAAAACGGACGGATTTCTCAGGTTTTTACTACATATGAACACTTTTCACATTCTCCCATGCAACTCGGCTGCTAGACCTCCTTTCATGCAGAATCTTAAGGTCCTAGCTCATGTCCAAGGCACCAAAGCCAGCTAAAAAGTCAATGATCGATAACTAAAACTTGTATTGTACTACTTCTTACTGGCTATTACATCAACTTAGAAGGTTCATCTGTGTATTACTATGGTGCTTTTAGTGTCTCTGGATACCGCAACACGCGACATAGCTTAGCAGACGATAAGTACAACCGTTTCAGACAGAAGAGCAGCCAATGTGAAGATCTGGCTTTAAGTCCATTCGAAAACAAATGACGAAAACGGACGGATTTCAAAGGTTTTTACTACATATGAACACTTTTCACATTCTCCCGTACAACTCGGCTGCTAGTCCTCCTTTCATGCAGAATCTTAAGGTCCCAGCTCATGTCCAAGGCACCAAAGCCAGCTAAAAAGTCAATAATCGATACCTAAAACTTGTATTGTACTACTTCTTACTGGCTATTACTTCAACTTAGAAGCTTAATCTGTGTCCTACTATAGTGCTTTTAGTTTCTCCGAATACCGCATCACGCGACATAGCTTTGCAGACGATAAGTACAACCGTTTCAGACAGAAGAGCTGCCAATGTGACGATCTGGCTTTGAGTCGATTCGATAACAAATGACGAAAACGGACGGATTTCCTATGTTTTTACTACATATGAACACTTTTCACATTCTCCCGTGCAACTCGGCTGCTAGTCCTCCTTTCATGCAGAATCTTACGGTCCTAGCTCATGTTTAAGGCACCAAAGCCAGCTAAAAAGTCAATAATCTATACCTAAAACTTGAATTGTACTACTTCTTACTGGCTATTACATCAACTTAAAAGCTTCATCTGTGTTCTACTATGGTGCTTTTAGTGTCTCCGCATACCGCAGCACGCGACATAGCTTTGCCGACGATAAGTACAACCGTTTCATAGAGAAGAGCGGCCAATGTGACGATCTGGCTTTAACTCGATTCGAGAACAAAAGACGAAAACGGACGGATTTCTCAGGTTTTTACTACATATGAACACTTTTCACATTCTCCCATGCAACTCGGCTGCTAGACCTCCTTTCATGCAGAATCTTAAGGTCCTAGCTCATGTCCAAGGCACCAAAGCCAGCTAAAAAGTCAATGATCGATAACTAAAACTTGTATTGTACTACTTCTTACTGGCTATTACATCAACTTAGAAGGTTCATCTGTGTATTACTATGGTGCTTTTAGTGTCTCTGGATACCGCAACACGCGACATAGCTTAGCAGACGATAAGTACAACCGTTTCAGAGAGAAGAGCGGCCAATGGGATTATCTGGCTTTAAGTCGATTCTATAACAAGTGACGAAAACGGACGGATTTCTCAGGTTTTTACTACATATGAACACCTTTCACATTCTCCCATGAACTCGGCTGCTAGTCCTCCTTTCATGCAGAATCTTAAGGTCCTAGCTCATGTCCAAGGCACCAAAGCCAGCTAAAAAGTCAATAATCGATACCTAAAACTTAAATTGTACTACTTCTTACTGGCTATTACTTCAACTTAGAAACTTCATCTGTGTACTACTATATTGATTTTACTGTCTCCGCATACCGCAGCACGCGACATAGCTTTGCAGACGATAAGTACAACCGTTTCAGAGAGAAGAGCGGCCAATATGACGATCTGGCTCTAAGTCGATTCTAAAAACAAATGACGAAAACGGACGGATTTCAAAGGTTTTCACTACATATGAACACTTTTCACATTCTCCCGTGCAACTCGGCTGCTAGTCCTCCTTTCATGCAGAATCTTAAGGTCCTAGCTCATGTCCAAGGCACCAAAGCCAGGTAAAAAGTCAATAATCGATACCTAAAACTTGAATTGTACTACGTCTTACTGGCTATTACATCAACTTAAAAGCTTCATCTGTGTTCTACTATGGTGCTTTTAGTGTCTCCGCATACCGGAACACGAGACATAGATTTGCAGACGATAAGTACAACCGTTTCAGAGAGAAGAGCGGCCAATGTGGCGATCTGGCTTTGAGTCGATTCGATAACAAATGACGAAAACGGACGGATTTCTCAGGTTTTTACTACATATGAACACTTTTCACATACTCCCATGCAACGCGGCTGCTAGTCCTCCTTTCATGCAGAATCTTAAGGTCCTAGCTCATGTCCAAGGCACCAAAGCCAGCTAAAAAGTCAGTAATCGATACCTGAAACTTAAAGTGTACTACTTCTTACTGGCTATTACATCAACTTAGAAGCTTCATCTGTGTTCTACTATGGTGCTTTTAGTGTCTCCGCATACCGCATCACGCGACATAGCTTTGCAGACGATAAGTACAACCGTTTCAGAGAGAAGAGCGGCCAATGTGACGTTCTGGCATTAAGTCGATTCGATAACAAAAGAAGAAAACGGACGGATTTCTCAGGTTTTTACTACATATGAACACTTTTCACATTCTCCCGTGCAACTCGGCTGCTAGTCCTCCTTTCATGCAGAATCTTAAGGTCCTAGCTCATGTCCAAGTCACCAAAGCCAGCTAAAAAGTCAATAATCGATACCTAAAACTTGAATTGTACTACTTCTTACTGGCTATTACATCAACTTAAAAGCTTCATCTGTGTTCTACTATGGTGCTTTTAGTGTCTCCGCATACTGCAACACGCGACATATCTTTGCAGACGATAAGGACAACCGTTTTAGAGAGAATAGCGGCCAATGTGACGATCTGGCTTTGAGTCGATTCATTTACAAATGACGAAAACGGACGGATTTCTCAGGTTTTTACTACATATGAACACTTTTCACATTCTCCCATGCAACTCGGCTGCTAGTCCTCCTTTCATGCAGAATCTTCAGGTCCTAGCCCATGTCCAAGGCACCAAAGCCAGCTAAAAAGTCAATAATCGATACCTAAAACTTGAATTGTACTACTTCTTACTGGCTATTACATCAACCTAGAAGCTTCATGTGTGTTCTACTATGGTGCTTTTAGTGTCTCCGCATACCGCAGCACGCGACATAGCTTTGCCGACTATAAGTACAACCGTTTCATAGAGAAGAGCGGCCAATGTGACGATCTGGCTTTAACTCGATTCGAGAACAAAAGACGAAAACGGACGGATTTCTCAGGTTTTTACTACATATGAACACTTTTCACATTCTCCCATGCAACTCGGCTGCTAGACCTCCTTTCATGCAGAATCTTAAGGTCCTAGCTCATGTCCAAGGCACCAAAGCCAGCTAAAAAGTCAATGATCGATAACTAAAACTTGTATTGTACTACTTCTTACTGGCTATTACATCAACTTAGAAGGTTCATCTGTGTATTACTATGGTGCTTTTAGTGTCTCTGGATACCGCAACACGCGACATATCTTTGCAGACGATAAGGACAACCGTTTCAGAGAGAAGAGCGGCCAATGTGACGATCTGGCTTTGAGTCGATTCGTTAACAAATGACGAAAACGGACGGATTTCTCAGGTTTTTACTACATATGAACTCTTTTCACATTCTCCCATGCAACTCGGCCGCTAGTCCTCCTTTCATGCTGAATCTTAAGGTCCTAGCTCATGTCAAAGGCACCAAAGCCAGCTAAAAAGTCAATAATCGATACCTAAAACTTGAATTGTACTACTTCTTACTGGCTATTACATCAACTTAGAAGCTTCATGTGTGTTCTACTATTGTGCTTTTAGTGTCTCCGCACACCGCTGCACGCGACATAGCTTTGCAGACGATAAGTACAACCGTTTCAGACAGAAGAGCGGCCAATGTGAAGATCTGGCTTTAAGTCCATTCGAAAACAAATGACGAAAACGGACGGATTTCAAAGGTTTTTACTACATATGAACACTTTTCACATTCTCCCGTACAACTCGGCTGCTAGTCCTCCTTTCATGCAGAATCTTAAGGTCCTAGCTCATGTCCAAGGCACCAAAGCCAGCTAAAAAGTCAATAATCGATACCTAAAACTTGTATTGTACTACTTCTTACTGGCTATTACTTCAACTTAGAGGGTTCATCTGTATTCTTCTATGGTGCTTTTAGTGTCTCCGCATACCGCAGCACGCGAAATAGCTTTGCAGACGATAAGTACAACCGTTTCTGAGAGAAGAGCTGCCAACGTGACGATCTGGCTTTAAGTCGATTCGACAACAAATGACGAAAACGGACGGATTTCTCAGGTTTTTGCTACATATGAACACTTTTCACATTCTCCCATGAACTCGGCTGCTAGTCCTCCTTTCATGCAGAATCTTAAGGTCCTAGCTCATGTCCAAGGCACCAAAGCCAGCTAAAAAGTGAATAATCGATGCCTAAAACTTAAATTGTACTACTTCTTACTTGCTATTACTTCAACTTAGAAGCTTAATCTGTGTCCTACTATGGTGCTTTTAGTTTCTCCGAATACCGCATCACGCGACATAGCTTTGCAGACGATAAGTACAACCGTTTCAGACAGAAGAGCTGCCAATGTGACGATCTGGCTTTGAGTCGATTCGATAACAAATGACGAAAACGGACGGATTTCCTATGTTTTTACTACATATCAACACTTTTCACATTCTCCCGTGCAACTCGGCTGCTAGTCCTCCTTTCATGCAGAATCTTACGGTCCTAGCTCATGTTTAAGGCACCAAAGCCAGCTAAAAAGTCAATAATCTATACCTAAAACTTGAATTGTACTACTTCTTACTGGCTATTACATCAACTTAAAAGCTTCATCTGTGTTCTACTATGGTGCTTTTAGTGTCTCCGCATACGGCAACACGCAACATATCTTTGCAGACGATAAGGACAACCGTTTCAGAGAGAAGAGCGGCCAATGTGACGATCTGGCTTTGAGTCGATTCGTTAACAAATGAAGAAAACGGACGGATTTCTCAGGTTTTTACTACATATGAACTCTTTTCACATTCTCCCATGCAACGCGGCCGCTTGTCCTCCTTTCATGCTGAATCTTAAGGTCCTAGCTCATGTCAAAGGCACCAAAGCCAGCTAAAAAGTCAATAATCGATACCTAAAACGTGAATTGTACTACTTCTTACTGGCTATTACGTCAACTTAGAAGCTTCATGTGTGTTCTACTATTGTGCTATTATTGTCTCCGCACACCGCTGCACGCGACATAGCTTTGCAGACGATAAGTACAACCGTTTCAGAGAGAAGAGCGACCAACGTGACGATCTGGCTTTAAGTCGATTCGACAACAAATGACGAAAACGGACGGATTTCTCAGGTTTTTACTACATATGAACACTTTTCACATTCTCCCATGAACTCGGCTGCTAGTCCTCCTTTCATGCAGAATCTTAAGGTCCTAGCTCATGTCCAAGGCACCAAAGCCAGCTAAAAAGTCAATAATCGATATCTAAAACTTAAATTGTACTACTTCTTACTTGCTATTACTTCAACTTAGAAGCTTCATCTGTGTTCTACTATGGTGCTTTTAGTGTCTCCGGATACCGCAGCACGCGACGTAGCTTTGCAGACGATAAGTACAACCGTTTCAGGGAGAAGAGCGGCCAATGTGACGATCTGGCTTTAAGTCAGTTCGATAACAAATGACAAAAACGGACGGGTTTCTCAGGTTTTTACTACATATGAACACTTTTCACATTCTCCCGTGCAACTCGGCTTCTAATCCTCCTTTCATGCAGAATCTTAAGGTCCTAGCCCATGTCCAAGGCACCAAAGCCAGCTAAAAAGTCAATAATCGATACCTAAAACTTGAATTGTACTACTTCTTACTGGCTATTACATCAACCTAGAAGCTTCATGTGTGTTCTACTATGGTGCTTTTAGTGTCTCCGCATACCGCAGCACGCGACATAGCTTTGCCGACGATAAGTACAACCGTTTCATAGAGAAGAGCGGCCAATGTGACGATCTGGCTTTAACTCGATTCTAGAACAAAAGACGAAAACGGACGGATTTCTCAGGTTTTTACTACATATGAACACTTTTCACATTCTCCCATGCAACTCGGCTGCTAGACCTCCTTTCATGCAGAATCTTAAGGTCCTAGCTCATGTCAAAGGCACCAAAGCCAGCTAAAAAGTCAATAATCGATACCTAAAACGTGAATTGTACTACTTCTTACTGGCTATTACGTCAACTTAGAAGCTTCATGTGTGTTCTACTATTGTGCTATTATTGTCTCCGCACACCGCTGCACGCGACATAGCTTTGCAGACGATAAGTACAACCGTTTCAGAGAGAAGAGCGGCCAATATTACGATCTGGCCTTAAGTCCATTCGAAAACAAATGACGAAAACGGACGGATTTCTCAGGTTTTTACTACATATGAACACTTTTCACATTCTCCATGAACTCGGCTGCTAGTCCACCTTTCATGCAGAATCTTAAGGTCCTAGCTCATGTCCAAGGCACCAAAGCCAGCTAAAAAGTCAATAATCGATATCTAAAACTTAAATTGTACTACTTCTTACTTGCTATTACTTCAACTTAGAAGCTTCATCTGTGTACTACTATATTGATTTTAGTGTCTCCGGATACCGCAGCACGCGACATAGCTTTGCAGACGATAAGTACAACCGTTTCAGGGAGAAGAGCGGCCAATGTGACGATCTGGCTTTAAGTCAGTTCGATAACAAATGACAAAAACGGACGGGTTTCTCAGGTTTTTACTACATATGAACACTTTTCACATTCTCCCGTGCAACTCGGCTGCTAATCCTCCTTTCATGCAGAATCTTAAGGTCCTAGCTCAAGTCCAAGGCACCAAAGCCAGCTAAAAAGTCAATAATCGATACCTAAAACTTTAATTGTACTACATCTTACTGGCTATTACATCAACTTAGAAGTTTCATCTGTGTTCTACTATGGTGCTTTTAGTGTCTCCTCATACCGCAGCACGCGACATAGCTTTGCAGACGATAAGTACAGCCGTTTCAGGGAGAAGAGCGTCCAATGTGACGATCTGGCCTTAAGTCGATTCGATAACAAATGACGAAAACGGACGGATTTCTCAGGTTTTTACTACATATGAACACTTTTCACATTCTCCCGTGCAACTCGGCTGCTAGTCCTCCTTTCACGCAGAATCTTAAGGTCCTAGCTCATGTCCAAGGCACCAAAGCCAGCTAAAAAGTCAATAATCGATACCTAAAACTTAAATTGTACTACTTCTTACTTGCTATTACTTCAACTTAGAAGCTTAATCTGTGTCCTACTATGGTGCTTTTAGTTTCTCCGAATACCGCAGCACGCGACATAGCTTTGCAGACGATAAGTACAACCGTTTCAGACAGAAGAGCGGCCAATGTGACGATCTGGCTTTGAGTCGATTCGATAACAAATGACGAAAACGGACGGATTTCCTATGTTTTTACTACATATGAACACTTTTCACATTCTCCCGTGCAACTCGGCTGCTAGTCCTCCTTTCATGCAGAATCTTACGGTCCTAGCTCATGTTTAAGGCACCAAAGCCAGCTAAAAAGTCAATAATCTATACCTAAAACTTGAATTGTACTACTTCTTACTGGCTATTACATCAACTTAAAAGCTTCATCTGTGTTCTACTATGGTGCTTTTAGTGTCTCCGCATACGGCAACACGCGACATATCTTTGCAGACGATAAGGACAACCGTTTCAGAGAGAAGAGCGGCCAATGTGACGATCTGGCTTTGAGTCGATTCGTTAACAAATGAAGAAAACGGACGGATTTCTCAGGTTTTTACTACATATGAACTCTTTTCACATTCTCCCATGCAACTCGGCCGCTTGTCCTCCTTTCATGCTGAATCTTAAGGTCCTAGCTCATGTCAAAGGCACCAAAGCCAGCTAAAAAGTCAATAATCGATACCTAAAACGTGAATTGTACTACTTCTTACTAGCTATTACGTCAACTTAGAAGCTTCATGTGTGTTCTACTATTGTGCTATTAGTGTCTCCGCACACCGCTTCACGCGACATAGCTTTGCAGACGATAAGTACAACCGTTTCAGAGAGAAGAGCGGCCAATATGACGATCTGGCTTTAAGTCCATTCGAAAACAAATGACGAAAACGGACGGATTTCAAAGGTTTTTACTACATATGAACACTTTTCACATTCTCCCGTGCAACTCGGCTGCTAGTCCTTCTTTCATGCAGAATCATAAGGTCCTAGCTCATGTCCAAGGCACCAAAGCCAGCTAAAAAGTCAATAATCGATACCTAAAACTTGAATTGTACTACTTCTTACTGGCTATTACATCAACTTAGAGGGTTCATCTGTATTCTTCTATGGTGCTTTTAGTGTCTACGCATTCCGCAGCACGCGAAATAGCTTTGCAGACGATAAGTACAACCGTTTCAGAGAGAAGAGCGGCCAACGTGACGATCTGGCTTTAAGTCGATTCGACAACAAATGACGAAAACGGACGGATTTCTCAGGTTTTTACTACATATGAACACCTTTCACATTCTCCCATGAACTCGGCTGCTAGTCCTCCTTTCATGCAGAATCTTAAGGTCCTAGCTCATGTCCAAGGCACCAAAGCCAGCTAAAAAGTCAATAATCGATATCTAAAACTTAAATTGTACTACTTCTTACTTGCTATTACTTCAACTTAGAAGCTTCATCTGTGTACTACTATATTGATTTTAGTGTCTCCGGATACCGCAGCACGCGACATAGCTTTGCAGACGATAAGTACAACCGTTTCAGGGAGAAGAGCGGCCAATGTGACGATCTGGCTTTAAGTCAGTTCGATAACAAATGACAAAAACGGACGGGTTTCTCAGGTTTTTACTACATATGAACACTTTTCACATTCTCCCGTGCAACTCGGCTGCTAATCCTCCTTTCATGCAGAATCTTAAGGTCCTAGCTCAAGTCCAAGGCACCAAAGCCAGCTAAAAAGTCAATAATCGATACCTAAAACTTTAATTGTACTACATCTTACTGGCTATTACATCAACTTAGAAGTTTCATCTGTGTTCTACTATGGTGCTTTTAGTGTCTCCTCATACCGCAGCACGCGACATAGCTTTGCAGACGATAAGTACAGCCGTTTCAGGGAGAAGAGCGTCCAATGTGACGATCCGGCCTTAAGTCGATTCGATAACAAATGACGAAAACGGACGGATTTCTCAGGTTTTTACTACATATGAACACTTTTCACATTCTCCCGTGCAACTCGGCTGCTAGTACTCCTTTCACGCAGAATCTTAAGGTCCTAGGTCATGTCCAAGGCACCAAAGCCAGCTAAAAAGTCAATAATCGATACCTAAAACTTGAATTGTACTACTTGTTTCTGGCTATTACATCAACTTAGAGGCTTCATCTGTGTTCTACTATGGTGCTTTTAGTGTCTCCACATACCGCAGCACGCGACATAGCTTTGCAGACGATAAGAACGACCGTTTCAGAGAGAAGAGCGGCCAATGTGACGATCTGGCTTTAAGTCGATTCGATAACAAATGACGAAAATGGACGGATTTCTCAGGTTTTTACTACATATGAACACTTTTCACATTCTCCCATGCAACTCGGCTGCTAGTCCTCCTTTCATGCAGAATCTTAAGGTCCTAGCTCATGTCCAAGGCACCAAAGCCAGCTAAAAAGTCAATAATCGATACCTAAAACGTGAATTGTACTACTTCTTACTGGCTATTACATCAACTTAGAAGCTTCATGTGTGTTCTGCTATGGTGCTTTTACTGTCTCCGCATACCGCAGCACGCGACATAGCTTTGCAGACGATAAGTACAACCGTTTCAGAGAGAAGAGCGGCCAATATGACGATCTGGCTTTAAGTCGATTCGAAAACAAATGACGAAAACGGACGGATTTCAAAGGTTTTTACTACATATGAACACTTTTCACATTCTCCCGTGCAACTCGGCTGCTAGTCCTCCTTTCATGCAGAATCATAAGGTCCTAGCTCATGTCCAAGGCACCAAAGCCAGCTAAAGAGTCAATAATCGATACCTATAACTTGAATTGTACTACATCTTACTGGCTATTACATCAACTTAGAAGGTTCATCTGTATTCTTCTATGGTGCTTTTGGTGTCTCCGCATACCGCAGCACGCGAAATAGCTTTGCAGACGATAAGTACAAACCGTTTCAGAGAGAAGAGCGGCCAATGTGATGATCTGGCTTTGTGTCGATTCGATAACAAATGAAGAACAAGGACGGATTTCTTAGGTTTGTGCTACATATGAACACTTTTCACATTCTCCCGTGCAACTCGGCTGCTAGTCCTCCTTTCATGCAGATTCTGAAGGTCGTAGCTCGTGTCCAAGGCACCAAAGCAAGCTAAAAAGTCAATAATCGATACCTAAAACTTAAATTGTACTACTTCTTACTGGCTATTACTTCAACTTAGAAACTTTATCTGTGTACTACTATATTGATTTTAGTGTCTCCGGATACCGCAGCACGCGACATTGCTTTGCAGACGATAAGTACAACCGTTTCAGGGAGAAGAGCGGCCAATGTGACGATCTGGCTTTAAGTCAGTTCGATAACAAATGACAAAAACGGACGGGTTTCTCAGGTTTTTACTACATATAAACACCTTTCACATTCTCCCGTGCAACTCGGCTGCTAGTCCTCCTTTCATGCAGAATCTTAAGGTCCTAGCTCATGTCCAAGGCACCAAAGCCAGCTAAAAAGTCAATAATCGATACCTAAAACTTGAATTGTACTACCTCTTACTGGCTATTACATCAACTTAGAAGTTTCATCTGTGTTCTACTATGGTGCTTTTAGTGTCTCCGCATACCGCAGCACGCGTCATAGCTTTGCAGACGATAAGTACAACCGTTTCAGGGAGAAGAGCGGTCAATGTGACGATCTGGCTTTAAGTCGATTCGATAACAAATGACGAAAACGGACGGATTTCTCAGGTTTTTACTACATATAAACACTTTTCACATTCTCCCGTGCAACTCGGCTGCTAGTCCTCCTTTCATGCAGAATCTTAAGGTCCTAGCTCATGTCCAAGGCACCAAAGCCAGCAAAAAAGTCAATAATCGATACCTAAAAGTTGAATTGTACTACTTCTTACTGGCTATTACATCAACTTAAAAGCTTCATCTGTGTTCTACTATGGTGCTTTTAGTGTCTCCGCATACCGGAACACGAGACATCGCTTTGCAGACGATAAGTACAACCGTTTCAGAGAGAAGAGCGGCCAATGTGGCGATCTGGCTTTGAGTCGATTCGATAACATATGACGAAAACGGACGGATATCTCAGGTTTTTACTACATATGAACACTTTTCACATACTCCCATGCAACGCGGCTGCTAGTCCTCCTTTCATGCAGAATCTTAAGGTCCTAGCTCATGTCCACGGCACCAAAGCCAGCTAAAAAGTCAATAATCGATACCTAAAACCTAAATTGTACTACTTCTTACTGGCTATTACATCAACTTAAAAGCTTCATCTGTGTTCTACTATGGTGCTTTTAGTGTCTCCGCATACCGCATCACGCGACATAGCTTTGCAGACGATAAGTACAACCGTTTCAGAGAGAAGAGCGGCCAATGTGACGATCTGGCTTTAAGTCGATTCGATAACAAAAGACGAAAACGGACGGGTTTCTCAGGTTTTTACTACATATGAACACTTTTCACATTCTCCCGTGCAACTCGGCTGCTAGTCCTCCTTTCATGCAGAATCTTAAGGCCCTAGCCCATGTCCATGGCACCAAAGCCAACTAAAAAGTCAATAATCGATACCTAAAACTTGAATTGTACTACTTCTTACTGGCTATTACATCAACTTAAAAGCTTCATCTGTGTTCTACTATAGTGCTTTTAGTGTCTCCACATACCGCAACACGAGACATAGCTTTGCAGACGCTAAGTACAACCGTTTCAGAGAGAAGAGCGGCAATGTGACGATCTGGCTTTGAGTCGATTCGATAACAAATGACGAAAACGGACGGATTTCTCAGGTTTTTACTACAAATGAACACTTTTCACATCCTCCTGTACAACTCGGCTGCTAGTCCTCCTTTCATGCAGAATCTTAAGGTCCTAGCTAATGTCCAAATCACGAAAGAAAGCTAAGAAGTCAATAATCGATACCTAAAACTTGAATTGTACTACTTCTTACTGGCTATTACATTAACTTAGAAGCTTCATGTGTGTTCTACTATGGTGCTTTTAGTGTCTCCGCATACCGCAGCACGCGACATAGCTTTGCAGACGATAAGTACAACCGTTTCATAGAGAAGAGCGGCCAATGTGACGATCTGGCTTTAAGTCGATTCGAGAACAAAAGACGAAAACAGACGGATTTCTCAGGTTTTTACCACATATGAACACTTTTCACATTCTCCCATGCAACTCGGCTGCTAGACCTCCTTACGTGCAGAATCTTACGGTCGTAGCTCATGTCCAAAGCACCAAAGCCAGCTAAAGAGTCAATAATCGATACCTAAAACATGTATTGTACTACTTCTTACTGGCTATTACATCAACTTAGAAGGTTCATCTGAGTATTACTATGGTGCTTTTAGTGTCTCCGGATACCGCAACACGCGACATAGCTTAGCAGACGATAAGTACAACCGTTACAGACAGAATAGCGGCCAATGCGGCGATCGGGCTTTAAGTCGATTCGATAACAAATGACGAAAACGGACGGATTTCTCAGGTTTTTACTACATATGAACACTTTTCACATTCTCCCGTGCAACTCGGCTGCTAGTCCTCCTTTCACACAGAATCTTAAGGTCCTAGGTCATGTCCAAGTCACCAAAGCCAGCTAAAGAGTCAATAATCGATACCTAAAACTTAAATTGTACTACTTCTTACTTGCTATTACTTCAACTTAGAAGCTTCATCTGTGTACTACTATATTGATTTTAGTGTCTCCAGATACCGCAACACGCGACATAGCTTAGCAGACGATAAGTACAACCGTTTCAGACAGAAGAGCGGCCAATGCTGCGATCTGACTTTAAGTCGCTTCGATAACAAATGACGAATACGGACGGATTTCTCAGGTTTTTACTACATATGAACACTTTTCACATTCTCCCGTGCAACTTGGCTGCTAATCCTCCTTTCATGCAGAATCTTAAGGTCCTAGCTGAAGTCCAAGGCACCAAAGCCAGCTAAAAAGTCAATAATCGATACCTAAAACTTTAATTGTACTACTTCTTACTGGCTATTACATCAACTTAGAAGTTTCATCTGTGTTCTACTATGGTGCTTTTAGTGTCTCCTCATACCGCAGCACGCGACATAGCTTTGCAGACGATAAGTACAACCGTTTCAGGGAGAAGAGCGTCCAATGTGACGATCTGGCTTTAAGTCGATTCGATAACAAATGACGAAAACGGACGGATTTCTCAGGTTTTTACTACATATGAACACTTTTCACATTCTCCCGTGCAACTCGGCTGCTAGTCCTCCTTTCACGCAGAATCTTAAGGTCCTAGCTCATGTCCAAGGCACCAAATCCAGCTAAAAAGTCAATAATCGATACCTAAAACTTGATTTGTACTACTTCTTACTGGCTATTACATCAACTTAGAAGCTTCATGTGTGTTCTACTATGGTGCTTTTAGTGTCTCCGCATACCGCAGCACGCGACATAGCTTTGCAGACGATAAGTACAACCGCTTCAGTGAGAAGAGCGGCCAATGTGACGATCTGGCTTTAAGTCGATTCGAGAACAAAAGACGAAAACAGACGGATTTCTCAGGTTTCTACTACATATGAACACTTTTCACATTCTCCCATGCAACTCGGCTGTTAGACCTCCTTACGTGCAGAATCTTACGGTCGTAGCTCATGTCCAAAGCACCAAAGCCACCTAAAGAGTCAATAATCGATACCTAAAACATGTATTGTACTACTTCTTACTGGCTATTACATCAACTTAGAAGGTTCATCTGAGTATTACTGTGGTGCTTTTAGTGTCTCCGGATACCGCAACACGCGACATAGCTTAGCAGACGATAAGTACAACCGTTTCAGGGAGAAGAGCGGTCAATGTGACGATCTGGCTTTAAGTCGATTCGATAACAAATGACGAAAACGGACGGATTTCTCAGGTTTTTACTACATATGAACACTTTTCACATTCTCCCGTGCAACTCGGCTGCTAGTCCTCCTTTCATGCAGAATCTTAAGGTCCTAGCTCATGTCCAAGGCACCAAAGCCAGCTAAAAAGTCAATAATCGATACCTAAAACTTGATTTGTACTACCTCTTACTGGCTATTACATCAACTTAGAAGTTTCATCTGTGTTCTACTATGGTGCTTTTAGTGTCTCCGCATACCGCAGCACGCGTCATAGCTTTGCAGACGATAAGTACAACCGTTTCAGGGAGAAGAGCGGTCAATGTGACGATCTGGCTTTAAGTCGATTCGATAACAAATGACGAAAACGGACGGATTTCTCAGGTTTTTACTACATATGAACACTTTTCACATTCTCCCGTGCAACTCGGCTGCTAGTCCTCCTTTCATGCAGAATCTTAAGGTCCTAGCTCATGTTCAAGTCACCAAAGCCAGCTAAAAAGTCAATAATCGATAACTAAAACTTGAATTGTACTACTTCTTACTGGCTATTACATCAACTTAAAGGCTTCATCTGTGTTCTACTATGGTGCTTTTAGTGTCTCCGCATACCGGAACAGCAGGCATCGCTTTGCAGACGATAAGTACAACCGTTTCAGAGAGAAGAGCGGCCAATGTGGCGATCTGGCTTTGAGTCGATTCGATAACATATGACGAAAACGGACGGATATCTCAGGTTTTTACTACATATGAACACTTTTCACATACTCCCATGCAACGCGGCTTTTAGTCCTCCTTTCATGCAGAATCTTAAGGTCCTAGCTCATGTCCACGGCACCAAAGCCAGCTAAAAAGTCAATAATCGATACCTAAAACTTAAATTGTACTACTTCTTACTGGCTATTACATCAACTTAAAAGCTTCATCTGTGTTCTACTATGGTGCTTTTAGTGTCTCCGCATACCGCATCACGCGACATAGCTTTGCAGACGATAAGTACAACCGTTTCAGAGAGAAGAGCGGCCAATGTGACGATCTTTCTTTAAGTCGATTCGATAACAAAAGACGAAAACGGACGGGTTTCTCAGGTTTTTACTACATATGAACACTTTTCACATTCTCCCGTGCAACTCGGCTGCTAGTCCTCCTTTCATGCAGAATCTTAAGGCCCTAGCTCATGTCCATGGCACCAAAGCCAACTAAAAAGTCAATAATCGATACCTAAAACTTGAATTGTACTACTTCTTACTGGCTATTACATCAACTTAAAAGCTTCATCTGTGTTCTACTATAGTGCTTTTAGTGTCTCCACATACCGCAACACGAGACATAGCTTTGCAGACGCTAAGTACAACCGTTTCAGAGTCAAGAGCGGCAATGTGACGATCTGACTTTGAGTCGATTCGATAACAAATGACGAAAACGGACGGATTTATAAGGTTTTTACTACATATGAACACTTTTCACATTCTCCCGTGCAACTCGGCTGCTAGTCCGCCTTTCATGCAGAATCGTATGGTCCTTGCTCATGTCCAAGGCACCAAAGCCAGCTAAAAAATCAATAATCGATACCTAAAACTTGAATTGTACTACTTCTTACTGGCTATTACATCAACTTAGAAGTTTCATCTGTGTTCTACTATGGTGCTTTTAGTGTCTCCGCATACCGCAGCACGCGACATAGCTTTGCAGACAATAAGTACAACCGCTTCAGTGAGAAGAGCGGCAATGTGACGATCTGGCTTTAAGTCGGTTGGATAACAAATGACGAAAACGGACAGATTTCTCAGGTTTTTACTACATATGAACACTTTTCACATTCTCCCGTGCAACTCGGCTGCTAGTCCTCCTTTCACGCAGAATCTTAAGGTCCTAGGTCATGTCCAAGGCACCAAATCCAGCTAAAAAGTCAATAATCGATACCTAAAACTTGATTTGTACTACTTCTTACTGGCTATTACATCAACTTAGAAGCTTCATGTGTGTTCTACTATGGTGCTTTTAGTGTCTCCGCATACCGCAGCACGCGACATAGCTTTGCAGACGATAAGTACAACCGCTTCAGTGAGAAGAGCGGCCAATGTGACGATCTGGCTGTAAGTCGATTCGAGAACAAAAGACGAAAACAGACGGATTTCTCAGGTTTTTACTACATATGAACACTTTTCACATTCTCCCATGCAACTCGGCTGCTAGACCTCCTTACGTGCAGAATCTTATGGTCCTAGCTCATGTCCAAGGCACCAAAGCCAGCTAAAAAGTCAATAATCGATAACTAAAACTTTAATTGTACTACTTCTTACTGGCTATTACATCAACTTAGAAGTTTCATCTGTGTTCTACTATGGTGCTTTTAGTGTCTCCGCATACCGCAGCACGCGACATAGCTTTGCAGACGATAAGTACAACCGCTTCAGTGAGAAAAGCGGCCAATGTGACGATCTGGCTTTAAGTCGATTCGATAACAAATGACGAAAACGGACGGATTTCTCAGGTTTTTACTACATATGAACACTTTTCACATTCTCCCGTGCAAGTCGGCTGCTAGTCCTCCTTTCACGCAGAATCTTAAGGTCCTAGCTCATGTCCAAGTCACCAAAGCCAGCTAAAAAATCAATAATCGATACCTAAAACTTGAATTGTACTACTTCTTACTGGCTATTACATCTTCTTAGAAGCTTCATGTGTGTTCTACTATCGTGCTTTTAGTGTCTCCGCATACCGCAGCACGCGACATAGCTTTGCAGACGATAAGTACAACCGCTTCTGTGAGAAGAGCGGCCAATGTGACGATCTGGCTTTAAGTCGATTCGAAATCAAATGACGAAAACTGACGGATTTCAAAGGTTTTTACTACATATGAACACTTTTCACATTCTCCCGTGCAACTCGGCTGCTAGTCCTCCTTTCATGCAGAATCATAAGGTCCTAGCTCATGTCCAAGGCACCAAAGCCAGCTAAAGAGTCAATAATCGATACCTAAAACTTGAATTGTACTACATCTTACTGGCTATTACATCAACTTAGAAGTTTCATCTGTGTTCTACTATGGTGCTTTTAGTGTCTCCGCATACCGCAGCACGCGACATAGCTTTGCAGACGATAAGTACAACCGTTTCAGAGAGAAGAGCGGCCAATGTGACGATCTGGCTTTAAGTCGATTCTATAACAAGTGACGATAACGGACGGATTTCTCAGGTTTTTACTACATATGAACACTTTTCACATTCTCCCATGAACTCGACTGCTAGTCCTCCTTTCATGCAGAATCTTAAGGTCCTAGCTCGTGTCCAAGGCATCAAAGCCAGCTAAAAAGTCAATAATCGATACCTAAAACTTAAATTGTACTACTTCTTACTTGCTATTACTTCAACTTCGAAGCTTCATCTGTGTACTACTATATTGATTTTAGTGTCTCCGGATACCGCAACACGCGACATAGCTTAGCAGACGATAAGCACAACCGTTTCAGACAGAAGAGCGGCCAATGTGACGATCTGGCTTTAAGTCGATTCGATAACAAATGACGAAAACGGACGGATTTCTCAGGTTTTTACTACATATGAACACTTTTCACATTCTCCCGTGCAACTCGGCTGCTAGTCCCCGTTTCACGCAGAATCTTAAGGTCCTAGCTCATGTCCAAGGCACCAAAGCCAGCTAAAAAGTCAATAATCGATACCTAAAACTTGAATTGTACTACTTCTTACTGGCTATTACATCAACTTAGAGGCTTCATCTGTGTTCTACTATGGTGCTTTTAGTGTCTCCATATACCGCAGCACGCGACATAGCTTTGCAGACGATAAGAACGACCGTTTCAGAGAGAAGAGCGGCCAATGTGACGATCTGGCTTTAAGTCGATTCGATAACAAATGACGAAAACGGACGGATTTCTCAGGTTTTTACTACATATGAACACTTTTCACATTCTCCCGTGCAACTCGGCTGCTAGTCCTCCTTTCATGCAGAATCTTAAGGCCCTAGCTCATGTCCATGGCACCAAAGCCAACTAAAAAGTCAATAATCGATACCTAAAACTTGAATTGTACTACTTCTTACTGGCTATTACTTCAACTTAGAAACTTTATCTGTGTACTACTATATTGATTTTAGTGTCTCCGGATACCGCAGCACGCGACATAGCTTTGCAGACGATAAGTACAACCGTTTCAGGGAGAAGAGCGGCCAATGTGACGATCTGGCTTTAAGTCAGTTCGATAACAAATGACGAAAACGGACGGGTTTCTCAGGTTTTTACTACATATAAACACTTTTCACATTCTCCCGTGCAACTCGGCTGCTAGTCCTCCTTTCATGCAGAATCTTAAGGTCCTAGCTCATGTCCAAGGCACCAAAGCCAGCTAAAAAGTCAATAATCGATACCTAAAACTTGAATTGTACTACCTCTTACTGGCTATTACATCAACTTAGAAGTTTCATCTGTGTTCTACTGTGGTGCTTTTAGTGTCTCCGCATACCGCATCACACGACATAGCTTTGCAGACGATAAGTACAACCGTTTAAGGGAGAAGAGCGGCCAATGTGACGATCTGGCTTCAAGTCGATTCGATAACAAAAGACGAAAACAGACGGGTTTCTCAGGTTTTTACTACATATGAACACTTTTCACATTCTCCCGTGCAACTCGGCTGCTAGTCCTCCTTTCATGCAGAATCTTAAGGCCCTAGCTCATGTCCATGGCACCAAAGCCAACTAAAAAGTCAATAATCGATACCTAAAACTTGATTTGTACTACTTCTTACTGGCTATTACATCAACTTAAAAGCTTCATCTGTGTTCTACTATAATGCTTTTAGTGTCTCCACATACCGCAACACGAGACATAGCTTTGCAGACGCTAAGTACAACCGTTTCAGAGAGAAGAGCGGCAATGTGACGATCTGGCTTTGAGTCGATTCGATAACAAATGACGAAAACGGACGGATTTCTCAGGTTTTTACTACAAATGAACACTTTTCACATCCTCCTTTACAACTCGGCTGCTAGTCCTCCTTTCATGCAGAATCTTAAGGTCCTAGCTCATGTCCAAATCACGAAAGAAAGCTAAGAAGTCAATAATCGATACCTAAAACTTGAATTGTACTACTTCTTACTGGCTATTACATCAACTTAGAAGCTTCATGTGTGTTCTACTATGGTGCTTTTAGTGTCTCCGCATACCGCAGCACGCGACATAGCTTTGCAGACGATAAGTACAACCGTTTCATAGAGAAGAGCGGCCAATGTGACGATCTGGCTTTAAGTCGATTCGAGAACAAAGGACGAAAACAGACGGATTTCTCAGGTTTTTACTACATATGAACACTTTTCACATTCTCCCATGCAACTCGGCTGCTAGACCTCCTTACCTGCAGAATCTTACGGTCGTAGCTCATGTCCAAAGCACCAAAGCCAGCTAAAGAGTCTATAATCGATACCTAAAACATGTATTGTACTACTTCTTACTGGCTATTACATCAACTTAGAAGTTTCATCTGTGTTCTACTATGGTGCTTTTAGTGTCTCCTCATACCGCAGCACGCGACATAGCTTTGCAGACGATAAGTACAACCGTTTCAGGGAGAAGAGCGTCCAATGTGACGATCTGGCTTTAAGTCGATTCGATAACCAATGACGAAAACGGACGGATTTCTCAGGTTTTTACTACATATGAACACTTTTCACATTCTCCCGTGCAACTCGGCTGCTAGTCCTCCTTTCACGCAGAATCTTAAGGTCCTAGCTCATGTCCAAGGCACCAAATCCAGCTAAAAAGTCAATAATCGATACCTAAAACTTGATTTGTACTACTTCTTACTGGCTATTACATCAACTTAGAAGCTTCATGTGTGTTCTACTATGGTGCTTTTAGTGTCTCCGCATACCGCAGCACGCGACATAGCTTTGCAGACGATAAGTACAACCGCTTCAGTGAGAAGAGCGGCCAATGTGACGATCTGGCTTTAAGTCGATTCGAGAACAAAAGACGAAAACAGACGGATTTCTCAGGTTTCTACTACATATGAACACTTTTCACATTCTCCCATGCAACTCGGCTGCTAGACCTCCTTACGTGCAGAATCTTACGGTCGTAGCTCATGTCCAAAGCACCAAAGCCAGCTAAAGAGTCAAAAATCGATACCTAAAACATGTATTGTACTACTTCTTACTGGCTATTACATCAACTTAGAAGGTTCATCTGAGTATTACTATGGTGCTTTTAGTGTCTCCGGATACCGCAACACGCGACATAGCTTAGCAGACGATAAGTACAACCGTTTCAGACAGCATAGCGGCCAATGCGGCGATCGGGCTTTAAGTCGATTCGATAACAAATGACGAAAACGGACGGATTTATAAGGTTTTTACTACATATGAACACTTTTCACATTCTCCCGTGCAACTCGGCTGCTAGTCCTCCTTTCATGCAGAATCTTAAGGTCCTAGCTCATGTCCAAGGCACCAAAGCCAGCTAAAAAGTCAATAATCGATACCTAAAACTTGAATTGTACTACCTCTTACTGGCTATTACATCAACTTAGAAGTTTCATCTGTGTTCTACTATGGTGCTTTTAGTGTCTCCGCATACCGCAGCACGCGTCATAGCTTTGCAGACGATAAGTACAACCGTTTCAGGGAGAAGAGCGGTCAATGTGACGATCTGGCTTTAAGTCGATTCGATAACAAATGACGAAAACGGACGGATTTCTCAGGTTTTTACTACATATGAACACTTTTCACATTCTCCCGTGCAACTCGGCTGCTAGTCCTCCTTTCATGCAGAATCTTAAGGCCCTAGCTCATGTCCAAGGCACCAGAGCCAGCTAAAAAGTCAATAATCGATACCTAAAACTTGAATTGTACTACTTCTTACTGGCTATTACATCAACTTAAAAGCTTCATCTGTGTTCTACTATGGTGATTTTAGTGTCTCCGCATACCGGAACACGACACATCGCTTTGCAGACGATAAGTACAACCGTTTCACAGAGAAGAGCGGCCAATGTGGCGATCTGGCATTGAGTCGATTCGATAACATATGACGAAAACGGACGGATATCTCAGGTTTTTACTACATATGAACACTTTTCACATACTCCCATGCAACGCGGCTGCTAGTCCTCCTTTCATGCAGAATCTTAAGGTCCTAGCTCATGTCCACGGCACCAAAGCCAGCTAAAAAGTCAATAATCGATACCTAAAACTTAAATTGTACTACTTCTTACTGGCTATTACATCAACTTAAAAGCTTCATCTGTGTTCTACTATGGTGCTTTTAGTGTCTCCGCATACCGCATCACGCGACATAGCTTTGCAGACGATAAGTACAACCGTTTCAGAGAGAAGAGCGGCCAATGTGACGATCTGGCTTTAAGTCGATTCGATAACAAAAGACGAAAACGGACGGGTTGCTCAGGTTTTTACTACATATGAACACTTTTCACATTCTCCCGTGCAACTCGGCTGCTAGTCCTCCTTTCATGCAGAATCTTAAGGCCCTAGCTCATGTCCATGGCACCAAAGCCAACTAAAAAGTCAATAATCGATACCCAAAACTTGAATTGTACTACTTCTTACTGGCTATTACATCAACTTAAAAGCTTCATCTGTGTTCTACTATAGTGCTTTTAGTGTCTCCACATACCGCAACACGAGACATAGCTTTGCAGACGCTAAGTACAACCGTTTCAGAGAGAAGAGCGGCAATGTGACGATCTGACTTTGAGTCGATTCGATAACAAATGACGAAAACGGACGGATTTCTCAGGTTTTTACTACAAATGAACACTTTTCACATCCTCCTGTACAACTTGGCTGCTAGTCCTCCTTTCATGCAGAATCTTAAGGTCCTAGCTCATGTCCAAATCACGAAAGAAAGCTAAGAAGTCAATAATCGATACCTAAAACTTGAATTGTACTACTTCTTACTGGCTATTACATTAACTTAGAAGCTTCATCTGTGTACTACTATATTGATTTTAGTGTCTCCGGATACCGCAACACGCGACATAGCTTAGCAGACGATAAGTACAACCGTTTCAGACAGAAGAGCGGCCAATGCTGCGATCTGAATTTTAAGTCGCTTCGATAACAAATGACGAATACGGACGGATTTCTCAGGTTTTTACTACATATGAACACTTTTCACATTCTCCCGTGCAATTCGGCTGCTAATCCTCCTTTCATGCAGAATCTTAAGGTCCTAGCTCAAGTCCAAGGCACCAAAGCCAGCTAAAAAGTCAATAATCGATACCTAAAACTTTAATTGTACTACTTCTTACTGGCTATTACATCAACTTAGAAGTTTCATCTGTGTTCTACTATGGTGCTTTTAGTGTCTTCTCATACCGCAGCACGCGACATAGCTTTGCAGACGATAAGAACGACCGTTTCAGAGAGAAGAGCGGCCAATGTGACGATCTGGCTTTAAGTCGATTCGATAACAAATGACGAAAACGGACGGATTTCTCAGGTTTTTACTACATATGAACACTTTTCACATTCTCCCGTGCAACTCGGCTGCTAGTCCTCCTTTCATGCAGAATCTTAAGGCCCTAGCTCATGTCCATGGCACCAAAGCCAACTAAAAAGTCAATAATCGATACCTAAAACTTGAATTGTACTACTTCTTACTGGCTATTACTTCAACTTAGAAACTTTATCTGTGTACTACTATATTGATTTTAGTGTCTCCGGATACCGCAGCACGCGACATAGCTTTGCAGACGATAAGTACAACCGTTTCATAGAGAAGAGCGGCCAATGTGACGATCTGGCTTTAAGTTGATTCGAGAACAAAGGACGAAAACAGACGGATTTCTCAGGTTTTTACTACATATGAACACTTTTCACATTCTCCCATGCAACTCGGCTGCTAGACCTCCTTACGTGCAGAATCTTACGGTCGTAGCTCATGTCCAAAGCACCAAAGCCAGCTAAAGAGTCAATAATCGATACCTAAAACATGTATTGTACTACTTCTTACTGGCTATTACATCAACTTAGAAGGTTCATCTGAGTATTACTATGGTGCTTTTAGTGTCTCCGGATACCGCAACACGCGACATAGCTTAGCAGACGATAAGTACAACCGTTTCAGACAGAATAGCGGCCAATGCGGCGATCGGGCTTTAAGTCGATTCGGTAACAAATGACGAAAACGGACGGATTTCTAAGGTTTTTACTACATATGAACACTTTTCACATTCTCCCATGCAACTCGGCTGCTAGTCCTCCTTTCATGCAGAATCTTAAGGTCCTAGCTCATGTCCAAGGCACCAAAGCCAGCTAAAAAGTCAATAATCGATACCTAAAACTTGAATTGTACTACCTCTTACTGGCTATTACATCAACTTAGAAGTTTCATCTGTGTTCTACTGTGGTGCTTTTAGTGTCTCCGCATACCGCATCACACGACATAGCTTTGCAGACGATAAGTACAACCGTTTCAGGGAGAAGAGCGGCCAATGTGACGATCTGGGTTCAAGTCGATTCGATAACAAAAGACGAAAACGGACGGGTTTCTCAGGTTTTTACTACATATGAACACTTTTCACATTCTCCCATGCAACTCGGCTGCTAGACCTCCTTACGTGCAGAATCTTACGGTCGTAGCTCATGTCCAAAGCACCAAAGCCAGCTAAAAAGTCAATAATCGATACCTAAAACTTGAATTGTACTACTTCTTACTGGCTATTACATCAACTTAGAAGTTTCATCTGTGTTCTACTATGGTGCTTTTAGTGTCTCCACACACCGCAGCACGCGACATAGCTTTGCAGACGATAAGTACAACCGCTTCAGTGAGAAGAGCGGCCAATGTGACGATCTGGCTTTAAGTCGATTCGATAACAAATGACGAAAACGGACGGATTTCTCAGGTTTTTACTACAAATGAACACTTTTCACATCCTCCTTTACAACTCGGCTGCTAGTCCTCCTTTCATGCAGAATCTTAAGGCCCTAGCTCATGTCCATGGCACCAAAGCCAACTAAAAAGTCAATAATCGATACCTAAAACTTGAATTGTACTACTTCTTACTGGCTATTACTTCAACTTAGAAACTTTATCTGTGTACTACTATATTGATTTTAGTGTCTCCGGATACCGCAGCACGCGACATAGCTTTGCAGACGATAAGTACAACCGTTTCAGGGAGAAGAGCGGCCAATGTGACGATCTGGCTTTAAGTCAGTTCGATAACAAATGACGAAAACGGACGGGTTTCTCAGGTTTTTACTACATATAAACACTTTTCACATTCTCCCGTGCAACTCGGCTGCTAGTCCTCCTTTCATGCAGAATCTTAAGGTCCTAGCTCATGTCCAAGGCACCAAAGCCAGCTAAAAAGTCAATAATCGATACCTAAAACTTGAATTGTACTACCTCTTACTGGCTATTACATCAACTTAGAAGTTTCATCTGTGTTCTACTGTGGTGCTTTTAGTGTCTCCGCATACCGCATCACACGACATAGCTTTGCAGACGATAAGTACAACCGTTTAAGGGAGAAGAGCGGCCAATGTGACGATCTGGCTTCAAGTCGATTCGATAACAAAAGACGAAAACGGACGGGTTTCTCAGGTTTTTACTACATATGAACACTTTTCACATTCTCCCGTGCAACTCGGCTGCTAGTCCTCCTTTCATGCAGAATCTTAAGGCCCTAGCTCATGTCCATGGCACCAAAGCCAACTAAAAAGTCAATAATCGATACCTAAAACTTGATTTGTACTACTTCTTACTGGCTATTACATCAACTTAAAAGCTTCATCTGTGTTCTACTATAATGCTTTTAGTGTCTCCACATACCGCAACACGAGACATAGCTTTGCAGACGCTAAGTACAACCGTTTCAGAGAGAAGAGCGGCAATGTGACGATCTGGCTTTGAGTCGATTCGATAACAAATGACGAAAACGGACGGATTTCTCAGGTTTTTACTACAAATGAACACTTTTCACATCCTCCTTTACAACTCGGCTGCTAGTCCTCCTTTCATGCAGAATCTTAAGGTCCTAGCTCATGTCCAAATCACGAAAGAAAGCTAAGAAGTCAATAATCGATACCTAAAACTTGAATTGTACTACTTCTTACTGGCTATTACATCAACTTAGAAGCTTCATGTGTGTTCTACTATGGTGCTTTTAGTGTCTCCGCATACCGCAGCACGCGACATAGCTTTGCAGACGATAAGTACAACCGTTTCATAGAGAAGAGCGGCCAATGTGACGATCTGGCTTTAAGTCGATTCGAGAACAAAGGACGAAAACAGACGGATTTCTCAGGTTTTTACTACATATGAACACTTTTCACATTCTCCCATGCAACTCGGCTGCTAGACCTCCTTACCTGCAGAATCTTACGGTCGTAGCTCATGTCCAAAGCACCAAAGCCAGCTAAAGAGTCTATAATCGATACCTAAAACATGTATTGTACTACTTCTTACTGGCTATTACATCAACTTAGAAGTTTCATCTGTGTTCTACTATGGTGCTTTTAGTGTCTCCTCATACCGCAGCACGCGACATAGCTTTGCAGACGATAAGTACAACCGTTTCAGGGAGAAGAGCGTCCAATGTGACGATCTGGCTTTAAGTCGATTCGATAACCAATGACGAAAACGGACGGATTTCTCAGGTTTTTACTACATATGAACACTTTTCACATTCTCCCGTGCAACTCGGCTGCTAGTCCTCCTTTCACGCAGAATCTTAAGGTCCTAGCTCATGTCCAAGGCACCAAATCCAGCTAAAAAGTCAATAATCGATACCTAAAACTTGATTTGTACTACTTCTTACTGGCTATTACATCAACTTAGAAGCTTCATGTGTGTTCTACTATGGTGCTTTTAGTGTCTCCGCATACCGCAGCACGCGACATAGCTTTGCAGACGATAAGTACAACCGCTTCAGTGAGAAGAGCGGCCAATGTGACGATCTGGCTTTAAGTCGATTCGAGAACAAAAGACGAAAACAGACGGATTTCTCAGGTTTCTACTACATATGAACACTTTTCACATTCTCCCATGCAACTCGGCTGCTAGACCTCCTTACGTGCAGAATCTTACGGTCGTAGCTCATGTCCAAAGCACCAAAGCCAGCTAAAGAGTCAAAAATCGATACCTAAAACATGTATTGTACTACTTCTTACTGGCTATTACATCAACTTAGAAGGTTCATCTGAGTATTACTATGGTGCTTTTAGTGTCTCCGGATACCGCAACACGCGACATAGCTTAGCAGACGATAAGTACAACCGTTTCAGACAGCATAGCGGCCAATGCGGCGATCGGGCTTTAAGTCGATTCGATAACAAATGACGAAAACGGACGGATTTATAAGGTTTTTACTACATATGAACACCTTTCACATTCTCCCGTGCAACTCGGCTGCTAGTCCTCCTTTCATGCAGAATCTTAAGGTCCTAGCTCATGTCCAAGGCACCAAAGCCAGCTAAAAAGTCAATAATCGATACCTAAAACTTGAATTGTACTACCTCTTACTGGCTATTACATCAACTTAGAAGTTTCATCTGTGTTCTACTATGGTGCTTTTAGTGTCTCCGCATACCGCAGCACGCGTCATAGCTTTGCAGACGATAAGTACAACCGTTTCAGGGAGAAGAGCGGTCAATGTGACGATCTGGCTTTAAGTCGATTCGATAACAAATGACGAAAACGGACGGATTTCTCAGGTTTTTACTACATATGAACACTTTTCACATTCTCCCGTGCAACTCGGCTGCTAGTCCTCCTTTCATGCAGAATCTTAAGGCCCTAGCTCATGTCCAAGGCACCAGAGCCAGCTAAAAAGTCAATAATCGATACCTAAAACTTGAATTGTACTACTTCTTACTGGCTATTACATCAACTTAAAAGCTTCATCTGTGTTCTACTATGGTGATTTTAGTGTCTCCGCATACCGGAACACGACACATCGCTTTGCAGACGATAAGTACAACCGTTTCACAGAGAAGAGCGGCCAATGTGGCGATCTGGCATTGAGTCGATTCGATAACATATGACGAAAACGGACGGATATCTCAGGTTTTTACTACATATGAACACTTTTCACATACTCCCATGCAACGCGGCTGCTAGTCCTCCTTTCATGCAGAATCTTAAGGTCCTAGCTCATGTCCACGGCACCAAAGCCAGCTAAAAAGTCAATAATCGATACCTAAAACTTAAATTGTACTACTTCTTACTGGCTATTACATCAACTTAAAAGCTTCATCTGTGTTCTACTATGGTGCTTTTAGTGTCTCCGCATACCGCATCACGCGACATAGCTTTGCAGACGATAAGTACAACCGTTTCAGAGAGAAGAGCGGCCAATGTGACGATCTGGCTTTAAGTCGATTCGATAACAAAAGACGAAAACGGACGGGTTGCTCAGGTTTTTACTACATATGAACACTTTTCACATTCTCCCGTGCAACTCGGCTGCTAGTCCTCCTTTCATGCAGAATCTTAAGGTCCTAGCTCATGTCCAAATCACGAAAGAAAGCTAAGAAGTCAATAATCGATACCTAAAACTTGAATTGTACTACTTCTTACTGGCTATTACATTAACTTAGAAGCTTCATCTGTGTACTACTATATTGATTTTAGTGTCTCCGGATACCGCAACACGCGACATAGCTTAGCAGACGATAAGTACAACCGTTTCAGACAGAAGAGCGGCCAATGCTGCGATCTGAATTTTAAGTCGCTTCGATAACAAATGACGAATACGGACGGATTTCTCAGGTTTTTACTACATATGAACACTTTTCACATTCTCCCGTGCAATTCGGCTGCTAATCCTCCTTTCATGCAGAATCTTAAGGTCCTAGCTCAAGTCCAAGGCACCAAAGCCAGCTAAAAAGTCAATAATCGATACCTAAAACTTTAATTGTACTACTTCTTACTGGCTATTACATCAACTTAGAAGTTTCATCTGTGTTCTACTATGGTGCTTTTAGTGTCTTCTCATACCGCAGCACGCGACATAGCTTTGCAGACGATAAGAACGACCGTTTCAGAGAGAAGAGCGGCCAATGTGACGATCTGGCTTTAAGTCGATTCGATAACAAATGACGAAAACGGACGGATTTCTCAGGTTTTTACTACATATGAACACTTTTCACATTCTCCCGTGCAACTCGGCTGCTAGTCCTCCTTTCATGCAGAATCTTAAGGCCCTAGCTCATGTCCATGGCACCAAAGCCAACTAAAAAGTCAATAATCGATACCTAAAACTTGAATTGTACTACTTCTTACTGGCTATTACTTCAACTTAGAAACTTTATCTGTGTACTACTATATTGATTTTAGTGTCTCCGGATACCGCAGCACGCGACATAGCTTTGCAGACGATAAGTACAACCGTTTCATAGAGAAGAGCGGCCAATGTGACGATCTGGCTTTAAGTTGATTCGAGAACAAAGGACGAAAACAGACGGATTTCTCAGGTTTTTACTACATATGAACACTTTTCACATTCTCCCATGCAACTCGGCTGCTAGACCTCCTTACGTGCAGAATCTTACGGTCGTAGCTCATGTCCAAAGCACCAAAGCCAGCTAAAGAGTCAATAATCGATACCTAAAACATGTATTGTACTACTTCTTACTGGCTATTACATCAACTTAGAAGGTTCATCTGAGTATTACTATGGTGCTTTTAGTGTCTCCGGATACCGCAACACGCGACATAGCTTAGCAGACGATAAGTACAACCGCTTCAGTGAGAAGAGCGGCCAATGTGACGATCTGGCTTTAAGTCGATTCGATAACAAATGACGAAAACGGACGGATTTCAAAGGTTTTTACTACATATGAACACTTTTCACATTCTCCCGTGCAACTCGGCTGCTAGTCCTCCTTTCATGCAGAATCATAAGGTCCTAGCTCATGTCCAAGGCACCAAAGCCAGCTAAAGAGTCAATAATCGATACCTAAAACTTAAATTGTACTACATCTTACTGGCTATTACATCAACTTAGAAGGTTCATCTGTAGTCTTCTATGGTGCTTTTGATTTCTCCGCATACCGCAGCACGCGACATAGCTTTGCAGACGATAAGTACAACCGTTTCAGAGAGAAGAGCGGCCAATATGACGATCTGGGTTCAAGTCGATTCGATAACAAAAGACGAAAACGGACGGGTTTCTCAGGTTTTTACTACATATGAACACTTTTCACATTCTCCCATGCAACTCGGCTGCTAGACCTCCTTACGTGCAGAATCTTACGGTCGTAGCTCATGTCCAAAGCACCAAAGCCAGCTAAAAAGTCAATAATCGATACCTAAAACTTGAATTGTACTACTTCTTACTGGCTATTACATCAACTTAGAAGTTTCATCTGTGTTCTACTATGGTGCTTTTAGTGTCTCCACACACCGCAGCACGCGACATAGCTTTGCAGACGATAAGTACAACCGCTTCAGTGAGAAGAGCGGCCAATGTGACGATCTGGCTTTAAGTCGATTCGATAACAAATGACGAAAACGGACGGATTTCAAAGGTTTTTACTACATATGAACACTTTTCACATTCTCCCATGCAACTCGGCTGCTAGTCCTCCTTTCATGCAGAATCTTAAGGTCCTAGCTCATGTCCAAGGCACCAAAGCCAGCTAAAAAGTCAATAATCGATACCTAAAACTTGAATTGTACTACCTCTTACTGGCTATTACATCAACTTAGAAGTTTCATCTGTGTTCTACTGTGGTGCTTTTAGTGTCTCCGCATACCGCATCACACGACATAGCTTTGCAGACGATAAGTACAACCGTTTCAGGGAGAAGAGCGGCCAATGTGACGATCTGGGTTCAAGTCGATTCGATAACAAAAGACGAAAACGGACGGGTTTCTCAGGTTTTTACTACATATGAACACTTTTCACATTCTCCCATGCAACTCGGCTGCTAGACCTCCTTACGTGCAGAATCTTACGGTCGTAGCTCATGTCCAAAGCACCAAAGCCAGCTAAAAAGTCAATAATCGATACCTAAAACTTGAATTGTACTACTTCTTACTGGCTATTACATCAACTTAGAAGTTTCATCTGTGTTCTACTATGGTGCTTTTAGTGTCTCCACACACCGCAGCACGCGACATAGCTTTGCAGACGATAAGTACAACCGCTTCAGTGAGAAGAGCGGCCAATGTGACGATCTGGCTTTAAGTCGATTCGATAACAAATGACGAAAACGGACGGATTTCAAAGGTTTTTACTACATATGAACACTTTTCACATTCTCCCGTGCAACTCGGCTGCTAGTCCTCCTTTCATGCAGAATCATAAGGTCCTAGCTCATGTCCAAGGCACCAAAGCCAGCTAAAGAGTCAATAATCGATACCTAAAACTTAAATTGTACTACATCTTACTGGCTATTACATCAACTTAGAAGGTTCATCTGTAGTCTTCTATGGTGCTTTTGATTTCTCCGCATACCGCAGCACGCGACATAGCTTTGCAGACGATAAGTACAACCGTTTCAGAGAGAAGAGCGGCCAATATGACGATCTGGCTTTATGTCGATTCGAAAACAAATGACGAAAACGGACGGATTTCAAAGGTTTTTACTACATATGAACACTTTTCACATTCTCCCGTGCAACTCGGCTGCTAGTCCTCCTTTCATGCAGAATCATAAGGTCCTAGCTCATGTCCAAGGCACCAAAGCCAGCTAAAAAGTCAATAATCGATACCTAAAACTTGAATTGTACTACTTCTTACTGGCTATTACATCATCTTAGAAGGTTCATCTGTATTCTTCTATGGTGCTTTTAGTGTCCCCACATACCGCAGCACGCGAAATAGCTTTGCAGACGATAAGTACAACCGTTTCAGAGAGAAGAGCGGCCAATGTGACGACCTGGCTTTGTGTCGATTCGATAGCAAATGACGAACACGGACGGATTTCTTAGGTTTGTGCTACATATGAACACTTTTCACATTCTCCCGTGCAACTCGGCTGCTAGTCCTCCTTTCATGCAGATTCTTAAGGTCCTAGCTCATGTCCAAGGCACCAAAGCCAGCAAAAGAGTCAATAATCGATACCTAAAACTTAAATTGTACTACATCATACTGGCTATTACATCAACTTTGAAGTTTCATCTGTGTTCTACTATGGTGCTTTTAGTGTCTCCGCATACCACAGCACGCGACATAGCTTTGCAGACGATAAGTACAACCGTTTCAGAGAGAAGAGCGGCCAATGTGACGATCTGGCTTTAAGTCGATTCTATAACAAGTGACGAAAACTTACGGATTTCTCAGGTTTTTACTACATATGAACACTTTTCACATTCTCCCATGAACTCGGCTGCTAGTCCTCCTTTCATGCAGAATCTTAAGGTCCTAGCTCATGTCCAAGGCACCAAAGCCAGCTAAAAAGTCAATAATCTATACCTAAAACTTGAATTGTACTATTTCTTACTGGCTATTACATCAACATAGAAGCTTCATCTGTGTTCTACTATGGTGCCTTTAGTGTCTCCGCATAACGCAGCACGCGACATAGCTTTGCAGACGATAAGTACAATAGTTTTAAAGAGAACAACTGCCATTGTGACGATCTGGCTTTAAGTCGATTCGATAACAAATGACGAAAACGGACGGATTTCTCAGGTTTTTACTACAAATGAACACTTTTCACATTCTCCCATGCAACTCGGCTGCTATTCCTCCTTTCATGCAGAATCTTAAGGTCCTAGCTCATGTCCAAGGAACCAAAGCCAGCTAAAAAGTCAATAATCGATACTCAAAACTTGTATTGTACTACTTCTTACTGGCTATTACGTCAACTTAGAAGGTTCATCTGAGTATTACTATGGTGCTTTTAGTGTCTCCGGATACCGCAACACGCGACATAGCTTAGCAGACGATAAGTACAACCGTTTCTGACAGAAGAGCGGCCAATGCGGCGATCTGGCTTTAAGTCGATTCGATAACAAATGACGAAAACGGACGGATTTCTAAGGTTTTTACTACATATGAACACTTTTCACATTCTCCCGTGCAACTCGGCTGCTAGTCCTCCTTCCATGCAGAATCTTAAGGTCCTAGCCCATGTCCAAGGCACCAAAGCCAGCTAAAAAGTCAATAATCGATACCTAAAACTTGAATTGTACTACTTCTTACTGGCTATTACATCAACTTAAAAGCTTCATCTGTGTTCTACTATGGTGCTTTTAGTGTCTCCGCATACCGCAACACGAGACATAGCTTCGCAGACGATAAGTACAACCGTTTAAGAGAGAAGAGCGGCCAATGTGGCGATCTGGCTTTGAGTCGATTCGATAACAAGTGACGAAAACGGACGGATTTCTCAGGTTTTTACTACATATGAACACTTTTCACATACTCCCATGCAACTCGGCTGCTAGTCCTCCTTTCATGCAGAATCTTAAGGTCCTAGCTCATGTCCAAGGCACCAAAGCCAGCTAAAAAGTCAATAATCGATACCTAAAACTTAAATTGTACTACTTCTTACTGGCTATTACATCAACTTAGAAGCTTTATCTGTGTTCAACTATGGTGCTTTTAGTGTCTCTGAATACCGCAGCACGCGACATAGCTTTGCAGACGATAAGTACAACCGTTTCAGAGAGAAGAGCGGCCAATGTAACGATCTGGCTTTAAGTCGATTCGATAACAAATGACGAAAACTTACGGATTTCAAAGGTTTTTACTACATATGAACACTTTTCACATTCTCCCATGCAAGTCAGCTGCTAGTCCTCCTTTCATGCAGAACCTTAAGGTCCTAGCTCATGTCCAAGGCACCAAAGCCAGCTACAAAGTCAATAATCGATACCTAAAACTTGAACTGTACTACATCTTACTGGCTATTACATCAACTTAAAAGCTTCATCTGTGTTCTACTATAGTGCTTTTAGTGTCTCCGCATACCGCAACACGAGACATAGCTTTGCAGACGATATGTACAACCGTTTCAGACAGAATAGCGGCCAATGCGGCGATCTGGCTTTAAGTCGATTCGATAACAAATGACGAAAACGGACGGATTTCTAAGGTTTTTACTACATATGAACACTTTTCACATTCTCCCGTGCAACTCGGCTGCTAGTCCTCCCTTCATGCAGAATCTTAAGGTCCTAGCTCATGTCCAAGGCACCAAAGCCAGCTAAAAAGTCAATAATCGATACCTAAAACTTTAATTGTACTACTTCTTACTGGCTATTACATCAACTTAGAAGTTTCATCTGTGTTCTACTATGGTGATTTTAGTGTCTCCGCATACTGCAGCACGCGACATATCTTTGCAGACGATAAGTACAACCGCTTCAGTGAGAAGAGCGGCCAATGTGACGATCTGGCTTTAAGTCGATTCGATAACAAATGACGAAAACGGACGGATTTCTCAGGTTTTTACTACATATGAACACTTTTCACATTCTCCCGTGCAACTCGGCTGCTAGTCCTCCTTTCATGCAGAATCTTAAGGTCCTAGCTCATGTCCAAGGCACCAAAGCCAGCTAAAAAGTCAATAATCGATACCTAAAACTAGAATTGTACTACTTCTTACTTGCTATTACATCATGTTAGAAGCATCATCTGTATCCTTCTATGGTGCTTTTAGTGTCTCCGAATACCGCAGCACGCGACATAGCTTTGCAGACGATAAGTACAACCGTTTCAGAGAGAAGAGCGACCAATGTAACGATCTGGCTTTAAGTTGATTCGATAACAAATGACGAAAACTTACGGATTTCTCAGGTTTTTACTACATATGAACACTTTTCACATTCTCCCGTGCAACTCGGCTGCTATTCCTCCTTTCATGCAGAATCTTAAGGTCCTAGCTCATGTCCAAAGCACCAAAGCCAGTTAAAAAGTCAATAATCGATAACTAAAACTTGAATTGTACTACTTCTTACTGGCTATTACATCAACTTAAAAGCTTCATGTGTGTTCTACTATGGTGATTTTAGTGTCTCCGCATACAGCAACACGAGACATAGCTTTGCAGACTATAAGTACAACCGTTTCAGAGAGAGGAGCGGCCAATGTGACGATCTGGCTTTGAGTTGATTTGATAACAAATGACGAAAACGGACGGATTTCTCAGGTTTTTACTACATATGAACACTTTTCACATTCTCCCGTGCAACTCGGCTGCTAGTCCTCCTTTCATGCAGAATCTTAAGGTCCTAGCTCATGTCCAAGGCACCAAAGCCAGCTAAAATGTCAATAATCTATACCTAAAACTTGAATTGTACTACTTCTTACTGGCTATTACATCAACTTAGAAGTTTCATCTGTGTTCTACTATGGTGCTTTTAGTGTGTCCGCATACCGCAGAAAGCGACATAGCTTTGCAGACGATAAGGACAACCGTTTCAGAGAGAAGAGCGGACAATGTGACGATCTGGCTTCAAGTCGATTCGAGAGCTAATGACGAAATCGATCGGATTTCTCAGGTTTTTACTACATATGAACACTTTTCACATTCTCCCGTGCAACTCGGCTGCTAGTCCTCCTTTCATGCAGAATCTTAAGGTCCTAGATCATGTCCAAGGCACCATAGCCAGCTAAAATTTCAATAATCGATACCTAAAACTTGTATTGTACTACTTCTTACTGGCTATTACATCAACTTATAAGGTTCATCTGTGTATTACTATGGTGCTTTTAGTGTCTCCGGATACCGCAACATTCGACATAGCTTAGCAGACGATAAGTACAACCGTTTCAGACAGAAGAGCGGCCAATGCGGCGATCTGGCTTTATGTCGATTCGATAACAAAAGACGAAAGCGGACGGATTTCTCAGGTTTTTACTACATATGAACACTTTTCACATTCTCCCGTGCAACTCCGCTGCTATTCCTCCTTTCATGCAGAATCTTAAGGTCCTAGCTCATGTCCAAGGCACCAAAGCCAGTTAAAAAGTCAATAATCGATACCTAAAACTTGAATAGTACTACTTCTTACTGGCTATTACATCAACTTAAAAGCTTCATCTGTGTTCTGCTATGGTGCTTTTAGTGTCTCCGCATACCGCAACACGAGACATATCTTTGCAGACGATAATTACAACCGTTTCAGTGAGAAGAGCGGCCAATGTGACGATCTGGCTTTGAGTTGATTCGATAACAAATGACGAAAACGGACCGATTTCTCAGGTTTTTACTACATATGAACACTTTTCACATTCTCCCATGCAACTCGGCTGCTATTCCTCCTTTCATGCAGAATCTTAAGGTACTACCTCATGTCCAAGGCACCAAAGCCAGCTAAAAAGTCAATAATCTATACCTAAAACTTGAATTGTACTACTTCTTACTGGGTATTACATCAACTTAGAAGTTTCATGTGTGTTCTACTATGGTGCTTTTAGTGTCTCCGCATACCGCAGAACGCGACATAGCTTTGAAGACGTAAAGGACAACCGTTTCAGAGAGAAGAGCGGATAATGTGACGATCTGGCTTCAAGTCGATTCGAGAGCTAATGACGAAATCGAACGGATTTCTCAGGTTTTTACTACATATGAACACTTTTCACATTCTCCCATGCAACTCGGCTGCTATTCCTCCTTTCATGCAGAATCTTCAGGCCATAGCTCATGTCCAAAGCACCAATGCCAGCTAAAAAGTCAATAATCGATACCTAAAACTTGAATTGTACTACTTCTTACTGGCTGTTACATCAACTTAGAAGTTTCATCTGTGTTCTACTATGGTGATTTTAGTGTCTCCGCATACTGCAGCACGCGACATATCTTTGCAGACGATAAGTACAACCGCTTCAGTGAGAAGAGCGGCCAATGTGACGATCTGGCTTTAAGTCGATTCGATAACAAATGACGAAAACGGACGGATTTCTCAGGTTTTTACTACATATGAACACTTTTCACATTCTCCCGTGCAACTCGGCTGCTAGTCCTCCTTTCATGCAGAATCTTAAGGTCCTAGCTCATGTCCAAGGCACCAAAGCCAGCTAAAAAGTCAATAATCGATACCTAAAACTAGAATTGTACTACTTCTTACTTGCTATTACATCATGTTAGAAGCATCATCTGTATCCTTCTATGGTGCTTTTAGTGTCTCCGAATACCGCAGCACGCGACATAGCTTTGCAGACGATAAGTACAACCGTTTCAGAGAGAAGAGCGACCGATGTAACGATCTGGCTTTATGTCGATTCGATAACAAATGACGAAAACTTACGGATTTCTCAGGTTTTTACTACATATGAACACTTTTCACATTCTCCCGTGCAACTCGGCTGCTATTCCTCCTTTCATGCAGAATCTTAAGGTCCTAGCTCATGTCCAAAGCACCAAAGCCAGTTAAAAAGTCAATAATCGATAACTAAAACTTGAATTGTACTACTTCTTACTGGCTATTACATCTACTTAAAAGCTTCATGTGTGTCCTACTATGGTGATTTTAGTGTCTCCGCATACAGCAACACGAGACATAGCTTTGCAGATGATAAGTACAACCGTTTCAGAGAGAAGAGCGGCCAATGTGACGATCTGGCTTTGAGTTGATTTGATAACAAATGACGAAAACGGACGGATTTCTCAGGTTTTTACTACATATGAACACTTTTCACATTCTCCCGTGCAACTCGGCTGCTAGTCCTCCTTTCATGCAGAATCTTAAGGTCCTAGCTCATGTCCAAGGCACCAAAGCCAGCTAAAATGTCAATAATCTATACCTAAAACTTGAATTGTACTACTTCTTACTGGCTATTACATCAACTTAGAAGTTTCATCTGTGTTCTACTATGGTGCTTTTAGTGTGTCCGCATACCGCAGAACGCGACATAGCTTTGCAGACGATAAGGACAACCGTTTCAGAGAGAAGAGCGGACAATGTGACGATCTGGCTTCAAGTCGATTCGAGAGCTAATGACGAAATCGATCGGATTTCTCAGGTTTTTACTACATATGAACACTTTTCACATTCTCCCGTGCAACTCGGCTGCTAGTCCTCCTTTCATGCAGAATCTTAAGGTCCTAGATCATGTCCAAGGCACCAAAGCCAGCTAAAATTTCAATAATCGATACCTAAAACTTGTATTGTACTACTTCTTACTGGCTATTACATCAACTTATAAGGTTCATCTGTGTATTACTATGGTGCTTTTAGTGTCTCCGGATACCGCAACATTCGACATAGCTTAGCAGACGATAAGTACAACCGTTTCAGACAGAAGAGCGGCCAATGCGGCGATCTGGCTTTATGTCGATTCGATAACAAAAGACGAAAGCGGACGGATTTCTCAGGTTTTTACTACATATGAACACTTTTCACATTCTCCCGTGCAACTCCGCTGCTATTCCTCCTTTCATGCAGAATCTTAAGGTCCTAGCTCATGTCCAAGGCACCAAAGCCAGTTAAAAAGTCAATAATCGATACCTAAAACTTGAATAGTACTACTTCTTACTGGCTATTACATCAACTTAAAAGCTTCATCTGTGTTCTGCTATGGTGCTTTTAGTGTCTCCGCATACCGCAACACGAGACATATCTTTGCAGACGATAATTACAACCGTTTCAGTGAGAAGAGCGGCCAATGTGACGATCTGGCTTTGAGTTGATTCGATAACAAATGACGAAAACGGACCGATTTCTCAGGTTTTTACTACATATGAACACTTTTCACATTCTCCCATGCAACTCGGCTGCTATTCCTCCTTTCATGCAGAATCTTAAGGTACTACCTCATGTCCAAAGCACCAAAGCCAGCTAAAAAGTCAATAATCGATACCTAAAACTTGAATTGTACTACTTCTTACTGGCTGTTACATCAACTTAGAAGCTTCATCTGCGTTCTACTATGGTGCTTTTAGTGTCTCCGCATACCGCAGCACGCGACATAGGTTTGCAGACGATAAGTACAACCGTTTCAGAGAGAAGAGCGGACAATGTGACGATCTGGCTTCAAGTCGATTCGAGAGCTAATGACGAAATCGATCGGATTTCTCAGGTTTTTACTACATATGAACACTTTTCACATTCTCCCGTGCAACTCGGCTGCTAGTCCTCCTTTCATGCAGAATCTTAAGGTCCTAGCTCATGTCCAAGGCACCAAAGCCAGTTAAAAAGTCAATAATCGATACCTAAAACTTGAATTGTACTACTTCTTACTGGCTATTACATCAACTTAAAAGCTTCATCTGTGTTCTGCTATGGTGCTTTTAGTGTCTCCGCATACCGCAACACGCGACATAGCTTAGCAGACGATAAGTACAACCGTTTCAGGGAGAAGAGCGGCCAATGCGGCGATTTGGCTTTAAGTCGATTAGATAACAAATGACGAAAATGGACGGATTTCTCAGGTTTTTGCTACATATGAACACTTTTCACATTCTCCCGTGCAACTCGGCTGCTAGTCCTCCTTTCATGCAGAATCTTAAGGTCCTAGCTCATGTCCAAGGCACCAAAGCCAGCTAAAAAGTCAATAATCGATACCTAAAACTTGAATTGTACTACTTCTTACTGGGTATTACATCAACTTAGAAGTTTCATGTGTGTTCTACTATGGTGCTTTTAGTGTCTCCGCATACCGCAGCACGCGACATAGCTTTGAAGACGTAAAGGACAACCGTTTCAGAGAGAAGAGCGGATAATGTGACGATCTGGCTTCAAGTCGATTCGAGAGCTAATGACGAAATCGAACGGATTTCTCAGGTTTTTACTACATATGAACACTTTTCACATTCTCCCATGCAACTCGGCTGCTATTCCTCCTTTCATGCAGAATCTTCAGGCCCTAGCTCATGTCCAAAGCACCAAAGCCAGCTAAAAAGTCAATAATCGATACCTAAAACTTGAATTGTACTACTTCTTACTGGCTGTTACATCAACTTAGAAGTTTCATCTGTGTTCTACTATGGTGATTTTAGTGTCTCCGCATACTGCAGCACGCGACATATCTTTGCAGACGATAAGTACAACCGCTTCAGTGAGAAGAGCGGCCAATGTGACGATCTGGCTTTAAGTCGATTCGATAACAAATGACGAAAACGGACGGATTTCTCAGGTTTTTACTACATATGAACACTTTTCACATTCTCCCGTGCAACTCGGCTGCTAGTCCTCCTTTCATGCAGAATCTTAAGGTCCTAGCTCATGTCCAAGGCACCAAAGCCAGCTAAAAAGTCAATAATCGATACCTAAAACTAGAATTGTACTACTTCTTACTTGCTATTACATCAACTTAAAAGCTTCATCTGTGTTCTGCTATGGTGCTTTTAGTGTCTCCGAATACCGCAGCACGCGACATAGCTTTGCAGACGATAAGTACAACCGTTTCAGAGAGAAGAGCGACCAATGTAACGATCTGGCTTTAAGTCGATTCGATAACAAATGACGAAAACTTACGGATTTCTCAGGTTTTTACTACATATGAAGACTTTTCACATTCTCCCGTGCAACTCGGCTGCTATTCCTCCTTTCATGCAGAATCTTAAGGTCCTAGCTCATGTCCAAAGCACCAAAGCCAGTTAAAAAGTCAATAATCGATAACTAAAACTTGAATTGTACTACTTCTTACTGGCTATTACATCAACTTAAAAGCTTCATGTGTGTTCTACTATGGTGATTTTAGTGTCTCCGCATACAGCAACACGAGACATAGCTTTGCAGACGATAAGTACAACCGTTTCAGAGAGAAGAGCGGCCAATGTGACGATCTGGCTTTGAGTTGATTTGATAACAAATGACGAAAACGGACGGATTTCTCAGGTTTTTACTACATATGAACACTTTTCACATTCTCCCGTGCAACTCCGCTGCTAGTCCTCCTTTCATGCAGAATCTTAAGGTCCTAGCTCATGTCCAAGGCACCAAAGCCAGCTAAAATGTCAATAATCTATACCTAAAACTTGAATTGTACTACTTCTTACTGGCTATTACATCAACTTAGAAGTTTCATCTGTGTTCTACTATGGTGCTTTTAGTGTGTCCGCATACCGCAGAACGCGACATAGCTTTGCAGACGATAAGGACAACCGTTTCAGAGAGAAGAGCGGACAATTAGACGATCTGGCTTCAAGTCGATTCGAGAGCTAATGACGAAATCGATCGGATTTCTCAGGTTTTTACTACATATGAACACTTTTCACATTCTCCCGTGCAACTCGGCTGCTAGTCCTCCTTTCATGCAGAATCTTAAGGTCCTAGCTCATGTCCAAGGCACCAAAGCCAGCTAAAATTTCAATAATCGATACCTAAAACTTGTATTGTACTACTTCTTACTGGCTATTACATCAACTTATAAGGTTCATCTGTGTATTACTATGGTGCTTTTAGTGTCTCCGGATACCGCAACATTCGACATAGCTTAGCAGACGATAAGTACAACCGTTTCAGACAGAAGAGCGGCCAATGCGGCGATCTGGCTTTATGTCGATTCGATAACAAAAGAAGAAAGCGGACGGATTTCTCAGGTTTTTACTACATATGAACACTTTTCACATTCTCCCGTGCAACTCCGCTGCTATTCCTCCTTTCATGCAGAATCTTAAGGTCCTAGCTCATGTCCAAGGCACCAAAGCCAGTTAAAAAGTCAATAATCGACACCTAAAACTTGAATAGTAATACTTCTTACTGGCTATTACATCAACTTAAAAGCTTCATCTGTGTTCTGCTATGGTGCTTTTAGTGTCTCCGCATACCGCAACACGAGACATATCTTTGCAGACGATAATTACAACCGTTTCAGTGAGAAGAGCGGCCAATGTGACGATCTGGCTTTGAGTTGATTCGATAACAAATGACGAAAACGGACCGATTTCTCAGGTTTTTACTACATATGAACACTTTTCACATTCTCCCATGCAACTCGGCTGCTATTCCTCCTTTCATGCAGAATCTTAAGGTACTACCTCATGTCCAAGGCACCAAAGCCAGCTAAAAAGTCAATAATCTATACCTAAAACTTGAATTGTACTACTTCTTACTGGGTATTACATCAACTTAGAAGTTTCATGTGTGTTCTACTATGGTGCTTTTAGTGTCTCCGCATACCGCAGCACGCGACATAGCTTTGAAGACGTAAAGGACAACCGTTTCAGAGAGAAGAGCGGATAATGTGACGATCTGGCTTCAAGTCGATTCGAGAGCTAATGACGAAATCGAACGGATTTCTCAGGTTTTTACTACATATGAACACTTTTCACATTCTCCCATGCAACTCGGCTGCTATTCCTCCTTTCATGCAGAATCTTCAGGCCCTAGCTCATGTCCAAAGCACCAAAGCCAGCTAAAACGTCAATAATCGATACCTAAAACTTGAATTGTACTACTTCTTACTGGCTGTTACATCAACTTAGAAGCTTCATCTGCGTTCTACTATGGTGCTTTTAGTGTCTCCGCATACCGCAGCACGCGACATAGGTTTCCAGACGATAAGTACAACCGTTTCAGAGAGAAGAGCGGACAATGTGACGATCTGGCTTCAAGTCGATTCGAGAGCTAATGACGAAATCGATCGGATTTCTCAGGTTTTTACTACATATGAACACTTTTCACATTCTCCCGTGCAACTCGGCTGCTAGTCCTCCTTTCATGCAGAATCTTAAGGTCCTAGCTCATGTCCAAGGCACCAAAGCCAGCTAAAATTTCAATAATCGATACCTAAAACTTGTATTGTACTACTTCTTACTGGCTATTACATCAACTTATAAGGTTCATCTGTGTATTACTATGGTGCTTTTAGTGTCTCCGGATACCGCAACATTCGACATAGCTTAGCAGACGATAACTACAACCGTTTCAGACAGAAGAGCGGCCAATGCGGCGATCTGGCTTTATGTCGATTCGATAACAAAAGACGAAAGCGGACGGATTTCTCAGGTTTTTACTACATATGAACACTTTTCACATTCTCCCGTGCAACTCCGCTGCTATTCCTCCTTTCATGCAGAATCTTAAGGTCCTAGCTCATGTCCAAGGCACCAAAGCCAGTTAAAAAGTCAATAATCGATACCTAAAACTTGAATTGTACTACTTCTTACTGGCTATTACATCAACTTAAAAGCTTCATCTGTGTTCTGCTATGATGCTTTTAGTGTCTCCGCATACCGCAACACGCGACATAGCTTAGCGGACGATAAGTACAACCGTTTCAGGGAGAAGAGCGGCCAATGCGGCGATTTGGCTTTAAGTCGATTAGATAACAAATGACGAAAATGGACGGATTTCTCAGGTTTTTACTACATATGAACACTTTTCACATTCTCCCGTGCAACTCGGCTGCTAGTCCTCCTTTCATGCAGAATCTTAAGGTCCTAGCTCATGTCCAAGGCACCAAAGCCAGCTAAAAATTCAATAATCGATACCTAAAACTTGAATTGTACTACTTCTTACTTGCTATTACATCAACTTAGAAGCTTCATCTGTGTCCTACTATGGTGCTGTTAGTGTCTCCGAATACCGCAGCACGCGACATAGCTTTGCAGACGATAAGTACAAACGTTTCAGAGAGAAGAGCGGCCAATGTAACGATCTGGCTTTAAGTCGATTCGAAAACAAATGACGAAAACTTACGGATTTCTCAGGTTTTTACTACATATGAACACTTTTCACATTCTCCCGTGCAACTCGGCTGCTAGTCCTCCTTTCATGCAGAATCTTAAGGTCCTAGCTCATGTCCAAGGCACCAAAGCCAGTTAAAAAGTCAATAATCGATACCTAAAACTTGAATTGTACTATTTCTTATTGGCTATTACATCAACATAGAAGCTTCATCAGTGTTCTACTATGGCGCCTTTAGTGTCTCCGCATAACGCAGCACGCGACATAGCTTTGCAGACGATAAGTACAATAGTTTTAAAGAGAACAACGGCCATTGTGACGATCTGGCTTCAAGTCGATTCGATAGCTAATGACGAAATCGAACGGATTTCTCAGGTTTTTACTACATATGAACACTTTTCACACTCTCCCGTGCAACTCGGATGCTAGTTCTCCTTTCATGCAGAATCGTAAGGTCCTAGCTCATGTCCAAGGCACCAAAACCAGCTTAAAAGTCAATAATCGATACCTAAAATTTGAATTGTACTACTTCTTACTGGCTATTACATCAACTTAAAAGCTTCATCTGTGTTCTACTGTGGTGCTTTTAGATTCTCCGCATACCGCACCACGCGACATATCTTTGCAGACGATAAGGACAACCGTTTCAGAGAGAATAGCGGGCAATGTGACGATCTGGCTTTGAGTCGATTTGTTAACAAATGACGAAAACGGACGGATTTCTCAGGTTTTTACTACATATGAATAATTTTCACATTCTCCCAAGCAACTCGGCTGCTAGTCCTCCTTTCATGCAGAATCTTAAGGTCCTAGCTCATGTCCAAGGCACCAAAGCCAGCTAAAAAGTCAATAATCGATACCTAAAACTTGTATTGTACTACTTCTTACCGGCTATTGCATCAACTTATAAGGTTCATCGGTGTATTACTATGGTGCTTTTAGTGTCTCCGGATACCGCAACATTCGACATAGCTTAGCAGACGATAAGTACATCCGTTTCAGACAGAAGAGCGGCCTATGCGGCGATCTGGCTTTATGTCGATTCGATAACAAATGACGAAAACGGACGGATTTCTCAGGTTTTTACTACATATGAACACTTTTCACATTCTCCCGTGCAACTCCGCTGCTATTCCTCCTTTCATGCAGAATCTTAAGGTCCTACCTCATGTCCAAGGCACCAAAGCCAGCTAAAAAGTCAATAATCTATACCTAAAACTTGAATTGTACTACTTCTTACTGGCTATTACATCAACTTAGGAGTTTCATGTGTGTTCTACTATGGTGCTTTTAGTGTGTCCGCATACCGCAGCACGCGACATAGCTTTGAAGACGATAAGGACAACCGTTTCAGAGAGAAGAGAGACCAATGTGACGATCTGGCTTCAAGTCGATTCGAGACCTAATGACGAAATCGAACGGATTTCTCAGGTTTTTACTACATATGAACACTTTTCACATTCTCCCATGCACCTCGGCTGCTAGTCCTCCTTTCATGAAGAATCTTAAGGCCCTAGCTCATGTCCAAAGCACCAAAGCCAGCTAAAAAGTCAATAATCGATACCTAAAACTTGAATTGTACTACTTCTTACTGGCTGTTACATCAACTTAGAAGCTTCATCTGTGTTCTACTATGGTGCTTTTAGTGTCTCCGCATACCGCAGCACGCGAAATAGCTTTGCAGACGATAAGTACAACCGTTTCAGAGAGACGTGCAGCCAATATGACGACCTGGCTTTAAGTCGATTCGATAACAAATGACGAAAACGGACGGATTTCTCAGGTTTTTACTACATATGAACACTTTTCACATTCTCCCGTGCAACGCGGCTGCTAGTCCTCCTTTCATGCACAATCTTAAGGTCCTAGCCCATGTCCAAAGAACCAAAGCCTGCTACAAAGTCAATAATCGATACCTAGAACTTGAATTGTACTACTTCTTACTGGCTATTACATCAACTTAGAAGCTTCATCTGTGTTATACTACGGTGCTTTTAGTGTCTCCGGATACCGCAACACGCGACATAGCTTAGCAGACGATAAGTACAACCGTTTCAGACAGAAGAGCGGCCAATGTGACGATCTGGCATTGAGTTGATTCGATAACAAATGACGAAAACGGACGGATTTCTCAGGTTTTTACTACATATGAACACTTTTCACATTCTCCCGTGCAACTCGGTTGCTATTCCTCCTTTCATGCAGAATCTTAAGGTCCTAGCTCCTGTCCAAGGCACCAAAGCCAGCTAAAAAGTCAATAATCTATACCTAAAACTTGAATTGTACTACTTCTTACTGGCTATTACATCAACTTAGAAGTTTCATGTGTGTTCTACTATGGTGCTTTTAGTGTCTCCGCATACCGCAGCACGCGACATAGCTTTGCAGACGATAAGGACAACCGTTTCAGAGAGAAGAGCGGCCAATGTGACGATCTGGCTTCAAGTCGATTCGAGAGCTAATGACGAAATCGAACGGATTTCTCAGGTTTTTACTACATATGAACACTTTTCACATTCTCCCGTGCAACTCGGCTGCTAGTCCTCCTTTATTGCAGAATCTTAAGGCCCTAGCTCATTTCCAAAGCACCAAAGCCAGCTAAAAAGTCAATAATCGATAACTAAAACTGGAATTGTACTACTTCTTACTGGCTGTTACATCAACTTAGAAACTTCATCTGTGTTCTACTATGGTGCTTTTACTGTCTCCGCATACCGCAGCACCCGACATAGGTTTGCAGACGATAAGTACAACCGTTTCAGAGAGACGAGCGGCCAATGTGACGACCTGGCTCTAAGTCGATTCGATAACAAATGACGAAAACGGACGGATTTCTCAGGTTTTTACTACATATGATCACTTTTCACATTCTCCCGTGCAACGCGGCTGCTAGTCCTCCTTTCATGCAGAATCTTAAGGTCCTAGCTCATGTCCAAGGCACCAAAGCCAGCTAAAAAGTCAATAATCGATACCTAAAACTTGATTTGTACTACTTCTTACTGGCTATTACATCAACTTAGAAGCTTCATCTGTCTTCTACTACGGTGCTTTTAGTGTCTCCGGATACCGCAACACGCGACATAGCTTAGCAGACGATAAGTACAACCCTTTCAGACAGAAGAGCGGCCAATGCTGCGATCTGGCTTTAAGTCGATTCGATAACAAATGACGAAAACGGACGGATTTCTCAGGTTTTTACTACATATGAACACTTTTCACATTCTCCCGTGCAAGTCGGCTGCTATTCCTCCTTTCATGCAGAATCTTAAGGTCCTAGCTCATGTCCAAGGCACCAAAGCCAGCTAAAAAGTCAATAATCGATACCTAAAACTTGAATTGTACTGCTTCTTACTGGCTATTACATCAACTTAGAAGTTTCATCTGTGTTCTACTATGGTGCTTTTAGTGTCTCCGCATACCGCAGCACGCGACATAGCTTTGCAGACGATGAGTACAACCGTTTCAGGGAGAAGAGCGGCCAATGTGACGATCTGGCCTTAAGTCGATTCGATAACAAATGACGAAAACGGACGGATTTCTCAGGTTTTTACTACATATGAACACTTTTCACATTCTCCCGTGCAAGTCGGCTGCTATTCCTCCTTTCATGCAGAATCTTAAGGTCCTAGCTCATGTCCAAGGCACCAAAGCCAGCTAAAAAGTCAATAATCGATACCTAAAACTTGAATTGTACTGCTTCTTACTGGCTATTACATCAACTTAGAAGTTTCATCTGTGTTCTACTATGGTGCTTTTAGTGTCTCCGCATACCGCAGCACGCGACATAGCTTTGCAGACGATGAGTACAACCGTTTCAGGGAGAAGAGCGGCCAATGTGACGATCTGGCCTTAAGTCGATTCGATAACAAATGACGAAAACGGACGGATTTCTCAGGTTTTTACTACATATGAACACTTTTCACATTCTCCCGTGCAACTCGGCTGCTAGTCCTCATTTCATGCAGAATCTTAAGGTCCTAGCTCATGTCCAAGGCACCAAAGCCAGCTAAAAAGTCAATAATCGATACCTAAAACTTGAATTGTACTACTTCTTACTGGCTATTACATCAACTTAGAAGTTTCATCTGTGTTCTACTATGGTGCTTTTAGTGTCTCCGCATAGCGCAGCACGCGACATAGCTTTGCAGACGACGAGTACAACCGTTTCAGGGAGAAGAGCGGCCAATGTGACGATCTGGCTTTATGTCGATTCGATAACAAATGACGAAAACGAACGGATTTCTCAGGTTTTTACTACATATGAACACTTTTCACATTCTCCCGTGCAACTCGGCTGCTATTCCTCCTTTCATGCAGAATCTTAAGGTACTACCTCATGTCCAAGGCACCAAAGCCAGCTAAAAAGTCAATAATCTATACCTAAAACTTGAATTGTACTACTTCTTACTGGGTATTACATCAACTTAGAAGTTTCATGTGTGTTCTACTATGGTGCTTTTAGTGTCTCCGCATACCGCAGCACGCGACATAGCTTTGAAGACGTAAAGGACAACCGTTTCAGAGAGAAGAGCGGATAATGTGACGATCTGGCTTCAAGTCGATTCGAGAGCTAATGACGAAATCGAACGGATTTCTCAGGTTTTTACTACATATGAACACTTTTCACATTCTCCCATGCAACTCGGCTGCTATTCCTCCTTTCATGCAGAATCTTCAGGCCCTAGCTCATGTCCAAAGCACCAAAGCCAGCTAAAACGTCAATAATCGATACCTAAAACTTGAATTGTACTACTTCTTACTGGCTGTTACATCAACTTAGAAGCTTCATCTGCGTTCTACTATGGTGCTTTTAGTGTCTCCGCATACCGCAGCACGCGACATAGGTTTCCAGACGATAAGTACAACCGTTTCAGAGAGAAGAGCGGACAATGTGACGATCTGGCTTCAAGTCGATTCGAGAGCTAATGACGAAATCGATCGGATTTCTCAGGTTTTTACTACATATGAACACTTTTCACATTCTCCCGTGCAACTCGGCTGCTAGTCCTCCTTTCATGCAGAATCTTAAGGTCCTAGCTCATGTCCAAGGCACCAAAGCCAGCTAAAATTTCAATAATCGATACCTAAAACTTGTATTGTACTACTTCTTACTGGCTATTACATCAACTTATAAGGTTCATCTGTGTATTACTATGGTGCTTTTAGTGTCTCCGGATACCGCAACATTCGACATAGCTTAGCAGACGATAACTACAACCGTTTCAGACAGAAGAGCGGCCAATGCGGCGATCTGGCTTTATGTCGATTCGATAACAAAAGACGAAAGCGGACGGATTTCTCAGGTTTTTACTACATATGAACACTTTTCACATTCTCCCGTGCAACTCCGCTGCTATTCCTCCTTTCATGCAGAATCTTAAGGTCCTAGCTCATGTCCAAGGCACCAAAGCCAGTTAAAAAGTCAATAATCGATACCTAAAACTTGAATTGTACTACTTCTTACTGGCTATTACATCAACTTAAAAGCTTCATCTGTGTTCTGCTATGATGCTTTTAGTGTCTCCGCATACCGCAACACGCGACATAGCTTAGCGGACGATAAGTACAACCGTTTCAGGGAGAAGAGCGGCCAATGCGGCGATTTGGCTTTAAGTCGATTAGATAACAAATGACGAAAATGGACGGATTTCTCAGGTTTTTACTACATATGAACACTTTTCACATTCTCCCGTGCAACTCGGCTGCTAGTCCTCCTTTCATGCAGAATCTTAAGGTCCTAGCTCATGTCCAAGGCACCAAAGCCAGCTAAAAATTCAATAATCGATACCTAAAACTTGAATTGTACTACTTCTTACTTGCTATTACATCAACTTAGAAGCTTCATCTGTGTCCTACTATGGTGCTGTTAGTGTCTCCGAATACCGCAGCACGCGACATAGCTTTGCAGACGATAAGTACAAACGTTTCAGAGAGAAGAGCGGCCAATGTAACGATCTGGCTTTAAGTCGATTCGAAAACAAATGACGAAAACTTACGGATTTCTCAGGTTTTTACTACATATGAACACTTTTCACATTCTCCCGTGCAACTCGGCTGCTAGTCCTCCTTTCATGCAGAATCTTAAGGTCCTAGCTCATGTCCAAGGCACCAAAGCCAGTTAAAAAGTCAATAATCGATACCTAAAACTTGAATTGTACTATTTCTTATTGGCTATTACATCAACATAGAAGCTTCATCAGTGTTCTACTATGGCGCCTTTAGTGTCTCCGCATAACGCAGCACGCGACATAGCTTTGCAGACGATAAGTACAATAGTTTTAAAGAGAACAACGGCCATTGTGACGATCTGGCTTCAAGTCGATTCGATAGCTAATGACGAAATCGAACGGATTTCTCAGGTTTTTACTACATATGAACACTTTTCACATTCTCCCGTGCAACTCGGATGCTAGTTCTCCTTTCATGCAGAATCGTAAGGTCCTAGCTCATGTCCAAGGCACCAAAACCAGCTTAAAAGTCAATAATCGATACCTAAAATTTGAATTGTACTACTTCTTACTGGCTATTACATCAACTTAAAAGCTTCATCTGTGTTCTACTGTGGTGCTTTTAGATTCTCCGCATACCGCACCACGCGACATATCTTTGCAGACGATAAGGACAACCGTTTCAGAGAGAATAGCGGGCAATGTGACGATCTGGCTTTGAGTCGATTTGTTAACAAATGACGAAAACGGACGGATTTCTCAGGTTTTTACTACATATGAATAATTTTCACATTCTCCCAAGCAACTCGGCTGCTAGTCCTCCTTTCATGCAGAATCTTAAGGTCCTAGCTCATGTCCAAGGCACCAAAGCCAGCTAAAAAGTCAATAATCGATACCTAAAACTTGTATTGTACTACTTCTTACCGGCTATTGCATCAACTTATAAGGTTCATCGGTGTATTACTATGGTGCTTTTAGTGTCTCCGGATACCGCAACATTCGACATAGCTTAGCAGACGATAAGTACATCCGTTTCAGACAGAAGAGCGGCCTATGCGGCGATCTGGCTTTATGTCGATTCGATAACAAATGACGAAAACGGACGGATTTCTCAGGTTTTTACTACATATGAACACTTTTCACATTCTCCCGTGCAACTCCGCTGCTATTCCTCCTTTCATGCAGAATCTTAAGGTCCTACCTCATGTCCAAGGCACCAAAGCCAGCTAAAAAGTCAATAATCTATACCTAAAACTTGAATTGTACTACTTCTTACTGGCTATTACATCAACTTAGGAGTTTCATGTGTGTTCTACTATGGTGCTTTTAGTGTGTCCGCATACCGCAGCACGCGACATAGCTTTGAAGACGATAAGGACAACCGTTTCAGAGAGAAGAGAGACCAATGTGACGATCTGGCTTCAAGTCGATTCGAGACCTAATGACGAAATCGAACGGATTTCTCAGGTTTTTACTACATATGAACACTTTTCACATTCTCCCATGCACCTCGGCTGCTAGTCCTCCTTTCATGAAGAATCTTAAGGCCCTAGCTCATGTCCAAAGCACCAAAGCCAGCTAAAAAGTCAATAATCGATACCTAAAACTTGAATTGTACTACTTCTTACTGGCTGTTACATCAACTTAGAAGCTTCATCTGTGTTCTACTATGGTGCTTTTAGTGTCTCCGCATACCGCAGCACGCGAAATAGCTTTGCAGACGATAAGTACAACCGTTTCAGAGAGACGTGCAGCCAATATGACGACCTGGCTTTAAGTCGATTCGATAACAAATGACGAAAACGGACGGATTTCTCAGGTTTTTACTACATATGAACACTTTTCACATTCTCCCGTGAACGCGGCTGCTAGTCCTCCTTTCATGCACAATCTTAAGGTCCTAGCCCATGTCCAAAGAACCAAAGCCTGCTACAAAGTCAATAATCGATACCTAGAACTTGAATTGTACTACTTCTTACTGGCTATTACATCAACTTAGAAGCTTCATCTGTGTTATACTACGGTGCTTTTAGTGTCTCCGGATACCGCAACACGCGACATAGCTTAGCAGACGATAAGTACAACCGTTTCAGACAGAAGAGCGGCCAATGTGACGATCTGGCATTGAGTTGATTCGATAACAAATGACGAAAACGGACGGATTTCTCAGGTTTTTACTACATATGAACACTTTTCACATTCTCCCGTGCAACTCGGTTGCTATTCCTCCTTTCATGCAGAATCTTAAGGTCCTAGCTCCTGTCCAAGGCACCAAAGCCAGCTAAAAAGTCAATAATCTATACCTAAAACTTGAATTGTACTACTTCTTACTGGCTATTACATCAACTTAGAAGTTTCATGTGTGTTCTACTATGGTGCTTTTAGTGTCTCCGCATACCGCAGCACGCGACATAGCTTTGCAGACGATAAGGACAACCGTTTCAGAGAGAAGAGCGGCCAATGTGACGATCTGGCTTCAAGTCGATTCGAGAGCTAATGACGAAATCGAACGGATTTCTCAGGTTTTTACTACATATGAACACTTTTCACATTCTCCCGTGCAACTCGGCTGCTAGTCCTCCTTTATTGCAGAATCTTAAGGCCCTAGCTCATTTCCAAAGCACCAAAGCCAGCTAAAAAGTCAATAATCGATAACTAAAACTGGAATTGTACTACTTCTTACTGGCTGTTACATCAACTTAGAAACTTCATCTGTGTTCTACTATGGTGCTTTTACTGTCTCCGCATACCGCAGCACCCGACATAGGTTTGCAGACGATAAGTACAACCGTTTCAGAGAGACGAGCGGCCAATGTGACGACCTGGCTCTAAGTCGATTCGATAACAAATGACGAAAACGGACGGATTTCTCAGGTTTTTACTACATATGATCACTTTTCACATTCTCCCGTGCAACGCGGCTGCTAGTCCTCCTTTCATGCAGAATCTTAAGGTCCTAGCTCATGTCCAAGGCACCAAAGCCAGCTAAAAAGTCAATAATCGATACCTAAAACTTGATTTGTACTACTTCTTACTGGCTATTACATCAACTTAGAAGCTTCATCTGTCTTCTACTACGGTGCTTTTAGTGTCTCCGGATACCGCAACACGCGACATAGCTTAGCAGACGATAAGTACAACCCTTTCAGACAGAAGAGCGGCCAATGCTGCGATCTGGCTTTAAGTCGATTCGATAACAAATGACGAAAACGGACGGATTTCTCAGGTTTTTACTACATATGAACACTTTTCACATTCTCCCGTGCAAGTCGGCTGCTATTCCTCCTTTCATGCAGAATCTTAAGGTCCTAGCTCATGTCCAAGGCACCAAAGCCAGCTAAAAAGTCAATAATCGATACCTAAAACTTGAATTGTACTGCTTCTTACTGGCTATTACATCAACTTAGAAGTTTCATCTGTGTTCTACTATGGTGCTTTTAGTGTCTCCGCATACCGCAGCACGCGACATAGCTTTGCAGACGATGAGTACAACCGTTTCAGGGAGAAGAGCGGCCAATGTGACGATCTGGCCTTAAGTCGATTCGATAACAAATGACGAAAACGGACGGATTTCTCAGGTTTTTACTACATATGAACACTTTTCACATTCTCCCGTGCAACTCGGCTGCTAGTCCTCATTTCATGCAGAATCTTAAGGTCCTAGCTCATGTCCAAGGCACCAAAGCCAGCTAAAAAGTCAATAATCGATACCTAAAACTTGAATTGTACTACTTCTTACTGGCTATTACATCAACTTAGAAGTTTCATCTGTGTTCTACTATGGTGCTTTTAGTGTCTCCGCATAGCGCAGCACGCGACATAGCTTTGCAGACGACGAGTACAACCGTTTCAGGGAGAAGAGCGGCCAATGTGACGATCTGGCTTTATGTCGATTCGATAACAAATGACGAAAACGAACGGATTTCTCAGGTTTTTACTACATATGAACACTTTTCACATTCTCCCGTGCAACTCGGCTGCTAGTCCTCCTTTCATGCAGAATCTTAAGGTCCTAGCTCATGTCCAAGGCACCAAAGCCAGCTAAAAAATCAATAATCCATACCTAAAACTTGAATTGTACTACTTCTTACTGGCTATTACATCAACTTAGAAGTTTCATATGTGTTCTACTATGGTGCTTTTAGTGTCTCCTGATACCTCAGCACGCGACATAGCTTTGCAGACATTAAGTACAACCGTTTCAGAGAGAAGAGCGGCCAATGTGACGATCTGGCTTTGAGTCGATTCGATAACAAATGACGAAAACGGACGGTTTTCTCAGGCTTTTACTACATGTGAACACTTTTCTCATTCTCCCGTGCAACTCGGCTGCTATTCCTCCTTTCATGCAGAATCTTAAGGTCCTAGCTCATGTCCAAGGCACCAAAGCCAGCTAAAAAGTCAATAATCGATACCTAAAACTTGATTTGTACTACTTCTTACTGGCTATTACAACAACTTAGAAGCTTCATCTGTGTCCTACTATGGTGCTTTAAGTGTCTCCGAATACCGCAGCACGCGAATAAGCTTTGCAGACGATAAGTACAACCGTTTCAGAGAGAAGAGCGGAAAATGTGACGATCTGGCTATAAGTCGATTCGGTAACAAATGACGAAAACGGACATATTTCTCAGGTTTTTACTACATATGTACACTTTTCACATTCTCCCATGCAAGTCGGCTGCTAGTCCTCCTTTCATGCACAATCTTAAGGTCCTAGCCCATGTCCAAAGCACCAAAGCCTGCTAAAAAGTCAATAATCGATGCCTAGAACTTGAATTGTACTACTTCTTACTGGCTATTACATCAACTTAGAAGCTTCATCTGTGTTCTACTACGGTGCTTTTAGTGTCTCCGTATACCGCAACACGCGAAATAGCTTAGCAGACGATAAGTACAACCTCTTCAGACATAAGAGCGGCCAATGCGGCGATCTGGCTTTAAGTCGATTCGATAACAAATGACGAAAACGGACGGATTTCTCAGGTTTTTACTACATATGAACACTTTTCACATTCTCCCGTGCAACTCCGCTGCTATTCCTCCTTTCATGCAGAATCTTAAGGTCCTACCTCATGTCCAAGGCACCAAAGCCAGCTAAAAAGTCAATAATCTATACCTAAAACTTGAATTGTACTACTTCTTACTGGCTATTACATCAACTTAGGAGTTTCATGTGTGTTCTACTATGGTGCTTTTAGTGTGTCCGCATACCGCAGCACGCGACATAGCTTTGAAGACGATAAGGACAACCGTTTCAGAGAGAAGAGAGACCAATGTGACGATCTGGCTTCAAGTCGATTCGAGACCTAATGACGAAATCGAACGGATTTCTCAGGTTTTTACTACATATGAACACTTTTCACATTCTCCCATGCAACTCGGCTGCTAGTCCTCCTTTCATGAAGAATCTTAAGGCCCTAGCTCATGTCCAAAGCACCAAAGCCAGCTAAAAAGTCAATAATCGATACCTAAAACTTGAATTGTACTACTTCTTACTGGCTGTTACATCAACTTAGAAGCTTCATCTGTGTTCTACTATGGTGCTTTTAGTGTCTCCGCATACCGCAGCACGCGACATAGGTTTGCAGACGATAAGTACAACCGTTTCAGAGAGACGTGCAGCCAATATGACGACCTGGCTTTAAGTCGATTCGATAACAAATGACGAAAACGGACGGATTTCTCAGGTTTTTACTACATATGAACACTTTTCACATTCTCCCGTGCAACGCGGCTGCTAGTCCTCCTTTCATGCACAATCTTAAGGTCCTAGCCCATGTCCAAAGAACCAAAGCCTGCTACAAAGTCAATAATCGATACCTAGAACTTGAATTGTACTACTTCTTACTGGCTATTACATCAACTTAGAAGCTTCATCTGTGTTATACTACGGTGCTTTTAGTGTCTCCGGATACCGCAACACGCGACATAGCTTAGCAGACGATAAGTACAACCGTTTCAGACAGAAGAGCGGCCAATGTGACGATCTGGCATTGAGTTGATTCGATAACAAATGACGAAAACGGACGGATTTCTCAGGTTTTTACTACATATGAACACTTTTCACATTCTCCCGTGCAACTCGGTTGCTATTCCTCCTTTCATGCAGAATCTTAAGGTCCTAGCTCATGTCCAAGGCACCAAAGCCAGCTAAAAAGTCAATAATCGATACCTAAAACTTGAATTGTACTGCTTCTTACTGGCTATTACATCAACTTAGAAGTTTCATCTGTGTTCTACTATGGTGCTTTTAGTGTCTCCGCATACCGCAGCACGCGACATAGCTTTGCAGACGATGAGTACAACCGTTTCAGGGAGAAGAGCGGCCAATGTGACGATCTGGAATTAAGTCGATTCGATAACAAATGACGAAAACGGACGGATTTCTCAGGTTTTTACTACATATGAACACTTTTCACATTCTCCCGTGCAACTCGGCTGCTAGTCCTCATTTCATGCAGAATCTTAAGGTCCTAGCTCATGTCCAAGGCACCAAAGCCAGCTAAAAAGTCAATAATCGATACCTAAAACTTGAATTGTACTACTTCTTACTGGCTATTACATCAACTTAGAAGTTTCATCTGTGTTCTACTATGGTGCTTTTAGTGTCTCCGCATAGCGCAGCACGCGACATAGCTTTGCAGACGACGAGTACAACCGTTTCAGGGAGAAGAGCGGCCAATGTGACGATCTGGCTTTATGTCGATTCGATAACAAATGACGAAAACGAACGGATTTCTCAGGTTTTTACTACATATGAACACTTTTCACATTCTCCCGTGCAACTCGGCTGCTAGTCCTCCTTTCATGCAGAATCTTAAGGTCCTAGCTCATGTCCAAGGCACCAAAGCCAGCTAAAAAATCAATAATCGATACCTAAAACTTGAATTGTACTACTTCTTACTGGCTATTACATCAACTTAGAAGTTTCATATGTGTTCTACTATGGTGCTTTTAGTGTCTCCTGATACCTCAGCACGCGACATAGCTTTGCAGACATTAAGTACAACCGTTTCAGAGAGAAGAGCGGCCAATGTGACGATCTGGCTTTGAGTCGATTCGATAACAAATGACGAAAACGGACGGTTTTCTCAGGCTTTTACTACATGTGAACACTTTTCTCATTCTCCCGTGCAACTCGGCTGCTATTCCTCCTTTCATGCAGAATCTTAAGGTCCTAGCTCATGTCCAAGGCACCAAAGCCAGCTAAAAAGTCAATAATCGATACCTAAAACTTGAATTGTACTACTTCTTACTGGCTATTACAACAACTTAGAAGCTTCATCTGTGTCCTACTATGGTGCTTTAAGTGTCTCCGAATACCGCAGCACGCGAATAAGCTTTGCAGACGATAAGTACAACCGTTTCAGAGAGAAGAGCGGAAAATGTGACGATCTGGCTATAAGTCGATTCGGTAACAAATGACGAAAACGGACATATTTCTCAGGTTTTTACTACATATGAACACTTTTCACATTCTCCCATGCAAGTCGGCTGCTAGTCCTCCTTTCATGCACAATCTTAAGGTCCTAGCCCATGTCCAAAGCACCAAAGCCTGCTAAAAAGTCAATAATCGATGCCTAGAACTTGAATTGTACTACTTCTTACTGGCTATTACATCAACTTAGAAGCTTCATCTGTGTTCTACTACGGTGCTTTTAGTGTCTCCGTATACCGCAACACGCGAAATAGCTTAGCAGACGATAAGTACAACCTCTTCAGACATAAGAGCGGCCAATGCGGCGATCTGGCTTTAAGTCGATTCGATTACAAATGACGAAAACGGACGGATTTCTCAGGCTTTTACTACATATGAACACTTTTCACATTCTCCCGTGCAACTCGGCTTCTATTCCTCCTTTCATGCAGAATCTTAAGGTCCTAGCTCATGTCCAAGGCACCAAAGCCAGCTAAAAAGTAAATAATCGATACCTAAAACTGGAATTGTACTACTTCTTACTGGCTATTACATCAACTTAGAAGTTTCATCTGTGTTCTACTATGGTGCTTTTAGTGTCTCCGCATAGCGCAGCACTCGACATAGCTTTGCAGACGATAAGTACAAACGTTTCAGGGAGAAGAGCGGCCAATGTGACGATCTGGCTTTAAGTCGATTCGAATACAAATGACGAAAACGGACGGATTTCTCAGGTTTTTACTACATATGAACACTTTTCACATTCTCCCGTGCAACTCGGCTGCTAGTCCTCCTTTCATGCAGAATCTTAAGGTCCTAGCTCATGTCCAAGGCACCAAAGCCAGCTAAAAAGTCAATAATCGATACCTAAAACTTGAATTGTACTACTTCTTACTGGCTATTACATCAACTTAGAAGTTTCATCTGTGTTCTACTATGGTGCTTTTAGTGTCTCCGCATACCGCAGCACGCGACATAGCTTTGCAGACATTAAGTACAACCGTTTCAGAGAGAAGAGCGGGCAATGTGACGATCTGGCTTTGAGTCGATTCGATAACAAATGACGAAAACGGACGGATTTCTCAGGTTTTTACTACATATGAACACTTTTCACATTCTCCCGTGCAACTTGGCTGCTATTCCTCCTTTCATGCAGAATCTTAAGGTCCTAGCTCATGTCCAAGGCACCAAAGCCACCTAAAATGTCAATAATCTATACCTAAAACTTGAATTGTACTACTTCTTACTGGCTATTACATCAACTTAGAAGGTTCATCTGTGTTCTACTATGGTGCTTTTAGTGTCTCCTGATACCTCAGCACGCGACATAGCTTTGCAGACATTAAGTACAACCGTTTCAGAGAGAAGAGCAGGCAATGTGACGATCTGGCTTTGAGTCGATTCGATAACAAATGACGAAAACGGACGGATTTCTCAGGTTTTTACTACATATGAACACTTTTCACATTCTCCCGTGCAACTTGGCTGCTATTCCTCCTTTCATGCAGAATCTTAAGGTCCTAGCTCATGTCCAAGGCACCAAAGCCACCTAAAATGTCAATAATCTATACCTAAAACTTGAATTGTACTACTTCTCACTGGCTATTACATCAACTTAGGAGTTTCATGTGTGTTCTACTATGGTGCTTTTAGTGTCTGCGCATACCGCAGCACGCGACATAGCTTTGCAGACGATAAGGACAACCGTTTCAGAGAGAAGAGCGGCCAATGTGACGATCTGGCTTCAAGTCGATTCGAGAGCTAATGACGAAATCGAACGGATTTCTCAGGTTTTTACTACATATGAACACTTTTCACATTCTCCCATGCAACTCGGCTGCTAGTCCTCCTTTCATGCAGAATCTTAAGGTCCTAGCTCATGTCCCAGGCACCAAAGCGAGCTAAAAAGTCAATAATCGATACCTAAAACTTGAAATGTACTACTTCTTACTGGCTATTACATCAACTTAGAAGTTTCATGTGTGTTCTACTATGGTGCTTTTAGTGTCTCCGCCTACCGCAGCACGCGACATAGCTTTGCAGAAGATAAGGACAACCGTTTCAGGGAGAAGAGCGGCCAATATGACGATCTGGCTTTAAGTCGATTCGATAACAAATGACGAAAACGGACGGATTTCTCAGGTTTTTACTACATATGAACACTTTTCACATTCTCCCGTGCAACTCGGTTGCTAGTCCTCCTTTCATGCAGAATCTTAAGGTCCTAGCTCATGTCCAAGGCACCAAATCAGCTAAAAAATCAATAATCGATACGTAAAACTTGAATTGTACTACTTCTTATTGCTATTACATCAACTTAGAAGGTTCATCTGTGTTCTACTATGGTGCTTTTAGTGTCTCCTGATACCTCAGCTCGCGACATAGCTTTGCAGACATTAAGTACAACCGTTTCAGAGAGAAGAGCGGCCAATGTGACGATCTGGCTTTGAGTCGATTCGATAAAAAATGACGGAAACGGACGGATTTCTCATGTTTTTACTACATATGAACACTTTCACATTCTCCCATGCAACTCGGCTGCTATTCCTCGTTTCATGCAGAATCTTAAGGTCCTAGCTCATGTCCAAGGCACCAAAGCCAGCTAAAAAGTCAATAATCTATACCTAAAACTTGAATTGTACTACTTCTTACTGGCTATTACATCAACTTAGAAGTTTCATGTGTGTTCTACTATGGTGCTTTTAGTGTCTCCGCATACCGCAGCACGCGACATAGCTTTGCAGACGATAAGGTAAACCGTTTCAGAGGGAAGAGCGGCCAATGTGACGATCTGGCTTCAAGTCGATTCGAGAGCTAATGACGAAAACGGACGGATTTCTCAGGTATTTACTACATATGAACACTTTTCACATTCTCCCGTGCAACGCGGCTGCTAGTCCTCCTTTCATGCAGAATCTTAAGGTCCTAGCTCATGTCCAAGCCACCAAAGCCAGCTAAAAAGTCAATAATCGATACCTAAAACTTGATTTGTACTACTTCTTACTGGCTATTACATCAACGTAGAAGCTTCATCTGTGTCCTACTATGGTGCTTTAAGTGTCTCCGAATACCGCAGCACGCGACATAGCTTTGCAGACGATAAGTACAACCGTTTCAGAGAGAAGAGCGGCCAATGTGACGATCTGGCTTGAAGTCGATTCGATAGCAAATGACGAAAACGGACATATTTCTCAGGTTTTTACTACATATGAACACTTTTCACATTCTCCCGTACAAGTCGGCTGCTAGTCCTCCTTTCATGCACAATCTTAAGGTCCTAGCCCATGTCCAAAGCACCAAAGCCTGTTAAAAAGTCAATAATCGATACCTTGAACTTGAATTGTACTACTTCTTACTGGCTATTACATCAACTTAGAAGCTTCATCTGTGTTCTACTACGGTGCTTTTCGTGTCTCCGGATACCGCAATACGCGACATAGCTTAGCAGACGATAAGTACAAACGTTTCAGGGAGAAGATCGGCCAATGCGGCGATCTGGCTTTAAGTCGATTCGATAACAAATGACGAAAACGGACGGATTTCTCAGGTTTTTACTACATATGAACACTTTTCACATTCTCCCGTGCAACTCGGCTGCTAGTCCTCCTTTCATGCAGAATCTTAAGGTCCTAGCTCATGTCCAAGGCACCAAAGCCAGCTAAAAAGTCAATAATCGATACCTAAAACTTGAATTGTACTACATCTTACTGGCTATTACATCAACTTAGAAGTTTCATCTGTGTTCTACTATGGTGCTTTTAGTGTCTCCGCATACCGCAGCACGCAAAATAGCTTTGCAGACGATGAGTGCAACCGTTTCAGGAAGAAGAGCGGCCAATGTGACGATCTTGCCTTAAGTCGATTCGAGAGCTAATGACGAAAACGGACGGATTTCTCAGGATTTTACTACATATGAACACTTTTCACATTCTCCCGTGCAACTCGGCTGCTAGTCCACCTTTCATGCAGAATCTTAAGGTCCTAGCTCATGTCCAAGGCACCAAAGCCAGCTAAAAAGTCAATAATCGATACCTAAAACTTGAATTGTACTACTTCTTACTGGCCATTACTTCAACTTAGGAGCTTCATGCGTGATCTACTATGGTGCTTTGAGTGTCTCCACATACCGCAGCACGAGACATAGCTTTGCAGATGATAAATGCAACCGTTTCTGAGAGAAGAGCGGCCAATGTGACGATATATCTTTAAGTCGATTCGATAACAAATGAAGAAAACGGACGGATTTCTCAGGTTTTTACTACATATGAACACTTTTCACATTCTCCCGTGCAACTCGGCTGCTATTCCTCCTTTCATGCAGAATCTGAAGGTCCTAGCTCATGTCCAAGGCACCAAAGCCAGCTAAAAAGGCAATAATCGATACCTAAAACTTGAACTGTACTACTTCTTACTGGCTATTACATCAACTTAGAAGCTTTATCTGTGTTCTACTATGGTGCTTTTAATGTCTCTGCATACCGCAGCACGCGACATAGCTTTGCAGACGATAAGTACAACCGTTACAGAGAGAAGAGCGGCCAATGTGACGATCTGGCTTCAAGTCGATTCGATAGCTAATGACGAAATCGAACGGATTTCTCGGGTTTTTACTACATATTAACACTTTTCACATTCTCCCATGCAACTCTGCTGCTAGTCCTCCTTTCATGCAGAATCTTAAGGCCCTAGCTCATGTACAAAGCACCAAAGCCAGCTAAAAAGTCAATAATCGATACCTAAAACTTGAATTGTACTACTTCTTACTGGCTGTTACATCAACGTAGAAGCTTCATCTGTGTTCTACTATGGTGCTTTTAGTGTCTCCGCATACCGCAGCACGCGACATAGCTTTGCAGACGATAAGTACAACCGTTTCAGAGAGACGAGCGCCCAATGTGACGACCTGGCTTTAAGTCGATTCGATAACAAATGACGAAAACGGACGGATTTCTCTGGTTTATTCTACATATGAACACTTTTCACATTCTCCCGTGAAACGCGGCTGCTAGTCCACCTTTCATGCAGAATCTTAAGGTCCTCGCTCATGTCCAAGGCACCAAAGCCAGCTATAAAGTCAATAATCGATACCTAAAACTTGAATTGTGCTACATCTTACTGGCTATTACATCAAATTAGAAGCTTCATCTGTGTTCTAACATGGTGCTTTTAGTGTCTCCGGATACCGCAACACGCGACATAGCTTAGCAGACAATAAATACAACCGTTTCAGACAGAAGAGCGGCCAATGCGGCGATCTGGCTGTAAGTCGATTCGATAACAAATGACGAAAACGGACGGATTTCTCAGGTTTTTACTACATATGAACACTTTTCACATTCTCCCGTGCAACTGGGCTCCTAGTCCTCCTTTCTTGCAGAATCTTAAGGTCCTAGCTCATGTCCAAGGCACCAAAGACAGCTAAAAAATCAATAATCGATCTAAAACGTGAATTGTACTACTTCTTACTTGCTATTACATCAACTTAGAAGCTTCATCTGTGTCCTACTATGGTGCTTTTAGTGTCTCCGAATAAAGCAGCACACGACATAGCTTTGCAGACGACAAGTACAACCGTTTCAGAGAGAAGAGCGAACAATGTAACGATCTGGCTTTAAGTCGATGCGATAACAAATGACGAAAACTTACGGATTTCTCAGGTTTTTACTACATATGAACACTTTTCACATTCTCCCATGCAACTCGGCTGCTAGTACTCCTTTCATGCAGAATCTTAAGGTCCTAGCTCATGTCCAAGGCACCAAAGCCAGCTAAAAAGTCAATAATCGATACCTAAAACTTGAATTGTACTACTTCTTACTGGCTACTACATCAACTTAGAAGCTTCACTTGTGTCCTACTATGGTGCTTTTAGTGTCTCCGCATACCGCAACACGCGACATATCTTTGCAGACGATAAGGACAACCGTTTCAGAGAGAGGAGCGGCCAATGTGACGATCTGGCTTTGAGTCGATTCGTTAACAAATGACGAAAACGGACGGATTTCTCAGGTTTTTACTACATATGAACACTTTTCACATTCTCCAGTGCAACTAGGCTGCTAGTCCTCCTTTCATGCAGAATCTTAAGGTCCTAGCTCATGTCCAAGGCACCAAAGCCAGCTAAAAAATCAATAATCGATATCTAAAACTTGAATTGTACTACTTCTTACTGGCTATTACATCAACTTAGAAGCTTCATCTGTGTTCTACTATGGTGCTTTTAGTGTCTCCGCATAACGCAGCACGCGACATAGCCTTGCAGACGATAAGTACAACCGTTTCAGAGAGAAGAGCGGCCAATGTAACGATCTGGCTTTAAGTCGATTCGATAACAAATGACGAAAACGGACGGATATCTCAGGTTTTTACTACATATGAACACTTTTCACATTCTCCCATGCAACTAGGCTGCTAGTCCTCCTTTCATGCAGAATCTTAAGGTCCTAGCTCAGGTCCAAGGCACCAAAGCCAGCTAAAAAATCAATAATCGATACCTAAAACTTGAATTGTACTACTTCTTACTGGCTATTACATCAACTTAAAAGCTTCATCTGTGTTCTACTATGGTGCTTTTAGTGTCTGCGCATACCGCAACACGCGACATATCTTTGCAGACGATAAGGACAACCGTTTCAGAGGGAAATGCGGCCAATGTGACGATCTTCCTTTGAGTCGATTCGTTAACAAATGACGAAAACGGACGGATTTCTCAGGTTTTTACTACATATGAACACTTTTCACATTCTGCCGTGCAACTCGGCTGCTAGTCCTCCTTTCATGCAGAATCTTAAGGTCCTAGCTCATGTCCAAGGCACCAAAGCCAGCTAAAAAGTCAATAATCGATACCTAAAACTTGAATTGTACTACTTCTTACTGGCTATTACTTCAACTTAGGAGCTTCATGCGTGATCTACTATGGTGCTTTGAGTGTCTCCACATACCGCAGCACGAGACATAGCTTTGCAGATGATAAATGCAACCGTTTCTGAGAGAAGAGCGGCCAATGTGACGATATATCTTTAAGTCGATTCGATAACAAATGAAGAAAACGGACGGATTTCTCAGGTTTTTACTACATATGAACACTTTTCACATTCTCCCGTGCAACTCGGCTGCTATTCCTCCTTTCATGCAGAATCTTAAGGTCCTAGCTCATGTCCAAGGCACCAAAGCCAGCTAAAAAGGCAATAATCGATACCTAAAACTTGAACTGTACTACTTCTTACTGGCTATTACATCAACTTAGAAGCTTTATCTGTGTTCTACTATGGTGCTTTTAATGTCTCTGCATACCGCAGCACGCGACATAGCTTTGCAGACGATAAGTACAACCGTTACAGAGAGAAGAGCGGCCAATGTGACGATCTGGCTTCAAGTCGATTCGATAGCTAATGACGAAATCGAACGGATTTCTCAGGTTTTTACTACATATTAACACTTTTCACATTCTCCCATGCAACTCTGCTGCTAGTCCTCCTTTCATGCAGAATCTTAAGGCCCTAGCTCATGTACAAAGCACCAAAGCCAGCTAAAAAGTCAATAATCGATACCTAAAACTTGAATTGTACTACTTCTTACTGGCTGTTACATCAACGTAGAAGCTTCATCTGTGTTCTACTATGGTGCTTTTAGTGTCTCCGCATACCGCAGCACGCGACATAGCTTTGCAGACGATAAGTACAACCGTTTCAGAGAGACGAGCGCCCAATGTGACGACCTGGCTTTAAGTCGATTCGATAACAAATGACGAAAACGGACGGATTTCTCTGGTTTATTCTACATATGAACACTTTTCACATTCTCCCGTGAAACGCGGCTGCTAGTCCACCTTTCATGCAGAATCTTAAGGTCCTCGCTCATGTCCAAAGCACCAAAGCCAGCTATAAAGTCAATAATCGATACCTAAAACTTGAATTGTGCTACATCTTACTGGCTATTACATCAAATTAGAAGCTTCATCTGTGTTCTAACATGGTGCTTTTAGTGTCTCCGGATACCGCAACACGCGACATAGCTTAGCAGACAATAAATACAACCGTTTCAGACAGAAGAGCGGCCAATGCGGCGATCTGGCTGTAAGTCGATTCGATAACAAATGACGAAAACGGACGGATTTCTCAGGTTTTTACTACATATGAACACTTTTCACATTCTCCCGTGCAACTGGACTCCTAGTCCTCCTTTCTTGCAGAATCTTAAGGTCCTAGCTCATGTCCAAGGCACCAAAGCCAGCTAAAAAATCAATAATCGATCTAAAACGTGAATTGTACTACTTCTTACTTGCTATTACATCAACTTAGAAGGTTCATCTGTGTCCTACTATGGTGCTTTTAGTGTCTCCGAATAAAGCAGCACACGACATAGCTTTGCAGACGACAAGTACAACCGTTTCAGAGAGAAGAGCGGCCAATGTAACGATCTGGCTTTAAGTCGATGCGATAACAAATGACGAAAAATTACGGATTTCTCAGGTTTTTACTACATATGAACACTTTTCACATTCTCCCATGCAACTCGGCTGCTAGTACTCCTTTCATGCAGAATCTTAAGGTCCTAGCTCATGTCCAAGGCACCAAAGCCAGCTAAAAAGTCAATAATCGATACCTAAAACTTGAATTGTACTACTTCTTACTGGCTACTACATCAACTTAGAAGCTTCACTTGTGTCCTACTATGGTGCTTTTAGTGTCTCCGCATACCGCAACACGCGACATATCTTTGCAGACGATAAGGACAACCGTTTCAGAGAGAGGAGCGGCCAATGTGACGATATGGCTTTGAGTCGATTCGTTAACAAATGACGAAAACGGACGGATTTCTCAGGTTTTTACTACATATGAACACTTTTCACATTCTCCAGTGCAACTCGGCTGCTAGTCCTCCTTTCATGCAGAATCTTAAGGTCCTAGCTCATGTCCAAGGCACCAAAGCCAGCTAAAAAATCAATAATCGATATCTAAAACTTGAATTGTACTACTTCTTACTTGCTATTACATCAACTTAGAAGCTTCATCTGTGTTCTACTATGGTGCTTTTAGTGTCTCCGCATAACGCAGCACGCGACATAGCTTTGCAGACGATAAGTACAACCGTTTCAGAGAGAAGAGCGGCCAATGTAACGATCTGGCTTTAAGTCGATTCGATAACAAATGACGAAAACGGACGGATATCTCAGGTTTTTACTACATATGAACACTTTTCACATTCTCCCATGCAACTCGGCTACTAGTCCTCCTTTCATGCAGAATCTTAAGGTCATAGCTCATGTCCAAGACACCAAAGCCAGCTAAAAAGTCAATAATCGATATATAAAACTTGAATTGTACTACTTCTTACTGGCTATTACATCAACTTAGAAGTTTCATCTGTGTTCTACTATGGTGCTTTTAGTGTCTCCGAATACCGCAGCACGCGACATAGCTTTGCAGACGATAAGTACAACCGTTTCAGAGAGAAGAGCGGCCAATGTGACGATGTGGCTTTAAGTCGATTCGATAACAAATGACGAAAACGGACGGATTTCTCAGGTTTTTACTACATATGAACAGTTTCCACATTCTCCCGTCCAACTAGGCTGCTAGTCCTCCTTTCATGCAGAATCTTAAGGTCCTAGCTCAGGTCCAAGGCAGCAAAGCCAGCTAAAAAATCAATAATCGATACCTAAAACTTGAATTGTACTACTTCTTACTGGCTATTACATCAACTTAAAAGCTTCATCTGTGTTCTACTATGGTGCTTTTAGTGTCTGCGCATACCGCAACACGCGACATATCTTTGCAGACGATAAGGACAACCGTTTCAGAGGGAAGAGCGGCCAATGTGACGATCTTCCTTTGAGTCGATTCGTTAACAAATGACGAAAGCGGACGGATGTCTCAGGTTTTTACTACATATGAACACTTTTCACATTCTGCCGTGCAACTCGGCTGCTAGTCCTCCTTTCATGCAGAATCATAAGGTCCTAGCTCACGTCCAAGGCACCAAAGCCAGCTAAAAAGTCAATAATCGATACCTTAAACTTGAATTGTACTACTTCTTACTGGCTATTACATCAACTTAGAAGGTTCATCTATGTTCTACTATGGTGCTTTTAGTGTCTCCTAATACCGCAGCACGCGACATAGCTTTGCAGACATTAAGTACAACTGTATCATAGGGAAGAGCGGCCAATGTGACGATCAGGCTTTAAGTGGATTCGAGAACAAAAGACGAAAACGGACGAATTTTTCAGGTTTTTACTACATATGAACACTTTTCACATTCTCCCATGCAACTCGGGTGCTAGACCTCCTCTCATGCAGAGTCTTACGGTCCTAGCTCATGTCCAAGGCACCAAAGCCAGCTAAAATGTCAATAATCGATACCTAAAACTTGATTTGTACTACTTCTTACTGGCTATTACATCAACTTAGAAGCTTCATCTGTGTTCTACTACGGTGCTTTTAGTGTCTCCACGTACCGCAACACGAGACATAGCTTTGCAGGCGATAAGTACCACCGTTTCAGAGAGAAGAGCGGCCAATGTGACGATCTGGCTTTAAGTCGATTCGATAACAAATGACGGAAACGGACGGTTTTCTCAGGTTTTTACTACATATGAACACTTTTCAGATTCTCCCGTGAAACTCGGCTGCTAGTCCTCCTTTCATGCAGAATCTTAAGGTCCTAGCGCATGTCCAAGGCACCAAAGCCAGCTAAAAAGTCAATAATCGATACCTAAAACTTGAATTGTACTACTTCTTACTGGCTATTACATCAACTTAGAAGCTTCATCTGTGTTCTATTATGGTGCTTTTAGTGTCCCCTGATACCGTAGCACGCGACATAGCTTTGCAGACATTAAGTACAACCGTTTCATAGAGAAGAGCGTCCAATGTGACGATCAGGCTTTAAGTCGATTCGAGAACAAATGATGAAAACTTACGGATTTCTCAGGTTTTTACTACATATGAACACTTTTCACATTCTCCCATGCAACTCGGCTGCTAGTACTCCTTTCATGCAGAATCTTAAGGTCCTAGCTCATGTCCAAGGTACCAAATCCAGCTAAAAAGTCAATAATCGATACCTAAAACTTGAACTGTACTACTTTTATTGGCTATTACATCAACTTAGAAGCTTCATCTGTGTTCTACTATGGTGCTTTTAGTGTCTCCTCATACCGCAGCACGCGACATAGCTTTGCAGACGATAAGTAGAACCGTTTCAGAGAGAAGAGCGGCCAATGTGCCGATCTGGCTTCAAGTCGATTCGATAGCAAATGACGAAAACGAACGGATTTCTCAGGTTTTTTCTACATATGAACATTATTCACAATCTCCCGTGCAACTCGGCTGCTAGTCCTCCTTTCATGCAGAATCTTAAAGCCCTAGCTCATGTCCAAAGCACCAAAGCCAGCTAAAAAGTCAATAATCGATACCTAAAACTTGAATTGTACTACTTCTTACTGGCTATTACATCAACTTAGAAGCTTCATCTGTGTTCTACTATGGTGATTTTAGTGTCTCCGCATAACTCAGCATGCGACATAGCTTTGCAGACGATAAGTACAACCGTTTCAGGAGAAGAGCGGCCAATGTGACGATCTGGATTTAAGTCGATTCGATAACAAATTACGAAAACGGACGGAATTCTGAGGTTTTTACTACATCTGAACACTTTTCACATTCTCCCGTGCAACGCGGCTACTAGTCCTCCTTTCACGCAGAATCTTAAGGTCCTAGCTGATGTCCAAGGCACCAAAGCCAGCTAAAAAGTCAATAATCGATACCTAAAACTAGAACTGTACTACTTCTTACTGGCTATTACATCAACTTAGAAGCTGCATCTGTTTTCTACTATGGTGCTTTTAGTGTCTCCACATACCGCAGCACGTGACATAGCTTTGCAGACGATAAGTACAACCGTTTCAGAGAAGAGCGTCCAATGTGACGACCTGGCTTTAAGTCGAATCAATAACAAATGACGAAAACGGACGGAATTCTCATTTTTTTACTACATATGAACACGTTTCACATTCTCCCATGCAACTCGGCTGCTAGTCCTCCTTTCATGCAGAATCTTAAGGACCTAGCTCATGTCCAAGGCACCAAAGCCAGCTAAAAAGTCAATAATCGATACCTAAAACCTGAACTGTACTACTTCTTACTGGCTAATACATCAACTTAGAAGCTTCATCTGTGTTCTACTATGGTGCTTTTTAGTGTCTCCTCATACCGCAGCACGCGACATAGCTTTGCAGACGATAAGTACAACCGTTTCAGAGAGAAGAGCGGCCAATGTGACGATCTGGCTTCAAGTCGATTCGATAGCAAATGACGAAAACAAACGGATTCCTCAGGTTTTTACTACATATGAACACTTTTCACATACTCCCTTGCAACGCGGCTGCTAGTTCTCCTTTCATGCAGAATCTTAAGGTCCCAGCTCATGTCCAAGGCACCAAAGCCAGCTAAAAAGTCAATAATCGATACCTAAAACTTGAACTGTACTACTTCTTACTGGCTATTACATCAACTTAGAAGCTTCATCTGTGTTCTACTATGGTGCTTTTAGTGTCTCCGCCTACCGCAGCACGCGACATAGCTTTGCACGCGATAAGTACAACCGTTTCAGAGAGAAGAGCGGTCAATGTGACGATCTGGCTTTAAGTCGATTCGATAACAAATGACGAAAACGGACGGAATTCTCAGATTTTTACTACATATGAACACTTTTCACATTCTCCCGTGCAACTCGGCTGCTAGTCCTCCTTTCATGCAGAATCTTAAGGTCCTAGCTCATGTCCAAAGCACCAAAGCCAGCTAAAAAGTCAATAATGGATACCTAAAACTTGAATTGTACTACTTCTTACTGGCTGTTACATCAACTTAGAAGCTTCATCTGTGTTCTACTATGGTGCTTTTAGTGTCTCCGCATACCGCAGCACGCGACATAGCTTTGAAGACGATAAGTACAACCGTTTCAGAGAGAAGAGCGGCCAATGTGACGATCTGGCTTCAAGACGATTCTATAGCAAATGACGAAAACGAACGGTTTCCTCATAATTTTACTACATATGAACACTTTTCACATTCTCCCACGCAACTCGGCTGCTAGTCCTCCTTTCATGCAGAATCTTAAGGTCCTAGCTCATGTCCAAAGCACCAAAGCCAGCTAAAAAGTCAGTTATCGATACCTAAAACTTGAATTGTACTACTTCTTACTGGCTGTTACATCAACTTAGAAGCTTCATCTGTGTTCTACTATGGTGCTTTTAGTGTCTCCGAATACCGCAGCACGCGACATAGCTTTGCAGACGATAAGTACAACCGTTTCAGAGAGAAGAGCGGCCAATTTGACGATCTGGCTTTAAGTCGATTCGATAACAAATGACGAAAACGGACGGATTTTTCAGGTTTTTACTACATATGAACACTTTTCACATACTCCCTTGCAACGCGGCTGCTAGTCCTCCTTCCATGCAGAATCTTAAGGTCCTAGCTCATGTCCAAGGCACCAAACCCAGCTAAAAAGTCAATAATCGATACCTAAAACTTGAACTGTACTGCTTCTTACTGGCTATTACATCAACTTAGAAGCTTCATCTGTGTTCTACTATGGTGCTTTTAGTGTCTCCGAATACCGCAGCACGCGACATAGCTTTGCAGACGATAAGTACAACCGTTTCAGAGAGAAGAGCGGCCAATGTAACGATCTGGCTTTAAGTCGATTCGATAACAAATGACGAAAACGGACGGATTTTTCAGGTTTTTACTACATATGAACACTTTTCACATTCTCCCGTGCAACTCGGCAGCTAGCCCTCCTTTCATGCAGAATCTAAAAGTCCAAGCTCATGTCCAAGGCACCAAAGCCAGCTAAAAAGTCAATAATCGATACCTAAAACTTGAATTCTATTACTTCTTACTGGCAATTACATCAACTTAGAAGCTTCATCTATGTTCTACTATGGTGCTTTTAGTGTCTCCACATACCGCAGCCCGCGGCATAGCTTTGCAGACGATATGAGCAACCATTCGGAGAGAAGAGCGGCCAATGTGACGATTTGGCTTTAAGTCGATTCGATAACAAATGACGAAAACGGACGGATTTCTCAGGTTTTTGCTACATATGAATACTTTTCACATTCTCCTGTGCAACGCGGCAGCTAGTCCTCTTTTCATGCAGAATCGTAAGGTCCTAGCTCATGTCCAAGGCACCAAAGCCAGCTAAAAAGTCAATAATCGATACCTAAAACTTCATTTGTACTACTTCTTACTGGCTATTACATCAACTTAGAAGCTTCATCTGTGTTCTACTATGGTGCTTTTAGTGTCTCCGAATACCGTAGCACGCGACATAGCTTTGCAGTCGATAAGTACAACCGTTTCAGAGAGAAGAGCGGCCAATGTGACGATATGGCTTTAAGTCGATTCGATAACAAATGACGAAAACGGACGGATTTCTCAGGTTTTTACTACATATGAACACTTTTCACATACTCCCTTGCAACGCGGCTGCTAGTCCTCCTTTCATGGAAAATCTTAAGGTCCTAGCTAATGTCCAATTCACCAAAGCCAGCTAAAAAGTCAATAATCGATACCTAAAACTTGAACTGTACTATTTCTTACTGGCTATTACATCAACTTAGAAACTTCATCTGTGTTCTACTATGGTGCTTCTAGTGTCTCCGCCTACCGCAGCACCCGACATAGCTTTGCACACGATAAGTACAACCATTTCAGAGAGAAGAGCGGCCAATGTGACGATCTGGCTTTAAGTCGATTCGATTACAAATGATGAAAACGAACGGATTTCTCAGGTTTTTACTACATATGAACACTTTTCACATTCTCCCGTGCAACTCGGCTGCTAGTCCTCCTTTTATGCAGAATCTAAAGGTCCAAGCTCATGTCCAAGGCACAAAGCCAGCTAAAAAGTCAATAATCGATACATAAAACTTGAATTGTACAACATCTTACTGGCTATTACATCAACTTAGAAGCTTCATCCGTGTTCTACTATGGTGCTTTTCGTGTCCCCGCATACCGCAGCAAGCGACATAGCTTTGCGGACAATAAGTACAACCGTTTCAGAGAGAAGAGCAGCCAATATGACGACCTGGCTTTAAGACGATTCGATAACAAATGACGAAAACGGACGGAATTCTCAGGTTTTTACTACATGTGAACACTTTTCACATTCTCCCATGCAACGCGGCTGCTAGTCCTCCTTTCATGCAGAATCTTAATCTCCAGCTCATGTCCAAGGCACCAAAGCCAGCTAAAAAGTCAATAATCGATACTTAAAACTTGAATTGTACTACTTCTTACTGGCTATTACATCAACTTAGAAGCTGCATCTGTGTTCTACTATGGTGCTTTTAGTGTCTCCACATACCGCAGCACGTGACATAGCTTTGCAGACGATAAGTACTACCGTTTCAGAGAGAAGAGCGTCCAATGTGACGACCTGGCTTTAAGTCGATTCGATAACAAATGACGAAAACGGACGGAATTCTCAGGTTTTTACTACATATGAACACTTTTCACATTCTCCCATGCAACTCGGCTGCTAGTCCTCCTTTCATGCAGAATCTTAAGGTCCTAGCTCATGTCCAAGGCACCAAAGCCAGCTAAAAAGTCAATAATCGATACCTAAAACCTGAACTGTACTACTTCTTACTGGCTAATACATCAACTTAGAAGCTTCATCTGTGTTCTACTATGGTGCTTTTTAGTGTCTCCTCATACCGCAGAACTCGACATAGCTTTGCAGACGATAAGTACAACCGTTTCAGAGAGTAGAGCGGCCAATGTGACGACCTGGCTTTAGGTCGATTCGATAACAAATGATGGAAACGGACGGATTTCTCAGGTTTTTACTACATATGAACACTTTTCACATTCTCCCGTGCAACTCGGCTGCTAGTCCTCCTTTCATGCAGAATGTTAATATCCAGCCCATGTCCAAGGCACCAAAGCCAGCTAAAAAGTCAATAATCGATACTTAAAACTTGAATTGTACTACTTCTTACTGGCTATTACATCAACTTAGAAGCTTCATCTGTGTTCTACTATGGTGCTTTTAGTGTCTCCACATACCGCAGCACGCGACATAGCTTTGCACGCGATAAGTACAACCATTTCAAAGGGAAGAGCGGCCAATGTGACGATCTGGCTTTAAGTCGATTCGATTACAAATGATGAAAACGAACGGATTTCTCAGGTTTTTACTACATTTGAACACTTTTCACATGCTCCCGTGCAACTCGGCAGCTAGCACTCCTTTCATGCAGAATCTAAAAGACCAAGCTCATGTCCAAGGCACCAAAGCCAGCTAAAAAGTCAATAATCGATACCTAAAACTTGAATTCTATTACTTCTTACTGGCAATTACATCAACTTAGAAGCTTCATCTATGTTCTACTATGGTGCTTTTAGTGTCTCCACATACCGCAGCCCGCGGCATAGCTTTGTAGACGATATGAGCAACCGTTCGGAGAGAAGAGCGGGCAATGTGACGATTTGGCTTTAAGTCGATTCGATAACAAATGACGAAAACGGACGGATTTCTCAGGTTATTACTACATATAAATACTTTTCACATTCTCCTGTGCAACGCGGCTGCTAGTCCTCTTTTCATGCAGAATCGTAAGGTCCTAGCTCATGTCCAAGGCACCAAAGCCAGCTAAAAAGTCAATAATCGATACCTAAAACTTGATTTGTACTACTTCTTACTGGATATTACATCAACTTAGAAGCTTCATCTGTGTTCTACTATGGTCCTTTTAGTGTCTCCGAATACCGTAGCACGCGACATAGCTTTGCAGTCGATAAGTACAACCGTTTCAGAGAGAAGAGCGGCCAATGTGACGATATGGCTTTAAGTCGATTCGATAACAAATGACGAAAACGGACGGATTTCTCTGGTTTTTACTACATATGAACACTTTTCACATACTCCCTTGCAACGCGGCTGCTAGTCCTCCTCTCATGGAAAATCTTAAGGTCCTAGCTAATGTCCAATTCACCAAAGCCAGCTAAAAAGTCAATAATCGATACCTAAAACTTGAACTGTACTATTTCTTACTGGCTATTACATCAACTTAGAAACTTCATCTGTGTTCTACTATGGTGCTTTTAGTGTCTCCACGTACCGCAACACGAGACATAGCTTTGCACACGATAAGTACAACCATTTCAGAGAGAAGAGCGGCCAATGTGACGATCTGGCTTTAAGTCGATTCGATTACAAATGATGAAAACCAACGGATTTCTCAGGTTTTTACTACATATGAACACCTTTCACATTCTCCCGTGCAACTCGGCTGCAAGTCCTCCTTTCATGCAGAATCTAAAGGTCCAAGCTCATGTCCAAGGCACAAAGCCAGCTAAAAAGTCAATAATCGATACATAAAACTTGAATTGTACTACTTCTTACTGGCTATTACATCAACTTAGAAGCTTCATCTGTGTTCTACTATGGTGCTTTTAGTGTTTCCGCATACCGCAGCACGCGTCATAGCTTTGCAGACGATAAGTGCAACCGTTCAGAGAGAAGAGCGGCCAATGTGACGATCTGGCTTTAAGTCGATTCGATAACAAATGACGGAAACGGACGGATTTCTCAGGTTTTTAATACAATTGAACGCTTTTCACATTCTCCAACGCAACTCGGCTGCTACTCCTCCTTTCATGCAGAATCTTAAGGACCTAGCTCATGTCCAAGGCACCAAAGCCAGCTAAAAAGTCAATAATTGATACATAAAACTTGAATTGTACTACTTCTTACTGGCTATTACATCAACTTAGAAGCTTCATCTGTGTTCTACTATGGTGCTTTTAGTGGCTCCGCATACCGCAGCACCCGACATAGCTTTGCAGACGATAAGTACAACCGTTTCAGAGAGAAGAGCGGCCAATGTGACGATCTGGCTTTAAGTCGATTCGATAACAAATAACGAAAACGGACGGAATTCTCAGATTTTTACTATATATGAACACTTTTCACATTCTCCCGTGCAACTCGGCTGCTAGTCCTCCTTTCATGCAGAATCTAAAGGTCCAAGCTCATGTCCAAGGCACAAAGCCAGCTAAAAAGTCAATAATCGATACATAAAACTTGAATTGTACTACTTCTTACTGGCTATTACATCAACTTAGAAGCTTCATCTGTGTTCTACTATGGTGATTTTAGTTTCTCCGCATAACTCAGCATGCGACATAGCTTTGCAGACGATAAGTACAACCGTTTCAGGAGAAGAGCGGCCAATGTGACGATCTGGCTTTAAGTCGATTCGATAACAAATTACGAAAACGGACGGAATTCTGAGGTTTTTACTACATCTGAACACTTTTCACATTCTCCCGTGGAACGCGGCTACTAGTCCTCCTTTCATGTAGAATCTAAAGGTCCTAGCTCATGTCCAAGGCACCAAAGCCAGCTAAAAAGTCAATAATCGATACCTAAAACTAGAACTGTACTACTTCTTACTGGCTATTACATCAACTTAGAAGCTGCATCTGTTTTCTACTATGGTGCTTTTAGTGTCTCCACATACCGCAGCACGTGACATAGCTTTGCAGACGATAAGTACAACCGTTTCAGAGAGAAGAGCGTCCAATGTGACGACCTGGCTTTAAGTCGAATCAATAACAAATGACGAAAACGGACGGAATTCTCAGGTTTTTACTACATATGAACACGTTTCACATTCTCCCATGCAACTCGGCTGCTAGTCCTCCTTTCATGCAGAATCTTAAGGTCCTAGCTCATGTCCAAGGCACCAAAGCCAGCTAAAAAGTCAATAATCGATACCTAAAACCTGAACTGTACTACTTCTTACTGGCTAATACATCAACTTAGAAGCTTCATCTGTGTTCTACTATGGTGCTTTTTAGTGTCTCCTCATACCGCAGCACGCGACATACCTTTGCAGACGATAAGTACAACCGTTTCAGAGAGAAGAGCGGCCAATGTGACGATCTGGCTTCAAGTCGATTCGATAGCAAATGACGAAAACGAACGGATTCCTCAGGTTTTTACTACATATGAACACTTTTCACATACTCCCTTGCAACGCGGCTGCTAGTTCTCCTTTCATGCAGAATCTTAAGGTCCTAGCTCATGCCCAAGGCACCAAAGCCAGCTAAAAAGTCAATAATCGATACCTAAAACTTGAACTGTACTACTTCTTACTGGCTATTACATCAACTTAGAAGCTTCATCTGTGTTCTACTATGGTGCTTTTAGTGTCTCCGCCTACCGCAGCACGCGACATAGCTTTGCACGCGATAAGTACAACCGTTTCAGAGAGAAGAGCGGTCAATGTGACGATCTGGCTTTAAGTCGATTCGATAACAAATGACGAAAACGGACGGAATTCTCAGATTTTTACTACATCTGAACACTTTTCACATTCTCCCGTGCAACGCGGATACTAGTCCTCCTTTCATGCAGAATCTTAAGGTCCTAGCTAATGTCCAAGGCACCAAAGCAAGCAAAAAAGTCAGTAATCCATACCTAAAACTTGATTTGTATTACTCCTTACTGGCAATTACATCAACTTAGAAGCTTAATCTGTGTTCTACTATGGTGCTTTTAGTGTCTCCGCATACCGCACCACGCGACATAGCTTTGAAGACGAAATGTACAACCGTTTCAGAGAGAAGAGCGGCCAATGTGACGATCTGGCTTCAAGACGATTCTATAGCAAATGACGAAAACGAACGGTTTCCTCATAATTTTACTACATATGAACACTTTTCACATTCTCCCACGCAACTCGGCTGCTAGTCCTCCTTTCATGCAGAATCTTAAGGTCCTAGCTCATGTCCAAAGCACCAAAGCCAGCTAAAAAGTCAGTTATCGATACCTAAAACTTGAATTGTACTACTTCTTACTGGCTGTTACATCAACTTAGAAGCTTCATCTGTGTTCTACTATGGTGCTTTTAGTGTCTCCGAATACCGCAGCACGCGACATAGCTTTGCAGACGATAAGTACAACCGTTTCAGAGAGAAGAGCGGCCAATGTGACGATCTGGCTTTAAGTCGATTCGATAACAAATGACGAAAACGGACGGATTTTTCAGGTTTTTACTACATATGAACACTTTTCACATACTCCCTTGCAACGCGGCTGCTAGTCCTCCTTCCATGCAGAATCTTAAGGTCCTAGCTCATGTCCAAGGCACCAAACCCAGCTAAAAAGTCAATAATCGATACCTAAAACTTGAATTGTACTACTTCTTACTGGCTATTACATCAACTTAGAAGCTTCATCTGTGTTCTACTATGGTGATTTTAGTGTCTCCGCATAACTCAGCATGCGACATAGCTTTGCAGACGATAAGTACAACCGTTTCAGGAGAAGAGCGGCCAATGTGACGATCTGGCTTTAAGTCGATTCGATAACAAATTACGAAAACGGACGGAATTCTGAGGTTTTTACTACATCTGAACACTTTTCACATTCTCCTGTGCAACGCGGCTACTAGTCCTCCTTTCATGCAGAATCTTAAGGTCCTAGCTGATGTCCAAGGCACCAAAGCCAGCTAAAAAGTCAATAATCGATACCTAAAACTAGAACTGTACCACTTCTTACTGGCTATTACATCAACTTAGAAGCTGCATCTGTGTTCTACTATGGTGCTTTTAGTGTCTCCACATACCGCAGCACGTGACATAGCTTTGCAGACGATAAGTACAACCGTTTCAGAGAGAAGAGCGTCCAATGTGACGACCTGGCTTTAAGTCGATTCGATAACAAATGACGAAAACGGACGGAATTCTCAGGTTTTTACTACATATGAACACTTTTCACATTCTCCCGTGCAACTCGGCTCCTAGTCCTCCTTTCATGCAGAATCTTAAGGTCCTAGCTCATGTCCAAAGCACCAAAGCCAGCTAAAAAGTCAATAATGGATACCTAAAACTTGAATTGTACTACTTCTTACTGGCTGTTACATCAACTTAGAAGCTTCATCTGTGTTATACTATGGTGCTTTTAGTGTCTCCACATACCGCAGAACTCGACATAGCTTTGCAGACGATAAGTGCAACCGTTTCAGAGAGAAGAGCGGCCAATGTGACGACTTTGCTTTAGGTCGATTCGATAACAAATGACGAAAACGGACGGATTTCTCAGGTTTTTACTACATATGAACACTTTTCACATTCTCCCGTGCAACTCGGCTGCTAGTCCTCCTTTCATGCAGAATGTTAATATCCAGCCCATGTCCAAGGCACCAAAGCCAGCTAAAAAGACAATAATCGATACTTAAAACTTGAATTGTACTACTTCTTACTGGCTATTACATCAACTTAGAAGCTTCATCTGTGTTCTACTATGGCGATTTTAGTGTCTCCGCATAACTTTGCACGCGACACAGCTTTGCAGACGATAAGTACAACCGTTTCAGGAGAAGAGCGGCCAATGTGACGATATGGCTTTAAGTCGATTCGATAACAAATTACGAAAACGGACGGAATTCTGAGGTTTTTACTACATCTGAACACTTTTCACATTCTCCCGTGCAACGCGGATACTAGTCCTCCTTTCATGCAGAATCTTAAGGTCCTAGCTAATGTCCAAGGCACCAAAGCAAGCAAAAAAGTCAGTAATCCATACCTAAAACTTGATTTGTATTACTCGTTATTGGCAATTACATCAACTTAGAAGCTTAATCTGTGTTCTACTATGGTGCTTTTAGTGTCTCCGCATACCGCACCACGCGACATAGCTTTGAAGACGAAAAGTACAACCGTTTCAGAGAGAAGAGCGGCCAATGTGACGATCTGGCTTCAAGACGATTCTATAGCAAATGACGAAAACGAACGGTTTCCTCATAATTTTACTACATATGAACACTTTTCACATTCTCCCACGCAACTCGGCTGCTAGTCCTCCTTTCATGCAGAATCTTAAGGTCCTAGCTCATGTCCAAAGCACCAAAGCCAGCTAAAAAGTCAGTTATCGATACCTAAAACTTGAATTGTACTACTTCTTACTGGCTGTTACATCAACTTAGAAGCTTCATCTGTGTTCTACTATGGTGCTTTTAGTGTCTCCGAATACCGCAGCACGCGACATAGCTTTGCAGACGATAAGTACAACCGTTTCAGAGAGAAGAGCGGCCAATGTGACGATCTGGCTTTAAGTCGATTCGATAACAAATGACGAAAACGGACGGATTTTTCAGGTTTTTACTACATATGAACACTTTTCACATACTCCCTTGCAACGCGGCTGCTAGTCCTCCTTCCATGCAGAATCTTAAGGTCCTAGCTCATGTCCAAGGCACCAAACCCAGCTAAAAAGTCAATAATCGATACCTAAAACTTGAATTGTACTACTTCTTACTGGCTATTACATCAACTTAGAAGCTTCATCTGTGTTCTACTATGGTGATTTTAGTGTCTCCGCATAACTCAGCATGCGACATAGCTTTGCAGACGATAAGTACAACCGTTTCAGGAGAAGAGCGGCCAATGTGACGATCTGGCTTTAAGTCGATTCGATAACAAATTACGAAAACGGACGGAATTCTGAGGTTTTTACTACATCTGAACACTTTTCACATTCTCCTGTGCAACGCGGCTACTAGTCCTCCTTTCATGCAGAATCTTAAGGTCCTAGCTGATGTCCAAGGCACCAAAGCCAGCTAAAAAGTCAATAATCGATACCTAAAACTAGAACTGTACCACTTCTTACTGGCTATTACATCAACTTAGAAGCTGCATCTGTGTTCTACTATGGTGCTTTTAGTGTCTCCACATACCGCAGCACGTGACATAGCTTTGCAGACGATAAGTACAACCGTTTCAGAGAGAAGAGCGTCCAATGTGACGACCTGGCTTTAAGTCGATTCGATAACAAATGACGAAAACGGACGGAATTCTCAGGTTTTTACTACATATGAACACTTTTCACATTCTCCCGTGCAACTCGGCTCCTAGTCCTCCTTTCATGCAGAATCTTAAGGTCCTAGCTCATGTCCAAAGCACCAAAGCCAGCTAAAAAGTCAATAATGGATACCTAAAACTTGAATTGTACTACTTCTTACTGGCTGTTACATCAACTTAGAAGCTTCATCTGTGTTATACTATGGTGCTTTTAGTGTCTCCACATACCGCAGAACTCGACATAGCTTTGCAGACGATAAGTGCAACCGTTTCAGAGAGAAGAGCGGCCAATGTGACGACTTTGCTTTAGGTCGATTCGATAACAAATGACGAAAACGGACGGATTTCTCAGGTTTTTACTACATATGAACACTTTTCACATTCTCCCGTGCAACTCGGCTGCTAGTCCTCCTTTCATGCAGAATGTTAATATCCAGCCCATGTCCAAGGCACCAAAGCCAGCTAAAAAGACAATAATCGATACTTAAAACTTGAATTGTACTACTTCTTACTGGCTATTACATCAACTTAGAAGCTTCATCTGTGTTCTACTATGGCGATTTTAGTGTCTCCGCATAACTTTGCACGCGACACAGCTTTGCAGACGATAAGTACAACCGTTTCAGGAGAAGAGCGGCCAATGTGACGATATGGCTTTAAGTCGATTCGATAACAAATTACGAAAACGGACGGAATTCTGAGGTTTTTACTACATCTGAACACTTTTCACATTCTCCCGTGCAACGCGGATACTAGTCCTCCTTTCATGCAGAATCTTAAGGTCCTAGCTAATGTCCAAGGCACCAAAGCAAGCAAAAAAGTCAGTAATCCATACCTAAAACTTGATTTGTATTACTCGTTATTGGCAATTACATCAACTTAGAAGCTTAATCTGTGTTCTACTATGGTGCTTTTAGTGTCTCCGCATACCGCACCACGCGACATAGCTTTGAAGACGAAAAGTACAACCGTTTCAGAGAGAAGAGCGGCCAATGTGACGATCTGGCTTCAAGACGATTCTATAGCAAATGACGAAAACGAACGGTTTCCTCATAATTTTACTACATATGAACACTTTTCACATTCTCCCACGCAACTCGGCTGCTAGTCCTCCTTTCATGCAGAATCTTAAGGTCCTAGCTCATGTCCAAAGCACCAAAGCCAGCTAAAAAGTCAGTTATCGATACCTAAAACTTGAATTGTACTACTTCTTACTGGCTGTTACATCAACTTAGAAGCTTCATCTGTGTTCTACTATGGTGCTTTTAGTGTCTCCGAATACCGCAGCACGCGACATAGCTTTGCAGACGATAAGTACAACCGTTTCAGAGAGAAGAGCGGCCAATGTGACGATCTGGCTTTAAGTCGATTCGATAACAAATGACGAAAACGGACGGATTTTTCAGGTTTTTACTACATATGAACACTTTTCACATACTCCCTTGCAACGCGGCTGCTAGTCCTCCTTCCATGCAGAATCTTAAGGTCCTAGCTCATGTCCAAGGCACCAAACCCAGCTAAAAAGTCAATAATCGATACCTAAAACTTGAATTGTACTACTTCTTACTGGCTATTACATCAACTTAGAAGCTTCATCTGTGTTCTACTATGGTGATTTTAGTGTCTCCGCACAACTCAGCATGCGACATAGCTTTGCAGACCATAAGTACAACCGTTTCAGGAGAAGAGCGGCCAATGTGACGATCTGGCTTTAAGTCGATTCGATAACAAATTACGAAAACGGACGGAATTCTGAGGTTTTTACTACATCTGAACACTTTTCACATTCTCCCGTGCAACGCGGCTACTAGTCCTCCTTTCATGCAGAATCTTAAGGTCCTAGCTGATGTCCAAGGCACCAAAGCCAGCTAAAAAGTCAATAATCGATACCTAAAACTAGAACTGTACCTCTTCTTACTGGCTATTACATCAACTTAGAAGCTGCATCTGTGTTCTACTATGGTGCTTTTAGTGTCTCCACATACCGCAGCACGTGACATAGCTTTGCAGACGATAAGTACAACCGTTTCAGAGAGAAGAGCGTCCAATGTGACGACCTGGCTTTAAGTCGATTCGATAACAAATGACGAAAACGGACGGAAATCTCAGGTTTTTACTACATATGAACACTTTTCACATTCTCCCATGCAACTCGGCAGCTAGCACTCCTTTCATGCAGAATCTAAAAGTCCAAGCTCATGTCCAAGGCACCAAAGCCAGCTAAAAAGTCAATAATCGATACCTAAAACTTGAATTCTATTACTTCTTACTGGCAATTACATCAACTTAGAAGCTTCATCTATGTTCTACTATGGTGCTTTTAGTGTCTCCACATACCGCAGCCCGCGGCATAGCGTTGCAGACGATATGAGCAACCGTTCGGAGAGAAGAGCGGGCAATGTGACGATTTGGCTTTAAGTCGATTCGATAACAAATGACGAGAACGGACGGATTTCTCAGGTTATTACTACATATAAATACTTTTCACATTCTCCTGTGCAACGCGGCTGCTAGTCCTCTTTTCATGCAGAATCGTAAGGTCCTAGCTCATGTCCAAGGCACCAAAGCCAGCTAAAAAGTCAATAATTGATACATAAAACTTGAATTGTACTACTTCTTACTGGCTATTACATCAACTTAGAAGCTTCATCTGTGTTCTACTATGGTGCTTTTAGTGGCTCCGCATACCGCAGCACCCGACATAGCTTTGCTGACGATAAGTACAACCGTTTCAGAGAGAAGAGCGGCCAATGTGACGATCTGGCTTTAAGTCGATTCGATAACAAATAACGAAAACGGACGGAATTCTCAGATTTTTACTATATATGAACACTTTTCACATTCTCCCGTGCAACTCGGCTGCTAGTCCTCCTTTCATGCAGAATCTTAAGGTCCTAGCTCATGTCCAAAGCACCAAAGCCAGCTAAAAAGTCAGTTATCGATACCTAAAACTTGAATTGTACTACATCTTACTGGCTGTTACATCAACTTAGAAGCTTCATCTGTGTTCTACTATGGTGCTTTTAGTGTCTCCGAATACCGCAGCACGCGACATAGCTTTGCACACGACAAGTACAACCGTTTCAGAGAGAAGAGCGGCCAATGTGACGATCTGGCTTTAAGTCGATTCGATAACAAATGACGAAAACGGACAGATTTTTCAGGTTTTTACTACATATGAACACTTTTCACATACTCCCTTGCAACGCGGCTGCTAGTCCTCCTTCCATGCAGAATCTTAAGGTCCTAGCTCATGTCCAAGTCACCAAAGCCAGCTAAAAAGTCAATAATCGATACCTAAAACTTGAATTCTATTACTTCTTACTGGCAATTACATCAACTTAGAAGCTTCATCTATGTTCTACTATGGTGCTTTTAGTGTCTCCGAATACCGCAGCCCGCGGCATAGCTTTGCAGACGATATGAGCAACCGTTCGGAGAGAAGAGCGGGCAATGTGACGATTTGGCTTTAAGTCGATTCGATAACAAATGACGAAAACGGACGGATTTCTCAGGTTTTTACTACATATGAATACTTTTCACATTCTCCTGTGCAACGCGGCTGATAGTCCTCTTTTCATGCAGAATCGTAAGGTCCTAGCTCATGTCCAAGGCACCAAAGCCAGCTAAAAAGTCAATAATCGATACCTAAAACTTGATTTGTACTACTTCTTACTGGCTATTACATCAACTTAGAAGCTTCATCTGTGTTCTACTATGGTGCTTTTAGTGTCTCCGAATACCGTAGCACGCGACATAGCTTTGCAGTCGATAAGTACAACCGTTTCAGAGAGAAGAGCGGCCAATGTGACGATATGGCTTTAAGTCGATTCGATAACAAATGACGAAAACGGACGGATTTCTCTGGTTTTTACTACATATGAACACTTTTCACATACTCCCTTGCAACGCGGCTGCTAGTCCTCCTTTCATGGAAAATCTTAAGGTCCTAGCTAATGTCCAATTCACCAAAGCCAGCTAAAAAGTCAATAATCGATACCTAAAACTTGAACTGTACTATTTCTTACTGGCTATTACATCAACTTAGAAACTTCATCTGTGTTCTACTATGGTGCTTTTAGTGTCTCCGCCTACCGCAGCACGCGACATAGCTTTGCACACGATAAGTACAACCATTTCAGAGATAAGAGCGGCCAATGTGACGATCTGGCTTTAAGTCGATTCGATTACAAATGATGAAAACCAACGGATTTCTCAGGTTTTTACTACATATGAACACCTTTCACATTCTCCCGTGCAACTCGGCTGCAAGTCCTCCTTTCATGCAGAATCTAAAGGTCCAAGCTCATGTCCAAGGCACAAAGCCAGCTAAAAAGTCAATAATCGATACATAAAACTTGAATTGTACTACTTCTTACTGGCTATTACATCAACTTAGAAGCTTCATCTGTGTTCTACTATGGTGCTTTTCGTGTCCCCGCATACCGCAGCAAGCGACATAGCTATGCGGACAATAAGTACAACCGTTTCAGAGAGAAGAGCGGCCAATATGACGACCTGGCTTTAAGACGATGCGATAACAAATGACGAAAACGGACGGAATTCTCAGGTTTTTACTACATGTGAACACTTTTCACATTCTCCCATGCAACTCGGCTACTAGACCTCCTTTCATGCAGAATCTTAAAGTCCTAGCTAATGTCCAAGGCACCAAAGCCAGCTAAAAAAGTCAATAATCGATACCTAAAACTTTAATTGTATTACTTCTTACTGGCAATTACATCTACTTAGAAGCTTCATCTGTGTTCTACTATGGTGCTTTTAGTGTCTCCGCATACCGCAGCACGCGTCATAGCTTTGCAGACGATAAGTGCAACCGTTCAAAGAGAAGAGCGGCAAATGTGACGATCTGGCTTTAAGTCGATTCGATAACAAATAACGAATACGCACGGAATTCTCAGATTTTTACTACATATGAACACTTTTCACATTCTCCCATGCAACGCGGCTACTAGTCCTCCTTTCATGCAGAATCTTAAAGTCGTAGCTAATGTCCAAGGCACCAAAGCCAGCAAAAAAGTCAATAATCGATACCTAAAACTTGAATTGTATTACTTCATACTGGCAATTACATCAACTTAGAAGCTTCATCTATGTTCTACTATGGTGCTTTTAGTGTCTCCACATACCGCAGCACGCCTCATAGCTTTGCAGACGATAAGTGCAACCGTTCGGAGAGAAAAGCGGCCAATGTGACGATCTGGCTTTATGTCGATTCGATAACAAATGACGGAAACGGACGGATTTCTCTGGTTTTTACTACATATGAACACTTTTCACATTCTCCAACGCAACTCGGCTGCTACTCCTCCTTTCATGCAGAATCTTTAGGTCCTAGCTCATGTCCAAGGCACCAAAGCCAGCTAAAAAGTCAATAATTGATACATAAAACTTGAATTGTACTACTTCTAACTGGCTATTACATCAACTTAGAAGCTTCATCTGTGTTCTACTATGGTGCTTTTAGTGTCTCCGCATACCGCAGCACCCGACATAGCTTTGCAGACGATAAGTAAAACCGTTTCAGAGAGAAGAGCGGCCAATGTGACGATCTGGCTTTAAGTCGATTCGATAACAAATAACGAAAACGGACGGAATTCTCAGATTTTTACTATATATGAACACTTTTCACATTCTCCCGTGCAACTCGGCTGCTAGTACTCCTTTCATGCAGAATCTTAAGGTCCTAGCTCATGTCCAAAGCACCAAAGCCAGCTAAAAAGTCAATAATCGATACCTAAAACTTGAATTGTACTACTTCTTACTGGCTGTTACATCAACTTAGAAGCTACATCTGTGTTATACTATGGTGCTTTTAGTGTCTCCGAATACCGCAGCACGCGACATAGCTTTGCAGACGATAAGTACAAGCGTTTCAGAGAGAAGAGCGGCCAATGTGACGATCTGGCTTTAAGTCGATTCGATACCAAATGACGAAAACGGACGGATTTCTCAGGTTTTTACTACATATGAACACTTTTCACATACTCCCTTGCAACGCGGCTGCTAGTCCTCTTTTCATGCCGAATCTTAAAGTCCTAGCTAATGTCCAAGGCACCAAAGCCAGCTAAAAAGTAAATAATCGATACCTAAAACTTGAATTGTATTACTTCTTACTGGCAATTACATCAACTTAGAAGCTTCATCTGTGTTCTACTATGGTGCTTTGAGTGTCTCCGCATACCGCAGCACCCGACTTAACTTTGCAGACGATAAGTACAACCGTTTCAGAGAGAAGAGCGGCCAATGTGACGACCTCTCTTTAAGTCGATTCGATAAGAAATGACGAAAATGGACGGAATTCTCAGGTTTTTACTACATACGAACACTTTTCACATTCTCCCGTGCAATGCGGCTGCTAGTCCTCCTTTCATGCAGAATCTTAAGGTCCTAGGTCATGTCCAAGGCACCAAAGCCAGCTAAAAAGTCAATAATTGATACATAAAACTTGAATTGTACTACTTCTTACTGGCTATTACATCAACTTAGAAGCTTCATCTGTGTTCTACTATGGTGCTTTTAGTGTCTCCGCATACCGCAGCACCCGACATAGCTTTGCAGACGATAAGTACAACCGTTTCAGAGAGAAGAGCGGCCAATGTGACGATCTGGTTTTAAGTCGATTCGATAACAAATAACGAAAACGGACGGAATTCTCAGATTTTTACTATATATGAACACTTTTAACATTCTCCCGTGCAACTCGGCTGCTAGTCCTCCTTTCATGCAGAATCTAAAAGTCCAAGCTCATGTCCAAGGCACAAAGCCAGCTAAAAAGTCAATAATCGATACATAAAACTTGAATTGTACTACTTCTTACTGGCAATTACATCAACTTAGAAGCTTCATCGGTGTTCTAGTATGGTGCTTTTCGTGTCCCCGCATACCGCAGCAAGCGACATAGCTTTGCAGACGATAAGTACAACTGTTTCAGAGAGAAGAGCGGCCAATATGACGACCTGGCTTTAAGACGATTCGATAACAAATGACGAAAACGGACGGAATTCTCAGGTTTTTACTACATGTGAACACTTTTCACATTCTCCCATGCAACGCGGCTACTAGTCCTCCTTTCATGCAGAATCTTAAAGTCCTAGCTAATGTCCAAGGCACCAAAGCCAGCTAAAAAATTCAATAATCGATACCTAAAACTTGAATTGTATTACTTCTTACTGGCAATTACATCAACTTAGAAGCTTCATCTGTGTCCTACTATGGTGCATTGAGTGTCACCGCATACCGCAGCACCCGACATAGCTGTGTAGACGATAAGTACAACCGTTTCAGAGAGAAGAGCGGCAAATGTGACGATCTGGCTTTAAGTCGATTCGATAACAAATAACGAATACGGACGGAATTCTCAGATTTTTACTACATATGAACACTTTTCACATTCTCCCATGCAACGCGGCTACTAGTCCTCCTTTCATGCAGAATCTTAAAGTCGTAGCTAATGTCCAAGGCACCAAAGCCAGCAAAAAAGGCAATAATCGATACCTAAAACTTGAATTGTATTACTTCTTACTGGCAATTACATCAACTTAGAAGCTTCATCTATGTTCTACTATGGTGCTTTTAGTGTCTCCACATACCGCAGGACGCGTCATAGCTTTGCAGACGATAAGTGCAACCGTTCGGAGAGAAAAGCGGCCAATGTGCCGATCAGGCTTTAAGTCGATTCGATAACAAATGACGGAAACGGACGGATTTCTCTGGTTTTTACTACATATGAACACTTTTCACATTCTCCAACGCAACTCGGCTGCTACTCCTCCTTTCATGCAGAATCTTAAGGTCCTAGCTCATGTCCGAGGCACCAAAGCCAGCTAAAAAGTCAATAATTGATACATAAAACTTGAATTGTACTACTTCTAACTGGCTATTACATCAACTTAGAAGCTTCATCTGTGTTCTACTATGGTGCTTTTAGTGTCTCCGCATACCGCAGCACCCGACATAGCTTTGCAGACGATATGTACAACCGTTTCAGAGAGAAGAGCGGCCAATGTGACGATCTGGCTTTAAGTCGATTCGATAACAAATAACGAAAACGGACGGAATTCTCAGATTTTTACTATATATGAACACTTTTCACATTCTCCCGTGCAACTCGGCTGCTAGTCCTCCTTTCATGCAGAATCTTAAGGTCCTAGCTCATGTCCAAAGCACCAAAGCCAGCTAAAAAGTCAATAATCGATACCTAAAACTTGAATTGTACTACTTCTTACTGGCTTTTACATAAACTTAGAAGCTACATCTGTGTTATACTATGGTGCTTTTAGTGTCTCCGAATACCGCAGGACGCGACATAGCTTTGCAGACGATAAGTACAAGCGTTTCAGAGAGAAGAGCGGCCAATGTGACGATCTGGCTTTAAGTCGATTCGATACCAAATGACGAAAACGGACGGATTTCTCAGGTTTTTACTACTTATGAACACTTTTCACATACTCCCTTGCAACGCGGCTGCTAGTCCTCTTTTCATGCAGAATCTTAAAGTCCTAGCTAATGTCCAAGGCACCAAAGCCAGCTAAAAAGTAAATAATCGATACCTAAAACTTGAATTGTATTACTTCTTACTGGCAATTACATCAACTTAGAAGCTTCATCTGTGTTCTACTATGGTGCTTTTAGTGTCTCCGCATACCGCAGCACCCGACATAGCTTTGCAGACGATAAGTACAACCGTTTCAGAGAGAAGAGCGGCCAATGTGACGATCTGGCTTTAAGTCGATTCGATAACAAATAACGAAAACGGACGGAATTCTCAGATTTTTACTATATATGAACACTTTTCACATTCTCCCGTGCAACTCGGCTGCTAGTCCTCCTTTCATGCAGAATCTAAAGGTCCAAGCTCATGTCCAAGGCACAAAGCCAGCTAAAAAGTCAATAATCGATACACAAAACTTGAATTGTACTACTTCTTACTGGCTATTACATCAACTTAGAAGCTTCATCGGTGTTCTACTATGGTGCTTTTCGTGTCCCCGCATACCGCAGCAAGCGACATAGCTTTGCAGACGATAAGTACAACCGTTTCAGAGAGAAGAGCGGCCAATATGACGACCTGGCTTTAAGACGATTCGATAACAAATGACGAAAACGGACGGAATTCTCAGGTTTTTACTACATGTGAACACTTTTCACATTCTCCCATGCAACGCGTCTACTAGTCCTCCTTTCATGCAGAATCTTAAAGTCCTAGCTAATGTCCAAGGCTCCAAAGCCAGCTAAAAAAGTCAATAATCGATACCTAAAACTTGAATTGTATTACTTCTTACTGGCAATTACATCAACTTAGAAGCTTCATCTGTGTCCTACTATGGTGCATTGAGTGTCACCGCATACCGCAGCACCCGACATAGCTGTGTAGACGATAAGTACAACCGTTTCAGAGAGAAGAGCGGCAAATGTGACGATCTGGCTTTAAGTCGATTCGATAACAAATAACGAATACGGACGGAATTTTTAGATTTTTACTACATATGAACACTTTTCACATTCTCCCATGCAACGCGGCTACTAGTCTTCCTTTCATGCAGAATCTTAAAGTCGTAGCTAATGTCCAAGGCACCAAAGCCATCAAAAAAGTCAATAATCGATACGTAATACTTGAATTCTATTACTTCTTACTGGCAGTTACATCAACTTAGAAGCTTCATCTATGTTCTACTATGGTGCTTTTAGTGTCTCCACATACCGCAGCACGCGTCATAGCTTTGCAGACGATAAGTGCAACCGTTCGGAGAGAAAAGCGGTCAATGTGACGATCTGGCTTTAAGTCGATTCGATAACAAATGACGGAAACGGACGGATTTCTATGGTTTTTACTACATATGAACACTTTTCACATTCTCCAACGCAACTCGGCTGCTACTCCTCCTTTCATGCAGAATCTTAAGGTCCTAGCTCATGTCCGAGGCACCAAAGCCAGCTAAAAAGTCAATAATTGATACATAAAACTTGAATTGTACTACTTCTAACTGGCTATTACATCAACTTAGAAGCTTCATCTGTGTTCTACTATGGTGCTTTTAGTGTCTCCGCATACCGCTGCACCCGACATAGCTTTGCAGACGATAAGTACAACCGTTTCAGAGAGAAGAGCGGCCAATGTGACGATCTGGCTTTAAGTCGATTCGATAACAAATAACGAAAACGGACGGAATTCTCAGATTTTTACTATATATGAACACTTTTCACATTCTCCCGTGCAACTCGGCTGCTAGTCCTCCTTTCATGCTGAATCTTAAGATCCTAGCTCATGTCCAAAGCACCAAAGCCAGCTAAAAAGTCAATAATCGAAACCTAAAACTTGAATTGTACTACTTCTTACTGGCTGTTACATCAACTTAGAAGCTACATCTGTGTTATACTATGGTGCTTTTAGTGTCTTCGAATACCGCAGCACGCGACATAGCTTTGCAGACGATAAGTACAAGCGTTTCAGAGAGAAGAGCGGCCAATGTGACGATCTTGCTTTAAGTCGATCCGATACCAAATGACGAAAACGGACGGTTTTCTCAGGTTTTTACTACATATGAACACTTTTCACATACTCCCTTGCAACGCGGCTGCTAGTCCTCTTTTCATGCAGAATCTTAAAGTCCTAGCTAATGTCCAAGGCACCAAAGCCAGCTAAAAAGTAAATAATCGATACCTAAAACTTGAATTGTATTACTTCTTACTGGCAATTACATCAACTTAGAAGCTACATCTGTGTTCTACTATGGTGCTTTGAGTGCCTCCGCATACCGCAGCACCCGACATAGCTTTGCAGACGATAAGTACAACCGTTTCAGAGAGAAGAGCGGCCAATGTGACGATATGGCTTTAAGTCGATTCGATAACAAATGACGAAAACGGACGGATTTCTCTGGTTTTTACTACATATGAACACTTTTCACATACTCCCTTGCAACGCGGCTGCTAGTCCTCCTTTCATGGAAAATCTTAAGGTCCTAGCTAATGTCCAATTCACCAAAGCCAGCTAAAAAGTCAATAATCGATACCTAAAACTTGAACTGTCCTATTTCTTACTGGCAATTACATCAACTTAGAAACTTCATCTGTGTTCTACTATGGTGCTTTTAGTGTCTCCGCCTACCGCAGCACGCGACATAGCTTTGCACACGATAAGTACAACCATTTCAGAGAGAAGAGCGGCCAATGTGACGATCTGGCTTTAAGTCGATTCGATTACAAATGATGAAAACCAACGGATTTCTCAGGTTTTTACTACATATGAACACCTTTCACATTCTCCCGTGCAACTCGGCTGCAAGTCCTCCTTTCATGCAGAATCTAAAGGTCCAAGCTCATGTCCAAGGCACAAAGCCAGCTAAAAAGTCAATAATCGATACATAAAACTTGAATTGTACTACTTCTTACTGGCTATTACATCAACTTAGAAGCTTCATCTGTGTTCTACTATGGTGCTTTTCGTGTCCCCGCACACCGCAGCAAGCGACATAGCTATGCGGACAATAAGTACAACCGTTTCAGAGAGAAGAGCGGCCAATATGACGACCTGGCTTTAAGACGATTCGATAACAAATGACGAAAACGGACGGGATTCTCAAGTTTTTACTACATGTGAACACTTTTCACATTCTCCCATGCAACGCGGCTACTAGTCCTCCTTTCATGCAGAATCTTAAAGTCCTAGCTAATGTCCAAGGCACCAAAGCCAGCTAAAAAAGTCAATAATCGATACCTAAAACTTGAATTGTACTACTTCTTACTGGCTGTTACATCAACATAGAAGCTACATCTGTGTTATACTATAGTGCTTTTAGTGTCTCCAAATACCGCAGCACGTGACATAGCTTTGCAGACGATAAGTACAAGCGTTTCAGAGAGAAGAGCGGCCAATGTGACGATCTGGCTTTAAGTCGATTCGATACCAAATGACGAAAACGGACGGATTTCTCAGGTTTTTACTACATATGAACACTTTTCACATACTCCCTTGCAACGCGGCTGCTAGTCCTCTTTTCATGCCGAATCTTAAAGTCCTAGCTAATGTCCAAGGCACCAAAGCCAGCTAAAAAGTAAATAATCGATACCTAAAACTTGAATTGTATTACTTCTTACTGGCAATTACATCAACTTAGAAGCTTCATCTGTGTTCTACTATGGTGCTTTGAGTGTCTCCGCATACCGCAGCACCCGACTTAACTTTGCAGACGATAAGTACAACCGTTTCAGAGAGAAGAGCGGCCAATGTGACGACCTCTCTTTAAGTCGATTCGATAAGAAATGACGAAAATGGACGGAATTCTCAGGTTTTTACTACATATGAACACTTTTCACATTCTCCCGTGCAATGCGGCTGCTAGTCCTCCTTTCATGCAGAATCTTAAGGTCCTAGGTCATGTCCAAGGCACCAAAGCCAGCTAAAAAGTCAATAATTGATACATAAAACTTGAATTGTACTACTTCTTACTGGCTATTACATCAACTTAGAAGCTTCATCTGTGTTCTACTATGGTGCTTTTAGTGTCTCCGCATACCGCAGCACCCGACATAGCTTTGCAGACGATAAGTACAACCGTTTCAGAGAGAAGAGCGGCCAATGTGACGATCTGGTTTTAAGTCGATTCGATAACAAATAACGAAAACGGACGGAATTCTCAGATTTTTACTATATATGAACACTTTTAACATTCTCCCGTGCAACTCGGCTGCTAGTCCTCCTTTCATGCAGAATCTAAAAGTCCAAGCTCATGTCCAAGGCACAAAGCCAGCTAAAAAGTCAATAATCGATACATAAAACTTGAATTGTACTACTTCTTACTGGCTATTACATCAACTTAGAAGCTTCATCGGTGTTCTAGTATGGTGCTTTTCGTGTCCCCGCATACCGCAGCAAGCGACATAGCTTTGCAGACGATAAGTACAACTGTTTCAGAGAGAAGAGCGGCCAATATGACGACCAGGCTTTAAGACGATTCGATAACAAATGACGAAAACGGACGGAATTCTCAGGTTTTTACTACATGTGAACACTTTTCACATTCTCCCATGCAACGCGGCTACTAGTCCTCCTTTCATGCAGAATCTTAAAGTCCTAGCTAATGTCCAAGGCACCAAAGCCAGCTAAAAAATTCAATAATCGATACCTAAAACTTGAATTGTATTACTTCTTACTGGCAATTACATCAACTTAGAAGCTTCATCTGTGTCCTACTATGGTGCATTGAGTGTCACCGCATACCGCAGCACCCGACATAGCTGTGTAGACGATAAGTACAACCGTTTCAGAGAGAAGAGCGGCAAATGTGAAGATCTGGCTTTAAGTCGATTCGATAACAAATAACGAATACGGACGGAATTCTCAGATTTTTACTACATATGAACACTTTTCACATTCTCCCATGCAACGCGGCTACTAGTCCTCCTTTCATGCAGAATCTTAAAGTCGTAGCTAATGTCCAAGGCACCAAAGCCAGCAAAAAAGGCAATAATCGATACCTAAAACTTGAATTGTATTACTTCTTACTGGCAATTACATCAACTTAGAAGCTTCATCTATGTTCTACTATGGTGCTTTTAGTGTCTCCACATACCGCAGCACGCGTCATAGCTTTGCAGACGATAAGTGCAACCGTTCGGAGAGAAAAGCGGCCAATGTGCCGATCAGGCTTTAAGTCGATTCGATAACAAATGACGGAAACGGACGGATTTCTCTGGTTTTTACTACATATGAACACTTTTCACATTCTCCAACGCAACTCGGCTGCTACTCCTCCTTTCATGCAGAATCTTAAGGTCCTAGCTCATGTCCAAGGCACCAAAGCCAGCTAAAAAGTCAATAATTGATACATAAAACTTGAATTGTACTACTTCTAACTGGCTATTACATCAACTTAGAAGCTTCATCTGTGTTCTACTATGGTGCTTTTAGTGTCTCCGCATACCGCAGCACCCGACATAGCTTTGCAGACGATAAGTACAACCGTTTCAGAGAGAGGAGCGGCCAATGTGACGATCTGGCTTTAAGTCGATTCGATAACAAATAACGAAAACGGACGGAATTCTCAGATTTTTACTATTTATGAACACTTTTCACATTTTCCCGTGCAACTCGGCTGCTAGTCCTCCTTTCATGCAGAATCTTAAGGTCCTAGCTCATGTCCAAAGCACCAAAGCCAGCTAAAAAGTCAATAATCGATACCTAAAACTTGAATTGTACTACTTCTTACTGGCTTTTACATCAACTTAGAAGCTACATCTGTGTTATACTATGGTGCTTTTAGTGTCTCCGAATACCGCAGGACGCGACATAGCTTTGCAGACGATAAGTACAAGCGTTTCAGAGAGAAGAGCGGCCAATGTGACGATCTGGCTTTAAGTCGATTCGATACCAAATGACGAAAACGGACGGATTTCTCAGGTTTTTACTACATATGAACACTTTTCACATACTCCCTTGCAACGCGGCTACTAGTCCTCCTTTCATGCAGAATCTTAAAGTCGTAGCTAATGTCCAAGGCACCAAAGCCAGCAAAAAAGGCAATAATCGATACCTAAAACTTGAATTGTATTACTTCTTACTGGCAATTACATCAACTTAGAAGCTTCATCTATGTTCTACTATGGTGCTTTTAGTGTCTCCACATACCGCAGCACGCGTCATAGCTTTGCAGACGATAAGTGCAACCGTTCGGAGAGAAAAGCGGCCAATGTGCCGATCAGGCTTTAAGTCGATTCGATAACAAATGACGGAAACGGACGGATTTCTCTGGTTTTTACTACATATGAACACTTTTCACATTCTCCAACGCAACTCGGCTGCTACTCCTCCTTTCATGCAGAATCTTAAGGTCCTAGCTCATGTCCAAGGCACCAAAGCCAGCTAAAAAGTCAATAATTGATACATAAAACTTGAATTGTACTACTTCTAACTGGCTATTACATCAACTTAGAAGCTTCATCTGTGTTCTACTATGGTGCTTTTAGTGTCTCCGCATACCGCAGCACCCGACATAGCTTTGCAGACGATAAGTACAACCGTTTCAGAGAGAGGAGCGGCCAATGTGACGATCTGGCTTTAAGTCGATTCGATAACAAATAACGAAAACGGACGGAATTCTCAGATTTTTACTATTTATGAACACTTTTCACATTCTCCCGTGCAACTCGGCTGCTAGTCCTCCTTTCATGCAGAATCTTAAGGTCCTAGCTCATGTCCAAAGCACCAAAGCCAGCTAAAAAGTCAATAATCGATACCTAAAACTTGAATTGTACTACTTCTTACTGGCTTTTACATCAACTTAGAAGCTACATCTGTGTTATACTATGGTGCTTTTAGTGTCTCCGAATACCGCAGGACGCGACATAGCTTTGCAGACGATAAGTACAAGCGTTTCAGAGAGAAGAGCGGCCAATGTGACGATCTGGCTTTAAGTCGATTCGATACCAAATGACGAAAACGGACGGATTTCTCAGGTTTTTACTACATATGAACACTTTTCACATACTCCCTTGCAACGCGGCTGCTAGTCCTCTTTTCATGCAGAATCTTAAAGTCCTAGCTATTGTCCAAGGCACCAAAGCCAGCTAAAAAGTAAATAATCGATACCTAAAACTTGAATTGTATTACTTCTTACTGGCAATTACATCAACTTAGAAGCTTCATCTGTGTTCTACTATGGTGCTTTTAGTGTCTCCGCATACCGCAGCACCCGACATAGCTTTGCAGACGATAAGTACAACCGTTTCAGAGAGAAGAGCGGCCAATGTGACGATCTGGCTTTAAGTCGATTCGATAACAAATAACGAAAACGGACGGAATTCTCAGATTTTTACTATATATGAACACTTTTCACATTCTCCCGTGCAACTCGGCTGCTAGTCCTCCTTTCATGCAGAATCTAAAGGTCCAAGCTCATGTCCAAGGCACAAAGCCAGCTAAAAAGTCAATAATCGATACACAAAACTTGAATTGTATTACTTCTTACTGGCAATTACATCAACTTAGAAGCTTCATCTGTGTCCTACTATGGTGCATTGAGTGTCACCGCATACCGCAGCACCCGACATAGCTGTGTAGACGATAAGTACAACCGTTTCAGAGAGAAGAGCGGCCAATGTGACGACCTGGCTTTAAGTCGATTCGATAAGAAATGACGAAAACGGACGGTTTTCTCAGGTTTTTACTACATATGAACACTTTTCACATTCTCCCATGCAACGCGGCTGCTAGTCCTCCTTTCATGCAGAATCTTAAGGTCCTAGCTCTTGTCCAAGGCACTAAAGCAGCTAAAAAGTCAATAATCGATACCTAAAACTTGATTTGTACTACTTCTTACTGGCTATTACATCAACTTAGAAGCTTCATCTGTGTTCTACTATGGTACATTTATTGTCTCCGAATAGCGCAGCACGAGACATAGCTTTGCAGACATTAAGTACAACCGTTTCAGAGAGAAGAGCAACCAATGTGACGATCTGGATTTAAGTCGAATCGATAACAAATGACGAAAACAGACGTATTTCTCAGGTTTTTACTACATATGAACACTTTTCACATTCTCCAACGCAACTCGGCTGCTACTCCTCCTTTCATGCAGAATCTTAAGGTCCTAGCTCATGTCCAAAGCACCAAAGCCAGCTAAAAAGTCAATAATCGATACCTAAAACTTGAATTGTACTACTTCTTACTGGCTTTTACATAAACTTAGAAGCTACATCTGTGTTATACTATGGTGCTTTTAGTGTCTCCGAATACCGCAGGACGCGACATAGCTTTGCAGACGATAAGTACAAGCGTTTCAGAGAGAAGAGCGGCCAATGTGACGATCTGGCTTTAAGTCGATTCGATACCAAATGACGAAAACGGACGGATTTCTCAGGTTTTTACTACTTATGAACACTTTTCACATACTCCCTTGCAACGCGGCTGCTAGTCCTCTTTTCATGCAGAATCTTAAAGTCCTAGCTAATGTCCAAGGCACCAAAGCCAGCTAAAAAGTAAATAATCGATACCTAAAACTTGAATTGTATTACTTCTTACTGGCAATTACATCAACTTAGAAGCTTCATCTGTGTTCTACTATGGTGCTTTTAGTGTCTCCGCATACCGCAGCACCCGACATAGCTTTGCAGACGATAAGTACAACCGTTTCAGAGAGAAGAGCGGCCAATGTGACGATCTGGCTTTAAGTCGATTCGATAACAAATAACGAAAACGGACGGAATTCTCAGATTTTTACTATATATGAACACTTTTCACATTCTCCCGTGCAACTCGGCTGCTAGTCCTCCTTTCATGCAGAATCTAAAGGTCCAAGCTCATGTCCAAGGCACAAAGCCAGCTAAAAAGTCAATAATCGATACACAAAACTTGAATTGTACTACTTCTTACTGGCTATTACATCAACTTAGAAGCTTCATCGGTGTTCTACTATGGTGCTTTTCGTGTCCCCGCATACCGCAGCAAGCGACATAGCTTTGCAGACGATAAGTACAACCGTTTCAGAGAGAAGAGCGGCCAATATGACGACCTGGCTTTAAGACGATTCGATAACAAATGACGAAAACGGACGGAATTCTCAGGTTTTTACTACATGTGAACACTTTTCACATTCTCCCATGCAACGCGTCTACTAGTCCTCCTTTCATGCAGAATCTTAAAGTCCTAGCTAATGTCCAAGGCTCCAAAGCCAGCTAAAAAAGTCAATAATCGATACCTAAAACTTGAATTGTATTACTTCTTACTGGCAATTACATCAACTTAGAAGCTTCATCTGTGTCCTACTATGGTGCATTGAGTGTCACCGCATACCGCAGCACCCGACATAGCTGTGTAGACGATAAGTACAACCGTTTCAGAGAGAAGAGCGGCAAATGTGACGATCTGGCTTTAAGTCGATTCGATAACAAATAACGAATACGGACGGAATTTTTAGATTTTTACTACATATGAACACTTTTCACATTCTCCCATGCAACGCGGCTACTAGTCCTCCTTTCATGCAGAATCTTAAAGTCGTAGCTAATGTCCAAGGCAGCAAAGCCATCAAAAAAGTCAATAATCGATACCTAATACTTGAATTCTATTACTTCTTACTGGCAGTTACATCAACTTAGAAGCTTCATCTATGTTCTACTATGGTGCTTTTAGTGTCTCCACATACCGCAGCACGCGTCATAGCTTTGCAGACGATAAGTGCAACCGTTCGGAGAGAAAAGCGGCCAATGTGACGATCTGGCTTTAAGTCGATTCGATAACAAATGACGGAAACGGACGGATTTCTATGGTTTTTACTACATATGAACACTTTTCACATTCTCCAACGCAACTCGGCTGCTACTCCTCCTTTCATGCAGAATCTTAAGGTCCTAGCTCATGTCCAATTCACCAAAGCCAGCTAAAAAGTCAATAATTGATACCTAAAACTTGAATTGTACTACTTCTAACTGGCTATTACATCAACTTAGAAGCTTCATCTGTGTTCTACTATGGTGCTTTTAGTGTCTCCGCATACCGCTGCACCCGACATAGCTTTGCAGACGAAAAGTACAACCGTTTCAGAGAGAAGAGCGGCCAATGTGACGATCTGGCTTTAAGTCGATTCGATAACAAATAACGAAAACGGACGGAATTCTCAGATTTTTACTATATATGAACACTTTTCACATTCTCCCGTGCAACTCGGCTGCTAGTCCTCCTTTCATGCTGAATCTTAAGATCCTAGGTCATGTCCAAAGCACCAAAGCCAGCTAAAAAGTCAATAATCGCAACCTAAAACTTGAATTGTACTACTTCTTACTGGCTGTTACATCAACTTAGAAGCTACATCTGTGTTATACTATGGTGCTTTTAGTGTCTTCGAATACCGCAGCACGCGACATAGCTTTGCAGACGATAAGTACAAGCGTTTCAGAGAGAAGAGCGGCCAATGTGACGATCTGGCTTTAAGTCGATCCGATACCAAATGACGAAAACGGACGGTTTTCTCAGGTTTTTACTACATATGAACACTTTTCACATACTCCCTTGCAACGCGGCTGCTAGTCCTCTTTTCATGCAGAATCTTAAAGTCCTAGCTAATGTCCAAGGCACCAAAGCCAGCTAAAAAGTAAATAATCGATACCTAAAACTTGAATTGTATTACTTCTTACTGGCAATTACATCAACTTAGAAGCTACATCTGTGTTCTACTATGGTGCTTTGAATGCCTCCGCATACCGCAGCACCCGACATAGCTTTGCAGACGATAAGTACAACCGTTTCAGAGAGAAGAGCGGCCAATGTGACGATATGGCTTTAAGTCGATTCGATAACAAATGACGAAAACGGACGGATTTCTCTGGTTTTTACTACATATGAACACTTTTCACATACTCCCTTGCAACGCGGCTGCTGGTCCTCCTTTCATGGAAAATCTTAAGGTCCTAGCTAATGTCCAATTCACCAAAGCCAGCTAAAAAGTCAATAATCGATACCTAAAACTTGAACTGTCCTATTTCTTACTGGCTATTACATCAACTTAGAAACTTCATCTGTGTTCTACTATGGTGCTTTTAGTGTCTCCGCCTACCGCAGCACGCGACATAGCTTTGCACACGATAAGTACAACCATTTCAGAGAGAAGAGCGGCCAATGTGACGATCTGGCTTTAAGTCGATTCGATTACAAATGATGAAAACCAACGGATTTCTCAGGTTTTTACTACATATGAACACCTTTCACATTCTCCCGTGCAACTCGGCTGCAAGTCCTCCTTTCATGCAGAATCTAAAGGTCCAAGCTCATGTCCAAGGCACAAAGCCAGCTAAAAAGTCAATAATCGATACATAAAACTTGAATTGTACTACTTCTTACTGGCTATTACATCAACTTAGAAGCTTCATCTGTGTTCTACTATGGTGCTTTTCGTGTCCCCGCACACCGCAGCAAGCGACATAGCTATGCGGACGATAAGTACAACCGTTTCAGAGAGAAGAGCGGCCAATATGACGACCTGGCTTTAAGACGATTCGATAACAAATGACGAAAACGGACGGGATTCTCAAGTTTTTACTACATGTGAACACTTTTCACATTCTCCCATGCAACGCGGCTACTAGTCCTCCTTTCATGCAGAATCTTAAAGTCCTAGCTAATGTCCAAGGCACCAAAGCCAGCTAAAAAAGTCAATAATCGATACCTAAAACTTGAATTGTACTACTTCTTACTGGCTGTTACATCAACTTAGAAGCTACATCTGTGTTATACTATAGTGCTTTTAGTGTCTCCAAATACCGCAGCACGCGACATAGCTTTGCAGACGATAAGTACAAGCGTTTCAGAGAGAAGAGCGGCCAATGTGACGATCTGGCTTTAAGTCGATTCGATACCAAATGACGAAAACGGACGGATTTCTCAGGTTTTTACTACATATGAACACTTTTCACATACTCCCTTGCAACGCGGCTGCTAGTCCTCTTTTCATGCCGAATCTTAAAGTCCTAGCTAATGTCCAAGGCACCAAAGCCAGCTAAAAAGTAAATAATCGATACCTAAAACTTGAATTGTATTACTTCTTACTGGCAATTACATCAACTTAGAAGCTTCATCTGTGTTCTACTATGGTGCTTTGAGTGTCTCCGCATACCGCAGCACCCGACTTAACTTTGCAGACGATAAGTACAACCGTTTCAGAGAGAAGAGCGGCCAATGTGACGACCTCTCTTTAAGTCGATTCGATAAGAAATGACGAAAACGGACGTATTTCTCAGGTTTTTACTACATATGAACACTTTTCACATTCTCCCGTGCAATGCGGCTGCTAGTCCTCCTTTCATGCAGAATCTTAAGGTCCTAGGTCATGTCCAAGGCACCAAAGCCAGCTAAAAAGTCAATAATTGATACATAAAACTTGAATTGTACTACTTCTTACTGGCTATTACATCAACTTAGAAGCTTCATCTGTGTTCTACTATGGTGCTTTTAGTGTCTCCGCATACCGCAGCACCCGACATAGCTTTGCAGACGATAAGTACAACCGTTTCAGAGAGAAGAGCGGCCAATGTGACGATCTGGTTTTAAGTCGATTCGATAACAAATAACGAAAACGGACGGAATTCTCAGATTTTTACTATATATGAACACTTTTAACATTCTCCCGTGCAACTCGGCTGCTAGTCCTCCTTTCATGCAGAATCTAAAAGTCCAAGCTCATGTCCAAGGCACAAAGCCAGCTAAAAAGTCAATAATCGATACATAAAACTTGAATTGTACTACTTCTTACTGGCTATTACATCAACTTAGAAGCTTCATCGGTGTTCTAGTATGGTGCTTTTCGTGTCCCCGCATACCGCAGCAAGCGACATAGCTTTGCAGACGATAAGTACAACCGTTTCAGAGAGAAGAGCGGCCAATATGACGACCTGGCTTTAAGACGATTCGATAACAAATGACGAAAACGGACGGAATTCTCAGGTTTTTACTACATGTGAACACTTTTCACATTCTCCCATGCAACGCGGCTACTAGTCCTCCTTTCATGCAGAATCTTAAAGTCCTAGCTAATGTCCAAGGCACCAAAGCCAGCTAAAAAATTCAATAATCGATACCTAAAACTTGAATTGTATTACTTCTTACTGGCAATTACATCAACTTAGAAGCTTCATCTGTGTCCTACTATGGTGCATTGAGTGTCACCGCATACCGCAGCACCCGACATAGCTGTGTAGACGATAAGTACAACCGTTTCAGAGAGAAGAGCGGCAAATGTGACGATCTGGCTTTAAGTCGATTCGATAACAAATAACGAATACGGACGGAATTCTCAGATTTTTACTACATATGAACACTTTTCACATTCTCCCATGCAACGCGGCTACTAGTCCTCCTTTCATGCAGAATCTTAAAGTCGTAGCTAATGTCCAAGGCACCAAAGCCAGCAAAAAAGGCAATAATCGATACCTAAAACTTGAATTGTATTACTTCTTACTGGCAATTACATCAACTTAGAAGCTTCATCTATGTTCTACTATGGTGCTTTTAGTGTCTCCACATACCGCAGCACGCGTCATAGCTTTGCAGACGATAAGTGCAACCGTTCGGAGAGAAAAGCGGCCAATGTGCCGATCAGGCTTTAAGTCGATTCGATAACAAATGACGGAAACGGACGGATTTCTCTGGTTTTTACTACATATGAACACTTTTCACATTCTCCAACGCAACTCGGCTGCTACTCCTCCTTTCATGCAGAATCTTAAGGTCCTAGCTCATGTCCAAGGCACCAAAGCCAGCTAAAAAGTCAATAATTGATACATAAAACTTGAATTGTACTACTTCTAACTGGCTATTACATCAACTTAGAAGCTTCATCTGTGTTCTACTATGGTGCTTTTAGTGTCTCCGCATACCGCAGCACCCGACATAGCTTTGCAGACGATAAGTACAACCGTTTCAGAGAGAGGAGCGGCCAATGTGACGATCTGGCTTTAAGTCGATTCGATAACAAATAACGAAAACGGACGGAATTCTCAGATTTTTACTATTTATGAACACTTTTCACATTCTCCCGTGCAACTCGGCTGCTAGTCCTCCTTTCATGCAGAATCTTAAGGTCCTAGCTCATGTCCAAAGCACCAAAGCCAGCTAAAAAGTCAATAATCGATACCTAAAACTTGAATTGTACTACTTCTTACTGGCTTTTACATCAACTTAGAAGCTACATCTGTGTTATACTATGGTGCTTTTAGTGTCTCCGAATACCGCAGGACGCGACATAGCTTTGCAGACGATAAGTACAAGCGTTTCAGAGAGAAGAGCGGCCAATGTGACGATCTGGCTTTAAGTCGATTCGATACCAAATGACGAAAACGGACGGATTTCTCAGGTTTTTACTACATATGAACACTTTTCACATACTCCCTTGCAACGCGGCTGCTAGTCCTCTTTTCATGCAGAATCTTAAAGTCCTAGCTATTGTCCAAGGCACCAAAGCCAGCTAAAAAGTAAATAATCGATACCTAAAACTTGAATTGTATTACTTCTTACTGGCAATTACATCAACTTAGAAGCTTCATCTGTGTTCTACTATGGTGCTTTTAGTGTCTCCGCATACCGCAGCACCCGACATAGCTTTGCAGACGATAAGTACAACCGTTTCAGAGAGAAGAGCGGCCAATGTGACGATCTGGCTTTAAGTCGATTCGATAACAAATAACGAAAACGGACGGAATTCTCAGATTTTTACTATATATGAACACTTTTCACATTCTCCCGTGCAACTCGGCTGCTAGTCCTCCTTTCATGCAGAATCTAAAGGTCCAAGCTCATGTCCAAGGCACAAAGCCAGCTAAAAAGTCAATAATCGATACACAAAACTTGAATTGTACTACTTCTTACTGGCTATTACATCAACTTAGAAGCTTCATCGGTGTTCTACTATGGTGCTTTTCGTGTCCCCGCATACCGCAGCAAGCGACATAGCTTTGCAGACGATAAGTACAACCGTTTCAGAGAGAAGAGCGGCCAATATGACGAGCTGGCTTTAAGACGATTCGATAACAAATGACGAAAACGGACGGAATTCTCAGGTTTTTACTACATGTGAACACTTTTCACATTCTCCCATGCAACGCGTCTACTAGTCCTCCTTTCATGCAGAATCTTAAAGTCCTAGCTAATGTCCAAGGCTCCAAAGCCAGCTAAAAAAGTCAATAATCGATACCTAAAACTTGAATTGTATTACTTCTTACTGGCAATTACATCAACTTAGAAGCTTCATCTGTGTCCTACTATGGTGCATTGAGTGTCACCGCATACCGCAGCACCCGACATAGCTGTGTAGACGATAAGTACAACCGTTTCTGAGAGAAGAGCGGCAAATGTGACGATCTGGCTTTAAGTCGATTCGATAACAAATAACGAATACGGACGGAATTCTCAGATTTTTACTACATATGAACACTTTTCACATTCTCCCATGCAACGCGGCTACTAGTCCTCCTTTCATGCAGAATCTTAAAGTCGTAGCTAATGTCCAAGGCACCAAAGCCATCAAAAAAGTCAATAATCGATACCTAAAACTTGAATTGTATTACTTCTTACTGGCAATTACATCAACTTAGAAGCTTCATCTGTGTCCTACTATGGTGCATTGAGTGTCACCGCATACCGCAGCACCCGACATAGCTGTGTAGACGATAAGTACAACCGTTTCAGAGAGAAGAGCGGCCAATGTGACGACCTGGCTTTAAGTCGATTCGATAAGAAATGACGAAAACGGACGGTTTTCTCAGGTTTTTACTACATATCAACACTTTTCACATTCTCCCATGCAACGCGGCTGCTAGTCCTCCTTTCATGCAGAATCTTAAGGTCCTAGCTCTTGTCCAAGGCACCAAAGCAGCTAAAAAGTCAATAATCGATACCTAAAACTTGATTTGTACTACTTCTTACTGGCTATTACATCAACTTAGAAGCTTCATCTGTGTTCTACTATGGTACATTTATTGTCTCCGAATAGCGCAGCACGAGACATAGCTTTGCAGACATTAAGTACAACCGTTTCAGAGAGAAGAGCAACCAATGTGACGATCTGGATTTAAGTCGAATCGATAACAAATGACGAAAACGGACGTATTTCTCAGGTTTTTACTACATATCAACACTTTTCACATTCTCCAACGCAACTCGGCTGCTACTCCTCCTTTCATGCAGAATCTTAAGGTCCTAGCTCATGTCCAATTCACCAAAGCCAGCTAAAAAGTCAATAATTGATACCTAAAACTTGAATTGTACTACTTCTAACTGGCTATTACATGAACTTAGAAGCTTCATCTGTGTTCTACTATGGTGCTTTTAGTGTCTCCGCATACCGCAGCACCCGACATAGCTTTGCAGACGATAAGTACAACCGTTTCAGAGACAAGAGCGGCCAATGTGACGATCTGGTTTTAAGTCGATTCGATAACAAATAACGAAAACGGACGGAATTCTCAGATTTTTACTATATATGAACACTTTTAACATTCTCCCGTGCAACTCGGCTGCTAGTCCTCCTTTCATGCAGAATCTAAAAGTCCAAGCTCATGTCCAAGGCACAAAGCCAGCTAAAAAGTCAATAATCGATACATAAAACTTGAATTGTACTACTTCTTACTGGCTATTACATCAACTTAGAAGCTTCATCGGTGTTCTAGTATGGTGCTTTTCGTGTCCCCGCATACCGCAGCAAGCGACATAGCTTTGCAGACGATAAGTACAACCGTTTCAGAGAGAAGAGAGGCCAATATGACGACCTGGCTTTAAGACGATTCGATAACAAATGACGAAAACGGACGGAATTCTCAGGTTTTTACTACATGTGAACACTTTTCACATTCTCCCATGCAACGCGGCTACTAGTCCTCCTTTCATGCAGAATCTTAAAGTCCTAGCTAATGTCCAAGGCACCAAAGCCAGCTAAAAAATTCAATAATCGATACCTAAAACTTGAATTGTATTACTTCTTACTGGCAATTACATCAACTTAGAAGCTTCATCTGTGTCCTACTATGGTGCATTGAGTGTCTCCGCATACCGCAGCACCCGACATAGCTTTGCAGACGATAAGTACAACCGTTTCAGAGAGAAGAGCGGCCAATGTGACGATCTGGTTTTAAGTCGATTCGATAACAAATAACGAATACGGACGGAATTCTCAGATTTTTACTACATATGAACACTTTTCACATTCTCCCATGCAACGCGGCTACTAGTCCTCCTTTCATGCAGAATCTTAAAGTCGTAGCTAATGTCCAAGGCACCAAAGCCATCAAAAAAGTCAATAATCGATACCTAAAACTTGAATTGTATTACTTCTTACTGGCAATTACATCAACTTAGAAGCTTCATCTGTGTCCTACTATGGTGCATTGAGTGTCACCGCATACCGCAGCACCCGACATAGCTGTGTAGACGATAAGTACAACCGTTTCAGAGAGAAGAGCGGCCAATGTGACGACCTGGCTTTAAGTCGATTCGATAAGAAATGACGAAAACGGACGGTTTTCTCAGGTTTTTACTACGTATGAACACTTTTCACATTCTCCCATGCAACGCGGCTGCTAGTCCTCCTTTCATGCAGAATCTTAAGGTCCTAGCTCTTGTCCAAGCCACTAAAGCAGCTAAAAAGTCAATAATCGATACCTAAAACTTGATTTGTACTACTTCTTACTGGCTATTACATCAACTTAGAAGCTTCATCTGTGTTCTACTATGGTACATTTATTGTCTCCGAATAGCGCAGCACGAGACATAGCTTTGCAGACATTAAGTACAACCGTTTCAGAGAGAAGAGCAACCAATGTGACGATCTGGATTTAAGTCGAATCGATAACAAATGACGAAAACGGACGTATTTCTCAGGTTTTTACTACATATGAACACTTTTCACATTCTCCAACGCAACTCGGCTGCTACTCCTCCTTTCATGCAGAATCTTAAGGTCCTAGCTCATGTCCAATTCACCAAAGCCAGCTAAAAAGTCAATAATTGATACCTAAAACTTGAATTGTACTACTTCTAACTGGCTATTACATGAACTTAGAAGCTTCATCTGTGTTCTACTATGGTGCTTTTAGTGTCTCCGCATACCGCAGCACCCGACATAGCTTTGCAGACGATAAGTACAACCGTTTCAGAGAGAAGAGCGGCCAATGTGACGATCTGGTTTTAAGTCGATTCGATAACAAATAACGAAAACGGACGGAATTCTCAGATTTTTACTATATATGAACACTTTTAACATTCTCCCGTGCAACTCGGCTGCTAGTCCTCCTTTCATGCAGAATCTAAAAGTCCAAGCTCATGTCCAAGGCACAAAGCCAGCTAAAAAGTCAATAATCGATACATAAAACTTGAATTGTACTACTTCTTACTGGCTATTACATCAACTTAGAAGCTTCATCGGTGTTCTAGTATGGTGCTTTTCGTGTCCCCGCATACCGCAGCAAGCGACATAGCTTTGCAGACGATAAGTACAACCGTTTCAGAGAGAAGAGCGGCCAATATGACGACCTGGCTTTAAGACGATTCGATAACAAATGACGAAAACGGACGGAATTCTCAGGTTTTTACTACATGTGAACACTTTTCACATTCTCCCATGCAACGCGGCTACTAGTCCTCCTTTCATGCAGAATCTTAAAGTCCTAGCTAATGTCCAAGGCACCAAAGCCAGCTAAAAAATTCAATAATCGATACCTAAAACTTGAATTGTATTACTTCTTACTGGCAATTACATCAACTTAGAAGCTTCATCTGTGTCCTACTATGGTGCATTGAGTGTCACCGCATACCGCAGCACCCGACATAGCTGTGTAGACGATAAGTACAACCGTTTCAGAGAGAAGAGCGGCAAATGTGACGATCTGGCTTTAAGTCGATTCGATACCAAATGACGAAAACGGACGGATTTCTCAGGTTTTTACTACATATGAACACTTTTCACATACTCCCTTGCAACGCGGCTGCTAGTCCTCTTTTCATGCAGAATCTTAAAGTCCTAGCTATTGTCCAAGGCACCAAAGCCAGCTAAAAAGTAAATAATCGATACCTAAAACTTGAATTGTATTACTTCTTACTGGCAATTACATCAACTTAGAAGCTTCATCTGTGTTCTACTATGGTGCTTTTAGTGTCTCCGCATACCGCAGCACCCGACATAGCTTTGCAGACGATAAGTACAACCGTTTCAGAGAGAAGAGCGGCCAATGTGACGATCTGGCTTTAAGTCGATTCGATAACAAATAACGAAAACGGACGGAATTCTCAGATTTTTACTATATATGAACACTTTTCACATTCTCCCGTGCAACTCGGCTGCTAGTCCTCCTTTCATGCAGAATCTAAAGGTCCAAGCTCATGTCCAAGGCACAAAGCCAGCTAAAAAGTCAATAATCGATACACAAAACTTGAATTGTACTACTTCTTACTGGCTATTACATCAACTTAGAAGCTTCATCGGTGTTCTACTATGGTGCTTTTCGTGTCCCCGCATACCGCAGCAAGCGACATAGCTTTGCAGACGATAAGTACAACCGTTTCAGAGAGAAGAGCGGCCAATATGACGAGCTGGCTTTAAGACGATTCGATAACAAATGACGAAAACGGACGGAATTCTCAGGTTTTTACTACATGTGAACACTTTTCACAATCTCCCATGCAACGCGTCTACTAGTCCTCCTTTCATGCAGAATCTTAAAGACCTAGCTAATGTCCAAGGCTCCAAAGCCAGCTAAAAAAGTCAATAATCGATACCTAAAACTTGAATTGTATTACTTCTTACTGGCAATTACATCAACTTAGAAGCTTCATCTGTGTCCTACTATGGTGCATTGAGTGTCACCGCATACCGCAGCACCCGACATAGCTGTGTAGACGATACGTACAACCGTTTCAGAGAGAAGAGCGGCAAATGTGACGATCTGGCTTTAAGTCGATTCGATAACAAATAACGAATACGGACGGAATTCTCAGATTTTTACTACATATGAACACTTTTCACATTCTCCCATGCAACGCGGCTACTAGTCCTCCTTTCATGCAGAATCTTAAAGTCGTAGCTAATGTCCAAGGCACCAAAGCCATCAAAAAAGTCAATAATCGATACCTAAAACTTGAATTGTATTTTTCTTACTGGCAATTACATCAACTTAGAAGCTTCATCTGTGTCCTACTATGGTGCATTGAGTGTCACCGCATACCGCAGCACCCGACATAGCTGTGTAGACGATAAGTACAACCGTTTCAGAGAGAAGAGCGGCCAATGTGACGACCTGGCTTTAAGTCGATTCGATAAGAAATGACGAAAACGTACGGTTTTCTCAGGTTTTTACTACATATGAACACTTTCCACATTCTCCCATGCAACGCGGCTGCTAGTCCTCCTTTCATGCAGAATCTTAAAGTCCTAGCTCTTGTCCAAGGCACCAAAGCAGCTAAAAAGTCAATAATCGATACCTAAAACTTGATTTATACTACTTCTTACTGGCTATTACATCAACTTAGAAGCTTCATCTGTGTTCTACTATGGTACATTTATTGTCTCCGAATAGCGCAGCACGAGACATAGCTTTGCAGACATTAAGTACAACCGTTTCAGAGAGAAGAGCAACCAATGTGACGATCTGGATTTAAGTCGAATCGATAACAAATGACGAAAACGGACGTATTTCTCAGGTTTTTACTACATATGAACACTTTTCACATTCTCCAACGCAACTCGGCTGCTACTCCTCCTTTCATGCAGAATCTTAAGGTCCTAGCTCATGTCCAATTCACCAAAGCCAGCTAAAAAGTCAATAATTGATACCTAAAACTTGAATTGTACTACTTCTAACTGGCTATTACATCAACTTAGAAGCTTCATCTGTGTTCTACTATGGTGCTTTTAGTGTCTCCGCATACCGCAGCACCCGACATAGCTTTGCAGACGATAAGTACAACCGTTTCAGAGAGAAGAGCGGCCAATGTGACGATCTGGTTTTAAGTCGATTCGATAACAAATAACGAAAACGGACGGAATTCTCAGATTTTTACTATATATGAACACTTTTAACATTCTCCCGTGCAACTCGGCTGCTAGTCCTCCTTTCATGCAGAATCTAAAAGTCCAAGCTCATGTTCAAGGCACAAAGCCAGCTAAAAAGTCAATAATCGATACATAAAACTTGAATTGTACTACTTCTTACTGGCTATTACATCAACTTAGAAGCTTCATCGGTGTTCTAGTATGGTGCTTTTCGTGTCCCCGCATACCGCAGCAAGCGACATAGCTTTGCAGACGATAAGTACAACCGTTTCAGAGAGAAGAGCGGCCAATATGACGACCTGGCTTTAAGACGATTCGATAACAAATGACGAAAACGGACGGAATTCTCAGGTTTTTACTACATGTGAACACTTTTCACATTCTCCCATGCAACGCGGCTACTAGTCCTCCTTTCATGCAGAATCTTAAAGTCCTAGCTAATGTCCAAGGCACCAAAGCCAGCTAAAAAATTCAATAATCGATACCTAAAACTTGAATTGTATTACTTCTTACTGGCAATTACATCAACTTAGAAGCTTCATCTGTGTCCTACTATGGTGCATTGAGTGTCACAGCATACCGCAGCACCCGACATAGCTGTGTAGACGATAAGTACAACCGTTTCAGAGAGAAGAGCGGCAAATGTGACGATCTGGCTTTAAGTCGATTCGATAACAAATAACGAATACGGACGGAATTCTCAGATTTTTACTACATATGAACACTTTTCACATTCTCCCATGCAACGCGGCTACTAGTCCTCCTTTCATGCAGAATCTTAAAGTCGTAGCTAATGTCCAAGGCACCAAAGCCATCAAAAAAGTCAATAATCGATACCTAATACTTGAATTCTATTACTTCTTACTGGCAGTTACATCAACTTAGAAGCTTCATCTATGTTCTACTATGGTGCTTTTAGTGTCTCCACATGCCGCAGCACGCGTCATAGCTTTGCAGACGATAAGTGCAACCGTTCGGAGAGAAAAGCGGCCAATGTGACGATCTGGCTTTAAGTCGATTCGATAACAAATGACGGAAACGGAGGGATTTCTATGGTTTTTACTACATATGAACACTTTTCACATTCTCCAACTCAACTCGGCTGCTACTCCTCCTTTCATGCAGAATCTTAAGGTCCTAGCTCATGTCCAATTCACCAAAGCCAGCTAAAAAGTCAATAATTGATACCTAAAACTTGAATTGTACTACTTCTAACTGGCTATTACATCAACTTAGAAGCTTCATCTGTGTTCTACTATGGTGCTTTTAGTGTCTCCGCATACCGCAGCACCCGACATAGCTTTGCAGACGATAAGTACAACCGTTTCAGAGAGAAGAGCGGCCAATGTGACGATCTGGCTTTAAGTCGATTCGATAACAAATAACGAAAACGGACGGAATTCTCAGATTTTTACTATATATGAACACTTTTCACATTCTCCCATGCAACGCGGCTGCTAGTCCTCCTTTCATGCAGAATCTTAAGGTCCTAGCTCTTGTCCAAGGCACCAAAGCAGCTAAAAAGTCAATAATCGATACCTAAAACTTGATTTGTACTACTTCTTACTGGCTATTACATCAACTTAGAAGCTTCATCTGTGTTCTACTATGGTACATTTATTGTCTCCGAATAGCGCAGCACGAGACATAGCTTTGCAGACATTAAGTACAACCGTTTCAGAGAGAAGAGCAACCAATGTGACGATCTGGATTTAAGTCGATTCGATAACAAATGAAGAAAACGGACGTATTTCTCAGGTTTTTACTACATATGAACACTTTTCACAATCTCCCGTGCAATGCGGCTGCTAGTCCTTCTTTCATGCAGAATCTTATGGTCCTAGCTCATGTCCAAGGCACCAAAGCCAGCTAAAAAGTCAATAATCGATACCTAAAACTTGAATTGTACTACTTCTTACTGGCTATTACATCAACTTAGAAGCTTCATCTGTGTTCTACTGTGGTGCTTTTAGTGTCTCCGCATAACTCAGCACGCGACATAGCTTTGCAGACTATAAGTATAACCGTTTCAGGAGAAGAGCGGCCAATGTGACGATCTGGCTTTAAGTCGATTCGATTACAAATGACGAAAACGGACGGTTTTCTCAGGTTTTTACTACATATGAACACTTTTCACATACTCCCTTGCAACGTGGCTGCTAGTCCTCCTTTCATGCACAATCTTAAGGTCCTACCTCATGTCCAAGGCACCAAAGCCAGCTAAAAAGTCAATAATCGATACCTAAAACTTGAACTGTACTACTTCTAACTGGCTATTACATCAACTTAGAAGCTTCATCTGTGTTCTACTATGGTGCTTTTAGTGTCTCAGCCTACCGCAGCACGCGACATAGCTTTGCACACGATAAGTACAACCATTTCAGAGAGATGAGCGGAAAATGTGACGATCTGGGTTTAAGTCGATTCGATAACAAATGATGAAAACGGAAGGATTTCTCAGGTTTTTACTACATATGAACACTTTTCACATTCTCCCATGCAACTCGGCTGCTAGTCCTCCTTTCATGCAGAATCTAAAGGTCCTAGCTCATGTCCAAGGCACCAAAGCCAGCTAAAAAGTCAATAATCGATACCTAAAACTTGAATAGAACTACTTCTTATTGGCTATTACATCAACTTAGAAGCTACATCTGTGTTCTACTATGGTGCTTTTAGTGTCTCCGCATACCGCAGCACGCGACATAGCTTTGCACACGATAAGTACAACCGTTTCAGAGAGAAGAGCGGCCAATGTGACGACCTGGCTTTAAGTCGATTCGATAACAAATGACGAAAACGGACGAAATTCTAAGGTTTTTACTACATATGAACACTTTTCACATTCTCCCGTGCAACGCGGCAACTAGTGCTCCTTTCATGCAGAATCTTAAAGTCCTAGCTAATGTCCAAGGCACCAAAGCCAGCTAAAAAGTCAATAATCGATACCTAAAACTTGAATTGTATTACTTCTTACTGGCAATTACATCTACTTAGAAGCTTCATCTGTGTTCTACTATGGTGCTCTTTGTGTGTCCGCACACCGCAGCACGAGACATAGTTTTGCAGACGATAAGTACAACCGTTTCAGAGAGAAGAGCGGCCAATGTAACGATCTGGCTTCAAGTCGATTCGATAACAAATGACGAAAACGGACGGATTTCTCAGGTTTTTACTACATATGAACACTTTTCACATACTCCCTTGCAACGCGGCTGCTAGTCCTCCTTTCATGCACAATCTTAAGGTCCTAGCTCATGTCCAAGGCACCAAAGCCAGCTAAAAAGTCAATAATCGATACCTAAAACTTGAACTGTACTACTTCTTCCTGGCTATTACATCAACTTAGAAGCTTCATCTGTGTTCTACTATGGTGCTTTTAGTGTCTCCGCCTACCGCAGCACGCGACATAGCTTTGCAGACGATAAGTACAAGCGTTTCAGAGAGAAGAGCGGAAAATGTGACGATCTGGCTTTAAGTCGATTCGATAACAAATGATGAAAACGAACGGTTTTCTCAGGTTTTTACTACATATGAACACTTCTCACATTCTCCCATGCAACTCGGCTGCTAGTCCTCCTTTCATGCAGAATCTAAAGGTCCTAGCTAATGTCCAAGGCACCATAGAAAGCTAAAAAGTCAATAATCGATACCTAAAACTTGAATTGTACTACTTCTTACTGGCTGTTACATCAACTTAGAAGCTACATCTGTGTTATACTATGGTGCTTTTAGTGTCTCCACATACCGCAGAAAGCGACATAGCTTTGCAGACGATAAGTACAAGCGTTTCAGAGAGAAGAGCGATCAATGTGACGACCTGGCTTTAAGTCGATTCGATACCAAATGACGAAAACGGACGGATTTCTCAGGTTTTTACAACATATGAATACTTTTCACATACTCCCTTGCAACGCGGCTGCTAGTCTCTCTTTCAAGCAGAATCTTAAAGTCCTAGCTAATGTCCAAGGCACCAAAGCCAGCTAAAAAGTAAATAATCGATACCTAAAACTTGAATTGTATTACTTCTTACTGGCAATTACATCAACTTAGAAGCTTCATCTGTGTTCTACTATGGTTCTTTTAGTGTCTCCGCATACCGCAGCACGCGACATAGCTTTGCAGACGATAAGTACAACCGTTTCAGAGACAAGAGCGGCCAATGTGACGACCTGGCTTTAAGTCGATTCGATAAGAAATGACGAAAACGGACGGATTTCTCAGGTTTTTACTACATATGAACACTTTTCACACTCTCCCATGCAACACGGCTGCTAGTCCTCCTTTCATGTAGAATCTTAAGGTCCTAGCTCTTGTCCAAGGCACCAAAGCAGCTAAAAAGTCAATAATCGATACCTAAAACTTGAATTGTAATACTTCTTACTGGCTATTACATCAACTTAGAAGCATCATCTGTGTTCTACTATGGTACATTTATTGTCTCCGAATAGCGCAGCACGAGACATACCTTTGCAGACGATAAGTACAACCGTTTCAGAGAGAAGAGCAACGAATGTGACGATCTGGATTTAAGTCGATTCGATACCAAATGACGAAAACGGACGTATTTCTCAGGTTTTTACTACATATGAACACTTTTCACATACTCCCTTGCAACGCGGCTGCTAGTCCTCCTTTCATGCACAATCTTAAGGTCCTAGCTAATGTCCAAGGCACCAATGCCAGCTAAAAAGTCAATAATCGATATCTAAAACTTGAACTGTACTACTTCTTACTGGCTATTACATCAATTTAGAAGCTTCATCTGTGTTCTTCTATGGTGCTTTTAGTGTCTCCGCCTACCACAGCACGCGACATAGCTTTGCACACGATAAGTACAACCATTTCAGAGAGAAGAGCGGAAAATGTGACTATCTGGCTTTAAGTCGATTCGATAACAAATGATGAAAACGAACGGATTTCTTAGGTTTTTACTACATATGAACACTTTTCACATTCTCCCATGCAACTCGGCTGCTAGTCCTCCTTTCATGCAGAATCTAAAGGTCCTAGCTCATGTCCAAGGCACCAAAGCCAGCTAAAAAGTCAATATCGATACCTAAAACTTGAATTGTACTACTTCTTACTGGCTATTACATCAACTTAGAAGCTTCATCTGTGTTCTACTATGGTGCTTTTAGTGTCTCCGCATACCGCAGCACGCGACATAGCTTTGCACACGATAAGTACAACCGTTTCAGAGAGAAGAGCGGCCAATGTGACGACCTGGCTTTAAGTCGATTCGATAACAAATGACGAAAACGGATGAATTCTCAGATTTTTACTACATATGAACACTTTTCACATTCTCCCATGCAACACGGCTGCTAGTCCTCCTTTCATGCAGAATCTTGAAGTCCTAGCTCATGTCCAAGGCACCAAAGCCAGCTAAAATGTCAATAATCGATACCTAAAACTTGAAATGTACTACTTCTTACTGGCTATTACATCAACTTAGAAGCTTCATCTGTGTTCAACAAGGGTGCTCTTTGTGTGTCCGCACACCGCAGCACGAGATATAGTTTTGCAGACGATAAGTTCAACCGTTTCAGAGAGAAGAGCGGTCAATGTAACGATTTGGCTTCAAGTCGATTCGATAACAAATGACGAAAACGGACGGATTTCTCAGGATTTTACTACATATGAACACTTTTCACATTCTCCCATGCAACTCGGCTGCTAGTCCTCCTTTCATGCGGAATCTAAAGGTCCTAGCTCATGTCCAAGGCACCAAAGCCAGCTAAAAGGTCAATAATCGATACCTAAAACTTGAATTGTACTACTTCTTACTGGCTATTACATCAACTTAGAAGCTTCATCTGTGTTCTACTATGGTGCTTTTGGTGTCTCCGCATACCGCAGCACGCGACATAGCTTTGCACACGATAAGTACAACCGTTTCAGAGAGAAGAGCGGCCAATGTGACGACCTGGCTTTAAGTCGATTCGATAACAAATGACGAAAACGGACGAAATTCTCAGGGTTTTACTACATATGAACACTTTTCACATTCTCCCGTGCAACGCGGCAACTAGTGCTCCTTTCATGCAGAATCTTAAAGTCCTAGCTAATGTCCAAGGCACCAAAGCCAGCTAAAAAGTCAATAATCGACACCTAAAACTTGAATTGTATTACTTCTTACTGGCAATTACATCTACTTAGAAGCTTCATCTGTGTTCTACTATGGTGCTTTTAGTGTCTCCGCATACCGCAGCACGCGTCATAGCTTTGCAGACGATAAGTGCAACCGTTCAGAGAGAAGAGCGGCCAATGTGACGATATGGTTTTAAGTCGATTCGATAACAAATGACGAAAATGGATGAATTCTCAGATTTTTACTACATATGAACACTTTTCACATTCTCCCGTGCAACACGGCTGCTAGTCCTCATTTCATGCAGAATCTTGAAGTCCTAGCTCATGTCCAAGGCACCAAAGCCAGCTAAAATGTCAATAATCGAAACCTAAAACTTGAAATGTACTACATCTTACGGGCTATTACATCAACTTAGAAGCTTCATCTGTGTTCAACTATGGTGCTCTTTGTGTGTCCGCACACCGCAGCACGAGACATAGTTTTGCAGACAATAAGTACAACCGTTTCAGAGAGAAGAGCGGCCAATGTAACGATCTGGCTTCAAGTCGATTCGATAACAAATGACGAAAACGGACGGATTTCTCAGGTTTTTACTACATATGAACACTTTTCACATTCTCCTGTGCAACTCGGCTGCTAGACCTCCTTTCATGCAGAATCTAAGGGTACTAGCTCATGTCCAAGGCACCAAAGCCAGCTAAAAAGTCAATAATCGATACCTAAAACTTGAATTGTACTACATCTTACTGGCAATTACATCAACTTAGAAGCTTCATCTATGTTCTACTATGGTGCTTTTAGTGTCTCCACATACCGCAGCACGCGTCGTAGCTTTGCACACGGTAAGTGCAACCGTTCAGAGAGAAGAGCGGCCAATGTGACGATCTGGCTTTAAGTCTATTCGATACCAAATGACGAAAACGGTCGGATTTCTCAGGTTTTTACTACATATGAACACTTTTCACATTCTCCCATGCAACTCGCCTGCTAGTCCTCCTTTCATGCAGAATCTTGAGGTCCTAGCTCATGTCCAAGGCACCAAAGCCAGCTAAAAAGTCAATAATCGATACCGAAAACTTGAATTGTACTACTTCTTACTGGCTATTACTTCAGCTTAGAAGCTTCATCTGTGTTCTACTATGGTGCTTTTAGTGTCTCCGCATAACGCAGCACGCTACATATCTTTGCAGACGATAAGTACAACCGTTTCAGAGAGAAGAGCTGCCAATGTGACGATCTGGCTTTAAGTCGATTCGATAACTAATGATGAAAACGAACGGATTTCTCAGGTTTTTACTACATATGAACACTTTTCACATTCTCCCGTGCAACTCGGCTGCTAGTCCTCCTTTCATGCAGAATCTTATGGTCCTATCTCATGTCCAAGGCACCAAAACCTGCTAAAAATTTAATAATCGATTTCTAAAACTTGATTTGTACTACTTCTTACTGGCTATTACATCAACTTAGAAGCTTCATATGTGTTCTACTATGGTGCTTTTAGTGTCTCCGCATACCGCAGCACGCGACATAGCTTTGCAGACGATAAGTACAACCGTTTCAGAGAGAAGAGCGGCCAATGTGACGATCTGGCTTTATGTCGATTCGATAACAAATGACGAATACTGACGGATTTCTCAGGTTTTTACTAAATATGAACCCTTTTCACATTCTCCCGTGCAACTCGGCTGCTAGTCCTCCTTTCATGCAGAATCTTAAGGTCCTAGCTCATGTCCAAGGCACCAATGCCAGCTAAAAAGTCAATAATCGATACCTAAAACTTGAATTGTACTACTTCTTACTGGCTATTACATCAACTTAGAAGCTTCATCTGTGTTCTACTATGGTGCTTTTAGTGTCTCCGCATAACTCAGCACGCGACATAGCTTTCCAGACGATAAGTACAACCGTTTCAGGAGAAGAGCGACCAATGTGACGATCTGGCTTTAAGTCGATTCGATAACAAATGACGAAAATGGACGGATTTCCCAGGTTTTTACTACATATGAACACTTTTCACATACTCGCTTGCAACGCGGCTGCTAGTCCTCCTTTCATGCACAATCTTAAGGTCCTAGCTCAAGTCCAAGGCACCAATGCCAGCTAAAAAGTCAATAATCGATTCCTAAAACTTGAACTGTACTACTTCTTACTGGCTATTACATCAACTTAGAAGCTTCATCTTTCTACTATGGTGCTTTTAGTGTCTCCACATACCGCAGCACGCGTCGTAGCTTTGCACACGATAAGTGCAACCGTTCAGAGAGAAGAGCGGCCAATGTGACGATCTGGCTTTAAGTCTATTCGATAACAAATGACGAAAACGGACGGATTTCTCAGGTTTTTACTACATATGAACACTTTTCACATTCTCCCATGCAACTCGCCTGCTACTCCTCCTTTCATGCAGAATCTTGAGGTCCTAGCTCATGTCCAAGGCACCAAAGCCAGCTAAAAAGTCAATAATCGATACCTATAACTTGATTGGTACTACTTCTTACTGGCTATTACATCAACTTAGAAGCTTCATATGTGTTCTACTATGGTGCTTTTAGTGTCTCCGCATACCGCAGCACGCGACATAGCTTTGCAGACGATAAGTACAACCGTTTCAGAGAGAAGAGCGGCCAATGTGACGATGTGGCTTTATGTCGATTCGATAACAAATGACGAAAACTGACGGATTTCTCAGGTTTTTACTAAATATGAACCCTTTTCACATTCTCCCGTGCAACTCGGCTGCTAGTCCTCCTTTCATGTAGAATCTTAAGGTCCTAGCTCATGTCCAAGGCACCAATGCCAGCTAAAAAGTCAATAATCGATACCTAAAACTTGAATTGTACTACTTCTTACTGGCTATTACATCAACTTAGAAGCTTCATCTGTGTTCTACTATGGTGCTTTTAGTGTCTCCGCATAACTCAGCACGCGACATAGCTTTGCAGACAATAAGTACAACTGTTTCAGGAGAAGAGCGGCCAATGTGACGATCTGGCTTTAAGTCGATTCGATAACAAATGACGAAAACGGACGGATTTCCCAGGTTTTTACTACATATGAACACTTTTCACATACTCCCTTGCAACGCGGCTGCTAGTCCTCCTTTCATGCACAATCTTAAGGTCCTAGCTCAAGTCCAAGGCACCAATGCCAGCTAAAAAGTCAATAATCGATACCTAAAACTTGAACTGTACTACTTCTTACTGGCTATTACATCAACTTAGAAGCTTCATCTTTCTACTATGGTGCTTTTAGTGTCTCCGCCTACCGCAGCACGCGACATAGCTTTGCAGTACAACCGTTTCAGAGAGAAGTTCGGCGAATGTGACGACCTGGCTTTAAGTCGATTCGATAACAAATGAGGAAAACGGACGAATTTCTCAGGTTTTTACTACATATGAACACTTTTCACGTTCTCCCATGCAACGCGGCTACTAGTCCTCATTTCATGCAGAATCTTAAAGTCCTAGCTAATGTCCAAGGCACCAAAGCCAGCTAAAAAGTCAATAATCGATACCTAATACTTAAATTATACTACTTCTTACTGGCTATTACATCAATTTAGAAGCTTCATCTGTGTTCTACTATGGTGCTTTTAGTGTCTCCACATACCGCAGCACGCGTCATAGCTTTGCAGACGACAAGTGCAACCGTTCAGACAGAAGGGCGGCCAATGTGACGATCTGGCTTTAAGTCGATTCGATAACAAATGACAAAAACGGACGGATTTCTCAGGTTTTTACTACATATGAACACTTTTCACATTCTCCCATGCTTCTCGGCTGCTAGTCCTCCTGTCATGCAGAATCTTGAGGTCCTAGCTCATGTCCAAGTCACCAAAGCCAGCTAAAAAGTCAATAATCGATACCTAAAACTTGAATTGTACTACCTCTTACTGGCTATTACATCAACTTAGAAGCTTCATCTGTGTTCTACTATGGTGCTTTTAGTGTCTCCGGATACCGCAGCACACGACATAGCTTTGCAGACGATAAGTACAAACTTTTCTGTGAGAAGAGCGGCCAATGTGACGATCTGGCTTTTAGTCGATTCGATAACAAATGACGAAAACGGACGGATTTCTCAGGTTTTTACTACATATGAACACTTTTCACATTCTTCCGTGCAACGCGGCTGCTAGTCCTCCTGTCATGCAGAATCTGAAGGTCCTACCTCATGTTCAAGGCAGCAAAGCCAGCTAAAAAGTCAATAATCGATACCTTAAACTTGTATTGTACTACTTCTTACTGGCTATTACATCAACTTAGAAGCTTCATATGTGTTCTACTATGGTGCTTTTAGTGTCTCCGCAGACCGCAGCACACGACATAGCTTTGCAGACGATAAGTGCAACCGTTTCAGAGAGAAGAGCGGCCAATGTGACGATCTGGCTTTATGTCGATTCGATAACAAATGACGAATACTGCCGGATTTCTCAGGTTTTTACTAAATATGAACCCTTTTCACATTCTCCCGTGCAACTCGGCTGCTAGTCCTCCTTTCATGCAGAATCTTAAGGTCCTAGCTCATGTCCAAGGCACCAATGCCAGCTAAAAAGTCAATAATCGATACCTAAAACTTGAATTGTACTACTTCTTACTGGCTATTACATCAACTTAGAAGCTTCATCTGTGTTCTACTATGGTGCTTTTAGTGTCTCCGCATAACTCAGCACGCGACATAGCTTTGCAGACGATAAGTACAACCGTTTCAGGAGAAGAGCGACCAATGTGACAATCTGGCTTTAAGTCGATTCGATAACAAATGACGAAAATGGACGGATTTCCCAGGTTTTTACTACATATGATCACTTTTCACATACTCCCTTGCAACGCGGCTGCTAGTTCTCCTTTCATGCACAATCTTAAGGTCCTAGCTCAAGTCCAAGGCACCAATGCCAGCTAAAAAGTCAATAATCGATTCCTAATACTTGAACTGTACTACTTCTTACTGGCTATTACATCAACTTAGAAGCTTCATCTTTCTACTATGGTGCTTTTAGTGTCTCCACATACCGCAGCACGCGTCGTAGCTTTGCACACGATAAGTGCAACCGTTCAGAGAGAAGAGCGGCCAATGTGACGATCAGGCTTTAAGTCTATTCGATAACAAATGACGAAAACGGACGGATTTCTCAGGTTTTTACTACATATGAACACTTTTCACATTCTCCCATGCAACTCGCCTGCTAGTCCTCCTTTCATGCAGAATCTTGAGGTCCTAGCTCATGTCCAAGGCACCAAAGCCAGCTAAAAAGTCAATAATCGATACCTAAAACTTGATTTGTACTACTTCTTACTGGCTATTACATCAACTTAGAAGCTTCATATGTGTTCTACTATGGTGCTTTTAGTGTCTCCGCATACCGCAGCACGCGACATAGCTTTGCAGACGATAAGTACAACCGCTTCAGAGAGAAGAGCGGCCAATGTGACGATGTGGCTTTATGTCGATTCGATAACAAATGACGAAAACTGACGGATTTCTCAGGTTTTTACTAAATATGAACCCTTTTCACATTCTCCCGTGCAACTCGGCTGCTAGTCCTCCTTTCATGTAGAATCTTAAGGTCCTAGCTCATGTCCAAGGCACCAATGCCAGCTAAAAAGTCAATAATCGATACCTAAAACTTGAATTGTACTACTTCTTACTGGCTATTACATCAACTTAGAAGCTTCATCTGTGTTCTACTATGGTGCTTTTAGTGTCTCCGCATAACTCAGCACGCGACATAGCTTTGCAGACAATAAGTACAACTGTTTCAGGAGAAGAGCGGCCAATGTGACGATCTGGCTTTAAGTCGATTCGATACCAAATGACGAAAACGGACGGATTTCTCAGGTTTTTACTACTTATGAACACTTTTCACATACTCCCTTGCAACGCGGCTGCTAGTCCTCTTTTCATGCAGAATCTTAAAGTCCTAGCTAATGTCCAAGGCACCAAAGCCAGCTAAAAAGTAAATAATCGATACCTAAAACTTGAATTGTATTACTTCTTACTGGCAATTACATCAACTTAGAAGCTTCATCTGTGTTCTACTATGGTGCTTTTAGTGTCTCCGCATACCGCAGCACCCGACATAGCTTTGCAGACGATAAGTACAACCGTTTCAGAGAGAAGAGCGGCCAATGTGACGATCTGGCTTTAAGTCGATTCGATAACAAATAACGAAAACGGACGGAATTCTCAGATTTTTACTATATATGAACACTTTTCACATACTCCCTTGCAACGCGGCTGCTAGTCCTCCTTTCATGCACAATCTTAAGGTCCTAGCTCAAGTCCAAGGCACCAATGCCAGCTAAAAAGTCAATAATCGTTACCTAAAACTTGAACTGTACTACTTCTTACTGGCTATTACATCAACTTAGAAGCTTCATCTTTCTACTATGGTGCTTTTAGTGTCTCCGCCTACCGCAGCACGCGACATAGCTTTGCAGTACAACCGTTTCAGAGAGAAGTTCGGCGAATGTGACGACCTGGCTTTAAGTCGATTCGATAACAAATGAGGAAAACGGACGAATTTCTCAGGTTTTTACTACATATGAACACTTTTCATGTTCTCCCATGCAACGCGGCTACTAGTCCTCATTTCATGCAGAATCTTAAAGTCCTAGCTAATGTCCAAGGCACCAAAGCCAGCTAAAAAGTCAATAATCGATACCTAATACTTAAATTATACTACTTCTTACTGGCTATTACATCAACTTAGAAGCTTCATCTGTGTTCTACTATGGTGCTTTTAGTGTCTCCACATACCGCAGCACGCGTCATAGCTTTGCAGACGACAAGTGCAACCGTTCAGACAGAAGGGCGGCCAATGTGACGATCTGGCTTTAAGTCGATTCGATAACAAATGACAAAAACGGACGGATTTCTCAGGTTTTTACTACATATGAACACTTTTCACATTCTCCCATGCTTCTCGGCTGCTAGTCCTCCTGTCATGCAGAATCTTGAGGTCGTAGCTCATGTCCAAGGCACCAAAGCCAGCTAAAAAGTCAATAACCGATACCTAAAACTTGAATTGTACTACCTCTTACTGGCTATTACATCAACTTAGAAGCTTCATCTGTGTTCTACTATGGTGCTTTTAGTGTCTCCGGATACCGCAGCACACGACATAGCTTTGCAGACGATAAGTACAAACTTTTCTGAGAGAAGAGCGGCCAATGTGACGATCTGGCTTTTAGTCGATTCGATAACAAATGACGAAAACGGACGGATTTCTCAGGTTTTTACTACATATGAACACTTTTCACATTCTTCCGTGCAACGCGGCTGCTAGTCCTCCTGTCATGCAGAATCTGAAGGTCCTAGCTCATGTTCAAGGCAGCAAAGCCAGCTAAAAAGTCAATAATCGATACCTTAAACTTGTATTGTACTACTTCTTACTGGCTATTACATCAACTTAGAAGCTTCATATGTGTTCTACTATGGTGCTTTTAGTGTCTCCGCAGACCGCAGCACACGACATAGCTTTGCAGACGATAAGTGCAACCGTTTCAGAGAGAAGAGCGGGTAATGTGACGATCTGGCTTTATGTCGATTAGATAACAAATGACGAAAACCGACGGATTTCTCAGGTTTTTACTACATATGAACACTTTTCACATTGTCCCGTGCAACTCGGATGCTAGTCCTCCTTTCATACAGATTCTGAAGGTCCTAGCTCATGTCCAAGGCAACAAAGCCAGCTAAAAAGTCAATAATCGATACCTAATACTTAAATTGTACTACTTCTTACTGGCTATTACATCAGCTTAGAAGCTTCATCTGTGTTCTACTATGGTGCTTTTAGTGTCTCCGCATACTGCAGCACGCAACAAAGCTATGCAGACGATAAGTACAACCGTTTAAGAGGAAAGAGCGGCCAATGTGACGATCTCGCTTTAAGTCGATTCGATAACAAATGACGAAAACGGACGGATTTCTCAGGTTGTTACTACATATGAACACTTTTCACATTCTACCATGCAACTAGGCTGCTAGTCCTCCTTTCATGCAGAATCTTAAGGTCCAGCTCATGTCCAAGGCACCAAAGCCAGCTAAAAAGTCAGTAATCGATACCTAAAACTTGAATTGTACTACTTCTTACTGGCTATTACATCAACTTAAAAGCTTCATCTGTGTTCTACTCTTGTGCTTTTAGTGTCTCCGCTTACCGCAGCACGCGACATAGCTTTGCAGATGATAAGTACAACCGTTTCAGAGAGAACGGCGGCCAATGTGGCGACCTGGCTTTAAGTCGATTCGATAACAAATGACGAAAACGGACGAAATTCTCAGGTTTTTACTACATATGAACACTTTTCACATTCTCCCGTGCAACGCGGCAACTAGTCCTCCTTTGATGTAGAATCTTAAAATCCTAGATAATGTCTAAGGCACCAAAGCCAGCTAAAAAGTCAATAATCGATACCTAAAACTTGAATTGTATTACTTCTTACTGGCTATTACATTAACTTAGAAGCATCATCTTTGTTCTACTATGGTGCTTTTAGTGTCTCCACATACCGCAGCACGCGTCATAGCTTTGCAGACGATAAGTGCAACCGTTCAGAGACAAGAGCGGCCAATGTGACGATCTGGTTTTAAGTCGATTCGATAACAAATGACGAAAACGGACGGAATTCTCAGATTTTTACTACATATGAACACTTTTCACATTCTCCCGTGCAACACGGCTGCTAGTCCACCTTTCATGCAGAATCTTGAAGTCCTAGCTCATGTCCAAGACACCAAAGCCAGCTAAAATGTCAATAATCGATACCTAAAACTTGAACTGTACTACTTCTTACTGGCTATTACATCAACTTAGAAGCTTCATCTGTGTTCTACTATATTGCTTGTAGTGTCTCCGCCTACCGCAGCACGCGACATAGCTTTGCACACGATAAGTACAACCATTTCAGAGAGAAGAGCGGCCAATGTGACGACCTGGCTTTAAGTCGATTCGATAACAAATGATGAAAACGAACGGATTTCTCAGGTTTTTACTACATATGAACACTTTTCACATTCTCCCATGCAACTCGGCTGCTAGTCCTCCTTTCATGCAGAATCTAAAGGTCCTAGCTCATGTCCAAGGCACCAAAGCCAGCTAAAAAGTCAATAATCGATACCTAAAACTTGAATTGTACTACTTCTTACTGGCTATTACAACAACTTAGAAGCTTCATCTGTGTTCTACTATGGTGCTTTTGGTGTCTCCCTATACCGCAGCACGCGACATAGCTTTGCACACGATAAGTACAACCGTTTCAGAGAGAAGAGCGGCCAATGTGACGACCTGGCTTTAAGTCGATTCGATAACAAATGACGAAAACGGACGACATTCTCAGGTTTTTACTACATATGAACACATTTCACATTCTCCCGTTCAACGCGGCAACTAGTGCTCCTTTCATGCAGAATCTTAAAGTCCTAGCTAATGTCCAAGGCACCAAAGCCAGCTAAAAAGTCAATAATCGATACCTAAAACTTGAATTGTATTATTTCTTACTGGCAATTACATCTACTTAGAAGCTTCATCTGTGTTCTACTATGGTGCTTTTAGTGTCTCCGCATACCGCAGCACGCGTCATAGCTTTGCAGACGATAAGTGCAACCGTTCAGAGAGAAGAGCGGCCAATGTGACGATATGGTTTTAAGTCGATTCGATAACAAATGACGAAAACGGATGAATTCTCAGATTTTTACTACATATGAACACTTTTCACATTCTCCCGTGCAACACGGATGCTAGTCCTCCTTTCATGCAGAATCTTGAAGTCCTAGCTCATGTCCAAAGCACCAAAGCCAGCTAAAATGTCAATAATCGATACCTAAAACTTGAAATGTACTACTTCTTACTGGCTATTACATCAACTTAGAAGCTTCATCCGTGTTCAACTATGGTGCTCTTTGTGTGTCCGCACACCGCAGCACGAGACATAGTTTTGCAGACGATAAGTACAACCGTTTCAGAGAGAAGAGCGGCCAATGTAACGATCTGGCTTCAAGTCGATTCGATAACAAATGACGAAAACGGACGGATTTCTCAGGTTTTTACTACATATGAAAACTTTTCACATTCTCCTGTGCAACTCGGCTGCTAGACCTCCTTTCATGCAGAATCTAAAGGTACTATCTCATGTCCAAGGAACCAAAGTCAGCTAAAATGTCAATAATCGATACCTAAAACTTGAATTGTACTACATCATACTGGCTATTACATCAACTTAGAAGCTTCATCTATGTTCTACTATGGTGCTTTTAGTGTCTCCACATACCGCAGCACGCGTCGTAGCTTTGCACACGATAAGTGCAACCGTTCAGAGATATGAGCGGATAATGTGACGATCTGGCCTTAAGTCTATTCGATAACAAATGACGAAAACGGACGGATTTCTCAGGTTTTTACTACATATGAACACTTTTCACATTCTCCCATGCAACTCGGCTGCTAGTCCTCTTTTCATGCAAAATCTTGAGGTCCTAGCTCATGTCCAAGGCACCAAAGCCAGCTAAAAAGTCAATAACCGATACCTAATACTTGAATTGTACTACTTCTTACTGGCTATTACTTCAGCTTAGAAGCTTCATCTGTGTTCTACTATGGTGCTTTTAGTGTCTCCGCATAACGCTGCACGCTACATATCTTTGCAGACGATAAGTACAACCGTTTCAGAGAGAGAGGCTGCCACTGTGACGATCTGGCTTTAAGTCGATTCGATAACTAATGATGAAAACGAACGGATTTCTCAGGTTTTTACTACATATCAACACTTTTCACATTCTCCCGTGCAACTCGGCTGCTAGTCCTCCTTTCATGCAGAATCTTATGGTCCTATCTCATGTCCAAGGCACCAAAACCTGCTAAAAATTTAATAATCGATATCTAAAACTTGATTTGTACTACTTCTTACTGGCTATTACATCAACTTAGAAGCTTCATATGTGTTCTACTATGGTGCTTTTAGTGTCTCCGCATACCGCAGCACGCGACATAGCTTTGCAGACGATAAGTACAACCGTTTCAGAGAGAAGAGCGGCCTATGTGACGATCTGGCTTTATGTCGATTCGATAACAAATGACGAAAACTGACGGATTTCTCAGGTTTTTACTAAATATGAACCCTTTTCACAATCTCCCGTGCAACTCGGCTGCTAGTCCTCCTTTCATGCAGAATCTTTAGGTCCTAGCTCATGTCGAAGGCACCAATGCCAGCTAAAAAGTCAATAATCGATACCTAAAACTTGAATTGTACTACTTCTTACTGGCTATTACATCAACTTAGAAGCTTCATCTGTGTTCTACTATGGTGCTTTTAGTGTCTCCGCATAACTCAGCACGCGACATAGCTTTGCAGACGATAAGTACAACCGTTTCAGGAGAAGAGCGGCCAATGTGACGATCTGGCATTAAGTCGATTATATAACAAATGACGAAAACGGACGGATTTCCCAGGTTTTTACTACATATGAACACTTTTCACATTCACCCGTGCAACTCGGCTGCTAATCCTCCTTTCATGCAGAATCGTATTGTCCTATCTCATGTCCAAGGCACCAAAACCTGCTAAAAATTTAATAATATATATCTAAAACTTGATTTGTACTACTTCTTACTGGCTATTACATCAACTTAGAAGCTTCATATGTGTTCTACTGTGGTGCTTTTAGTGTCTCCGCATACCGCAGCAGGCGACATAGCTTGACAGACGATAAGTACAACCATTTCAGAGAGAAGACCGGCCAATGTGACGATCTGGCTTTAAGTCGATTCGATAACAAATGAAGAAAACGAACGGATTTCTCAGGTTTTTACTACATATGAACACTTTTCACATTCTCCCGTGCAACTCGGCTGCTAGTCCTCCTTTCATGCAGAATCTAAAGGTCATAGCTCATGTCCAAGGCACCAAAGCCAGCTAAAAAGTCAATAATCGATACCTAAAACTTGAATTGTACTACTTCTTACTGGCTATTACATCAACTTAGAAGCTTCATCTGTGTTCTACTATGGTGCTTTTAGTGTCTCCGCATACCGCAGCACGCGACATAGCTTTGCACACGATAAGTACAACCGTTTCAGAGACAAGAGCGGCTAATGTGACGCCCTGGCTTTAAGTCGATTCGATAACAAATGACGAAAACTGACGAAATTCTCAGGTTTTTACTACATATGAACACTTTTCAGATTCTCCCGTGCAACGCGGCAACTAGTCCTCCTTTCATGCAGAATCTTAAAGTCCTAGGTAATGTCCAAGGCACCAAAGCCAGCTAAAAAGTCAATAATCGATACCTAAAACTTGATTTGTATTACTTCTTACTGGCAATTACATCTACTTAGAAGCTTCATCTGTGTTCTACTATGGTGCTTTTAGTGTCTTCACATACCGCAGCACGCGTCATAGCTTTGCAGACGATAAGTGCAACCGTTCAGAGAGAAGAGCGGCCAATGTGACGATACGGTTTTAAGTCGATTCGATAACAAATGACGAAAACGGACGGAATTCTCAGATTTTTACTACATATGAACACTTTTCACATTCTCTCGTGCAACACGGCTGCTAGTCCTCCTTTCATGCACAATCTTAAGGTCCTAGCTCAAGTCCAAGGCACCAAAGCCACCTAAAAAGTCAATAATCGATTCCTAAAACTTGAACTGTACTACTTCTTACTGGCTATTACATCAACTTAGAAGCTTCATCTTTCTACTATGGTGCTTTTAGTGTCTCCGCCTACCGCAGCACGCGACATAGCTTTGCAGTACAACCGTTTCAGAGAGAAGTTCGGCGAATGTGACGACCTGGCTTTAAGTCGATTCGATAACAAATGACGAAAACTGACGGATTTCTCATGTTTTTACTAAATATGAACCCTTTCACATTCTCCCGTGCAACTCGGCTGCTAGTCCTCCTTTCATGCAGAGTCCTAAGGTCCTAGCTCATGTCCAAGGCACCAATGCCAGCTAAAAAGTCAATAATCGATACCTAAAACTTGAATTGTACTACTTCTTACTGGCTATTACATCAACTTAGAAGCTTCATCTGTGTTCTACTATGGTGCTTTTAGTGTCTCCGCATAACTCAGCACGCGACATAGCTTTGCACACGATAAGTACAACCGTTTCAGGAGAACAGCGGCCAATGTGACGATCTGGATTTAAGTCGATTCGATAACAAATGACGAAAACGGACGGATTTCCCAGGTTTTTACTACATATGAACACTTTTCACATACTCCCTTGCAACGCGGCTGCTAGTCCTCCTTTCATGCACAATCTTAAGGTCCTAGCTCAAGTCCAAGGCACCAAACCCAGCTAAAAAGTCAATAATCGATTCCTAAAACTTGAACTGTACTACTTCTTACTGGCTATTACATCAACTTAGAAGCTTCATCTTTCTACTATGGTGCTTTTAGTGTCTCCGCCTACCGCAGCACGTGACATAGCTTTGCACACGATAAGTACAACCATTTCAGAGAGAAGAGCGGCCAATGTGACGATCTGGCTTTAAGTCGATTCGATAACAAATGATGAAAACGAACGGATTTCTCAGGTTTTGACTACATATGAACACTTTTCACATTCTCCCATGCAACTCGGCTGCTAGTCCTCCTTTCATGCAGAATCTTGAAGTCCTAGCTCATGTCCAAAGCACCAAAGCCAACTAAAATGTCAATAATCGATACCTAAAACTTGAAATGTACTACTTCTTACTGGCTATTACATCAACTTAGAAGCTTCATCTGTGTTCAACTATGGTGCTCTTTGTGTGTCCGCACACCGCAGCACGAGACATAGTTTTTCAGACGATAAGTACAACCGTTTCAGAGAGAAGAGCGGCCAATGTGACGATATGGTTTTAAGTCGATTCGATAACAAATGACGAAAACGGACGGAATTCTCAGATTTTTACTACATATGAACACTTTTCACATTCTCCCGTGCAACACGGCTGCTAGTCCTCCTTTCATGCACAATCTTAAGGTCCTAGCTCAAGTCCAAGGCACCAAAGCCAGCTAAAAAGTCAATAATCGATTCCTAAAACTTGAACTGTACTACTTCTTACTGGCTATTACATCAACTTAGAAGCTTCATCTTTCTACTACGGTGCTTTTAGTGTCTCCGCCTACCGCAGCACGCGACATAGCTTTGCAGTACAACCGTTTCAGAGAGAAGTTCGGCGAATGTGACGACCAGGCTTTAAGTCGATTCGATAACAAATGACGAAAACGGACGGATTTCTCAGGTTTTTACTACATATGAACACTTTTCACGTTCTCCCATGCAACGCGGCTACTAGTCCTCATTTCATGCAGAATCTTAAAGTCCTAGCTAATGTCCAAGGCACCAAAGCCAGCTAAAAAGTCAATAATCGATACCTAAAACTTAAATTGTACTACTTCTTACTGGCTATTACATCAACTTAGAAGCTTCTCTGTGTTCTACTATGGTGCTTTTAGTGTCTCCGGATACCGCAGCACACGACATAGCTTTGCAGACGATAAGTACAAACTTTTCTGAGAGAAGAGCGGCCAATGTGACGATCTGGCTTTTAGTCGATTCGATAACAAATGACGAAAACGGACGGATTTCTCAGGTTTTTACTACATATGAACACTTTTCACATTCTTCCGTGCAACGCGGCTGCTAGTCCTCCTGTCATGCAGAATCTTAAGCTCCTAGCTCATGTTCAAGGCACCAAAGCCAGCTAAAAAGTCAATAATCGATACCTTAAACTTGTATTGTACTACTTCTTACTGGCTATTACATCAACGTAGAAGCTTCATATGTGTTCTACTATGGTGCTTTTAGTGTCTCCGCAGACCGCAGCACACGACATAGCTTTGCAGACGATAAGTGCAACCGTTTCAGAGAGAAGAGCGGGTAATGTGACGATCTGGCTTTATGTCGATTAGATAACAAATGACGAAAACCGACGGATTTCTCAGGTTTTTACTACATATGAACACTTTTCACATTGTCCCTTGCAACTCGGTTGCTAGTCCTCCTTTCATGCAGATTCTGAATGTCCTAGCTCATGTCCAAGGCACCAAAGCCAGCTAAAAAGTCAATAATCGATACCTAATACTTAAATTGTAATACTTCTTACTGGCTATTACATCAATTTAGAAGCTTCATCTGTGTTCTACTATGGTGCTTTTAGTGTCTCCGCATACTGCAGCACGCAACAAAGCTATGCAGACGATAAGTACAACCGTTTTAGAGGAAAGAGCGGCCAATGTGACGATCTTGCTTTAAGTCGATTCGATAACAAATGACGAAAACGGACGGATTTCTCAGGTTTTTACTACATATGAACACTTTTCACATTGTCCCTTGCAACTCGGTTGCTAGTCCTCCTTTCATGCAGATTCTGAATGTCCTAGCTCATGTCCAAGGCACCAAAGCCAGCTAAAAAGTCAATAATCGATACATAATACTTAAATTGTACTACTTCTTACTGGCTATTACATCAACTTAGAAGCTTCATCCGTGTTCAACTATGGTGCTCTTTGTGTGTCCGCACACCGCAGCACGAGACATAGTTTTGCAGACGATAAGTACAACCGTTTCAGAGAGAAGAGCGGCCAATGTAACGATCTGGCTTCAAGTCGATTCGATAACAAATGACGAAAACGGACGGATTTCTCAGGTTTTTACTACATATGAAAACTTTTCACATTCTCCTGTGCAACTCGGCTGCTAGTCCTCCTTTCATGCAGAATCTAAAGGTCCTAGCTCATGTCCAAGGCACCAAAGCCAGCTAAAAAGTCAATAATCGATACCTAAAACTTGAATTGTAGTACTTCTTACTGGCTATTACATCAACTTAGAAGCTTCATCTGTGTTCTACTATTGTGCTTTTAGTGTCACCACATACTGCAGCAAGCGACATAGCTTTGCAGACGATAAGTACAACCGTTTCAGAGAGAAGAGCGGCCAATGTGACGACCTGGCTTTAAGTCGATTCGATAACAAATCACGAAAACGGACATAATTCTCAGGTTTTTACTACATATGAACACTTTTTACATTCTCCCGTGCAACGCGGCAACCAGTGCTCCTTTCATGCAGAATCTTAAAGTCGTAGCTAATGTCCAAGGCACCAAAGCCAGCTAAAAAATCAATAATCGATAACTAAAACTTGAATTGTATTACTTCTTACTGGCAATTACATCTACTTAGAAGCTTCATCTGTGTTTTACCATGGTGCTTTTAGTGTCTCCGCATACCGCAGCACGCGTCATAGCTTTGCAGACGATAAGTGCAACCGTTCAGAGAGAAGAGCGGCCAATGTGACGATATGGTTTTAAGTCGATTCGATAACAAATGACGAAAACGGATGAATTCTCAGATTTTTACTACATATGAACACTTTTCACATTCTCTTGTGCAACACGGCTGCTAGTCCTCCTTCCATGCAGAATCTTGAAGTCCTAGCTCATGTCCAAAGCACCAAAGCCAACTAAAATGTCAATAATCGATACCTAAAACTTGAAATGTACTACTTCTTACTGGCTATTACATCAACTTAGAAGCTTCATCTGCGTTCAAATATGGTGCTCTTTGTGTGTCCGCACACCGCAGCACGAGACATAGTTTTGCAGACGATAAGTACAACCGTTTCAGAGAGAGGAGCGGCCAATGTAACGATCTGGCTTCAAGTCGATTCGATAACAAATGACGAAAACGGACGGATTTCTCAGGTTTTTACTACATATGAAAACTTTTCACATTCTCCTGTGCAACTCGGCTGCTAGACCTCCTTTCATGCAGAATCTAAAGGTACTAGCTCATGTCCAAGGAACCGAAGCCAGCTAAAAAGTCAATAATCGATACCTAAAACTTGAATTGTACTACATCTTACTGGCTATTACTTCAGCTTAGAAGCTTCATCTGTGTTCTACTATGGTGCTTTTAGTGTCTCCACATACCGCAGCACGCGTCGGAGCTTTGCACACGATAAGTGCAACCGTTCAGAGAGAAGAGCGGCCAATGTGACGATCTGGCTTTAAGTCTATTCGATAACAAATGACGAAAACGGACGGATTTCTCAGGTTTTTACTACATATGAACACTTTTCACATTCTCCCATGCAACGCGGCTACTAGTCCTCCTTTCATGCAGAATCTTAAAGTCCTAGCTAATGTCCAAGGCACCAAAGCCAGCTAAAAAGTCTATAATCGATACCTAAAACTTGAATTGTATTACTTCTTACTGGCAATTACATCAACTTAGAAGCATCATCTATGTTCTACTATGGTGCTTTTAGTGTCTCCACATACCGCAGCACGCGTCGTAGCTTTGCACACGATAAGTGCAACCGTTCAGAGAGAAGAGCGGCCAATGTGACGATCTGGCTTTAAGTCTATTCGATAACAAATGACGAAAACGGACGGATTTCTCAGGTTTTTACTACATATGAACACTTTTCACATTCTCCCATGCAACTCGGCTGCTAGTCCTCCTTTCATGCAGAATCTTGAGGTCCTAGCTCATGTCCAAGGCAACAAAGCCAGCTAAAAAGTCAATAATCGATACCTAAAACTTGAATTGTACTACTTCTTACTGGCTATTACTTCAGCTTAGAAGCTTCATCTGTGTTCTACTATGGTGCTTTTAGTGTCTCCGCATAACAAAGCACGCTACATATCTTTGCAGACGATAAGTACAACCGTTTCAGAGAGAAGAGCTGTTAATGTGACGATCTGGCTTTAAGTCGATTCGATAACAAATGATGAAAACGAACGGATTTCTCAGGTTTTTACTACATATGAACACTTTTCACATTCTCCCGTGCAACTCGGCTGCTAGTCCTCCTTTCATGCAGAATCTTATGGTCCTATCTCATGTCCAAGGCACCAAAACCTGCTAAAAATTTAATAATCGATATCTAAAACTTGATTTGTACTACTTCTTACTGGCTATTACATCAACTTAGAAGCTTCATATGTGTTCTACTATGGTGATTTAGTGTCTCCGCATACCGCAGCACGCGACATAGCTTTGCAGACGATAAGTACAACCGTTTCAGAGAGAAGTGCGGCCAATGTGACGATCTGGCTTTATGTCGATTCGATAACAAATGACGAAAACTGACGGATTTCTCAGGTTTTTACTAAATATGAACCCTTTTCACATTCTCCCGTGACACTCGGCTGCTAGTCCTCCTTTCATGCAGAATCTTAAGGTCCTAGCTCATGTCCAAGGCACCAATGCCAGCTAAAAAGTCAATAATCGATACATAAAACTTGAATTGTACTACTTCTTTCTGGCTATTACATCAACTTAGAAGCTTCATCTGTGTTCTACTATGGTGCTTTTAGTGTCTCCGCATAACTCAGCACGCGACATAGCTTTGCAGACGATAAGTACAACCGTTTCACGAGAAGAGCGGCCAATGTGACGATCTGGCTTTAAGTCGATTCGACAACAAATGACGAAAACGGACGGATTTCCCAGGTTTTTACTACATATGAAAACTTTTCACATTCTCCTGTGCAACTCGGCTGCTAGTCCTCCTTTCATGCAGAATCTAAAGGTCCTAGCTCATGTCCAAGGCACCAAAGCCAGCTAAAAAGTCAATAATCGATACCTAAAACTTGAATTGTAGTACTTCTTACTGGCTATTACATCAACTTAGAAGCTTCATCTGTGTTCTACTATTGTGCTTTTAGTGTCACCACATACTGCAGCAAGCGACATAGCTTTGCAGACGATAAGTACAACCGTTTCAGAGAGAAGAGCGGCCAATGTGACGACCTTGCTTTAAGTCGATTCGATAACAAATGACGAAAACGGACATAATTCTCAGGTTTTTACTACATATGAACACTTTTTACATTCTCCCGTGCAACGCGGCAACCAGTGCTCCTTTCATGCAAAATCTTAAAGTCGTAGCTAATGTCCAAGGCACCAAAGCCAGCTAAAAAATCAATAATCGATAACTAAAACTTGAATTGTATTACTTCTTACTGGCAATTACATCTACTTAGAAGCTTCATCTGTGTTTTACCATGATGCTTTTAGTGTCTCCGCATACCGCAGCACGCGTCATAGCTTTGCAGACGATAAGTGCAACCGTTCAGAGAGAAGAGCGGCCAATGTGACGATATGGTTTTAAGTCGATTCGATAACAAATGACGAAAACGGATGAATTCTCAGATTTTTACTACATATGAACACTTTTCACATTCTCTTGTGCAACACGGCTGCTAGTCCTCCTTCCATGCAGAATCTTGAAGTCCTAGCTCATGTCCAAAGCACCAAAGCCAACTAAAATGTCAATAATCGATACCTAAAACTTGAAATGTACTACTTCTTACTGGCTATTACATCAACTTAGAAGCTTCATCTGCGTTCAAATATGGTGCTCTTTGTGTGTCCGCACACCGCAGCACGAGACATAGTTTTGCAGACGATAAGTACAACCGTTTCAGAGAGAGGAGCGGCCAATGTAATGATCTGGCTTCAAGTCGATTCGATAACAAATGACGAAAACGGACGGATTTCTCAGGTTTTTACTACATATGAAAACTTTTCACATTCTCCTGTGCAACTCGGCTGCTAGACCTCCTTTCATGCAGAATCTAAAGGTACTAGCTCATGTCCAAGGAACCGAAGCCAGCTAAAAAGTCAATAATCGATACCTAAAACTTGAATTGTACTACATCTTACTGGCTATTACTTCAGCTTAGAAGCTTCATCTGTGTTCTACTATGGTGCTTTTAGTGTCTCCACATACCGCAGCACGCGTCGTAGCTTTGCACACGATAAGTGCAACCGTTCAGAGAGAAGAGCGGCCAATGTGACGATCTGGCTTTAAGTCTATTCGATAACAAATGACGAAAACGGACGGATTTCTCAGGTTTTTACTACATATGAACACTTTTCACATTCTCCCATACAACGCGGCTACTAGTCCTCCTTTCATGCAGAATCTTAAAGTCCTAGCTAATGTCCAAGGCACCAAAGCCAGCTAAAAAGTCTATAATCGATACCTAAAACTTGAATTGTATTACTTCTTACTGGCAATTACATCAACTTAGAAGCATCATCTATGTTCTACTATGGTGCTTTTAGTGTCTCCACATACCGCAGCACGCGTCGTAGCTTTGCACACGATAAGTGCAACCGTTCAGAGAGAAGAGCGGCCAATGTGACGATCTGGCTTTAAGTCTATTCGATAACAAATGACGAAAACGGACGGATTTCTCAGGTTTTTACTACATATGAACACTTTTCACATTCTCCCATGCAACTCGGCTGCTAGTCCTCCTTTCATGCAGAATCTTGAGGTCCTAGCTCATGTCCAAGGCAACAAAGCCAGCTAAAAAGTCAATAATCGATACCTAAAACTTGAATTGTACTACTTCTTACTGGCTATTACTTCAGCTTAGAAGCTTCATCTGTGTTCTACTATGGTGCTTTTAGTGTCTCCGCATAACAAAGCACGCTACATATCTTTGCAGACGATAAGTACAACCGTTTCAGAGAGAAGAGCTGTTAATGTGACGATCTGGCTTTAAGTCGATTCGATAACAAATGATGAAAACGAACGGATTTCTCAGGTTTTTACTACATATGAACACTTTTCACATTCTCCCGTGCAACTCGGCTGCTAGTCCTCCTTTCATGCAGAATCTTATGGTCCTATCTCATGTCCAAGGCACCAAAACCTGCTAAAAATATAATAATCGATATCTAAAACTTGATTTGTACTACTTCTTACTGGCTATTACATCAACTTAGAAGCTTCATATGTGTTCTACTATGGTGCTTTTAGTGTCTCCGCATACCGCAGCACGCGACATAGCTTTGCAGACGATAAGTACAACCGTTTCAGAGAGAAGTGCGGCCAATGTGACGATCTGGCTTTATGTCGATTCGATAACAAATGACGAAAACTGACGGATTTCTCAGGTTTTTTACTAAATATGAACACTTTTCACATACTCCCTTGCAACGCGGCTGCTAGTCCTCCTTTCATGCACAATCTTAAGGTCCTAGCTCAAGTCCAAGGCACCAAAGCCAGCTAAAAAGTCAATAATCGATTCCTAAAACTTGAACTGTACTACTTCTTACTGGCTATTACATCAACTTAGAAGCTTCATCTGTGTTCTACTATGGTGCTTTTAGTGTCTCCGCCTACCGCAGCACGCGACATAGCTTTGCACATGATAAGTACAACCATTTCAGAGAGAAGAGCGGCCAATGTGACGATCTGGCTTTATGTCGATTCGATAACAAATGATGAAAACGAACGGATTTCTCAGGTTTTTACTACATATGAACACTTTTCACATTCTCCCACGCAACTCGGCTGCTAGTCCTCCTTTCATGCAGAATCTAAAGGTCATAGCTCATGTCCAAGGCACCAAAGCCAGCTAAAAAGTCAATAATCGATACCTAAAACTTGAATTGTACTACTTCTTACTGGCTATTACATCAACGTAGAAGCTTCATCTGTGTTCTACTATGGTGCTTTTAGTGTCTCCGCATACCGCAGCACGCGACATAGCTTTGCACACGATAAGTACAACCGTTTCAGAGAGAAGAGGGGCCAATGTGACGCCCTGGCTTTAAGTAGATTCGATAACAAATGACGAAAACGGACGAAATTATCAGGTTTTTACTACATATGAACACTTTTCACGTTCTCCCATGCAACGCGGCTACTAGTCCTCATTTCATGCAGAATCTTAAAGTCCTAGCTAATGTCCAAGGCACCAAAGCCAGCTAAAAAGTCAATAATCGATACCTAATACTTAAATTATACTACTTCTTAGTGGCTATTACATCAACTTAGAAGCTTCATCTGTGTTCTACTATGGTGCTTTTAGTGTCTCCACATACCGCAGCACGCGTCATAGCTTTGCAGACGACAAGTGCAACCGTTCAGACACAAGGGCGGCCAATGTGACGATCTGGCTTTAAGTCGATTCGATAACAAATGACGAAAACGGACGGATTTCTCAAGTTTTTACTACATATGAACACTTTTCACATTCTCCCATACAACTCGGCTGCTAGTCCTCCTGTCATGCAGAATCTAGAGGTTCTAGCTCATGTCCAAGGCATCAAAGCCAGCCAAAAAGTCAATAATCGATACCTAAAACTTGAATTGTACTACTTCTTACTGGCTATTACATCAACTTAGAAGCTTCATCTGTGTTCTACTATGGTGCTTTTAGTGTCTCCGCATACCGCAGCACGCGACATAGCTTTGCACACGATAAGTACAACCGTTTCAGAGAGAAGCGCGGCCAATGTGACGCCCTGGCTTTAAGTCGATTCGATAACAAATGACGAAAACGGACGAAATTATCAGGTTTTTACTACATATGAACACTTTTCACATTCTGCCGTGCAACACGGCTGCTAGTCCTCCTTTCATGCAGAATCTTGAAGTCCTAGCTCATGTCCAATGCACCAAAGCCAGCTAAAATGTCAATAATCGATACCTAAAACTTGAACTGTACTACTTCTTACTGCCTATTACATCTACTTAGAAGCTTCATCTGTGTTCTACTATGGTGCTTTTAGTGTCTTCACATACCGCAGCACGCGTCATAGCTTTGCAGACGATAAGTGCAACCGTTCAGAGAGAAGAGCGGCCAATGTGACGATATGGTTTTAAGTCGATTCGATAACAAATGATGAAAACGAACGGATTTCTCAGGCTTTTACTACATATGAACACTTTTCTCATTCTCCCGTGCAACTCGGCTGCTAGTCCTCCTTTCATGCAGAATCTTAAGGTATTAGCACATGTCCAAGGCACCAAAGCCAGCAAAAAGGTCAATATTCAATACGTAAAACTTGAATTGTACTACTTCTTACTTGCTATTACATCAACTTAGAAGCTTCATATGTGTTCTACTGTGGTGATTTTAGTGTCTCCGCATACCGCAGCACGTGACATAGCTTTGCAGACGACAAGTACAACCGTTTCAGAGAGACGAGCGGCCAATGTGACGATCTGGCTTTAAGTCGATTCGATAACAAATGACGAAAACGGACGGATTTTTAAGGTTTTTACTACATATGAACACTTTTCACATTCTCCCGTGCAACTCGGCTGCTAGTCCTCCTTTCATGCAGAATCTTAAGGTCCGAGCTCATGTCCAAGGCACCAATGCCAGCTAAAAAGTCAATAATCGATACCTAAAACTTGAATTGTACTACTTCTTACTGGCTATTACATCAACTTAGAAGCTTCGTCTGTGTTCTACTATGGTGCTTTTAGTGTCTCCGCATAACTCAGCACGCGACATAGCTTTGCAGACGATAAGTACAACCGTTTCAGGAGAAGAGCGGCCAATGTGACGATCTGGCTTTAAGTCGATTCGACAACAAATGACGAAAACGGACGGATTTCCCAGGTTTTTACTACATATGAACACTTTTCACATACTCCCGTGCAACGCAGCTGCTAGTCCTCCTTTCATGCTGAATCTTAAAGTCCAAGGTAATGTCCAAGGCACCAAAGCCAGCTAAAAAGTCAATAATCGATACCTAAAACTTGAATTGTATTACTTCTTACTGGCAATTACATCTACTTAGAAGCTTCATCTGTGTTCTACTATGGTGCTTTTAGTGTCTTCACATACCGCAGCACGAGTCATAGCTTTGCAGACGATAAATGCAACCGTTCTGAGAGAAGAGCGGCCAATGTGACGATATGGTTTTAAGTCGATTCGATAACAAATGACGAAAACGGACGGAATTCTCAGATTTTTACTACATATGAACACTTTTCACATTCTCCCGTGCAACACGGCTGCTAGTCCTCATTTCATGCAGAATCTAAAAGTCCTAGCTAATGTCCAAGGCACCAAAGCCAGCTAAAAAGTCAATAATCGATACCTAATACTTAAATTATACTACTTCTTACTGGCTATTACATCAACTTAGAAGCTTCATCTGTGTTCTACTATGGTGCTTTTAGTGTCTCCACATACCGCAGCACGCGTCATAGCTTTGCAGACGACAAGTGCAACCGTTCAGACAGAAGGGCGGCCAATGTGACGATCTGGCTTTAAGTCGATTCGATAACAAATGACGAAAACGGACGGATTTCTCAGGTTTTTACTACATATGAACACTTTTCACATTCTCGCATGCAACTCGGCTGCTAGTCCTCCTGTCATGCAGAATCTTGAGGTCCTAGCTCATGTCCAAGGCACCAAAGCCAGCTAAAAAGACAATAATCGATACCTAAAACTTGAATTGTATTACTTCTTACTGGCAATTACATCTACTTAGAAGCTTCATCTGTGTTCTACTATGGTGCTTTTAGTGTCTCCGCATAACGCAGCACGCTACATAGCTTTGCAGACGATAAGTACAACCGTTTCAGAGAGAAGAGCGGCCAATGTGACGATCTGGCTTTAAGTCGATTCGATAACAAATGATGAAAACGAACGGAATTCTTAGGTTCTTACTACATATGAACACTTTTCACATTCTCCCATGCAACGCGGCTGCTAATCCTCCTTTCATGCACAATCGTTAAGTCCTAGCTAATGTCCAAGGCACCAAAGCCAGCTAAAAAGTCAATAATCGATACCTAAAACTTAAATTGTACTACTTCTTACTGGCTATTACATCAACTTAGAAGCTTCATCTGTCTTCTACTATGGTGCTTTTAGTGTCTCCGGATACCGCAGCACACGACATAGCTTTGCAGACGATAAGTACAAACTTTTGTGAGAGAAGAGCGGCCAATGTGGCGATCTGGCTTTTAGTCGATTCGATAACAAATGACGAAAAGGGACGGATTTCTCAGGTTTTTACTACATATGAACACTTTTCACATTCTTCCGTGCAACGCGGCTGCTAGTCCTCCTGTCATGCAGAATCTTAAGGTCCTAGCTCATGTTCAAGGCACCAAAGCCAGCTAAAAAGTCTATAATCGATACCTTAAACTTGTATTGTACTACTTCTTACTGGCTATTACATCAACTTAGAAGCTTCATCTGTGTTCTACTATGGTGCTTTTAGTGTCTCCGCAGACCGCAGCACACGACATAGCTTTGCAGACGATAAGTGCAACCGTTTCAGAGAGAAGAGCGGGTAATGTGACGATCTGGCTTTTTGTCGATTAGATAACAAAGGACGAAAACCGACGGATTTCTCAGGTTTTTACTACATATGAACACTTTTCACATTCACCCGTGCAACTCGGTTGCTAGTCCTCCTTTCATGAAGAATCTTAAGGTCCAGCTCATGTCCAAGGCACCAAAGGCAGCTAAAAAGTCAATAATCGATACCTAAAACTTGAATTGTACTACTTCTTACTGGCTATTACATCAACTTAAAAGCTTCATCTGTGTTCTACACTGGTGCTTTTAGTGTCTCCGCATACCGCAGCACGCGACATAGCTTTGCAGATGATAAGTACAACCTTTTCAGAGAGAAGGGCGGCCAATGTGGCGACCTGGCTTTAAGTCGATTCGATAACAAATGACGAAAACGGACGGAATTCTCAGATTTTTACTACATATGAACACTTTTCACATTCTCCCGTGCAACACGGCTGCTAGTCCTCCTTTCATGCAGAATCTTGAAGTCCTAGCTCATGTCCAAGGCACCAAAGCCAGCTAAAATGTCAATAATCGATACCTAAAACTTGAACTGTACTACTTCTTACTGGCTATTACATCAACGTAGAAGCTTCATCTGTGTTCTACTATATTGCTTTTAGTGTCTCCGCCTACCGCAGCACGCGACATAGCTTTGCAGACGATAAGTACAACCATTTCAGAGAGAAGAGCGGCCAATGTGACGATCTGGCTTTAAGTCGATTCGATAACAAATGATGAAAACGAACGGATTTCTCAGGTTTTTACTACATATGAACACTTTTCACATTCTCCCATGCAACTCGGCTGCTAGTCCTCCTTTCATGCAGAATCTTAAAGTCCTAGCTAATGTCCAAGCCACCAAAGCCAGCTAAAAAGTCAATAATCGATACCTAAACCTTGAATTGTATTAATTCTTACTGGCAATTACATCTACTTAGAAGCTTCATATGTGTTCTACTATGGTGCTTTTAGTGTCTCCGCATACCGTAGCACGCGTCATAGCTTTGCAGACGATAAGTGCAACCGTTCAGAGAGAAGAGCGGCCAATGTGACGATATGGTTTTAAGTCGATTCGATAACAAATGACGAAAACGGATGAATTCTCAGATTTTTACTACATATGAACACTTTTCACATTCTCCCGTGCAACACGGCTGCTAGTCCTCCTTTCTTGCAGAATCTTGAAGTCCTAGCTCATGTCCAAAGCACCAAAGCCAACTAAAATGTCAATAATCGATACCTAAAACTTGAAATGTACTACTTCTTACTGGCTATTACATCAACTTAGAAGTTTCATCTGTGTTCTACTATGGTGCTTTTAGTGTCTCCGCATACCGCAGCACGCGACATAGCTTTGCAGACGATAAGTACATCCGTTTCAGAGAGAAGAGCGGCCAATGTGACGATCTGGCTTTAAGTCGATTCGATAACAAATGACGAAAACGGACGGATTTCTAAGGTTTTTACTACATATGAACACTTTTCACATACTCCCGTGCAACGTGGCTGCTAGTCCTCCTTTCATGCAGAATCTTATGCTCCTAGCTCATGTCCAAAGCACCAAAGCCAACTAAAATGTCAATAATCGATACCTAAAACTTGAATTGTATTACTTCTTACTGGCAATTACATCAACTTAGAAGCTTCTTCTATGCTCTACTCTGGTGCTTTTAGTGTCTCCACATACCGCAGCACGAGTCGTAGCTTTGCACACGATAAGTGCAACCGTTCAGAGAGAAGAGCGGATAATGTGACGATCTGGCTTTAAGTCTATTCGATAACAAATGACGAAAACGGACGGATTTATCAGGTTTTTACTACATATGAACACTTTTCACATTCTCCCATGCAACTCGGCTGCTAGTCCTACTTTCATGCAGAATCTTGAGGTCCTAGCTCATGTCCAAGTCACCAAAGCCAGCTAAAAAGTCAATAATCGATACCTAAAACTTGAATTGTACTACTTCTTACTGGCTATTACTTCAGCTTAGAAGCTACATCTGTGTTCTACTATGGTGCTTTTAGTGTCTCCGCATAAAGCAGCACGCTACATATCTTTGCAGACGATAAGTACAACCGTTTCAGAGAGAAGAGCTGCCAATGTGACGATCTGGCTTTAAGTCGATTCGATAACAAATGATGAAAACGAAATGATTTCTCAGGTTTTTACTACATATGAACACTTTTCACATTCTCCCATGTAACTCGGCTGCTAGTCCTCCTTTCATGCAGAATCTTAAGGTCCTAGCTCATGTCCAAGGCACCAAAGCCAGCAAAAAAGTCAATAATCGATACCTAAAACTTGACTTGTACTACTTCTTACTGGCTATTACATCAACTTAGAAGTTTCATCTGTGTTCTACTATGGTGCTTTTAGTGTCTCCGCATACCGCAGCACGCGACATAGCTTTGCACACGATAAGTACAACCGTTTCAGAGAGAAGAGCGGCCAATGTGACGCCCTGGCTTTAAGTCGATTCGATAACAAATGACGAAAACGGACGAAATTATCAGGTTTTTACTACATATGAACACTTTTCACATTCTCCCGTGCAACGCGGCAACTAGTCCTCCTTTCATGCAGAATCTTAAGGTCCTAGCTCCAGTCCAAGGCACCAAAGCCAGCTAAAAAGTCAATAATCGATACCTAAAACTTGAATTGTATTACTTCTTACTGGCAATTACATCTACTTAGAAGCTTCATCTGTGTTCTACTATGGTGCTTTTAGTGTCTTCACATACCGCAGCACGCGTCATAGCTTTGCAGACGATAAGTGCAACCGTTCAGAGAGAAGAGCGGCCAATGTGACGATATGGTTTTAAGTCGATTCGATAACAAATGACGAAAACGGACGGAATTCTCAGATTTTTACTACATATGAACACTTTTCACATTCTCCCGTGCAACACGGATGCTAGTCCTCCTTTCATGCAGAATCTTGAAGTCCTAGCTCATGTCCAAAGCACCAAAGCCAGATAAAATGTCAATAATCGATACCTAAAACTTGAACTGTACTACTTCTTACTGCCTATTACATCAACTTAGAAGCTTCATCTGTGTTTTACTATGGTGCTTTTAGTGTCGCCGCATACCGCAGCAAGCGACATAGCTTTGCAGTACAACCGTTTCAGAGAGAAGTTCGGCGAATGTGACGACCTGGCTTTAAGTCGATTCGATAACAAATGACGAAAACGGACGGAATTCTCAGGTTTTTACTACCTATGAACACTTTTCACGTTCTCCCATGCAACGCGGCTGCTAGTCCTCCTTTCATGCAGAATCTTGAAGTCCTATCTAATGTCCAAGGCACCAAAGCCAGCTAAAAAGTCAATAATCGATTCCTAAAACTTGAATTGTACCTCTTCTTACTGGCTATTACAACAACGTAGAAATTTCATCTGTGTTCTACTATGGTGCTTTTAGTGTCTCCGGATACCGCAGCACACGACATAGCTAAGCAGGCGATAAGTACAAACTTTTCTGAAAGAAGAGCGGCCAATGTGACGATCTGGCTTTTAGTCAATTGGATAACAAATGACGAAAACGGACGAAATTCTCAGGTTTTTACTACATATGAACACCTTTCACATTCTCCCGTGCAACGCGGCAACTAGTCCTCCTATGATGCAGAATCTTAAAGTCCTAGCTAATGTCTAAGGCACCAAAGCCAGCTAAAAAGTCAATAATCGATACATAAAACTTGAATTGTATTACTTCCTACTGGCTATTACATCAACTTAGAAACATCATCTTTGTTCTACTATGGTGCTTGTAGTGTCTCCACATACCGCAGCACGCATCATAGCTTTGCAGACGATAAGTGCAACCGTTCAGAGAGAAGAGCGGCCAATGTGACGATCTGGTTTTAAGTCGATTCGATAACAAATGACGAAAACGGACGGAATTCTCAGATTTTTACTACATATGAACACTTTTCACATTCTCCCGTGCAACACGGCTGCTAGTCCTCCTTTCATGCAGAATCTTGAAGTCCTAGCTCATGTCCAAGGCACCAAAGCCAGCTAAACAGTCAATAATCGATTCCTAAAACTTGAATTGTACCTCTTCTTACTGGCTATTACAACAACGTAGAAGCTTCATCTGTGTTCTACTATGGTGCTTTTAGTGTCTCCGGATACCGCAGCATACGACATAGCTTTGCAGTCGATAAGTACAAACTTTTCTGAGAGAAGAGCGGCCAATGTGACGATCTGGCTTTTAGTCGATTTGATAACAAATGACGAAAACCGACGGATTATTTAGGTTTTTATTACATATGAACACTTTTCACATTCTACCATGCAACTCGGCTGCTAGTGCTCCTTTCATGCAGAATCTTAAGGTCCAGCTCATGTCCAAGGCACCAAAGACAGCTAAAAAGTCAATAATCGATACCTAAAACTTGAATTGTACTACTTCTTACTGGCTATTACATCAACTTACAAGCTTCATCTGTGTTCCACTATGGTGCTTTTAGTGTCTCCGCATACAGCAGCACGCGACATAGATTTGCACACGATAAGTACAACCGTTTCAGAGAGAAGAGCGGCCAATGTGACGACCTGGCTTGAAATCGATTCGATAACAAATGACGAAAACGGACGAAATTCTCAGGTTTTTACTACATATGAACACTTTTCACATTCTCCCGAGCAACGCGGAAACTAGTCCTCCTTTCATGCAGAATCTTAAAGTCCCAGCTAATGTACAAGGCACCAAAGCCAGCTAAAAAGTCAATAATCGATACCTAAAACTTGAATTGTATTACTTCTTACTGGCAATTACATCAACTTAGAAGCATCATCTGTGTTCTACTATGGTGCTTGTAGTGTCTCCACATACCGCAGCTCGCGTCATAGCTTTGCAGACGATAAGTACAACCATATCAGACAGAAGAGCGGGCAATGTGACGATCTGGCTTTAAGTCGATTCGATAACAAATGACGAAAACGGACGAAATTATCAGGTTTTTACTACATATGAACACATTTCACATTCTCCCGTGCAACGCGGCAACTAGTCCTCCTTTCATGCAGAATCTTAAAGTCCTAGGTAATGACAATAATCGATAGGTAAAACTTGAATTGTACTACTTCTTACTGGCTATTACATCAACTTAGAAGCTTCATCTGTGTTCTACTATGGTGCTTTTAGGGTCTACGCATACCGCAGCACGCGACATAGCTTTGCAGACGATAAGTACAACCGTTTCAGAGAGAAGAGCGGCCAATGTGACGATCTGGCTTTAAGTCGATTCGATAACAAATGACGAAAACGGGCGGATTTCTCAGGTTTTTACTACATATGAACACTTTTCGCATTCTCCCATGCAACTTGGCTGCTAGTCCTCCTTTAATGCAGAATCTTAAGGTCCTAGCTCATGTCCAAGGCACCAAAGCCAGCTAAAAAGTAAATAATCAGTACCCAAAACTTGAATTGTACTACTTCTTACTGGCTATTACATCAACTTAAAAGCTTCATCTGTGTTCTACTATGGTGCTTTTAGTGTCTCCGCATACCGCAGCACGCGACATAGCTTTGCAGACGATAAGTACAACCGTTTCAGAGAAATGAGCGGCCAATGTGACGATCTGGCTTTAAGTCGATTCCATAACAAATGACGAAAACGGACGGATTTCTCAGTTTTTTACTACATATGAACACTTTTCACATTCTCCCGTGCAACTCGGCTGCTAGTCCTCCTTTCATGCAGAATCTTAAGGTCCTAGCTCATGGCCAAGGCACCAAAGCCAGCTAAAAAGTAAATAATCAGTACCCAAAACTTGAATTGTACTACTTCTTGCTTGCTATTACATCAACTTAGAAGCTTCATCTGCGTTCAATCATGGTGCTTTTAGTGTCTCCGCATACCGCAGCACACGACATAGCTTTGCAGACGATAAGTACAACCGTTTCAGAGTGGAGAGCGGCCAATGTGACGATCTGGCTTTAAATCGATTCGGTAACAAATGACGAAAACGGACGGATTTCTCAGGTTTTTACTACATATGAACACTTGTCACATTCTCCCGTGCAACTCGGCTGCTAGTCCTTCTTTCATGCAGAATCTTAAGGTCCTAGCTCATGTCCAAGGCACCAAAGCCAGTTAAAAAGTCAATAATCTATACCTAAAACTTGAATTGTACTACTTCTTACTGGTTATTACATCAACTTAGAAGCTTCATCTGTGTTCTACTATGGTGCTTTTAGTGTCTCCGCATAACGCAGCACGCGACATAGCTTTGCAGACGATAAGTACAACCGTTTCAGAGAAGAGGGGATAATGTGACGGTCTGGCTTTAAGTCGATTCGATAACAAATGACGAAAACGGACGGATTTCTCATATTTTTACTACATATGAACACTTTTCACATTCTCCCATGCAACTCGGCTGCTAGTCCTCCTTTCATGCAGAATCTTAAGGTCCTAGCTCATGTCCAAGGCACCAAAGCCAGCTAAAAAGTCAATAATCGATACATAAAACTTGAATTGTACTACTTCTTACTGGCTATTACATCAACTTAGAAGCTTCATCTGTGTTCTACTATGGTGCTTATAGTGTCTCTGCATACCGCAGCACGCGACATAGCTTTGCAGACGATAAGTACAACCGTTTCAGACAGAACTGCAGCCAATGTGATGATCCTGATTTAAGTAGATTCTATAACAAATTATGAAAACGGACGGATTTCTCAGGTTTTTACTACATATGGACACTTTTGACATTCTCCCGTGCAACTCGGCTGCTAGTCCTCCTTTCATGCAGAATCTTAAGGTCCTAGCACATGTTCAATTCACCAAAGCCGGCAAAAAAGTCAATAATCGACACCTAAAACTTGAATTGTACTACCTCTTACTTGCTATTACATCAACTTAGAAGCTTCATCTGTGTTCTACTATGGTGCTTTTAGTGTCTCCGCATACCGCAGCACGCGACATAGCTTTGCAGACGATAAGTACATCCGTTTCAGAGAGAAGAGCGGCCAATGTGACGATCTGGCTTTAAGTCGATTCGATAACAAATGACGAAAACGGACGGATTTCTAAGGTTTTTACTACATATGAACACTTTTCACATACTCCCGTGCAACGTGGCTGCTAGTCCTCCTTTCATGCAGAATCTTATGCTCCTAGCTCATGTCCAAGGCTCAAAAGCCAGCAAAATAGTCAATAATCGATACCTAAAACTTGAACTGTACTACTTCTTACTGGTTATTACATCAACTTAGAAGCTTCATCTGTGCTCTACTATGGTGCTTTTAGTGTCTCCGCATAACGCAGCACGCGACATAGCTTTGCAGACGATAAGTACAACCGTTTCAGAGAAGAGGATCCAATGTGACGATCTGGCTTTAAGTCGATTCGATAACAAATGACGAAAACGGACGGATTTCTTTAGGTTTTTACGACATATGAACACTTTTCACATTCTCCCGTGCAACTCGACTGCTAGTCCTCCTTTCATGCAGAATCTTAAGGTCATATCTCATATCCAAGGCACCAAAGCCAGCTAAAAATCAATAATCGATACCTAAAACTTGAATTGTACTACTTCCTGCATGCTATTACATCAACTTAGAAGCTTCATCTGTGTTCTACTATGGCGCTATTAGTGTCTCCGCATACCGCAGCACGCGACATAGCTTTGCAGACGATAAGTACAACCGTTTCAGAGAGAAGATCGGCCAATGTGACGATCTGGCTTTAAGTAGATTCGATAACAAATGACGAAAACGGACGGATTTCTCATATTTTTACTACATATGAACACTTTTCACATTATCACATGCAACTCGGCTGCTAGTCCTCCTTTCATGCAGAATCTTAAGGTCCTAGCTCATTTCCAAGGCACCAAAGCCAGCTAAAAAGTCAATAATCGATACATAAAACTTGTATTGTACTACTTCTTACTGGCTATTACATCAACTTAGAAGCTGCATCTGTGTTCTACTATGGTGCTTTTAGTGTCTCCGCATACCGCAGCACGCAACATAGCTTTGCAGACGATTAGTACAACCGTTTCAGAGAGAAGAGCGGCCAATGAGACGATCTTGCTTTAAGTCGATTCGATAACAAATGACGAAAACGGACGGATTTCTCATGTTTTTACTACATATGAACACTTTTCGCATTCTCCCATGAAACTCGGCTGCTAGTCCTCCTTTCATGCAGAATCTTGAAGTCCTAGCTCATGTCCAAGGCACCAAAGCCAGCTAAAAAGTCAATAATCGATACCTAATCTTGAATTGTACTACTTCTTACTGGCTATTACATCAACTTAGAAGCTTCATCTATGTTCTACTATGGTGCTTTTAGTGTCTCCGCATACCGCAGCACGCGACATAGCTGTGCAGACGATAAGTACAACCGTTTCAGAGAAGAGGGTATAATGTGACGATCTGGCTTTAAGTCGATTCGATAACAAATGACGAAAACGGACGGATTTCTCATATTTTTACTACATATGAACACTTTTCACATTCTCCCATGCAACACGGCTTCTAGTCCTCCTTTCATGCAGAATCTTAAGGTCCTAGCTCATGTCCAAGCCACCAAAGCCAGATAAAAGACAATAATCGATACCTATAACTTGAATTGTACTACTTCTTACTGTTTATTACATCAACTTAGAAGCTTCATCTGTGTTCTACTATGGTGCTTTTAGTGTCTCCGCATACCGCAGCACGCGACATAGCTTTGCAGACGATAAGTACAACCGTTTCAGAGAGAAGAGCGGCCAATGTGACGATCTTGCTTTAAGTCGATTCGATAACAAATGACGCAAACGGACGAATTTCTCAGGTTTTTAACTACATATGAACACTTTTCACATACAGCCGTGCAACGCGGCTGCTAGTTCTCCTTTCATGCAGAATCTTAAGGTCGTAGCTCATGTCCAAGGCACCAAAGCCAGCTAAAAAGTCAATAATCGATACCTAAGACCTGAATTGTTCTACTTCTCACTCGCTATTACATCAACTTAGAAGCTTCACCTGTGTTCTACTATGGTGCTTTTAGTGTTTCCGTATACCGCAGCAAGCGACATAGCTTTGCAGACGATAAGTACAACCGTTTCAGAGAAGAGGGGCCAATGTGACGATCTGGCTTTAAGTCGATTCGATAACAAATAACGAAAACGGACGGTTTTCTCAGGTTTTTACTACATATGAACACTTTTCACATTCTCCCATGCAACTCGGCTGCTAGTCCTCCTTTCATACAGAATCTTAAGGTCCTAGCTCATGTCCAAGCCACCAAAGCCAGATAAAAGGCAATAATCGATACCTATAACTTGAATTGTACTACTTCTTACTGGCTATTACATCAACTTAGAAGCTTCATCTGTGTTCTAATATGGTGCATTTAGTGTCTCCGCATACCGCAGCACGCGACATAGCTTTGCAGACGATAAGTAAAACCGTTTCAGAGAGAAGAGCGGCCAATGTGACGATCTTGCTTTAAGTCGATTCGATAACAAATGACGAAAACGGACGGATTTCTCAGGTTTTTACTACATATGAACACTTTTCGCATTCTTCCATGAAACTCGGCTGCTAGTCCTCCTTTCATGCAGAATCTTAAGGTCCTAGCTCATGTCCAAGGCACCAAAGCCAGCTAAAAAGTCAAAAATCGATACCTAAAACGTAAATTGTACTACTTCTTACTGGCTATTACATCAACTTAGAAGCTTCATCTATGTTCTACTATGGTGCTTTAAGTGTCTCCGCATACCGCAGCACGCGACATAGCTTAGCAGACGATAAGTACAACCGTTTCAGACAGAAGAGCGGCCAATGCTGCGATCTGACTTTAAGTCGCTTCGATAACAAATGACGAATTCGGACGGATTTCTAAGGTTTTTACTACATATGAACACTTTTCACATACTCCCGTGCAACGTGGCTGCTAGTCCTCCTTTCATGCAGAATCTTAAGCTCCTAGCTCATGTCCAAGGCACAAAAGCCAGCAAAATAGTCAATAATCGATACCTAAAACTTGAACTGTACTTCTTCTTACTGGTTATTACATCAACTTAGAAGCTTCATCTGTGTTCTACTATGGTGCTTTTAGTGTCTCCGCATACCGCAGCACGCGACATAGCTTTGCAGGCGATAAATACTACCGTTTCAGAGAGAAGATCGGCCAATGTGACGATCTGGCTTTAAGTCGATTCGATAACAAATGACGAAAACGGACGTATTTCTCAGGTTTTTACTACATTTGAACACTTGTCACATTCTCCCGTGCAATTCGGCTGCTAGTCCTTCTTTCATGCAGAATCTTAAGGTCCTAGCTCATGTCCAAGACACCAAAGCCAGCTAAAAAGTCAATAATCTATACCTAAAACTTGAATTGTACTACTTCTTACTGGTTATTACATCAACTTATAGCTTCATCTGTGCGCTACTATGGTGCTTTTAGTGTCTCCGCATAACGCAGCACGCGACATAGCTTTGCAGACGATAAGTACAACCGTTTCAGAGAAGAGGGGCCAATGTGTTGATCTGGCTTTAAGTCGATTCGATAACAAATGACGAAAATGGACGGATTTCTTTAGGTTTTTACTACATATGAACACTTTTCACATTCTCCCGTGCAACTCGACTGCTAGTCCTCCTTTCATGCAGAATCTTAAGGTCCTATCTCATATCCAAGGCACCAAAGCCAGCTAAAAATCAATAATCGATACCTAAAACTTGAATTGTACTACTTCCTGCATGCTATTACATCAACTTAGAAGCTTCATCTGTGTTCTACTATGGTGCTATTAGTGTCTCCGCATACCGCAGCATGCGACATAGCTTTGCAGACAATAAGTACAACCGTTTCAGAGAGAAGAGCGGTCAATGTGACGATCTGGCTTTTAGACGATTCGATAACAAATGACGAAAACGGACGGATTTCTCATATTTTTACTACATATGAACAATTTTCACATTCTCCCATGCAACTCGGCTGCTAGTCCTCCTTTCATGCAGAATCTTAAGGTCCTAGCTCATGTCCAAGGCACCAAAGGCAGCTTAAAATTTAATAATCGATACATAAAACTTGAATTGTACTACTTCTTACTGGCTATTACATCAACTTAGAAGCTTCATCTGTGTTCTACTATGGTGCTTTTAGTGTCTCCGCATACCGCAGCACGCGACATAGCTTTGCAGACGATTAGTACAACCGTTTCAGAGAGAAGAGCGGCCAATGTGACGATCTTGCTTTAAGTCAATTCGATAACAAATAACGAAAACGGACGGATTTCTCATGTTTTTACTACATATGAACACTTTTCGCATTCTCCCATGAAACTCGGCTGCTAGTCCTCCTTTCATGCAGAATCTTAAGGTCCTAGCTCATGTCGAAGGCACCAAGGCCAGCTAAAAAGTCAAAAATCGATAGCTAAATCGTAAATTGTACTACTTCTTACAGGCTATTACATCAACTTAGAAGCTTCATCTATGTTCTACTATGGTGCTTTTAGTGTCTCCGCATACCGCAGCACGTGACATAGCTGTGCAGACGATAAGTACAACCGTTTCAGACAGTACTGCGGCCAATGTGACGATCCTGATTTAAGTCGATTCTATAACAAATTATGAAAACGGACGTATTTCTCAGGTTTTTACTACTTTTGAACACTTGTCAAATTCTCCCGTGCAAGTCGTCTGCTAGTCCTTCATTCATGCAGAATCTTAAGGTCCTAGCTCATGTCCAAGGCACCAAAGCCAACTAAAAAGTCAATAATCTATAATTAAAACTTGAATTGTACTACTTCTTACTGGTTATTATATCAACTTAGAAGCTTCATCTGTGTTCTACTATGGTGCTTTTAGTGTCTCCGCATACCGCAGCACAAGACATAGCTTTGCAGACGATAAGTACAACCGTTTCAGAGAGAAGGGCGGCCAATGTGACGATCTGGCTTTAAGTCGATTCGATAACAAATGACGAAAACGGACGGATTTCTCAGGTTGTTACTACATATGAACACTTTTCACATACTCCCGTGCAACGCGGCTGCTAGTCCTCCTTTCATGCAGAATCTTAAGCTCCTAGCTCATGTCCAAGGCACCAAAGCCAGCTAAATAGTCAATAATCGATACCTAAAACTTGAATTGTACTACTTCTTACTGGCTATTACATCAACTTAGAAGCTTCATCTGTGTTCTACTATGGTGCTTTTAGTGTCTCAGCATACCGCAGCACGCGACATAGCTTTGCAGACGATAAGTACAACCGTTTCAGAGAGAAGAGCGGCCAATGTGACGATCTTGCTTTAAGTCGATTCGATAACAAATGGCGAAAACGGACGGATTTCTCAGGTTTTTACTACATATGAACACTTTTCGCATTCCCCCATGAAACTCGGCTGTTAGTCCTCCTTTCATGCAGAATCTTAAGGTCCTAGCTCATGTCCAAGGCACCAAAGCCAGCTAAAAAGTCAAAAATCGATACCTAAAACGTAAATTGTACTACTTCTTACTGGCTATTACATCAACTTAGAAGCTTCATCTATGTTCTACTATGGTGCTTTTAGTGTCTCCGCATACCGCAGCACGCGACATAGCTTTGCAGACGATAAGTACTACCGTTTCAGAGAGAAGATCGGCCAATGTGACGATCTGGCTTTAAGTCGATTCGATAACAAATGACGAAAACGGACGTATTTCTCAGGTTTTTACTACATTTGAACACTTGTCACATTCTCCCGTTCAACTCGGCTGCTAGTCCTTCTTTCATGCAGAATGTTAAGTTCCTAGCTCATGTCCAAGGCACCAAAGCCAGCTAAAAAGTCAATAATCTATACCTGTAACTTGAATTGTACTACTTCTTACTGTTTATTACATCAACTTCGAAGCTTCATCTGTGTTCTACTATGGTGCTTTTAGTGTCTCCGCATACCGCAGGACGCGACATAGCTTTGCAGACGATAAGTACAACCTTTACAGTGAGAAGAGCGGCCAATGTGACGATCTGGCTTTAAGTCGATTCCATAACAAATGACGAAAACGGACGGATTTCTTTAGGTTTTTACTACATATGAACACTTTTCACATTCTCCCGTGCAACTCGACTGCTAGTCCTCCTTTCATGCAGAATCTTAAGGTCCTATCTCATATCCAAGGCACCAAAGCCAGCTAAAAATCAATAATCGATACATAAAACTTGAATTGTACTACTTCCTGCATGCTATTACATCAACTTAGAAGCTTCATCTGTGTTCTACTATGGTGCTTTTAGTGTCTCCGCATACCGCAGCACGCGACATAGCTTTGCAGACGATAAGTACAACCGTTTCAGAGAGAGGAGCGGCCAATGTGACGATCTGGCTTTAAGTCCATTCGATGACAAATGACGAAAACGGACGGATTTCTTTAGGTTTTTACTACATATGAACATTTTTCACATTCTCCCGTGCAACTCGAATGCTAGTCCTCCTTTCATGCAGAATCTTAAGGTCCTAGCGCATGTCCAAGGCACCAAAGATAGCTAAAAAGTCAATAATCGATACCTAAAAGTTGAACTGTACTACTTGTTACTGGCTATTAAATTACTTAGAAGCTTCATGTGTGTTCTACTATGGTGATTTTAGTGTCTCCGCATACCGCAGCACGCGACATAGCTTTGCAGACGATAAGTACAACCTTTACAGTGAGAAGAGCGGCCAATGTGACGATCTGGCTTTAAGTCGATTCCATAACAAATGACGAAAACGGACGGATTTCTTTAGGTATTTACTACATATGAACACTTTTCACATACTCCCGTGCAACGCGGCTGCTAGTCCTCTTTTCATGCAGATTCTTAAGCTCCTAGCTCATGTACAAAGGCACAAAAGCCAGCTAAATAGTCAATAATCGATACCTAAATCTTGAACTGTACTACTTCTTACTAGCTATTACATCAACTTAGAAGCTTCATCAGTGTTCATTTATGGTGCTTTTAGTGTCTCCGCATACCGCAGCACGCGACATAGCTTTGCAGACGATAAGTACAACCGTTTAAGGGAGAAGAACGGCCAATGTGTCGATCTGGCTTTAAGTCGATTAGATAACAAATGACGAAAACGAACGGATTTCTCAGGTTTTTACTACATATGAACACTTTTAACATTCTCCCTTGCAACTCGGTTGCTAGTCCTCCTTTCATGCAGAATCTTAAGGTCCTACATCATGTCCATGGCTCCAAAGCCAGGTAAAAAGTCAAAAATCGATTCCTAAAACGTAAATTGTACTTCTTCTAACTGGCTATTACATCAACTTAGAAGCTTCATCTATGTTCTACTAAGGTGCTTTTAGTGTCTCCGCATACCGCAGCACGCGACATAGCTTTGCAGACGATAAGTACAGCCGTTTCAGACAGAACTGCGGCCAATGTGACGATCTGGATTTAAGTCGATTCTGTAACAAATGATGAAAACGGACGGATTTCTCAGGTTTTTACTACATATGAACACTTTTCACATTTTCCCGTGCAACTCGGCTGTTAGTCCTCCTTTCATGCAGAATGTTAAGGTCCTAGCTCATGTTCAAGGCACCAAAGCCGGCTAAAAAGTCAATAATCGATACCTAAAGCTTGAATTGTACTACTTCTTACTTGCTATTAAATCAACTTAAAAGCTTCATCTGTGTTCTACTATGGTGCTTTTAGTGTCTCCACATACCGCAGCACTCGACATACCTTTGCAGACGATAAGTACAACCGTTTCAGAGAGAAGACCGGCCAATGTGACGATCTGGCTTTAAGTCGATTCGATAACAAATGACGAAAACGGACAGATTTCTCAGGTTTTTACTACATATGAACACTTTTCACATACTCCCGTGCAACGCGGCTGCTAGTCCTCCTTTCATGCAAAATTTTAAGCTCCTAGCTCATGTCCAAGGCACCAAAGCCAGCTAAAAAGTCAATAATCGTAACATAAAACTTGAATTGTACTACTTCTTACTGGCTATTACATCAACTTAGAAGCTTCATCTGTGTTCTACTATGGTGCTTTTAGTGTCTCCGCATACCGCAGCACGCGACATAGCTTTGCAGACGATAAGTACAACCGTTTCAGTGAGAAGAGCGGCCAATGTGACGTTCTGGCTTTAAGTCGATTCCATAACAAATGACGAAAACGGACGGATTTCTTTAGGTTTTTACTACATATGAACACTTTTCACATTCTCCCATGCAACTCGGCTGCTAGTCCTCATTTCATGCAGAATCTTAAGGTCCTAGCTCATGTCCAAGGCTCCAAAGCCAGCTAAAAAGTCAAAAATCGATACCTAAAACGTAAATTGTACTACTTCTTACTGGCTATTACGTCAACTTAGAAGCTTCATCTATGTTCTACTATGGTGGTTTAGTGTCTCCGCATATCGCAGCACGCGACATAGCTTTGCAGACGATAAGTACAACCGTTTTAGAGAGAAGAGCGGCCAATATGACGATCTGGCTTTAAGTCGATTCGATAACAAATGACGAAAACGGACGGATTTCTCAGGTTTTTACTACATATGAACACTTTTCACATACTCCCGTGCAACGCGGCTGCTAGTCCTCCTTTCATGCAGAATCTTAAGCTCCTAGCTCATGTCCAAGGCACCAAAGCCAGCTAAATAGTCAATAATCGATACCTAAATCTTGAACTGTACTACTTCTTACTAGCTATTACATCAACTTAGAAGTTTCATCTGTGTTCTACTATCGTGCTTTTAGTGTCTCCGTATACCGCAGCACGCGACATAGCTTTGCAGACGATAAGTACTACCGTTTCAGAGAGAAGAGCAGCCAATGTGACGATCTGGCTTTAAGTCGATTCGATAACAAATGACGAAAACGGACGGATTTCTCTGGTTTTTACTACATATGAACACTTTTCACATACTCCCGTGCAACGCGGCTGCTAGTCCTCCTTTCATGCAGAATCGTAAGCTCCTAGCTCATGTACAAAGGAAGAAAAGCCAGCAAAATAGTCAATAATCGATAACTAAAACTTGAACTGTACTACTTCTTACTGGCTATTACATCAACTTAGAAGCTTAATCAGTGTTCATTTATGGTGCTTTTAGTGTCTCCGCATACCGCAGCACGCGACATAGCTTTGCAGACGATAAGTACAACCGTTTCAGGGAGAAGAACGGCCAATGTGTCGATCTGGCTTTAAGTCGATTAGATAACAAATGACGAAAACGAACGGATTTCTCAGGTTTTTACTACATATGCACACTTTTAACATTCTCTCTTGCAACTCGGCTGCTAGTCCTCCTTTCATGCAGAATCTTAAGGTCCTACATCATGTCCATGGCTCCAAAGCCAGGTAAAAAGTCAAAAATCGATTCCTAAAACGTAAATTGTACTACTTCTAACTGGCTATTACATCAACTTAGAAGCTTCATCTATGTTCTACTATGGTGCTTTTAGTGTCTCCGCATACCGCAGCACGCGACATAGCTTTGCAGACGATAAGTACAGCCGTTTCAGACAGAACCGCGGCCAATGTGACGATCTGGATTTAAGTCGATTCTGTAACAAATGATGAAAACGGACGGATTTCTCAGGTTTTTACTACATATGAACACTTTTCACATTTTCCCGAGCAACTCGGCTGCTAGTCCTCCTTTCATGCAGAATGTTAAGGTCCTAGCTCATGTTCAAGGCACCAAAGCCGGCTAAAAAGTCAATAATCGATACCTAAAGCTTGAATTGTACTACTTCTTACTTGCTATTAAATCAACTTAAAAGCTTCATCTGTGTTCTACTATGGTGCTTTTAGTGTCTCCACATACCGCAGCACTCGACATACCTTTGCTGACGATAAGTACAACCGTTTCAGAGAGAAGACCGGCCAATGTGACGATCTGGCTTTAAGTCGATTCGATAACAAATGACGAAAACGGACGGGTTCCTCAGGTTTTTACTACATATGAACACTTTTTACATACTCCCGTGCAACGCGGCTGCTAGTCCTCCTTTCATGCAGAATCTTAAGCTCCTAGCTCATGTCCAAGGCACCAAAGCCAGCTAAAAAGTCAATAATCGTAACATAAAACTTGAATTGTACTACTTCTTACTGGCTATTACATCAACTTAGAAGCTTCATCTGTGTTCTACTATGGTGCTTTTAGTGTCTCCGCATACCGCAGCACGCAACATAGCTTTGCAGACGATAAGTACAACCGTTTCAGAGAGAGGAGCGGCCAATGTGACGATCTGGCTTTAAGTCGATTCGATAACAAATGACGAAAACGGACGGATTTCTTTAGGTTTTTACTACATATGAACATTTTTCACATTCTCCCGTGCAACTCGAATGCTAGTCCTCCTTTCATGCAGAATCTTAAGGTCCTAGCGCATGTCCAAGGAACCAAAGATAGCTAAAAAGTCAATAATCGATACCTAAAAGTTGAACTCTACTACTTGTTACTGGCTATTACATTACTTAGAAGCTTCATCTGTGTTCTACTATGGTGCTTTTAGTGTCTCCGCATACCGCAGCACGCGACATAGCTTTGCAGACGATAAGTACAACCGTTTCAGAGAGAAGAGCGGCCAATGTGACAAGCTGGCTTTAAGTCGATTCCATAACAAATGACGAAAACGGACGGATTTCTCAGGTTTTTACTACATATGAACACTTTTCACATACTCCCGTGCAACGCGGCTGCTAGTCCTCCTTTCATGCAGAATCTTAAGCTCCTAGCTCATGTCCAAGGCACCAAAGACAGCTAAACAGTCAATAATCGATACCTAAAACTTGAACTGTACTACTTCTTACAAGCTATTACATCAACTTAGAAGCTTCATCTGTGTTCTACTATGGTGCTTTTAGTGTCTCCGCATACCGCAGCACGCGACATAGCTTTGCAGACGATAAGTACAACCTTTACAGTGAGAAGAGCGGCCAATGTGACGATCTGGCTTTAAGTCGATTCCATAACAAATGACGAAAACGAACGGATTTCTTTAGGTTTTTACTACATATGAACACTTTTCACATTCTCCCATGCAACTCGGCTGCTAGTCCTCCTTTCATGCAGAATCTTAAGGTCCTAGCTCATGTCCAAGGCACCAAAGGCAGCTTAAAATTTAATAATCGATACATAAAACTTGAATTGTACTACTTCTTACTGGCTATTACATCAACTTAGAAGCTTCATCTGTGTTCTACTATGGTGCTTTTAGTGTCTCCGCATACCGCAGCACGCGACATAGCTTTGCAGACGATTAGTACAACCGTTTCAGAGAGAAGAGCGGCCAATGTGACGATCTTGCTTTAAGTCAATTCGATAACAAATAACGAAAACGGACGGATTTCTCATGTTTTTACTACATATGAACACTTTTCGCATTCTCCCATGAAACTCGGCTGCTAGTCCTCCTTTCATGCAGAATCTTAAGGTCCTAGCTCATGTCGAAGGCACCAAGGCCAGCTAAAAAGTCAAAAATCGATAGCTAAATCGTAAATTGTACTACTTCTTACAGGCTATTACATCAACTTAGAAGCTTCATCTATGTTCTACTATGGTGCTTTTAGTGTCTCCGCATACCGCAGCACGTGACATAGCTGTGCAGACGATAAGTACAACCGTTTCAGACAGTACTGCGGCCAATGTGACGATCCTGATTTAAGTCGATTCTATAACAAATTATGAAAACGGACGTATTTCTCAGGTTTTTACTACTTTTGAACACTTGTCAAATTCTCCCGTGCAAGTCGTCTGCTAGTCCTTCATTCATGCAGAATCTTAAGGTCCTAGCTCATGTCCAAGGCACCAAAGCCAACTAAAAAGTCAATAATCTATAATTAAAACTTGAATTGTACTACTTCTTACTGGTTATTATATCAACTTAGAAGCTTCATCTGTGTTCTACTATGGTGCTTTTAGTGTCTCCGCATACCGCAGCACAAGACATAGCTTTGCAGACGATAAGTACAACCGTTTCAGAGAGAAGGGCGGCCAATGTGACGATCTGGCTTTAAATCGATTCGATAACGAATGACGAAAACGGACGGATTTCTCAGGTTTTTACTACATATGAAAACTTTTTACATACTCCCATGCAACGCGGCTGCTAGTCCTCCTTTCATGCAGAATCTTAAGGTCCTAGCGCATGTCCAAGGCACCAAAGATAGCTAAAAAGTCAATAATCGATACCTAAAAGTTGAACTGTACTACTTGTTACTGGCTATTACATTACTTAGAAGCTTCATCTGTGTTCTACTATGGTGCTTTCAGTGTCTCCGCATACCGCAGCACGCGACATAGCTTTGCAGACGATAAGTACAACCGTTCAGAGAGAAGAGCGGCCAATGTGACGATCTGGCTTTCAGTCGATTCGATAACAAATGACGAAAACGGACGGATTTCTCAGGTTTTTACTACATATGAACACTTTTCACATACTCCCGTGCAACGCGGCTGCTAGTCCTCCTTTCATGCAGAATCTTAAGCTCCTAGCTAATGTCCAAGGCACCAAAGCCATCTAAATAGTCAATAATCGATACCTAAAACTTGAACTGTACTACTTCTTACTAGCTATTACATCAACTTAGAAGCTTCATCTGTGTTCTACTATGGTGCTTTTAGTGTCTCCGCATACCGCAGGACGCGACATAGCTTTGCAGACGATAAGTACAACCTTTACAGTGAGAAGAGCGGCCAATGTGACGATCTGGCTTTAAGTCGATTCCATAACAAATGACGAAAACGGACGGATTTCTTTAGGTTTTTACTACATATGAACACTTTTCACATTCTCCCATGCAACTCGGCTGCTAGTCCTCCTTTCATGCAGAATCTTAATTCCTAGCTCATGTCCAAGGCTCCAAAGCCAGCTAAAAAGTCAAAAATCGATACCTAAAACGTGAATTGTACTACTTCTTACTGGCTACTACATCAGCTTAGAAGCTTCATCTATGTTCTACTATGGTGGTTTAGTGTCTCCGCGTACCGCAGCACGCGACATAGCTTTGCAGACGATAAGTACAACCGTTTCCGAGAGAAAAGCGGCCAATGTGACGATCTGGCTTTAAGTCGATTCGATAACAAATGACGAAAACGGACGGATTTCTCAGGTTGTTACTACATATGAACACTTTTCACATACTCCCGTGCAACGCGGCTGCTAGTCCTCCTTTCATGCAGATTCTTAAGCTCCTAGCTCATGTACAAAGGCACAAAAGCCAGCAAAATAGTCAATAATCGATACCTAAAACTTGAACTGTACTACTTCTTACTGGCTATTACATCAACTTAGAAGCTTCATCTGTGTTCTACTATGGTGCTTTTAGTGTCTCCGTATACCGCAGCACGCGACATAGCTTTGCAGACGATAAGTACAACCGTTTCAGGGAAGAGGGGCCAATGTGACAATCTGGGTTTAAGTCGATTCGATAACAAATGACGAAAACGGACGGATTTCTCAGGTTTTTACTACATATGAACACTTTTCACATTCTCCCATGCAACTCGGCTGCTAGTCCTCCTTTCATGCAGAATCTTAAGCTCCTAGCTCATGTCCAAGGCACCAAAGCCAGCTAAATAGTCAATAATCGATACCTAAAACTTGAATTGTACTACTTCTTACTGGCTATTACATCAACTTAGAAGCTTCATCTGTGTTCTACTATGGTGCTTTTAGTGTCTCAGCATACCGCAGCACGCGACATAGCTTTGCAGACGATAAGTACAACCGTTTCAGAGAGAAGAGCGGCCAATGTGACGATCTTGCTTTAAGTCGATTCGATAACAAATGGCGAAAACGGACGGATTTCTCAGGTTTTTACTACATATGAATACTTTTCGCATTCCCCCATGAAACTCGGCTGTTAGTCCTCCTTTCATGCAGAATCTTAAGGTCCTAGCTCATGTCCAAGGCACCAAAGCCAGCTAAAAAGTCAAAAATCGATACCTAAAACGTAAATTGTACTACTTCTTACTGGCTATTACATCAACTTAGAAGCTTCATCTATGTTCTACTATGGTGCTTTTAGTGTCTCCGCATACCGCAGCACGCGACATAGCTTTGCAGACGATAAGTACTACCGTTTCAGAGAGAAGATCGGCCAATGTGACGATCTGGCTTTAAGTCGATTCGATAACAAATGACGAAAACGGACGTATTTCTCAGGTTTTTACTACATTTGAACACTTGTCACATTCTCCCGTGCAACTCGGCTGCTAGTCCTTCTTTCATGCAGAATGTTAAGTTCCTAGCTCATGTCCAAGGCACCAAAGCCAGCTAAAAAGTCAATAATCTATACCTGTAACTTGAATTGTACTACTTCTTACTGTTTATTACATCAACTTCGAAGCTTCATCTGTGTTCTACTATGGTGCTTTTAGTGTCTCCGCATACCGCAGGACGCGACATAGCTTTGCAGACGATAAGTACAACCTTTACAGTGAGAAGAGCGGCCAATGTGACGATCTGGCTTTAAGTCGATTCCATAACAAATGACGAAAACGGACGGATTTCTTTAGGTTTTTACTACATATGAACACTTTTCACATTCTCCCGTGCAACTCGACTGCTAGTCCTCCTTTCATGCAGAATCTTAAGGTCCTATCTCATATCCAAGGCACCAAAGCCAGCTAAAAATCAATAATCGATACATAAAACTTGAATTGTACTACTTCCTGCATGCTATTACATCAACTTAGAAGCTTCATCTGTGTTCTACTATGGTGCTTTTAGTGTCTCCGCATACCGCAGCACGCGACATAGCTTTGCAGACGATAAGTACAACCGTTTCAGAGAGAGGAGCGGCCAATGTGACGATCTGGCTTTAAGTCCATTCGATGACAAATGACGAAAACGGACGGATTTCTTTAGGTTTTTACTACATATGAACATTTTTCACATTCTCCCGTGCAACTCGAATGCTAGTCCTCCTTTCATGCAGAATCTTAAGGTCCTAGCGCATGTCCAAGGCACCAAAGATAGCTAAAAAGTCAATAATCGATACCTAAAAGTTGAACTGTACTACTTGTTACTGGCTATTAAATTACTTAGAAGCTTCATGTGTGTTCTACTATGGTGATTTTAGTGTCTCCGCATACCGCAGCACGCGACATAGCTTTGCAGACGATAAGTACAACCTTTACAGTGAGAAGAGCGGCCAATGTGACGATCTGGCTTTAAGTCGATTCCATAACAAATGACGAAAACGGACGGATTTCTTTAGGTATTTACTACATATGAACACTTTTCACATACTCCGGTGCAACGCGGCTGCTAGTCCTCTTTTCATGCAGATTCTTAAGCTCCTAGCTCATGTACAAAGGCACAAAAGCCAGCTAAATAGTCAATAATCGATACCTAAATCTTGAACTGTACTACTTCTTACTAGCTATTACATCAACTTAGAAGCTTCATCAGTGTTCATTTATGGTGCTTTTAGTGTCTCCGCATACCGCAGCACGCGACATAGCTTTGCAGACGATAAGTACAACCGTTTAAGGGAGAAGAACGGCCAATGTGTCGATCTGGCTTTAAGTCGATTAGATAACAAATGACGAAAACGAACGGATTTCTCAGGTTTTTACTACATATGAACACTTTTAACATTCTCCCTTGCAACTCGGTTGCTAGTCCTCCTTTCATGCAGAATCTTAAGGTCCTACATCATGTCCATGGCTCCAAAGCCAGGTAAAAAGTCAAAAATCGATTCCTAAAACGAAAATTGTACTTCTTCTAACTGGCTATTACATCAACTTAGAAGCTTCATCTATGTTCTACTAAGGTGCTTTTAGTGTCTCCGCATACCGCAGCACGCGACATAGCTTTGCAGACGATAAGTACAGCCGTTTCAGACAGAACTGCGGCCAATGTGACGATCTGGATTTAAGTCGATTCTGTAACAAATGATGAAAACGGACGGATTTCTCAGGTTTTTACTACATATGAACACTTTTCACATTTTCCCGTGCAACTCGGCTGTTAGTCCTCCTTTCATGCAGAATGTTAAGGTCCTAGCTCATGTTCAAGGCACCAAAGCCGGCTAAAAAGTCAATAATCGATACCTAAAGCTTGAATTGTACTACTTCTTACTTGCTATTAAATCAACTTAAAAGCTTCATCTGTGTTCTACTATGGTGCTTTTAGTGTCTCCACATACCGCAGCACTCGACATACCTTTGCAGACGATAAGTACAACCGTTTCAGAGAGAAGACCGGCCAATGTGACGATCTGGCTTTAAGTCGATTCGATAACAAATGACGAAAACGGACAGATTTCTCAGGTTTTTACTACATATGAACACTTTTCACATACTCCCGTGCAACGCGGCTGCTAGTCCTCCTTTCATGCAAAATTTTAAGCTCCTAGCTCATGTCCAAGGCACCAAAGCCAGCTAAAAAGTCAATAATCGTAACATAAAACTTGAATTGTACTACTTCTTACTGGCTATTACATCAACTTAGAAGCTTCATCTGTGTTCTACTATGGTGCTTTTAGTGTCTCCGCATACCGCAGCACGCGACATAGCTTTGCAGACGATAAGTACAACCGTTTCAGTGAGAAGAGCGGCCAATGTGACGTTCTGGCTTTAAGTCGATTCCATAACAAATGACGAAAACGGACGGATTTCTTTAGGTTTTTACTACATATGAACACTTTTCACATTCTCCCATGCAACTCGGCTGCTAGTCCTCATTTCATGCAGAATCTTAAGGTCCTAGCTCATGTCCAAGACTCCAAAGCCAGCTAAAAAGTCAAAAATCGATACCTAAAACGTAAATTGTACTACTTCTTACTGGCTATTACGTCAACTTAGAAGCTTCATCTATGTTCTACTATGGTGGTTTAGTGTCTCCGCATACCGCAGCACGCGACATAGCTTTGCAGACGATAAGTACAACCGTTTTAGAGAGAAGAGCGGCCAATATGACGATCTGGCTTTAAGTCGATTCGATAACAAATGACGAAAACGGACGGATTTCTCAGGTTTTTACTACATATGAACACTTTTCACATACTCCCGTGCAACGCGGCTGCTAGTCCTCCTTTCATGCAGAATCTTAAGCTCCTAGCTCATGTCCAAGGCACCAAAGCCAGCTAAATAGTCAATAATCGATACCTAAATCTTGAACTGTACTACTTCTTACTAGCTATTACATCAACTTAGAAGTTTCATCTGTGTTCTACTATCGTGCTTTTAGTGTCTCCGTATACCGCAGCACGCGACATAGCTTTGCAGACGATAAGTACTACCGTTTCAGAGAGAAGAGCAGCCAATGTGACGATCTGGCTTTAAGTCGATTCGATAACAAATGACGAAAACGGACGGATTTCTCTGGTTTTTACTACATATGAACACTTTTCACATACTCCCGTGCAACGCGGCTGCTAGTCCTCCTTTCATGCAGAATCGTAAGCTCCTAGCTCATGTACAAAGGAAGAAAAGCCAGCAAAATAGTCAATAATCGATAACTAAAACTTGAACTGTACTACTTCTTACTGGCTATTACATCAACTTAGAAGCTTAATCAGTGTTCATTTATGGTGCTTTTAGTGTCTCCGCATACCGCAGCACGCGACATAGCTTTGCAGACGATAAGTACAACCGTTTCAGGGAGAAGAACGGCCAATGTGTCGATCTGGCTTTAAGTCGATTAGATAACAAATGACGAAAACGAACGGATTTCTCAGGTTTTTACTACATATGCACACTTTTAACATTCTCTCTTGCAACTCGGCTGCTAGTCCTCCTTTCATGCAGAATCTTAAGGTCCTACATCATGTCCATGGCTCCAAAGCCAGGTAAAAAGTCAAAAATCGATTCCTAAAACGTAAATTGTACTACTTCTAACTGGCTATTACATCAACTTAGAAGCTTCATCTATGTTCTACTATGGTGCTTTTAGTGTCTCCGCATACCGCAGCACGCGACATAGCTTTGCAGACGATAAGTACAGCCGTTTCAGACAGAACCGCGGCCAATGTGACGATCTGGATTTAAGTCGATTCTGTAACAAATGATGAAAACGGACGGATTTCTCAGGTTTTTACTACATATGAACACTTTTCACATTTTCCCGAGCAACTCGGCTGCTAGTCCTCCTTTCATGCAGAATGTTAAGGTCCTAGCTCATGTTCAAGGCACCAAAGCCGGCTAAAAAGTCAATAATCGATACCTAAAGCTTGAATTGTACTACTTCTTACTTGCTATTAAATCAACTTAAAAGCTTCATCTGTGTTCTACTATGGTGCTTTTAGTGTCTCCACATACCGCAGCACTCGACATACCTTTGCTGACGATAAGTACAACCGTTTCAGAGAGAAGACCGGCCAATGTGACGATCTGGCTTTAAGTCGATTCGATAACAAATGACGAAAACGGACGGGTTCCTCAGGTTTTTACTACATATGAACACTTTTCGCATTCACCCGTGCAACTCGGCTTCTAGTCCTCCTTTCATGCAGGATCTTAAGGTCCTAGCTCATGTCCAACGTACCAAAGCCAGCTAAAAAGTCAATAATCGATACCTAAAACTTGAATTGTACTACTTCTTACTTGCTATTACATCAACTTAGAAGCTTCATGTGTGTTCTACTATGGTGTTTTTAGTGTCTCCGCATACTGCAGCACGCGACATAGCTTTGCAGACGATAGGTACAACCGTTTCAGAGAGAAGAGCGGCCAATGTGACGATCTGGCTTTAAGTCGATTCGATAACAAATGACGAAAACGGACAGATTTCTCAGGTTTTTACTACATATGAACACTTTTTACATACTCCCGTGCAACGCGGCTGCTAGTCCTCCTTTCATGCAGAATCTTAAGCTCCTAGCTCATGTCCAAGGCACCAAAGCCAGCTAAAAAGTCAATAATCGTAACATAAAACTTGAATTGTACTACTTCTTACTGGCTATTACATCAACTTAGAAGCTTCATCTGTGTTCTACTATGGTGCTTTTAGTGTCTCCGCATACCGCAGCACGCAACATAGCTTTGCAGACGATAAGTACAACCGTTTCAGAGAGAGGAGCGGCCAATGTGACGATCTGGCTTTAAGTCGATTCGATAACAAATGACGAAAACGGACGGATTTCTTTAGGTTTTTACTACATATGAACATTTTTCACATTCTCCCGTGCAACTCGAATGCTAGTCCTCCTTTCATGCAGAATCTTAAGGTCCCAGCGCATGTCCAAGGAACCAAAGATAGCTAAAAAGTCAATAATCGATACCTAAAAGTTGAACTCTACTACTTGTTACTGGCTATTACATTACTTAGAAGCTTCATCTGTGTTCTACTATGGTGCTTTTAGTGTCTCCGCATACCGCAGCACGCGACATAGCTTTGCAGACGATAAGTACAACCGTTTCAGAGAGAAGAGCGGCCAATGTGACAAGCTGGCTTTAAGTCGATTCCATAACAAATGACGAAAACGGACGGATTTCTCAGGTTTTTACTACATATGAACACTTTTCACATACTCCCGTGCAACGCGGCTGCTAGTCCTCCTTTCATGCAGAATCTTAAGCTCCTAGCTCATGTCCAAGGCACCAAAGACAGCTAAACAGTCAATAATCGATACCTAAAACTTGAACTGTACTACTACTTACAAGCTATTACATCAACTTAGAAGCTTCATCTGTGTTCTACTATGGTGCTTTTAGTGTCTCCGCATACCGCAGCACGCGACATAGCTTTGCAGACGATAAGTACAACCTTTACAGTGAGAAGAGCGGCCAATGTGACGATCTGGCTTTAAGTCGATTCCATAACAAATGACGAAAACGAACAGATTTCTTTAGGTTTTTACTACATATGAACACTTTTCACATTCTCCCATGCAACTCGGCTGCTAGTCCTCCTTTCATGCAGAATCTTAAGGTCCTAACTCATGTCCAAGGCTCCAAAGCCAGCTAAAAAGTCAAAAATCGATACCTAAAACGTAAATTGTACTACTTCTTACTGGCTATTACATCAACTTAGAAGCTTCATCTATGTTCTACTATGGTGGTTTAGTGTCTCCGCATACCGCAGCACGCGACATAGGTTTGCAGACGATAAGTACAACCGTTTCAGAGAGAGGAGCGGACAATGTGACGATCTGGCTTTAAGTCGATTCGATAACAAATGACGAAAACGGACGGATTTCTCAGGTTGTTACTACATATGAACACTTTTCACATACTCCCGTGCAACGCGGCTACTAGTCCTCTTTTCTTGCAGATTCTTAAGCTCCTAGCTCATGTACAAAGGCACAAAAGCCAGCAAAATAGTCAATAATCGATACCTAAAACTTGAACTGTACTACTTCTTACTGGCTATTACATCAACTTAGAAGCTTCATCTGTGTTCTACTATGGTGCTTTTAGTGTCTCCGTATACCGCAGCACGCGACATAGCTTTGCAGACGATAAGTACAACCGTTTCAGAGAAGAGGGGCCAATGTGACAATCTGGGTTTAAGTCGATTCGATAACAAATGACGAAAACGGACGGATTTCTCTGGTTTTTACTACATATGAACACTTTTCACATACTCCCGTGCAACGCGGCTGCTAGTCCTCCTTTCATGCAGAATCGTAAGCTCCTAGCTCATGTACAAATGAAGAAAAGCCAGCAAAATAGTCAATAATCGATACCTAAAACTTGAACTGTACTACTTCTTACTGGCTATTACATCAACTTAGAAGCTTCATCTGTGTTCATTTATGGTGCTTTTAATGTCTCCGCATACCGCAGCACGCGACATAGCTTTGCAGACGATAAGTACAGCCGTTTCAGACAGAACTGCGGCCAATGTGACGATCTGGATTTAAGTCGTTTCTGTAACAAATGATGAAAACGGACGGATTTCTCAGGTTTTTACTACATATGAACACTTTTCACATTTTCCCGTGCAACTCGGCTGCTAGTCCTCCTTTCATGCAGAATGTTAAGGTCCTAGCCGGCTGAAAAGTCAATAATCGATACCTAAAGCTTGAATTGTACTAATTCTTACTTGCTATTAAATCAACTTAGAAGCTTCATCTGTGTTCTACTATGGTGCTTTTAGTGTCTCCACATACCGCAGCACTCGACATACCTTTGCAGACGATAAGTACAACCGTTTCAGAGAGAAGACCGGAAATTGTGACGTTCTGGCTTTAAGTCGATTCGATAACAAATGACGAAAACGGACGGGTTTCTCAGGTTTTTACTACATATGAACACTTTTCGCATTCACCCGTGCAACTCGGCTGCTAGTCCTCCTTTCATGCAGAATCTTAAGGTCCTAGCTCATGTCCAATGTACCAAAGCCAGCTAAAAAGTCAATAATCGATACCTAAGACTTGAATTGTACTACTTCTTACTTGCTATTACATCAACTTAGAAGCTTCATGTGTGTTCTACTATGGTGCTTTTAGTGTCTCCGCATACTGCAGCACGCGACATAGCTTTGCAGACGATAAGTACAACCGTTTCAGAGAGAAGAGCGGCCAATGTGACGATCTGGCTTTAAGTCGATTCGATAACAAATGACGAAAACGGACAGATTTCTCAGGTTTTTACTACATATGAACACTTTTCACATACTCCCGTGCAACGCGGCTGCTAGTCCTCCTTTCATGCAGAATCTTAAGCTCCTAGCTCATGTCCAAGGCACCAAAGCCAGCTAAAAAGTCAATAATCGTAACATAAAACTTGAATTGTACTACTTCTTACTGGCTATTACATCAACTTAGAAGCTTCATCTGTGTTCTACTATGGTGCTTTTAGTGTCTCCGCATACCGCAGCACGCGACATAGCTTTGCAGACGATAAGTACAACCGTTTCAGAGAGAGGAGCGGCCAGTGTGACGATCTGGCTTTAAGTCGATTCGATAACAAATGACGAAAACGGACGGATTTCTTTAGGTTTTTACTACATATGAACATTTTTCACATTCTCCCGTGCAACTCGAATGCTAGTCCTCCTTTCATGCAGAATCTTAAGGTCCTAGCGCATGTCCAAGGCACCAAAGATAGCTAAAAAGTCAATAATCGATACCTAAAAGTTGAACTGTACTACTTGTTACTGGCTATTACATTACTTAGAAGCTTCATCTGTGTTCTACTATGGTGCTTTTAGTGTCTCCGCATACCGCAGCACGCGACATAGCTTTGCAGACGATAAGTACAACCGTTTCAGAGAGAAGAGCGGCCAATGTGACGACCTGGCTTTAAGTCGATTCCATAACAAATGACGAAAACGGACGGATATCTCAGGTTTTTACTACATATGAACACTTTTCACATACTCCTGTGCAACGCGGCTGCTAGTCCTCCTTTCATGCAGAATCTTAAGCTCCTAGCTCATGTCCAAGGCACCAAAGCCAGCTAAATAGTCAATAATCGATACCTAAAACTTGAACTGTACTACTTCTTACAAGCTATTACATCAACTTAGAAGCTTCATCTGTGTTCTACTATGGTGCTTTTAGTGTCTCCGCATACCGCAGCACGCGACATAGCTTTGCAGACGATAAGTACAACCTTTACAGTGAGAAGAGCGGCCAATGGGACGATCTGGCTTTAAGTCGATTCCATAACAAATGACGAAAACGGACGGATTTCTTTAGGTTTTTACTACATGTGAACACTTTTCACATTCTCCCATGCAACTCGGCTGCTAGTCCTCCTTTCATGCAGAATCTTAAGGTCCTAGCTCATGTCCAAGGCACCAAAGAATGGTAAAAAGTCAATAATCGAACCTAAGTCTTGAATTGTACTACATTTAACTGGATATTACTTCAACATAGAAGCTTCATCTGTGTTCTACAATGGTGATTTAAGTGTCTCCGCATACCGCAGCACACGACATAGCTTTGCAGACGATAAGTACAACCGTTTTAGAGAGAAGAGCGGCCAATGTGACGATCTGGCTTTCAGTCGATTCGATAACAAATGACGAAAACGGACGGATTTCTAAGGTTTTTACTACATATGAACACTTTTCACATACTCCCGTGCAACGCGGCTTTTAGTCCTCCTTTCATGCAGAATCTTAAGCTCCTAGCTCATGTCAAAGGCACCAAAGCCACGTAAATAGTCAATAATCGATACCTAAATCTTGAACTGTACTACTTCTTACTAGCTATTACATCAACTTAGAAGCTTCATCTGTGTTCTACTATGGTGCTTTTAGTGTCTCCACATACCGCAGCACGCGACATAGCTTTGCAGACGATAAGTACTACCGTTTCAGAGAGAAGAGCGGCCAATGTGACGATCTGGCTTTAAGTCGATTCGATAACAAATGACGAAAACGGACGGATTTCTCTGGTTTTTACTACATATGAACACTTTTCACATACTCCCGTGCAACGCGGCTGCTAGTCCTCCTTTCATGCAGAATCGTAAGCTCCTAGCTCATGTACAAAGGAAGAAAAGCCAGCAAAATAGTCAATAATCGATAACTAAAACTTGAACTGTACTACTTCTTACTGGCTATTACATCAACTTAGAAGCTTCATCAGTGTTCATTTATGGTGCTTTTAGTGTCTCCGCATACCGCAGCACGCGACATAGCTTTGCAGACGATAAGTACAACCGTTTCAGGGAGAAGAACGGCCAATGTGTCGATCTGGCTTTAAGTCGATTAGATAACAAATGACGAAAACGAACGGATTTCTCAGGTTTTTACTACATATGAACACTTTTAACATTCTCTCTTGCAACTCGGCTGCTAGTCCTCCTTTCATGCAGAATCTTAAGGTCCTACATCATGTCCATGGCTCCAAAGCCAGGTAAAATGTCAAAAATCGATTCCTAAAACGTATATTGTACTACTTCTAACTGGCTATTACATCAACTTAGAAGCTTCATCTAAGTTCTACTATGGTGCTTTTAGTGTCTCCGCATACCGCAGCACGCGACATAGCTTTGCAGACGATAAGTACAGCCGTTTCAGACAGAACTGCGGCCAATGTGACGATCTGGATTTAAGTCGATTCTGTAACAAATGATGAAAACGGACGGATTTCTCAGGTTTTTACTACATATGAACACTTTTCACATTTTCCCGTGCAACTCGGCTGCTAGTCCTCCTTTCATGCAGAATGTTAAGGTCCTAGCTCATGTTCAAGGCACCAAAGCCGGCTAAAAAGTCAATAATCGATACCTAAAGCTTGAATTGTACTACTTCTTACTTGCTATTAAATCAACTTAGAAGCTTCATCTGTGTTCTACTATGGTGCTTTTAGTGTCTCCACATACCGCAGCACTCGACATACCTTTGCAGACGATAAGTACAACCGTTTCAGAGAGAAGACCGGCCAATGTGACGATCTGGCTTTAAGTCGATTCGATAACAAATGACGAAAACGGACGGGTTTCTCAGGTTTTTACTACATATGAACACTTTTCGCATTCACCCGTGCAACTCGGCTGCTAGTCCTCCTTTCATGCAGAAGCTTAAGGTCCTAGCTCATGTCCAATGTACCAAAGCCAGCTAAAAAGTCAATAATCGATACCTAAAACTTGAATTGTACTACTTCTTACTTGCTATTACATCAACTTAGAAGCTTCATGTGTGTTCTACTATGGTGCTTTTAGTGTCTCCGCATACTGCAGCACGCGACATAGCTTTGCAGACGATAAGTACAACCGTTTCAGAGAGAAGAGCGGTCAATGTGACGATCTGGCTTTTAGTCGATTCGATAACAAACGACGAAAACGGACGGATTTCTCATATTTTTACTACATATGAACACTTTTCACATTCTCCCGTGCAACTCGGCTGCTAGTCCTCCTTTCATGCAGAATCTTAAGGTCCTAGCTCATGTCCAAGGCACCGAAGCCAGCTAAAAACTCAATAATCGTAACATAAAACTTGAATTGTACTACCTCTTACTGGCTATTACATCAACTTAGAAGCTTCATCTGTGTTCTACTATGGTGCTTTTAGTGTCTCCGCATACCGCAGCACGCGACATAGCTTTGCAGACGATAAGTACAACCGTTTCAGAGAGAGGAGCGGCCAATGTGACGATCTGGCTTTAAGTCGATTCGATAACAAATGACGAAAACGGACGGATTTCTTTAGGTTTTTACTACATATTAACATTTTTCACGTTCTCCCATGCAACTCGACTGCTAGTCCTCCTTTCATGCAGAATCTTAAGGTCCTAGCGCATGTCCAAGGCACCAAAGATAGCTAAAAAGTCAATAATCGATACCTAAAAGTTGAACTGTACTACTTGTTACTGGCTATTACATTACTTAGAAGCTTCATCTGTGTTCTACTATGGTGCTTTTAGTGTCTCCGCATACCGCAGCACGCGACATAGCTTTGCAGACGATAAGTACAACCGTTTCAGAGAGAAGAGCGGCCAATGTGACGACCTGGCTTTAAGTCGATTCCATAACAAATGACGAAAACGGACGGATTTCTCAGGTTTTTACTACATATGAACACTTTTCACATACTCCCGTGCAACGCTGCTGCTAGTCCTCCTTTCATGCAGAATCTTAAGCTCCTAGCTCATGTCCAAGGCACCAAAGCCAGCTAAATAGTCAATAATCGATACCTAAAACTTGAACTGTACTACTTCTTACAAGCTATTACATCAACTTAGAAGCTTCATCTGTGTTCTACTATGGTGCTTTTAGTGTCTCCGCATACCGCAGCACGCGACATAGCTTTGCAGACGATAAGTACAACCTTTACAGTGAGAAGAGCGGCCAATGTGACGATCTGGCTTTAAGTCGATTCCATAACAAATGACGAAAACGGGCGGATTTCTTTAGGTTTTTACTACATATGAACACTTTTCACATTCTCCCATGCAACTCGGCTGCTAGTCCTCCTTTCATGCAGAATCTTAAGGTCCTAGCTCATGTCCAAGGCTCCAAAGCCAGCTAAAAAGTCAAAAATCGATACCTAAAACGTAAATTGTACTACTTCTTACTGGCTATTACATCAACTTAGAAGCTTCATCTATGTTCAACTATGGTGCCTTTAGTGTCTCCGCATAACGCAGCACGCGACATAGCTTTGCAGACGATAAGTACAATAGTTTTAAAGAGAACAACGGCCATTGTGACGATCTAGCTTGAAGTCGATTCGATAACAAATGACGAAAACGGACGGATTTCTCAGGTTTTTACTACATATGAACACTTTTCACATACTCCCGTGCAACGCGGCTGCTAGTTCTCCTTTCATGCAGAATATTAAGGTCCTAGCTCATGTCCAAGGCACCAAAGCCAGCAAAATAGTCAGTAATCGATACCTAAAACTTGAATTTTACTACTTCTTACTGGCTATTACATCAACTTATAAGCTTCATCTGTGTTCTAATAAGGTGCTTTTAGTGTCTCCCCATACCGCAACACGTGACATAGCTTTGCAGACGATAAGTACAACCGTTTCAGAGAGAAGAGCGGCCAATGTGACGATCTGGCTTCAAGTTTATTCGATAACAAATGACGAAAACGGACGGATTTCTCAGGTTTTTACTACATATGAACACTTTTCACAATACTCCCGTGCAACGCCGCTGCTAGTCCTCCTTTCATGCAGAATCTTAAGGTCCTACATCATGTCCATGGCTCCAAAGCCAGGTAAAAAGTCAAAAATCGATTCCTAAAACGTAAATTGTACTACTTCTAACTGGCTATTACATCAACTTAGAAGCTTCATCTATGTTCTACTATGGTGCTTTTAGTGTCTCCGCATACCGCAGCACGCGACATAGCTTTGCAGACGATAAGTACAGCCGTTTCAGACAGAACTGCGGCCAATGTGACGATCTGGATTTAAGTCGATTCTGTAACAAATGATGAAAACGGACGGATTTCTCAGGTTTTTACTACATATGAACACTTTTCACATTTTCCCGTGCAACTCGGCTGCTAGTCCTCCTTTCATGCAGAATGTTAAGGTCCTAGCTCATGTTCTAGGCACCAAAGCCGGCTAAAAAGTCAATAATCGATACCTAAAGCTTGAATTGTACTACTTCTTACTTGCTATTAAATCAACTTAAAAGCTTCATCTGTGTTCTACTATGGTGCTTTTAGTGTCTCCACATACCGCAGCACTCGACATACCTTTGCAGACGATAAGTACAACCGTTTCAGAGAGAAGACCGGCCAATGTGACGATCTGGCTTTAAGTCGATTCGATAACAAATGACGAAAACGGACGGGTTCCTCAGGTTTTTACTACATATGAACACTTTTCGCATTCACCCGTGCAACTCGGCTTCTAGTCCTCCTTTCATGCAGAATCTTAAGGTCCTAACTCATGTCCAATGTACCAAAGCCAGCTAAAAAGTCAATAATCGATACCTAAAACTTGAATTGTACTACTTCTTACTTGCTATTACATCAACTTAGAAGCTTCATGTGTGTTCTACTATGGTGCTTTTAGTGTCTCCGCATACTGCAGCACGCGACATAGCTTTGCAGACGATAAGTACAACCGTTTCAGAGAGAAGAGTGGCCAATGTGACGATCTGGCTTTAAGTCGATTCGATAACAAATGACGAAAACGGACAGATTTCTCAGGTTTTTACTACATATGAACACTTTTTACATACTCCCGTGCAACGCGGCTGCTAGTCCTCCTTTCATGCAGAATCTTAAGCTCCTAGCTCATGTCCAAGGCACCAAAGCCAGCTAAAAAGTCAATAATCGTAACATAAAACTTGAATTGTACTACTTCTTACTGGCTATTACATCAACTTAGAAGCTTCATCTGTGTTCTACTATGGTGCTTTTAGTGTCTCCGCATACCGCAGCACGCGACATAGCTTTGCAGACGATAAGTACAACCGTTTCAGAGAGAGGAGCGGCCAGTGTGACGATCTGGCTTTAAGTCGATTCGATAACAAATGACGAAAACGGACGGATTTCTTTAGGTTTTTACTACATATGAACATTTTTCACATTCTCCCGTGCAACTCGAATGCTAGTCCTCCTTTCATGCAGAATCTTAAGGTCCTAGCGCATGTCCAAGGCACCAAAGATAGCTAAAAAGTCAATAATCGATACCTAAAAGTTGAACTGTACTACTTGTTACTGGCTATTACATTACTTAGAAGCTTCATCTGTGTTCTACTATGGTGCTTTTAGTGTCTCCGCATACCGCAGCACGCGACATAGCTTTGCAGACGATAAGTACAACCGTTTCAGAGAGAAGAGCGGCCAATGTGACGACCTGGCTTTAAGTCGATTCCATAACAAATGACGAAAACGGACGGATTTCTCAGGTTTTTACTACATATGAACACTTTTCACATACTCCCGTGCAACGCGGCTGCTAGTCCTCCTTTCATGCAGAATCTTAAGCTCCTAGCTCATGTCCAAGGCACCAAAGCCAGCTAAATAGTCAATAATCGATACCTAAAACTTGAACTGTACTACTTCTTACAAGCTATTACATCAACTTAGAAGCTTCATCTGTGTTCTACTATGGTGCTTTTAGTGTCTCCGCATACCGCAGCACGCGACATAGCTTTGCAGACGATAAGTACAACCTTTACAGTGAGAAGAGCGGCCAATGTGACGATCTGGCTTTAAGTCGATTCCATAACAAATGACGAAAACGGACGGATTTCTTTAGGTTTTTACTACATGTGAACACTTTTCACATTCTCCCATGCAACTCGGCTGCTAGTCCTCCTTTCATGCAGAATCTTAAGGTCCTAGCTCATGTCCAAGGCACCAAAGAATGGTAAAAAGTCAATAATCGAACCTAAGTCTTGAATTGTACTACATTTAACTGGATATTACTTCAACATAGAAGCTTCATCTGTGTTCTACAATGGTGATTTAAGTGTCTCCGCATACCGCAGCACACGACATAGCTTTGCAGACGATAAGTACAACCGTTTTAGAGAGAAGAGCGGCCAATGTGACGATCTGGCTTTCAGTCGATTCGATAACAAATGACGAAAACGGACGGATTTCTAAGGTTTTTACTACATATGAACACTTTGCACATACTCCCGTGCAACGCGGCTGCTAGTCCTCCTTTCATGCAGAATCTTAAGCTCCTAGCTCATGTCAAAGGCACCAAAGCCACCTAAATAGTCAATAATCGATACCTAAATCTTGAACTGTACTACTTCTTACTAGCTATTACATCAACTTAGAAGCTTCATCTGTGTTCTACTATGGTGCTTTTAGTGTCTCCACATACCGCAGCACGCGACATAGCTTTGCAGACGATAAGTACTACCGTTTCAGAGAGAAGAGCGGCCAATGTGACGATCTGTCTTTAAGTCGATTCGATAACAAATGACGAAAACGGACGGATTTCTCTGGTTTTTACTACATATGAACACTTTTCACATACTCCCGTGCAACGCGGCTGCTAGTCCTCCTTTCATGCAGAATCGTAAGCTCCTAGCTCATGTACAAAGGAAGAAAAGCCAGCAAAATAGTCAATAATCGATAACTAAAACTTGAACTGTACTACTTCTTACTGGCTATTACATCAACTTAGAAGCTTCATCAGTGTTCATTTATGGTGCTTTTAGTGTCTCCGCATACCGCAGCACGCGACATAGCTTTGCAGACGATAAGTACAACCGTTTCAGGGAGAAGAACGGCCAATGTGTCGATCTGGCTTTAAGTCGATTAGATAACAAATGACGAAAACGAACGGATTTCTCAGGTTTTTACTACATATGAACACTTTTAACATTCTCTCTTGCAACTCGGCTGCTAGTCCTCCTTTCATGCAGAATCTTAAGGTCCTACATCATGTCCATGGCTCCAAAGCCAGGTAAAATGTCAAAAATCGATTCCTAAAACGTATATTGTACTACTTCTAACTGGCTATTACATCAACTTAGAAGCTTCATCTAAGTTCTACTATGGTGCTTTTAGTGTCTCCGCATACCGCAGCACGCGACATAGCTTTGCAGACGATAAGTACAGCCGTTTCAGACAGAACTGCGGCCAATGTGACGATCTGGATTTAAGTCGATTCTGTAACAAATGATGAAAACGGACGGATTTCTCAGGTTTTTACTACATATGAACACTTTTCACATTTTCCCGTGCAACTCGGCTGCTAGTCCTCCTTTCATGCAGAATGTTAAGGTCCTAGCTCATGTTCAAGGCACCAAAGCCGGCTAAAAAGTCAATAATCGATACCTAAAGCTTGAATTGTACTACTTCTTACTTGCTATTAAATCAACTTAGAAGCTTCATCTGTGTTCTACTATGGTGCTTTTAGTGTCTCCACATACCGCAGCACTCGACATACCTTTGCAGACGATAAGTACAACCGTTTCAGAGAGAAGACCGGCCAATGTGACGATCTGGCTTTAAGTCGATTCGATAACAAATGACGAAAACGGACGGGTTTCTCAGGTTTTTACTACATATGAACACTTTTCGCATTCACCCGTGCAACTCGGCTGCTAGTCCTCCTTTCATGCAGAAGCTTAAGGTCCTAGCTCATGTCCAATGTACCAAAGCCAGCTAAAAAGTCAATAATCGATACCTAAAACTTGAATTGTACTACTTCTTACTTGCTATTACATCAACTTAGAAGCTTCATGTGTGTTCTACTATGGTGCTTTTAGTGTCTCCGCATACTGCAGCACGCGACATAGCTTTGCAGACGATAAGTACAACCGTTTCAGAGAGAAGAGCGGTCAATGTGACGATCTGGCTTTTAGTCGATTCGATAACAAACGACGAAAACGGACGGATTTCTCATATTTTTACTACATATGAACACTTTTCACATTCTCCCGTGCAACTCGGCTGCTAGTCCTCCTTTCATGCAGAATCTTAAGGTCCTAGCGCATGTCCAAGGAACCAAAGATAGCTAAAAAGTCAATAATCGATACCTAAAAGTTGAACTCTACTTCTTGTTACTGGCTATTACATTACTTAGAAGCTTCATCTGTGTTCTACTATGGTGCTTTTAGTGTCTCCGCATACCGCAGCACGCGACATAGCTTTGCAGACGATAAGTACAACCGTTTCAGAGAGAAGAGCGGCCAATGTGACGACCTTGCTTTAAGTCGATTCCATAACAAATGACGAAAACGGACGGATTTCTCAGGTTTTTACTACATATGAACACTTTTCACATACTCCCGTGCAACGCGGCTGCTAGTCCTCCTTTCATGCAGAATCTTAAGCTCCTACCTCATGTCCAAGGCACCAAAGCCAACTAAACAGTCAATAATCGATACCTAAAACTTGAACTGTACTACTTCTTACAAGCTATTACATCAACTTAGAAGCTTCATCTGTGTTCTACTATGGTGCTTTTAGTGTCTCCGCATACCGCAGCACGCGACATAGCTTTGCAGACGATAAGTACAACCTTTACAGTGAGAAGAGCGGCCAATGTGACGATCTGGCTTTAAGTCGATTCCATAACAAATGACGAAAACGGACGGATTTCTTTAGGTTTTTACTACATATGAACACTTTTCACATTCTCCCATGCAACTCGGCTGCTAGTCCTCCTTTCATGCAGAATCTTAAGGTCCTAACTCATGTCCAAGGCTCCAAAGCCAGCTAAAAAGTCAAAAATCGATACCTAAAACGTAAATTGTACTACTTCTTACTGGCTATTACATCAGCTTAGAAGCTTCATCTATGTTCTACTATGGTGGTTTAGTGTCTCCGCATACCGCAGCACGCGACATAGGTTTGCAGACGATAAGTACAACCGTTTCAGAGAGAGGAGCGGACAATGTGACGATCTGGCTTTAAGTCGATTCGATAACAAATGACGAAAACGGACGGATTTCTCAGGTTGTTACTACATATGAACACTTTTCACATACTCCCGTGCAACGCGGCTACTAGTCCTCTTTTCATGCAGATTCTTAAGCTCCTAGCTCATGTACAAAGGCACAAAAGCCAGCAAAATAGTCAATAATCGATACCTAAAACTTGAACTGTACTACTTCTTACTGGCTATTACATCAACTTAGAAGCTTCATCTGTGTTCTACTATGGTGCTTTTAGTGTCCCCGTATACCGCAGCACGCGACATAGCTTTGCAGACGATAAGTACAACCGTTTCAGAGAAGAGGGGCCAATGTGACAATCTGGGTTTAAGTCGATTCGATAACAAATGACGAAAACGGACGGATTTCTCTGGTTTTTACTACATATGAACACTTTTCACATACTCCCGTGCAACGCGGCTGCTAGTCCTCCTTTCATGCAGAATCGTAAGCTCCTAGCTCATGTACAAATGAAGAAAAGCCAGCAAAATAGTCAATAATCGATAACTAAAACTTGAACTGTACTACTTCTTACTGGCTATTACATCAACTTAGAAGCTTCATCAGTGTTCATTTATGGTGCTTTTAGTGTCTCCGCATACCGCAGCACGCGACATAGCTTTGCAGACGATAAGTACAGCCGTTTCAGACAGAACTGCGGCCAATGTGACGATCTGGATTTAAGTCGTTTCTGTAACAAATGATGAAAACGGACGGATTTCTCAGGTTTTTACTACATATGAACACTTTTCACATTTTCCCGTGCAACTCGGCTGCTAGTCCTCCTTTCATGCAGAATGTTAAGGTCCTAGCCGGCTAAAAAGTCAATAATCGATACCTAAAGCTTGAATTGTACTACTTCTTACTTGCTATTAAATCAACTTAGAAGCTTCATCTGTGTTCTACTATGGTGCTTTTAGTGTCTCCACATACCGCAGCACTCGACATACCTTTGCAGACGATAAGTACAACCGTTTCAGAGAGAAGACCGGCCAATGTGACGATCTGGCTTTAAGTCGATTCGATAACAAATGACGAAAACGGACGGGTTTCTCAGGTTTTTACTACATATGAACACTTTTCGCATTCACCCGTGCAACTCGGCTGCTAGTCGTCCTTTCATGCAGAATCTTAAGGTCCTAGCTCATGTCCAATGTACCAAAGCCAGCTAAAAAGTCAATAATCGATACCTAAAACTTGAATTGTACTACTTCTTACTGGCTATTACATCAACTTAGAAGCTTCATCTATGTTCTACTATGGTGGTTTAGTGTCTCCGCATACCGCAGCACGCGACATAGGTTTGCAGACGATAAGTACAACCGTTTCAGAGAGAGGAGCGGACAATGTGACGATCTGGCTTTAAGTCGATTCGATAACAAATGACGAAAACGGACGGATTTCTCAGGTTGTTACTACATATGAACACTTTTCACATACTCCCGTGCAACGCGGCTACTAGTCCTCTTTTCATGCAGATTCTTAAGCTCCTAGCTCATCTACAAAGGCACAAAAGCCAGCAAAATAGTCATTAATCGATACCTAAAACTTGAACTGTACTACTTCTTACTGGCTATTACATCAACTTAGAAGCTTCATCTGTGTTCTACTATGGTGCTTTTAGTGTCTCCGTATACCGCAGCACGCGACATAGCTTTGCAGACGATAAGTACAACCGTTTCAGAGAAGAGGGGCCAATGTGACAATCTGGGTTTAAGTCGATTCGATAACAAATGACGAAAACGGACGGATTTCTCTGGTTTTTACTACATATGAACACTTTTCACATACTCCCGTGCAACGCGGCTGCTAGTCCTCCTTTCATGCAGAATCGTAAGCTCCTAGCTCATGTACAAATGAAGAAAAGCCAGCAAAATAGTCAATAATCGATAACTAAAACTTGAACTGTACTACTTCTTACTGGCTATTACATCAACTTAGAAGCTTCATCTGTGTTCTACTATGGTGCTTTTAGTGTCTCCACATACCGCAGCACTCGACATACCTTTGCAGACGATAAGTACAACCGTTTCAGAGAGAAGACCGGCCAATGTGACGATCTGGCTTTAAGTCGATTCGATAACAAATGACGAAAACGGACGGGTTTCTCAGGTTTTTACTACATATGAACACTTTTCGCATTCACCCGTGCAACTCGGCTGCTAGTCCTCCTTTCATGCAGAATCTTAAGGTCCTAGCTCATGTCCAATGTACCAAAGCCAGCTAAAAAGTCAATAATCGATACCTAAAACTTGAATTGTACTACTTCTTACTTGCTATTACATCAACTTAGAAGCTTCATGTGTGTTCTACTATGGTGCTTTTAGTGTCTCCGCATACTGCAGCACGCGACATAGCTTTGCAGACGATAAGTACAACCGTTTCAGAGAGAAGAGCGGCCAATGTGACGATCCGGCTTTAAGTCGATTCGATAACAAATGACGAAAACGGACAGATTTCTCAGGTTTTTACTACATATGAACACTTTTCACATACTCCCGTGCAACGCGGCTGCTAGTCCTCCTTTCATGCAGAATCTTAAGCTCCTAGCTCATGTCCAAGGCACCAAAGCCAGCTAAAAAGTCAATAATCGTAACATAAAACTTGAATTGTACTACTTCTTACTGGCTATTACATCAACTTAGAAGCTTCATCTGTGTTCTACTATGGTGCTTTTAGTGTCTCCGCATACCGCAGCACGCGACATAGCTTTGCAGACGATAAGTACAACCGTTTCAGAGAGAGGAGCGGCCAGTGTGACGATCTGGCTTTAAGTCGATTCGATAACAAATGACGAAAACGGACGGATTTCTTTAGGTTTTTACTACATATGAACATTTTTCACATTCTCCCGTGCAACTCGAATGCTAGTCCTCCTTTCATGCAGAATCTTAAGGTCCTAGCTCATGTCCAAGGCACCAAAGAATGGTAAAAAGTCAATAATCGAACCTAAGTCTTGAATTGTACTACATTTAACTGGATATTACTTCAACATAGAAGCTTCATCTGTGTTCTACAATGGTGATTTAAGTGTCTCCGCATACCGCAGCACACGACATAGCTTTGCAGACGATAAGTACAACCGTTTTAGAGAGAAGAGCGGCCAATGTGACGATCTGGCTTTCAGTCGATTCGATAACAAATGACGAAAACGGACGGATTTCTAAGGTTTTTACTACATATGAACACTTTTCACATACTCCCGTGCAACGCGGCTGCTAGTCCTCCTTTCATGCAGAATCTTAAGCTCCTAGCTCATGTCAAAGGCACCAAAGCCAGCTAAATAGTCAGTAATCGATACCTAAATCTTGAAATGTACTACTTCTTACTGGCTATTACATCAACTTAGAAGCTTCATCAGTGTTCATTTATGGTGCTTTTAGTGTCTCCGCATACCGCACCACGCGACATAGCTTTGCAGACGATAAGTACAACCGTTTCAGGGAGAAGAACGGCCAATGTGTCGATCTGGCTTTAAGTCGATTAGATAACAAATGACGAAAACGAACGGATTTCTCAGGTTTTTACTACATATGAACACTTTTAACATTCTCTCTTGCAACTCGGCTGCTAGTCCTCCTTTCATGCAGAATCTTAAGGTCCTACATCATGTCCATGGCTCCATAGCCAGGTAAAATGTCAAAAATCGATTCCTAAAACGTATATTGTACTACTTCTAACTGGCTATTACATCAACTTAGAAGCTTCATCTATGTTCTACTATGGTGCTTTTAGTGTCTCCGCATACCGCAGCACGCGACATAGCTTTGCAGACGATAAGTACAGCCGTTTCAGACAGAACTGCGGCCAATGTGACGATCTGGATTTAAGTCGATTCTGTAACAAATGATGAAAACGGACGGATTTCTCAGGTTTTTACTACATATGAACACTTTTCACATTTTCCCGTGCAACTCGGCTGCTAGTCCTCCTTTCATGCAGAATGTTAAGGTCCTAGCTCATGTTCAAGGCACCAAAGCCGGCTAAAAAGTCAATAATCGATACCTAAAGCTTGAATTGTACTACTTCTTACTTGCTATTAAATCAACTTAGAAGCTTCATCTGTGTTCTACTATGGTGCTTTTAGTGTCTCCACATACCGCAGCACTCGACATACCTTTGCAGACGATAAGTACAACCGTTTCAGAGAGAAGACCGGCCAATGTGACGATCTGGCTTTAAGTCGATTCGATAACAAATGACGAAAACGGACGGGTTTCTCAGGTTTTTACTACATATGAACACTTTTCGCATTCACCCGTGCAACTCGGCTGCTAGTCCTCCTTTCATGCAGAAGCTTAAGGTCCTAGCTCATGTCCAATGTACCAAAGCCAGCTAAAAAGTCAATAATCGATACCTAAAACTTGAATTGTACTACTTCTTACTTGCTATTACATCAACTTAGAAGCTTCATGTGTGTTCTACTATGGTGCTTTTAGTGTCTACGCATACTGCAGCACGCGACATAGCTTTGCAGACGATAAGTACAACCGTTTCAGAGAGATGAGCGGTCAATGTGACGATCTGGCTTTTAGTCGATTCGATAACAAACGACGAAAACGGACGGATTTCTCATATTTTTACTACATATGAACACTTTTCACATTCTCCCGTGCAACTCGGCTGCTAGTCCTCCTTTCATGCAGAATCTTAAGGTCCTAGCTCATGTCCAAGGCACCGAAGCCAGCTAAAAACTCAATAATCGTAACATAAAACTTGAATTGTACTACTTCTTACTGGCTATTACATCAACTTAGAAGCTTCATCTGTGTTCTACTATGGTGCTTTTAGTGTCTCCGCATACCGCAGCACGCGACATAGCTTTGCAGACGATAAGTACAACCGTTTCAGAGAGAGGAGCGGCCAATGTGACGATCTGGCTTTAAGTCGATTCGATAACAAATGACGAAAACGGACGGATTTCTTTAGGTTTTTACTACATATTAACATTTTTCACGTTCTCCCGTGCAACTCGACTGCTAGTCCTCCTTTCATGCAGAATCTTAAGGTCCTAGCGCATGTCCAAGGCACCAAAGATAGCTAAAAAGTCAATAATCGATACCTAAAAGTTGAACTGTACTACTTGTTACTGGCTATTACATTACTTAGAAGCTTCATCTGTGTTCTACTATGGTGCTTTTAGTGTCTCCGCATACCGCAGCACGCGACATAGCTTTGCAGACGATAAGTACAACCGTTTCAGAGAGAAGAGCGGCCAATGTGACGACCTGGCTTTAAGTCGATTCCATAACAAATGACGAAAACGGACGGATTTCTCAGGTTTTTACTACATATGAACACTTTTCACATACTCCCGTGCAACGCTGCTGCTAGTCCTCCTTTCATGCAGAATCTTAAGCTCCTAGCTCATGTCCAAGGCACCAAAGCCAGCTAAATAGTCAATAATCGATACCTAAAACTTGAACTGTACTACTTCTTACAAGCTATTACATCAACTTAGAAGCTTCATCTGTGTTCTACTATGGTGCTTTTAGTGTCTCCGCATACCGCAGCACGCGACATAGCTTTGCAGACGATAAGTACAACCTTTACAGTGAGAAGAGCGGCCAATGTGACGATCTGGCTTTAAGTCGATTCCATAACAAATGACGAAAACGGGCGGATTTCTTTAGGTTTTTACTACATATGAACACTTTTCACATTCTCCCATGCAACTCGGCTGCTAGTCCTCCTTTCATGCAGAATCTTAAGGTCCTAGCTCATGTCCAAGGCTCCAAAGCCAGCTAAAAAGTCAAAAATCGATACCTAAAACGTAAATTGTACTACTTCTTACTGGCTATTACATCAACTTAGAAGCTTCATCTATGTTCTACTATGGTGGTTTAGTGTCACCGCATACCGCAGCACGCGAAATAGCTTTGCAGACGATAAGTACAACCGTTTCAGAGAGAAGAGCGGCCAATGTGACGATCTGGCTTTAAGTCGATTCGATAACAAATGACGAAAACGGACGGATTTCTCAGGTTGTTACTACATATGAACACTTTTCACATACTCCCGTGCAACGCGGCTGCTAGTCCTCTTTTCATGCAGATTCTTAAGCTCCTAGCTCATGTACAAAGGCACAAAAGCCAGCAAAATAGTCAATAATCGATACCTAAAACTTGAACTGTACTACTTCTTACTGGCTATTACATCAACTTAGAAGCTTCATCTGTGTTCTACTATGGTGCTTTTAGTGTCTCCGTATACCGCAGCACGCGACATAGCTTTGCAGACGATAAGTACAACCGTTTCAGAGAAGAGGGGCCAATGTGACAATCTGGGTTTAAGTCGATTCGATAACAAATGACGAAAACGGACGGATTTCTCAGGTTTTTACTACATATGAACACTTTTCACATACTCCCGTGCAACGCGGCTGCTAGTCCTCCTTTCATGCAGAATCTTAAGGTCCTAGCTCATGTCCAAGGCACCAAAGAATGGTAAAAAGTCAATAATCGAACCTAAGTCTTGAATTGTACTACATTTAACTGGATATTACTTCAACTTAGAAGCTTCATCTGTGTTCTACAATGGTGATTTAAGAGTCTCCGCATATCGCAGCACACGACATAGCTTTGCAGACGATAAGTACAACCGTTTTAGAGAGAAGAGCGGCCAATATGACGATCTGGCTTTAAGTCGATTCGATAACAAATGACGAAAACGGACGGATTTCTCAGGTTTTTACTACATATGAACACTTTTCACATACTCCCGTGCAACGCGGCTGCTAGTCCTCCTTTCATGCAGAATCTTAAGCTCCTAGCTCATGTCCAAGGCACCAAAGCCAGCTAAATAGTCAATAATCGATACCTAAATCTTGAACTGTACTACTTCTTACTAGCTATTACATCAACTTAGAAGCTTCATCTGTGTTCTACTATGGTGCTTTTAGTGTCTCCGTATACCGCAGCACGCGACATAGCTTTGCAGACGATAAGTACTACCGTTTCAGAGAGAAGAGCGGCCAATGTGACGATCTGTCTTTAAGTCGATTCGATAACAAATGACGAAAACGGACGGATTTCTCTGGTTTTTACTACATATGAACACTTTTCACATACTCCCGTGCAACGCGGCTGCTAGTCCTCCTTTCATGCAGAATCGTAAGCTCCTAGCTCATGTACAAAGGAAGAAAAGCCAGCAAAATAGTCAATAATCGATAACTAAAACTTGAACTGTACTACTTCTTACTGGCTATTACATCAACTTAGAAGCTTCATCAGTGTTCATTTATGGTGCTTTTAGTGTCTCCGCATACCGCAGCACGCGACATAGCTTTGCAGACGATAAGTACAACCGTTTCAGAGAGAGGAGCGGCCAATGTGACGATCTGGCTTTAAGTCGATTCGATAACAAATGACGAAAACGGACGGATTTCTTTAGGTTTTTACTACATATTAACATTTTTCACATTCTCCCGTGCAACTCGACTGCTAGTCCTCCTTTCATGCAGAATCTTAAGGTCCTAGCGCATGTCCAAGGCACCAAAGATAGCTAAAAAGTCAATAATCGATACCTAAAAGTTGAACTGTACTACTTGTTACTGGCTATTACATTACTTAGAAGCTTCATCTGTGTTCTACTATGGTGCTTTTAGTGTCTCCGAATACCGCAGCACGCGACATAGCTTTGCAGACGATAAGTACAACCGTTTCAGAGAGAAGAGCGGCCAATGTGACGACCTGGCTTTAAGTCGATTCGATAACAAATGACGAAAACGGACGGATTTCTCAGGTTTTTACTACATATGAACACTTTTCACATACTCCCGTGCAACGCTGCTGCTAGTACTCCTTTCATGCAGAATCTTAAGCTCCTAGCTCATGTCCAAGGCACCAAAGCCAGCTAAATAGTCAATAATCGATACCTAAAACTTGAACTGTACTACTTCTTACAAGCTATTACATCAACTTAGAAGCTTCATCTGTGTTCTACTATGGTGCTTTTAGTGTCTCCGCATACCGCAGCACGCGACATAGCTTTGCAGACGATAAGTACAACCTTTACAGTGAGAAGAGCGGCCAATGTGACGATCTGGCTTTAAGTCGATTCCATAACAAATGACGAAAACGGGCGGATTTCTTTAGGTTTTTACTACATATGAACACTTTTCACATTCTCCCATGCAACTCGGCTGCTAGTCCTCCTTTCATGCAGAATCTTAAGGTCCTAGCACATGTCCAAGGCTCCAAAGCCAGCTAAAAAGTCAAAAATCGATACCTAAAACGTAAATTGTACTACTTCTTACTGGCTATTACATCAACTTAGAAGCTTCATCTATGTTCAACTATGGTGCCTTTAGTGTCTCCGCATAACGCAGCACGCGACATAGCTTTGCAGACGATAAGTACAATAGTTTTAAAGAGAACAACGGCCATTGTGACGATCTAGCTTGAAGTCGATTCGATAACAAATGACGAAAACGGACGGATTTCTCAGGTTTTTACTACATATGAACACTTTTCACATACTCCCGTGCAACGCGGCTGCTAGTTCTCCTTTCATGCAGAATCTTAAGGTCCTAGCTCATGTCCAAGGCACCAAAGCCAGCAAAATAGTCAGTAATCGATACCTAAAACTTGAATTTTACTACTTCTTACTGGCTATTACATCAACTTAGAAGCTTCATCTGTGTTCTACTATGGTGCTTTTAGTGTCTCACCATACCGCATCACGTGACATAGCTTTGCAGACGATAAGTACAACCGTTTCAGAGAGAAGAGCGGCCAATGTGACGATTTGGCTTCAAGTTTATTCGATAACAAATGACGAAAACGGACGGATTTCTCAGGTTTTTACTACATATGAACACTTTTCACAATACTCCCGTGCAACGCCGCTGCTAGTCCTCCTTTCATGCAGAATCTTAAGGTCCTAGCTCATGTCCAAGGCACCAAAGCCAGCAAAATAGTCAGTAATCGATACGTAAAACTTGAATTTTACTACTTCTTACTGGCTATTACATCAACTTAGAAGCATCATCTGTGTTCTACTATGGTGCTTTTAGTGTCTCCCCATACCGCATCACGCGACATAGCTTTGCAGACGATAAGTACAACCGTTTCAGAGAGAAGAGCGGCCAATGTGAAGATCTGGCTTCAAGTTGATTCGATAACAAATGACGAAAACGGACGGATTTCTCAGGTTTTTACTACATATGAACACTTTTCACATACTCCCGTGCAACGCGGCTGCTAGTCCTCTTTTCATGCAGATTCTTAAGCTCCTAGCTCATGTACAAAGGCACAAAAGCCAGCAAAATAGTCAATAATCGATACCTAAAACTTGAACTGTACTACTTCTTACTGGCTATTACATCAACTTAGAAGCTTCATCTGTGTTCTACTATGGTGCTTTTAGTGTCTCCGTATACCGCAGCACGCGACATAGCTTTGCAGACGATAAGTACAACCGTTTCAGAGAAGAGGGGCCAATGTGACAATCTGGGTTTAAGTCGATTCGATAACAAATGACGAAAACGGACGGATTTCTCAGGTTTTTACTACATATGAACACTTTTCACATACTCCCGTGCAACGCGGCTGCTAGTCCTCCTTTCATGCAGAATCTTATGGTCCTAGCTCATGTCCAAGGCACCAAAGAATGGTAAAAAGTCAATAATCGAACCTAAGTCTTGAATTGTACTACATTTAACTGGATATTACTTCAACTTAGAAGCTTCATCTGTGTCCTACAATGGTGATTTAAGTGTCTCCGCATATCGCAGCACACGACATAGCTTTGCAGACGATAAGTACAACCGTTATAGAGAGAAGAGCGGCCAATATGACGATCTGGCTTTAAGTCGATTCGATAACAAATGACGAAAACGGACGGATTTCTCAGGTTTTTACTACATATGAACACTTTTCACATACTCCCGTGCAACGCGGATGCTAGTCCTCCTTTCATGCAGAATCTTAAGCTCCTAGCTCATGTCCAAGGCACCAAATCCAGCTAAATAGTCAATAATCGATACCTAAATCTTGAACTGTACTACTTCTTACTAGCTATTACATCAACTTAGAAGCTTCATCTGTGTTCTACTATGGTGCTTTTAGTGTCTCCGTATACCGCAGCACGCGACATAGCTTTGCAGACGATAAGTACTACCGTTTCAGAGAGAAGAGCGGCCAATGTGACGATCTGGCTTTAAGTCGATTCGATAACAAATGACGAAAACGGACGGATTTCTCTGGTTTTTACTACATATGAACACTTTTCACATACTCCCGTGCAACGCGGCTGCTAGTCCTCCTTTCATGCAGAATCGTAAGCTCCTAGCTCATGTACAAAGGAAGAAAAGCCAGCAAAATAGTCAATAATCGATAACTAAAACTTGAACTGTACTACTTCTTACTGGCTATTACATCAACTTAGAAGCTTCATCAGTGTTCATTTATGGTGCTTTTAGTGTCTCCGCATACCGCAGCACGCGACATAGCTTTGCAGACGATAAGTACAACCGTTTCAGGGAGAAGAACGGCCAATGTGTCGATCTGGCTTTAAGTCGATTAGATAACAAATGACGAAAACGAACGGATTTCTCAGGTTTTTACTACATATGAACACTTTTAACATTCTCCCTTGCAACTCGGCTGCTAGTCTTCCTTTCATGCAGAATCTTAAGGTCCTACATCATGTCCATGGCTCCAAAGCCAGGTAAAAAGTCAAAAATCGATTCCTAAAACGTAAATTGTACTACTTCTAACTGGCTATTACATCAACTTAGAAGCTTCATCTATGTTCTACTATGGTGCTTTTAGTGTCTCCGCATACCGCAGCACGCGACATAGCTTTGCAGACGGTAAGTACAGCCGTTTCAGACAGAACTGCGGCCAATGTGACGATCTGGATTTAAGTCGATTCTGTAACAAATGATGAAAACGGACGGATTTCTCAGGTTTTTACTACATAAGAACACTTTTCACATTCACCCGTGCAACTCGGCTGCTAGTCCTCCTTTCATGCAGAATCTTAAGGTCCTAGCTCATGTCCAATGTACCAAAGCCAGCTAAAAAGTCAATAATCGATACCTAAAACTTGAATTGTACTACTTCTTACTTGCTATTACATCAACTTAGAAGCTTCATGTGTGTTCTACTATGGTGCTTTTAGTGTCTCTGCATACTGCAGCACGCGACATAGCTTTGCAGACGATAAGTACAACCGTTTCAGAGAGAAGAGCGGCCAATGTGACGATCTGGCTTTAAGTCGATTCGATAACAAATGACGAAAACGTACAGAATTCTCAGGTTTTTACTACATATGAACACTTTTCACATACTCCCGTGCAACGCGGCTGCTAGTCCTCCTTTCATGCAGAATCTTAAGCTCCTAGCGCATGTCCAAGGCACAAAAGCCAGCAAAATAGTCAATATTCGATACCTAAAACTTGAACTGTACTACTTCTTACTGGCTATTACATCAACTTAGAAGCTTCATCTGTGTTCCACTATGGTGCTTTTAGTGTCTCCGCATACCGCAGCACGCGACATAGCTTTGCAGACGATAAGTACTACCGTTTCAGAGAGAAGAGCGACCAATGTGACGATCTGGCTTTAAGTCGATTCGATAACAAATGACGAAAACGGACGGATTTCTCAGGTTTTTACTACATATGAACACTTTTCACATACTCCTGTGCAACGCGGCTGCTAGTTCTCCTTTCATGCAGAATCTTAAGGTCCTAGCTCATGTCCAAGGCACCAATGCCAGCAAAATAGTCAGTAATCGATACCTAAAACTTGAATTTTACTACTTCTTACTGGCTATTACATCAACTTAGAAGCATCATCTGTGTTCTACTATGGTGCTTTTAGTGTCTCCGTATACCGCATCACGCGACATAGCTTTGCAGACGATAAGTACAACCGTTTCAGAGAGAAGAGCGGCCAATGTGACGATCTGGCTTTAAGTCGATTCGATAACAAATGACGAAAACGGACGGATTTCTTTAGGTTTTTACTACATATTAACATTTTTCACATTCTCCCGTGCAACTCGACTGCTAGTCCTCCTTTCATGCAGAATCTTAAGGTCCTAGCGCATGTCCAAGGCACCAAAGATAGCTAAAAAGTCAATAATCGATACCTAAACGTTGAACTGTACTACTTGTTACTGGCTATTACATTACTTAGAAGCTTCATCTGTGTTCTACTATGGTGCTTTTAGTGTCTCCGCATACCGCAGCACGCGACATAGCTTTGCAGACGATAAGTACAACCGTTTCAGGGAGAAGAGCGGCCAATGTGACGACCTGGCTTTAAGTCGATTCCATAACAAATGACGAAAACGGACGGATTTCTCAGGTTTTTACTACATATGAACACTTTTCACATACTCCCGTGCAACGCGGCTGCTAGTCCTCCTTTCATGCAGAATCTTAAGCTCCTAGCTCATGTCCAAGGCACCAAAGCCAGCTAAATAGTCAATAATCGATACCTAAAACTTGAACTGTACTACTTCTTACAAGCTATTACATCAACTTAGAATCTTCATCTGTGTTCTACTATGGTGCTTTTAGTGTCTCCGCATACCGCAGCACGCGACATAGCTTTGCAGACGATAAGTACAACCTTTACAGTGAGAAGAGCGGCCAATGTGACGATCTGGCTTTAAGTCGATTCCATAACAAATGACGAAAACGGTCGGATTTCTTTAGGTTTTTACTACATATGAACACTTTTCACATTCTCCCATGCAACTCGGCTGCTAGTCCTCCTTTCATGCAGAATCTTAAGGTCCTAGCTCATGTCCAAGGCTCCAAAGCCAGCTAAAAAGTCAAAAATCGATACCTAAAACGTAAATTGTACTACTTCTTACTGGCTATTACATCAACTTAGAAGCTTCATCTATGTTCTACTATGGTGCCTTTAGTGTCTCCGCATAACGCAGCACGCGACATAGCTTTGCAGACGATAAGTACAATAGTTTTAAAGAGAACAACGGCCTTTGTGACGATCTAGCTTGAAGTCGATTCGATAACAAATGACGAAAACGGACGGATTTCTCAGGTTTTTACTACATATGAACACTTTTCACATACTCCCGTGCAACGCTTCTGCTAGTTCTCCTTTCATGCAGAATCTTAAGGTCCTAGCTCATGTCCAAGGCACCAAAGCCAGCAAAATAGTCAGTAATCGATACCTAAAACGTGAATTTTACTACTTCTTACTGGCTATTACATCAACTTAGAAGCTTCATCTGTGTTCTACTATGGTGCTTTTAGTGTCTCCCCATACCGCATCACGTGACATAGCTTTGCAGACGATAAGTACAACCGTTTCAGAGAGAAGAGCGGCCAATGTGACGATCTGGCTTCAAGTTTATTCGATAACAAATGACGAAAACGGACGGATTTCTCAGGTTTTTACTACATATGAACACTTTTCACAATACTCCCGTGCAACGTGGCTGCTAGTCCTCCTTTCATGCAGAATCTTAAGGTCCTAGCTCATGTCCAAGGCACCAAAGCCAGCAAAATAGTCAGTAATCGATACCTAAAACTTGAATTTTACTACTTCTTACTGGCTATTACATCAACTTAGAAGCATCATCTGTGTTCTACTATGGTGCTTTTAGTGTCTCCCCATACCGCATCACGCGACATAGCTTTGCAGACGATAAGTACAACCGTTTCAGAGAGAAGAGCGGCCAATGTGACGATCTGGCTTCAAGTTGATTCGATAACAAGTGACGAAAACGGACGGATTTCTCAGGTTTTTACTACATATGAACACATTTCACAATACTCCCGTGCAACGCGGCTGCTAGTCCTCCTTTCATGCAGAATCTTAAGGTCCTACCTCATGACCAAGGCTCCAAAGCCAGCTAAAAAGTCAAAAATCGATACCTAAAACGTAAATTGTACTACTTCTTACTGGCTATTACATCAACTTAGAAGCTTCATCTATGTTCTACTATGGTGGTTTAGTGTCACCGCATACCGCAGCACGCGAAATAGCTTTGCAGACGATAAGTACAACCGTTTCAGAGAGAAGAGCGGCCAATGTGACGATCTGGCTTTCAGTCGATTCGATAACAAATGACGAAAACGGACGGATTTCTCAGGTTTTTACTACATATGAACACTTTTCACATACTCCCGTGCAACGCGGCTGCTAGTCCTCCTTTCATGCAGAATCTTAAGCTCCTAGCTCATGTCCAAGGCACCAAAGCCAGCTAAATAGTCAATAATCGATACCTAAATCTTGAACTGTACTACTTCTTACTAGCTATTACATCAACTTAGAAGCTTCATCTGTGTTCTACTATGGTGCTTTTAGTGTCTCCGTATACCGCAGCACGCGACATAGCTTTGCAGACGATAAGTACTACCGTTTCAGAGAGAAGAGCGGCCAATGTGACGATCTGGCTTTATGTCGATTCGATAACAAATGACGAAAACAGACGGATTTCTCTGGTTTTTACTACATATGAACACTTTTAACATTCTCCCTTGCAACTCGCCTGCTAGTCTTCCTTTCATGCAGAATCTTAAGGTCCTACATCATGTCCATGGCTCCAAAGCCAGGTAAAAAGTCAAAAATCGATTCCTAAAACGTAAATTGTACTACTTCTAACTGGCTATTACATCAACTTAGAAGCTTCATCTATGTTCTACTATGGTGCTTTTAGTGTCTCCGCATACCGCAGCACGCGACATAGCTTTGCAGGCGGTAAGTACAGCCGTTTCAGACAGAACTGCGGCCAATGTGACGATCTGGATTTAAGTCGATTCTGTAACAAATGATGAAAACGGACGGATTTCTCAGGTGTTTACTACATATGAACACTTTTCGCATTCACCCGTGCAACTCGGCTGCTAGTCCTCCTTTCATGCAGAATCTTAAGGTCCTAGCTCATGTCCAATGTACCAAAGCCAGCTAAAAAGTCAATAATCGATACCTAAAACTTGAATTGTACTACTTCTTACTTGCTATTACATCAACTTAGAAGCTTCATGTGTGTTCTACTATGGTGCTTTTAGTGTCTCTGCATACTGCAGCACGCAACATAGCTTTGCAGACGATAAGTACTACCGTTTCCGAGAGAAGAGCGGCCAATGTGACGATCTGGCTTTAAGTCGATTCGATAACAAATGACGAAAACGGACGGATTTCTCAGGTTTTTACTACATATGAACACTTTTCACATACTCCCGTGCAACGCGGCTGCTAGTTCTCCTTTCATGCAGAATCTTAAGGTCCTAGCTCATGCCCAAGGCACCAAAGCAAGCAAAATAGTCAGTAATCGATACCTAAAACTTGAATTTTACTACTTCTTACTGGCTATTACATCAACTTAGAAGCTTCATCTGTGTTCTACTATGGTGCTTTTAGTGTCTCCCCATACCGCATCACGTGACATAGCTTTGCAGACGATAATTACAACCGTTTCAGAGAGAAGAGCGGCCAATGTGACGATCTGGCTTCAAGTTCATTCGATAACAAATGACGAAAACGGACGGATTTCTCAGGTTTTTACTACATATGAACACTTTTCACAATACTCCCGTGCAACGCGGCTGCTAGTCCTCCTTTCATGCTGAATCTTAAGGTCCTACCTCATGACCAAGGCTCCAAAGCCAGCTAAAAAGTCAAAAATCGATACCTAAAACGTAAATTGTACTACTTCTTACTGGCTATTACATCAACTTAGAAGCTTCATCTATGTTCTACTATGGTGGTTCAGTGTCACCGCATACCGCAGCACGCGAAATAGCTTTGCAGACGATAAGTACAACCGTTTCAGAGAGAAGAGCGGCCAATGTGACGATCTGGCTTTAAGTCGATTCGATAACAAATGACGAAAACGGACGGATTTCTCAGGTTGTTACTACATATGAACACCTTTCACATACTCCCGTGCAACGCGGCTGCTAGTCCTCTTTTCATGCAGATTCTTAAGCTCCTAGCTCATGTACAAAGGCACAAAAGCCAGCAAAATAGTCAATAATCGATACCTAAAACTTGAACTGTACTACTTCTTACTGGCTATTACATCAACTTAGAAGCTTCATCTGTGTTCTACTATGGTGCTTTTAGTGTCTCCGTATACCGCAGCACGCGACATAGCTTTGCAGACGATAAGTACAACCGTTTCAGAGAAGAGGGGCCAATGTGACAATCTGGGTTTAAGTCGATTCGATAACAAATGACGAAAACGGACGGATTTCTCAGGTTTTTACTACATATGAACACTTTTCACATTCTCCCATGCAACTCGGCTGCTAGTCCTCCTTTCATACAGAATCTTAAGGTCCTAGCTTATGTCCAAGGCACCAAAGCCAGCTAAATAGTCAATAATCGATACCTAAATCTTGAACTGTACTACTTCTTACTAGCTATTACATCAACTTAGAAGCTTCATCTGTGTTCTACTATGGTGCTTTTAGTGTCTCCGTATACCGCAGCACGCGACATAGCTTTGCAGACGATAAGTACAACCGTTTCAGAGAGAAGAGCGGCCAATGTGACGATCTGGCTTTATGTCGATTCGATAACAAATGACGAAAACGGTCAGATTTCTCAGGTTTTTACTACATATGAACACTTTTCACATACTCCCGTTCAACGCCGCTGCTAGTCCTCCTTTCATGCAGAATCTTAAGCTCCTAGCTCATGTCCAAGGCACAAAAGCCAGCAAAATAGTCAATAATCGATACCTAAAACTTGAACTGTACTACTTCTTACTGGCTATTACATCAACTTAGAAGCCTCATCTGTGTTCCACTATGGTGGTTTTAGTGTCTCCGCATACCGCAGCACGCGACATAGCTTTGCAGACGATAAGTACTACCGTTTCAGAGAGAAGAGCGGCCAATGTGACGATCTGGCTTTAAGTAGATTCGATAACAAATGACGAAAACGGACGGATTTCTCAGGTTTTTACTACATTTGAACACTTTACACATACTCCCGTGCAACGCGGCTGCTAGTTCTCCTTTCATGCAGAATCTTAAGGTCCTAGCTCATGTCCAAGGCACCAAAGCCAGCAAAATAGTCAGTAATCGATACCTAATACTTGAATTTTACTACTTCTTACTGGCTATTACATCAACTTAGAAGCTTCATCTGTGTTCTACTATGGTGCTTTTAGTGTCTCCCCATACCGCATCACGCGACATAGCTTTGCAGACGATAAGTACAACCGTTTCAGAGAGAAGAGCGGCCAATGTGACGATCTGGCTTCAAGTCGATTCGATAACAAGTGACGAAAACGGACGGATTTCTCAGGTTTTTACTACATATGAACACTTTTCACAATACTCCAGTGCAACGCGGCTGCTAGTCCTCCTTTCATGCAGAATCTTAAGGTCCTACCTCATGTCCAAGGCTCCAAAGCCAGCTAAAAAGTCAAAAATCAATACCTAAAACGTAAATTGTACTACTTCTTACTGGCTATTACATCAACTTAGAAGCTTCATCTATGTTCTACTATGGTGGTTTAGAGTCTCCGCATACCGCAGCACGCGACATAGCTTTGCAGACGATAAGTACAACCGATTCAGAGAGAAGAGCGGCCAATGTGACGATCTGGCTTTAAATCGATTCGATAACAAATGACGAAAACGGACGGATTTTCAGGTTGTTACTACATATGAACACTTTTCACATACTCCCGTGCAACGCGGCTGCTAGTCCTCTTTTCATGCAGATTCTTAAGCTCCTAGCTCATGTACAAAGGCACAAAAGCCAGCAAATAGTCAATAATCGATACCTAAAACTTGAACTGTACTACTTCTTACTGGCTATTACATCAACTTAGAAGCTTCATCTGTGTTCTAATATGGTGCTTTTAGTGTCTCCGTATACCGCAGCACGCGACATAGCTATGCAGACGATAAGTACAACCGTTTCAGAGAAGAGGGGCCAATGTGACAATCTGGGTTTAAGTCGATTCGATAACAAATGACGAAAACGGTCGGATTTCTCAGGTTTTTACTACATATGAACACTTTTCACATACTCCCGTGCAACGCGGCTGCTAGTCCTCCTTTCATGCAGAATCTTAAGGTCCTACCTCATGTCCAAGGCTCCAAAGCCAGCTAAAAAGTCAAAAATCAATACCTAAAACGTAAATTGTACTACTTCTTACTGGCTATTACATCAACTTAGAAGCTTCATCTATGTTCTACTATGGTGGTTTAGAGTCTCCGCATACCGCAGCACGCGACATAGCTTTGCAGACGATAAGTACAACCGATTCAGAGAGAAGAGCGGCCAATGTGACGATCTGGCTTTAAATCGATTCGATAACAAATGACGAAAACGGACGGATTTCTCAGGTTGTTACTACATATGAACACTTTTCACATACTCCCGTGCAACGCGGCTGCTAGTCCTCTTTTCATGCAGATTCTTAAGCTCCTAGCTCATGTACAAAGGCACAAAAGCCAGCAAATAGTCAATAATCGATACCTAAAACTTGAACTGTACTACTTCTTACTGGCTATTACATCAACTTAGAAGCTTCATCTGTGTTCTACTATGGTGCTTTTAGTGTCTCCGTATACCGCAGCACGCGACATAGCTTTGCAGACGATAAGTACAACCGTTTCAGAGAACAGCGGCCAATGTGACGATCTGGCTTTAAGTCGATTCGATAACAAATGACGAAAACGGACAAATTTCTCTGGTTTTTACTACATATGAACACTTTTCACATACTCCCGTGCAACGCGGCTGCTAGTCCTCCTTTCATGCAGAATCGTAAGCTCCTAGCTCATGTACAAAGGAAGAAAAGCCAGCAAAATAGTCAATAATCGATAACTAAAACTTGAACTGTACTACTTCTTACTGGCTATTACATCAACTTAGAAGCTTCATCAGTGTTCATTTATGGTGCTTTTAGTGTCTCCGCATACCGCAGCACGCGACATAGCTTTGCAGACCATAAGTACAACCGTTTCAGGGAGAAGAACGGCCAATGTGTCGATCTGGCTTTAAGTCGATTAGATAACAAATGACGAAAACGAACGGATTTCTCAGGTTTTTACTACATATGAACACTTTTAACATTCTCCCTTGCAACTCGGCTGCTAGTCTTCCTTTCATACAGAATCTTAAGGTCCTACATCATGTCCATGGCTCCAAAGCCAGGTAAAAAGTCAAAAATCGATTCCTAAAACGTAAATTGTACTACTTCTAACTGGCTATTACATCAACTTAGAAGCTTCATCTATGTTCTACTATGGTGCTTTTAGTGTCTCTGCATACCGCAGCACGCGACATAGCTTTGCAGACGGTAAGTACAGCCGTTTCAGACAGAACTGCGGCCAATGTGACGATCTGGCTTTAAGTCGATTCGATAACAAATGAGGAAAACGGACGGATTTCTCAGGTTGTTACTACATATGAACAGTTTTCACATTTTCCCGTGCAACACGGCTGCTAGTCCTCCTTTCATGCAGAATGTTAAGGTCCTAGCTCATGTTCAAGGCACCAAAGCCGGCTAAAAAGTCAATAATCGATACCTAAAGCTTGAATTGTACTACTTCTTACTTGCTATTAAATCAACTTAGAAGCTTCATCTGTGTTCTACTATGGTGCTTTTAGTGTCTCCACATACCGCAGCACTCGACATACCTTTGCAGACGATAAGTACAACCGTTTCAGAGAGAAGACCGGCCAATGTGACGATCTGGCTTTAAGTCGATTCGATAACAAATGACGAAAACGGACGGATTTCTCAGGTTTTTACTACATATGAACACTTTTCGCATTCACCCGTGCAACTCGGCTGCTAGTCCTCCTTTCATGCAGAATCTTAAGGTCCTAGCTCATGTCCAATGTACCAAAGCCAGCTAAAAAGTCAATAATCGATACCTAAAACTTGAATTGTACTACTTCTTACTTGCTATTACATCAACTTAGAAGCTTCATCTGTGTTCTACTATGGTGCTTTTAGTGTCTCCGTATACCGCAGCACGCGACATAGCTTTGCAGACGATAAGTACAACCGTTTCAGAGAAGAGGGGCCAATGTGACAATCTGGGTTTAAGTCGATTCGATAACAAATGACGAAAACGGACGGATTTCTCAGGTTTTTACTACATATGAACACTTTTCACATACTCCCGTGCAACGCGGCTGCTAGTCCTCCTTTCATGCAGAATCTTAAGCTCCTAGCTTATGTCCAAGGCACCAAAGCCAGCTAAATAGTCAATAATCGATACCTAAATCTTGAACTGTACTACTTCTTACTAGCTATTACATCAACTTAGAAGCTTCATCTGTGTTCTACTATGGTGCTTTTAGTGTCTCCGTATACCGCAGCACGCGACATAGCTTTGCAGACGATAAGTACTACCGTTTCAGAGAGAAGAGCGGCCAATGTGACGATCTGGCTTTAAGTAGATTCGATAACAAATGACGAAAACGGACGGATTTCTCAGGTTTTTACTACATTTGAACACTTTTCACATACTCCCGTGCAACGCGGCTGCTAGTTCTCCTTTCATGCAGAATCTTAAGGTCCTAGCTCATGTCCAAGGCACCAAAGCCAGCAAAATAGTCAGTAATCGATACCTAATACTTGAATTTTACTACTTCTTACTGGCTATTACATCAACTTAGAAGCTTCATCTGTGTTCTACTATGGTGCTTTTAGTGTCTCCCCATACCGCATCACGCGACATAGCTTTGCAGACGATAAGTACAACCGTTTCAGAGAGAAGAGCGGCCAATGTGACGATCTGGCTTCAAGTTGATTCGATAACAAGTGACGAAAACGGACGGATTTCTCAGGTTTTTACTACATATGAACACTTTTCACAATACTCCCGTGCAACGCGGCTGCTAGTCCTCCTTTCATGCAGAATCTTAAGGTCCTACCTCATGTCCAAGGCTCCAAAGCCAGCTAAAAAGTCAAAAATCAATACCTAAAACGTAAATTGTACTACTTCTTACTGGCTATTACATCAACTTAGAAGCTTCATCTATGTTCTACTATGGTGGTTTAGTGTCTCCGCATACCGCAGCACGCGACATAGCTTTGCAGACGAGAAGTACAATCGATTCAGAGAGAAGAGCGGCCAATGTGACGATCTGGCTTTAAGTCGATTCGATAACAAATGACGAAAACGGACGGATTTCTCAGGTTGTTACTACATATGAACACTTTTCACATACTCCCGTGCAACTCGGCTGCTAGTCCTCTTTTCATGCAGATTCTTAAGCTCCTAGCTCATGTACAAAGGCACAAAAGCCAGCAAATAGTCAATAATCGATACCTAAAACTTGAACTGTACTACTTCTTACTGGCTATTACATCAACTTAGAAGCTTCATCTGTGTTCTACTATGGTGCTTTTAGTGTCTCCGTATACCGCAGCACGCGACATAGCTTTGCAGACGATAAGTACTACCGTTTCAGAGAGAAGAGCGGCCAATGTGACGATCTGGCTTTAAGTCGATTCGACAACAAATGACGAAAACGGACGGATTTCTCTGGTTTTTACTACATATGAACACTTTTCACATACTCCCGTGCAACGCGGCTGCTAGTCCTCCTTTCATGCAGAATCGTAAGCTCCTAGCTCATGTACAAAGGAAGAAAAGCCAGCAAAATAGTCAATAATCGATGACTAAAACTTGAACTGTACTACTTCTTACTGGCTATTACATCAACTTAGAAGCTTCATCGGTGTTCATTTATGGTGCTTTTAGTGTCTCCGCATACCGCAGCACGCGACATAGCTTTGCAGACGATAAGTACAACCGTTTCAGGGAGAAGAACGGCCAATGTGTCGATCTGGCTTTAAGTCGATTAGATAACAAATGACGAAAACGAACGGATTTCTCAGGTTTTTACTACATATTAACACTTTTAACATTCTCCCTTGCAACTCGGCTGCTAGTCTTCCTTTCATACAGAATCTTAAGGTCCTACATCATGTCCATGGCTCCAAAGCCAGGTAAAAAGTCAAAAATCGATTCCTAAAACGTAAATTGTACTACTTCTAACTGGCTATTACATCAACTTAGAAGCTTCATCTATGTTCTACTATGGTGCTTTTAGTGTCTCCGCATACCGCAGCACGCGACATAGCTTTGCAGACGGTAAGTACAGCCGTTTCAGACAGAACTGCGGCCAATGTGACGATCTGGATTTAAGTCGATTCTGTAACAAATGATGAAAACGGACGGATTTCTCAGGTTTTTACTACATATGAACACTTTTCACATTTTCCCGTGCAACTCGGCTGCTAGTCCTCCTTTCATGCAGAATGTTAAGGTCCTAGCTCATGTTCAAGGCACCAAAGCCGGCTAAAAAGTCAATAATCGATACCTAAAGCTTGAATTGTACTACTTCTTACTTGCTATTAAATCAACTTAGAAGCTTCATCTGTGTTCTACTATGGTGCTTTTAGTGTCTCCACATACCGCAGCACTCGACATACCTTTGCAGACGATAATTACAACCGTTTCAGAGAGGAGACCGGCCAATGTGACGATCTGGCTTTAAGTCGATTCGATAACAAATGACGAAAACGGACGGATTTCTCAGGTTTTTACTACATATGAACACTTTTCGCATTCACCCGTGCAACTCGGCTGCTAGCCCTCCTTTCATGCAGAATCATAAGGTCCTAGCTCATGTCCAATGTACCAAAGCCAGCTAAAAAGTCAATAATCGATACCTAAAACTTGAATTGTACTACTTCTTACTTGCTATTACATCAACTTAGAAGCTTCATGTGTGTTCTACTATGGTGCTTTTAGTGTCTCTGAATACTGCAGCACGCGACATAGCTTTGCAGACGATAAGTACAACCGTTTCAGAGAGAAGAGCGGCCAATGTGACGATCTGGCTTTAAGTCGATTCGATAACAAATGACGAAAACGGACAGATTTCTCAGGTTTTTACTACATATGAACACTTTTCACATACTCCCGTGCAACGCGGCTGCTAGTCCTCCTTTCATGCAGAATCTTAAGCTTCTAGCTCATGTCCAAGGCACAAAAGCCAGCAAAATAGTCAATATTCGATACCTAAAACTTGAACTGTACTACTTCTTACTGGTAATTACATCTACTTAGAAGCTTCATCTGTGTTCCACTATGGTGCTTTTAGTGTCTCCGCATACCGCAGCACGCGACATAGCTTTGCAGACGATAAGTACTACCGTTTCAGAGAGAAGAGCGGCCAATGTGACGATCTGGCTTTAAGTCGATTCGATAACAAATGACGAAAACGGACGGATTTCTCAGGTTTTTACTACATATGAACACTTTTCACATACTCCCGTGCAACGCGGCTGCTAGTTCTCCTTTCATGCAGAATCTTAAGGTCCTAGCTCATGCCCAAGGCACCAAAGCCAGCAAAATAGTCAGTAATCGATACCTAAAACTTGAATTTTACTACTTCTTACTGGCTATTACATCAACTTAGAAGCTTCATCTGTGTTCTACTATGGTGCTTTTAGTGTCTCCCCATACCGCATCACGTGACATAGCTTTGCAGACGATAATTACAACCGTTTCAGAGAGAAGAGCGGCCAATGTGACGATCTGGCTTCAAGTTGATTCGATAACAAATGACGAAAACGGACGGATTTCTCAGGTTTTTACTACATATGAACAGTTTCCACAATACTCCCGTGCAACGCGGCTGCTAGTCCTCCTTTCATGCTGAATCTTAAGGTCCTAGCTCATGTCCAAGGCACCAATGCCAGCAAAATACTCAGTAATCGATACCTAAAACTTGAATTTTACTACTTCTTACTGGCTATTACATCAACTTAGAAGCATCATCTGTGTTCTACTATGGTGCTTTTAGTGTCTCCCCATACCGCATCACGCGACATAGCTTTGCAGACGATAAGTACAACCGTTTCAGAGAGAAGAGCGGCCAATGTGACGATCTGGCTTCAAGTTGATTCGATAACAAATGACGAAAACGGACGGATTTCTCAGGTTTTTACTACATATGAACACTTTTCACAATACTCCCGTGCAACGCGGCTGCTAGTCCTCCTTTCATGCTGAATCGTAAGGTCCTACCTCATGACCAAAGCTCCAAAGCCAGCTAAAAATTCAAAAATCGAAACCTAAAACGTAAATTGTACTACTTCTTACTGGCTATTACATCAACTTAGAAGCTTCATCTATGTTCTACTATGGTGGTTTAGTGTCACCGCATACCGCAGCACGCGAAATAGCTTTGCAGACGATAAGTACAACCGTTTCAGAGAGAAGAGCGGCCAATGTGACGATCTGGCTTTAAGTCGATTCGATAACAAATGACGAAAACGGACGGATTTCTCAGGTTGTTACTACATATGAACACTTTTCACATACTCCCGTGCAACGCGGCTGCTAGTCCTCTTTTCATGCAGATTCTTAAGCTCCTAGCTCATGTACAAAGGCACAAAAGCCAGCAAAATAGTCAATAATCGATACCTAAAACTTGAACTGTACTACTTCTTACTGGCTATTACATCAACTTAGAAGCTTCATCTGTGTTCTACTATGGTGCTTTTAGTGTCTCCGTATACCGCAGCACGCGACATAGCTTTGCAGACGATAAGTACAACCGTTTCAGAGAAGAGGGGCCAATGTGACAATCTGGGTTTAAGTCGATTCGATAACAAATGACGAAAACGGACGGATTTCTCAGGTTTTTACTACATATGAAGACTTTTCACATACTCCCGTGCAACTAGGCTGCTAGCCCTCCTTTCATGCAGAATCTTAAGGTCCTAGCTCATGTCCAATGTACCAAAGCCAGCTAAAAAGTCAATAATCGATACCTAAAACTTGAATTGTACTACTTCTTACTTGCTATTACATCAACTTAGAAGCTTCATGTGTGTTCTACTATGGTGCTTTTAGTGTCTCTGAATACTGCAGCACGCGACATAGCTTTGCAGACGATAAGTACAACCGTTTCAGAGAGAAGAGCGGCCAATGTGACGATCTGGCTTTAAGTCGATTCGATAACAAATGACGAAAACGGACAGATTTCTCAGGTTTTTACTACATATGAACACTTTTCACATACTCCCGTGCAACGCGGCTGCTAGTCCTCCTTTCATGCAGAATCTTAAGCTTCTAGCTCATGTCCAAGGCACAAAAGCCAGCAAAATAGTCAATATTCGATACCTAAAACTTGAACTGTACTACTTCTTACTGGCTATTACATCTACTTAGAAGCTTCATCTGTGTTCCACTATGGTGCTTTTAGTGTCTCCGCATACCGCAGCACGCGACATAGCTTTGCAGACGATAAGTACTACCGTTTCAGAGAGAAGAGCGGCCAATGTGACGATCTGGCTTTAAGTCGATTCGATAACAAATGACGAAAACGGACGGATTTCTCAGGTTTTTACTACATATGAACACTTTTCACATACTCCCGTGCAACGCGGCTGCTAGTTCTCCTTTCATGCAGAATCTTAAGGTCCTAGCTCATGCCCAAGGCACCAAAGCCAGCAAAATAGTCAGTAATCGATACCTAAAACTTGAATTTTACTACTTCTTACTGGCTATTACATCAACTTAGAAGCTTCATCTGTGTTCTACTATGGTGCTTTTAGTGTCTCCCCATACCGCATCACGTGACATAGCTTTGCAGACGATAATTACAACCGTTTCAGAGAGAAGAGCGGCCAATGTGACGATCTGGCTTCAAGTTGATTCGATAACAAATGACGAAAACGGACGGATTTCTCAGGTTTTTACTACATATGAACAGTTTCCACAATACTCCCGTGCAACGCGGCTGCTAGTCCTCCTTTCATGCTGAATCTTAAGGTCCTAGCTCATGTCCAAGGCACCAATGCCAGCAAAATACTCAGTAATCGATACCTAAAACTTGAATTTTACTACTTCTTACTGGCTATTACATCAACTTAGAAGCATCATCTGTGTTCTAGTATGGTGCTTTTAGTGTCTCCCCATACCGCATCACGCGACATAGCTTTGCAGACGATAAGTACAACCGTTTCAGAGAGAAGAGCGGCCAATGTGACGATCTGGCTTCAAGTTGATTCGATAACAAATGACGAAAACGGACGGATTTCTCAGGTTTTTACTACATATGAACACTTTTCACAATACTCCCGTGCAACGCGGCTGCTAGTCCTCCTTTCATGCTGAATCGTAAGGTCCTACCTCATGACCAAAGCTCCAAAGCCAGCTAAAAATTCAAAAATCGATACCTAAAACGTAAATTGTACTACTTCTTACTGGCTATTACATCAACTTAGAAGCATCATCTGTGTTCTAGTATGGTGCTTTTAGTGTCTCCCCATACCGCATCACGCGACATAGCTTTGCAGACGATAAGTACAACCGTTTCAGAGAGAAGAGCGGCCAATGTGACGATCTGGCTTTAAGTCGATTCGATAACAAATGACGAAAACGGACGGATTTCTCAGGTTTTTACTACATATGAACACTTTTCACATACTCCCGTGCAACGCGGCTGCTAGTTCTCCTTTCATGCAGAATCTTAAGGTCCTAGCTCATGCCCAAGGCACCAAAGCCAGCAAAATAGTCAGTAATCGATACCTAAAACTTGAATTTTACTACTTCTTACTGGCTATTACATCAACTTAGAAGCTTCATCTGTGTTCTACTATGGTGCTTTTAGTGTCTCCCCATACCGCATCACGTGACATAGCTTTGCAGACGATAATTACAACCGTTTCAGAGAGAAGAGCGGCCAATGTGACGATCTGGCTTCAAGTTGATTCGATAACAAATGACGAAAACGGACGGATTTCTCAGGTTTTTACTACATATGAACAGTTTCCACAATACTCCCGTGCAACGCGGCTGCTAGTCCTCCTTTCATGCTGAATCTTAAGGTCCTAGCTCATGTCCAAGGCACCAATGCCAGCAAAATACTCAGTAATCGATACCTAAAACTTGAATTTTACTACTTCTTACTGGCTATTACATCAACTTAGAAGCATCATCTGTGTTCTACTATGGTGCTTTTAGTGTCTCCCCATACCGCATCACGCGACATAGCTTTGCAGACGATAAGTACAACCGTTTCAGAGAGAAGAGCGGCCAATGTGACGATCTGGCTTCAAGTTGATTCGATAACAAATGACGAAAACGGACGGATTTCTCAGGTTTTTACTACATATGAACACTTTTCACAATACTCCCGTGCAACGCGGCTGCTAGTCCTCCTTTCATGCTGAATCGTAAGGTCCTACCTCATGACCAAAGCTCCAAAGCCAGCTAAAAATTCAAAAATCGAAACCTAAAACGTAAATTGTACTACTTCTTACTGGCTATTACATCAACTTAGAAGCTTCATCTATGTTCTACTATGGTGGTTTAGTGTCACCGCATACCGCAGCACGCGAAATAGCTTTGCAGACGATAAGTACAACCGTTTCAGAGAGAAGAGCGGCCAATGTGACGATCTGGCTTTAAGTCGATTCGATAACAAATGACGAAAACGGACGGATTTCTCAGGTTGTTACTACATATGAACACTTTTCACATACTCCCGTGCAACGCGGCTGCTAGTCCTCTTTTCATGCAGATTCTTAAGCTCCTAGCTCATGTACAAAGGCACAAAAGCCAGCAAAATAGTCAATAATCGATACCTAAAACTTGAACTGTACTACTTCTTACTGGCTATTACATCAACTTAGAAGCTTCATCTGTGTTCTACTATGGTGCTTTTAGTGTCTCCGTATACCGCAGCACGCGACATAGCTTTGCAGACGATAAGTACAACCGTTTCAGAGAAGAGGGGCCAATGTGACAATCTGGGTTTAAGTCGATTCGATAACAAATGACGAAAACGGACGGATTTCTCAGGTTTTTACTACATATGAAGACTTTTCACATACTCCCGTGCAACTAGGCTGCTAGCCCTCCTTTCATGCAGAATCTTAAGGTCCTAGCTCATGTCCAATGTACCAAAGCCAGCTAAAAAGTCAATAATCGATACCTAAAACTTGAATTGTACTACTTCTTACTTGCTATTACATCAACTTAGAAGCTTCATGTGTGTTCTACTATGGTGCTTTTAGTGTCTCTGAATACTGCAGCACGCGACATAGCTTTGCAGACGATAAGTACAACCGTTTCAGAGAGAAGAGCGGCCAATGTGACGATCTGGCTTTAAGTCGATTCGATAACAAATGACGAAAACGGACAGATTTCTCAGGTTTTTACTACATATGAACACTTTTCACATACTCCCGTGCAACGCGGCTGCTAGTCCTCCTTTCATGCAGAATCTTAAGCTTCTAGCTCATGTCCAAGGCACAAAAGCCAGCAAAATAGTCAATATTCGATACCTAAAACTTGAACTGTACTACTTCTTACTGGCTATTACATCTACTTAGAAGCTTCATCTGTGTTCCACTATGGTGCTTTTAGTGTCTCCGCATACCGCAGCACGCGACATAGCTTTGCAGACGATAAGTACTACCGTTTCAGAGAGAAGAGCGGCCAATGTGACGATCTGGCTTTAAGTCGATTCGATAACAAATGACGAAAACGGACGGATTTCTCAGGTTTTTACTACATATGAACACTTTTCACATACTCCCGTGCAACGCGGCTGCTAGTTCTCCTTTCATGCAGAATCTTAAGGTCCTAGCTCATGCCCAAGGCACCAAAGCCAGCAAAATAGTCAGTAATCGATACCTAAAACTTGAATTTTACTACTTCTTACTGGCTATTACATCAACTTAGAAGCTTCATCTGTGTTCTACTATGGTGCTTTTAGTGTCTCCCCATACCGCATCACGTGACATAGCTTTGCAGACGATAATTACAACCGTTTCAGAGAGAAGAGCGGCCAATGTGACGATCTGGCTTCAAGTTGATTCGATAACAAATGACGAAAACGGACGGATTTCTCAGGTTTTTACTACATATGAACAGTTTCCACAATACTCCCGTGCAACGCGGCTGCTAGTCCTCCTTTCATGCTGAATCTTAAGGTCCTAGCTCATGTCCAAGGCACCAATGCCAGCAAAATACTCAGTAATCGATACCTAAAACTTGAATTTTACTACTTCTTACTGGCTATTACATCAACTTAGAAGCATCATCTGTGTTCTAGTATGGTGCTTTTAGTGTCTCCCCATACCGCATCACGCGACATAGCTTTGCAGACGATAAGTACAACCGTTTCAGAGAGAAGAGCGGCCAATGTGACGATCTGGCTTCAAGTTGATTCGATAACAAATGACGAAAACGGACGGATTTCTCAGGTTTTTACTACATATGAACACTTTTCACAATACTCCCGTGCAACGCGGCTGCTAGTCCTCCTTTCATGCTGAATCGTAAGGTCCTACCTCATGACCAAAGCTCCAAAGCCAGCTAAAAATTCAAAAATCGATACCTAAAACGTAAATTGTACTACTTCTTACTGGCTATTACATCAACTTAGAAGCTTCATCTATGTTCTACTATGGTGGTTTAGTGTCACCGCATACCGCAGCACGCGAAATAGCTTTGCAGACGATAAGTACAACCGTTTCAGAGAGAAGAGCGGCCAATGTGACGATCTGGCTTTAAGTCGATTCGATAACAAATGACGAAAACGGACGGATTTCTCAGGTTGTTACTACATATGAACACTTTTCACATACTCCCGTGCAACGCGGCTGCTAGTCCTCTTTTCATGCAGATTCTTAAGCTCCTAGCTCATCTACAAAGGCACAAAAGCCAGCAAAATAGTCAATAATCGATACCTAAAACTTGAACTGTACTACTTCTTACTGGCTATTACATCAACTTAGAAGCTTCATCTGTGTTCTACTATGGTGCTTTTAGTGTCTCCGTATACCGCAGCACGCGACATAGCTTTGCAGACGATAAGTACAACCGTTTCAGAGAAGAGGGGCCAATGTGACGATCTGGCTTTAAGTCGATTCGATAACAAATGACGAAAACGGACGGATTTCTCAGGTTTTTACTACATATGAACACTTTTCACATACTCCCGTGCAACGCGGCTGCTAGTTCTCCTTTCATGCAGAATCTTAAGGTCCTAGCTCATGCCCAAGGCACCAAAGCCAGCAAAATAGTCAGTAATCGATACCTAAAACTTGAATTTTACTACTTCTTACTGGCTATTACATCAACTTAGAAGCTTCATCTGTGTTCTACTATGGTGCTTTTAGTGTCTCCCCATACCGCATCACGTGACATAGCTTTGCAGACGATAATTACAACCGTTTCAGAGAGAAGAGCGGCCAATGTGACGATCTGGCTTCAAGTTGATTCGATAACAAATGACGAAAACGGACGGATTTCTCAGGTTTTTACTACATATGAACAGTTTCCACAATACTCCCGTGCAACGCGGCTGCTAGTCCTCCTTTCATGCTGAATCTTAAGGTCCTAGCTCATGTCCAAGGCACCAATGCCAGCAAAATACTCAGTAATCGATACCTAAAACTTGAATTTTACTACTTCTTACTGGCTATTACATCAACTTAGAAGCATCATCTGTGTTCTACTATGGTGCTTTTAGTGTCTCCCCATACCGCATCACGCGACATAGCTTTGCAGACGATAAGTACAACCGTTTCAGAGAGAAGAGCGGCCAATGTGACGATCTGGCTTCAAGTTGATTCGATAACAAATGACGAAAACGGACGGATTTCTCAGGTTTTTACTACATATGAACACTTTTCACAATACTCCCGTGCAACGCGGCTGCTAGTCCTCCTTTCATGCTGAATCGTAAGGTCCTACCTCATGACCAAAGCTCCAAAGCCAGCTAAAAATTCAAAAATCGATACCTAAAACGTAAATTGTACTACTTCTTACTGGCTATTACATCAACTTAGAAGCTTCATCTATGTTCTACTATGGTGGTTTAGTGTCACCGCATACCGCAGCACGCGAAATAGCTTTGCAGACGATAAGTACAACCGTTTCAGAGAGAAGAGCGGCCAATGTGACGATCTGGCTTTAAGTCGATTCGATAACAAATGACGAAAACGGACGGATTTCTCAGGTTGTTACTACATATGAACACTTTTCACATACTCCCGTGCAACGCGGCTGCTAGTCCTCTTTTCATGCAGATTCTTAAGCTCCTAGCTCATGTACAAAGGCACAAAAGCCAGCAAAATAGTCAATAATCGATACCTAAAACTTGAACTGTACTACTTCTTACTGGCTATTACATCAACTTAGAAGCTTCATCTGTGTTCTACTATGGTGCTTTTAGTGTCTCCGTATACCGCAGCACGCGACATAGCTTTGCAGACGATAAGTACAACCGTTTCAGAGAAGAGGGGCCAATGTGACAATCTGGGTTTAAGTCGATTCGATAACAAATGACGAAAACGGACGGATTTCTCAGGTTTTTACTACATATGAACAGTTTCCACAATACTCCTTTGCAACGCGGCTGCTAGTCCTCCTTTCATGCTGAATCTTAAGGTCCTAGCTCATGTCCAAGGCACCAATGCCAGCAAAATACTCAGTAATCGATACCTAAAACTTGAATTTTACTACTTCTTACTGGCTATTACATCAACTTAGAAGCATCATCTGTGTTCTACTATGGTGCTTTTAGTGTCTCCCCATACCGCATCACGCGACATAGCTTTGCAGACGATAAGTACAACCGTTTCAGAGAGAAGAGCGGCCAATGTGACGATGTGGCTTCAAGTTGATTCGATAACAAATGACGAAAACGGACGGATTTCTCAGGTTTTTACTACATATGAACACTTTTCACAATACTCCCGTGTAACGCGGCTGCTAGTCCTCCTTTCATGCAGAATCTTAAGGTCCTAGCTCATGCCCAAGGCACCAAAGCCAGCAAAATAGTCAGTAATCGATACCTAAAACTTGAATTTTACTACTTCTTACTGGCTATTACATCAACTTAGAAGCTTCATCTGTGTTCTACTATGGTGCTTTTAGTGTCTCCCCATACCGCATCACGTGACATAGCTTTGCAGACGATAATTACAACCGTTTCAGAGAGAAGAGCGGCCAATGTGACGATCTGGCTTCAAGTTGATTCGATAACAAATGACGAAAACGGACGGATTTCTCAGGTTTTTACTACATATGAACAGTTTCCACAATACTCCCGTGCAACGCGGCTGCTAGTCCTCCTTTCATGCTGAATCTTAAGGTCCTAGCTCATGTCCAAGGCACCAATGCCAGCAAAATACTCAGTAATCGATACCTAAAACTTGAATTTTACTACTTCTTACTGGCTATTACATCAACTTAGAAGCATCATCTGTGTTCTACTATGGTGCTTTTAGTGTCTCCCCATACCGCATCACGCGACATAGCTTTGCAGACGATAAGTACAACCGTTTCAGAGAGAAGAGCGGCCAATGTGACGATCTGGCTTCAAGTTGATTCGATAACAAATGACGAAAACGGACGGATTTCTCAGGTTTTTACTACATATGAACACTTTTCACAATACTCCCGTGCAACGCGGCTGCTAGTCCTCCTTTCATGCTGAATCGTAAGGTCCTACCTCATGACCAAAGCTCCAAAGCCAGCTAAAAATTCAAAAATCGATACCTAAAACGTAAATTGTACTACTTCTTACTGGCTATTACATCAACTTAGAAGCTTCATCTATGTTCTACTATGGTGGTTTAGTGTCACCGCATACCGCAGCACGCGAAATAGCTTTGCAGACGATAAGTACAACCGTTTCAGAGAGAAGAGCGGCCAATGTGACGATCTGGCTTTAAGTCGATTCGATAACAAATAACGAAAACGGACGGATTTCTCAGGTTGTTACTACATATGAACACTTTTCACATACTCCCGTGCAACGCGGCTGCTAGTCCTCTTTTCATGCAGATTCTTAAGCTCCTAGCTCATGTACAAAGGCACAAAAGCCAGTAAAATAGTCAATAATCGATACCTAAAACTTGAACTGTACTACTTCTTACTGGCTATTACATCAACTTAGAAGCTTCATCTGTGTTCTACTATGGTGCTTTTAGTGTCTCCGTATACCGCAGCACGCGACATAGCTTTGCAGACGATAAGTACAACCGTTTCAGAGAAGAGGGGCCAATGTGACAATCTGGGTTTAAGTCGATTCGATAACAAATGACGAAAACGGACGGATTTCTCAGGTTTTTACTACATATGAAGACTTTTCACATACTCCCGTGCAACGCGGCTGCTAGTCCTCCTTTCATGCAGTATCTTAAGCTCCTAGCTTATGTCCAAGGCACCAAAGCCAGCTAAATAGTCAATAATCGATACCTAAATCTTGAACTGTACTACTTCTTACTAGCTATTACATCAACTTAGAAGCTTCATCTGTGTTCTACTATGGTGCTTTTAGTGTCTCCGTATACCGCAGCACGCGACATAGCTTTGCAGACGATAAGTACAACCGTTTCAGAGAGAAGAGCGGCCAATGTGACGATCTGGCTTTATGTCGATTCGATAACAAATGTCGAAAACGGACAGATTTCTCAGGTTTTTACTACATATGAACGCTTTTCACATTCTCCCATGCAACGCGGCTGCTAGTCCTCTTTTCATGCAGATTCTTAAGCTCCTAGCTCATGTACAAAGGCACAAAAGCCAGCAAAATAGTCAATAATCGATACCTAAAACTTAAACTGTACTACTTCTTACTGGCTATTACATCAACTTAGAAGCCTCATCTGTGTTCCACTATGGTGCTTTTAGTGTCTCCGCATACCGCAGCACGCGACATAGCTTTGCAGATGATAAGTACTACCGTTTCAGAGAGAAGAACGGCCAATGTGACGATCTGGCTTTAAGTAGATTCGATAACAAATGACGAAAACGGACGGATTTCTCAGGTCTTTACTACATTTGAACACTTTTCACATACTCCCGTGCAACGCGGCTGCTAGTTCTCCTTTCATGCAGAATCTTAAGGTCCTAGCTCATGTCCAAGGCACCAAAGTCAGCAAAATAGTCAGTAATCGATATCTAAAACTTGAATTTTACTACTTCTTACTGGCTATTACATCAACTTAGAAGCTTCATCTGTGTTCTACTATGGTGCTTTTAGTGTCTCCCCATACCGCATCACGCGACATAGCTTTGCAGACGATAAGTACAACCGTTTCAGAGAGAAGAGCGGCCAATGTGACGATCTGGCTTCAAGTTGATTCGATAACAAGTGACGAAAACGGACGGATTTCTCAGGTTTTTACTACATATGAACACTTTTCACAATACTCCCGTACAACGCGGCTGCTAGTCCTCCTTTCATGCAGAATCTTAAGGTCCTACCTCATGTACAAGGCTCCAAAGCCAGCTAAAAAGTCAAAAATCAATACCTAAAACGTTAATTGTACTACTTCTTACTGGCTATTACATCAACTTAGAAGCTTCATCTATGTTCTACTATGGTGGTTTAGTGTCTCCGCATACCGCAGCACGCGACATAGCTTTGCAGACGATAAGTACAACCGATTCAGAGAGAAGAGCGGCCAATGTGACGATCTGGCTTTAAGTCGATTCGATAACAAATGACGAAAACGGACGGATTTCTCAGGTTGTTACTACATATGAACACTTTTCACATACTCCCGTGCAACGCGGCTGCTAGTCCTCTTTTCATGCAGATTCTTAAGCTCCTAGCTCATGTACAAAGGCACAAAAGCCAGCAAATAGTCAATAATCGATACCTAAAACTTGAACTGTAGTACTTCTTACTGGCTATTACATCAACTTAGAAGCTTCATCTGTGTTCTACTATGGTGCTTTTAGTGTCTCCGTATACCGCAGCACGCGACATAGCTTTGCAGACGATAAGTACAACCGTTTCAGAGAAGAGGGGCCAATGTGACAATCTGGGTTTAAGTCGATTCGATAACAAATGACGAAAACGGACGGATTTCTCAGGTTTTTACTACATATGAACACTTTTCACATACTCCCGTGCAACGCGGCTGCTAGTCCTCCTTTCATGCAGAATCTTAAGCTCCTAGCTCATGTCCAAGGCACCAAAGCCAGCTAAATAGTCAATAATCGATACCTAAATCTTGAACTGTACTATTTCTTACTAGCTATTACATCAACTTAGAAGCTTCATCTGTGTTCTACTATGGTGCTTTTAGTGTCTCCGTATACCGCAGCACGCGACATAGCTTTGCAGACGATAAGTACTACCGTTTCAGAGAGAAGAGCGGTCAATGTGAAAATCTGGCTTTAAGTCGATTCGATAACAAATGACGAAAACGGACGGATTTCTCTGGTTTTTACTACATATGAACACTTTTCACATACTCCCGTGCAACGCGGCTGCTAGTCCTCCTTTCATGCAGAATCGTAAGCTCCTAGCTCATGTACAAAGGCACAAAAGCCAGCAAAATAGTCAATAATCGATAACTAAAACTTGAACTGTACTACTTCTTACTGGCTATTACATCAACTTAGAAGCTTCATCTGTGTTCTACTATGGTGCTTTTAGTGTCTCCGTATACCGCAGAACGCGACATAGCTTTGCAGACGATAAGTACTACCGTTTCAGAGAGAAGAGAGGCCAATGTGCCGATCTGGCTTTAAGTTGATTCGATAACAAATGACGAAAACGGACGGATTTCTCAGGTTTTTACTACATATGAACACTTTTCACATTCTCCCATGCAACTCGGCTGCTAGTCCTCCTTTCATGCAGAATCTTAAGGTCCTAGCTCATGTCCAAGGCACCAAAGCCAGCAAAAAATTCAATAATCGATACCTAAAACTTGAATTGTACTACTTCTTACATGCTATTACATCAACTTAGAAGCTTCATCTGTGTTCATTTATGGTGCTTTTAGTGTCTCCGCATACCGCAGCACGCGACATAGCTTTGCAGACGATAAGTACAACCGTTTCAGAGAGAAGAGCGGCCAATGTGACGATCTGGCTTTAAGTCGATTCGATAACAAATGACGAAAACGAACGGATTTCTCAGGTTTTTACTACATATGAACACTTTTAACATTCTCCCTTGCAACTCGGCTGCTAGTCCTCCTTTCATGCAGAATCTTAAGGTCCTACATCATGTCCATGGCTCCAAAGAGAGGTAAAAAGTCAAAAATAGATTCCTAAAACGTAAATTGTACTACTTCTTACTGGCTATTACATCAACTTAGAAGCTTCATCTATGTTCTACTATGGTGCTTTTAGTGTCTCCGCATACCGCAGCACGCGACATAGCTTTGCAGACGATAAGTACAGCCGTTTCAGACAGAAGTGCGGCCAATGTGACGATCTGGATTTAAGTCGATTCTGTAACAAATGATGAAAACGGACTGATTTCTCAGGTTTTTACTACATATGAACACTTTTCACATTTTCCCGTGCAACTCGGCTGCTAGTCCTCCTTTCATGCAGAATCTTAAGGTCCTAGCTCATGTCCAATGTACCAAAGCCAGCTAAAAAGTCAATAATCGATACCTAAAACTTGAATTGTACTACTTCTTACATGCTATTACATCAACTTAGAAGCTTCATGTGTGTTCTACTATGGTGCTTTTAGTGTCTCCGCATACTGCAGCACTCGACATAGCTTTGCCGACGATAAGTACAACCGTTTCAGAGAGAAGAGCGGCCAATGTGACGATCTGGCTTTAAGTCGTTTCGATAACAAATGACGAAAACGGACGGATTTCTCATGTTTTTACTACATATGAACACTTTTCACATACTCCCGTGCAACGCGGCTGCTAGTCCTCCTTTCATGCATAATCTTAAGCTCCTAGCTCATGTCCAAGGCACAAAAGCCAGCAAAATAGTCAATAATCGATACCTAAAACTTGAATTTTACTACTTCTTAGTGGCTATTACATCAACTTAGAAGCTTCATCTGTGTTCTACTATGGTGCTTTCAGAGTCTCCGCATACCGCATCACGCGACATAGCTTTGCAGACGATAAGTACAACCGTTTCAGAGAGAAGAGCGGCCAATGTGACGATCTGGCTTCAAGTTGATTCGATAACAAATGACGAAAACGGACGGATTTCGCAGGTTTTTACTACATATGAACACTTTTCACAATACGCCCGTGCAACGCGGCTGCTAGTCCTCCTTTCGTGCAGAATCTTAAGGTCCTAGCTCATGTCCAAGGCTCCAAAGCCAGCTAAAAAGTCAAAAACCGATACCTGAAACGTAAATTGTACTACTTCTTACTGGCTATTACATCAACTTAGAAGCTTCATCTATGTTCTACTATGGTGCTTTTAGTGTCTCCGCATACCGCAGCACGCGACATAGCTTTGCAGACGATAAGTACAGCCGTTTCAGACAGAACTGCGGCCAATGTGACGATCTGGATTTTAGTCGATTCTATAACAAATGATGAAAACGGACGGATTTCTCAGGTTTTTACTACATATGAACACTTTTCACATTCTCCCTTGCAACTCGGCTGCTAGTCCTCCTTTCATGCAGAATCTTAAGTTCCTAGCTCTTGTTCAAGTCACCAAAGCCGGCTAAAATGTCAATAATCAATACCTAAAACTTGAATTGTACTACTTCTTACTGGCTATTACATCAACTTAGAAGCTTCATCTGTGTTCTACTATGGTGCTTTTAGTGTCTCCGCATACTGCAGCACGCGACATAGCTTTGCCGACGATAAGTACAACCGTTTCAGAGAGAAGAGCGGCCAATGTGACGATCTGGCTTTAAGTCGTTTCGATAACAAATGACGAAAACGGACGGATTTCTCATGTTTTTACTACATATGAACACTTTTCACATACTCCCGTGCAACGCGGCTGCTAGTCCTCCTTTCATGCATAATCTTAAGCTCCTAGCTCATGTCCAAGGCACAAAAGCCAGCAAAATAGTCAATAATCGATACCTAAAACTTGAATTATACTACTTCTTACTGGCTATTACATCAACTTAGAAGCTTAATCTGTGTTCTACTATGGTGCTTTTAGTGTCTCTGCATACCGCAGCACGCGACATAGCTTTGCAGACGATAAGTACTACCGTTTCAGAGAGAAGAGCTGCCAATGTGACGATCTGGCTTTAAGTCGATTCGATAACAAATGACGAAAACGGACGGATTTCTCAGGTTTTTACTACATATGAACAATTTTCACATACTCCCGTGCAACGCGGCTGCTAGTTCTCATTTCATGCAGAATCTTAAGGTCCTAGCTCATGTCCAAGTCACCAAAGCAAGCTAAAAAGTCAATAATCGATACCTAAAACTTGAATTGTACTACTTCTTACTGGCTATTACATCAACTTAGAAGCTTCATCTGTGTTCTACTATGGTGCTTTTAGTGTCTCCGCATACCGCAGCACGCGACATAGCTTTGCAGACGATAAGTACAAACGTTTCAGAGAGAAGAGCGGCCAATGTGACGATCTGGCTTATGTCGATTCGATAATAAATTACGAAAACGAACGGATTTTTCAGGTTTTTACTACACATGAACACTTTTCGCATTCTCCCGTTCAACTCGGCTGCTAGTCCTCTTTTCATGCAGAATCTTAAGGTCCTAGCTTATGTCCAAGGCACCAAAGCCAGCTACAAAGTCAATAATCGTTACTTAAAACTTGAATTGTACTACTTGTTACTGGCTATTACATCAACTTAGAAGCTTCATCTGTGTTCCACTATGGTGATTTTAGTGTCTCCGCATACCGCAGCACGCGACATAGCTTTGCAGACGATAAGTACAAACGTTTCAGAGAGAAGAGCGGCCAATGTGACGATCTGGCTTGAAGTCGATTCGATAATAAATTACGAAAACGGACGGATTTCTCAGGTTTTTACTACATATGAACACTTTTCGCATTCTCCAGTGCAACTCGGCTGCTAGTCCTCCTTTCATGCAGAATCTTAAGGACATAGCTCATGTCCAAGGCACCAAAGCCAGCTAAAAAGTCAATAATCGATACATAAAACTTGAATTGTACTACTTCTTACTGGATATTACATCAACTTAGAAGCTTCATCTGTGATCCGCTATGTTGATTTTAGTGCCTCCGCATACCGCAGCACGCGACATAGCTTTGCAGACGATAAGTACAACCGTTTCAGAGAGAAGAGCGACCAATGTGACGATCTGGCTTTAAGTCGATTCGATAACAAATGACAAAAACGAACGGATTTCTCAGGTTTTTACTACATATGAACACTTTTAACATTGTCCCTTGCAACTCGGCTGCTAGACCTAATTTCATGCAGAATCTTAAGGTCCTAGCTCATGTCCAAGGCACCAAAGCCAGCAAAAAGTCCATAATCGATTCCTAAAACTTGAATTGTACTACTTCTTACTGGCTATTACATCAACTTAGAAGCTTCATCTGTGTTCTACTATGGTGCTTTTAGTGTCTCCGCATACCGCAGCACGGGACATAGCTTTGCAGACGATAAGTACAACCGTTTCAGAGAGAAGAGCCACCAATGTGACGATCTGGCTTTAAGTCGATTCGATAATAAATTACGTAAACGGACAGATTTCTCAGGATTTTACTACACATGAACACTTTTCGCATTCTCCCGTTCAACTCGGCTGCTAGTCCTCCTTTCATGCAGAATCTTAAGGTCCTAGCAAATGTCCAAGGCACCAAAGCCAGCTAAAAAGTCAATAATCGATATCTAAAACTTGAATTGTACTACTTCTTACTGGCTATTACATCAACTTTGAAGCTTTATCTGTGTTCTACTATGGTGCTTTCAGTGTCTCTGAATACTGCAGCACGCGACATAGCTTTGCAGACGATAAGTACAACCGTTTCAGAGAGAAGAGCGGACAATGTGACGCACTGCTTTAAGTCGATTCGATAATAAATTACGAAAACGGTCGGATTTCTCAGGTTTTTACTACATATGAACACTTTTCACATCCTCCCGTGCAACTCGGCTGCTAGTCCTCCTTTCGTGCAGAATCGTAAGGTCCTAGCTCATGTCCAAGGCACCAAAGCCAGCTAAAAAGTCAATAATCGATACCTAAATCTTGAATTGTACTACTTCTTACTTGCTATTACATCAACTTAGAAGCTTCATCTGTGTTCCACTATGGTTATTTTAGTGTCTCCGCATACCGCAGCACGCGACATAGCTTTGCAGACGATAAGTACAACCGTTTCAGAGAGAAGAGCGACCAATTTGACGATCTGGCTTTAAGTCGATTCGATAACAAATGACAAAAACGAACGGATTTATCAGGTTTTTACTACATATGAACACTTTTAACATTGTCCCTTGCACCTCGGCTGCTAGTCCTCCTTTCATGCAGAATCTTAAGGTCCTAGCTCATGTCCAAGGCACCAAAGCCAGCTAAAAAGTCAATAATCGATACCTAAATCTTGAATTGTACTACTTCTTACTTGCTATTACATCAACTTAGAAGCTTAATCTGTGTTCCACTATGGTTATTTTAGTGTCTCCGCATACCGCAGCACGCGACATAGCTTTGCAGACGATAAGTACAACCGTTTCAGAGAGAAGAGCCACCAATGTGACGATCTGGCTTTAAGTCGATTCGATAATAAATTACGTAAACGGACAGAATTCTCAGGATTTTACTACACATGAACACTATTCGCATTCTCCAATTCAACTCGGCTGCTAGTCCTCCTTTCATGCAGAATTTTAAGGTCCTAGCTAATGTCCAAGGCACCAAAGCCAGCTAAAAAGTCAATAATCGTTACCTAAAACTTGAATTGTACTACTTCTTACTGCATATTACATCAACTTAGAAGCTTCATCTGTGTTCCACCATGGTGATTTTAGTGCCTCCGCATACCGCAGCACGCGACATAGTTTTGCAGACGATAAGTACAACCGTTTCATATAGAGGAGCGGCCAATGTGACGATCTGGCTTTAAGTCGATTCGATAACAAATGACGAAAATGGACGGATTTCTCAGGTTTTTACTACATATAAACACTTTTCACATACTCCTGTGCAACGCGGCTGCTAGTCCTCCTTTCATGCAGAATCTTAAGGACCTAGCTCATGTCCAAGGCACCAAAGCCAGCTAAAAAGTCAATAATCGATACCTAAAACTTGAATCGTACTACTTCTTACTGGCTATTACATCAACTTAGAAGCTTAATCTGTGTTCTACTATAGTGCTTTTAGTGTCTCCGCATACCGCAGCACGCGACATAGCTTTGCAGACGATAAGTACAACCGTTACAGAGAGAAGAGCGGCCAATGTGACGCACTGCTTGAAGTCGATTCGATAATAAATTACGAAAACGGACGGATTCCTCACGTTTTTACTACATATGAACACTTTTCACATTCTCCCTTGCAACTCGGCTGCTAGTCCTCCTTTCATGCAGAATCTTAAGGTCCTAGCTCATGTCCAAGGCACCAGAGCCAGCAAAAAGTCCATAATCGATACCTAAAACTTGAATTGTACTACTTCTTACTGGCTATTACATCAACTTAAAAGCTTAATCTGTGTTCTACTATTGTGCTTTTAGTGTCTCCGCATATCGCAGCACGCGACATAGCTTTGCAGACGATAAGTACAACCGTTTCAGAGAGAAGAGCAGCCAATGTGACGCACTGCTTTAAGTCGATTCGATAATAAATTACGAAAACGGTCGGATTTCTCAGGTTTTTACTACATATGTACACTTCTCACATCCTCCCATGCAACTCGGCTGCTAGTCCTCCATTCATGCAGAATCTTAAGGACATAGCTCATGTCCAAGGCACAAAAGCCAGCTAAAAAGTCAATAATCGATACCTAAAACTTGAATTGTACTACTTCTTACTGGGTATTACATCAACTTAGAAGCTTCATCTGTGTTCCGCTATGTTGATTTTAGTGCCTCCGCATACCGCAGCACGCGACATAGCTTTGCAGACGATAAGTACAACCGTTTCAGAGAGAAGAGCGGCCAATGTGACGCACTGCTTGAAGTCGATTCGATAATAAATTACGAAAACGGACGGATTCCTCACGTTTTTACTACATATGAACACTTTTCACATTCTCCCTTGCAACTCGGCTGCTAGTCCTCCTTTCATGCAGAATCTTAAGGTCCTAGCTCATGTCCAAGGCACCAAAGCCAGCAAAAAGTCCATAATCGATACCTAAAACTTGAATTGTACTACTTCTTACTGGCTATTACATCAATTTAGAAGCTTAATCTGTGTTCTACTATGGTGCTTTTAGTGTCTCCGCATACCTCAGCACACGACATAGCTTTGCAGACGATAAGTTCAACCGTTTCAGATAGAGGAGCGGCCAATGTGACGAGCTGGCTTTAAGTCGATTCGGTAACAAATGACGAAAATGGACGGATTTCTCAGGTTTTTACTACATATAAACTCTTTTCACATACTCCCATGAAACGCGGCTGCTAGTCCTCCTTTCATTCAGAATCTTAAGGTCCTAGCTCATGTCCAAGGCACCAAAGCCAGCTAAAAAGTCCATAATCGATACCTAAAACTTGAATTGTACTACTTCTTACTGGCTATTACATCAACTTAAAAGCTTAATCTGTGTTCTACTATTGTGCTTTTAGTGTCTCCGCATACCGCAGCACGCGACATAGCTTTGCAGACGATAAGTACAACCGTTTCAGAGAGAAGAGCAGCCAATGTGACGCACTGCTTTAAGTCGATTCGATAATAAATTACGAAAACGGTCGGATTTCTCAGGTTTTTACTACATATGTACACTTTTCACATCCTCCCATGCAACTCGGCTGCTAGTCCTCCATTCATGCAGAATCTTAAGGACATAGCTCATGTCCAAGGCACAAAAGCCAGCTAAAAAGTCAATAATCGATACCTAAAACTTGAATCGTACTACTTCTTACTGGCTATTACATCAACTTAGAAGCTTAATCTGTGTTCTACTATAGTGCTTTTAGTGTCTCCGCATACCGCAGCACGCGACATAGCTTTGCAGACGATAAGTACAACCGTTACAGAGAGAAGAGCGGCCAATGTGACGCACTGCTTGAAGTCGATTCGATAATAAATTACGAAAACGGACGGATTCCTCACGTTTTTACTACATATGAACACTTTTCACATTCTCCCTTGCAACTCGGCTGCTAGTCCTCCTTTCATGCAGAATCTTAAGGTCCTAGCTCATGTCCAAGGCACCAAAGCCAGCAAAAAGTCCATAATCGATACCTAAAACTTGAATTGTACTACTTCTTACTGGCTATTACATCAATTTAGAAGCTTAATCTGTGTTCTACTATGGTGCTTTTAGTGTCTCCGCATACCGCAGCACACGACATAGCTTTGCAGACGATAAGTTCAACCGTTTCAGATAGAGGAGCGGCCAATGTGACGATCTGGCTTTAAGTCGATTCGATAACAAATGACGAAAATGGACGGATTTCTCAGGTTTTTACTACATATAAACTCTTTTCACATACTCCCATGAAACGCGGCTGCTAGTCCTCCTTTCATGCAGAATCTTAAGGTCCTAGCTCATGTCCAAGGCACCAAAGCCAGCTAAAAAGTCCATAATCGATACCTAAAACTTTAATTGTACTACTTCTTACTGGCTATTACATCAACTTAAAAGCTTAATCTGTGTTCTACTATTGTGCTTTTAGTGTCTCCGCATACCGCAGCACGCGACATAGCTTTGCAGACGATAAGTACAACCGTTTCAGAGAGAAGAGCGGCCAATGTGACGCACTGCTTTAAGTCGATTCGATAATAAATTACGAAAACGGTCGGATTTCTCAGGTTTTTACTACATATGAACACTTTTCACATCCTCCCATGTAACGCGGCTGCTAGTCCTCCTTTCATGCAGAATCTTAAGGTCCTAGCTCATGTCCAAGGCACCAAAGCCAGCTAAAAAGTCAATAATCGATACCTAAAACTTGAATTGTACTACTTCTTACTGGCTATCACATCGACTTAGAAGCTTAATCTGTGTTCTACTATGGTGCTTTTAGTGTCTCCGCATACCGCAGCACGCGACGTAGCTTTGCAGACGATAAGTACAACCGTTTCAGAGAGAAGAGCGGCCAATGTGACGCGCTGCTTGAAGTCGATTCGATAATAAATTACGAAAACGGACGGATTCCTCACGTTTTTACTACATATGAACACTTTTCACATTCTCCCTTGCAACTCGACTGCTAGTCCTCCTTTCATGCAGAATCTTAAGGTCCTAGCCTGTGTCCAACGCACCAAAGCCAGCAAAAAGTCCATAATCGATACCTAAAACTTGAATTGTACTACTTCTTACTGGCTATTTCATCAACTTAAAAGCTTAATCTGTGTTCTACTATAGTGCTTTTAGTGTCTCCGCATACCGCAGCACGCGACATAGCTTTGCAGACGATAAGTACAACCGTTTCAGAGAGAAGAGCGGCCAATGTGACGCGCTGCTTGAAGTCGATTCGATAATAAATTACGAAAACGGACGGATTCCTCACGTTTTTACTACATATGAACACTTTTCGCATCCTCTCGTGCAACTCGGCTGCTAGTCCTCCTTTCATGCAGAATCTTAAGGTCCTAGCTCATGTCCAAGGCACCAAAGCCAGCTAAAAAGTCAATATTCGATACCTAAAACTTGAATTGTACTACTCCTTACTGGCTATTCCATCAACTTAGAAGCTTCATCTGTGTTCTACTATGGTGCTTTTAGTGTCTCCGCATACCGCATCACGCGACATAGGTTTGCAGACGATAAGTACAACCGTTTCAGCGAGGAGAGGGGCAAATGTGACGATCTGGCTTTAAGTCGATTCGATAACAAATGACAAAAACGGACGGATTTCTCAGGTTTTTACTACATATGAATACTTTTAACATTGTCCCTTGCAACTCGGCTGCTAGTCCTCCTTTCATGCAGAATCGTAAGGTCCTAGCTCATGTCCAAGGCACCAAAGCCAGCAAAAAGTCCATAATCGATACCTAAAACCTGAATTGTACTACTTCTTACTATCTATTACATCAACTTAGAAGCTTCATCTGTGTTCTATTATGGCGCTTTTAGTGTCTCCGCATACCACAGCACGCGACATAACTTTGCAGACGATAAGTACAACCGTTTCAGAGAGAAGAGCGGACAATGTGACGCACTGCTTTAAGTCGATTCGATAATAAATTACGAAAACGGACGGATTTCTCAGGTTTTTTCTACATATGAACAGATTTCGCATCCTCCCGTGCAACTCGGCTGCTAGTCCTCCTTTCATGCAGAATCTTAAGGTCCTAGCTCATGTCCAAGGCACCAAAGCCAGCTAAAAAGTTAATAATCGATACCTAAAACTTGAATTGTACTACTTCTGACTGGCTATTACATCAACTTAGAAGCTTCATCTATGTTCTACTATGGTGCTTTTAGTGTCTCCGCATACCGCAGCACGCGACATAGATTTGCAGACGATAAGTACAACCGTTTCAGAGAGAAGAAGGGCCAATGTGACGATCTGGCTTTAAGTCGATTCGATAACAAATGACGAAAATGGACGGATTTCTCAGGTTTTTACTACATATGAACACTTTTCACATACTCCCGTACACCGCGGCTGCTAGTCCTCCTTTCATGCAGAATCTTAAGGTCCTAGCTCATGTCCAAGGCACCAAATCCATCTAAAAAGTCAATAATCGATACCTAAATCTTGAATTGTACTACTTCTTACTGGCTATTACATCAACTTTGAAGCTTCATCTGTGTTCTACTATGGTGCTTTCAGTGTCTCTGCATACCGCAGCACGCGACATAGCTTTGCAGACGATAAGTACAACCGTTTCAGAGAGAAGAGGGGCCAATGTGACGATCTGCCTTTAAGTCGATTCGATAACAAATGACAAAAACGAACGGATTTATCAGGTTTTTACTACATATGAACACTTTTAACATTGTCCCTAGCACCTTGGCTGCTAGTCCTCCTTTCATGCAGAATCTTAAGGTCCTAGCTCATGTCCAAGGCACCAAAGCCAGCAAAAAGTCCATAATCGATACCTAAAACTTGAATTGTACTACTTCTTACTGCCTATTACATCAACTTAGAAGCTTAATCTGTGTTCTACTATGGTGCTTTTAGTGTCTCCGCATACCGCAGCACGCGACATAGCTTTGCAGACGATAAGTACAACCGTTTCAGAGAGAAGAGCCACCAATGTGACGATCTGGCTTTAAGTCGATTCGATAATAAATTAGGTAAACGGACAGATTTCTTAGGATTTTACTACACATGAACACTTTTCGCATTCTCCCGTTCAACTCAGCTGCTAGTCCTCCTTTCATGCAGAATTTTAAGGTCCTAGCTAATGTCCAAGGCACCAAAGCCAGCTAAAAAGTCAATAATCGTTACCTAAAACTTGAATTGTACTACTTCTTACTGGCTATTACGTCAACTTAGAAGCTTCATCTGTGTTCCACTATGGTGATTTTAGTGCCTCCGAATACCGCAGCACGCGACATAGTTTTGCAGACGATAAGTACAACCGTTTCATATAGAGGAGCGGCCAATGTGACGATCTGGCTTTAAGTCGATTCGATAACAAATGACGAAAATAGACGGATTTCTCAGGTTTTTACTACATATGAACACTTTTCGTATCCTCCCGATCAACTCGGCTGCTAGTCCTCCTTTCATGCAGAATCTTAAGGTCCTAGCTCAGGTCCAAGGCACCAAAGCCAGCTAAAAAGTCAATAATCGATACCTAAAACTTGAATTGTACTATTTCTGACTGGCTATTACATCAACTTAGAAGCTTCATCTGTGTTCTACTATGGTGCTTTAAGTGTCTCCGCATACCGCAGCATGCGACATAGCTTTGCAGACGATAAGTACTACCGTTTCAGAGAGAAGAGGGGCCAATGTGACGATCTGGCTTTAAGTCGATTCGATAACAAATGACGAAAATGGACGGATTTCTCAGGTTTTTACTACATATGAACACTTTTCACATACTCCCGTGCAACGCTGCTGATAGTCCTCCTTTCATGCAGAATCTTAAGGTCCTAGCTCATGTCCAAGGCACCAAAGCCATCTAAAAAGTCAATAATCGTTACCTAAAACTTGAATTGTACTACTTCTTACTGGGTATTACATCAACTTAGAAGCTTAATCTGTGTTCTACTATGGTGCTTTTAGTGTCTCCGCATACCGCATCACGCGACATAGGTTTGCAGACGATAAGTACAACCGTTTCAGAGAGAAGAGCGGCCAATGTGACGATCTGGCTTCAAGTTGATTCGATAACAAATGACGAAATCGGACGGATTTCTCAGGTTTTTACTACATATGAACACTTTTCACATTTTCCCATGCAATTCGGCTGCTAGTCCTCCTTTCATGCAGAATCTTAAAGACATAGATCATGACCAGGGCACCAAAGCCAGCTAAAAAGTCAATTATCGATACTTAAAACTTGAATTGTACTACTTCTTACTGGCTATTACATCAACTTAGAAGCTTCATCTGTGTTCTGCTATGGTGATTTTAGTGCCTCCGCATACCGCAGCACGCGACATAGCTTTGCAGACGATAAGTACAACCGTTTCAGCGAGGAGAGGGGCAAATGTGACGATCTGGCTTTAAGTCGATTCGATAACAAATGACAAAAACGGACGGATTTCTCAGGTTTTTACTACATATGAACACTTTTAACATTGTCCCTTGCAACTCGGCTGCTAGTCCTCCTTTCATGCAGAATCTTAAGGTCCTAGCTCATGTCCAAGGCACCAAAGCCAGCAAAAAGTCCATAATCGATACCTAAAACCTGAATTGTACTACTTCTTGCTATCTATTACATCAACTTAGAAGCTTAATCTGTGTTCTACTATGGCGCTTTTAGTGTCTCCGCATACCACAGCACGCGACATAACTTTGCAGACGATAAGTACAACCGTTTCAGAGAGAAGAGCGGACAATGTGACGCACTGCTTTAAGTCGATTCGATAATAAATTACGAAAACGGACGGATTTCTCAGGTTTTTTCTACATATGAACACATTTCGCATCCTCCCGTGCAACTCGGCTGCTAGTCCTCCTTTCATGCAGAATCTTAAGGTCCTAGCTCATGTCCAAGGCACCAAAGCCAGCTAAAAAGTTAATAATCGATACCTAAAACTTGAATTGTACTACTTCTGACTGGCTATTACATCAACTTAGAAGTTTCATCTATGTTCTACTATGGTGCTTTTAGTGTCTCCGCATACCGCAGCACCCGACTTAACTTTGCAGACGATAAGTACAACCGTTTCAGAGAGAAGAAGGGCCAATGTGACGATCTGGCTTTAAGTCGATTCGATAACAAATGACGAAAATGGACGGATTTCTCAGGTTTTTACTACATATGAACACTTTTCACATTCTCCCATGCAACTCGGCTGCTAGTCCTCCTTTCATGCAGAATCTTAAGGACATAGCTCATGTCCAAGGCACCAAAGCCAGCTAAAAAGTCAATAATCGATATCTAAAACTTGAATTGTACTACTTCTTACTGGCTATTACATCAACTTTGAAGCTTCATCTGTGTTCTACTATGGTGCTTTCAGTGTCTCTGAATACTGCAGCACGCGACATAGCTTTGCAGACGATAAGTACAACCGTTTCAGAGAGAAGAGCGGCCAATGTGACGCACTGCTTTAAGTCGATTCGATAATAAATTACGAAAACGGACGGATTTCTCAGGTTTTTACTACATATGAACCCTCCCGTGCAACTCGGCTGCTAGTCCTCCTTTCATGCAGAATCTTAAGGTCCTAGCTCATGTCCAAGGCACCAAAGCCATCTAAAAAGTCAATATTCGATACCTAAAACTTGAATTGTACCACTCCTTACTGGCTATTACATCAACTTAGAAGCTTCTTCTGTGTTCTACTATGGTGCTTTTAGTGTCTCCGCATATCGCAGCACGCGACATAGCTTTGCAGACGATAAGTACAACCGTTTCAGAGAGAAGAGCGGCCAATGTGACGATCTGGCTTCAAGTTGATTCGATAACAAATGACGAAAACGGACGGATTTCTCAGGTTTTTACTACATATGAACACTTTTCACATTCTCCCATGCAACTCGGCTGCTAGTCCTCCTTTCATGCAGAATCTTAAGGACATAGCTCATGTCCAAGGCACCAAAGCCAGCTAAAAAGTCAATAATCGATATCTAAAACTTGAATTGTACTACTTCTTCCTGGCCATTACATCAACTTTGAAGCTTCATCTGTGTTCTACTATGGTGCTTTCAGTGTCTCTGAATACTGCAGCACGCGACATAGCTTTGCAGACGATAAGTACAACCGTTTCAGAGAGAAGAGCGGCCAATGTGACGCACTGCTTTAAGTCGATTCGATAATAAATTACGAAAACGGACGGATTTCTCAGGTTTTTACTACATATGAACACTTTTCGCATCCTCCCGTGCAACTCGGCTGCTAGTCCTCCTTTCATGCAGAATCTTAAAGTCCTAGCTCATGTCCAAGGCACCAAAGCCAGCTAAAAAGTCAATATTCGATACCTAAAACTTGAATTGTACTACTCCTTACAGGCTATTACATCAACTTAGAAGCTTCTTCTGTGTTCTACTATGGTGCTTTTAGTGTCTCCGCATATCGCAGCACGCGACATAGCTTTGCAGACGATAAGTACAACCGTTTCAGAGAGAAGAGCGGCCAATGTGACGATCTGGCTTCAAGTTGATTCGATAACAAATGACGAAAACGGACGGATTTCTCAGGTTTTTACTACATATGAACACTTTTCACATACTCCCGATCAACTAGGCTGCTAGTCCTCCTTTCATGCAGAATCTTAAGGTCCTAGCTCAGGTCCAAGGCACCAAAGCCAGCTAAAAAGTCAATAATCGATACCTAAAACTTGAATTGTACTACTTCTGACTGGCTATTACATCAACTTAGAAGCTTCATCTGTGTTCTACTATGGTGCTTTAAGTGTCTCCGCATACCGCAGCATGCGACATAGCTTTGCAGACGATAAGTACTACCGTTTCAGAGAGAAGAAGGGCCAATGTGACGATCTGGCTTTAAGTCGATTCGATAACAAATGACGAAAATGGACGGATTTCTCAGGTTTCTACTACATATAAACACTTTTCACATACTCCCGTGCAACGCGGCTGCTAGTCCTCCTTTCATGCAGAATCTTAAGGTCCTAGCTCATGTCCAAGGCACCAAAGCCATCTAAAAAGTCAATAATCGATACCTAAATCTTGAATTGTACTACTTCTTACTGGGTATTACATCAACTTTGAAGCTTCATCTGTGTTCTACTATGGTGCTTTCAGAGTCTCCGCATACCGCAGCACACGACATAGCTTTGCAGACGATAAGTACAACCGTTTCAGAGAGAAGAGTGGCCAATGTGACGATCTGGCTTTAAGTCGATTCGATAACAAATGACGAAAACGGACGGATTTCTCAGGTTTTTACTACATATGAACACTTTTCACATTCTCCCATGCAACTCGGCTGCTAGTCCTCCTTTCATGCAGAATCATAAAGTCCTAGCTCATGTCCAAGGCAGAAAAGCCAGCTAAAAAGTCAATAATTGATACCTAAAACTTGAATTGTACTACTTCTTACTGGGTATTACATCAACTTAGAAGCTTAATCTGTGTTCTACTATGGTGCTTTTAGTGTCTCCGCATACCGCAGCACGCGACATAGCTTTGCAGACGATAAGTACAACCGTTTCAGAGAGAAGAGCGGCCAATGTGACGATCTGGCTTCAAGTTGATTCGATAACAAATGACGAAATCGGACGGATTTCTCAGGTTTTTACTACATATGAACACTTTTCACATTTTCCCATGCAATTCGGCTGCTAGTCCTCCTTTCATGCAGAATCTTAAAGACATAGATCATGACCAGGGCACCAAAGCCAGCTAAAAAGTCAATTATCGATACCTAAAACTTGAATTGTACTACTTCTTACTGGCTATTACATCAACTTAGAAGCTTCATCTGTGTTCCGCTATGGTGATTTTAGTGCCTCCGCATGCCGCAGCACGCGACATAGCTTTGCAGACGATAAGTACAACCGTTTCAGAGAGAAGAGCGGACAATGTCACGATCTGGCTTCAAGTCGATTCGATAACAAATGACGAAAACGGATGGATTTCTCAGGTTTTTACTACATATGAACACTTTTCACATTCTCCCATGCAACTCGGCTGCTAGTCCTCCTTTCATGCAGAATCTTAAGGACATAGCTCATGACCAAGGCACCAAAGCCAGCTAAAAAGTCAATTATCGACACCTAAAACTTGAATTGTACTACTTCTTACTGGGTCTTACATCAACTTAGAAGCTTAAACTGTGTTCTACTATGGTGCTTTTAGTGTCTCCGCATACCGCAGCACGCGACATAGCTTTGCAGACGATAAGTACAACCGTTTCAGAGAGAAAAGCGGCCAATGTGACGCATTGCTTTAAGTCGATTCGATAATAAATTACGAAAACGGACGGATTTCTCAGGTTTTTACTACATATGAACACTTTTCGCATCCTCCCGTGCAACTCGGCTGCTAGTCCTCCTTTCATGCAGAATCTTAAGGTCCTAGCTCATGTCCAAGGCTCCAAAGCCAGCTAAAAAGTCAATATGATACCTAAAACTTGAATTGTACTACTCCTTACTGGCTATTCCATCAATTTAGAAGCTTCATCTGTGTTCTACTATGGTGCTTTTAGTGTCTCCGCATACCGCATCACGCGACATAGCTTTGCAGACGATAAGTACAACCGTTTCAGAGAGAAGAGCGGCCAATGTGTCGCACTGCTTGAAGTCAATTCGATAATAAATTACGAAAACGGACGGATTCCTCACGCTTTTACTACATATGAACACTTTTCACATTCTCCCTTGCAACTCGGCTGCTAGTCCTCCTTTCATGCAGAATCTTAAGGTCCTAGCTCATGTCCAAGGCACCAAAGCCAGCAAAAAGTCCATAATCGATACCTAAAACTTGAATTGTACTACTTCTTACTTGCTATTACATCAACTTAGAAGCTTAATCTGTGTTCTACTATGGTGCTTTTAGTGTCTCCGCATACCGCAGCACGCGACGTAGCTTTGCAGACGATAAGTACAACCGTTTCAGAGAGAAGAGCGGGCCATGTGACGATCTGGCTTCAAGTTGATTCGATAACAAATGACGAAAACGGACGGATTTCTCAGGTTTTTACTACATATGAACACTTTTCACATTCTCCCATGCAATTCGGCTGCTAGTCCTCCTTTCATGCAGAATCTTAAGGACATAGCTCATGTCCAAGGCACCAAAGCCAGCTAAAAAGTCAATAATCGATATCTAAAACTTGAATTGTACTACTTCTTACTGGCTATTACATCAACTTTGAAGCTTCTTCTGTGTTCTACTATGGTGCTTTTAGTGTCTCCGCATATCGCAGCACGCGACATGGCTTTGCAGACGATAAGTACAACCGTTTCAGAGAGAAGAGCGGCTAATGTGACGATCTGGCTTCAAGTTGATTCGATAACAAATGACGAAAACGGACGGATTTCTCAGGTTTTTACTACATATGAACACTTTTCACATACTCCCGATCAACTAGGCTGCTAGTCCTCCTTTCATGCAGAATCTTAAGGTCCTAGCTCAGGTCCAAGGCACCAAAGCCAGCTAAAAAGTCAATAATCGATACCTAAAACTTGAATTGTACTACTTCTGACTGGCTATTACATCAACTTAGAAGCTTCATCTGTGTTCTACTATGGTGCTTTAAGTGTCTCCGCATACCGCAGCATGCGACATAGCTTTGCAGACGATAAGTACTACCGTTTCAGAGAGAAGAAGGGCCAATGTGACGATCTGGCTTTAAGTCGATTCGATAACAAATGACGAAAATGGACGGATTTCTCAGGTTTTTACTACATATGAACACTTTTCACATACTCCCGTGCAACGCGGCTGCTAGTCCTCCTTTCATGCAGAATCTTAAGGTCCTAGCTCATGTCCAAGGCACCAAAGCCATCTAAAAAGTCAATAATCGATACCTAAATCTTGAATTGTACTACTTCTTACTGGGTATTACATCAACTTTGAAGCTTCATCTGTGTTCTACTATGGTGCTTTCAGAGTCTCCGCATACCGCAGCACGCGACATAGCTTTGCAGACGATAAGTACAACCGTTTCAGAGAGAAGAGCGGCCAATGTGACGATCTGGCTTTAAGTCGATTCGATAATAAATTACGAAAACGGACGGATTTCTCAGGTTTTTACTACATATGAACACTTTTCGCATCCTCCCGTGCAACTCGGCTGCTAGTCCTCCTTTCATGCAGAATCTTAAGGTCCTAGCTCATGTCCAAGGCTCCAAAGCCAGCTAAAAAGTCAATATGATACCTAAAACTTGAATTGTACTACTCCTTACTGGCTATTCCATCAATTTAGAAGCTTCATCTGTGTTCTACTATGGTGCTTTTAGTGTCTCCGCATACCGCATCACGCGACATAGCTTTGCAGACGATAAGTACAACCGTTTCAGAGAGAAGAGCGGCCAATGTGTCGCACTGCTTGAAGTCAATTCGATAATAAATTACGAAAACGGACGGATTCCTCACGTTTTTACTACATATGAACACTTTTCACATTCTCCCTTGCAACACGGCTGCTAGTCCTCCTTTCATGCAGAATCGTAAGGTCCTAGCTCATGTCCAAGGCACCAAAGCCAGCAAAAAGTCCCTAATCGATACCTAAAACTTGAATTGTACTACTTCTTACTTGCTATTACATCAACTTAGAAGCTTAATCTGTGTTCTACTATGGTGCTTTTAGTGTCTCCGCATACCGCAGCACGCGACGTAGCTTTGCAGACGATAAGTACAACCGTTTCAGAGAGAAGAGCGGGCCATGTGACGATCTGGCTTCAAGTTGATTCGATAACAAATGACGAAAACGGACGGATTTCTCAGGTTTTTACTACATATGAACACTTTTCACATTCTCCCATGCAATTCGGCTGCTAGTCCTCCATTCATGCAGAATCTTAAGGACATAGCTCATGTCCAAGGCACCAAAGCAAGCTAAAAAGTCAATAATCGATATCTAAAACTTGAATTGTACTACTTCTTACTGGCTATTACATCAACTTTGAAGCTTCATCTGTGTTCTACTATGGTGCTTTCAGTGTCTCTGAATACTGCAGCACGCGACATAGCTTTGCAGACGATAAGTACAACCGTTTCAGAGAGAAGAGCGGCCAATGTGACGCACTGCTTTAAGTCGATTCGATAATAAATTACGAAAACGGACGGATTTCTCAGGTTTTTACTACATATGAACACTTTTCGTATCCTCCCGTGCAACTCGGCTGCTAGTCCTCCTTTCATGCAGAATCTTAAGGTCCTAGCTCATGTCCAAGGCACCAAACCCAGCTAAAAAGTCAATATTCGATACCTAAAACTTGAATTGTACTACTCCTTACTGGCTATTACATCAACTTAGAAGCTTCTTCTGTGTTCTACTATGGTGCTTTTAGTGTCTCCGCATATCGCAGCACGCGACATGGCTTTGCAGACGATAAGTACAACCGTTTCAGAGAGAAGAGCGGCCAATGTGACGATCTGGCTTCAAGTTGATTCGATAACAAATGACGAAAACGGACGGATTTCTCAGGTTTTTACTACATATGAACACTTTTCACATACTCCCGATCAACTAGGCTGCTAGTCCTCCTTTCATGCAGAATCTTAAGGTCCTAGCTCAGGTCCAAGGCACCAAAGCCAGCTAAAAAGTCAATAATCGATACCTAAAACTTGAATTGTACTACTTCTGACTGGCTATTACATCAACTTAGAAGCTTCATCTGTGTTCTACTATGGTGCTTTAAGTGTCTCCGCATACCGCAGCATGCGACATAACTTTGCAGACGATAAGTACTACCGTTTCAGAGAGAAGAAGGGCCAATGTGACGATCTGGCTTTAAGTCGATTCGATAACAAATGACGAAAATGGACGGATTTCTCAGGTTTTTACTACATATGAAAACTTTTCACATACTCCCGTGCAACGCGGCTGCTAGTCCTCCTTTCATGCAGAATCTTAAGGTCCTAGCTCATGTCCAAGGCACCAAAGCCATCTAAAAAGTCAATAATCGATACCTAAATCTTGAATTGTACTACTTCTTACTGGGTATTACATCAACTTTGAAGCTTCATCTGTGTTCTACTATGGTGCTTTCAGAGTCTCCGCATACCGCAGCACGCGACATAGCTTTGCAGACGATAAGTACAACCGTTTCAGAGAGAAGAGCGGCCAATGTGACGATCTGGCTTTAAGTCGATTCGATAACAAATGACGAAAACGGACGGATTTCTCAGGTTTTTACTACATATGAACACTTTTCACATTCTCCCATGCAACTCGGCTGCTAGTCCTCCTTTCATGCAGAATCATAAAGTCCTAGCTCATGTCCAAGGCAGAAAAGCCAGCTAAAAAGTCAATAATTGATACCTAAAACTTGAATTGTACTACTTCTTACTTGCTATTACATCAACTTAGAAGCTTAATCTGTGTTCTACTATGGTGCTTTTAGTGTCTCCGCATACCGCTGCACGCGACATAGCTTTGCAGACGATAAGTACAACCGTTTCACAGAGAAAAGCGGCCAATGTGACGCACTGCTTTAAGTCGATTCGATAATAAATTACGAAAACGGACGGATTTCTCAGGTTTTTACTACATATGAACACTTTTCGCATCCTCTCGTGCAACTCGGCTGCTAGTCCTCCTTTCATGCAGAATCTTAAGGTCCTAGCTCATGTCCAAGGCACCAAAGCCAGCTAAAAAGTCAATATTCGATACCTAAAACTTGAATTGTACTACTCCTTACTGGCTATTCCATCAACTTAGAAGCTTCATCTGTGTTCTACTATGGTGCTTTTAGTGTCTCCGCATACCGCATCACGCGACATAGGTTTGCAGACGATAAGTACAACCGTTTCAGAGAGAAGAGCGGCCAATGTGACGATCTGGCTTCAAGTTGATTCGATAACAAATGACGAAATCGGACGGATTTCTCAGGTTTTTACTACATATGAACACTTTTCACATTTTCCCATGCAATTCGGCTGCTAGTCCTCCTTTCATGCAGAATCTTAAAGACATAGATCATGACCAGGGCACCAAAGCCAGCTAAAAAGTCAATTATCGATACCTAAAACTTGAATTGTACTACTTCTTACTGGCTATTACATCAACTTAGAAGCTTCATCTGTGTTCCGCTATGGTGATTTTAGTGCCTCCGCATACCGCAGCACGCGACATAGCTTTGCAGACGATAAGTACAACCGTTTCAGAGAGAAGAGCGGACAATGTCACGATCTGGCTTCAAGTCGATTCGATAACAAATGTCGAAAACGGATGGATTTCTCAGGTTTTTACTACATATGAACACTTTTCACATTCTCCCATGCAACTCGGCTGCTAGTCCTCCTTTCATGCAGAATCTTAAGGACATAGCTCATGACCAAGGCACCAAAGCCAGCTAAAAAGTCAATTATCGACACCTAAAACTTGAATTGTACTACTTCTTACTGGGTCTTACATCAACTTAGAAGCTTAAACTGTGTTCTACTATGGTGCTTTTAGTGTCTCCGCATACCGCAGCACGCGACATAGCTTTGCAGACGATAAGTACAACCGTTTCAGAGAGAAAAGCGGCCAATGTGACGCACTGCTTTAAGTCGATTCGATAATAAATTACGAAAACGGACGGATTTCTCAGGTTTTTACTACATATGAACACTTTTCGCATCCTCCCGTGCAACTCGGCTGCTAGTCCTCGTTTCATGCAGAATCTTAAGGTCCTAGCTCATGTCCAAGGCTCCAAAGCCAGCTAAAAAGTCAATATGATACCTAAAACTTGAATTGTACTACTCCTTACTGGCTATTCCATCAATTTAGAAGCTTCATCTGTGTTCTACTATGGTGCTTTTAGTGTCTCCGCATACCGCATCACGCGACATAGCTTTGCAGACGATAAGTACAACCGTTTCAGAGAGAAGAGCGGCCAATGTGTCGCACTGCTTGAAGTCAATTCGATAATAAATTACGAAAACGGACGGATTCCTCACGTTTTTACTACATATGAACACTTTTCACATTCTCCCTTGCAACACGGCTGCTAGTCCTCCTTTCATGCAGAATCGTAAGGTCCTAGCTCATGTCAAAGGCACCAAAGCCAGCAAAAAGTCCATAATCGATACCTAAAACTTGAATTGTACTACTTCTTACTTGCTATTACATCAACTTAGAAGCTTAATCTGTGTTCTACTATGGTGCTTTTAGTGTCTCCGCATACCGCAGCACGCGACGTAGCTTTGCAGACGATAAGTACAACCGTTTCAGAGAGAAAAGCGGCCAATGTGACGCACTGCTTTAAGTCGATTCGATAATAAATTACGAAAACGGACGGATTTCTCAGGTTTTTACTACATATGAACACTTTTCGCATCCTCCCGTGCAACTCGGCTGCTAGTCCTCGTTTCATGCAGAATCTTAAGGTCCTAGCTCATGTCCAAGGCTCCAAAGCCAGCTAAAAAGTCAATATGATACCTAAAACTTGAATTGTACTACTCCTTACTGGCTATTCCATCAATTTAGAAGCTTCATCTGTGTTCTACTATGGTGCTTTTAGTGTCTCCGCATACCGCATCACGCGACATAGCTTTGCAGACGATAAGTACAACCGTTTCAGAGAGAAGAGCGGCCAATGTGTCGCACTGCTTGAAGTCAATTCGATAATAAATTACGAAAACGGACGGATTCCTCACGTTTTTACTACATATGAACACTTTTCACATTCTCCCTTGCAACACGGCTGCTAGTCCTCCTTTCATGCAGAATCGTAAGGTCCTAGCTCATGTCCAAGGCACCAAAGCCAGCAAAAAGTCCATAATCGATACCTAAAACTTGAATTGTACTACTTCTTACTTGCTATTACATCAACTTAGAAGCTTAATCTGTGTTCTACTATGGTGCTTTTAGTGTCTCCGCATACCGCAGCACGCGACGTAGCTTTGCAGACGATAAGTACAACCGTTTCAGAGAGAAAAGCGGCCAATGTGACGCACTGCTTTAAGTCGATTCGATAATAAATTACGAAAACGGACGGATTTCTCAGGTTTTTACTACATATGAACACTTTTCGCATCCTCCCGTGCAACTCGGCTGCTAGTCCTCCTTTCATGCAGAATCTTAAGGTCCTAGCTCATGTCCAAGGCTCCAAAGCCAGCTAAAAAGTCAATATGATACCTAAAACTTGAATTGTACTACTCCTTACTGGCTATTCCATCAATTTAGAAGCTTCATCTGTGTTCTACTATGGTGCTTTTAGTGTCTCCGCATACCGCATCACGCGACATAGCTTTGCAGACGATAAGTACAACCGTTTCAGAGAGAAGAGCGGCCAATGTGTCGCACTGCTTGAAGTCAATTCGATAATAAATTACGAAAACGGACGGATTCCTCACGTTTTTACTACATATGAACACTTTTCACATTCTCCCTTGCAACTCGGCTGCTAGTCCTCCTTTCATGCAGAATCTTAAGGTCCTAGCTCATGTCCAAGGCACCAAAGCCAGCAAAAAGTCCATAATCGATACCTAAAACTTGAATTGTACTACTTCTTACTTGCTATTACATCAACTTAGAAGCTTAATCTGTGTTCTACTATGGTGCTTTTAGTGTCTCCGCATACCGCAGCACGCGACGTAGCTTTGCAGACGATAAGTACAACCGTTTCAGAGAGAAGAGCGGGCCATGTGACGATCTGGCTTCAAGTTGATTCGATAACAAATGACGAAAACGGACGGATTTCTCAGGTTTTTACTACATATGAACACTTTTCACATTCTCCCATGCAATTCGGCTGCTAGTCCTCCTTTCATGCAGAATCTTAAGGACATAGCTCATGTCCAAGGCACCAAAGCCAGCTAAAAAGTCAATAATCGATATCTAAAACTTGAATTGTACTACTTCTTACTGGCTATTACATCAACTTTGAAGCTTCATCTGTGTTCTACTATGGTGCTCTCAGTGTCTCTGAATACTGCAGCACGCGACATAGCTTTGCAGACGATAAGTACAACCGTTTCAGAGAGAAGAGCGGCCAATGTGACGCACTGCTTTAAGTCGATTCGATAATAAATTACGAAAACGGACGGATTTCTCAGGTTTTTACTACATATGAACACTTTTCGTATCCTCCCGTGCAACTCGGCTGCTAGTCCTCCTTTCATGCAGAATCTTAAGGTCCTAGCTCATGTCCAAGGCACCAAACCCAGCTAAAAAGTCAATATTCGATACCTAAAACTTGAATTGTACTACTCCTTACTGGCTATTACATCAACTTAGAAGCTTCTTCTGTGTTCTACTATGGTGCTTTTAGTGTCTCCGCATATCGCAGCACGCGACATGGCTTTGCAGACGATAAGTACAACCGTTTCAGAGAGAAGAGCGGCAAATGTGACGATCTGGCTTCAAGTTGATTCGATAACAAATGACGAAAACGGACGGATTTCTCAGGTTTTTACTACATATGAACACTTTTCACATACTCCCGATCAACTAGGCTGCTAGTCCTCCTTTCATGCAGAATCTTAAGGTCCTAGCTCAGGTCCAAGGCACCAAAGCCAGCTAAAAAGTCAATAATCGATACCTAAAACTTGAATTGTACTACTTCTGACTGGCTATTACATCAACTTAGAAGCTTCATCTGTGTTCTACTATGGTGCTTTAAGTGTCTCCGCATACCGCAGCATGCGACATAACTTTGCAGACGATAAGTACTACCGTTTCAGAGAGAAGAAGGGCCAATGTGACGATCTGGCTTTAAGTCGATTCGATAACAAATGACGAAAATGGACGGATTTCTCAGGTTTTTACTACATATGAACACTTTTCACATACTCCCGTGCAACGCGGCTGCTAGTCCTCCTTTCATGCAGAATCTTAAGGTCCTAGCTCATGTCCAAGGCACCAAAGCCATCTAAAAAGTCAATAATCGATACCTAAATCTTGAATTGTACTACTTCTTACTGGGTATTACATCAACTTTGAAGCTTCATCTGTGTTCTACTATGGTGCTTTCAGAGTCTCCGCATACCGCAGCACGCGACATAGCTTTGCAGACGATAAGTACAACCGTTTCAGAGAGAAGAGCGGCCAATGTGACGATCTGGCTTTAAGTCGATTCGATAACAAATGACGAAAACGGACGGATTTCTCAGGTTTTTACTACATATGAACACTTTTCACATTTTCCCATGCAATTCGGCTGCTAGTCCTCCTTTCATGCAGAATCTTAAAGACATAGATCATGACCAGGGCACCAAAGCCAGCTAAAAAGTCAATTATCGATACCTAAAACTTGAATTGTACTACTTCTTACTGGCTATTACATCAACTTAGAAGCTTCATCTGTGTTCCGCTATGGTGATTTTAGTGCCTCCGCATACCGCAGCACGCGACCAAGCTTTGCAGACGATAAGTACAACCGTTTCAGAGAGAAGAGCGGACAATGTCACGATCTGGCTTCAAGTCGATTCGATAACAAATGACGAAAACGGATGGATTTCTCAGGTTTTTACTACATATGAACACTTTTCACATTCTCCCATGCAACTCGGCTGCTAGTCCTCCTTTCATGCAGAATCTTAAGGACATAGCTCATGACCAAGGCACCAAAGCCAGCTAAAAAGTCAATTATCGACACCTAAAACTTGAATTGTACTACTTCTTACTGGGTCTTACATCAACTTAGAAGCTTAAACTATGTTCTACTATGGTGCTTTTAGTGTCTCCGCATACCGCAGCACGCGACATAGCTTTGCAGACGATAAGTACAACCGTTTCAGAGAGAAAAGCGGCCAATGTGACGCACTGCTTTAAGTCGATTCGATAATAAATTACGAAAACGGACGGATTTCTCAGGTTTTTACTACATATGAACACTTTTCGCATCCTCCCGTGCAACTCGGCTGCTAGTCCTCCTTTCATGCAGAATCTTAAGGTTCTAGCTCATGTCCAAGGCTCCAAAGCCAGCTAAAAAGTCAATATGATACCTAAAACTTGAATTGTACTACTCCTTACTGGCTATTCCATCAATTTAGAAGCTTCATCTGTGTTCTACTATGGTGCTTTTAGTGTCTCCGCATACCGCATCACGCGACATAGCTTTGCAGACGATAAGTACAACCGTTTCAGAGAGTAGAGCGGCCAATGTGTCGCACTGCTTGAAGTCAATTCGATAATAAATTACGAAAACGGACGGATTCCTCACGTTTTTACTACATATGAACACTTTTCACATTCTCCCTTGCAACTCGGCTGGTAGTCCTCCTTTCATGCAGAATCTTAAGGTCCTAGCTCATGTCCAAGGCACCAAAGCCAGCAAAAAGTCCATAATCGATACCTAAAACTTGAATTGTACTACTTCTTACTTGCTATTACATCAACTTAGAAGCTTAATCTGTGTTCTACTATGGTGCTTTTAGTGTCTCCGCATACCGCAGCACGCGACGTAGCTTTGCAGACGATAAGTACAACCGTTTCAGAGTGAAGAGCGGGCAATGTGACGATCTGGCTTCAAGTTGATTCGATAACAAATGACGAAAACGGACGGATTTCTCAGGTTTTTACTACATATGAACACTTTTCACATTCTCCCATGCAATTCGGCTGCTAGTCCTCCTTTCATGCAGAATCTTAAGGACATAGCTCATGTCCAAGGCACCAAAGCCAGCTAAAAAGTCAATAATCGATATCTAAAACTTGAATTGTACTACTTCTTACTGGCTATAACATCAACTTTGAAGCTTCATCTGTGTTCTACTATGGTGCTTTCAGTGTCTCTGAATACTGCAGCACGCGACATAGCTTAGCAGACGATAAGTACAACCGTTTCAGAGAGAAGAGCGGCCAATGTGACGCACTGCTTTAAGTCGATTCGATAATAAATTACGAAAACGGACGGATTTCTCAGGTTTTTACTACATATGAACACTTTTCGTATCCTCCCGTGCAACTGGGCTGCTAGTCCTCCTTTCATGCAGAATCTTAAGGTCCTAGCTCATGTCCAAGGCACCAAAGCCAGCTAAAAAGTCAATATTCGATACCTAAAACTTGAATTGTACTACTCCTTACTGGCTATTACATCAACTTAGAAGCTTCTTCTGTGTTCTACTATGGTGCTTTTAGTGTCTCCGCATATCGCAGCACGCGACATAGCTTTGCAGACGATAAGTACAACCGTTTCAGAGAGAAGAGCGGCCAATGTGACGATCTGGCTTCAAGTTGATTCGATAACAAATGACGAAAACGGACGGATTTCTCAGGTTTTTACTACATATGAACACTTTTCACATACTCCCGATCAACTAGGCTGCTAGTCCTCCTTTCATGCAGAATCTTAAGGTCCTAGCTCAGGTCCAAGGCACCAAAGCCAGCTAAAAAGTCAATAATCGATACCTAAAACTTGAATTGTACTACTTCTGACTGGCTATTACATCAACTTAGAAGCTTCATCTGTGTTCTACTATGGTGCTTTAAGTGTCTCCGCATACCGCAGCATGCGACATAGCTTTGCAGACGATAAGTACTACCGTTTCAGAGAGAAGAAGGGCCAATGTGACGATCTGGCTTTAAGTCGATTCGATAACAAATGACGAAAATGGACGGATTTCTCAGGTTTTTACTACATATGAACACTTTTCACATACTCCCGTGCAACGCGGCTGCTAGTCCTCCTTTCATACAGAATCTTAAGGTCCTAGCTCATGTCCAAGGCACCAAAGACATCTAAAAAGTCAATAATCGATACCTAAATCTTGAATTGTACTACTTCTTACTGGGTATTACATCAACTTTGAAGCTTCATCTGTGTTCTACTATGGTGCTTTCAGAGTCTCCGCATACCGCAGCACGCGACATAGCTTTGCAGACGATAAGTACAACCGTTTCAGAGAGAAGAGCGGCCAATGTGACGATCTGGCTTTAAGTCGATTCGATAACAAATGACGAAAACGGACGGATTTCTCAGGTTTTTACTACATATGAACACTTTTCACATTCTCCCATGCAACTCGGCTGCTAGTCCTCCTTTCATGCAGAATCATAAAGTCCTAGCTCATGTCCAAGGCAGAAAAGCCAGCTAAAAAGTCAATAATTGATACCTAAAACTTGAATTGTACTACTCCTTACTGGCTATTACATCAACTTAGGAGCTTAATCTGTGTTCTACTATGGTGCTTTTAGTGTCTCCGCATACCGCAGCACGCGACAAAGCTGTGCAGACGATAAGTACAACCGTTTCACAGAGAAAAGCGGCCAATGTGACGCACTGCTTTAAGTCGATTCGATAATAAATTACGAAAACGGACGGATTTCTCAGGTTTTTACTACATATGAACACTTTTCGCATCCTCTCGTGCAACTCGGCTGCTAGTCCTCCTTTCATGCAGAATCTTAAGGTCCTAGCTCATGTCCAAGGCACCAAAGCCAGCTAAAAAGTCAATATTCGATACCTAAAACTTGAATTGTACTACTCCTTACTGGCTATTCCATCAACTTAGAAGCTTCATCTGTGTTCTACTATGGTGCTTTTAGTGTCTCCGCATACCGCATCACGCGACATAGGTTTGCAGACGATAAGTACAACCGTTTCAGAGAGAAGAGCGGCCAATGTGACGATCTGGCTTCAAGTTGATTCGATAACAAATGACGAAATCGGACGGATTTCTCAGGTTTTTACTACATATGAACACTTTTCACATTTTCCCATGCAATTCGGCTGCTAGTCCTCCTTTCATGCAGAATCTTAAAGACATCGATCATGAACAGGGCACCAAAGCCAGCAAAAAGTCCATAATCGATTCTTAAAACCTGAATTGTACTACTTCTTACTATCTATTACATCAACTTAGAAGCTTAATCTGTGTTCTACTATGGCGCTTTTAGTTTCTCCGCATACCACAGCACGCGACATAACTTTGCAGACGATAAGTACAACCGTTTCAGAGAGAAGAGCGGCCAATGTGACGCACTGCTTTAAGTCGATTCGATAATAAATTACGAAAACCGACGGATTTCTCAGGTTTTTACTACATATGAACACTTTTCACATTCTCCCATGCAACTCGGCTGCTAGTCCTCGTTTCATGCAGAATCATAAAGTCCTAGCTCATGTCCAAGGCAGAAAAGCCAGCTAAATAGTCAATAATCGATACCTAAAACTTGAATTGTACTACTTCTTACTGGGTATTACATCAACTTAGAAGCTTAATCTGTTTTCTACTATGGTACTATTAGTGTCTCCGCATACCGCAGCACGCGACATAGCTTTGCAGACGATAAGTACAACCGTTTCAGAGAGAAGAGCGGCCAATATGACGCACTGCTTTAAGTCGATTCGATAATAAATTACGAAAACGGACGGATTTCTCAGGTTCTTACTACATATGAACACTTTTCGCATCCTCCCGTGCAACTCGGCTGCTAGTCCTCCTTTCATGCAGAATCTTAAGGTCCTAGCTCATGTCCAAGGCACTAAAGCCAGCTAAAAAGTCAATATTCGATACCTAAAACTTGAATTGTACTACTTCTTACTGGCTATTACATCAACTTAGAAGCTTCATCTGTGTTCTACTATGGTGCTTTTAGTGTCTCCGCATACCGCAGCACGCGACATAGCTTTGCAGACGATAAGTACAACCGTTTCAGAGAGAAGAGCGGACAATGTCACGATCTGGCTTCAAGTCGATTCGATAACAAATGACGAAAACGGATGGATTTCTCAGGTTTTTACTACTTATGAGCACTTTTCACATTCTCCCATGCAACTCGGCTGCTAGTCCTCCTTTCATGCAGAATCTTAAGGACATAGCTCATGACCAAGGCACCAAAGCCAGCTAAAAAGTCAATTATCGATACCTAAAACTTGAATTGTACTACTTCTTACTGGGTCTTACATCAACTTAGAAGCTTAAACTGTGTTCTACTATGGTGCTTTTAGTGTCTCCGCATACCGCAGCACGCGACATAGCTTTGCAGACGATAAGTACAACCGTTTCAGAGAGAAAAGCGGCCAATGTGACGCACTGCTTTAAGTCGATTCGATAATAAATTACGAAAACGGACGGATTTCTCAGGTTTTTACTACATATGAACACTTTTCGCATCCTCCCGTGCAACTCGGCTGCTAGTCCTCCTTTCATGCAGAATCTTAAGGTCCTAGCTCATGTCCAAGGCTCCAAAGCCAGCTAAAAAGTCAATATGATACCTAAAACTTGAATTGTACTACTCCTTACTGGCTATTCCATCAATTTAGAAGCTTCATCTGTGTTCTACTATGGTGCTTTTAGTGTCTCCGCATACCGCATCACGCGACATAGCTTTGCAGACGATAAGTACAACCGTTTCAGAGAGAAGAGCGGCCAATGTGTCGCACTGCTTGAGATCAATTCGATAATAAATTACGAAAACGGACGGATTCCTCACGTTTTTACTACATATGAACACTTTTCACATTCTCCCTTGCAACTCGGCTGCTAGTCCTCCTTTCATGCAGAATCTTAAGGTCCTAGCTCATGTCCAAGGCACCAAAGCCAGCAAAAAGTCCATAATCGATACCTAAAACTTGAATTGTACTACTTCTTACTTGCTATTACATCAACTTAGAAGCTTAATCTGTGTTCTACTATGTTGCTTTTAGTGTCTCCGCATACCGCAGCACGCGACGTAGCTTTGCAGACGATAAGTACAACAGTTTCAGAGAGAAGAGCGGGCAATGTGACGATCTGGCTTCAAGTTGATTCGATAACAAATGACGAAAACGGACGGATTTCTTAGGTTTTTACTACATATGAACACTTTTCACATTCTCCCATGCAATTCGGCTGCTAGTCCTCCTTTCATGCAGAATCTTAAGGACATAGCTCATGTCCAAGGCACCAAAGCCAGCTAAAAAGTCAATAATCGATATCTAAAACTTGAATTGTACTACTTCTTACTCTCTATTACATCAACTTTGAAGCTTCATCTGTGTTCTACTATGGTGCTTTCAGTGTCTCTGAATACTGCAGCACGCGACATAGCTTAGCAGACGATAAGTACAACCGTTTCAGAGAGAAGAGCGGCCAATGTGACGCACTGCTTTAAGTCGATTCGATAATAAATTACGAAAACGGACGGATTTCTCAGGTTTTTACTACATATGAACACTTTTCGTATCCTCCCGTGCAACTGGGCTGCTAGTCCTCCTTTCATGCAGAATCTTAAGGTCCTAGCTCATGTCCAAGGCACCAAAGCCAGCTAAAAAGTCAATATTCGATACCTAAAACTTGAATTGTACTACTCCTTACTGGCTATTACATCAACTTAGAAGCTTCTTCTGTGTTCTACTATGGTGCTTTTAGTGTCTCCGCATATCGCAGCACGCGACATAGCTTTGCAGACGATAAGTACAACCGTTTCAGAGAGAAGAGCGGCCAATGTGACGATCTGGCTTCAAGTTGATTCGATAACAAATGACGAAAACGGACGGATTTCTCAGGTTTTTACTACATATGAACACTTTTCACATACTCCCGATCAACTAGGCTGCTAGTCCTCCTTTCATGCAGAATCGTAAGGTCCTAGCTCAGGTCCAAGGCACCAAAGCCAGCTAAAAAGTCAATAATCGATACCTAAAACTTGAATTGTACTACTTCTGACTGGCTATTACATCAACTTAGAAGCTTCATCTGTGTTCTACTATGGTGCTTTAAGTGTCTCCGCATACCGCAGCATGCGACATAGCTTTGCAGACGATAAGTACTACCGTTTCAGAGAGAAGAAGGGCCAATGTGACGATCTGGCTTTAAGTCGATTCGATAACAAATGACGAAAATGGACGGATTTCTCAGGTTTTTACTACATATGAACACTTTTCACATACTCCCGTGCAACGCGGCTGCTAGTCCTCCTTTCATGCAGAATCTTAAGGTCCTAGCTCATGTCCAAGGCACCAAAGCCATCTAAAAAGTCAATAATCGATACCTAAATCTTGAATTGTACTACTTCTTACTGGGTATTACATCAACTTTGAAGCTTCATCTGTGTTCTACTATGGTGCTTTCAGAGTCTCCGCATACCGCAGCACGCGACATAGCTTTGCAGACGATAAGTACAACCGTTTCAGAGAGAAGAGCGGCCAATGTGACGATCTGGCTTTAAGTCGATTCGATAACAAATGACGAAAACGGACGGATTTCTCAGGTTTTTACTACATATGAACACTTTTCACATTCTCCCATGCAACTCGGCTGCTAGTCCTCCTTTCATGCAGAATCATAAAGTCCTAGCTCATGTCCAAGGCAGAAAAGCCAGCTAAAAAGTCAATAATTGATACCTAAAACTTGAATTGTACTACTTCTTACTTGCTATTACATCAACTTAGAAGCTTAATCTGTGTTCTACTATGGTGCTTTTAGTGTCTCCGCATACCGCTGCACGCGACATAGCTTTGCAGACGATAAGTACAACCGTTTCACAGAGAAAAGCGGCCAATGTGACGCACTGCTTTAAGTCGATTCGGTAAAAAATTACGAAAACGGACGGATTTCTCAGGTTTTTACTACATATGAACACTTTTCGCATCCTCTCGTGCCACTCGGCTGCTAGTCCTCCTTTCATGCAGAATCTTAAGGTCCTAGCTCATGTCCAAGGCACCAAAGCCAGCTAAAAAGTCAATATTCGATACCTAAAACTTGAATTGTACTACTCCTTACTGGCTATTACATCAACTTAGAAGCTTCATCTGTGTTCTACTATGGTGCTTTTAGTGTCTCCGCATACCGCATCACGCGACATAGGTTTGCAGACGATAAGTACAACCGTTTCAGAGAGAAGAGCGGCCAATGTGACGATCTGGCTTCAAGTTGATTCGATAACAAATGACGAAATCGGACGGATTTCTCAGGTTTTTACTACATATGAACACTTTTCACATTTTCCCATGCAATTCGGCTGCTAGTCCTCCTTTCATGCAGAATCTTAAAGACATAGATCATGACCAGGGCACCAAAGCCAGCTAAAAAGTCAATTATCGATACCTATAACTTGAATTGTACTACTTCTTACTGGCTATTACATCAACTTAGAAGCTTCATCTGTGTTCCGCTATGGTGATTTTAGTGCCTCCGCATACGTCAGCACGCGACATAGCTTTGCAGACGATAAGTACAACCGTTTCAGAGAGAAGAGGGGCAAATGTGACGATCTGGCTTTAAGTCGATTCGATAACAAATGACAAAAACGAACGGATTTCTCAGGTTTTTACTACATATGAACACTTTTAACATTGTCCCTTGCAACTCGGCTGCTAGTCCTCCTTTCATGCAGAATCTTAAGGTCCTAGCTCATGTCCAAGGCACCAAAGCCAGCAAAAAGTCCATAATCGATACCTAAAACCTGAATTGTACTACTTCTTACTATCTATTACATCAACTTAGAAGCTTAATCTGTGTTCTACTATGGCGCTTTTAGTTTCTCCGCATACCACAGCACGCGACATAACTTTGCAGACGATAAGTACAACCGTTTCAGAGAGAAGAGCGGCCAATGTGACGCACTGCTTTAAGTCGATTCGATAATAAATAACGAAAACGGACGGATTTCTCAGGTTTTTACTACATATGAACACTTTTCGTATCCTCCCGTGCAACTGGGCTGCTAGTCCTCCTTTCATGCAGAATCTTAAGGTCCTAGCTCATGTCCAAGGCACCAAAGCCAGCTAAAAAGTCAATATTCGATACCTAAAACTTGAATTGTACTACTCCTTACTGGCTATTACATCAACTTAGAAGCTTCTTCTGTGTTCTACTATGGTGCTTTTAGTGTCTCCGCATATCGCAGCACGCGACATAGCTTTGCAGACGATAAGTACAACCGTTTCAGAGAGAAGAGCGGCCAATGTGACGATCTGGCTTCAAGTTGATTCGATAACAAATGACGAAAACGGACGGATTTCTCAGGTTTTTACTACATATGAACACTTTTCACATACTCCCGATCAACTAGGCTGCTAGTCCTCCTTTCATGCAGAATCGTAAGGTCCTAGCTCAGGTCCAAGGCACCAAAGCCAGCTAAAAAGTCAATAGTCGATACCTAAAACTTGAATTGTACTACTTCTGACTGGCTATTACATCAACTTAGAAGCTTCATCTGTGTTCTACTATGGTGCTTTAAGTGTCTCCGCATACCGCAGCATGCGACATAGCTTTGCAGACGATAAGTACTACCGTTTCAGAGAGAAGAAGGGCCAATGTGACGATCTGGCTTTAAGTCGATTCGATAACAAATGACGAAAATGGACGGATTTCTCAGGTTTTTACTACATATGAACACTTTTCACATACTCCCGTGCAACGCGGCTGCTAGTCCTCATTTCATGCAGAATCTTAAGGTCCTAGCTCATGTCCAAGGCACCAAAGCCATCTAAAAAGTCAATAATCGATACCTAAATCTTGAATTGTACTACTTCTTACTGGGTATTACATCAACTTTGAAGCTTCATCTGTGTTCTACTATGGTGCTTTCAGAGTCTCCGCATACCGCAGCACGCGACACAGCTTTGCAGACGATAAGTACAACCGTTTCAGAGAGAAGAGCGGCCAATGTGACGATCTGGCTTTAAGTCGATTCGATAACAAATGACGAAAACGGACGGATTTCTCAGGTTTTTACTACATATGAACACTTTTCACATTCTCCCATGCAACTCGGCTGCTAGTCCTCCTTTCATGCAGAATCATAAAGTCCTAGCTCATGTCCAAGGCAGAAAAGCCAGCTAAAAAGTCAATAATTGATACCTAAAACTTGAATTGTACTTCTTTCTTACTTGCTATTACATCAACTTAGAAGCTTAATCTGTGTTCTACTATGGTGCTTTTAGTGTCTCCGCATACCGCTGCACGCGACATAGCTTTGCAGACGATAAGTACAACCGTTTCACAGAGAAAAGCGGCCAATGTGACGCACTGCTTTAAGTCGATTCGGTAAAAAATTACGAAAACGGACGGATTTCTCAGGTTTTTACTACATATGAACACTTTTCGCATCCTCTCGTGCAACTCGGCTGCTAGTCCTCCTTTCATGCAGAATCTTAAGGTCCTAGCTCATGTCCAAGGCACCAAAGCCAGCTAAAAAGTCAATATTCGATACCTAAAACTTGAATTGTACTACTCCTTACTGGCTATTACATCAACTTAGAAGCTTCATCTGTGTTCTACTATGGTGCTTTTAGTGTCTCCGCATACCGCATCACGCGACATAGGTTTGCAGACGATAAGTACAACCGTTTCAGAGAGAAGAGCGGCCAATGTGACGATCTGGCTTCAAGTTGATTCGATAACAAATGACGAAATCGGACGGATTTCTCAGGTTTTTACTACATATGAACACTTTTCACATTTTCCCATGCAATTCGGCTGCTAGTCCTCCTTTCATGCAGAATCTTAAAGACATAGATCATGACCAGGGCACCAAAGCCAGCTAAAAAGTCAATTATCGATACCTATAACTTGAATTGTACTACTTCTTACTGGCTATTACATCAACTTAGAAGCTTCATCTGTGTTCCGCTATGGTGATTTTAGTGCCTCCGCATACGTCAGCACGCGACATAGCTTTGCAGACGATAAGTACAACCGTTTCAGAGAGAAGAGGGGCAAATGTGACGATCTGGCTTTAAGTCGATTCGATAACAAATGACAAAAACGAACGGATTTCTCAGGTTTTTACTACATATGAACACTTTTAACATTGTCCCTTGCAACTCGGCTGCTAGTCCTCCTTTCATGCAGAATCTTAAGGTCCTAGCTCATGTCCAAGGCACCAAAGCCAGCAAAAAGTCCATAATCGATACCTAAAACCTGAATTGTACTACTTCTTACTATCTATTACATCAACTTAGAAGCTTAATCTGTGTTCTACTATGGCGCTTTTAGTTTCTCCGCATACCACAGCACGCGACATAACTTTGCAGACGATAAGTACAACCGTTTCAGAGAGAAGAGCGGCCAATGTGACGCACTGCTTTAAGTCGATTCGATAATAAATTACGAAAACGGACGGATTTCTCAGGTTTTTACTACATATGAACACTTTTCACATTCTCCCATGCAACTCGGCTGCTAGTCCTCGTTTCATGCAGAATCATAAAGTCCTAGCTCATGTCCAAGGCAGAAAAGCCAGCTAAATAGTCAATAATCGATACCTAAAACTTGAATTGTACTACTTCTTACTGGGTATTACATCAACTTAGAAGCTTAATCTGTGTTCTACTATGGTACTATTAGTGTCTCCGCATACCGCAGCACGCGACATAGCTTTGCAGACGATAAGTACAACCGTTTCAGAGAGAAGAGCGGCCAATATAACGCACTGCTTTAAGTCGATTCGATAATAAATTACGAAAACGGACGGATTTCTCAGGTTCTTACTACATATGAACACTTTTCGCATCCTCCCGTGCAACTCGGCTGCTAGTCCTCCTTTCATGCAGAATCTTAAGGTCCTAGCTCATGTCCAAGGCACTAAAGCCAGCTAAAAAGTCAATATTCGAAACCTAAAACTTGAATTGTACTACTTCTTACTGGCTATTACATCAACTTAGAAGCTTCATCTGTGTTCTACTATAGTGCTTTTAGTGTCTCCGCATACCGCAGCACGCGACATAGCTTTGCAGACGATAAGTACAACCGTTTCAGAGAGAAGAGCGGCCAATGTGACGCACTGCTTTAAGTCGATTCGATAATAAATTACGATAACGGTCGGATTTCTCAGGTTTCTACTACATATGAACACTTTTCACATACTCCCGATCAACTCGGCTGCTAGTCCTCCTTTCATGCAGAATCTTAAGGTCCTAGCTCATGTCCAAGGCACCAAACCCAGCTAAAAGGTCAATAATCGTTACCTAAAACTTGAATTGTACTACTTCTTACTGGCTATTACATCAAGTTAGAAGCTCCATCTGTGTTCCACTATGGTGATTTTAGTGCCTCCGCATACCGCAGCACGCGACATAGCTTTGCAGACGATAAGTACAACCGTTTCAGATAGAGGAGCGGCCAATGTGACGATCTGGCTTTAAGTCGATTCGATAACAAATGACGAAAATGGACGGATTTCTCAGGTTTTTACTACATATAAACACTTATCACATACTCCCGTGCAACGCGGCTGCTAGTCCTCCTTTCATGCAGAATCTTAAGGTCCTAGCTCATGTCCAATGTACCAAAGCCAGCTAAAATGTCAATAATCGTTACCTAAAACTTGAATTATACTACTCCTTACTGGATATTACGTCAACTTAGAAGCTTCATCAGTGTTCTACTATAGTGCTTCTAGTGTCTCCGCATACCGAAGCACGCGACATAGCTTTGCAGACGATAAGTACAACCGTTTCAGAGAGAAGAGCGTCCAATGTGACGATCTGGCTTTAAGTCGATTCGATAACAAATGACGAAAACGAACGGATTTCTCAGGTTTTTACTACATACGAACACTTTTCACATACTCCCGATCAACTCGGCTGCTAGTCCTCCTTTCATGCAGAATCTTAAGGTCCTAGCTCAGGTCCAGGGCACCAAAGCCAGCTAAAAAGTCAATAATCGATACCTAAAACTTGAATTGTACTACTTCTGACTGGCTATTAGATCAACTTAGAAGCTTCATCTATGTTCTACTATGGTGCTTTTAGTGTCTCCGCATACCGCAGCACGCCACATAGCTTTGCAGACGATAAGTACAACCGTTTCAGAGAGAAGAGTGGCCAATGTGACGATCTGGCTTTAAGTCGATTCGATAACTAATGACGAAAACGAACGGATTTCTCAGGTTTTTACTACATATGAACACTTTTAACATTCTCCCTTGCAACTCGGCTGCTAGCCCTCCTTTCATGCAGAATCTTAAGGTCCTACCTCATGTCCAAGGCACCAAAGCCAGCAAAAAGTCAATAATCGATACCTAAAACTTGAATTATACTACTTCTTACTGGCTATTACATCAACTTAGAAGCTTAATCTGTGTTCTACTATGGTGCTTTTAGTGTCTCTGCATACCGCAGCACGCGACATAGCTTTGCAGACGATAAGTACAACCGTTTCAGAGAGAAGAGCGGCCAATGTGACGATCTGGCTTTAAGTCGATTCGATAATAAATTGCGAAAACGGACGGATTTCTCAGGTTTTTACTACACATGAACACTTTTCGCATTATCCCGATCAACTCGGCTGCTAGTCCTCCTTTCATGCAGAATCTTAAGGTCCTAGCTCATATCCAAGGCACCAAAGCCAGCTAAAAAGTCAATAATCGATACCTAAAACTTGAATTGTACTACTCCTTACTGGCTATTACATCAACTTAGGAGCTTAATCTGTGTTCTACTATGGTGCTTTTAGTGTCTCCGCATACCGCAGCACGCGACAAAGCTGTGCATACGATAAGTACAACCGTTTCAGAGAGAAGAGCGGCCAATGTGACGATCTGGCTTTAAGTCGATTCGATAACAAATGACGAAAATGGAAGGATTTCTCAGGTTTTTACTACATATGAACACTTTTCACATACTCCCGTGCAACGCGGCTGCTACTCCTCCTTTCATGCGGAATCTTAAGGTCCTAGCTCATGTCCAAGGCACAAAAGCCAGATAAAAAGTCAATATTCGATACCTAAAACTTGAGTGGTACTACTTCTCACTGGCTATCACATCAACTTAGAAGCTTCATCTGTGTTCTACCATGGTGCTTTTAGTGTCTCCGCATACTGCAGCACGCGACATAGCTTTGCAGACGATAAGTACAACCGTTTCAGAGAGAAAAGCAGCCAATGTGACGCACTGCTTGAAGTCGATTCGATAATAAATTACGAAAACGGACGGATTCCTCACGTTTTTACTACATATGTACACTTTTCGCATCCTCCCGTGCAACTCGGCTGCTAGTCCTCCTTTCATGCAGAATCTTAAGGTCCTAGCTCATGTCCAATGCACCAAAGCCAGCGAAAAAGCCAATAATCGATACCTAAAACTTGAATTGTACTACTTCTTACTTGCTATTACATCAACTTAGAAGCTTAATCTGTGTTCTACTATGGTGCTTTTAGTGTCTCCGCATACCGCCGCAGGCGACATAGCTGTGCAGACGATAAGTACAATCGTTTCAGAGAGTAGAGCGGCCAATGTGACGATCTGGCTTTAAGTCGATTCAATAAAAAATGACGAAAATGGACGGAGTTCTAAGGTTTTTACTACATATGAACACTTTTCACATACTCCCGTGCAACGCGGCTGCTAGTCCTCCTTTCATGCGGAATCTTAAGGTCCTAGCTCTTGTCCAAGGCACCAAAGCCAGCTACAAAGTCAATAATCGATACCTAAAACTTGAGTTGTACTACTTCTCACTGGCTATCACATCAACTTAGAAGCTTCATCTGTGTTCTACTATGGTGATTTTAGTGTCTCCGCATACTGCAGCACGCTACATAGCTTTGCAGACGATACGTACAACCGTTTCAGAGAGAAGAGGTGCCAATGTGACATTCTGGCTTCAAGTTGATTCGATAACAAATGACGAAAACGGACGGATTTCTCAGGTTTTTACTACATATGAACACTTTTCACATTCTCCCATGCAACCCGGCTGCTAGTCCCCCTTTCATGCAGAATCGTAAGGTCCTAGCTCATATCCAAGGCACCAAAGCCAGCTAAAAAGTCAATAATCGATACCTAAAACTTGAATTGTACTACTTCTTACTGGCTATTACATCAACTTAGAAGCTTAATCTGTGTTATACTATGGTGCTTTTAGTGTTTCCGCATACCGCAGCACACGACATAGCTTTGCAGACGATAAGTACAACCGTTTCAGAGAGAAGAGCGGCCAATGTGACGATCTGGCTTTAAGTCGATTCGATAATAAATTACGAAAACGGAAGGATTTCACAGGTTTTTACTACATGTGAACACTTTTAGCATCCTCCCGTACAACTCGGCTGCTAGTCCTCCTTTCATGCAGAATCTTAAGGTCCTAGCTCATGTCCAAGGCACCAAAGCCAGCTAAAAAGTCAATATTCGATACCTAAAACTTGAATTGTACTACTCCTTACTGGCTATTACATCAACTTAGGAGCTTAATCTGTGTTCTACTATGGTGCTTTTAGTGTCTCCGCATACCGCAGCACGCGACAAAGCTGTGCAGACGATAAGTACAACCGTTTCAGAGAGAAGAGCGGCCAATGTGACGATCTGGCTTTAAGTCGATTCGATAACAAATGACGAAAATGGAAGGATTTCTCAGGTTTTTACTACATATGAACACTTTTCACATACTCCCGTGCAACGCGGCTGCTACTCCTCCTTTCATGCGGAATCTTAAGGTCCTAGCTCATGTCCAAGGCACAAAAGCCAGATAAAAAGTCAATATTCGATACCTAAAACTTGAGTGGTACTACTTCTCACTGGCTATCACATCAACTTAGAAGCTTCATCTGTGTTCTACTATGGTGCTTTTAGTGTCTCCGCATATTGCAGCACGCGACATAGCTTTGCAGACGATAAGTACAACCGTTTCAGCGAGGAGAGGGACCAATGTGACGATCTGGCTTTAAGTCGATTCGATAACAAATGACGAAAACGGACGGATTTCTCAGGTTTTTTCTACATATGAACACTTTTTACATTCTCCCGTGCAACTCGGCTGCTAGTCCTCCTTTCATGCAGAATCGTAAGGTCCTAGCTCTTGACCAAGGCAACAAAGCCAGCAAAAAAGTCAATAATCGATACCTAAATCTTGAGTTGTACTACTTCTTACTGGCTATTACATCAACTTTGAAGCTTCATCTGTGTTCTACTATGGTGCTTTTAGTGTCTCCGCATACCGCAGCACGCGACATAGCTTTGCAGACGATAAGTACAACCGTTTCAGAGAGATGAGCGGCCAATGTGACGCACTGCTTTAAGTCGATTCGATAATAAATTACGAAAACGGACGGATTTCTCAGGTTTTTACTACATATCAACGCTTTTCGCATCCTCGAGTGCAACTCGACTGCTAGTCCTCCTTTCATGCAGAATCATAAGGTCCTAGCTCATGTCCAAGGCACCAAAGCCAGCTAAAAAGTCAATATTCGATACCTAAAACTTGAATTGTACTACTCCTTACTGGCTATTACATCAACTTAGAAGCTTCAGCTGTGTTCTACTACGGTGCTTTTAGTGTCTCAGCATACCGCAGCACGCGACATAGCTTTGCAGACGATAAGTACAACCGTTTCAGAGAGAAGAGCGGCCAATGTGGAGCACTGCTTTAAGTCGATTCGATAAGAAATTAAGAAAACGGACGGATTTCTCAGGTTTTTACTACATATGAACACTTTTCGCATCCTCCCGTTCAACTCGGCTGCTAGTCCTCCTTTCATGCAGAATCTTAAGGTCCTAGCTCATGTCCAAGGCACGAAAGCCAGCTAAAAAGTCAATATTCCATACCTAAAACTTGAATTGAACTACTCCTTACTGGCTTTTACATCAACTTAGAAGCTTCATCTGTGTTCTACTATGGTGCTCTTAGTGTCTCCGCATACCGCAGCACGCGACAAAGCTGTGCAGACGATAAGTACAACCGTTTCAGAGAGAAGAGCGGCCAATATGACGATCTGGCTTTAAGTCGATTCGATAACAAATGACGAAAATGGACGGATTTCTCAGGTTTTTACTACATATGAACACTTTTCACATACTCCCGTGCAACGCGGCTGCTACTCCTCCTTTCATGCGGGATCTTAAGGTCCTAGCTCATGTCCAAGGCACAAAAGCCAGATAAAAAGTCAATATTCGATACCTAAAACTTGAGTTGTACTACTTCTCACTGGCTATCACATCAACTTAGAAGCTTCATCTGTGTTCTACTATGGTGCTTTTAGTGTCTCCGCATATTGCAGCACGCGACATAGCTTTGCAGACGATAAGTACAACCGTTTCAGCGAGGAGAGGGACCAATGTGACGATCTGGCTTTAAGTCGATTCGATAACAAATGACGAAAACGGACGGATTTCTCAGGTTTTTACTACATATGAACACTTTTTACATTCTCCCGTGCAACTCGGCTGCTAGTCCTCCTTTCATGCAGAATCGTAAGGTCCTAGCTCTTGACCAAGGCACCAAAGACAGCAAAAAAGTCAATAATCGATACTTAAATCTTGAATTGTACTACTTCTTACTGGCTATTACATCAACTTTGAAGCTTCATCTGTGTTCTACTACGGTGCTTTTAGTGTCTCCGCATACCGCAGCACGCGACATTGCTTTGCAGACGATAAGTACAACCGTTTCAGAGAGAAGAGCGGCCAATGTGGAGCACTGCTTTAAGTCGATTCGATAAGAAATTAAGAAAACGGACGGATTTCTCAGGTTTTTACTACATATGAACACTTTTCGTATCCTCCCGTGCAACTCGGCTGCTAGTCCTCCTTTTATGCAGAATCTTAAGGTCCTAGCTCATGTCCAAGACACGAAAGCCAGCTAAAAAGTCAATATTCGATACCTAAAACTTGAAAAGAACTACTCCTTACTGGCTATTACATCAACTTAGAAGCTTCATCTGTGTTCTACTATGGTGCTTTTAGTGTCTCCGCATACCGCAGCACGCGACATAGCTTTGCAGACGATAAGTACAACCGTTTCAGAGAGAAGAGCGGCCAATGTGACGATCAGGCTTCAAGTTGATTCGGTAACAAATGACGAAAACGGACGGATTTCTCAGGTTTTCACTACATATGAACACTTTTCACATACTCCCGTGCAACGCTGCTGCTAGTCCTCCTTTCATGCAGAATATTTAGGTCCTAGCTCATGTCCAAGGCACCAAAGCCAGCTACAAAGTCAATAATCGATACCTAAAACTTGAATTGTACTACTTCTCACTGGCTATCACATCAACTTAGAAGCTTCATCTGTGTTCTACTATGGTGCTTTTAGTGTCTCCGCATACTGCAGCACGCGACATAGCTCTGCAGACGATAAGTACAACCGTTTCAGAGAGGAGAGGGGCCAATGTGATGATCTGGCTTTAAGTCGATTCGATAACAAATGCCGAAAACGGACGGATTTCTCAGGTTTTTAATACATATCACCACTTTTCACATTCTCCCGTGCAACTCGGCTGCTAGTCCTCGTTTCATGCAGAATCTTAAGGCCCCAGCTCATGTCCAAGGCACCAAAGAAGGGTAAAAAGTCAATAATCGATACCTAAATTTTGAATTGTACTACTTCTTACTGGCTATTACATCAACTTAGAAGCTTCATCTGTGTTCTACTATGGTGCTTTATGTATCTCCACATACCGCAGCACACGACATAGCTTTGCAGACGATAAGTACAACCGTTTCAGAGAGAAGAGTGGCCAATGTAACGATCTGGCTTTAAGGCGATTCGATAACAAATGACGAAAACGGACGGATTTCTCATTTTTTTACTACATACGAACAATTTTTACATTCTCCCGTGCAACTCGGCTGCTAGTCCTTCTTTCATGCAGAATCGTAAGGTCCTAGCTCATGTCCGAGTCACCAAAGCCAGCAAAAAAGTCAATAATCGATACCTAAATCTTGAATTGTACTACTTCTTACTGGCTATTACATCAACTTTGAAGCTTCATCTGTGTTCTACTATGGTGCTTTTAGTGTCTCCGCATACCGCAGCACGCGACATAGCTTTGCAGACGATAAGTACAACCGTTTCAGAGAGAAGAGCGGCCAATGTGACGATCTGGCTTTAAGTCGATTCGATAATAAATGACGAAAACGGACGGATTTTAAAGGTTTTTACTACATATGAACACTTTTTACATTCTCCCGTTTATCTCGGCTGCTAGTCCTACTTTCATGCAGAATCATTAGGTCCTAGATCATGTCCAAGGCACCAAAGCCAGCAAAAAAGTCAATAATCGATACCTAAATCTTGAATTGTACTACTTCTTACTGGCTATTACATCAACTTTGAAGCTTCATCAGTGTTCCACTATGGTGATTTTAGTGTCACCGCATACCGCAGCACGCGACATAGCTTTGCAGACGATAAGTACAACCGTTTCAGAGAGAAGAGCGGCCAATGTAACGATCTGGCTTTAAGTCGATTCGATAATAAATGACGAAAACAGACGGAATTCTCAGGTTTTTAATACATATGAACACTTTTCACATTCTCCCGTGCAACTCGGCTGCTAGTCCTCGCTTCATGCAGAATCTTAAGGCCCCAGCTCATGTCCAAGGCACCAAAGAAGGGTAAAAAGTCAATAATCGATACCTAAATCTTGAATTGTACTACTTCTTACTGGCTATTACATCAACTTAGAAGCTTCATCTGTGTTCTACTATGGTGCTTTATGTATCACCGCATACCGCAGCACACGACATAGCTTTGCAGACGATAAGTACAACCGTTTCAGAGAGAAGAGCGGCCAATGTAACGATCTGGCTTTAAGTCGATTCGATAACAAATGACGAAAACGGACGGATTTCTGAGTTTTTTACTACATTTGAACAATTTTTACATTCTCCCGTGCAACTCGGCTGCTAGTCCTCCTTTCATGCAGAATCGTAAGGTCCTAGCTCATGTCCTAGGCACCAAAGCCAGCAAAAAAGTCAATAATCGATACCTAAATCTTGAATTGTACTACTTCTTACTGGCTATTACATCAACTTTGAAGCTTCATCTGTGTTCTACTATGGTGCTTTTAGTGTCTCCGCATACCGCAGCACGCGACATAGCTTTGAAGACGATAAGTACAACCGTTTCAGAGAAAAGAGCGGCCAATGTAACGATCTGGCTTTAAGTCGATTCGATAATAAATGACGAAAACAGACGGATTTCTCAGGTTTTTACTACATATGAACCCTTTTCACATTCTCCCATGCAACTCGGCTGCTAGTCCTCTTTTCATGCAGAATCATAAGGTCATAGCTCATGTCCGAGGCACCAAAGCCAGCTAAAAAGTCAATAATCGATACCTAAAACTTGAATTGTACTACTTCTTATTGGCTATTACATCAACTTAGAAGCTTCATCTGTGTTCTACTATGGTGCTTTTAGTGTCTCCGCATACCGCAGCACGCGACATAGCTTTGCAGACGATAAGTACAACCGTTTCAGAGAGAAGAGCGGCCAATGTGACGATCTGGCTTCAAGTTGATTCGATAACAAATGACGATAACGGACGGATTTCTCAGGTTTTTACTACATATGAACACTTTCCACATTCTCCCATGCAACTCGGCTGCTAGTCGTCCTTTCATGCTGAATCCTAAGGACATAGCTCATGTCCAAGGCACCAAAGCCAGCTAAAAAGTCAATAATCGATACCTAAAACTTGAGTTGTACTACTCCTTATTGGCTATTACATCAACTTAGAAGCTTTATCTGTGTTCTACTATGGTGCTTTTAATGTCTCCGCATACCGCAGGACACGACATAGCTTTGCAGACGATAAGTACAACCGTTTCAGAGAGAAGAGCGGCCAATGTGACGCACTGCTTTAAGGCGATTCGATAATAAATTACGAAAACGGACGGATTTCTCAGGTTTTTACTGCATATGAACACTTTTCGCATCCGCGCGTGCAACTCGGCTGCTAGTCCTCCTTTCATGCAGAATCTTAAGGTCCTAGCTCATGTCCAAGGCACCTATGCCTGCTAAAAAGTCAATATTCCATACCTAAAACTTGAATTGTACTACTCCTTACTGGCTATTACATCATCTTCGAAGCTTCATCTGTGTTCTACTATGGTGCTTTTAGTGTCTCCGCATACCGCAGCACGCGACACAGCTTTGCAGACGATAAGTACAACCGTTTCAGAGAGAAGAGCGGGCAATGTCACGATCTGGCTTCAAGTTGATTCGATAACAAATGACGAAAACGGACGGATTTCTCAGGATTTTACTACATATGAACAATTTTCACATTCTCCCATGCAACTCGGCTGCTAGTCCTCCTCTCATGCAGAATCTTAAGGACATAGCTCATGTCCAAGGCACCAAAGCCAGCTAAAAAGTAAATAATCGAAACCTAAAACTTGAATCGTACTACTTCTTACTGGCTATTACATCAACTTAGAAGCTTCATCTGTGTTCCACTATGGTGATTTTAGTTTCTCCGCATACCGCAGCACGCGACATAGCTTTGCAGACGATAAGTACAACCGTTTCAGAGAGAAGAGGGGCCAATGTGACGATCTGGCTTTTAGTCGATTCGATAACAAATGACGAAAATGGACGGATTTCTCAGGTTTTTACTACATATGAACACTTTTCGCATCCTCCCGTGCCACTCGGCTGCTAGTCCTCCTTTCTTGCGCAATCTTAAGGTCCTACCTCATGTCCAAGGCACCAAAGCCAGCTAAAAAGTCAATATTCGATACCTAAAACTTGAATTGTACTACTTCTTACTGGCTATTATATCAACTTAGAAGCTTCATCTGTGTTCTACTATGGTGCTTTTAGTGTCTCCGCATACCGCAGCACACGACATAGCTTTGCAGACGATAAGTACAACCGTTTCAGAGAGAAGAGCGGCCAATGTGACGACCTGGCTTTAAGTCGATTCGATAACAAATGACGAAAACGGACGGATTTCTCAGGTTTTTACTACATATGAACTCTTTTCACATTCTCCCATGCAACTCGGCTGCTAGTCCTCCTTCCATGCGGAATCATAAGGTCCTAGCTCATGTCCAAGGCACAAAAGCCAGCTAAAAATTCAATAATCGATACCTAAAACTTGAATTGTACTACTTCTTACTGGCTATTACAACTTAGAAGCTTAATCTGTGGTCTACTATGGTGCTTTTAGTGTCTCCGCATACCGCAGCACGCGACATAGCTTTGCAGACGATAAGTACAACCGTTTCAGAGAGAAGAGCGGCCAATGTGACGCACTGCTTTAAGTCGATTCGATAATAAATTAAGAAAACGGACGGATTTCTCAGGTTTTTACTACATATGAAAACTTTTCGCATTCTCCCGTGCAACTCGGCTGCTAGCCCTCCTTTCATGCAGAATCTTAAGGTCCTAGCTCATGTCCAAGGCACCAAAGCCAGCTAAAAATTCAATATTCGATACCTAAAACTTGAATTGTACTACTCCTTACTGGCTATTACATCAACTTAGAAGCTTCATCTGTGTTCTACTACGGTGCTTTTAGTGTCTCCGCATACTGCAGCACGCGACATAGCTTTGCAGACGATAAGTACAACCGTTTCAGAGAGAAGAGGGGCAATGTGACGATCTGCCTTTAAGTCGATTCGGTAACAAATGACGAAAACGGACGGATATCTCAGGTTTTTCTACATATGAACAAATTTTACATTCTCCCGTGCAACTCGGCTGCTAGTCCTCCTTTCATGCAGAATCGTAAGGGCCTAGCTCATGTCCTAGGCACCAAAGACAGCAAAAAAGTCAAAAATCGCTACCTAAATCTTGAATTGTACTACTTCTTACTGGCTATTACATCAACTTTGAAGCTTCATCTGTGTTCTACTATGGTGCTTTTAGTGTCTCCGCATTCCGCAGCACGCGACATAGCTTTGCAGACAATAAGTACAATCGTTTCGGAGAGAAGAGCGGCCAATGTGACGTTCTGGCTTTAAGTCGATTCGATAATAAATTACGAAAACGGACGGATTTCTCAGATTTTTACTACATATGAACACTTTCCACATTCTCCCATGCAACTCGGCTGCTTGTCCTCCTTTCATGCAGAGTCTTAAGGACATAGCTCATGTCCAAGGCACCAAAGCCAGCTAAAAAGTCAATAATCGATACCTAAAACTTGAATTGTACTACTCCTTACTGGCTATTACATCAACTTAGAAGCTTTATCTGTGTTCTACTATGGTGCTTTTAGTGTCTCCGCATACCGCAGCACACGACATAGCTTTGCAGACGATAAGTACAACCGTTTCAGAGAGATGAGCGGCCAATGTGACGCACTGCTTTAAGGCGATTCGATAATAAATTACGAAAACGGTCGGATTTCTCAGGTTTTTACTACATATGAACACATTTCACATTCTCCCATGCAACTCGGCTGCTAGGCCTCCTTTCATGCAGAATCTTAAGGACATAGCTCATGTCCAAGGCACCAAAGCCAGCTAAAAAGTAAATAATCGATACTTAAACTTGAATTGTACTACTTCTTACTGGCTATTACATCAACTTAGAAGCTTCATCTGTGTTCCACTATGGTGATTTTAGTGTCTCCGCATACCGCAGCACGCGACATAGCTTTGCAGACGATAAGTACAACCGTTTAAGAGAGAAGAGGGGCCAATGTGACGATCTGGCTCTAAGTCGATTCGATAACAAATGACGAAAATGGACGGATTTCTCAGGTTTTTACTACATATGAACACTTTTCACATACTCCCGTGCAACGCGGCTGCTTGTCCTCCTTTCATGCACAATCTTAAGGTCCTACCTCATGTCCAAGGCACCAAAGCCAGCTAAAAAGTCAATAATCGATACCTGAAACTTGAATTGTACTACTTCTCACTGGCTATCACATCAACTTAGAAGCTTCATCTGTGTTCTACTATGGTGCTTTTAGTGACTCCGCATACCGCAGCACGCGACATAGCTCTGCAGACGATAAGTACAACCGTTTCAGAGAGAAGAGGGGCCAATGTGACGATCTGGCTTTAAGACGATTCGATAACAAATGACGAAAACGGACGGATTTCTCAGGTTTTTACTACATATGAACACTTTTTACATTCTCCCGTGCAAATCGGCTGCTAGCCCTCCTTTCATGCAGAATCGTAAGGTCCTACCTCATGTCCAAGGCACCAAAGCCAGCTAAAAAGTCAATATTCGATACCTAAAACTTGAATTGTACTACTCCTTACTGGCTATTACATCAACTTAGAAGCTTCATCTGTGTTCTACTATGGTGCTTTTAGTGACTCCGCATACCGCAGCACGCGACATAGCTTTGCAGACGATAAGTACAACCGTTTCAGAGAGAAGAGCGGGCAATGTGACGATCTGGCTTCAAGTTGATTCGATAACAACTGACGAAAAAGGCCCGATTTCTCAGGTTTTTACTACATATGAACACCTTTCACATTCTCCCATGCAACTCGGCTGCTAGTCCTCCTTTCATGCAGAATCTTAAGGACATAGCTCATGTCCAAGGCACTAAAGCCAGCTAAAAAGTCAATAATCGATACCTAAAACTTGAATTGTACTACTTCTTACTGGCTATTACATCAACTTAGAAGCTTAATCTGTGTTCCACTATGGTGATTTTAGTGTCTCCGCATACCGCAGCACACGACATAGCTTTGCAGACGATAAGTACAACCGTTTCAGAGAGAAGAGGGGCCAATGTGACGATCTGGCTTTCAGTCGATTCGATAACAAATGACGAAAATGGACGGTTTTCTCAGGATTTTACTACATATGAACACTTTTCACATACTCCCGTGCAACGCGGCTGCTAGTCCTGATTTCATGCAGAATCGTAAGGTCCTAGCTCATGTCCAAGGCACTAAAGCCAGCTAAAAAGTCAATATTCGATACCTAAAACTTGAATTGTACTACATCTCACTGGCTATCACATCAACTTAGAAGCTTCATCTGTGTTCTACTATGGTGCTTTTAGTGTCTCCGCATACCGCAGCACGCGACGTAGCTTTGCAGACGATAAGTACAACCGTTTCAGAGAGAAGAGCGGCCAATGTGACGACATAGCTTTAAGTCGATTCGATAACAAATGACGAAAACGGACGGATTTCTCAGGTTTTTACTACATATGAACACTTTTCACATTCTCCCATGCAACTCGGCTGCTAGGCCTCCTTTCATGCAGAATCTTAAGGACATACCTCATGTCCAAGGCACCAAAGTCAGTTAAAAAGTAAATAATCGATACTTAAACAAGAATTGTACTACTTCTTACTGGCTATTACATCAACTTAGAAGCTTCATCTGTGTTCCACTATGGTGATTTTAGTGTCTCCGCATACCGCAGCACGCGACATAGCTTTGCAGACGATAAGTACAACCGTTTCAGAGAGAAGAGGGGCCAATGTGACGATCTGGCTTTAAGTCGATTCGATAACAAATGACGAAAATAGACGGATTTCTCAGGTTTTTACTACATATGAACACTTTTCACATACTCCCGTGCAGCGCGGCTGCTAGGCCTCCTTTTATGCAGAATCTTAAGGTCCTAGCTCATGTCCAAGGCACCAAAGCCAGCTAAAAAGTCAATAATCGATACCTAAAACTTGAATTGTACTACATCTCACTGGCTATCACATCAACTTAGAAGCTTCATCTGTGTTCTACTATGGTGCTTTTAGTGTCTCCACATACTGCAGCACGCGACATAGCTTTGCAGACGATAAGTACAACCGTTTCAGAGAGAAGAGTGGCCAATGTGACGATCTGGCTTTAAGTCGATTCGATAATATATTCCGAAAACGGACGGATTTCTCAGGTTTTTACTACATATGAAAACTTTTCGCATTCTCCCGTGCAACTCGGCTGCTAGTCCTCCTTTCATGCAGAATCTTAAGGTCCTAGCTCAAGTCCAAGGCACCAAAGCCAGCTAAAAATTCAATATTCGATACCTAAAACTTGAATTGTACTACTCCTTACTGGCTATTACATCAACTTAGAAGCTTCATCTGTGTTCTACTATGGTGCTTTTAGTGTCTCCGCATACCGCAGCACGCGACATAGCTTTGCAGACGATAAGTACAACCGTTTCAGAGAGAAGAGGGGCCAATGTGACGATCTGGCTTTAAGTCGATTCGATAACAAATGACGAAAACGGACGGATATCTCAGATTTTTACTACATATGAACAATTTTTACATTCTCCCGTGCAACTCGGCTGCTAGTCCTCCTTTCATGCAGAATCGTAAGGTCCTAGCTCATGTCCTAGGCACCAAAGACAGCAAAAAAGTCAAATATCGCTACCTAAATCTTGAATTGTACTACTTCTTACTGGCTATTACATCAACTTTGAAGGTTCATCTGTGTTCTACTATGGTGCTTTTAGTGTCTCCGCATTCCGCAGCACGCGACATAGCTTTGCAGACAAGAAGTACAATCGTTTCAGAGAGAAGAGCGGCCAATGTGACGTTCTGGCTTTAAGTCGATTCGATAATAAATTACGAAAACGGACGGATTTCTCAGGTTTTTACTACATATGAACACTTTTCACATCCTCCCGTGCAACTCGGCTGCTAGTCCTCCTTTCATGCAGAATCTTAAGGTCCTAGCTCATGCCCAAGGCACCTAAACCAGCTAAAAAGTCAATATTCGATACCTAAAACTTGAATTGTACTACTCCTTACTGGCTACTACATCAACTTAGAAGCTTCATCTGTGTTCTACTATGGTGCTTTTAGTGTCTCCGCATACCGCAGCACGCGACATAGCTTTGCAGACGATACGTACATCCGTTTCAGAGAGAAGAGCGTGCAATGTGACGATCTGGCTTCAAGTTGATTCGATAACAAATGACGATAACGGACGGATTTCTCAGATTTTTACTACATATCAACACTTTCCACATTCTCCCATGCAACTCGGCTGCTAGTCCTCCTTTCATGCAGAGTCTTAAGGACATAGCTCATGTCCAAGGCACCAAAGCCAGCTAAAAAGTCAATAATCGATACCTAAAACTTGAATTGTACTACTCCTTACTGGCTATTACATCAACTTAGAAGCTTTATCTGTGTTCTACTATGGTGCTTTTAGTGTCTCCGCATACCGCAGCACACGACATAGCTTTGCAGACGATAAGTACAACCGTTTCAGAGAGATGAGCTTCCAATGTGACGCACTGCTTTAAGGCGATTCGATAATAAATTACGAAAACGGACGGATTTCTCAGGTTTTTACTACATATGAACACTTTTCACATTCTCCCATGCAACTCGGCTGCTAGGCCTCCTTTCATGCAGAATCTTAAGGACATAGCTCATGTCCAAGGCACCAAAACCAGCTAAAAAGTAAATAATCGATACTTAAACTTGAATTGTACTACTTCTTACTGGCTATTACATCAACTTAGAAGCTTCATCTGTGTTCCACTATGGTGATTTTAGTGTCTCCGCATACCGCAGCACGCGACATAACTTTGCAGACGATAAGTACAACCGTTTCAGAGAGAAGAGGGGCCAATGTGACGATCTGGCTCTAAGTCGATTCGATAACAAATGACGAAAATGGACGGATTTCTCAGGTTTTTACTACATATGAACACTTTTCACATACTCCCGTGCAACGCTGCTGCTTGTCCTCCTTTCATGCACAATCTTAAGGTCCTACCTCATGTCCAAGGCACCAAAGCCAGCTAAAAAGTCAATGATCGATACCTGAAACTTGAATTGTACTACTTCTCACTGGCTATCACATCAATTTAGAAGCTTCATCTGTGTTCTACTATGGTGCTTTTAGTGACTCCGCATACCGCAGCACGCGACATAGCTTTGCAGACGATAAGTACAACCGTTTCAGAGAGAAGAGGGGCCAATGTGACGATCTGGCTTTAAGTCGATTCGATAACAATTGACGAAAACGGACGGATTTCTCAGGTTTTTACTACATATGAACAACTTTCACATTCTCCCATGCAACTCGGCTGCTAGTCCTCCTTTCATGCAGAATCTTAAGGACATAGCTCATGTCCAAGGCACCAAAGCCAGCTAAAAAGTCAATAATCGATAACTAAAACTTGAATTGTACTACTTCTTACTGGCTATTACATCAACTTAGAAGCTTCATCTGTGTTCCACTATGGTGATTTTAGTGTCTCCGAATACCGCAGCACACGACATAGCTTTGCAGACGATAAGTACAACCGTTTCAGAGAGAAGAGGGGCCAATGTGACAATCTGGCTTTCAGTCGATCCGATAACAAATGACGAAAATGGACGGTTTTCTCAGGTTTTTACTACATATGAACACTTTTCACATACTCCCGTGCAACGCGGCTGCTAGTCCTGATTTCATGCAGAATCGTAAGGTCCTAGCTCATGTCCAAGGCACCAAAACCAGCAAAAAAGTCAATATTCGATACCTAAAACTTGAATTGTATTACTTCTTACTGGCTATTACATCAACTTAGAAGCTTCATCTGTGTTCTACTATGGTGCTTTTAGTGTCTCCGCATACCGCAGCACGCGACATTGCTTTGCAGACGATAAGTACAACCGTTTCAGAGAGAAGAGCGGCCAATGTGACGCACTGCTTTAAGTCGATTCGATAATAAATTACGAAAACGGAAGGATTTCACAGGTTTTTACTACATATGAACACTTTTCGCATCCTCCCGTGCAACTCGGCTGCTAGTCCTCCTTTCATGCAGAATCTTAAGGTCCTAGCTCATGTCCAAGGCACCAAAGCCAGCTAAAAAGTCAATATTCGATACCTAAAACTTGAATTGTACTACTCCTTACTGGCTATTACATCAACTTAGGAGCTTAATCTGTGTTCTACTATGGGGCTTTTAGTGTCTCCGCATACCGCAGCACGCGACAAAGCTGTGCAGACGATAAGTACAACCGTTTCAGAGAGAAGAGCGGCCAATGTGACGATCTGGCTTTAAGTCGATTCGATAACAAATGACGAAAACGGACGGATTTCTCAGGTTTTTACTACATATGAACACTTTTCACATACTCCCGTGCAACGCGGCTGCTACTCCTCCTTTCATGCGGAATCTTAAGGTCCTAGCTCAAGTCCAAGGCACAAAAGCCAGATAAAAAGTCAATATTCGATACCTAAAACTTGAGTTGTACTACTTCTCACTGGCTATCACATCAACTTAGAAGCTTCATCTGTGTTCTACTATGGTGCTTTTAGTGTCTCCGCATATTGCAGCACGCGACATAGCTTTGCAGACGATAAGTACAACCGTTTCAGCGAGGAGAGGGACCAATGTGACGATCTGGCTTTAAGTCGATTCGATAACAAATGACGAAAACGGACGGATTTCTCAGGTTTTTACTACATATGAACAACTTTCACATTCTCCCATGCAACTCGGCTGCTAGTCCTCCTTTCATGCAGAATCTTAAGGACATAGCTCATGTCCAAGGCACCAAAGCCTGCTAAAAAGTCAATAATCGATACCTAAAACTTGAATTGTACTACTTCTTACTGGTTATTACATCAACTTAGAAGCTACATCTGTGTTCAACTATGGTGATTTTAGTGTCTCCGCATACCGCAGCACACGAACATAGCTTTGCAGACGATAAGTACAACCGTTTCAGAGAGAAGAATGGCCAATGTGACGATCTGGCTTTCAGTCGATACGATAATAAATTACGAAAACGGACGGATTTCTCAGGTTTTTACTACATATGAACACTTTTCGCATCCTCCCGTGCAACTCGGCTGCTAGTCCTCCTTTCATGCAGAATCTTAATGTCCTAGCTCATGTCCAAGGCACCAAAGCCAGCTAAAATGTCAATATTCGATACCTAAAACTTGAATTGTACTACTCCTTACTGGCCATTACATCAACTTAGAAGCTTCATCTGTGTTCTACTATGGTACTTTTAGTGTCTCCGCATACCGCAGCACGCGACATAGCTTTGCAGACGATAAGTACAACCGTTACAGAGAGAAGAGGGGCCAATGTGACGAACTGGCTTTAAGTCGCTCCGATAACAAATGGCGAAAATGGACGGATTTCTCAAGTTTTTACTACATATGAACACTTTTCACATACTCCCGTGCAACGCTGCTAGTCCTCCTTTCATGCAGAATCGTAAGGTCCTAGCTCATGTCCAAGGCACCAAAGCCAGCAAAAAAGTCAATAATCGATACCTATACCTTGAATTTTACTACTTCTTACTGGTTATTACATCAACTTTGAAGCTTCATCTGTGTTCTACTATGGTGCTTTTAGTGTCTCCGCATACCGCAGCACGCGACATAGCTTTGCAGACAATAAGTACAACCGTTTCAGAGAGAAGAGCGGCCAATGTGACGATCTGGCTTTAAGTCGATTCGATAACAAATGACGAAAACGGACGGATTTCTCAGGTTTTTACTACATATGAACACTTTCCACAATCTCCCATGCAACTCGGCTGCTAGTCCTCCTTTCATGCAGAATCATAAGGTCCTAGCTCATGTCCAAGGCACAAAAGCCAGCTAAAAAGTCAATAATCGATACCTAAAACTTGAATTGTACTACTTCTTACTGGCTTTACATCAACTTAGAAGCTTAATCTATGGTGCTTTTAGTGTCTCCGCATACCGCAGCAAGCGACATAGCTTTGCAGACGATAAGTACAACCGTTTCAGAGAGAAGAGCGGCCAATGTGACGATCTGGCTTCAAGTTGATTCGATAACAAATGACTAAAACGGACGGATTTCTCAGGTTTTTACTACATATGAACACTTTTCACATTCTCCCATACAACTCGGCTGCTATTCCTCCTTTCATGCAGAATCTTAAGGACATAGCTCATGTCCAAGGCGTAAAAGCCAGCTAAAAAGTCAATAATCGATACCTAAAACTTGAATTGTACTACTTCTTACTGGCTATTACATCAACTTAGAAGCTTCATCTGTGTTCCACTATGGTGATTTTAGTGTCTCCGCGTACCGCAGCACGCGACATAGCTTTGGAGACGACAAGTACAACTGTTTCAGAGAGAAGAGCGGCCAATGTGACGATCTTGCTTTAAGTCGATTCGATAACAAATGACGAAAACGGACGGATTTCTCAGGTTTTTACTACATATGAACACTTTTCACATTCTCCCATGCAACTCGGCTGCTAGTCCTCCTTTCATGCAGAATCATAAGGTCAAAGCTCATGTCCAAGGCACAAAAGCCAGCAAAAAGTCAATAATCGATACCTAAATCTTGAATTGTACTACTTCTTACTGGCTATTACATCAACTTAGAAGCTTAATCTGTGTTCTACTATGGTGCTTTTAGTGTCTCCGCATACCGCAGCACGCGACATAGCTCTGCAGACGATAAGTACAACCGTTTCAGAGAGAAGAGCGGCCAATGTGACGCACTGCTTTAAGTCGATACGATAATAAATTACGAAAACGGACGGATTTCTCAGGTTTTTACTACATATGAACACTTTTCACATTCTCCCATGCAACTCGGCTGCTAGTCCTCCTTTCATGCAGAGTCATAAGGTCCTAGCTTATGTCCAAGGCAGAAAAGCCAGCTAAAAAGTCAATAATCGATACCTAAAACTTGAATTGTACTACTTCTCACTGGCTATCACATCAACTTAGAAGCTTCATCCGTGTTCTACTATGGTGCTTTTAGTGTCTCCGCATACCGCAGCACGCGACATAGCTCTGCAGACGATAAGTACAACCGTTTCAGAGAGAAGAGCGGCCAATGTGACGCACTGCTTTAAGTCGATACGATAATAAATTACGAAAACGGACGGATTTCTCAGGTTTTTACTACATATGAACACTTTTCACATTCTCCCATGCAACTCGGCTGCTAGTCCTCCTTTCATGCAGAGTCATAAGGTCCTAGCTTATGTCCAAGGCAGAAAAGCCAGCTAAAAAGTCAATAATCGATACCTAAAACTTGAATTGTACTACTTCTTACTGTCTATTACATCAACTTTGAAGCTTCATCCGTGTTCTACTATGGTGCTTTTAGTGACTCCGCATACCGCAGCACGCGACATAGCTTTGCAGTCGATAAGTACAACCGTTTCAGAGAGAAGAGCGGGCAATATGACGATCTGGCTTCAAGTTGATTCGATAACAACTGACGAAAAAGGATGGATTTCTCAGGTTTTTACTACATATGAACACTTTTCACATTCTCCCATTAAACTCGGCTGCTAGTCCTCCTTTCATGCAGAATCTTAAGGACATAGCTCATGTCCAAGGCACCAAAGCCAGCTAAAAAGTCAATAATCGATACCTAAAACTTGAATTGTACTACTTCTTACTGGCTACTACTACAACTTTGAAGCTTCATATGAGTTCTACTATGGCCCTTTTAGTGTCTCCGCATACCGCTGTACGCGGCATAGCTTTGCAGACGATAAGTACAACGGTTTCAGAGAGAAAAGCGGGCAATGTGACGATCTGGCTTCCAGTTATTCGATAACAAATGACTAAAACGGACGGATTTCTCAGGTTTTTACTACATATGAACACTTTCCACATTCTCCAATGCAACTCGGCTGCTAGTCCTCCTTTCATGCAGAATCTTAAGGACATAGCTCATGTCCAAGGCACCAAAGCCAGCTAAAAAGTCAATAATCGATACCTAAATTGACTACATCTTACTAGCTATTACATCAACTTAGAAGCTTCATCTGTGTTCCACTATGGTGATTTTAGTGTCTCCGCATACCGCAGCACGCGACATAGCTTTGCAGACGATAAGTACAACCGTTTCAGAGAGAAGAGGGTCCCATGTGACGATCTTTCTTTAAGTCGATTCGATAACAAATGACGAAAACGGACGGATTTCTCAGGTTTTTACTACATATGAACACTTTTTACATCCTCCCGTGCAACGCGGCTGCTAGTCCTCCTTTCATGCAGAATCTTTAGGTCCTAGCTCATGTCCAAGGCACCAAAGCCAGCTAAAAAGTCAATAATCGATACCTAAAACTTGAATTGTACTACTTCTCACTGGCTATCACATCAACTAAGAAGCTTCATCCGTGTTCTACTATGGTGCTTTTAGTGTCTCCGCATACTGCAGCACGCGACATAGCTTTGCAGACGATAGGTACAACCGTTTCAGAGACAAGAGCGGGCAATATGACGATCTGGCTTCAAGTTGATTCGATAACAACTGACGAAAAAGGATGGATTTCTCAGGTTTTTACTACATATGAACACTTTTCACATTCTCCCATTCAACTCGGCTGCTAGTCCTCCTTTCATGCAGAATCTTAAGGACATAGCTCATGTCCAAGGCACCAAAGCCAGCTAAAAAGTCAATAATCGATACCTAAAACTTGAATTGATACTTCTTACTGGCTATTACATCAACTTTGAAGCTTCATCTGAGTTCTACTATGGTGCTTTTAGTGTCTCCGCATACCGCAGCACGCGGCATAGCTTTGCAGACGATAAGTACAACGGTTTCAGAGAGAAAAGCGGGCAATGTGACGATCTGGCTTCCAGTTATTCGATAACAAATGACTAAAACGGACGGATTTCTCAGGTTTTTACTACATATGAACACTTTCCACATTCTCCAATGTAACTCGGCTGTTAGTCCTCCTTTCATGCAAAATCTTAAGGACATAGCTCATGTCCAAGGCACCAAAGCCAGCTAAAAATTCAATAATCGATACCTAAATTGACTACATCTTACTAGCTATTACATCAACTTAGAAGCTTCATCTGTGTTCCACTATGGTGACTTTAGTGTCTCCGCATACCGCAGCACGCGACATAGCTTTGCCGACGATAAGTACAACCGTTTCATACAGAAGAGCGGCCAATGTGACGATCTGGCTTTAAGTCGATTCGATAACAAATGACGAAAACGGACGGATTTCTCAGGTTTTTACTACATATGAACACTTTTCGCAATGTCCCGTGCAACTCGGCTGCTAGTCCTCCTTTCATGCAGAATCTTAAGGTCCTAGCTCATGTCCAAGGCATCAAAGCCAGCTAAAATGTCAATAATCGATACCTAAAACTTGAATTGTACTACGTCTCACTGGCTATCACATCAACTTAGAAGCTTCATCTGTGTTCTACTATGGTGCTTTTAGTGTCTCCGCATACTGCAGCACGCGACATAGCTTTGCAGACGATAAGTACAACCGTTTCAGAGAGAAGAGGGGCCCATGTGACGATCTGGCTTTAAGTCGATTCGATAACAAATGACGAAAACGGACGGATTTCTCAGGTTTTTACTACATATGAACAGTTTTCACATTCTCCCAAGCAACTCGGCTGCTAGTCCTCCTTCCGTGCGGAATCATAAGGTCCTAGCTCATGTCCAAGGCACAAAAGCCAGCTAAAAGGTCAATAATCGATACCTAAAACTTGAATTGTACTACTGCTTACTTGCTATTACATCAACTTAGAAGCTTAATCTGTGTTCTGCTATGGTGCTTTTAGTGTCTCCGCATACCGCAGCACGCGAAATAGCTTTGCAGACGATAAGTACAACCGTTCCAGAGAGAAAAGCGGGCAATGTGACGATCTGGTTTCAAGTTGATTCGATAACAAATGACTAAAACGGACGGATTTCTCAGGTTTTTACTACATATGAACACTTTTTACATCCTCCCGTGCAACGCGGCTGCTAGTCCTCCTTTCATGCAGAATCTTTAGGTCCTAGCTCATGTCCAAGGCATCAAAGCCAGCTAAAATGTCAATAATCGATACCTAAAACTTGAATTGTACTACGTCTCACTGGCTATCACATCAACTTAGAAGCTTCATCTGTGTTCTACTATGGTGCTTTTAGTGTCTCCGCATACTGCAGCACGCGACATAGCTTTGCAGACGATAAGTACAACCGTTTCAGAGAGAAGAGGGGCCCATGTGACGATCTGGCTTTAAGTCGATTCGATAACAAATGACGAAAACGGACGGATTTCTCAGGTTTTTACTACATATGAACACTTTTTACATTCTCCCGTGCAACTCGGCTGCTAGTCCTCCTTTCATGCAGAATCTTAAGGTCCTAGGTCATGTCCAAGGCACCAAAGCCAGCAAAAAAGTCAATAATCGATACCTAAATCTTGAATTGTACTATTTCTTACTGGCTATTACATCAACTTTGAAGCTTCATCTGTGTTCCACTATGGTGATCTTAGTGTCTCCGCATACCGCAGCACGCGACATAGCTTTGCAGACGATAAGTACAACCGTTTCAGAGAGAAGAGGGGCCAATGTGACGAACTGGCTTTAAGTCGATTCGATAACAAATGACGAAAATGGACGGATTTCCCAGGTTTTTACTACATATGAACACTTTTCACATACTCCCGTGCAACGCGGCTGCTAGTCCTCCTTTCATGCAGAATCTTAAGGTCCTAGCTCATGTCCAAGGCACCTAAGCCAGCTAAAAAGTCAATAGTCGATACCTAAAACTTGAATTGTAGTACTTCTCACTGGCTATCACATCAACTTAGAACCTTAATCTATGTTCTACTATGGTGCTTTTAGTGTCTCCGCATACCGCAGCACGCGACATAGCTTTGCAGACGATAAGTACAACCGTTTCAGAGAGAAGAGGGGCCCATGTGACGATCTGGCTTTAAGTCGATTCGATAACAAATGACGAAAACGGACGGATTTCTCAGGTTTTTACTACATATGAACACTTTTTACATTCTCCCGTGCAACTCGGCTGCTAGTCCTCCTTTCATGCAGAATCTAAGGTCCTAGGTCATGTCCAAGGCACCAAAGCCAGCAAAAATGTCAATAATCGATACCTAAATCTTGAATTGTACTACTTCTTACTGGCTATTACATCAACTTTGAAGCTTCATCTGTGTTCTACTATGGTGCTTTTAGTGTCTCCGCATACCGCAGCACGCGACATAGCTTTGCAGACGATAAGTACAACCGTTTCAGAGAGAAGAGCGGCCAATGTGACGATCTGGCTTTAAGTCGATTCGATAAAAAAAGACGAAAACGGACGGATTTCTCAGGTTTTTACTACATATGAACACTTTTCACATTCTCCCATGTAACTCGGCTGCTAGTCCTCCTTTCATGCAGAATCATAAGGTCCTAGCTCATGTCCAAGGCACAAAAGCCAGCTAAAAAGTCAATAATCGATACCTAAAACTTTAATTGTACTACTTCTCACTGGCTATCACATCAACTTAGAAGCTTCATCTGCGTTCTACTATGGTGCTTTTAGTGTCTCCGCATACTGCAGCACGCGACATAGCTTTGCAGACGATAAGTACAACCGTTTCAGAGAGAAAAGCGGGCAATGTGACGATCTGGCTTCAAGTTGATTCGATAACAAATGACTAAAACGGACGGATTTCTCAGGTTTTTACTACATATGAACACTTTCCACATTCTCCAATGCAACTCGGCTGCTAGTCCTCCTTTCATGCAGAATCTTAAGGACATAGCTCATGTCCAAGGTACCAAAGCCAGCTAAAAAGTCAATAATCGATACCTAAATTGACTACATCTTACTAGCTATTACATCAACTTAGAAGCTTCATCTGTGTTCCACTATGGTGATTTTAGTGTCTCCGCATACCGCAGCACGCGACATAGCTTTGCAGACGATAAGTACAACCGTTTCAGAGAGAAGAGAGGCCAATATGACGATCTGGCTTTAAGTCGATTCGATAACAAATGACGAAAATGGACGGATTTCTCAGGTTTTTACTACATATGAACACTTGTCACATAGTCCCGTGCAACGCGGCTGCTAGTCCTCCTTTCATGCAGAATCTTAAGATCCTAGCTCATGTCCAAGGCACCAAAGCCAGCTAAAAAGTCAATATTCGATACCTTAAACTTGAATTGTAGTACTTCTCACTGGCTATCACATCAACTTAGAAGCTTCTTCTGTGTTCTACAATGGTGCTTTTAGTGTCTCAGCATACCGCAGCACGCGACATAGCTTTGCAGACGATAAGTACAACCGTTTCAATGAGAAGAGGGGCCAATGTGACGATCTGGCTTTAAGTCGATTCGATAACAAGTGACGAAAACGGACGGATTTCTCAGGTTTATACTACATATGAAAACTTTTTACATTCTCCCGTGCAACTCGGCTGCTAGTCCTCCTTTCATGCAGAATCGTAAGGTCCTAGCTCATGTCCAAGGCACCAAAGCCAGCAAAAAAGTCAATAATCGATACCTAAATCTTGAATTGTACTACTTCTTACTGGCTATTACATCAACTTTGAAGCTTCATCTGTATTCTACTATGGTGCTTTTAGTGTCTCCGCATACCGCAGCACGCGACATAGCTTTGCAGACGATAAGTACAACCGTTTTAGAGAGAAGAGCGGCCAATGTGACGATCTGGCTTTAAGTCGATTCGATAACAAATGACGAAAACGGACGGATTTCTCGTTTTTTTTCTACATATGAACACTATTCACATTCTCCCATGCATCTCGGCTGCTAGTCCTCCTTTCATGCAGAGTCATAAGGTCCTAGCTCATGTCCAAGGCCCAAAAGCCAGCTAAAAAGTCAATAATCGATACCTAAAACTCCAATTGTACTACTTCTTACTGGCTATTACATCAACCTAGAAGCTTAATCTGTGTTCTACTATGGTGCTCTTAGTGTCTCCGCATACCGCAGCACGCGACATAGATTTGCAGACGATAAGTACAACCGTTTCAGAGAGAAGAGCGGCCAATGTGACGCACTGCTTTAAGTCGATTCGATAATAAATTACGATAACGGACGGATTTCTCAGGTTTCTACTACATATGAACACTTTTCGCATCCTCCGTGCAATCTGCTGCTAGACGTCCTTTCATGCAGAAACTTAAGGTCCTAGCTCATGTCCAAGGCACCAAAGCCAGCTAAAAAGTCAATATTCGATACCTAAAACTTGAATTGTACTACTCCTTACTGGCTATTACATGAACTTAGAAGCTTCATCTGTGTTCTACTATTGTGCTTTTAGTGTCTCCGCATACCGCAGCACGCGACATAGCTTTGCAGACGATAAGTACAACCGTTTCAGAGAGAAGAGGGGCTAATGTGCCGATCTGACTATAAGCCGCTTGGATAACAAATGACGAAAATGGACGGATTTCTCAGGTTTTTACTACATATGAACACTTTTCACATACTCCCGTGCAACGCGGCTGCTAGTCCTCCATTCATGCAGAATGTTAAGGTCCTAACTCATGTCCAAGGCACAAATGCCAGATAAAAAGACAATAATCGATACCTAAAACTTGAATTGTACTACTTCTTACAGGCTATTACATCAACTTAGAAACTTCATCTGTGGTCTACTATGGTGCTTTTAGTGTCTCCGCATAACGCAGCACGCGACATAGCTTTGCAGACGATAAGTACAACCGTTTCAGAGAGAAGAGCGGCCAATGTGACGATCTGGCTTTAAGTCGATTCGATAACAAATGACGAAAACGGATGGATTTCTCAGGTTTTTACTACATATGAACACTTTTCACATTCTTCCATGCAACTCGGCTGCTAGTCCTCCTTTCATGCAGAATCATAAGGACCTAGCTCATGTCAAAGGCACCAAAGCCATCAAAAAAGTCAATAATCGAATAGTAAAACTTGAATTTTACTACTTCTTACTGGCTATTACATCAACTTAGAAGCTTCATCTGTGTTCTACTATTGTGCTTTTAGTGTCTCCGCATACCGCAGCACGCGACATAGCTTTGCAGACGATAAGTACAACCGTTTCAGAGAGAAGAGGGGCTAATGTGCCGATCTGACTATAAGCCGATTGGATAACAAATGACGATAATGGACGGATTTCTCAGGTTTTTACTACATATGAACACTTTTCACATTCTCCGTGCAACGCGGCTGCTAGTCCTCCTTTCATGCACAATCTTAAGGTCCTACCTCATGTCCAAGGCACCAAAGCCAGCTAAAACGTATATTATCGATACCTAAAACTTGAATTGTACTACTTCTTACTGGCTATTACATCAACTTAGAAGCTTCATCTGTATTCTACTATGGTGCTTTTAGTGTCTCCGCATAACGCAGCACGCGACATAGCTTTGCAGACGATAAGTACAACCGTTTCAGAGAGAAGAGCGGCCAATGTGACGATCTGGCTTCAAGTCGATTCGATAACAAATGACGAAAATGGATGGATTTCTCAGGTTTTTACTACATATGAACACTCTTTACATACTCCCGTGCAACGCGGCTGCTAGTCCTCCTTTCATGCACAATCTTAAGGTCCTACCAAAGCCAGCTAAAAGGTCAATAATCGATACCTAAAACTTGAATTGCACTACTTCTCACTGGCTATCACATCTACTTAGAAGCTTCATCTGTGTTCTACTATGGTGCTTTTAGTGTCTCCACATACTGCAGCACGCGACATAGCTTTGCAGACGATAAGTACAACCGTTTCAGAGAGAAGAGGGGCCAATGTGACGATCTGGCTTTAAGTCGATTCGATAACAAATGACGAAAACGGGCGGATTTCTCAGGTTTTTACTACATATGAACACTTTTTACATTCCCCCGTGCAACTCGGCTGCTAGTCCTCCTTTCATGCAGAATCGTAGGGTCCTAGCTCATGTTCAAGGCACCAAAGCCAGCAAAAAAGTCAATAATCGATACCTAAATCTTGAATTGTACTACTTCTTACTGGCTATTACATCATATTAGAAGCTTCATCTGTGTTCTACTATGGTGCTTTTAGTGTCTCCGCATACCGCAGCACGCGACATAGCTTTCCAGACGATAAGTACAACCGTTTCAGAGAGAAGAGCGGCCAATGTGACGATCTGGCTTTAAGTCGATTCGATAACAAATGACGAAAACGGACGGATTTCTCAGGTTTTTACTACATATGAACACTTTTCACATTCTCCCGTGCAACTCGGCTGCTAGTCCTCCTTTCATGCAGAATGTTAAGGTCCTAGCTCATGTCCAAGGCACAAAAGCCAGATAAAAAGTCAATAATCGATAAATAAAACTTGAATTGTACTACTTCTTACTGGCTATTACATCAACTTAGAAACTTCATCTGTGTTCTACTATGGTGCTTTTAGTGTCTCCGCATACCCAAGCACGCGACATAGCTTTGCAGACGATAAGTACAACCGTTTCAGAGAGAAGAGCGGCAGATGTGACGAACTGCTTTAAGTCGATTCGATAATAAATTACGCAAACAGACGTATTTCTCAGGTTTTTACTACATATGAACACTTTTCGCATCCTCCCATGCAACTCGGCTGCTAGTCCTCCTTTCATGCTGAATCTTAAGGTCCTAGCTCATGTCCAAGGCACCAAAGCCAGCTAAAAAATCAATATTCGATACCTAAAACTTGAATTGTACTACTCCTTACTGGCTATTACATCAACTTAGAAGCTTAATCTGTGTTCTACTATGGTGCTTTTAGTGTCTCCGCATACCGCAGCACGCGACATAGCTTTGCAGACGATAAGTACAACCGTTTCAGAGAGAAGAGGGGCCAATGTGACGAACTGGCTTTAAGTCGATTCGATGACAAATGACGAAAATGGACGGATTTCTCAGGTTTTTACTACATATGAACATTTTTCAAATACTCCCGTGCAACGCGGCTGCTAGTCGTCCTTTCATGCAGAATCTTAAGGTCCTAGCTCATGTCCAAGGCACCAAAGCCAACTAAAAAGTCAATATTCGATACTTAAAACTTGAATTGTACTACTCCTTACTGGCTATTACATCAACTTTGAAGCTTCATCTGTGTTCTACTATGGTGCTTTTAGTGTCTCCGCATACCGCAGCACGCGACGTAGCTTTGCAGACGATAAGTACAACCGTTTTAGAGAGAAGAGCGGCCAATGTGACGATCTGGCTTTAAGTCGATTCGATAACAAATGACGAAAACGGACGGATTTCTCGTTTTTTTTCTACATATGAACACTATTCACATTCTCCCATGCATCTCGGCTGATAGTCCTCCTTTCATGCAGAGTCATAAGGTCCTAGCTCATGTCCAAGGCCCAAATGCCAGCTAAAAAGTCAATAATCGATACCTAAAACTCCAATTGTACTACTTCTTACTGGCTATTACATCAACCTAGAAGATTAATCTGTGTTCTACTATGGTGCTCTTAGTGTCTGCGCATACCGCAGCACGCGACATAGATTTGCAGACGATAAGTACAACCGTTTCAGAGAGAAGAGCGGCCAATGTGACGCACTGCTTTAAGTCGATTCGATAATAAATTACGAAAACGGACGGATTTCTCAGGTTTCTACTACATATGAACACTTTTCGCATCCTCCGTGCAACGCGGCTGCTAGTCCTCCATTCATGCAGAATGTTAAGGTCCTAACTCATGTCCAAGGCACCTAAGCCAGATAAAAAGACAATAATCGATACCTAAAACTTGAATTGTACTACTTCTTACTGGCTATTACATCAACTTAGAAACTTCATCTGTGTTCTACTATGGTGCTTTTAGTGTCTCCGCATAACGCAGCACGCGACATAGCTTTGCAGACGATAAGTACAACCGTTTCAGAGAGAAGAGCGGCCAATGTGACGATCTGGCTTTAAGTCGATTCGATAACAAATGACGAAAACGGATGGATTTCTCAGGTTTTTACTACATATGAACACTTTTCACATTCTTCCATGCAACTCGGCTGCTAGTCCTCCTTTCATGCAGAATCATAAGGACCTAGCTCATGTCAAAGGCACCAAAGCCATCAAAAAAGTCAATAATCGAATAGTAAAACTTGAATTTTACTACTTCTTACTGGCTATTACTTCAACTTAGAAGCTTCATCTGTGTTCTACTATTGTGCTTTTAGTGTCTCCGTATACCGCAGCACGCGACATAGCTTTGCAGACGATAAGTACAACCGTTTCAGAGAGAAGAGGGGCTAATGTGCCGATCTGACTATAAGCCGATTGGATAACAAATGACGAAAATGGACGGATTTCTCAGGTTTTTACTACATATGAACACTTTTCACATTCTCCGTGCAACGCGGCTGCTAGTCCTCCTTTCATGCACAATCTTAAGGTCCTAGCTCATGTCCAAGGCACAAAAGCCAGATAAAAAGTCAATAATCGATAAATAAAACTTGAATTGTACTACTTCTTACTGGCTATTACATCAACTTAGAAACTTCATCTGTATTCTACTATGGTGCTTTTAGTGTCTCCGCATAACGCAGCACGCGGCATAACTTTGCAGACGATAAGTACAACCGTTTCAGAGAGAAGAGCGGCCAATGTGACGATCTGGCTTCAAGTCGATTCGATAACAAATGACGAAAATGGATGGATTTCTCAGGTTTTTACTACATATGAACACTCTTTACATACTCCCGGGCAACGCGGCTGCTAGTCCTCCTTTCATGCACAATCTTAAGGTCCTACCAAAGCCAGCTAAAAAGTCAATAATCGATACCTAAAACTTGAATTGCACTACTTCTCACTGGCTATCACATCTACTTAGAAGCTTCATCTGTGTTCTACTATGGTGCTTTTAGTGTCTCCACATACTGCAGCACGCGACATAGCTTTGCAGACGATAAGTACAACCGTTTCAGAGAGAAGAGGGGCCAATGTGACGATCTGGCTTTAAGTCGATTCGATAACAAATGACGAAAACGGACGGATTTCTCAGGTTTTTACTACATATGAACACTTTTTACATTCCCCCGTGCAACTCGGCTGCTAGTCCTCCGTTCATGCAGAATCTTAAGGTCCTAGCTCATGTCCAAGGCACCAAAGCCAGCTAAAAAGTCAATAATCGATACCTAAATGGACTACATCTTACTAGCTATTACATCAACTTAGAAGCTTCATCTGTGTTCCACTATGGTGATTTTAGTGTCTCCGCATACCGCAGCACGCGACATAGCTTTGCAGACGATAAGTACAACCGTTTCAGAGAGAAGAGAGGCCAATATGACGATCTGGCTTTAAGTCGATTCGATAACAAATGACGAAAATGGACGGATTTCTCAGGTTTTTACTACATATGAACACTTGTCACATAGTCCCGTGCAACGCGGCTGCTAGACCTCCTTTCATGCAGAAACTTAAGGTCCTAGCTCATGTCCTAGGCACCAAAGCCAGCTAAAAAGTCAATATTCGATACCTAAAACTTGAATTGTACTACTCCTTACTGGCTATTACATGAACTTAGAAGCTTCATCTGTGTTCTACTATTGTGCTTTTAGTGTCTCCGCATACCGCAGCACGCGACATAGCTTTGCAGACGATAAGTACAACCGTTTCAGAGAGAAGAGGGGCTAATGTGCCGATCTGACTATAAGCCGATTGGAGAACAAATGACGAAAATGGACGGATTTCTCAGGTTTTTACTACATATGAACACTTTTCACATACTCCCGTGTAACGCGGCTGCTAGTCCTCCATTCATGCAGAATGTTAAGGTCCTAACTCATGTCCAAGGCACCTAAGCCAGATAAAAAGACAATAATCGATACCTAAAACTTGAATTGTACTACTTCTTACTGGCTATTACATCAACTTAGAAACTTCATCTGTGTTCTACTATGGTGCTTTTAGTGTCTCCGCATAACGCAGCACGCGACATAGCTTTGCAGACGATAAGTACAACCGTTTCAGAGAGAAGAGCGGCCAATGTGACGATCTGGCTTTAAGTCGATTCGATAACAAATGACGAAAACGGATGGATTTCTCAGGTTTTTACTACATATGAACACTTTTCACATTCTTCCATGCAACTCGGCTGCTAGTCCTCCTTTCATGCAGAATCATAAGGACCTAGCTCATGTCAAAGGCACCAAAGCCATCAAAAAAGTCAATAATCGAATAGTAAAACTTGAATTTTACTACTTCTTACTGGCTATTACTTCAACTTAGAAGCTTCATCTGTGTTCTACTATTGTGCTTTTAGTGTCTCCGTATACCGCAGCACGCGACATAGCTTTGCAGACGATAAGTACAACCGTTTCAGAGAGAAGAGGGGCTAATGTGCCGATCTGACTATAAGCCGATTGGATAACAAATGACGAAAATGGACGGATTTCTCAGGTTTTCACTACATATGAACACTTTTCACATTCTCCGTGCAACGCGGCTGCTAGTCCTCCTTTCATGCACAATCTTAAGGTCCTAGCTCATGTCCAAGGCACAAAAGCCAGATAAAAAGTCAATAATCGATAAATAAAACTTGAATTGTACTACTTCTTACTGGCTATTACATCAACTTAGAAACTTCATCTGTATTCTACTATGGTGCTTTTAGTGTCTCCGCATAACGCAGCACGCGGCATAACTTTGCAGACGATAAGTACAACCGTTTCAGAGAGAAGAGCGGCCAATGTGACGATCTGGCTTCAAGTCGATTCGATAACAAATGACGAAAATGGATGGATTTCTCAGGTTTTTACTACATATGAACACTCTTTACATACTCCCGGGCAACGCGGCTGCTAGTCCTCCTTTCATGCACAATCTTAAGGTCCTACCAAAGCCAGCTAAAAAGTCAATAATCGATACCTAAAACTTGAATTGCACTACTTCTCACTGGCTATCACATCTACTTAGAAGCTTCATCTGTGTTCTACTATGGTGCTTTTAGTGTCTCCACATACTGCAGCACGCGACATAGCTTTGCAGACGATAAGTACAACCGTTTCAGAGAGAAGAGGGGCCAATGTGACGATCTGGCTTTAAGTCGATTCGATAACAAATGACGAAAACGGACGGATTTCTCAGGTTTTTACTACATATGAACACTTTTTACATTCCCCCGTGCAACTCGGCTGCTAGTCCTCCTTTCATGCAGAATCTTAAGGTCCTAGCTCATGTCCAAGGCACCAAAGCCAGCTAAAAAGTCAATAATCGATACCTAAATGGACTACATCTTACTAGCTATTACATCAACTTAGAAGCTTCATCTGTGTTCCACTATGGTGATTTTAGTGTCTCCGCATACCGCAGCACGCGACATAGCTTTGCAGACGATAAGTACAACCGTTTCAGAGAGAAGAGAGGCCAATATGACGATCTGGCTTTAAGTCGATTCGATAACAAATGACGAAAATGGACGGATTTCTCAGGTTTTTACTACATATGAACACTTGTCACATAGTCCCGTGCAACGCGGCTGCTAGTCCTCCTTTCATGCAGAATCTTAAGGTCCTAGCTCATGTCCAAGGCACCAAAGCCAGCTAAAAAGTCAATATTCGATACCTAAAACTTGAATTGTAGTACTTCTCACTGGCTATCACATCAACTAAGAACCTTAATCTGTGTTCTACTATGGTGCTTTTAGTGTCTCCGCATACCGCAGCACGCGACATAGCTTTGCAGACGATAAGTACAACCGTTTCAATGAGAAGAGGGGCCAATGTGACGATCTGGCTTTAAGTCGATTCGATAACAAGTGACGAAAACGGACGGATTTCTCAGGTTTATACTACATATGAAAACTTTTTACATTCTCCCGTGCAACTCGGTTGCTGGTCCTTCTTTCATGCAGAATCGTAAGGTCCTAGCTCATGTCCAAGGCACCAAAGCCAGCAAAAAAGTCAATAATCGATACCTAAATCTTGAATTGTACTACTTCTTACTGGCTTTTACATCAACTTTGAAGCTTCATCTGTATTCTACTATGGTGCTTTTAGTGTCTCCGCATACCGCAGCACGCGACATAGCTTTGCAGACGATAAGTACAACCGTTTCAGAGAGAAGAGCGGCCAATGTGACGATCTGGCTTTAAGTCGATTCGATAACAAATGACGAAAACGGACGGATTTCTCATTTTTTTTCTACATATGAACACTATTCACATTCTCCCATGCATCTCGGCTGCTAGTCCTCCTTTCATGCAGAGTCATAAGGTCCTAGCTCATGTCCAAGGCACCAAAGCCAGCAAAAAAGTCAATAATCGATACCTAAATCTTGAATTGTACTACTTCTTACTGGCTATTACATCAACTTTGAAGCTTCATCTGTGTTCTACTATGGTGCTTTTAGTGTCTCCGCATACCGCAGCACGCGACATAGCTTTGCAGACGATAAGTACAACCGTTTTAGAGAGAAGAGCGGCCAATGTGACGATCTGGCTTTAAGTCGATTCGATAACAAATGACGAAAACGGACGGATTTCTCGTTTTTTTTCTACATATGAACACTATTCACATTCTCCCATGCATCTCGGCTGCTAGTCCTCCTTTCATGCAGAGTCATAAGGTCCTAGCTCATGTCCCAGGCCCAAAAGCCAGCTAAAAAGTCAATAATCGATACCTAAAACTCCAATTGTACTACTTCTTACTGGCTATTACATCAACCTAGAAGCTTAATCTGTGTTCTACTATGGTGCTCTTAGTGTCTCCGCATACCGCAGCACGCGACATAGATTTGCAGACGATAAGTACAACCGTTTCAGAGAGAAGTGCGGCCAATGTGACGCACTGCTTTAAGTCGATTCGATAATAAATTACGAAAACGGACGGATTTCTCAGGTTTCTACTACATATGAACACTTTTCGCATCCTCCGTGCAATCTGCTGCTAGACCTCCTTTCATGCAGAAACTTAAGGTCCTAGCTCATGTCCAAGGCACCAAAGCCAGCTAAAAAGTCAATATTCGATACCTAAAACTTGAATTGTACTACTCCTTACTGGCTATTACATGAACTTAGAAGCTTCATCTGTGTTCTACTATGGTGCTTTTAGTGTCTCCGCATACCGCAGCACCCGACATAGCTTTGCAGACGATAAGTACAACCGTTTCAGAGAGAAGAGGGGCTAATGTGCCGATCTGACTATAAGCCGATTGGATAACAAATGACGAAAATGGACGGATTTCTCAGGTTTTTACTACATATGAACACTTTTCACATTCTTCCATGCAACTCGGCTGCTAGTCCTCCTTTCATGCAGAATCATAAGGACCTAGCGCATGTCAAAGGCACCAAAGCCATCAAAAAAGTCAATAATCGAATAGTAAAACTTGAATTTTACTACTTCTTACTGGCTATTACATCAACTTAGAAGCTTCATCTGTGTTCTACTATTGTGCTTTTAGTGTCTCCGCATACCGCAGCACGCGACATAGCTTTGCAGACGATAAGTACAACCGTTTCAGAGAGAAGAGGGGCTAATGTGCCGATCTGACTATAAGCCGATTGGATAACAATTGACGAAAATGGACGGATTTCTCAGGTTTTTACTACATATGAACACTTTTCACATTCTCCGTGCAACGCGGCTGCTAGTCCTCCTTTCATGCACAATCTTAAGGTCCTACCTCATGTCCAAGGCACCAAAGCCAGCTAAAACGTATATTATCGATACCTAAAACTTGAATTGTACTACTTCTTACTGGCTATTACATCAACTTAGAAGCTTCATCTGTATTCTACTATGGTGCCTTTAGTGTCTCCGCATAACGCAGCACGCGACATAGCTTTGCAGACGATAAGTACAACCGTTTCAGAGAGAAGAGCGGCCAATGTGACGATCTGGCTTCAAGTCGATTCGATAACAAATGACGAAAATGGATGGATTTCTCAGGTTTTTACTACATATGAACACTCTTTACATACTCCCGTGCAACGCGGCTGCTAGTCCTCCTTTCATGCACAATCTTAAGGTTCTACCAAAGCCAGCGAAAAAGTCAATAATCGATACCTAAAACTTGAATTGCACTACTTCTCACTGGCTATCACATCTACTTAGAAGCTTCATCTGTGTTCTACTATGGTGCTTTTAGTGTCTCCACATACTGCAGCACGCGACATAGCTTTGCAGACGATAAGTACAACCGTTTCAGAGAGAAGAGGGGCCAATGTGACGATCTGGCTTTAAGTCGATTCGATAACAAATGACGAAAACGGACGGATTTCTCAGGTTTTTACTACATATGAACACTTTTTACATTCCCCCGTGCAACTCGGCTGCTAGTCCTCCTTTCATGCAGAATCGTAGGGTCCTAGCTCATGTTCAAGGCACCAAAGCCAGCAAAAAAGTCAATAATCGATACCTAAATCTTGAATTGTACTACTTCTTACTGGCTATTACATCAACTTTGAAGCTTCATCTATGTTCTACTATGGTGCTTTTAGTGTCTCCGCATACCGCAGCACGCGACATAGCTTTGCAGACGATAAGTACAACCGTTTCAGATATAAGAGCGGCCAATGTGACGACCTGGCTTTAAGTCGATTCGATAACAAATAACGGAAACGGACGGATTTCTCAGGTTTTTACTACATATGAACACTTTTCACATTCTCCCATTCAACTCGGCTGCTAGTCCTCCTTTCATGCAGAATGTTAAGGTCCTAGCTCATGTCCAAGGCACAAAAGCCAGATAAAAAGTCAATAATCGATAAATAAAACTGGAATTGTACTACTTCTTACTGGCTATTACATCAACTTAGAAACTTCATCTGTGTTCTACTATGGTGCTTTTAGTGTCTCCGCATACCCAAGCACGCGACATAGCTTTGCAGACGATAAGTACAACCGTTTCAGAGAGAAGCGCGGCAGATGTGACGAACTGCTTTAAGTCGATTCGATAATAAATTACGAAAACAGACGTATTTCTCAGGTTTTTACTACATATGAACACTTTTCGCATCCTCCCATGCAACTCGGCTGCTAGTCCTCCTTTCATGCAGAATCTTAAGGTCCTAGCTCATGTCCAAGGCACCAAAGCCAGCTAAAAAGTCAATAATCGATACCTAAATGGACTACATCTTACTAGCTATTACATCAACTTAGAAGCTTCATCTGTGTTCCACTATGGTGATTTTAGTGTCTCCGCATACCGCAGCACGCGACATAGCTTTGCAGACGATAAGTACAACCGTTTCAGAGAGAAGAGAGGCCAATATGACGATCTGGCTTTAAGTCGATTCGATAACAAAAGACGAAAATGGACGGATTTCTCAGGTTTTTACTACATATGAACACTTGTCACATAGTCCCGTGCAACGCGGCTGCTAGTCCTCCTTTCATGCAGAATCTTAAAGTCCTAGCTCATGTCCAAGGCACCAAAGCCAGCTAAAAAGTCAATATTCGATACCTAAAACTTGAATTGTAGTACTTCTCACTGGCTATCACATCAACTAAGAACCTTAATCTGTGTTCTACTATGGTGCTTTTAGTGTCTCCGCATACCGCAGCACGCGACATAGCTTTGCAGACGATAAGTACAACCGTTTCAATGAGAAGAGGGGCCAATGTGACGATCTGGCTTTAAGTCGATTCGATAACAAGTGACGAAAACGGACGGATTTCTCAGGTTTATACTACATATGAAAACTTTTTACATTCTCCCGTGCAACTCGGTTGCTGGTCCTTCTTTCATGCAGAATCGTAAGGTCCTAGCTCATGTCCAAGGCACCAAAGCCAGCAAAAAAGTCAATAATCGATACCTAAATCTTGAATTGTACTACTTCTTACTGGCTATTACATCAACTTTGAAGCTTCATCTGTATTCTACTATGGTGCTTTTAGTGTCTCCGCATACCGCAGCACGCGACATAGCTTTGCAGACGATAAGTACAACCGTTTCAGAGAGAAGAGCGGCCAATGTGACGATCTGGCTTTAAGTCGATTCGATAACAAATGACGAAAACGGACGGATTTCTCATTTTTTTTCTACATATGAACACTATTCACATTCTCCCATGCATCTCGGCTGCTAGTCCTCCTTTCATGCAGAGTCATAAGGTCCTAGCTCATGTCCAAGGCACCAAAGCCAGCAAAAAAGTCAATAATCGATACCTAAATCTTGAATTGTACTACTTCTTACTGGCTATTACATCAACTTTGAAGCTTCATCTGTGTTCTACTATGGTGCTTTTAGTGTCTCCGCATACCGCAGCACGCGACATAGCTTTGCAGACGATAAGTACAACCGTTTTAGAGAGAAGAGCGGCCAATGTGACGATCTGGCTTTAAGTCGATTCGATAACAAATGACGAAAACGGACGGATTTCTCGTTCTTTTTCTACATATGAACACTATTCACATTCTCCCATGCATCTCGGCTGCTAGTCCTCCTTTCATGCAGAGTCATAAGGTCCTAGCTCATGTCCCAGGCCCAAAAGCCAGCTAAAAAGTCAATAATCGATACCTAAAACTCCAATTGTACTACTTCTTACTGGCTATTACATCAACCTAGAAGCTTAATCTGTGTTCTACTATGGTGCTCTTAGTGTCTCCGCATACCGCAGCACGCGACATAGATTTGCAGACGATAAGTACAACCGTTTCAGAGAGAAGAGCGGCCAATGTGACGCACTGCTTTAAGTCGATTCGATAATAAATTACGAAAACGGACGGATTTCTCAGGTTTCTACTACATATGAACACTTTTCGCATCCTCCGTGCAATCTGCTGCTAGACCTCCTTTCATGCAGAAACTTAAGGTCCTAGCTCATGTCCAAGGCACCAAAGCCAGCTAAAAAGTCAATATTCGATACCTAAAACTTGAATTGTACTACTCCTTACTGGCTATTACATGAACTTAGAAGCTTCATCTGTGTTCTACTATGGTGCTTTTAGTGTCTCCGCATACCGCAGCACCCGACATAGCTTTGCAGACGATAAGTACAACCGTTTCAGAGAGAAGAGGGGCTAATGTGCCGATCTGACTATAAGCCGATTGGATAACAAATGACGAAAATGGACGGATTTCTCAGGTTTTTACTACATATGAACACTTTTCACATACTCCCGTGCTACGCGGCTGCTAGTCCTCCATTCATGCAGAATGTTAAGGTCCTAACTCATGTCCAAGGCACAAATGCCAGATAAAAAGACAATAATCGATACCTAAAACTTCAATTGTACTACTTCTTACTGGCTATTACATCAACTTAGAAACTTCATCTGTGTTCTACTATGGTGCTTTTAGTGTCTCCGCATAACGCAGCACGCGACATAGCTTTGCAGACGATAAGTACAACCGTTTCAGAGAGAAGAGCGGCCAATGTGACGATCTGGCTTTAAGTCGATTCGATAACAAATGACGAAAACGGATGGATTTCTCAGGTTTTTACTACATATGAACACTTTTCACATTCTTCCATGCAACTCGGCTGCTAGTCCTCCTTTCATGCAGAATCATAAGGACCTAGCGCATGTCAAAGGCACCAAAGCCATCAAAAAAGTCAATAATCGAATAGTAAAACTTGAATTTTACTACTTCTTACTGGCTATTACATCAACTTAGAAGCTTCATCTGTGTTCTACTATTGTGCTTTTAGTGTCTCCGCATACCGCAGCACGCGACATAGCTTTGCAGACAATAAGTACAACCGTTTCAGAGAGAAGAGGGGCTAATGTGCCGACCTGACTATAAGCCGATTGGATAACAATTGACGAAAATGGACGGATTTCTCAGGTTTTTACTACATATGAACACTTTTCACATTCTCCGTGCAACACGGCTGCTAGTCCTCCTTTCATGCACAATCTTAAGGTCCTACCTCATGTCCAAGGCACCAAAGCCAGCTAAAACGTATATTATCGATACCTAAAACTTGAATTGTACTACTTCTTACTGGCTATTACATCAACTTAGAAGCTTCATCTGTATTCTACTATGGTGCTTTTAGTGTCTCCGCATAACGCAGCACGCGACATAGCTTTGCAGACGATAAGTACAACCGTTTCAGAGAGAAGAGCGGCCAATGTGACGATCTGGCTTCAAGTCGATTCGATAACAAATGACGAAAATGGATGGATTTCTCAGGTTTATACTACATATGAACACTCTTTACATACTCCCGTGCAACGCGGCTGCTAGTCCTCCTTTCATGCACAATCTTAAGGTTCTACCAAAGCCAGCGAAAAGGTCAATAATCGATACCTAAAACTTGAATTGCACTACTTCTCACTGGCTATCACATCTACTTAGAAGCTTCATCTGTGTTCTACTATGGTGCTTTTAGTGTCTCCACATACTGCAGCACGCGACATAGCTTTGCAGACGATAAGTACAACCGTTTCAGAGAGAAGAGGGGCCAATGTGACGATCTGGCTTTAAGTCGATTCGATAACAAATGACGAAAACGGACGGATTTCTCAGGTTTTTACTACATATGAACACTTTTTACATTCCACCGTGCAACTCGGCTGCTAGTCCTCCTTTCATGCAGAATCGTAGGGTCCTAGCTCATGTTCAAGGCACCAAAGCCAGCAAAAAAGTCAATAATCGATACCTAAATCTTGAATTGTACTACTTCTTACTGGCTATTACATCAACTTTGAAGCTTCATCTATGTTCTACTATGGTGCTTTTAGTGTCTCCGCATACCGCAGCACGCGACATAGCTTTGCAGACGATAAGTACAACCGTTTCAGATATAAGAGCGACCAATGTGACGACCTGGCTTTAAGTCGATTCGATAACAAATAACGGAAACGGACGGATTTCTCAGGTTTTTACTACATATGAACACTTTTCACATTCTCCCATTCAACTCGGCTGCTAGTCCTCCTTTCATGCAGAATGTTAAGGTCCTAGCTCATGTCCAAGGCACAAAAGCCAGATAAAAAGTCAATAATCGATAAATAAAACTGGAATTGTACTACTTCTTACTGGCTATTACATCAACTTAGAAACTTCATCTGTGTTCTACTATGGTGCTTTTAGTGTCTCCGCATACCCAAGCACGCGACATAGCTTTGCAGACGATAAGTACAACCGTTTCAGAGAGAAGCGCGGCAGATGTGACGAACTGCTTTAAGTCGATTCGATAATAAATTACGAAAACAGACGTATTTCTCAGGTTTTTACTACATATGAACACTTTTCGTATCCTCCCATGCAACTCGGCTGCTAGTCCTCCTTTCATGCAGAATCTTAAGGTCCTAGCTCATGTCCAAGGCACCAAAGCCAGCTAAAAAATCAATATTCGATACCTAAAACTTGAATTGTACTACTCCTTACTGGCTATTACATCAACTTAGAAGCTTAATCTGTGTTCTACTATGGTGCTTTTAGTGTCTCCGCATACCGCAGCACGCGACATAGCTTTGCAGACGATAAGTACAACCGTTTCAGAGAGAAGAGGGGCCAATGTGACGAACTGGCTTTAAGTCGATTCGATGACAAATGACGAAAATGGAAGATTTCTCAGGTTTTTACTACATATGAACCCTTTTCACATACTCCCGTGCAACGCGGCTGCTAGTCGTCCTTTCATGCAGAATCTTAAGGTCCTAGCTCATGTCCAAGGCACCAAAGCCAGCTAAAAAGTCAATATTCGATACCTAAAACTTGAATTGTACTACTCCTTACTGGCTATTACATCAACTTAGAAGCTTCATCTGTGTTCTGCTATGGTGCTTTTAGTGTCTCCGCATACCGCAGAAGGCGACATAGCTTTGCAGACGATAAGTACAACCGTTTCAGAGAGAAGAGCGGGCAATGTGACGATCTGGCTTCAAGTTGATTCGATAACAAATGACGAAAACGGACGGATTTCTCAGGTTTTTACTACATATGAACACTTTTCACATACTCCCATGCAACTCGACTGCTAGTCCTCCTTTCATGCAGAATCATAAGGACCTAGCTCATGCCAAAGGCACCAAAGCCAGCTAAAAAGTCAATAATCGATTCCTAAATCTTGAATTGTACTACTTCTTACTGGCTATTACATCAACTTAGAAGCTTCGTCTGTGTTCTAGTATGGTGCTTTTAGTGTCTCTGCATACCGCAGCACGCGACATAGCTTTGCAGACGTTAAGTACAACCGTTTCAGAGAGAAGAGCGGCCAATGTGACGATCTGGCTTTAAGTCGATTCGATAACAAATATCGAAAACGGACGGATTTCTCAGGTTTTTACTACATATGAACACTTTTTACATTATCCCGTGCAACTCGGCTGCTAGTCCTCCTTTCATGCTGAATCGTAAGGTCCTAGCTCATGTCCAAGGCACCAAAGCCAGCAAAAAAGTCAATAATCGATACCTAAATCTTGAATTGTACTACTTCTTACTGGCTATTACATCAAGTTTGAAGCTTCATCTGTGTTCTACTATGTTGCTTTTAGTGTCTCCGCATACCGCAGCACGCGAAATAGCTTTGCAGACGATAAGTACAACCGTTTCAGAGAGAAGAGCGGCCAATGTGACGATCTGGCTTTAAGTCGATTCGATAACAAATGACGAAAACGGGCGGATTTCTCAGGTTTTTACTACATATGAACACTTTTCACATTCTCCCATTCAACTCGGCTGCTAGTCCTCCTTTCATGCAGAATCTTAAGGTCCTATCTCATGTACAAGGCACCAAAGCCAGCTAAAAAGTCAATATTCGATACCAAAAACTTGAATAGTACTACACCTTACTGGCTATTACATCAACTTAGAAGCTTCATCTGTGTTCTACTATGGTGATTTTAGTGTCTCCGCATACCGCAGCACGCGACATAGCTTTCAGACGATAAGTACAACCGTTTCAGAGAGAAGAGCGGCCAATGTGACGATCTGGCTTTAAGTCGATTCGATAACAAATGACGGAAACGGACGGATTTCTCAGGTTTTTACTACGTATGAACACTTTTCACATTCTCCCATGCTACTCGGCTGCTAGTCCTCCTTTCATGCAGAATCTTAAGGTCCTATCTCATGTCCGAAGCACCAAAGCCAGCTAAAAAGTCAATAATCGATACCTAAAACTTGAATTGTACTACTTCTCACTGGCTGTCACACCAACTTAGAAGCTTCATCTCTGTTCTACTATGGTGCTTTTAGTGTCTCCGCATACTGCAGCACGCGACATAGCTTTGCAGACGATAAGTACAACCGTTTCAGAGAGAAGAGCGGCCAATGTGACGCACTGCTTTAAGTCGATTCGATAATAAATTACGAAAACTGCCGGATTTCTCAGGTTTTTACAACATATGAACACTTTTCGCATCCTCCCGTGCAACTCGGCTGCTAGTCCTCCTTTCATGCAGAATCTAAAGGTCCTAGCCCATGTCCAATGCACCAAAGCCTGCTAAAAAGTTAATATTCGATACCTAAAACTTGAATTGTACTACTCCTTAAAGGCTATTACATCAACTTAGAAGCTTCATCTGTGTCCTACTATTGTGCTTTTAGTGTCTCCGCATACCGCAGCACGCGACATAGCTTTGCAGACGATAAGTACAACCGTTTCAGAGAGAAGAGCGGCCAATGTGACGATCTGGCTTTAAGTCGATTCCATAACAAATTACGAAAACGGACGGATTTCTCAGGTTTTTACTACATATGAACACTTTTCACATTCTCCCATGCAACTCGGCTGCTAGTCCTCCTTTCATGCAGAATCTTAAGGTCCTAGCTCATGTCCCAGTCACCAAAGCCAGCTAAAAAGTCAATAACGATACCTAAAACTTGAATTGTACTACCTCTTACTGGCTATTACATCAACTTAGAAGTTTCGTCTGTGTTCTACTATGGTGCTTTTAGTGTCTCCGCATACCGCAGAACGCGGCATAGCTTTGCAGACGTTAAGTACAACCGTTTCAGAGAGAAGAGCGGCCAATGTGAAGATCTGGCTTTAAGTCTATTCGATAACAAATGACGAAAACGGACGGATTTCTCAGGTTTTTACTACATATGAACACTTGTCACATACTCCCATGCAACGCGGCTGCTAGTCCTCCTTTCATGCAGAATCTTAATGTCCTAGCTCATGTCCAAGGCACCAAAGATAGCTAAAAAGTCAATAATCCATAACCTAAAACTTCAATTGTACTACTTCTTACTGGCTATTACATCAACTTAGAAGCTTCATCTGTGTGTCCACTATGGTGCTTTTTGTGTCTCGGCATACCGCAGCACGCGACATAGCTTTGCAAACGATAAGTACAACCGTTTCAGAGAGAAGAGCGGCCAATGTGACGATCTGGCTTTAAGTCGATTCGGTAACAAATGACGAAAACGAACGAATTTCTCAGGTATTTACTACAGATGAACACTTTTCACATTCTCCCATGCAACTCGGCTGCTAGTCCTCCTTTCATGCAGAATCTTAAGGACCTATCTCATGTCCAAGGCACCAAAGCCAGCTAAAAAGTCAATAATCGATACCTAAACCTTGAATTGTACTACTTCTTACTGGCTATTACGTCAACTTAGAAGCTTCATCTGTGTTCCGCTATGGTGATTTTAGTATCTCCGCATACCGCAGCATGCGACATAGCTTTGCAAACGATAAGTACAACCGTTTCAGAGAGAAGAGCGGCCAATGTGACGATCTGGCTTTAAGTCTATTCGATAACAAATGACGAAAATGGTCGGATTTCTCAGGTTTTTACTACATATGAACACTTTTCACAATCTCCCGTGCAACTCGGCTGCTAGCCCTCCTTTCATGCAGAATCTTAAGGTCCTAGCTCATGTCCAAGGCACCAAAGCCAGCTAAAAAGTCAATAATCGATACGTAAATCTTGAATTGTACTACTTCTCACTGGCTATCACATCAACTTAGGAGCTTCATCTGTGTTCTACTATGGTGCTTTTAGTGTCTCCGCATACCGCAGCACGCGACATAGCTTTCCAGACGATAAGTACAACCGTTTCAGAGAGAAGAGCGGCCAATGTGACGATCTGGCTTCAAGTTGATTCGATAACAAATGACGAAAACGGACGGATTTCTCAGGTTTTTACTACATATGAACACTTTTCACATTCTCCCATTCAACTCGGCTGCTAGTCCTCCTTTCGTGCAGAATCTTAAGGACATAGCTCATGTCCAAGGCACCAAAGCCAGCTAAAAAGTCAATAATCGATAGCTAAAACTTGAATTGTACTACTTCTTACTGGCTATTACATCAACTTAGAAGCCTCATCTGTGTTCCACTATGGTGATTTTAGTGTCTTCGCATACCGCAGCACGCGACATAGCTTTGCAGACGATAAGTACAACCGTTTCAGAGAGATGAGGGGCCAATGTGACGATCTGGCTATAAGTCGATTCGATAACAAATGACAAAAATGGACGGATATCTCAGGTTTTTACTACATATGAACACTTTTCACATACTCCCGTGCAACGCGGCTGCTAGTCCTCCTTTCATGCAGAATCTTAAGGTCCTAGCTCATGTCCAAGGCACCAAAGCCAGCTAAAAAGTCAATAATCGATACCTAAAACTTGAAGTGTACTACTTCTTACTGGCTATTACATCAACTTAGAAGCTTCATCTGTGTTCTACTATGGTGCTTTTAGTGTCTCCGCATACTGCAGCACGCGACATAGCTTTGCAGACGATAAGTACAACCGTTTCAGAGAGAAGAGCGGCCAATGTGACGATCTGGCTTTAAGGCGATTCGATAACAAATGACGAAAACGGACGGATTTCTCATTTTTTTACTACATATGACCACTATTCACATTCTCCCATGCATCTCGGCTCCTAGTCCTCCTTTCATGCAGAATCATAAGGTCCTAGCTCATGTCCAAGGCACAAAAGCCAGCTAAAAAGTCAATAATCGATACTCAAAACTTGAATTGTACTACTTCATACTGGCTATTACATCAACTTAGAAGCTTAATCTGTGTTCTACTATGGTGCTTTTAGTGTCTCCGCATACCGCAGCACGCGACATATCTATGCAGACGATAAGTACAACCGTTTCAGAGAGAAGAGCGGCCAATGTGACGCACTGCTTTAAGTCGATTCGATAATAAATTACGAAAACGGACGGATTTCTCAGGTTTTTACAACATATGAACACTTTTCGCATCCTCCCGTGCAACTCGGCTGCTAGTCCTCCTTTCATGCAGAATCTTAAGGTCCTAGCCCATGTCCAATGCACCAAAGCCTGCTAAAAAGTCAATATTCGATACCTAAAACTTGAATTGTACTACTCCTTAATGGCTATTACATCAACTTAGAAGCTTCATCTGTGTCCTACTATTGTGCTTTTAGTGTCTCCGCATACCGCAGCACGCGACATAGCTTTGCAGACGATAAGTACAACCGTTTCAGAGAGAAGAGCGGCCAATGTGACGATCTGGCTTTAAGTCGATTCGATAACAAATGACGAAAACGGATGGATTTCTCAGGTTTTTACTACATATGAACACTTTTCACATTCTCCCATGCAACTCGGCTGCTAGTCCTCCTTTCATGCAGAATCATAAGGACCTAGCTCATGCCAAAGGCACCAAAGCCAGCTAAAAAGTCAATAGTCGATACGTAAATCTTGAATTGTACTACTTCTTCCTGGCTATTACATCAACTTAGAAGCTTCATCTGTGTTCTACTATGGTGCTTTTAGTGTCTACGCATACCGCAGCACGCGACATAGCTTTGCAGACGATAAGTACAACCGTTTCAGAGAGAAGAGCGGCCAATGTGACGATCTGGCTTTAAGTCGATTCCATAACAAATTACGAAAACGGACGGATTTCTCAGGTTTTTACTACATATGAACACTTTTCACATTCTCCCATGCAACTCGGCTGCTAGTCCTCCTTTCATGCAGAATCTTAAGGTCCTAGCTCATGTCCCAGTCACCAAAGCCAGCTAAAAATTCAATAACGATACCTAAAACTTGAATTGTACTACTTCTTACTGGCTATTACATCAACTTAGAAGTTTCGTCTGTGTTCTACTATGGTGCTTTTAGTGTCTCCGCATACCGCAGAACGCGACATAGCTTTGCAGACGTTAAGTACAACCGTTTCATAGAGAAGAGCGGCCAATGTGAAGATCTGGCTTTAAGTCTATTCGATAACAAATGACGAAAACGGACGGATTTCTCAGGTTTTTACTACATATGAACACTAGTCACATACTCCCATGCAACGCGGCTGCTAGTCCTCCTTTCATGCAGAATCTTAATGTCCTAGCTCATGTCCAAGGCACCAAAGATAGCTAAAAAGTCAATAATCCATAACCTAAAACTTGAATTGTACTACTTCTTACTGGCTATTACATCAACTTAGAAGCTTCATCTGTGTGTCCACTATGGTGCTTTTTGTGTCTCGGCATACCGCAGCACGCGACATAGCTTTGCAAACGATAAGTACAACCGTTTCAGAGAGAAGAGCGGCCAATGTGACGATCTGGCTTTAAGTCGATTCGGTAACAAATGACGAAAACGAACGAATTTCTCAGGTATTTACTACAGATGAACACTTTTCACATTCTCCCATGCAACTCGGCTGCTAGTCCTCCTTTCAAGCAGAATCTTAAGGACCTATCTCATGTCCAAGGCACCAAAGCCAGCTAAAAAGTCAATAATCGATACCTAAACCTTGAATTGTACTACTTCTTACTGGCTATTACGTCAACTTAGAAGCTTCATCTGTGTTCCGCTATGGTGATTTTAGTATCTCCGCATACCGCAGCATGCGACATAGCTTTGCAAACGAAAAGTACAACCGTTTCAGAGAGAAGAGCGGCCAATGTGACGATCTGGCTTTAAGTCGATTCGATAACAAATGACGAAAATGGACGGATTTCTCAGGTTTTTACTACATATGAACACTTTTCACAATCTCCCGTGCAACTCGGCTGCTAGCCCTCCTTTCATGCAGAATCTTAAGGTCCTAGCTCATGTCCAAGGCACCAAAGCCAGCTAAAAAGTCAATAATCGATACGTAAATCTTGAATTGTACTACTTCTCACTGGCTATCACATCAACTTAGGAGCTTCATCTGTGTTCTACTATGGTGCTTTTAGTGTCTCCGCATACCGCAGCACGCGACATAGCTTTCCAGACGATAAGTACAACCGTTTCAGAGAGAAGAGCGGCCAATGTGACGATCTGGCTTCAAGTTGATTCGATAACAAATGACGAAAACGGACGGATTTCTCAGGTTTTTACTACATATGAACACTTTTCACATTCTCCCATTCAACTCGGCTGCTAGTCCTCCTTTCGTGCAGAATCTTAAGGACATAGCTCATGTCCAAGGCACCAAAGCCAGCTAAAAAGTCAATAATCGATAGCTAAAACTTGAATTGTACTACTTCTTACTGGCTATTACATCAACTTAGAAGCCTCATCTGTGTTCCACTATGGTGATTTTAGTGTCTTCGCATACCGCAGCACGCGACATAGCTTTGCAGACGATAAGTACAACCGTTTCAGAGAGATGAGGGGCCAATGTGACGATCTGGCTATAAGTCGATTCGATAACAAATGACGAAAATGGACGGATATCTCAGGTTTTTACTACATATAACACTTTTCACATACTCCCGTGCAACGCGGCTGCTAGTCCTCCTTTCATGCAGAATCTTAAGGTCCTAGCTCATGTCCAAGGCACCAAAGCCAGCTAAAAAGTCAATAATCGATACCTAAAACTTGAATTGTACTACTTCTTACTGGCTATTACATCAACTTAGAAGCTTCATCAGTGTTCTACTATGGTGCTTTTAGTGTCTCCGCATACCGCAGCACGCGACATAGCTTTGCAGAAAACAAGAACAACCGTTTCAGAGGTAAGAGCGGCCAATGTGACGATCGGGCATTAAGTCGATTCGATAACAAATTACGGAAACGGACGGATTTCTCAGGTTTTTACTACATATGAACACTTTTCACATTCCCCGTGCAACTCGGCTGCAAGTCATCCTTTCATGCAGAATCTTAAGGTCCTAGCTCATGTCCAAGGCACCAAAGCCAGCTAAAAAGTCAATAATCGATAACTAAAGACTTGAATTGTACTACTTCTTACTGGCTATTACATCAACTAGGAAGCTTCATCTGTGTTCTACTATGGTGCTTTTAGTGTCTCCGTATACCGCAGCACGCGACATAGCTTTGCAGACGATAAATGTAACCGTTTCAGAAAGAAGAGCGGCCAATGTGACGATCTGGCTTTAAGTCGATTCGATAACAAATGACGAAAATGGACGGGTTCCTCAGGTTTTTACTACGTGTGAACACTTTTCACATTCCCCGTGCAACTCGGCTGCAAGTTCTCCTTTCATGCAGAATCTTAAGGTCCTAGCTCATGTCCAAGGCACCAAAGCCAGCTAAAAAGTCAATAATCGATACTTAAAACTTGAATTGTACTACCTCTTACTGGCTATTACATCAACGTAGATGCTTCATCTGTGATCCACTATGGTGCTTTTAGTGTCTCCGCATACCGCAGCATGCGACATAGCTTTGCAGACGATAAATGTAACCGTTTCAGAAAGAAGAGCGGCCAATGTGACGATCTGGCTTTAAGTCCATTCGATAACAAATGACGAAAACGGACGGATTTCTCAGGTTTTTACTACGTATGAACACTTTTCACATTCTCCCGCGCATCGCGGCTACTAGTCCCCCTTTCATGCAAAATCTTAAGTACCTAACTCATGTCCAAGGCACCAAAGAAGGGTAAAAAGTCAATAATCGATACCTAAAACTTGAATTATACTACTTCTTACTGGCTATTACATCAACTTAGAAGCTTCATCTGTGTTCTACTATGGTGCTTTTAGTGTCTCCGCATACCGCAGCACGTGGCATAGCTTTGCACACGATAAATGTAATCGTTTCAGATAGAAGAGCAGCCGATATGACGATCTGGCATTAAGTCGACTCGATAGCAAATGACATAAACGGGCGGATTTCTCGGGATTTTACTACATGTGAACATTCTTCAAATTTCCACGCGCAAAGCAGCTGCTAGACCTCCCTTCATGCAAAATCGTAAGGTCCTAGCTCATGTCCAAGGCACCAAAGACGTCTAAAAAGTCAATAATCGATAACCAAAACATGAATTAATCTTCTTCGTACTGGCTATCACATCAACTTAAAAGCTTCATCTGTGTTCTATTATGGTGGTATTAGTGTCTCCGCATACCGCAGCACGCGACGTAGCTTTGCACACGATAAATGTAACCGTTTGAGAGAGAAGAGAGGCCAATATGACGATCTGGCATTAAGTCGATTTGATAGCAAATGACGAAAACGAGCGGATTTCTCAGGTTTTCAATACATATGAATACATTTCACATTCCCCTTTGCAACGCGGCTGCTAGACCTCCCTTCATGCCAAATCTTAAGGTCCTAGCTCATGTCCAAGGCACCAAAGCCGTATAAAAAGTCAATAATCGATAACTAAAACTTGAATTGTACCTTCTAAATGGCTATCACATCAACTTAGAAGCTTCTTCCCTATTCTATTATGGTGCGTTTAGTGTCTCCGCAAACCGCTCCACGCGACATATCATTGCACACGATAAATGTAACCGTTTCAGAGAGTAGAGCGCCCAATATGACGATCTGGCATTCAGTCGATTCGATAGCAAATGACGAAAACGGGCGGATTTCTCAGGTCTTCACTATATATGAACACTTTTCTCATTCCTCCGCGCAACGCGGCTGATAGACCTCCCTTCATGGAAAATCGTAAAGTCCTAGCTCACGTCCAAGCCACCAAAGCCGTCTAAAAAGTCAGTAATCGATAACTAGAACTTGAATTGTGCCGGCCGCGGTGGTCTCGCGGTTCTAGGCGCGCAGTCCGGAACCGTGCGACTGCTACGGTCGCAGGTTCGAATCCTGCCTCGGGCATGGATGTGTGTGATGTCTTTAGGTTAGTTAGGTTTAAGTAGTTCTAAGTTCTAGGGGACTAATGACCACAGCAGTTGAGTCCCATAGTGCTCAGAGCCATTTGAACTTGAATTGTACTGCTTCGTACTGGCTATCACATCAACTTAGAAGCTTCTTCTGTGTTCTGTTATGGTGCTTTTAGTGCCTCCGCATACCGCAGCACGCGACATAGCTTAGCACGCGATAAATGTAACCGTTGCAGAAAGAAGAGCGGATAGTATGACGACCTGGCATTACGTCGATTCGATAGCAAATGACGAAAACGGGCGGATTTCTCAGGTTTTCAATACATATGAACACATTTCACATTCTCCCGGGCAACGCGGTTGCTAGACCTCCCTTCATGCAAAATCTTCAGGTCCTAGCTCATGTCCAAGGCAATAAAGCCCTCTAAAAAGTCAATAATCGATAACTAAAACTTGAATTGCACTGCTTCGTACTGGCTATAACATCAACTTAGATGCTTCTTCTGTGTTCTACTATGGTGCTTTTAGTGTCTCCGCATACCGCAGCACGCGACATAGCTTTGCACACGATAAATGTAACGGTGTCAGAGAGAAGAGCGGCCAAAATGATGATCTGGAATTATGACGATTCGATAGCAAATGACAAAAACGGGCGGATTTCTCAGGTTTTCACTGCATATGAACACATTTCACATTCCCCCCCTGCAACGCGGCTGCTAGAGCTCCCTTCATGCAAAATCTTCAGGTCCTAGCTCATGTCCAAGGCACCAAAGCCCTCTAAAAAGTCAATAATCGATAACTAAAACTTGAATTGCACTGCTTCGTACTGGCTATAACATCAACATAGATGCTTCTTCTGTGTTCTATTATGGTGCTTTTAGTGTGTCGGCATTCCGCAGCACGCGACATAGCTTTGCACACGCTAAATGTAATCGTTTCAGAGAGAATAGCGGCCGATATGCCGACCTGGCATTAAGTCGATTCGATAGGAAATGACGAAAACGGGCGGATTTTTCGGCTTTTTGCTACATATGAACACTTTTCAAATTGCCCCATGCAACGCGGCTGCTCGACCTCCCTTCATGCCAAATCTTAAGGTCCTAGCTCATGTCCAAGGCACAAAAGCCGTCTAAAAAGTCAATAATCGAGTACTAAAACTCGAATTGTACGTTCTAACTGGCTATCACATCAACTTGGAAGCTTCTTCTCTATTCTATTATGGTGCTTTTAGTGTCTCCGCAAATCGCAGCACGCGATATATCATTGCACACGATAAATGTAAACGTTTCAGAGAGAAGAGCGCCCAATATGTCGATTTGGCATTCAGTCTATTCGATAGCAAATGACGAAAACGGGTGCATTTCCCAGGTATTCACTAAATATGAACACTTTTCACATTCCTCCGCGCAACGCGGCTGCTAGACCTCCCGTCATGGAAAACCTTAAGGTCCTAGCTCATGTCCAAGCCACCAAAGCCGTCTAAAAAGTCAACTATCGATAACCAAAACATGAATTCTACTGCTTCGTACTGGGTATCACATCAACTTAAAGGCTTGATCTGTGTTCTATTATGGTGCTTTTAGTGTCTCCGCATACCGCAGCGCGCGACGTAGCTTTGCACACGATAAATGTAGTCGTTTCAGAGAGAAGAGCGTCTAATCTGACGATCTGACATATAGGCCATTCGATAGCAAATGACGAAAACGGGAGGGTTTCTCAGGTTTTCACTACATATGAACACTTTTCACATTCCCCCGAGCAACGCGGCTGCTAGACCTCCCTTCATGCAAATTCTTAAAGTCCTAGCTCATGTCCGACGCACCAATGCCGTCTAAAAAGTCAATAATCGATAACTAAAACTTGAATTTTACTGCTTCGTACTGGCTATCACATCAACTTAGAAGCTTCTTCTGTGTTCCATTATGATGCTTTTAGTGTCTCCGCATACTGCAGCACGCGACATAGCTTTGCACACGGTAAATGTAACCGTTTCAGAGAGAAGAGCGGCCAATATGACGATGTGGCGCTAAGTCGATTCGATAGCAAATGACGGAAACGGGCGGCTTTCTCAGGTTTTCTTTACATATGAAGACTTTTCACATTCCCCCGTGCAACGCGGCTGCAAGACCTCCCTTCATGCAAAATCTTAAGGCATTAGCTGATGTCCCATGCACCAAAGCCGTCTAAAAATTCAATAATCGATAACTAAAACTTGAATTGCACTGCTTCGTACTGGCTACTACATCGACTTAGAAGTATCATATTTGTATGGTGCTTTTAGTGTTTCCGCATACCACAGCACTTGACATAGCTTTGCAGCTGTTCAACATAACCGTTTCAGAGAGAAGAGCGGCCAATGTGACGAATGGCTTTAAGTCGATTCAATAACAAATGACGAAAACGGACGGATTTCTCAGGTTTTACTACATATGAACACTTTGCACATTCTCCTGTACAACGCGGCTGGTAGTACTCCTTTCATGCAAAATCTTGAGGTCCTAGTTCAAGTACAAGGCACTAAATGGGGGTAAAATTCAATAATCGGTAACTAAAACTTGAATTGTACTACTTCTCACTGGCCATTACAGCAACGTAGAAGCTTCATTTGCGTTCTACTATGGTGCTTTAAGTGTTTCCGCATACCGCAGCACTTGACATAGCTTTGCAAATGATAAATGTAACCGTTTCAGAGAGACGAAGGGCCAATGTGTCGATATGGCTTTAAGTCGATTCAATAACAAATGCCGAAATCAGACGGATTTCTCAGGTTTTTACTACATATGAAAAATTTCAAATTCTCCCGTGCAACGCGGCTGCTGGCCCTCCTTTCATGTAAAATCTTAAGGTCCTAGCTTATGTCCAAGGCACCAAAGAATGGTAAAAAGTGAAAAATCGATAGTTAAAACTTGAATTGTACTACTTCTTACTGAGTATTACATCAACGTAGAAGCTTCATGTGTTTTCTACTATGTTGCTTTTAGTGTCTCCGCATACAGCAGCACGCGACATAGCTTTTCAGGCGATAAATGTAACCGTTTCAGAGAGAAGAGCGGCCAGTGTGACGATATGGCTTTAAGTCGATTCGATAACAAATGACGAAAACGGACGGATTTCACAGGTTTTTACTACATCTGAACACTTTTCACATTCTCCCGTGCAACGCAGCTGCTATTCTTCCTTTCATGCAAAATCTTTTGGACCTAGCTCACGTCCTAGGCACCAAAGAAGGGTAAAAAGTCAATAATCGGTAACTAAAACTTGAATTGTACGACTTCTTACTGGCTATTACATCAACTTAGAAGCTTCATCTGTGTTCTACTATGGTGCTTTTAGTGTATCCGCATACCGCAGCACGCGACATAGCTTTGCAGACGATAAATGTAAGCGTTTCAGAGAGATGAGCGGCCAATGTGACGATCTGGCTTTGAGTCGATTCGATAACAAATGACGAAAGCGGACGGATTTCTCAGGTTTTTAGTACATATTAACACTTTTCACATTCTCCTGTGCAACGCGGCTGCTAGTGCTCCTCTCAAGCAAAATCTTAATGTCCTAGCTCATGTACAAGGCACCAAATGTGGGTAAAAAGTCAATAATCGGTGACTAAACTTGAATTGTACTACTTCTTACTGGCTATTACATCATCTTAGAAGCTTCATCTGTGTTCTACTATGGTGCTTTAAGTGTTTCCGCATATCGCAGCACGCGACATAGCTTTGCAGACGATATATGTAACCGTTTCAGAGAGATGAGCTTCAAATGTGACGATCTGGCTTTAAGTCGATTCGATAACAAATGACGAAAATGGACGGATTTCTCAGGTTTTTACTACATATGAACACTTTTCACACTCTCCCTTCTCCCTTGCAACGCGGCTGGTAGTCCTCCTTTCATGCAAAATCTTAAGTTCGTAGCTCAAGTGCAAGGCACCAAAGTAGGGTAAAAGGTAAATAATCGATAACTAAACCTTGAATTGTACTAAAACTTACTGGCTATTAGATCATCATAGAAGCTTCATCTGTGTTCTACTATGGCGCTTTTAGTGCCTCCACATACCGCAGCACGCGACATAGCTTTGCAGACGATAAATGTAACCGTTTCAGAGAGAAAGGCGGCTAATATTACGATCTGGCTTTAAGTCGATTCTATAACAAATGACGAAAACTTACGGATTTCTCTGGTTTATACTACATATGAACACTTTTCACATCCTCCCGTGAAACGCGGCTTCTAGTTCTCCTTTCATGCATAAACTTAAGGTCCTACCTCATGTCCAAGGCACCAAAGAAGGGTAAAGAGTCAATAATCGATATATAAAACTTGAATTGTACTACTTCTTACGTGCTATTACATCAACTTTGAAGCTTCATCTGTGTTCTACTATGGTGCTTTTAGTGTCTCTGCATACCGTAACACGCGACATAGCTTTGCAGACGATAAATGTAAGCGTTTCACAGAGAAGAGCGGCCAATGTGACGATCTGGCTTTAGGTCGATTCGATAACAAATGACGAAAGCGGACGGATTTCAAAGGTTTTTACTACATACGAACACTTTTCACATTCTCCCGTGCAACGCGGCTGCTGGTCTTCCTTTCATGCAAAATCTTTTGGACCTAGCTCACGTCCAAGGCACCAAGGAAGGGTAAATAGTCAATAATCGGTAAGTAAATCTTGAATTGTACTACTTCTTACTGGCTATTACTTCAACTTAGAAGCTTCATGCGTGATCTACTATGGTGCTTTGAGTGTCTCCACATACCGCAGCACGAGACATAGCTTTGCAGATGATAAATGCAACCGTTTCTGAGAGAAGAGCGGCCAATGTGACGATATATCTTTAAGTCGATTCGATAACAAATGAAGAAAACGGACGGATTTCTCAGGTTTTTACTACATATGAACACTTTTCACATTCTCCCGTGCAACTCGGCAGCTAGTCCTCCTATCATGTAAAAGCTTAAGCTCCTACCTCATGTCCAAGGCACCAAAGAATGGTAATATGTCAATAATCGAGAATTAAAACTTGAATTGTACTAAATCTTACTGGCAATTACATCATCATAGAAGCTTCACCTGTGTTCTACTATGGCGCTTTTAGTGCCTCCGCATACCGCAGCACGCGACATAGCTTTGCAGACGATAAGTGTAACTGTTTTAGAGAGAAGAGCGGCTAATGTTAGGATCTGGCTTTAAGTCGATTCTATAGCAAATGACGAAAACGGACGAATTTCTCTGGTTTATACTACATATGAACACTTTTCACATTCTCCCGTGCAACGCGGCTGCTGGTCCTCCTTTCATGTAAAATCCTAAGGTCAAAGCTCATGCCCAAGGCACCAAAGAATGGTAAAAAGTCAATAATCGATAACTAAAACTTGAATTGTACTACTTCTTACTGGCTATTACATCAACTTAGAAGCTTCATCTGTGTTCTACTATGGTGTTTTAGTGTCTCCGTATACCGCAGCCCGCGACATAACTTGCCGACGATAAATGTAACCGTTTCAGAGAGAAGAGCGGCCAATGTGACGATATGGCTTTAACTCGATTCGATAACAAATGACGAAAACGGACGGATTTCTCTGGTTTATACTACATATGAACACTTATCACATTCTCCCGTGCAACGCGGCTGCTAGTCCCCCCTTCTGGAAAAATCTTAAGGTACTAGCTCATGTCCAAGACACCAAAGAAGGGTAAAAATTCAATAATCGATAACTAAAGTTGAATTGTACTACTTCTTACTGGCTTTTACATCAACTTGGAAACTTCATCTGTGTTCTACCATGGTGGTTTTAGTGTCTCCGCATACCGCAGCAAGCGCCGTAGCTTTGCAGGCGATAAATGTAACAGTTTCAGAGAGAAGAGCGACCAATGTGACGATCTGGCTTTAAGTCGATTCGATAACAAATGACGAAAACGGACGGATTTCTCTGGTTTATACTACATATGAACACTTTTCACATTCTCCCGTGCAACGCGGCTGCTGGTCCTCCTTTCATGTAAAATCTTAAGGTCCTAGCTCATGTCCAAGGCACCAAAGAATGGTAAAAAGACAATAATCGATAACTAAAACTTGAATTGTACAACATCTTACGGGCTATTACATCAACTTAGAAGCTTCTTCTGTGTTCTACTATGGTGCTTTTAGTGTCTCCGCATACCGCAGCACGCGACATAGCTTTGCAGACGATAAATGTAACGGTTTCAGAGAGAAGAGAGGCCAATGTGACGATCTGGCTTTAAATCGATTCGATAACAAATGACGAAAACGGATGGATTTTTCAGTTTTTTACTACATATGAACACTTTTCACATTCGCCCGTGGAACGCGGCTGCTAGTCCTCCTTTCACGCAAAATCTTAAGGTCGTAGCTCATGCCAAAGGCATGAAAGCCGGCTAAAAAGTCAATAATCGATAACTAAAACTTGAATTGTTCTACTTCTTACTGGCTATTACATAAACTTAGAAGCTTCATCTGTGTTCTACTATGGAGCTTTTAGTGTCTCCGCATACCGCAGCACGCGATATAGCTTTGCAGTCGATAATGTAACCGTTTCAGAGAGAAGTTCGGCCAATGTGACGATGTGACATTAAGACGATTCGATAACAAATGACGAAAACGGACGGATTTCTCAGGTTTTTACTACATATGAACACTTTCCACATTCTCCCGAGCAACGCGGCTGATACTCCTCCTTTCATGCAAAATCTTAGGGTCCTAGCTCATGTTCAAGGCACAAAAGCCGGCTAAATAGTCAATAATCCATTACTAAAACTTGAATTGTACTGCTTCTTACTGGCTATTACATCAACTTAGAAGCTTCATCTGTGTTCTACTACGGTGCTTTTAGTGTCTACGCATACCGCAGCATGCGACATAGCTTTGCATACGATAATGTAACCGTTTCTGAGAGAATAGCGGCCAATGTGACGATGTGGCTTTAATCGATTCGATAACAAATGACGAAAACGGACGGATTTCTCAGGTTTTTACTACATATGAACACTTTCCACATTCTCCCGAGCAACGCGGCTGATACTCCTCCTTTCATGCAAAATCTTAGGGTCCTAGCTCATGTTCAAGGCACAAAAGCCGGCTAAATAGTCAATAATCCATTACTAAAACTTGAATTGTACTGCTTCTTACTGGCTATTACATCAACTTAGAAGCTTCATCTGTGTTCTACTACGGTGCTTTTAGTGTCTACGCATACCGCAGCATGCGACATAGCTTTGCATACGATAATGTAACCGTTTCTGAGAGAATAGCGGCCAATGTGACGATGTGGCTTTAATCGATTCGATAACAAACGACGAAAACGGACGGATTTCTCAGGTTATCACTACATATGAACACTTTTCACATTCTCCCGTGCAACTCGGTTGCTAGTCCTCCTTTCATGCAGATTCTTAAGGTCCTAGCTCATGTCCAAGGCACCAAAGCCAGCTAAAAAGTCAATAATCAATACCTAAAACTTGAATTGTACTACTTCTTACTGGCTATTACATCAACTTAGAAGCTTCATCTGTGTTCTACTATGGTGCTTTTAGTGTCTCCGCATACCGCAGCACGCGACATAGCTTTGCAGACGATAAGTACAACGGTTCCAGAGAGAAGTGCGGCCAATTTGACGATCTGGCTTTTAGTCTATTCGATAACAAATGACGAAAACGGACGGATTTCTCAGGTTTTTACTACATATGAACACTTTTCACATTCTCCCGTGCAACTCGGCTGCTAGTCCTCCTTTCATGCAGAATCTTAAGGTCCTAGCTCATGTCCAATGCACCAAAGCCAGCTATAAAGTAAATAATCAGTACCTAAAACTTGTATTGTACTACTTCTTACTGGCTATTACATCAACTTAGAAGCTTCATCTGTGTTCTACTATGGTGCTTTTAGTGTCTCCGCATACCGCAGCACGCGACATAGCTTTGCAGACGATAAGTACAACCGTTTCACAGAGAAGAGCGGCCAATGTGACGATTTGGCTTTAAGTCGATTCGATAACAAATGACGAAATCGGACGGATTTCTCAGGTGTTTACTACATATGAACACTTTTCACATTCTCCCGTGCAACTCGGCTGCTAGTCCTCCTTTCATGCAGATTCTTAAGGTCCTAGCTCATGTCCAAGGCACCAAAGCCAGCTAAAAAGTCAATAATCGATACCTAAAACTTGAATTGCACTACTTCCTACTGGCTATTACATCAACTGAGAAGTTTCATCTGTGTTCTACTATGGTGCTTTTAGTGTCTCCACATACCGCAGCACGAGACATAGCTTTGCAGACGATAAGTACAACCGTTTCAGAGAGAAGAGCGGCCAATGTGACGATTTGGCTTTAACTCGATTCGATAACAAATGTCGAAAACGGACGGATTTCTCAGGTTTTTACTACATATGAACACTTTTTACATTCTCCCGTGCAACTCGGCTGCTAGTTCTCCTTTCATGCAGAATCTTAAGGTCCTAGCTCATGTCCAAGGAACCAAAGCCTGCTAAAATGTCAATAATAAATACCTAAAACTTGAATTGTACTACTTCTTACTGGCTATTTTATCAACTTAGAAGCTTCATCTGTGTTCTACTATGGTGCTTTTAGTGTCTCCACATACCGCAGCACGCGACATAGCTTTGCAGACGATAAGTACAACCGTTTCAGAGAGAAGAGCGGCCAATGTGACGATTTGGCTTTAAGTCGAATCGATAACAAATGACGAAAACGGACGGATTTCTCAGGTTTTTACTACATATAAACACTTTTCACACTCTCCCGTGCAACTCGGCTGCTAGTCCTCCTTTCATGCAGAATCTTAAGGTCCTAGCTCATGTCCAAGGCACCAAAGCCAACTAAAAAGTCAATAATCAGTACCAAAACATAGAATTGTACTTCTTCTTACTTGCTATTACATCAACTTAGAAGCTTCATCTGTGTTCTACTATGGTGCTTTTAGTGTCTCCGCATACCGCAGCACGCGACATAGCTTTGCAGACGATAAGTACAACCGTTTCAGAGAGAAGAGCGGCCAATGTGACGATTTGGCTTTAAGTCGATTCGATAACAAATGACGAAATCGGACGGATTTCTCAGGTGTTTACTACATATGAACACTTTTCACATTCTCCCGTGCAACTCGGCTGCTAGTCCTCCTTTCATGCAGATTCTTAAGGTCCTAGCTCATGTCCAAGGCACCAAAGCCAGCTAAAAAGTCAATAATCGATACCTAAAACTTGAATTGTACTACTTCATACTGGCTATTACATCAACTTAGAAGCTTCATCTGTGTTCTACTATGGTGCTTTTAGTGTCTCCGCATACCGCAGCACGCGACATAGCTTTGCAGACGATAAGTACAACGGTTCCAGAGAGAAGAGCGGCCAATTTGACGATCTGGCTTTTAGTCGATTCGATAACAAATGACGAAAACGGACGGATTTCTCAGGTTTTTACTACATATGAACACTTTTCACATTCTCCCGTACAACTCGGCTGCTAGTCCTCCTTTCATGCAGAATCTTAAGGTCCTAGCTCATTTCCAAGGCACCAAAGCCAGCTAAGAAGTCAATAATCGATACCTAAAACTTGAATTGCACTACTTCCTACTGGCTGTTACATCAACTGAGAAGCTTCATCTGTGTTCTACTATGGTGCTTTTAGTGTCTCCACATACCGCAGCACGCGACATAGCTTTGCAGACGATAAGTACAACCAATTCAGAGAGAAGAGCGGCCAATGTGACGATTTGGCTTTAATTCGATTCGATAACAAATGTCGAAAACGGACGGATTTCGCAGGTTTTTACTACATATGAACACTTTTCACATTCTCCCGTGCAACTCGGCTGCTAGTTCTCCTTTCATGCAGAGTCTTAAGGTCCTAGCTCATGTCCAAGGAACCAAAGCCTGCTAAAATGTCAATAATCAATACCTAAAACTTGAATTGTACTACTTCTTACTGGCTATTTTATCAACTTAGAAGCTTCATCTGTGTTCTACTATGGTGCTTTTAGTGTCTCCACATACCGCAGCACGCGACATAGCTTTGCAGACGATAAGTACAACCGTTTCAGAGAGAAGAGCGGCCAATGTGACGATCTGGCTTTAAGTCGAATCGATAACAAATGACGAAAACGGACGGATTTCTCAGGTTTTTACTACATATAAACACTTTTCACACTCTCCCGTGCAACTCGGCTGCTAGTCCTCCTTTCATGCAGAATCTTAAGGTCCTAGCTCATGTCCAAGGCACCAAAGCCAACTAGAAAGTCAATAATCAGTACCAAAACATAGAATTGTACTTCTTCTTACTTGCTATTACATCAACTTAGAAGCTTCATCTGTGTTCTACTATGGTGCTTTTTGTGACTCCGCATGCCGCAGCACGCGACATAACTTTGCAGACGATAAGTACAACCGTTTCAGAGAGAAGAGCGGCCAATGTGACGATCTGGCTTTAAGTCGATTCGATAACAAATGACGAAATCGGACGGATTTCTCAGGTGTTTACTACATATGAACACTTTTCACATTCTCCCGTGCAACTCGGCTGCTAGTCCTCCTTTCATGCAGATTCTTAAGGTCCTAGCTCATGTCCAAGGAACCAAAGCCTGCTAAAATGTCAATAATCAATACCTAAAACTTGAATTGTACTACTTCTTACTGGCTATTTTATCAACTTAGAAGCTTCATCTGTGTTCTACTATGGTGCTTTTAGTGTCTCCACATACCGCAGCACGCGACATAGCTTTGCAGACGATAAGTACAACCGTTTCAGAGAGAAGAGCGGCCAATGTGACGATCTGGCTTTAAGTCGAATCGATAACAAATGACGAAAACGGACGGATTTCTCAGGTTTTTACTACATATAAACACTTTTCACACTCTCCCGTGCAACTCGGCTGCTAGTCCTCCTTTCATGCAGAATCTTAAGGTCCTAGCTCATGTCCAAGGCACCAAAGCCAACTAGAAAGTCAATAATCAGTACCAAAACATAGAATTGTACTTCTTCTTACTTGCTATTACATCAACTTAGAAGCTTCATCTGTGTTCTACTATGGTGCTTTTTGTGACTCCGCATGCCGCAGCACGCGACATAACTTTGCAGACGATAAGTACAACCGTTTCAGAGAGAAGAGCGGCCAATGTGACGATCTGGCTTTAAGTCGATTCGATAACAAATGACGAAAACGGACGGATTTCTCAGGTTTTTACTACATATGAACCCTTTTCAAATTCTCCCATGCAATTCGGCTGCTAGTTCTCCTTTCATGCAGAATCTTAAGGTCCTAGCTCATGTCCAAGGCACCAAAGCCAGCTAAAAAGTCAATAATCAGTAACTAAAACTTGAATTGTACTACTTCTTACTGGCAATTACATCATCTTAGAAGCTTCATCTGTGTTCTACTATGGTCCTTTTAGTGTCTCCGCATACCGCAGCACGCGACATAGCTTTGCAGACGATAAGTACAACCGTTTCAGAGAGAAGAGCGACCAATGTGACGATCTGGCTTTAAGTCGATTCGATAACAAATGACGATAACGGACGGATTTCTCAGGTTTTTACTACATATGAACACTTTTCACACTGTCCCGTGCAACTCGGCTGCTAGTCCTCCTTTCATGCAGAATCTCAAGGTCCTAGCTCATGTCCAAGGCACCAAAGCCAGCTAAAAAGTCAATAAACGATACCTACAACTTGAGTTGTACTACTTCTTACTGGCTATTACATCAACTTAGAAGCCTCATCTGTGTTTTACTATGGTGGTTTTAGTGTCTCCGCATACCGCAGCACACGTCATTGCTTTGCAGACGATAAGAACAACCGTTTCAGAGAGAAGAGCGGCCAATGTGAAGATCTGGCTTTAAGTCGATTCGATAACAAATGACGATAACGGGCGAATATCTAGGTTTTTACTACATATGAATACATTCCACATTCTCCCGTGCAACTCGGCTGCTAGTCCTCCTTTCATGCAGAATCTTAAGGTCCTAGCTCATGTCCAAGGCACCAAAGCCAGCCAAAAAGTCAATAATCAGTACCTTAAACTTGAATTGTACTACTTCTTACTTGCTATTACATCAACTTAGAAGCTTCATCTGTGTTCTACTATGGTGCTTTTAGTGTCTCCGCATACCGCAGCACGCGACATAGCTTTGCAGACGATAAGTACAACCGTTCCAGAGAGAAGAGCGGCCGAGTGACGATCTGGCTTTAAGTCGATTCGATAACAAATGACGAAAACGGTCGGATTTCTCAGGTTTTTACTACATATGAACACTTCTCACATTCTCCCGTGCAACTCGGCTGCTAGTCCTCCTTTCATGCAGAATCTTAAGGTCCTAGCTCATGTCCAAGGCACCAAAGCCAGCTAAAAAGTCAATAATCGATACCTAAAACTTGAATTGTACTACTTCATACTGGCTATTACATCAACTTAGAAGCTTCATCTGTGTTCTACTATGGTGCTTTTAGTGTCTCCGCATACCGCAGCACGCGACATAGCTTTGCAGACGATAAGTACAACGGTTCCAGAGAGAAGAGCGGCCAATTTGACGATCTGGCTTTTAGTCGATTCGATAACAAATGACGAAAACGGACGGATTTCTCAGGTTTTTACTACATATGAACACTTTTCACATTCTCCCGTACAACTCGGCTGCTAGTCCTCCTTTCATGCAGAATCTTAAGGTCCTAGCTCATTTTCAAGGCACCAAAGCCAGCTAAGAAGTCAATAATCGATACCTAAAACTTGAATTGCACTACTTCCTACTGGCTGTTACATCAACTGAGAAGCTTCATCTGTGTTCTACTATGGTGCTTTTAGTGTCTCCACATACCGCAGCACGCGACATAGCTTTGCAGACGATAAGTACAACCGTTTCAGAGAGAAGAGCGGCCAATGTGACGATTTGGCTTTAACTCGATTCGATAACAAATGTCGAAAACGGACGGATTTCGCAGGTTTTTACTACATATGAACACTTTTCACATTCTCCCGTGCAACTCGGCTGCTAGTTCTCCTTTCATGCAGAATCTTAAGGTCCTAGCTCATGTCCAAGGAACCAAAGCCTGCTAAAATGTCAATAATCAATACCTAAAACTTGAATTGTACTACTTCTTACTGGCTATTTTATCAACTTAGAAGCTTCATCTGTGTTCTACTATGGTGCTTTTAGTGTCTCCACATACCGCAGCACGCGACATAGCTTTGCAGACGATAAGTACAACCGTTTCAGAGAGAAGGGCGGCCAATGTGACGATCTGGCTTTAAGTCGAATCGATAACAAATGACGAAAACGGATGGATTTCTCAGGTTTTTACTACATATAAACACTTTTCACACTCTCCCGTGCAACTCGGCTGCTAGTCCTCCTTTCATGCAGAATCTTAATGTCCTAGCTCATGTCCAAGGCACCAAAGCCAACTAAAAAGTCAATAATCAGTACCAAAACATAGAATTGTACTTCTTCTTACTTGCTATTACATCAACTTAGAAGCTTCATCTGTGTTCTACTATGGTGCTTTTTGTGACTCCGCATGCCGCAGCACGCGACATAGCTTTGCAGACGATAAGTACAACCGTTTCAGAGAGAAGAGCGGCCAATGTGACGATCTGGCTTTAAGTCGATTCGATAACAAATGACGAAAACGGACGGATTTCTCAGGTTTTTACTACATATGAACACTTTTTACATTCTCCCGTGCAACTCGGCTGCTAGTCCTCCTTTAATGCAGAATCTTAAGGTCCTAGCTCATTTCCAAGGCACCAAAGCCAGCTAAAAAGTCAATAATCGATACCTAAAACTTGAATTGCACTACTTCCTACTGGCTATTACATCAACTGAGAAGCTTCATCTGTGTTCTACTATGGTGCTTTTAGTGTCTCCACATACCGCAGCACGCGACATAGCTTTGCAGACGATAAGTACAACCGTTTCAGAGAGAAGAGCGGCCAATGTGACGATTTGGCTTTAACTCGATTCGATAACAAATGTCGAAAACGGACGGATTTCGCAGGTTTTTACTACATATGAACACTTTTCACATTCTCCCGTGCAACTCGGCTGCTAGTTCTCCTTTCATGCAGAATCTTAAGGTCCTAGCTCATGTCCAAGGAACCAAAGCCTGCTAAAATGTCAATAATCAATACCTAAAACTTTAATTGTACTACTTCTTACTGGCTATTTTATCAACTTAGAAGTTTCATCTGTGTTCTACTATGGTGCTTTTAGTGTCTCCACATACCGCAGCACGCGACATAGCTTTGCAGACGATAAGTACAACCGTTTCAGAGAGAAGAGCGGCCAATGTGACGATCTGGCTTTAAGTCGAATCGATAACAAATGACGAAAACGGACGGATTTCTCAGGTTTTTACTACATATAAACACTTTTCACACTCTCCCGTGCAACTCGGCTGCTAGTCCTCCTTTCATGCAGAATCTTAAGGTCCTAGCTCATGTCCAAGGCACCAAAGCCAACTAGAAAGTCAATAATCAGTACCAAAACATAGAATTGTACTTCTTCTTACTTGCTATTACATCAACTTAGAAGCTTCATCTGTGTTCTACTATGGTGCTTTTTGTGACTCCGCATGCCGCAGCACGCGACATAGCTTTGCAGACGATAAGTACAACCGTTTCAGAGAGAAGAGCGGCCAATGTGACGATCTGGCTTTAAGTCGATTCGATAACAAATGACGAAAACGGACGGATTTCTCAGGTTTTTACTACATATGAACCCTTTTCAAATTCTCCCATGCAATTCGGCTGCTAGTTCTCCTTTCATGCAGAATCTTAAGGTCCTAGCTCATGTCCAAGGCACCAAAGCCAGCTAAAAAGTCAATAATCAATAAGTAAAACTTGAATTGTACTACTTCTTACTGGCAATTACATCATCTTAGAAGCTTCATCTGTGTTCTACTATGGTCCTTTTAGTGTCTCCGCATACCGCAGCACGCGACATAGCTTTGCAGACGATAAGTACAACCGTTTCAGAGAGAAGAGCGACCAATGTGACGATCTGGCTTTAAGTCGATTCGATAACAAATGACGATAACGGACGGATTTCTCAGGTTTTTACTACATATGAACACTTTTCACACTGTCCCGTGCAACTCAGCTGCTAGTCCTCCTTTCATGCAGAATCTCAAGGTCCTAGCTCATGTCCAAGGCACCAAAGCCAGCTAAAAAGTCAATAAACGATACCTAAAACTTGAGTTGTACTACTTCTTACTGGCTATTACATCAACTTAGAAGCTTCATCTGTGTTTTACTATGGTGGTTTTAGTGTCTCCGCATACCGCAGCACACGTCATAGCTTTGCAGACGATAAGAACAACCGTTTCAGAGAGAAGAGCGACCAATGTGACGATCTGGCTTTAAGTCGATTCGATAACAAATGACGAAAACGGACGGATTTCTCAGGTTTTCACTACATATGAACACTTTTTACATTCTCCCGTGCAACTCGGCTGCTAGTCCTCCTTTCATGCAGAATCTTAAGGTCCTAGCTCATTTCCAAGGCACCAAAGCCAGCTAAAAAGTCAATAATCGATACCTAAAACTTGAATTGCACTACTTCCTACTGGCTATTACATCAACTGAGAAGATTCATCTGTGTTCTACTATGGTGCTTTTAGTGTCTCCACATACCGCAGCACGCGACATAGCTTTGCAGACGATAAGTACAACCGTTTCAGAGAGAAGAGCGGCCAATGTGACGATTTGTCTTTAACTCGATTCGATAACAAATGTCGAAAACGGACGGATTTCGCAGGTTTTTACTACATATGAACACTTTTCACATTCTCCCGTGCAACTCGGCTGCTAGTTCTCCTTTCATGCAGAATCTTAAGGTCCTAGCTCATGTCCAAGGAACCAAAGCCTGCTAAAATGTCAATAATCAATACCTAAAACTTGAATTGTACTACTTCTTACTGGCTATTTTATCAACTTAGAAGTTTCATCTGTGTTCTACTATGGTGCTTTTAGTGTCTCCACATACCGCAGCACGCGACATAGCTTTGCAGACGATAAGTACAACCGTTTCAGAGAGAAGAGCGGCCAATGTGACGATCTGGCTTTAAGTCGATTCGATAACAAATGACGATAACGGACGGATTTCTCAGGTTTTTACTACATATGAACACTTTTCACACTGTCCCGTGCAACTCGGCTGCTAGTCCTCCTTTCATGCAGAATCTTAAGGTCCTAGCTCATGTCCAAGGCACCAAAGCCAGCCAAAAAGTCAATAATCAGTACCTAAAACTTGAATTGTACTACTTCTTACTTGCTATTACATCAACTTAGAAGCTTCATCTGTGTTCTACTATGGTGCTTTTAGTGTCTCCGCATACCGCAGCACGCGACATAGCTTTGCAGACGATAAGTACAACCGTTCCAGAGAGAAGAGCGGCCAAGTGACGATCTGGCTTTAAGTCGATTCGATAACAAATGACGAAAACGGTCGGATTTCTCAGGTTTTTACTACATATGAACACTTCTCACATTCTCCCGTGCAACTCGGCTGCTAGTCCTCCTTTCATGCAGAATCTTAAGGTCCTAGCTCATGTCCAAGGCACCAAAGCCAGCTAAAAAGTCAATAATCGATACCTAAAACTTGAATTTTACTACTTCATACTGGCTATTACATCAACTTAGAAGCTTCATCTGTGTTCTACTATGGTGCTTTTAGTGTCTCCGCATACCGCAGCACGCGACATAGCTTTGCAGACGATAAGTACAACGGTTTCAGAGAGAAGAGCGGCCAATGTGACGATCTGGCTTTAAGTCGATTCGATAACAAACGACGAAAACGAACGGATTTCTCAGGTTTTTACTACATATGAACACTTTTCACATTCTCCCATGCAACTCGGCTGCTAGTCCTCCTTTCATGCAGATTCTTAAGGTCCTAGCTCAGGTCCAAGGCACCAAAGCCAGCTAAAAAGTCAATAATCAGTACCTAAAACTTGAAATGTACTACTTCTTACTGGCTATTACATCAACTTAGAAGCTTCATCTGTGTTCTACTATGGTGCTTTTAGTGTCTCCGCATACCGCAGCACGCGACATAGCTTTGCAGACGATAAGTACAACCGTTTCAGAGAGAAGAGCGGCAAATGTGACGATCTGGCCTTAAGTCGATTCGATAACAAATGACGAAAACGGACGGATTTCTCAGGTTTTTACTACATATGAACACTTTTCACATTCTCCCGTACAACTCGGCTGCTAGTCCTCCTTTCATGCAGAATCTTAAGGTCCTAGCTCATTTTCAAGGCACCAAAGCCAGCTAAGAAGTCAATAATCGATACCTAAAACTTGAATTGCACTACTTCCTACTGGCTGTTACATCAACTGAGAAGCTTCATCTGTGTTCTACTATGGTGCTTTTAGTGTCTCCACATACCGCAGCACGCGACATAGCTTTGCAGACGATAAGTACAACCGTTTCAGAGAGAAGAGCGGCCAATGTGACGATTTGGCTTTAACTCGATTCGATAACAAATGTCGAAAACGGACGGATTTCGCAGGTTTTTACTACATATGAACACTTTTCACATTCTCCCGTGCAACTCGGCTGCTAGTTCTCCTTTCATGCAGAATCTTAAGGTCCTAGCTCATGTCCAAGGAACCAAAGCCTGCTAAAATGTCAATAATCAATACCTAAAACTTGAATTGTACTACTTCTTACTGGCTATTTTATCAACTTAGAAGCTTCATCTGTGTTCTACTATGGTGCTTTTAGTGTCTCCACATACCGCAGCACGCGACATAGCTTTGCAGACGATAAGTACAACCGTTTCAGAGAGAAGGGCGGCCAATGTGACGATCTGGCTTTAAGTCGAATCGATAACAAATGACGAAAACGGATGGATTTCTCAGGTTTTTACTACATATAAACACTTTTCACACTCTCCCGTGCAACTCGGCTGCTAGTCCTCCTTTCATGCAGAATCTTAATGTCCTAGCTCATGTCCAAGGCACCAAAGCCAACTAAAAAGTCAATAATCAGTACCAAAACATAGAATTGTACTTCTTCTTACTTGCTATTACATCAACTTAGAAGCTTCATCTGTGTTCTACTATGGTGCTTTTTGTGACTCCGCATGCCGCAGCACGCGACATAGCTTTGCAGACGATAAGTACAACCGTTTCAGAGAGAAGAGCGGCCAATGTGACGATCTGGCTTTAAGTCGATTCGATAACAAATGACGAAAACGGACGGATTTCTCAGGTTTTTACTACATATGAACACTTTTTACATTCTCCCGTGCAACTCGGCTGCTAGTCCTCCTTTAATGCAGAATCTTAAGGTCCTAGCTCATTTCCAAGGCACCAAAGCCAGCTAAAAAGTCAATAATCGATACCTAAAACTTGAATTGCACTACTTCCTACTGGCTATTACATCAACTGAGAAGCTTCATCTGTGTTCTACTATGGTGCTTTTAGTGTCTCCACATACCGCAGCACGCGACATAGCTTTGCAGACGATAAGTACAACCGTTTCAGAGAGAAGAGCGGCCAATGTGACGATTTGGCTTTAACTCGATTCGATAACAAATGTCGAAAACGGACGGATTTCGCAGGTTTTTACTACATATGAACACTTTTCACATTCTCCCGTGCAACTCGGCTGCTAGTTCTCCTTTCATGCAGAATCTTAAGGTCCTAGCTCATGTCCAAGGAACCAAAGCCTGCTAAAATGTCAATAATCAATACCTAAAACTTTAATTGTACTACTTCTTACTGGCTATTTTATCAACTTAGAAGTTTCATCTGTGTTCTACTATGGTGCTTTTAGTGTCTCCACATACCGCAGCACGCGACATAGCTTTGCAGACGATAAGTACAACCGTTTCAGAGAGAAGAGCGGCCAATGTGACGATCTGGCTTTAAGTCGAATCGATAACAAATGACGAAAACGGACGGATTTCTCAGGTTTTTACTACATATAAACACTTTTCACACTCTCCCGTGCAACTCGGCTGCTAGTCCTCCTTTCATGCAGAATCTTAAGGTCCTAGCTCATGTCCAAGGCACCAAAGCCAACTAGAAAGTCAATAATCAGTACCAAAACATAGAATTGTACTTCTTCTTACTTGCTATTACATCAACTTAGAAGCTTCATCTGTGTTCTACTATGGTGCTTTTTGTGACTCCGCATGCCGCAGCACGCGACATAGCTTTGCAGACGATAAGTACAACCGTTTCAGAGAGAAGAGCGGCCAATGTGACGATCTGGCTTTAAGTCGATTCGATAACAAATGACGAAAACGGACGGATTTCTCAGGTTTTTACTACATATGAACCCTTTTCAAATTCTCCCATGCAATTCGGCTGCTAGTTCTCCTTTCATGCAGAATCTTAAGGTCCTAGCTCATGTCCAAGGCACCAAAGCCAGCTAAAAAGTCAATAATCAATAAGTAAAACTTGAATTGTACTACTTCTTACTGGCAATTACATCATCTTAGAAGCTTCATCTGTGTTCTACTATGGTCCTTTTAGTGTCTCCGCATACCGCAGCACGCGACATAGCTTTGCAGACGATAAGTACAACCGTTTCAGAGAGAAGAGCGACCAATGTGACGATCTGGCTTTAAGTCGATTCGATAACAAATGACGATAACGGACGGATTTCTCAGGTTTTTACTACATATGAACACTTTTCACACTGTCCCGTGCAACTCAGCTGCTAGTCCTCCTTTCATGCAGAATCTCAAGGTCCTAGCTCATGTCCAAGGCACCAAAGCCAGCTAAAAAGTCAATAAACGATACCTAAAACTTGAGTTGTACTACTTCTTACTGGCTATTACATCAACTTAGAAGCTTCATCTGTGTTTTACTATGGTGGTTTTAGTGTCTCCGCATACCGCAGCACACGTCATAGCTTTGCAGACGATAAGAACAACCGTTTCAGAGAGAAGAGCGACCAATGTGACGATCTGGCTTTAAGTCGATTCGATAACAAATGACGAAAACGGACGGATTTCTCAGGTTTTCACTACATATGAACACTTTTTACATTCTCCCGTGCAACTCGGCTGCTAGTCCTCCTTTCATGCAGAATCTTAAGGTCCTAGCTCATTTCCAAGGCACCAAAGCCAGCTAAAAAGTCAATAATCGATACCTAAAACTTGAATTGCACTACTTCCTACTGGCTATTACATCAACTGAGAAGATTCATCTGTGTTCTACTATGGTGCTTTTAGTGTCTCCACATACCGCAGCACGCGACATAGCTTTGCAGACGATAAGTACAACCGTTTCAGAGAGAAGAGCGGCCAATGTGACGATTTGGCTTTAACTCGATTCGATAACAAATGTCGAAAACGGACGGATTTCGCAGGTTTTTACTACATATGAACACTTTTCACATTCTCCCGTGCAACTCGGCTGCTAGTTCTCCTTTCATGCAGAATCTTAAGGTCCTAGCTCATGTCCAAGGAACCAAAGCCTGCTAAAATGTCAATAATCAATACCTAAAACTTGAATTGTACTACTTCTTACTGGCTATTTTATCAACTTAGAAGTTTCATCTGTGTTCTACTATGGTGCTTTTAGTGTCTCCACATACCGCAGCACGCGACATAGCTTTGCAGACGATAAGTACAACCGTTTCAGAGAGAAGAGCGGCCAATGTGACGATCTGGCTTTAAGTCGAATCGATAACAAATGACGAAAACGGACGGATTTCTCAGGTTTTTACTACATATAAACACTTTTCACACTCTCCCGTGCAACTCGGCTGCTAGTCCTCCTTTCATGCAGAATCTTAAGGTCCTAGCTCATGTCCAAGGCACCAAAGCCAACTAGAAAGTCAATAATCAGTACCAAAACATAGAATTGTACTTCTTCTTACTTGCTATTACATCAACTTAGAAGCTTCATCTGTGTTCTACTATGGTGCTTTTTGTGACTCCGCATGCCGCAGCACGCGACATAGCTTTGCAGACGATAAGTACAACCGTTTCAGAGAGAAGAGCGGCCAATGTGACGATCTGGCTTTAAGTCGATTCGATAACAAATGACGAAAACGGACGGATTTCTCAGGTTTTTACTACATATGAACCCTTTTCAAATTCTCCCATGCAATTCGGCTGCTAGTTCTCCTTTCATGCAGGATCTTAAGCTCCTAGCTCATGTCCAAGGCACCAAAGCCAGCTAAAAAGTCAATAATCAATAAGTAAAACTTGAATTGTACTACTTCTTACTGGCAATTACATCATCTTAGAAGCTTCATCTGTGTTCTACTATGGTCCTTTTAGTGTCTCCGCATACCGCAGCACGCGACATAGCTTTGCAGACGATAAGTACAACCGTTTCAGAGAGAAGAGCGACCAATGTGACGATCTGGCTTTAAGTCGATTCGATAACAAATGACGATAACGGACGGATTTCTCAGGTTTTTACTACATATGAACACTTTTCACACTGTCCCGTGCAACTCGGCTGCTAGTCCTCCTTTCATGCAGAATCTTAAGGTCCTAGCTCATGTCCAAGGCACCAAAGCCAGCCAAAAAGTCAATAATCAGTACCTAAAACTTGAATTGTACTACTTCTTACTTGCTATTACATCAACTTAGAAGCTTCATCTGTGTTCTACTATGGTGCTTTTAGTGTCTCCGCATACCGCAGCACGCGACATAGCTTTGCAGACGATAAGTACAACCGTTCCAGAGAGAAGAGCGGCCAAGTGACGATCTGGCTTTAAGTCGATTCGATAACAAATGACGAAAACGGTCGGATTTCTCAGGTTTTTACTACATATGAACACTTCTCACATTCTCCCGTGCAACTCGGCTGCTAGTCCTCCTTTCATGCAGAATCTTAAGGTCCTAGCTCATGTCCAAGGCACCAAAGCCAGCTAAAAAGTCAATAATCGATACCTAAAACTTGAATTTTACTACTTCATACTGGCTATTACATCAACTTAGAAGCTTCATCTGTGTTCTACTATGGTGCTTTTAGTGTCTCCGCATACCGCAGCACGCGACATAGCTTTGCAGACGATAAGTACAACGGTTTCAGAGAGAAGAGCGGCCAATGTGACGATCTGGCTTTAAGTCGATTCGATAACAAACGACGAAAACGAACGGATTTCTCAGGTTTTTACTACATATGAACACTTTTCACATTCTCCCATGCAACTCGGCTGCTAGTCCTCCTTTCATGCAGATTCTTAAGGTCCTAGCTCAGGTCCAAGGCACCAAAGCCAGCTAAAAAGTCAATAATCAGTACCTAAAACTTGAAATGTACTACTTCTTACTGGCTATTACATCAACTTAGAAGCTTCATCTGTGTTCTACTATGGTGCTTTTAGTGTCTCCGCATACCGCAGCACGCGACATAGCTTTGCAGACGATAAGTACAACCGTTTCAGAGAGAAGAGCGGCAAATGTGACGATCTGGCCTTAAGTCGATTCGATAACAAATGACGAAAACGGACGGATTTCTCAGGTTTTTACTACATATGAACACTTTCCACACTCTCCCGTGCAACTCGGCTGCTAGTCCTCCTTTCATGCAGATTCTTAAGGTCCTAGCTCATGTCCAAGGCACCAAAGCCAGCTAAAAAGTCAATAATCGATACCTAAAACTGAATTGTACTACTTCTTAGTGGCTATTACGTCAACTTAGAATCTTCATCTGTGTTCTACTGTGGTGCTTTTAGTGTCTCCGCATACCGCAGCACGAGACATAGCTCGGCAGACAATAAGTACAACCGATTCAGAGAGAAGAGCGGCCAATGTGACGATCTGGCTTTAAGTCGATTCGATAACAAATGACGAAAACGGACGGATTTCTCAGGTTTTTACTACATATGAACACTTTTCACATTCTCCCGTGCAATTCGGCTGCTAGTCCTCCTTTCATGCAGATTCTTAAGGTCCTAGCTCATGTCCAAGGCACCAAAGCCAGCTAAAAAGTTAATAATCAATATCAAAAACTTGAATTGTACTACTTCATACTGGCTGTTACATCAACTTAGAAGCTTCATCTGTGTTCTACTGTGGTGCTTTTAGTGTCTCCGCATACCGCAGCACGCGACATAGCTTTGCAGACGATAAGTACAACCGTTTCAGAGAGAAGAGCGGCCAATGTGACGATCAGGCTTTAAGCCGATTCGATAACAAATGACGAAAACGGACGGATTTCTCAGGTTTTTACTACATATGAACACTTCTCACATTCTCCCGTGCAACTCGGCTGCTAGTCCTCCTTTCATGCAGAATCTTAAGGTCCTAGCTCATGTCCAAGGCACCAAAGCCAGCTAAAAAGTCAATAATCGATACCTAAAACTTGAATTGTACTACTTCATACTGGCTATTACATCAACTTAGAAGCTTCATCTGTGTTCTACTATGGTGCTTTTAGTGTCTCCGCATACCGCAGCACGCGACATAGCTTTGCAGACGATAAGTACAACGGTTCCAGAGAGAAGAGCGGCCAATTTGACGATCTGGCTTTTAGTCGATTCGATAACAAATGACGAAAACGGACGGATTTCTCAGGTTTTTACTACATATGAACACTTTTCACATTCTCCCGTACAACTCGGCTGCTAGTCCTCCTTTCATGCAGAATCTTAAGGTCCTAGCTCATTTCCAAGGCACCAAAGCCAGCTAAGAAGTCAATAATCGATACCTAAAACTTGAATTGCACTACTTCCTACTGGCTGTTACATCAACTGAGAAGCTTCATCTGTGTTCTACTATGGTGCTTTTAGTGTCTCCACATACCGCAGCACGCGACATAGCTTTGCAGACGATAAGTACAACCGTTTCAGAGAGAAGAGCGGCCAATGTGACGATTTGGCTTTAACTCGATTCGATAACAAATGTCGAAAACGGACGGATTTCGCAGGTTTTTACTACATATGAACACTTTTCACATTCTCCCGTGCAACTCGGCTGCTAGTTCTCCTTTCATGCAGAATCTTAAGGTCCTAGCTCATGTCCAAGGAACCAAAGCCTGCTAAAATGTCAATAATCAATACCTAAAACTTGAATTGTACTACTTCTTACTGGCTATTTTATCAACTTAGAAGCTTCATCTGTGTTCTACTATGGTGATTTTAGTGTCTCCACATACCGCAGCACGCGACATAGCTTTGCAGACGATAAGTACAACCGTTTCAGAGAGAAGAGCGGCCAATGTGACGATCTGGCTTTAAGTCGAATCGATAACAAATGACGAAAACGGATGGATTTCTCAGGTTTTTACTACATATAAACACTTTTCACACTCTCCCGTGCAACTCGGCTGCTAGTCCTCCTTTCATGCAGAATCTTAATGTCCTAGCTCATGTCCAAGGCACCAAAGCCAATTAAAAGTCAATAATCAGTACCAAAACATAGAATTGTACTTCTTCTTACTTGCTATTACATCAACTTAGAAGCTTCATCTGTGTTCTACTATGGTGCTTTTTGTGACTCCGCATGCCGCAGCACGCGACATAGCTTTGCAGACGATAAGTACAACCGTTTCAGAGAGAAGAGCGGCCAATGTGACGATCTGGCTTTAAGTCGATTCGATAACAAATGACGAAAACGGACGGATTTCTCAGGTTTTTACTACATATGAACACTTTTTACATTCTCCCGTGCAACTCGGCTGCTAGTCCTCCTTTCATGCAGAATCTTAAAGTCCTAGCTCATTTCCAAGGCACCAAAGCCAGCTAAAAAGTCAATAATCGATACCTAAAACTTGAATTGCACTATTTCCTACTGGCTATTACATCAACTGAGAAGATTCATCTGTGTTCTACTATGGTGCTTTTAGTGTCTCCACATACCGCAGCACGCGACATAGCTTTGCAGACGATAAGTACAACCGTTTCAGAGAGAAGAGCGGCCAATGTGACGATCTGGCTTTAAGTCGATTCGATAACAAATGACGAAAACGGACGGATTTCTCAGGTTTTTACTACATATGAACCCTTTTCAAATTCTCCCATGCAATTCGGCTGCTAGTTCTCCTTTCATGCAGAATCTTAAGGTCCTAGCTCATGTCCAAGGCACCAAAGCCAGCTAAAAAGTCAATAATCAATAAGTAAAACTTGAATTGTACTACTTCTTACTGGCAATTACATCATCTTAGAAGCTTCATCTGTGTTCTACTATGGTCCTTTTAGTGTCTCGGCATACCGCAGCACGCGACATAGCTTTGCAGACGATAAGTACAACCGTTTCAGAGAGAAGAGCGACCAATGTGACGATCTGGCTTTAAGTCGATTCGATAACAAATGACGATAACGGACGGATTTCTCAGGTTTTTACTACATATGAACACTTTTCACACTGTCCCGTGCAACTCAGCTGCTAGTCCTCCTTTCATGCAGAATCTCAAGGTCCTAGCTCATGTCCAAGGCACCAAAGCCAGCTAAAAAGTCAATAAACGATACCTAAAACTTGAGTTGTACTACTTCTTACTGGCTATTACATCAACTTAGAAGCTTCATCTGTGTTTTACTATGGTGGTTTTAGTGTCTCCGCATACCGCAGCACACGTCATAGCTTTGCAGACGATAAGAACAACCGTTTCAGAGAGAAGAGCGGCCAATGTGAAGATCTGGCTTTAAGTCGATTCGATAACAAATGACGAAAACGGACGGATTTCTCAGGTTTTTACTACATATGAACACTTTTTACATTCTCCCGTGCAACTCGGCTGCTAGTCCTCCTTTCATGCAGAATCTTAAGGTCCTAGCTCATTTCCAAGGCACCAAAGCCAGCTAAAAAGTCAATAATCGATACCTAAAACTTGAATTGCACTACTTCCTACTGGCTATTACATCAACTGAGAAGCTTCATCTGTGTTCTACTATGGTACTTTTAGTGTCTCCACATACCGCAGCACGCGACATAGCTTTGCAGACGATAAGTACAACCGTTTCAGAGAGAAGAGCGGCCAATGTGACGATTTGGCTTTAACTCGATTCGATAACAAATGTCGAAAACGGACGGATTTCGCAGGTTTTTACTACATATGAACACTTTTCACATTCTCCCGTGCAACTCGGCTGCTAGTTCTCCTTTCATGCAGAATCTTAAGGTCCTAGCTCATGTCCAAGGAACCAAAGCCTGCTAAAATGTCAATAATCAATACCTAAAACTTGAATTGTACTACTTCTTACTGGCTATTTTATCAACTTAGAAAATTCATCTGTGTTCTACTATGGTGCTTTTAGTGTCTCCACATACCGCAGCACGCGACATAGCTTTGCAGACGATAAGTACAACCGTTTCAGAGAGAAGAGCGGCCAATGTGACGATCTGGCTTTAAGTCGAATCGATAACAAATGACGAAAACGGACGGATTTCTCAGGTTTTTACTACATATAAACACTTTTCACACTCTCCCGTGCAACTCGGCTGCTAGTCCTCCTTTCATGCAGAATCTTAAGGTCCTAGCTCATGTCCAAGGCACCAAAGCCAACTAGAAAGTCAATAATCAGTACCAAAACATAGAATTGTACTTCTTCTTACTTGCTATTACATCAACTTAGAAGCTTCATCTGTGTTCTACTATGGTGCTTTTTGTGACTCCGCATGCCGCAGCACGCGACATAGCTTTGCAGACGATAAGTACAACCGTTTCAGAGAGAAGAGCGGCCAATGTGACGATCTGGCTTTAAGTCTATTCGATAACAAATGACGAAAACGGACGGATTTCTCAGGTTTTTACTACATATGAACCCTTTTCAAATTCTCCCATGCAATTCGGCTGCTAGTTCTCCTTTCATGCAGAATCTTAAGGTCCTAGCTCATGTCCAAGGCACCAAAGCCAGCTAAAAAGTCAATAATCAATAAGTAAAACTTGAATTGTACTACTTCTTACTGGCAATTACATCATCTTAGAAGCTTCATCTGTGTTCTACTATGGTCCTTTTAGTGTCTCCGCATACCGCAGCACGCGACATAGCTTTGCAGACGATAAGTACAACCGTTTCAGAGAGAAGAGCGACCAATGTGACGATCTGGCTTTAAGTCGATTCGATAACAAATGACGATAACGGACGGATTTCTCAGGTTTTTACTACATATGAACACTTTTCACACTGTCCCGTGCAACTCAGCTGCTAATCCTCCTTTCATGCAGAATCTCAAGGTCCTAGCTCATGTCCAAGGCACCAAAGCCAGCTAAAAAGTCAATAAACGATACCTAAAACTTGAGTTGTACTACTTCTTACTGGCTATTACATCAACTTAGAAGATTCATCTGTGTTTTACTATGGTGGTTTTAGTGTCTCCGCATACCGCAGCACACGTCATAGCTTTGCAGACGATAAGAACAACTGTTTCAGAGAGAAGAGCGGCCAATGTGAAGATCTGGCTTTAAGTCGATTCGATAACAAATGACGATAACGGGCGAATATCTAGGTTTTTACTACATATGAATACATTCCACATTCTCCCGTGCAACTCGGCTGCTAGTCCTCCTTTCATGCAGAATCTTAAGGTCCTAGCTCATGTCCAAGGCACCAAAGCCAGCCAAAAAGTCAATAATCAGTACCTAAAACTTGAATTGTACTACTTCTTACTTGCTATTACATCAACTTAGAAGCTTCATCTGTGTTCTACTATGGTGCTTTTAGTGTCTCCGCATACCGCAGCACGCGACATAGCTTTGCAGACGATAAGTACAACCGTTCCACAGAGAAGAGCGGCCAAGTGACGATCTGGCTTTAAGTCGATTCGATAACAAATGATGAAAACGGTCGGATTTCTCAGGTTTTTACTACATATGAACACTTTTCACATTCTCCCGTGCAACTCGGCTGCTAGTCCTCCTTTCATGCAGAATCTTAAGGTCCTAGCTCATGTCCAAGGCACCAAAGCCAGCTATAAAGTAAATAATCAGAACCTAAAATTTGTATTGTACTACTTCTTACTGGCTATTACATCAAATTAGAAGCTTCATCTGTGTTCTACTATGGTGCTTTTAGTGTCTCCGCATACCGCAGCACGCGACATAGCTTTGCAGACGATAAGTACAAACGTTTCAGAGAGAAGAGTGGCCAATGTGACGATCTGGCTTTAAGTCGATTCGATAACAAATAACGAAAACGGACGGATTTCTCAGGTTGTTGCTACATATGAACACTTTTCACATTCTCCCGTGCAACTCGGCTGCTAATCCTCCTTTCATGCAGATTCTTAAGGTCCTAGCTCATGTCCAAGGCATCAAAGCCAGCTTAAAAGTCAATAATCAATACCTAAAACTTGAATTGTACTACTTCTTACTGGCTATCACATCAACTTAGAAGCTTCACTGTGTCCTACTATGGTGCTTTTAGTGTCTCCGCATACCGCAGCACGCGACATAGCTTTGAGGTCGATAAGTACAACCGTTTCAGAGAGAAGAGCGGCCAATGTTTCGATCTGGCTTTAAGTCGATTCGATAACAAATGACGAAAACGGACGGAGTTCTCAGGTTTTTACTACATATGAACACCTTTCACATTTTCCCGTGCAACTCGGCTGCTAGTCCTCCTTTCATGCAGAATCTTAAGGTCCTAGCTCATGTCCAAGGCACCAAAGCCAGCTAAAAAGTCAATAATCGATACCTAAAACTGAATTGTACTACTTCTTAGTGGCTATTACGTCAACTTAGAATCTTCATCTGTGTTCTACTGTGGTGCTTTTAGTGTCTCCGCATACCGCAGCACGAGACATAGCTCGGCAGACAATAAGTACAACCGATTCAGAGAGAAGAGCGGCCAATGTGACGATCTGGCTTTAAGTCGATTCGATAACAAATGACGAAAACGGACGGATTTCTCAGGTTTTTACTACATATGAACACTTTTCACATTCTCCCGTGCAATTCGGCTGCTAGTCCTCCTTTCATGCAGATTCTTAAGGTCCTAGCTCATGTCCAAGGCACCAAAGCCAGCTAAAAAGTTAATAATCAATATCAAAAACTTGAATTGTACTACTTCTTACTGGCTGTTACATCAACTTAGAAGCTTCATCTGTGTTCTACTGTGGTGCTTTTAGTGTCTCCGCATACCGCAGCACGCGACATAGCTTTGCAGACGATAAGTACAACCGTTTCAGAGAGAAGAGCGGCCAATGTGACGATCAGGCTTTAAGCCGATTCGATAACAAATGACGAAAACGGACGGATTTCTCAGGTTTTTACTACATATGAACACTTTTCACATTCTCCCGTGCAACTCGGCTGCTAGTCCTCCTTTCATGCAGAATCTTAAGGTCCTAGCTCATGTCCAAGGCACCAAAGCCAGCTATAAAGTAAATAATCAGAACCTAAAATTTGTATTGTACTACTTCTTACTCGCTATTACATCAAATTAGAAGCTTCATCTGTGTTCTACTATGGTGCTTTTAGTGTCTCCGCATACCGCAGCACGCGACATAGCTTTGCAGACGATAAGTACAAACGTTTCAGAGAGAAGAGCGGCCAATGTGACCATCTGGCTTTAAGTCGATTCGATAACAAATGACGAAAACGGACGGATTTCTCAGGTTTTTACTACATATGAACACTTTTCACATTCTCCCGTCCAACTCGGCTGCTAATCCTCCTTTCATGCAGATTCTTAAGGTCCTAGCTCATGTCCAAGGCATCAAAGCCAGCTTAAAAGTCAATAATCAATACCTAAAACTTGAATTGTACTACTTCTTACTGGCTATTATATCAACTTAGAAGCTTCATCTGTGTTCTACTATGGTGATTTTATTGTCTCCGCATACCGCAGCACGCGACATAGCTTTGCAGACGATAAGTACAACCGTTTCAGAGAAAAGAGTGGCCAATTTGACGATCTGGTCTTTAAGTCGATTCGATAACAAATGACGAAAACGGACGGATTTCTCAGGTTTTTACTACATATGAACACTTTTCACATTCTCCCATGCAACTCGGCTGCTAGTTCTCCTTTCATGCAGAATCTTAAGGTCCTAGCTCATGTCCAAGGCACCAAAGACAGCTAAAAAGTCAATAATCGATACCTAAAACTTGAATTGTACTACTTCTTACTGGCTATTACATCAACTTCGAAGCTTCATCAGTGTTCTACTATGGTGCTTTTAGTGTCTCCGCATACCGCAGCACGCGACATAGCTTTGCAGAAAACAAGAACAACCGTTTCAGAGGTAAGAGCGGCCAATGTGACGATCGGGCTTTAAGTCGATTCGATAACAAATTACGAAAACGGACGGATTTCTCAGGTTTTTACTACATATGAACACTTTTCACATTCTCCCGTGCAACTCGGCTGCTAGTCCTCCTTTCATGCAGAATCTTAAGGTCCTAGCTCATGTCCAAGGAACCAAAGCCTGCTAAAATGTCAATAATCAATACCTAAAACTTGAATTGTACTACTTCTTACTGGCTATTTTATCAACTTAGAAGCTTCATCTGTGTTCTACTATGGTGATTTTAGTGTCTCCACATACCGCAGCACGCGACATAGCTTTGCAGACGATAAGTACAACCGTTTCAGAGAGAAGAGCGGCCAATGTGACGATCTGGCTTTAAGTCGAATCGATAACAAATGACGAAAACGGATGGATTTCTCAGGTTTTTACTACATATAAACACTTTTCACACTCTCCCGTGCAACTCGGCTGCTAGTCCTCCTTTCATGCAGAATCTTAATGTCCTAGCTCATGTCCAAGGCACCAAAGCCAACTAAAAAGTCAATAATCAGTACCAAATCATAGAATTGTACTTCTTCTTACTTGCTATTACATCAACTTAGAAGCTTCATCTGTGTTCTACTATGGTGCTTTTTGTGACTCCGCATGCCGCAGCACGCGACATAGCTTTGCAGACGATAAGTACAACCGTTTCAGAGAGAAGAGCGGCCAATGTGACGATCTGGCTTTAAGTCGATTCGATAACAAATGACGAAAACGGACGGATTTCTCAGGTTTTTACTACATATGAACACTTTTTACATTCTCCCGTGCAACTCGGCTGCTAGTCCTCCTTTCATGCAGAATCTTAAAGTCCTAGCTCATTTCCAAGGCACCAAAGCCAGCTAAAAAGTCAATAATCGATACCTAAAACTTGAATTGCACTATTTCCTACTGGCTATTACATCAACTGAGAAGATTCATCTGTGTTCTACTATGGTGCTTTTAGTGTCTCCACATACCGCAGCACGCGACATAGCTTTGCAGACGATAAGTACAACCGTTTCAGAGAGAAGAGCGGCCAATGTGACGATCTGGCTTTAAGTCGATTCGATAACAAATGACGAAAACGGACGGATTTCTCAGGTTTTTACTACATATGAACCCTTTTCAAATTCTCCCATGCAATTCGGCTGCTAGTTCTCCTTTCATGCAGAATCTTAAGGTCCTAGCTCATGTCCAAGGCACCAAAGCCAGCTAAAAAGTCAATAATCAATAAGTAAAACTTGAATTGTACTACTTCTTACTGGCAATTACATCATCTTAGAAGCTTCATCTGTGTTCTACTATGGTCCTTTTAGTGTCTCGGCATACCGCAGCACGCGACATAGCTTTGCAGACGATAAGTACAACCGTTTCAGAGAGAAGAGCGACCAATGTGACGATCTGGCTTTAAGTCGATTCGATAACAAATGACGATAACGGACGGATTTCTCAGGTTTTTACTACATATGAACACTTTTCACACTGTCCCGTGCAACTCAGCTGCTAGTCCTCCTTTCATGCAGAATCTCAAGGTCCTAGCTCATGTCCAAGGCACCAAAGCCAGCTAAAAAGTCAATAAACGATACCTAAAACTTGAGTTGTACTACTTCTTACTGGCTATTACATCAACTTAGAAGCTTCATCTGTGTTTTACTATGGTGGTTTTAGTGTCTCCGCATACCGCAGCACACGTCATAGCTTTGCAGACGATAAGAACAACCGTTTCAGAGAGAAGAGCGGCCAATGTGAAGATCTGGCTTTAAGTCGATTCGATAACAAATGACGAAAACGGACGGATTTCTCAGGTTTTTACTACATATGAACACTTTTTACATTCTCCCGTGCAACTCGGCTGCTAGTCCTCCTTTCATGCAGAATCTTAAGGTCCTAGCTCATTTCCAAGGCACCAAAGCCAGCTAAAAAGTCAATAATCGATACCTAAAACTTGAATTGCACTACTTCCTACTGGCTATTACATCAACTGAGAAGCTTCATCTGTGTTCTACTATGGTACTTTTAGTGTCTCCACATACCGCAGCACGCGACATAGCTTTGCAGACGATAAGTACAACCGTTTCAGAGAGAAGAGCGGCCAATGTGACGATTTGGCTTTAACTCGATTCGATAACAAATGTCGAAAACGGACGGATTTCGCAGGTTTTTACTACATATGAACACTTTTCACATTCTCCCGTGCAACTCGGCTGCTAGTTCTCCTTTCATGCAGAATCTTAAGGTCCTAGCTCATGTCCAAGGAACCAAAGCCTGCTAAAATGTCAATAATCAATACCTAAAACTTGAATTGTACTACTTCTTACTGGCTATTTTATCAACTTAGAAAATTCATCTGTGTTCTACTATGGTGCTTTTAGTGTCTCCACATACCGCAGCACGCGACATAGCTTTGCAGACGATAAGTACAACCGTTTCAGAGAGAAGAGCGGCCAATGTGACGATCTGGCTTTAAGTCGAATCGATAACAAATGACGAAAACGGACGGATTTCTCAGGTTTTTACTACATATAAACACTTTTCACACTCTCCCGTGCAACTCGGCTGCTAGTCCTCCTTTCATGCAGAATCTTAAGGTCCTAGCTCATGTCCAAGGCACCAAAGCCAACTAGAAAGTCAATAATCAGTACCAAAACATAGAATTGTACTTCTTCTTACTTGCTATTACATCAACTTAGAAGCTTCATCTGTGTTCTACTATGGTGCTTTTTGTGACTCCGCATGCCGCAGCACGCGACATAGCTTTGCAGACGATAAGTACAACCGTTTCAGAGAGAAGAGCGGCCAATGTGACGATCTGGCTTTAAGTCTATTCGATAACAAATGACGAAAACGGACGGATTTCTCAGGTTTTTACTACATATGAACCCTTTTCAAATTCTCCCATGCAATTCGGCTGCTAGTTCTCCTTTCATGCAGAATCTTAAGGTCCTAGCTCATGTCCAAGGCACCAAAGCCAGCTAAAAAGTCAATAATCAATAAGTAAAACTTGAATTGTACTACTTCTTACTGGCAATTACATCATCTTAGAAGCTTCATCTGTGTTCTACTATGGTCCTTTTAGTGTCTCCGCATACCGCAGCACGCGACATAGCTTTGCAGACGATAAGTACAACCGTTTCAGAGAGAAGAGCGACCAATGTGACGATCTGGCTTTAAGTCGATTCGATAACAAATGACGATAACGGACGGATTTCTCAGGTTTTTACTACATATGAACACTTTTCACACTGTCCCGTGCAACTCAGCTGCTAATCCTCCTTTCATGCAGAATCTCAAGGTCCTAGCTCATGTCCAAGGCACCAAAGCCAGCTAAAAAGTCAATAAACGATACCTAAAACTTGAGTTGTACTACTTCTTACTGGCTATTACATCAACTTAGAAGATTCATCTGTGTTTTACTATGGTGGTTTTAGTGTCTCCGCATACCGCAGCACACGTCATAGCTTTGCAGACGATAAGAACAACTGTTTCAGAGAGAAGAGCGGCCAATGTGAAGATCTGGCTTTAAGTCGATTCGATAACAAATGACGATAACGGGCGAATATCTAGGTTTTTACTACATATGAATACATTCCACATTCTCCCGTGCAACTCGGCTGCTAGTCCTCCTTTCATGCAGAATCTTAAGGTCCTAGCTCATGTCCAAGGCACCAAAGCCAGCCAAAAAGTCAATAATCAGTACCTAAAACTTGAATTGTACTACTTCTTACTTGCTATTACATCAACTTAGAAGCTTCATCTGTGTTCTACTATGGTGCTTTTAGTGTCTCCGCATACCGCAGCACGCGACATAGCTTTGCAGACGATAAGTACAACCGTTCCAGAGAGAAGAGCGGCCAAGTGACGATCTGGCTTTAAGTCGATTCGATAACAAATGATGAAAACGGTCGGATTTCTCAGGTTTTTACTACATATGAACACTTTTCACATTCTCCCGTGCAACTCGGCTGCTAGTCCTCCTTTCATGCAGAATCTTAAGGTCCTAGCTCATGTCCAAGGCACCAAAGCCAGCTATAAAGTAAATAATCAGAACCTAAAATTTGTATTGTACTACTTCTTACTGGCTATTACATCAAATTAGAAGCTTCATCTGTGTTCTACTATGGTGCTTTTAGTGTCTCCGCATACCGCAGCACGCGACATAGCTTTGCAGACGATAAGTACAAACGTTTCAGAGAGAAGAGTGGCCAATGTGACGATCTGGCTTTAAGTCGATTCGATAACAAATAACGAAAACGGACGGATTTCTCAGGTTGTTGCTACATATGAACACTTTTCACATTCTCCCGTGCAACTCGGCTGCTAATCCTCCTTTCATGCAGATTCTTAAGGTCCTAGCTCATGTCCAAGGCATCAAAGCCAGCTTAAAAGTCAATAATCAATACCTAAAACTTGAATTGTACTACTTCTTACTGGCTATCACATCAACTTAGAAGCTTCACTGTGTCCTACTATGGTGCTTTTAGTGTCTCCGCATACCGCAGCACGCGACATAGCTTTGAGGTCGATAAGTACAACCGTTTCAGAGAGAAGAGCGGCCAATGTTTCGATCTGGCTTTAAGTCGATTCGATAACAAATGACGAAAACGGACGGAGTTCTCAGGTTTTTACTACATATGAACACCTTTCACATTTTCCCGTGCAACTCGGCTGCTAGTCCTCCTTTCATGCAGAATCTTAAGGTCCTAGCTCATGTCCAAGGCACCAAAGCCAGCTAAAAAGTCAATAATCGATACCTAAAACTGAATTGTACTACTTCTTAGTGGCTATTACGTCAACTTAGAATCTTCATCTGTGTTCTACTGTGGTGCTTTTAGTGTCTCCGCATACCGCAGCACGAGACATAGCTCGGCAGACAATAAGTACAACCGATTCAGAGAGAAGAGCGGCCAATGTGACGATCTGGCTTTAAGTCGATTCGATAACAAATGACGAAAACGGACGGATTTCTCAGGTTTTTACTACATATGAACACTTTTCACATTCTCCCGTGCAATTCGGCTGCTAGTCCTCCTTTCATGCAGATTCTTAAGGTCCTAGCTCATGTCCAAGGCACCAAAGCCAGCTAAAAAGTTAATAATCAATATCAAAAACTTGAATTGTACTACTTCTTACTGGCTGTTACATCAACTTAGAAGCTTCATCTGTGTTCTACTGTGGTGCTTTTAGTGTCTCCGCATACCGCAGCACGCGACATAGCTTTGCAGACGATAAGTACAACCGTTTCAGAGAGAAGAGCGGCCAATGTGACGATCAGGCTTTAAGCCGATTCGATAACAAATGACGAAAACGGACGGATTTCTCAGGTTTTTACTACATATGAACACTTTTCACATTCTCCCGTGCAACTCGGCTGCTAGTCCTCCTTTCATGCAGAATCTTAAGGTCCTAGCTCATGTCCAAGGCACCAAAGCCAGCTATAAAGTAAATAATCAGAACCTAAAATTTGTATTGTACTACTTCTTACTCGCTATTACATCAAATTAGAAGCTTCATCTGTGTTCTACTATGGTGCTTTTAGTGTCTCCGCATACCGCAGCACGCGACATAGCTTTGCAGACGATAAGTACAAACGTTTCAGAGAGAAGAGCGGCCAATGTGACCATCTGGCTTTAAGTCGATTCGATAACAAATGACGAAAACGGACGGATTTCTCAGGTTGTTACTACATATGAACACTTTTCACATTCTCCCGTCCAACTCGGCTGCTAATCCTCCTTTCATGCAGATTCTTAAGGTCCTAGCTCATGTCCAAGGCATCAAAGCCAGCTTAAAAGTCAATAATCAATACCTAAAACTTGAATTGTACTACTTCTTACTGGCTATTATATCAACTTAGAAGCTTCATCTGTGTTCTACTATGGTGATTTTATTGTCTCCGCATACCGCAGCACGCGACATAGCTTTGCAGACGATAAGTACAACCGTTTCAGAGAAAAGAGTGGCCAATTTGACGATCTGGTCTTTAAGTCGATTCGATAACAAATGACGAAAACGGACGGATTTCTCAGGTTTTTACTGCATATGAACACTTTTCACATTCTCCCATGCAACTCGGCTGCTAGTTCTCCTTTCATGCAGAATCTTAAGGTCCTAGCTCATGTCCAAGGCACCAAAGACAGCTAAAAAGTCAATAATCGATACCTAAAACTTGAATTGTACTACTTCTTACTGGCTATTACATCAACTTCGAAGCTTCATCAGTGTTCTACTATGGTGCTTTTAGTGTCTCCGCATACCGCAGCACGCGACATAGCTTTGCAGAAAACAAGAACAACCGTTTCAGAGGTAAGAGCGGCCAATGTGACGATCGGGCTTTAAGTCGATTCGATAACAAATTACGAAAACGGACGGATTTCTCAGGTTTTTACTACATATGAACACTTTTCACATTCTCCCGTGCAACTCGGCTGCTAGTCCTCCTTTCATGCAGAATCTTAAGGTCCTAGCTCATGTCCAAGGCACCAAAGCCAGCTATAAAGTAAATAATCAGAACCTAAAATTTGTATTGTACTACTTCTTACTGGCTATTACATCAAATTAGAAGCTTCATCTGTGTTCTACTATGGTGCTTTTAGTGTCTCCGCATACCGCAGCACGCGACATAGCTTTGCAGACGATAAGTACAAACGTTTCAGAGAGAAGAGTGGCCAATGTGACGATCTGGCTTTAAGTCGATTCGATAACAAATAACGAAAACGGACGGATTTCTCAGGTTGTTGCTACATATGAACACTTTTCACATTCTCCCGTGCAACTCGGCTGCTAATCCTCCTTTCATGCAGATTCTTAAGGTCCTAGCTCATGTCCAAGGCATCAAAGCCAGCTTAAAAGTCAATAATCAATACCTAAAACTTGAATTGTACTACTTCTTACTGGCTATCACATCAACTTAGAAGCTTCACTGTGTCCTACTATGGTGCTTTTAGTGTCTCCGCATACCGCAGCACGCGACATAGCTTTGAGGTCGATAAGTACAACCGTTTCAGGGAGAAGAGCGGCCAATGTTTCGATCTGGCTTTAAGTCGATTCGATAACAAATGACGAAAACGGACGGAGTTCTCAGGTTTTTACTACATATGAACACCTTTCACATTTTCCCGTGCAACTCGGCTGCTAGTCCTCCTTTCATGCAGAATCTTAAGGTCCTAGCTCATGTCCAAGGCACCAAAGCCAGCTAAAAAGTCAATAATCGATACCTAAAACTGAATTGTACTACTTCTTAGTGGCTATTACGTCAAATTAGAATCTTCATCTGAGTTCTACTGTGGTGCTTTTAGTGTCTCCGCATACCGCAGCACGAGACATAGCTCGGCAGACAATAAGTACAACCGATTCAGAGAGAAGAGCGGCCAATGTGACGATCTGGCTTTAAGTCGATTCGATAACAAATGACGAAAACGGACGGATTTCTCAGGTTTTTACTACATATGAACACTTTTCACATTCTCCCGTGCAATTCGGCTGCTAGTCCTCCTTTCATGCAGATTCTTAAGGTCCTAGCTCATGTCCAAGGCACCAAAGCCAGCTAAAAAGTTAATAATCAATATCAAAAACTTGAATTGTACTACTTCTTACTGGCTGTTACATCAACTTAGAAGCTTCATCTGTGTTCTACTGTGGTGCTTTTAGTGTCTCCGCATACCGCAGCACGCGACATAGCTTTGCAGACGATAAGTACAACCGTTTCAGAGAGAAGAGCGGCCAATGTGACGATCAGGCTTTAAGCCGATTCGATAACAAATGACGAAAACGGACGGATTTCTCAGGTTTTTACTACATATGAACACTTTTCACATTCTCCCGTGCAACTCGGCTGCTAGTCCTCCTTTCATGCAGAATCTTAAGGTCCTAGCTCATGTCCAAGGCACCAAAGCCAGCTATAAAGTAAATAATCAGAACCTAAAATTTGTATTGTACTACTTCTTACTCGCTATTACATCAAATTAGAAGCTTCATCTGTGTTCTACTATGGTGCTTTTAGTGTCTCCGCATACCGCAGCACGCGACATAGCTTTGCAGACGATAAGTACAAACGTTTCAGAGAGAAAAGCGGCCAATGTGACGATCTGGCTTTAAGTCGATTCGATAACAAATGACGAAAACGGACGGATTTCTCAGGTTGTTACTACATATGAACACTTTTCACATTCTCCCGTGCAACTCGGCTGCTAATCCTCCTTTCATGCAGATTCTTAAGGTCCTAGCTCATGTCCAAGGCATCAAAGCCAGCTTAAAAGTCAATACTCAATACCTAAAACTTGAATTGTACTACTTCCTACTGGCTATTATATCAACTTAGAAGCTTCATCTGTGTTCTACTATGGTGATTTTATTGTCTCCGCATGCCGCAGCACGCGACATAGCTTTGCAGACGATAAGTACAACCGTTTCAGAGAAAAGAGTGGCCAATTTGACGATCTGGTCTTTAAGTCGATTCGATAACAAATGACGAAAACGGACGGATTTCTCAGGTTTTTACTACATATGAACACTTTTCACATTCTCCCATGCAACTCGGCTGCTAGTTCTCCTTTCATGCAGAATCTTAAGGTCCTAGCTCATGTCCAAGGCACCAAAGACAGCTAAAAAGTCAATAATCGATACCTAAAACTTGAATTGTACTACTTCTTACTGGCTATTACATCAACTTCGAAGCTTCATCAGTGTTCTACTATGGTGCTTTTAGTGTCTCCGCATACCGCAGCACGCGACATAGCTTTGCAGAAAACAAGAACAACCGTTTCAGAGGTAAGAGCGGCCAATGTGACGATCGGGCTTTAAGTCGATTCGATAACAAATTACGAAAACGGACGGATTTCTCAGGTTTTTACTACATATGAACACTTTTCACATTCTCCCGTGCAACTCGGCTGCTAGTCCTCCTTTCATGCAGAATCTTAAGGTCCTAGCTCATGTCCAAGGCACCAAAGCAAGTATAAAGTAAATAATCAGAACCTAAAATTTGTATTGTACTACTTCTTACTGGCTATTACATCAAATTAGAAGCTTCATCTGTGTTCTACTATGGTGCTTTTAGTGTCTCCGCATACCGCAGCACGCGACATAGCTTTGCAGACGATAAGTACAAACGTTTCAGAGAGAAGAGTGGCCAATGTGACGATCTGGCTTTAAGTCGATTCGATAACAAATAACGAAAACGGACGGATTTCTCAGGTTGTTACTACATATGAACACTTTTCACATTCTCCCGTGCAACTCGGCTGCTAATCCTCCTTTCATGCAGACTCTTAAGGTCCTAGCTCATGTCCAAGGCATCAAAGCCAGCTTAAAAGTCAATAATCAATACCTAAAACTTGAAATGTACTACTTCTTACTGGCTATCACATCAACTTAGAAGCTTCACTGTGTCCTACTATGGTGCTTTTAGTGTCTCCGCATACCGCAGCACGCGACATAGCTTTGAGGTCGATAAGTACAACCGTTTCAGAGAGAAGAGCGGCCAATGTTTCGATCTGGCTTTAAGTCGATTCGATAACAAATGACGAAAACGGACGGAGTTCTCAGGTTTTTACTACATATGAACACCTTTCACATTTTCCCGTGCAACTCGGCTGCTAGTCCTCCTTTCATGCAGAATCTTAAGGTCCTAGCTCATGTCCAAGGCACCAAAGCCAGCTAAAAAGTCAATAATCGATACCTAAAACTTGAATTGTACTACTTCTTCCTTTCTATTACATCAACTTAGAAGCTTCATCTGTGTTCTACTATGGTGCTTTTAGTGTCTCCGCATACTGCAGCACGCGACATAGCTTTGCAGAGGATAAGTACACGCGTTTCAGAGAAAAGAGGGGCCAATTTGACGATCTGGCTTTAAGTCGATTCGATAACAAATGACGAAAACGGACGGATTTCTGAGGTTTTTACTACATATGAACACTTTTCACATACTCCCGTGCAACTCGGCTGCTAGTCCTCCTTTTGATGCAGAATCTTAAGGTCCTAGCTCATGTCCAAGGCACCAAAGCCAGCTAAAAAGTCAATAATCGATACCTAAAACTTGAAGTTTACTACTTCTTACTGGCTATTATATCAACTTAGAAGCTTCATCTGTGTTCTACTATGTTGATTTTATTGTCTCCGCATACCGCAGCACGCGACATAGCTTTGAGGACGATAAGTACAACCGTTTCAGAGAGAAGAGCGGCCATTGTGACGATCTGGCTTTAAGTCGATTCGATAACAAATGACGAAAACGGACGGATTTCTCAGGTTTTTACTACATATGAACACTTTTCACATTCTCCCGTGCAACTCGGCTGCTAGTCCTCCTTTTGATGCAGAATCTTAAGGTCCTAGCTCATGTCCAAGGCACGAAAGCCAGCTAAAAAGTCAATAATCGATACCTAAAACTTGAAGTGTACTACTTCTTACTGGCTATTATATCAACTTAGAAGCTTTATCTGTGTTCTACGATGGTGATTTTATTGTCTCCGCATACCGCAGCACGCGACATAGCTTTGCAGACGATAAGTACAACTGTTTCAGAGAGAAGAGGGGCCAATTTGACGATCTGGTCTTTAAGTCGATTCGATAACAAATGACGAAAACGGACGGATTTCTCAGGTTTTTACTACATATGAACACTTTTCACATTCTCCCATGCAACTCGGCTGCTAGTTCTCCTTTCATGCAGAATCTTAAGGTCCTAGCTCATGTCCAAGGCACCAAAGACAGCTAAAAAGTCAATAATCGATACCTAAAACTTGAATTGTACTACTTCTTACTGGCTATTACATCAACTTCGAAGCATCATCAGTGTTCTACTATGGTGCTTTTAGTGTCTCCGCATACCGCAGCACGCGACATAGCTTTGCAGAAAACAAGAACAACCGTTTCAGAGGTAAGAGCGGCCAATGTGACGATCGGGCATTAAGTCGATTCGATAACAAATTACGAAAACGGACGGATTTCTCAGGTTTTTACTACATATGAACACTTTTCACATTCTCCCGTGCAACTCGGCTGCTAGTCCTCCTTTCATGCAGAATCTTAAGGTCCTAGCTCATGTCCAAGGCACCAAAGCCAGCTATAAAGTAAATAATCAGAACCTAAAATTTGTATTGTACTACTTCTTACTGCCTATTACATCAAATTAGAAGCTTCATCTGTGTTCTACTATGGTGCTTTTAGTGTCTCCGCATACCGCAGCACGCGACATAGCTTTGCAGACGATAAGTACAAACGTTTCAGAGAGAAGAGCGGCCAATGTGACGATCTGGCTTTAAGTCGATTCGATAACAAATGACGAAAACGGACGGATTTCTCAGGTTGTTACTACATATGAACACTTTTCACATTCTCCCGTGCAACTCGGCTGCTAACCCTCCTTTCATGCAGATTCTTAAGGTCCTAGCTCATGTCCAAGGCATCAAAGCCAGCTTAAAAGTCAATAATCAATACCTAAAACTTGAATTGTACTACTTCTTACTGGCTATCACATCAACTTAGAAGCTTCACTGTGTCCTACTATGGTGCTTTTAGTGTCTCCGCATACCGCAGCACGCGACATAGCTTTGAGGACGATAAGTACAACCGTTTCAGAGAGAAGAGCGGCCAATGTGACGATCTGGCTTTAAGTCGATTCGATAACAAATGACGAAAACGGACGGATTTCGCAGTTTTTTACTACATATGAACACTTTTCACATTCTCCCGTGCAACTCGGCTGCTAGTCATCCTTTCATGCAGAATCTTTAGGTTCTAGTCCATGTCCAAGGCACCAAAGCCAGCTAAGAAATCAATAATCGATACCTAAAACTTGAATTGCACTACTTCCTACTGGCTATTACATCAACTTAGAAGCTTCATCTGTGTTCTACTATGGTGCTTTTAGTGTCTCCGCATAACGCAGCACGCGACATAGCTTTGAGGACGATAAGTACAACCGTTTCAGAGAGAAGAGCGGCCAATGTGACGATCTGGCTTTAAGTCGATTCGATAACAAATGACGAAAACGGACGGATTTCTCAGGTTTTTACTACATATGAACACTTTTCACATTCTCCCGTGTAACTCGGCTGCTTGTCCTCCTTTCATGCAAATCTTAAGGTCCTAGCTCATGTCCAAGGCACCAAAGCCAGTTAAAAAAAAATAATCAGTACCTAAAACTTGAATTGTACTACTTCTTACTGGCTATTACATCAACTTAGATGCTTCATCTGTGTTCTACTATGGTGCTTTTAGTGTCTCCGCATAACGCAGCACGCTACATAGCTTTGAGGACGATAAGTACAACCGTTTCAAAGAGAAGAGCGGCCAATGTGACGATCTGGCTTTAAGTCGATTCGATAACAAATGACGAAAACGGACGGATTTCTCCGGTTTTTACTACATATGAACACTTTTCACATTTTCACGGGCAACTCGGCTGCTAGTCCTCCTTTCATGCAGAATCTTAAGGTTCTAGTCCATGTCCAAGGCACCAAAGCCAGCTAAGAAGTCAATAATCGATACCTAAAACTTGAATTGCACTACTTCTTACTGGCTATTACATTAAATTAGATGCTTGATCTGTGTTTTACTATGGTGGTTTTAGTGTCTCCGCATACCGCAGCACGCGACATAGCTTTGCAGACGATAAGTACAACCGTTTCAGAGAGAAGAGCGGCCAATGTGACGATCTGGCTTTAAGTCGATTCGATAACAAATGACGAAAACGGACGGATTACTCAGGTTTTTACTACATATGAACACTTTTCACATTGTCCCGTGCAACTCGGCTGCTAGTCCTCCTTTCATGCAGAATTTTAAGGTCCTAGCTCATGTCCAAGGCACGAAAGCCAGCTAAATAGTCAATAATCGATACCTAAAACTTGAAGTGTACTACTTCTTACTGGCTACTATATCAACTTAGGAGCTTCATCTGTGTTCTACTATGGTGATTTTATTGTCTCCGCATACCGCAGCACGCGACATAGCTTTGCAGACGATAAGTACAACCGTTTCAGAGAAAAGAGGGGCCAATTTGACGATCTGGTCTTTAAGTCGATTCGATAACAAATGACGAAAACGGACGGATTTCTCAGGTTTTTACTACATATGAACACTTTTCACATTCTCCCATGCAACTCGGCTGCTAGTTCTCCTCTCATGCAGAATCTTAAGGTCCTAGCTCATGTCCAAGGCACCAAAGACGGATAAAAAGTCAATAATCGATACCTAAAACTTGAATTGTACTACTTCTTACTGGCTATTACATCAACTTAGAAGCTTCATCAGTGTTCTACTATGGTGCTTTTAGTGTCTCCGCATACCGCAGCACGCGACATAGCTTTGCAGAAAACAAGTACAACCGTTTCAGAGGTAAGAGCGGCCAATGTGACGATCGGGCTTTAAGTCGATTCGATGACAAATTACGAAAACGGACGGATTTCTCAGGTTTCTACTACATATGAACACATTTCACATTCTCCCGTGCAACGCGGCTGCTAGTCCTCCTTTAATGCATAATCTTAAGGTCCTAGCTCATGTCCAAGGCATCAAAGCCAGCTAAAAAGTTAATAATCGATACCTAAAACTTGAATTGTACTACTTCTTACTTTCTATTACATCAACTTAGAAGCTTCATCTGTGTTCTACTATGGTGCTTTTAGTGTCTCCGCATACCGCAGCATGCGACATAGCTTTGCAGACGGTAAGTACAACCGTTTCAGAGAGAAGAGCAGCCAAGTGGCGATCTGGCTTTAAGTCGATTCGATAACAAATGACGAAAACGGACGGATTTCTCAGGTTTTTACTACATATGAACACTTTTCACATTCTCCCGTGCAACTCGGCTGCTAGTCCTCCTTTTGATGCAGAATCTTAAGGTCCTAGCTCATGTCCAAGGCACCAAAGCCAGCTAAAAAGTCCATAATCGATACCTAAAACTTGAAGTGTACTACTTCTTACTGGCTATTATATCAACTTAGAAGCTTCATCTGTGTTCTACTATGGTGATTTTATTGTCTCCGCATACCGCAGCACGCGACATAGCTTTGCAGACGATAAGTACAACCGGTTCAGAGAAAAGAGGGGCCAATTTGACGATCTGGCTTTAAGTCGATTCGATAACAAATGACGAAAACGGACGGATTTCTCAGGTTTTTACTACATATGAACACTTTTCACATTCTCCCGTGCAACTCGGCTGCTAGTCCTCCTTTCATGCAGAATCTTAAGGTCCTAGGTCACGTCCAAGGCACCGAAGCCAGCTAAAAAGTCAACAATCGATACCTAAAACTTGAATTGTACTATTTGTTACTGGCTATTACATCATCTTAGAAGCTTCATCTGTGTTCTACTATGGTGCTTTTAGTGTCTCCGAATATCGCAGTACGCGACATAGCTTTGCAGACGATAAGTACAACCGTTTCAGAGAGCAGAGCGGCCAATGTGACGATTTGGCTTTAAGTCGATTCGATAACAAATGACGAAAACGGACGGATTTCTCAGGTTTTTACTACATATGAACACTTTTCACATTCTCCCGTGCAACTCGGCTGCTAGTCCTCCTTTTGATGCAGAATCTTAAGGTCCTAGCTCATGTCCAAGGCACCAAAGCCAGCTAAAAAGTCAATAATCGATACCTAAAACTTGAAGTGTACTACTTCTTACTGGCTATTACATCAACTTAGAAGCTTCATCTGTGTTCTACTATGGTGCTTTTAGTGTCTCCGCATACCGCAGCACGTGACATAGCTTTGCAGACGATAAGTACAACCGTTTCAGAGAGATGAGCGGCCAATGTGACGATCGGGCTTTAAGTCGATTCGATAACAAATGACGAAAACGGACGGATTTCTCAGGTTTCTACCACATATGAACACATTTCACATTCTCCAGTGCAACGCGGCTGCTAGTCCTCCTTTAATGCAGAATCTTAAGGTTCTAGTCCATGTCCAAGGCACCAAAGCCAGCTAAGAAGTCAATAATCGATACCTAAAACTTGAATTGCACTACATCTTACTGGCTATTACATTAAATTAGATGCTTGATCTGTGTTTTACTATGGTGGTTTTAGTGTCTCCGCATACCGCAGCACGCGACATAGCTTTGCAGACGATAAGTACAACCGTTTCAGAGAGAAGAGCGGCCAATGTGACGATCTGGCTTTAAGTCGATTCGATAACAAATGACGAAAACGGACGGATTTCTCAGGTTTTTACTACATATGAACGCTTTTCACATTGTCCCGTGCAACTCGGCTCCTAGTCCTCCTTTCATGCAGAATCTTAAGGTTCTAGCTCATGTCCAAGGCACCAAAGCCAGCTAAAAAGTCAATAATCGATAAATAAAACTTGTATTGTACTACTTCTTACTGGCAATTACATCATCTTAGAGGCTTCATCTGTGTTCTGCTATGGTGCTTTTAGAGTCTCCGCATACCGCAGCATGCGACATAGCTTTGCAGACGAAAAGTACAACCGTTTCAGAGAGAAGAGCGGCCAATGTGACGATCTGGCTTTAAGTCGATTCGATAACAAATGACGAAATCGGACGGATTTCTCAGGTTTTTACTACATATGAAAACTTTTCACATTCTCCCGTGCAACTCGGCTGCTAGTCCTCCTTTTGATGCAGAATCTTAAGGTCCTAGCTCATGTCCAAGGCACCAAAGCCAGCTAAAAAGTCAATAATCGATACCTAAAACTTGAAGTGTACTACTTCTTACTGGCTATTATATCAACTTAGAAGCTTCATCTGTGTTCTACTAAGGTGATTTTATTGTCTCCGCATACTGCAGCACGCGACATAGCTTTGCAGACGATAAGTACAACCGTTTCAGAGAAAAGAGGGGCCAATTTGACGATCTGGCTTTAAGTCGATTCGATAACAAATGACGAAATCGGACGGATTTCTCAGGTTTTTACTACATATGAACACTTTTAACATTCTCCCGTGCAACTCGGCTGCTAGTCCTCCTTATGATGCATAATCTTAAGGTCCTAGCTCATGTCCAAGGCACCAAAGCCAGCTAAAAAGTCAATAATCGATACCTAAAACTTGAATTGTACTACTTCTTACTTTCTATTACATCAACTTAGAAGCTTCATCTGTGTTCTACTATGGTGCTTTTAGTGTCTCGGCATACTGCAGCACGCGACATAGCTTTGTAGACGATAAGTACAACCGTTTCAGAGAAAAGAGGGGCCAATTTGACGATCTGGCTTTAAGTCGATTCGATAACAAATGACGAAAACGGACGGATTTCTCAGGTTTTTACTACATATGAACACTTTTCACATTCTCCCGTGCAACTCGGCTTCTAGTCCTCCTTTTGATGCAGAATCTTAAGGTCCTAGCTCATGTCCAAGGCACCAAAGCCAGCTAAAAAGTCAATAATCGATACCTAAAACTTGAAGTGTACTACTTCTTACTGGCTATTACATCAACTTAGAAGCTTCATCTGTGTTCTACTATGGTGCTTTTAGTGTCTCCGCATACCGCAGCACGCGACATAGCTTTGCAGACGATAAGTACAACCGTTTCAGAGAGATGAGCGGCCAATGTGACGATCGGGCTTTAAGTCGATTCGATAACAAATGACGAAAACGGACGGATTTCTCAGGTTTCTACCACATATGAACACATTTCACATTCTCCAGTGCAACGCGGCTGCTAGTCCTCCTTTAATGCAGAATCTTAAGGTTCTAGTCCATGTCCAAGGCACCAAAGCCAGCTAAGAAGTCAATAATCGATACCTAAAACTTGAATTGCACTACTTCTTACTGGCTATTACATTAAATTAGATGCTTGATCTGTGTTTTACTATGGTGGTTTTAGTGTCTCCGCATACCGCAGCACGCGACATAGCTTTGCAGACGATAAGTACAACCGTTTCAGAGAGAAGAGCGGCCAATGTGACGATCTGGCTTTAAGTCGATTCGATAACAAATGACGAAAACGGACGGATTTCTCAGGTTTTTACTACATATGAACGCTTTTCACATTGTCCCGTGCAACTCGGTTCCTAGTCCTCCTTTCATGCAGAATCTTAAGGTTCTAGTTCATGTCCAAGGCACCAAAGCCAGCTAAAAAGTCAATAATCGATAAATAAAACTTGTATTGTCTACTTCTTACTGGCAATTACATCATCTTAGAGGCTTCATCTGTGTTCTGCTATGGTGCTTTTAGAGTCTCCGCATACCGCAGCATGCGACATAGCTTTGCAGACGATAAGTACAACCGTTTCAGAGAAAAGAGGGGCCAATTTGACGATCTGGCTTTAAGTCGATTCGATAACAAATGACGAAATCGGACGGATTTCTCAGGTTTTTACTACATATGAACACTTTTAACATTCTCCCGTGCAACTCGGCTGCTAGTCCTCCTTATGATGCATAATCTTAAGGTCCTAGCTCATGTCCAAGGCACCAAAGCCAGCTAAAAAGTCAATAATCGATACCTAAAACTTGAATTGTACTACTTCTTACTTTCTATTACATCAACTTAGAAGCTTCATCTGTGTTCTACTATGGTGCTTTTAGTGTCTCGGCATACTGCAGCACGCGACATAGCTTTGTAGACGATAAGTACAACCGTTTCAGAGAAAAGAGGGGCCAATTTGACGATCTGGCTTTAAGTCGATTCGATAACAAATGACGAAAACGGACGGATTTCTCAGGTTTTTACTACATATGAACACTTTTCACATTCTCCCGTGCAACTCGGCTTCTAGTCCTCCTTTTGATGCAGAATCTTAAGGTCCTAGCTCATGTCCAAGGCACCAAAGCCAGCTAAAAAGTCAATAATCGATACCTAAAACTTGAAGTGTACTACTTCTTACTGGCTATTATATCAACTTAGAAGCTTCATCTGTGTTCTACTATGTTGATTTTATTTTCTCCGCATACCGCAGCACGCGACATAGCTTTGAGGACGATAAGTACAACCGTTTCAGAGAGAAGAGCGGCCAATGTGACGATCTGGCTTTAAGTCGATTCGATAACAAATGACGAAAACGGACGGATTTCTCAGGTTTTTACTACATATGAACACTTTTCACATTCTCCCGTGCAACTCGGCTGCTAGTCCTCCTTTCATGCAGAATTTTAAGGTCCTAGCTCATGTCCAAGGCACGAAAGCCAGCTAAATAGTCAATAATCGATACCTAAAACTTGAAGTGTACTACTTCTTACTGGCTATTATATCAACTTAGGAGCTTCATCTGTGTTCTACTATGGTGATTTTATTGTCTCCGCATACCGCAGCACGCGACATAGCTTTGTAGACGATAAGTACAACCGTTTCAGAGAAAAGAGGGGCCAATTTGACGATCTGGTCTTTAAGTCGATTCGATAACAAATGACGAAAACGGACGGATTTCTCAGGTTTTTACTACATATGAACACTTTTCACATTCTCCCATGCAAATCGGCTGCTAGTTCTCCTCTCATGCAGAATCTTAAGGTCCTAGCTCATGTCCAAGGCACCAAAGACGGATAAAAAGTCAATAATCGATACCTAAAACTTGAATTGTACTACTTCTTACTGGCTATTACATCAACTTAGAAGCTTCATCAGTGTTCTACTATGGTGCTTTTAGTGTCTCCGCATACCGCAGCACGCGACATAGCTTTGCAGAAAACAAGTACAACCGTTTCAGAGGTAAGAGCGGCCAATGTGACGATCGGGCTTTAAGTCGATTCGATAACAAATTACGAAAACGGACGGATTTCTCAGGTTTCTACTACATATGAACACTTTTCACATTCTCCCGTGCAACTCGGCTGCTAGTCCTCCTTTTGATGCAGAATCTTAAGGTCCTAGCTCATGTCCAAGGCACCAAAGCCAGCTAAAAAGTCCATAATCGATACCTAAAACTTGAAGTGTACTACTTCTTACTGGCTATTATATCAACTTAGAAGCTTCATCTGTGTTCTACTATGGTGATTTTATTGTCTCCGCATACCGCAGCACGCGATATAGCTTTGCAGACGATAAGTACAACCGGTTCAGAGAAAAGAGGGGCCAATTTGACGATCTGGCTTTAAGTTGATTCGATAACAAATGCGAAAACGTACGGATTTCTCAGGTTTTTACTACATATGAACACTTTTCACATTCTCCCGTGCAACTCGGCTGCTAGTCTTCCTTTCATGCAGAATCTTAAGGTCCTAGGTCACGTCCAAGGCACCGAAGCCAGCTAAAAAGTCAACAATCGATACCTAAAACTTGAATTGTACTATTTCTTACTGGCTATTACATCATCTTAGAAGCTTCATCTGTGTTCTACTATGTTGCTTTTAGTGTCTCCGAATACCGCAGTACGCGACATAGCTTTGCAGACGATAAGTACAACCGTTTCAGAGAGAAGAGCGGCCAATGTGACGATTTGGCTTTAAGTCGATTAGATAACAAATGACGAAAACGGACGGATTTCTCAGGTTTTTACTACATATGAACACTTTTCACATTCTCCCGTGCAACTCGGATGCTAGTCCTCCTTTTGATGCAGGATCTTAAGGTCCTAGCTCATGTCCAAGGCACCAAAGCCAGCTAAAAAGTCAATAATCGATACCTAAAACTTGAAGTGTACTACTTCTTACTGGCTATTACATCATCTTAGAAGCTTCATCTGTGTTCTACTATGGTGCTTTTAGTGTCTCCGCATACCGCAGCACGCGACATAGCTTTGCAGACGATAAGTACAACCGTTTCAGAGAGATGAGCGGCCAATGTGACGATCGGGCTTTAAGTCGATTCGATAACAAATGACGAAAACGGACGGATTTCTCAGGTTTCTACCACATATGAACACATTTCACATTCTCCAGTGCAACGCGGCTGCTAGTCCTCCTTTAATGCAGAATCTTAAGGTCCCAGCTCATGTCCAGAGCACCAAAGCCAGCTAAAAAGTCAATAATCGATACCTAGAACTTCAATTGTACTACTTCTTACTGGCTATTACATCAACTTAGAAGCTTCATCTGTGTTCTACTATGGTGCTTTTAGTGTCTCCGCATACCGCAGCACGCGACATAGCTTTGAGGACGATAAGTACAACCGTTTCAGAGGGAGAAGCGGCCAATGTGACGTTCTGGCATTAAGTCGATTCAAAAACAAATGACGAAAACGGACGGATTTCTCAGGTTTTTACTACATATGAACACTTTTCACATTCTCCCGTGCAACTCGGCTGCTAGTCCTCCTTTAATGCAGAATCTTAGGGTCCTAGCTCATGTCCAGATGACCAAAGCCAGCTAAAAAGTCAATAATCGATACCTAAAACTTGAATTGTACTACTTCTTACTGGCTATTACATCATATTAGAAGCTTCATCTGTGTTCTACTATGGTGCTTTTAGTGTCTCCGAAAACCGCAGTACGCGACATAGCTTTGCAGACGATAAGTACAACCGTTTCAGAGAGCAGAGCGGCCAATGTGACGATTTGGCTTTAAGTCGATTCGATAACAAATGACGAAAACGGACGGATTTCTCAGGTTTTTACTACACATGAACACTTTTCACATTCTCCCGTGCAACTCGGCTGCTAGTCCTCCTTATGATGCAGAATCTTAAGGTCCTAGCTCATGTCCAAGGCACCAAAGCCAGCTAAAAAGTCAATAATCGATACCTAAAACTTGAAGTGTACTACTTCTTACTGGCTATTACATCAACTTAGAAGCTTCATCTGTGTTCTACTATGGTGCTTTTAGTGTTTCCGCACACCGCAGCACGCGACATAGCTATGCAGACGATAAGTACAACCGTTTCAGAGAGAAGTGCGGCCAATGTGACGATCGGGCTTTAAGTCGATTCGATAACAAATGACGAAAATGGACGGATTTCTCAGGTTTCTACTACATATGAACACATTTCACATTCTCCCGTGCAACGCGGCTGCTAGTCCTCCTTTAATGCAGAATCTTAAGGTCCTAGCTCATGTCCAAGGCACCAAAGCCAGCTAAAAAGTCAATAATCGATACCTAAAATTTTAAGTGTACTACTTCTTACTGGCTATTATATCAACTTAGAAGCTTCATCTGTGTTCTACTATGGTGATTTTATTGTCTCCGCATACCGCAGCACGCGACATAGCTTTGCAGACGATAAGTACAACCGTATCAGAGAAAAGAGGGGCCAATTTGACGTTCTGGCATTAAGTCGATTCAAAAACAAATGACGAAAACGGACGGATTTCTCAGGTTTTTACTACATATGAACACTTTTCACATTCTCCCGTGCAACTCGGCTGCTAGTCCTCCTTTCATGCAGAAACTTAAGGTCCTAGCTCATGTCCAGATGACCAAAGCCAGCTAAAAAGTCAATAATCGATACCTAAAACTTGAATTGTACTACTTCTTACTGGCTATTACATCATATTAGAAGCTTCATCTGTGTTCTACTATGGTGCTTTTAGTGTCTCCGAAAACCGCAGTACGCGACATAGCTTTGCAGACGATAAGTACAACCGTTTCAGAAAGCAGAGCGGCCAATGTGACGATTTGGCTTTAAGTCGATTCGATAACAAATGACGAAAACGGACGGATTTCTCAGGTTTTTACTACACATGAACACTTTTCACATTCTCCCGTGCAACTCGGCTGCTAGTCCTCCTTATGATGCAGAATCTTAAGGTCCTAGCTCATGTCCAAGGCACCAAAGCCAGCTAAAAAGTCAATAATCGATACCTAAAACTTGAAGTGTACTACTTCTTACTGGCTATTACATCAACTTAGAAGCTTCATCTGTGTTCTACTATGGTGCTTTTAGTGTTTCCGCACACCGCAGCACGCGACATAGCTTTGCAGACGATAAGTACAACCGTTTCAGAGAGATGAGCGGCCAATGTGACGATCGGGCTTTAAGTCGATTCGATAACAAATGACGAAAACGGACGGATTTCTCAGGTTTCTACCACATATGAACACATTTCACATTCTCCAGTGCAACGCGGCTGCTAGTCCTCCTTTAATGCAGAATCTTAAGGTTCTAGTCCATGTCCAAGGCACCAAAGCCAGCTAAGAAGTCAATAATCGATACCTAAAACTTGAATTGCACTACTTCTTACTGGCTATTACATTAAATTAGATGCTTGATCTGTGTTTTACTATGGTGGTTTTAGTGTCTCCGCATACCGCAGCACGCGACATAGCTTTGCAGACGATAAGTACAACCGTTTCAGAGAGAAGAGCGGCCAATGTGACGATCTGGCTTTAAGTCGATTCGATAACAAATGACGAAAACGGACGGATTTCTCAGGTTTTTACTACATATGAACGCTTTTCACATTGTCCCGTGCAACTCGGTTCCTAGTCCTCCTTTCATGCAGAATCTTAAGGTTCTAGCTCATGTCCAAGGCACCAAAGCCAGCTAAAAAGTCAATAATCGATAAATAAAACTTGTATTGTACTACTTCTTACTGGCAATTACATCATCTTAGAGGCTTCATCTGTGTTCTGCTATGGTGCTTTTAGAGTCTCCGCATACCGCAGCATGCGACATAGCTTTGCAGACGATAAGTACAACCGTTTCAGAGAAAAGAGGGGCCAATTTGACGATCTGGCTTTAAGTCGATTCGATAACAAATGACGAAAACGGACGGATTTCTCAGGTTTTTACTATATATGAACACTTTTCACATTCTCCCGTGCAACTCGGCTGCTAGTCCTCCTTTCATGCAGAATTTTAAGGTCCTAGCTCATGTCCAAGGCACGAAAGCCAGCTAAATAGTCAATAATCGATACCTAAAACTTGAAGTGTACTACTTCTTACTGGCTATTATATCAACTTAGGAGCTTCATCTGTGTTCTACTATGGTGATTTTATTGTCTCCGCATACCGCAGCACGCGACATAGCTTTGCAGACGATAAGTACAACCGTTTCAGAGAAAAGAGGGGCCAATTTGACGATCTGGTCTTTAAGTCGATTCGATAACAAATGACGAAAACGGACGGATTTCTCAGGTTTTTACTACATATGAACACTTTTCACATTCTCCCATGCAACTCGGCTGCTAGTTCTCCTCTCATGCAGAATCTTAAGGTCCTAGCTCATGTCCAAGGCACCAAAGACGGATAAAAAGTCAATAATCGATACCTAAAACTTGAATTGTACTACTTCTTACTGGCTATTACATCAACTTAGAAGCTTCATCAGTGTTCTACTATGGTGCTTTTAGTGTCTCCGCATACCGCAGCACGCGACATAGCTTTGCAGAAAACAAGTACAACCGTTTCAGAGGTAAGAGCGGCCAATGTGACGATCGGGCTTTAAGTCGATTCGATAACAAATTACGAAAACGGACGGATTTCTCAGGTTTCTACTACATATGAACACTTTTCACATTCTCCCGTGCAACTCGGCTGCTAGTCCTCCTTTTGATGCAGAATCTTAAGGTCCTAGCTCATGTCCAAGGCACCAAAGCCAGCTAAAAAGTCCATAATCGATACCTAAAACTTGAAGTGTACTACTTCTTACTGGCTATTATATCAACTTAGAAGCTTCATCTGTGTTCTACTATGGTGATTTTATTGTCTCCGCATACCGCAGCACGCGACATAGCTTTGCAGACGATAAGTACAACCGGTTCAGAGAAAAGAGGGGCCAATTTGACGATCTGGCTTTAAGTTGATTCGATAACAAATGCGAAAACGTACGGATTTCTCAGGTTTTTACTACATATGAACACTTTTCACATTCTCCCGTGCAACTCGGCTGCTAGTCTTCCTTTCATGCAGAATCTTAAGGTCCTAGGTCACGTCCAAGGCACCGAAGCCAGCTAAAAAGTCAACAATCGATACCTAAAACTTGAATTGTACTATTTCTTACTGGCTATTACATCATCTTAGAAGCTTCATCTGTGTTCTACTATGTTGCTTTTAGTGTCTCCGAATACCGCAGTACGCGACATAGCTTTGCAGACGATAAGTACAACCGTTTCAGAGAGAAGAGCGGCCAATGTGACGATTTGGCTTTAAGTCGATTAGATAACAAATGACGAAAACGGACGGATTTCTCAGGTTTTTACTACATATGAACACTTTTCACATTCTCCCGTGCAACTCGGATGCTAGTCCTCCTTTTGATGCAGGATCTTAAGGTCCTAGCTCATGTCCAAGGCACCAAAGCCAGCTAAAAAGTCAATAATCGATACCTAAAACTTGAAGTGTACTACTTCTTACTGGCTATTACATCATCTTAGAAGCTTCATCTGTGTTCTACTATGGTGCTTTTAGTGTCTCCGCATACCGCAGCACGCGACATAGCTTTGCAGACGATAAGTACAACCGTTTCAGAGAGATGAGCGGCCAATGTGACGATCGGGCTTTAAGTCGATTCGATAACAAATGACGAAAACGGACGGATTTCTCAGGTTTCTACCACATATGAACACATTTCACATTCTCCAGTGCAACGCGGCTGCTAGTCCTCCTTTAATGCAGAATCTTAAGGTCCCAGCTCATGTCCAGAGCACCAAAGCCAGCTAAAAAGTCAATAATCGATACCTAGAACTTGAATTGTACTACTTCTTACTGGCTATTACATCAACTTAGAAGCTTCATCTGTGTTCTACTATGGTGCTTTTAGTGTCTCCGCATACCGCAGCACGCGACATAGCTTTGAGGACGATAAGTACAACCGTTTCAGAGGGAGAAGCGGCCAATGTGACGTTCTGGCATTAAGTCGATTCAAAAACAAATGACGAAAACGGACGGATTTCTCAGGTTTTTACTACATATGAACACTTTTCACATTCTCCCGTGCAACTCGGCTGCTAGTCCTCCTTTCATGCAGAATCTTAAGGTCCTAGCTCATGTCCAGATGACCAAAGCCAGCTAAAAAGTCAATAATCGATACCTAAAACTTGAATTGTACTACTTCTTACTGGCTATTACATCATATTAGAAGCTTCATCTGTGTTCTACTATGGTGCTTTTAGTGTCTCCGAAAACCGCAGTACGCGACATAGCTTTGCAGACGATAAGTACAACCGTTTCAGAGAGCAGAGCGGCCAATGTGACGATTTGGCTTTAAGTCGATTCGATAACAAATGACGAAAACGGACGGATTTCTCAGGTTTTTACTACACATGAACACTTTTCACATTCTCCCGTGCAACTCGGCTGCTAGTCCTCCTTATGATGCAGAATCTTAAGGTCCTAGCTCATGTCCAAGGCACCAAAGCCAGCTAAAAAGTCAATAATCGATACCTAAAACTTGAAGTGTACTACTTCTTACTGGCTATTACATCAACTTAGAAGCTTCATCTGTGTTCTACTATGGTGCTTTTAGTGTTTCCGCACACCGCAGCACGCGACATAGCTATGCAGACGATAAGTACAACCGTTTCAGAGAGAAGTGCGGCCAATGTGACGATCGGGCTTTAAGTCGATTCGATAACAAATGACGAAAATGGACGGATTTCTCAGGTTTCTACTACATATGAACACATTTCACATTCTCCCGTGCAACGCGGCTGCTAGTCCTCCTTTAATGCAGAATCTTAAGGTCCTAGCTCATGTCCAAGGCACCAAAGCCAGCTAAAAAGTCAATAATCGATACCTAAAATTTTAAGTGTACTACTTCTTACTGGCTATTATATCAACTTAGAAGCTTCATCTGTGTTCTACTATGGTGATTTTATTGTCTCCGCATACCGCAGCACGCGACATAGCTTTGCAGACGATAAGTACAACCGTTTCAGAGAAAAGAGGGGCCAATTTGACGATCTGGCTTTAAGTCGATTCGATAACAAATGACGAAAACGGACGGATTTCTCAGGTTTTTACTACATATGAATACTTTTCACATTCTCCCGTGCAACTCGGCTGCTAGTCCTCCTTTTGATGCAGAATCTTAAGGTCCTAGCTCATGTCCAGATCACCAAAGCCAGCTAAAAAGTCAATAATCGATACCTAAAACTTGAATTGGACTACTTCTTACTGGCTATTACATCAACTTAGAAGCTTCATCTGTGTTCTACTATGGTGATTTTATTGTCTCCGCATACCGCAGCACGCGACATAGCTTTGAGGACGATAAGTACAACCGTTTCAGAGAGAGGAGCGGCCAATGTGACGTTCTGGCATTAAGTCGATTCGATAACAAATGACGAAAACGGACGGATTTCTCAGGTTTTTACTACATATGAACACTTTTCACATTCTCCCGTGCAACTCGGCTGCTAGTCCTCCTTTCATGCAGAATCTTAAGGTCCTAGCTCATGTCCAGATCACCAAAGCCAGCTAAAAAGTCAATAATCGATACCTAAAACTTGAATTGTACTACTTCTTACTGGCCATTACATCATATTCGAAGCTTCATCTGTGTTCTACTATGGTGCTTTTAGTGTCTCCGAATACCGCAGTACGCGACATAGCTTTGCAGACGATAAGTACAACCGTTTCAGAGAGCAGAGCGGCCAATGTGACGATTTGGCTTTAAGTCGATTCGATAACAAATGACGAAAACGGACGGATTTCTCAGGTTTTTACTACATATGAACACTTTTCACATTCTCCCGTGCAACTCGGCTGCTAGTCCTCCTTTTGATGCAGAATCTTAAGGTCCTAGCTCATGTCCAAGGCACCAAAGCCAGCTAAAAAGTCAATAATCGATACCTAAAACTTGAAGTGTACTACTTCTTACTGGCTATTACATCAACTTAGAAGCTTCATCTGTGTTCTACTATGGTGCTTTTAGTGTCTCCGCACACCGCAGCACGCGACATACCTATGCAGACGATAAGTACAACCGTTTCAGAGAGAAGAGCGGCCAATGTGACGATCGGGCTTTAAGTCGATTCGATATCAAATGACGAAAATGGACGGATTTCTCAGGTTTTTACTACATATGAACACATTTCACATTCTCCCGTGCAACTCGGCTGCTAGTCCTCCTTTAATGCAGAATCTTAAGGTCCTATCTCATGTCCAAGGCACCAAAGCCAGCTAAAAAGTCAATAATCGATACCTAAAACTTGAAGTGTACTACTTCTTACTGGTTATTACATCATCTTAGAAGCTTCATCTGTGTTCTACTATGGTGATTTTATTGTCTCCGCATACCGCAGCACGCGACATAGCTTTGCAGACGATAAGTACAACCGTTTCAGAGAGAAGAGCGGTCAATGTGACGATCGGGCTTTAAGTCGATTCGATAACAAATGACGAAAACGGACGTATTTCTCAGGTTTCTACTACATATGAACACATTTCACATTCTCCCGTGCAACGCGGCTGCTAGTCCTCCTTTAATGCAGAATCTTAAGGTCCTAGCTCATGTCCAGATCACCAAAACCAGCTAAAAAGTCAATAATCGATACCTAGAACTTGAATTGTACTACTTCTTACTGGCTATTACATCAACTTAGAAGCTTCATCTGTGTTCTACTATGGTGCTTTTAGTGTCCCCGCTTACCGCAGCACGCGACATAGCTTTGAGGACGATAAGTACAACCGTTTCAGTTAGAGGAGCGGCCAATGTGACGTTCTGGCATTAAGTCGATTCGATAACAAATGACGAAAACGGACGGATTTCTAAGGTTTTTACTACATATGAACACTTTTCACATTCTCCCGTGCAACTCGGCTGCTAGTCCTCCTTCATGCAGAATCTTAAGGTCCTAGCTCATGTCCAGATCACCAAAGCCAGCTAAAAAGTCAATAATCGATACCTAGAACTTGAATTGTACTACTTCTTACTGGCTATTACATCATATTAGAAGCTTCATCTGTGTTCTACTATGGTGCTTTTAGTGTCTCCGCATACCGCAGCACGCGACATAGCTTTCCAGACGATAAGTACAACCGTTTCAGAGAGAAGAGCGGCCAATGTGACGATCTGGCTTTAAGTCGATTCGATAACAAATGACGAAAACGGACGGATTTCTCAGGTTTTTACTACATATGAACACTTTTCACATTCTCCCGTGCAACTCGGCTGCTAGTCCTCCTTTTGATGCAGAATCGTAAGGTCCTAGCTCATGTCCAAGGCACCAAAGCCAGCTAAAAAGTCAATAATCGATACCTAAAACTTTAAGTGTACTACTTCTTACTGGCTATTATATCAACTTAGAAGCTTCATCTGTGTTCTACTATGGTGATTTTATTGTCCCCGCATACCGCAGCACGCGACATAGCTTTGCAGACGATAAGTACAACCGTTTCAGAGAAAAGAGGGGCCTATTTGACGATCTGGCTTTAAGTCGATTCGATAACAAATGACGAAAACGGACAGATTTCTAAGGTTTTTACTACATATGAACACTTTTCACATTCTCCCGTGCAACTCGGCTGCTAGTCCTCCTTTTGATGCAGAATCTTAAGGTCCTAGCTCATGTCCAAGGCTCCAAAGCCAGCTAAAAAGTCAATAATCGATACCTAAAACTTGTATTGTACTACTTCTTACTGGCTATTATATCAACTTAGAAGCTTCATCTGTGTTCTACTATGGTGATTTTATTGTCTCCGCATACCGCAGCACGCGACATAGCTTTGCAGACGATAAGTACAACCGTTTCAGAGAGAAGAGCGGCCAATGTGACGATCTGGCTTTAAGTCGATTCGATAACAAATGACGAAAACGGACGGATTTCTCAGGTTTCTACTACATATGAACACTTTTCACATTCTCCCGTGCAACTCGGCTGCTAGTCCTCCTTTTGATGCAGAATCTTAAGGTCCTAGCTCATGTCCAGATCACCAAAGCCAGCTAAAAAGTCAATAATCGATACCTAAAACTTGAAGTGTACTACTTCTTACTGGCTATTATATCAACTTAGAAGCTTCATCTGTGTTCTACTATGGTGATTTTATTGTCTCCGCATACCACAGCACGCGACATAGCTTTGAGGACGATAAGTACAACCGTTTCAGTTAGAGGAGCGGCCAATGTGACGTTCTGGCATTAAGTCGATTCGATAACAAATGACGAAAACGGACGGATTTCTCAGGTTTTTACTACATATGAACACTTTTCACATTCTCCCGTGCAACTCGGCTGCTAGTCCTCCTTTTGATGCAGAATCTTAAGGTCCTAGCTCATGTCCAGATCACCAAAGCCAGCTAAAAAGTCAATAATCGATACCTAAAACTTGAATTGTACTACTTCTTACTGGCTATTACATCATCTTAGAAGCTCCATCTGTGTTCTACTATGGTGATTTTATTGTCTCCGCATACCGCAGCACGCGACATAGCTTTGCAGATGATAAGTACAACCGTGTCAGAGAGAAGAGCGGCCAATGTGACGATCGGGCTTTAAGTCGATTCGATAACACATGACGAAAACGGACGGATTTCTCAGGTTTCTACTACATATGATCACATTTCACATTCTCCCGTGCAACTCGGCTGCTAGTCCCCCTTTAATGCAGAATCTTAAGGTCCTAGCTCATGTCCAAGGCACCAAAGCCAGCTAAAAAGTCAATAATCGATACCTAAAACTTGAATTGTACTACTTCTTACTGGCTATTACATCAACTTAGAAGCTTCATCTGTGTTCTACTATGGTGCTTTTAGTGTCTCCGCATACCGCAGCACGCGACATAGCTTTGAGGACGATAAGTACAACCGTTTCAGAGATAGGAGCGGCCAATGTGACGTTCTGGCATTAAGTCGATTCGATAACAAATGACGAAAACGGACGGATTTCTCAGGTTTTTACTACATATGAACACTTTTCACATTCTCCCGTGCAACTCGGCTGCTAGTCCTCCTTTCATGCAGAATCTTAAGGTCCTAGCTCATGTCCAGATCACCAAAGCCAGCTAAAAAGTCAATAATCGATACCTAAAACATGAAGTGTACTACTTCTTACTGGCTATTATATCAACTTAGAAGCTTCATCTGTGTTCTACTATGGTGATTTTATTGTCTCCGCATACCGCAGCACGCGACATAGCTTTGCAGACAATAAGTACAACCGTTTCAGAGATAAGATGGGCCAATTTGACGATCTGGCTTTAAGTCGATTCGATAACAAATTACGAAAACGGACGGATTTCTCAGGTTTTTACTACATATGAACACTTTTCACATTCTCCCGTGCAACTCGGCTGCTAGTCCTCCTTTTGATGCAGAATCTTAAGGTCCTAGCTCATGTCCAGATCACCAAAGCCAGCTAAAAAGTCAATAATCGATACCTAAAACTTGAAGTGTACTACTTCTTACTGGCTATTATATCAACTTAGAAGCTTCATCTGTGTTCTACTATGGTGATTTTATTGTCTCCGCATACCACAGCACGCGACATAGCTTTGCAGACGATAAGTACAACCGTTTCAGAGAGAAGAGCGGCCAATGTGACGATCGGGCTTTAAGTCGATTCGATAACAAATGACGAAAACGGACGGATTTCTCAGGTTTCTACCACATATGAACACATTTCACATTCTCCAGTGCAACGCGGCTGCTAGTCCTCCTTTAATGCAGAATCTTAAGGTCCTAGCTCATGTCCAGAGCACCAAAGCCAGCTAAAAAGTCAATAATCGATACCTAGAACTTGAATTGTACTACTTCTTACTGGCTATTACATCAACTTAGAAGCTTCATCTGTGTTCTACTATGGTGCTTTTAGTGTCTCCGCATACCGCAGCACGCGACATAGCTTTGAGGACGATAAGTACAACCGTTTCAGTTAGAGGAGCGGCCAATGTGACGTTCTGGCATTAAGTCGATTCGATAACAAATGACGAAAACGGACGGATTTCGCAGGTTTTTACTACATATGAACACTTTTCACATTCTCCCGTGCAACTCGGCTGCTAGTCCTCCTTTTGATGCAGAATCTTAAGGTCCTAGCTCATGTCCAGATCACCAAAGCCAGCTAAAAAGTCAATAATCGATACCTAAAACTTGAATTGTACTACTTCTTACTGGCTATTACATCATCTTAGAAGCTTCATCTGTGTTCTACTATGGTGATTTTATTGTCTCCGCATACCGCAGCACGCGACATAGCTTTGCAGACGATAAGTACAACCGTGTCAGAGAGAAGAGCGGCCAATGTGACGATCGGGCTTTAAGTCGATTCGATAACAAATGACGAAAACGGACGGATTTCTCAGGTTTTTACTACATATGAACACTTTTCACATTCTCCCGTGAAACTCGGCTGCTAGTCCTCCTTTCATGCAGATTCTTAAGGTCCTAGCTCATGTCCAGATCACCAAAGCCAGCTAAAAAGTCAATAATCGATACCTAAAACATGAAGTGTACTACTTCTTACTGGCTATTATATCAACTTAGAAGCTTCATCTGTGTTCTACTATGGTGATTTTATTGTCTCCGCATACCGCAGCACGCGACATAGCTTTGCAGACAATAAGTACAACCGTTTCAGAGATAAGAGGGGCCAATTTGACGATCTGGCTTTAAGTCGATTCGATAACAAATGACGAAAACGGACGGATTTCTCAGGTTTTTACTACATATGAACACTTTTCACATTCTCCCGTGCAACTCGGCTGCTAGTCCTCCTTTTGATGCAGAATCTTAAGGTCCTAGCTCATGTCCAGATCACCAAAGCCAGCTAAAAAGTCAATAATCGATACCTAAAACTTGAAGTGTACTACTTCTTACTGGCTATTATATCAACTTAGAAGCTTCATCTGTGTTCTACTATGGTGATTTTATTGTCTCCGCATACCACAGCACGCGACATAGCTTTGCAGACGATAAGTACAACCGTTTCAGAGAGAAGAGCGGCCAATGTGACGATCGGGCTTTAAGTCGATTCGATAACAAATGACGAAAACGGACGGATTTCTCAGGTTTCTACCACATATGAACACATTTCACATTCTACAGTGCAACGCGGCTGCTAGTCCTCCTTTAATGCAGAATCTTAAGGTCCTAGCTCATGTCCAGAGCACCAAAGCCAGCTAAAAAGTCAATAATCGATACCTAGAACTTGAATTGTACTACTTCTTACTGGCTATTACATCAACTTAGAAGCTTCATCTGTGTTCTACTATGGTGCTTTTAGTGTCTCCGCATACCGCAGCACGCGACATAGCTTTGAGGACGATAAGTACAACCGTTTCAGTTAGAGGAGCGGCCAATGTGACGTTCTGGCATTAAGTCGATTCGATAACAAATGACGAAAACGGACGGATTTCTCAGGTTTTTACTACATATGAACACTTTTCACATTCTCCCGTGCAACTCGGCTGCTAGTCCTCCTTTTGATGCAGAATCTTAAGGTCCTAGCTCATGTCCAGATCACCAAAGCCAGCTAAAAAGTCAATAATCGATACCTAAAACTTGAATTGTACTACTTCTTACTGGCTATTACATCATCTTAGAAGCTTCATCTGTGTTCTACTATGGTGATTTTATTGTCTCCGCATACCGCAGCACGCGACATAGCTTTGCAGACGATAAGTACAACCGTGTCAGAGAGAAGAGCGGCCAATGTGACGATCGGGCTTTAAGTCGATTCGATAACACATGACGAAAACGGACGTATTTCTCAGGTTTCTACTACATATGATCACATTTCACATTCTCCCGTGCAACTCGGCTGCTAGTCCCCCTTTAATGCAGAATCTTAAGGTCCTAGCTCATGTCCAAGGCACCAAAGCCAGCTAAAAAGTCAATAATCGATACCTAAAACTTGAATTGTACTACTTCTTACTGGCTATTACATCAACTTAGAAGCTTCATCTGTGTTCTACTATGGTGCTTTTAGTGTCTCCGCATACCGCAGCATGCGACATAGCTTTGAGGACGATAAGTACAACCGTTTCAGAGATAGGAGCGGCCAATGTGACGTTCTGGCATTAAGTCGATTCGATAACAAATGACGAAAACGGACGGATTTCTCAGGTTTTTACTACATATGAACACTTTTCACATTCTCCCGTGCAACTCGGCTGCTAGTCCTCCTTTCATGCAGAATCTTAAGGTCCTAGCTCATGTCCAAGGCACCAAAGCCAGCTAAGAAGTCAATAATCAATACATAAAACTTGAATTGTGCTACTTCTTACTGGCTATTACATCAACTTAGAAGCTTCATCTGTGTTCTACTATGGTGCTTTTACAGTCTCCGCATACCGCAGCACGCGACATAGCTTTGCAGACGATAAGTACAACCGTTTCAGAGAGAAGAGCGGCCAATGTGACGATCTGGCTTTAAGTTGATTCGATAACAAATGACGAAAACGGACGGATTTCTCAGGTTTTTACTACATATGAACACTTTTCACATTCTCCCGTGCAACTCGGCTGCTAGTCCTCCTTCATGCAGAATCTTATGGTCCTAGCTCATGTCCAGATCACCAAAGCCAGCTAAAAAGTCAATAATCGATACCTAAAACTTGAATTGTACTACTTCTTACTGGCTATTACATCATATTAGAAGCTTCATCTGCGTTCTACTATGGTGCTTTTAGTGTCTCCGCATACCGCAGCACGCGACATAGCTTTCCAGACGATAAGTACAACCGTTTCAGAGAGAAGAGCGGCCAATGTGACGATCTGGCTTTAAGTCGATTCGATAACAAATGACGAAAACGAACGGATTTCTCAGGTTTTTACTACATATGAACACTTTTCACATTCTCCCGTGCAACTCGGCTGCTAGTCCTCCTTTTGATGCAGAATCGTAAGGTCCTAGCTCATGTCCAAGGCACCAAAGCCAGCTAAAAAGTCAATAATCGATACCTAAAACTTTAAGTGTACTACTTCTTACTGGCTATTATATCAACTTAGAAGCTTCATCTGTGTTCTACTATGGTGATTTTATTGTCTCCGCATACCGCAGCACGCGACATAGCTTTGCAGACGATAAGTACAACCGTTTCAGAGAAAAGAGGGGCCTATTTGACGATCTGGCTTTAAGTCGTTTCGATAACAAATGACGAAAACGGACAGATTTCTAAGGTTTTTACTACATATGAACACTTTTCACATTCTCCCGTGCAACTCGGCTGCTAGTCCTCCTTTTGATGCAGAATCTTAAGGTCCTAGCTCATGTCCAAGGCTCCAAAGCCAGCTAAAAAGTCAATAATCGATACCTAAAACTTGTATTGTACTACTTCTTACTGGCTATTATATCAACTTAGAAGCTTCATCTGTGTTCTACTATGGTGCTTATAGTGCCTCCGCATACCGCAGCACGCGACATAGCTTTCCAGATGATAAGTACAACCGTTTCAGAGAGAAGAGCGGCCAATGTGACGATCTGGCTTTAAGTCGATTCGATAACAAATGACGAAAACGGACGGATTTCTAGGTTTTTACTACATATGAACACATTCCACATTCTTCCGTGCAACTCGGCTGCTAGTCCTCCTTTCATGCAGAATCTTAAGGTCCTAGCTCATGTCCAAGGCACCAAAGCCAGCTAAAAAGTCAATAATCGATACCTAAAACTTGAAGTGTACTACTTCTTACTGGCTATTATATCAACTTAGAAGCTTCATCTGTGTTCTACTATGGTGATTTTATTGTCTCCGCATACCGCAGCACGCGACATAGCTTTGCAGGCGATAAGTACAACCGTTTCAGAGAAAAGAGGGGCCAATTTGACGATCTGGCTTTAAGTCGATTTGATAACAAATGACGAAAACGGACGGATTTCTCAGGTTTTTACTACATATGAACACTTTTCACATGCTCCCGTGCAACTCGGCTGCTAGTCCTCCTTTTGATGCTGAATCTTAAGGTCCTATCTCATGTCCAGATCACCAAAGCCAGCTAAAAAGTCAATAATCGATACCTAAAACTTGAATTGTACTACTTCTTACTGGCTATTACATCATCTTAGAAGCTTCATCTGTGTTCTACTATGGTGATTTTATTGTCTCCACATACCGCAGCACGCGACATAACTTTGCAGACGATAAGTACAACCGTTTCAGAGTGAAGAGCGGCCAATGTGACGATCTGGCTTTAAGTCGATTCGATAACAAATGACGAAAACGGACGGATTTCTCAGGTTTCTACTTCATATGAACACATTTCACATTCTCCCGTGAAACGCGGCTGCTAGTCCTCCTTTAATGCAGAATCTTAAGGTCCTAGCTCATGTCCAAGGCACCAAAGCCAGCTAAAAAGTCAATAATCGATACCTAAAACTTGAATTGTACTACTTCTTAATGGCTATTACATCAACTTAGAAGCTTCATTTGTGTTCTACTATGGTGCTTTTAGTGTCTCCGCATACCGCAGCACGCGACATAGCTTTGAGGACGATAAGTACAACCGTTTCAGAGAGAGGAGCGGCCAATGTGACGTTCTGGCATTCAGTCGATTCGATAACAAATGACGAAAACGGACGGATTTCTCAGGTTTTTACTACATATGAACACTTTTCACATTCTCCCGTGAAACTCGGCTGCTAGTCCTCCTTTCATGCAGATTCTTAAGGTCCTAGCTCATGTCCATATCACCAAAGCCAGCTAAAAAGTCAATAATCGATACCTAAAACATGAAGTGTACTACTTCTTACTGGCTATTATATCAACTTAGAAGCTTCATCTGTGTTCTACTATGGTGATTTTATTGTCTCCGCATACCGCAGCACGCGACATAGCTTTGCAGACAATAAGTACAACCGTTTCAGAGATAAGAGGGGCCAATTTGACGATCTGGCTTTAAGTCGATTCGATAACAAATGACGAAAACGGACGGATTTCTCAGGTTTTTACTACATATGAACACTTTTCACATTCTCCCCTGCAACTCGGCTGCTAGTCCTCCTTTTGATGCAGAATCTTAAGGTCCTAGCTCATGTCCAGATCACCAAAGCCAGCTAAAAAGTCAATAATCGATACCTAAAACTTGAAGTGTACTACTTCTTACTGGCTATTATATCAACTTAGAAGCTTCATCTGTGTTCTACTATGGTGATTTTATTGTCTCCGCATACCACAGCACGCGACATAGCTTTGCAGACGATAAGTACAACCGTTTCAGAGAGAAGAGCGGCCAATGTGACGATCGGGCTTTAAGTCGATTCGATAACAAATGACGAAAACGGACGGATTTCTCAGGTTTCTACCACATATGAACACATTTCACATTCTACAGTGCAACGCGGCTGCTAGTCCTCCTTTAATGCAGAATCTTAAGGTCCTAGCTCATGTCCAGAGCACCAAGGCCAGCTAAAAAGTCAATAATCGATACCTAGAACTTGAATTGTACTACTTCTTACTGGCTATTACATCAACTTAGAAGCTTCATCTGTGTTCTACTATGGTGCTTTTAGTGTCTCCGCATACCGCAGCACGCGACATAGCTTTGAGGACGATAAGTACAACCGTTTCAGTTAGAGGAGCGGCCAATGTGACGTTCTGGCATTAAGTCGATTCGATAACAAATGACGAAAACGGACGGATTTCTCAGGTTTTTACTACATATGAACACTTTTCACATTCTCCCGTGCAACTCGGCTGCTAGTCCTCCTTTTGATGCAGAATCTTAAGGTCCTAGCTCATGTCCAGATCACCAAAGCAAGCTAAAAAGTCAATAATCGATACCTAAAACTTGAATTGTACTACTTCTTACTGGCTATTACATCATCTTAGAAGCTTCATCTGTGTTCTACTATGGTGATTTTATTGTCTCCGCATACCGCAGCACGCGACATAGCTTTGCAGACGATAGGTACAACCGTTTCAGAGAGAAGAGCGGCCAATGTGACGATCGGGCTTTAAGTCGATTCGATAACACATGACGAAAACGGACGTATTTCTCAGGTTTCTACTACATATGATCACATTTCACATTCTCCCGTGCAACTCGGTTGCTAGTCCCCCTTTAATGCAGAATCTTAAGGTCCTAGCTCATGTCCAAGGCACCAAAGCCAGCTAAAAAGTCAATAATCGATACCTAAAACTTGAATTGTACTACTTCTTACTGGCTATTACATCAACTTAGAAGCTTCATCTGTGTTCTACTATGGTGCTTTTAGTGTCTCCGCATACCGCAGCACGCGACATAGCTTTGAGGACGATAAGTACAACCGTTTCAGAGATAGGAGCGGCCAATGTGACGTTCTGGCATTAAGTCGATTCGATAACAGATGACGAAAACGGACGGATTTCTCAGGTTTTTACTACATATGAACACTTTTCACATTCTCCCGTGCAACTCGGCTGCTGGTCCTCCTTTCATGCAGAATCTTAAGGTCCTAGCTCATGTCCAGATCACCAAAGCCAGCTAAAAAGTCAATAATCGATACCTAAAACTTGAATTATACTACTTCTTACTGGCTATTACATCATCTTAGAAGCTTCATCTGTGTTCTACTATGGTGCTTTTAGTGTCTCCGCATACCGCAGCACGCGACATAGCTTTCCAGACGATAAGTACAACCGTTTCAGAGAGAAGAGCGGCCAATGTGACGATCTGGCTTTAAGTCGATTCGATAACAAATGACGAAAACGGACGGATTTCTCAGGTTTTTACTACATATGAACACTTTTCACATTCTCCCGTGCAACTCGGCTGCTAGTCCTCCTTTTGATGCAGAATCTTAAGGTCCTAGCTCATGTCCAAGGCACCAAAGCCAGCTAAAACGTCAATAACGATACCTAAAACTTGAAGTGTACTACTTCTTACTGGCTATTAAATCAACTTCGAAGCTTCATCTGTGTTCTACTATGGTGATTTTCTTGTCTCCGCATACCGCAGCACGCGACATAGCTTTGCAGACGATAAGTACAACCGTTTCAGAGAAAGGAGGGCCAATTTGACGATCTGGCTTTAAGTCGATTCGATAACAAATGACGAAAACGGACAGATTTCTCAGGTTTTTACTACATATGAACACTTTTCACATTCTCCCGTGCAACTCGGCTGCTAGTCCTCCTTTCATGCAGAAACTTAAGGTCCTAGCTCATGTCCAAGGCACCAAAGCCAGCTAAAAAGTAAATAATCAGTACCTAAAACTTGAATTGTACTACTTCTTACTGGCTATTACATCAACTTAGAAGCTTCATCTGTGTTCTACTATGGTGCTTTTAGTGTCTCCGCATACCGCAGCATGCGACATAGCTTTGCAGACGATAAGTACAACCGTTTCAGAGAGAAGAGCAGCCAAGTGACGATCTGGCTTTAAGTCGATTCGATAACAAATGACGAAAACGGACGGATTTCTCAGGTTTTTACTACATGTGAACACTTTTCACATTCTCCCGTGCAACTCGGCTGCTAGTCCTCCTTTCATGCAGAATATTAAGGTCCTAGCTCATGTCCAAGGCACCAAAGCCAGCTAAGAAGTCAATAATCAATACATAAAACTTGAATTGTGCTACTTCTTACTGGCTATTACATCAACTTAGAAGCTTCATCTGTGTTCTACTATGGTGCTTTTACAGTCTCCGCATACCGCAGCACGCGACATAGCTTTGCAGACGATAAGTACAACCGTTTCAGAGAGAAGAGCGGCCAATGTGGCGATCGGGCTTTAAGTCGATTCGATATAAAATGACGAAAACGGACGTATTTCTCAGGTTTCTACAACATATGAACACATTTCACATTCTCCCGTGCAACTCGGCTGCTAGTCCCCCTTTAATGCAGAATCTTAAGGTCCTAGCTCATGTCCAAGGCACCAAAGCCAGCTAAAAAGTCAATAATCGATACCTAAAACTTGAATTGTACTACTTCTTACTGGCTATTACATCGACTTAGAAGCTTCATCTGTGTTCTTCTATGGTGCTTCTAGTGTCTCCGCATACCGCAGCACGCGACATAGCTTTGAGGACGATAAGTACAACCGTTTCAGAGAGAGGAGCGGCCAATGTGACGTTCTGGCATTAAGTCGATTCGATAACAAATGACGAAAACGGACGGATTTCTCAGGTTTTTACTACATATGAACACTTTTCACATTCTCCCGTGCAACTCGGCTGCTAGTCCTCCTTTCATGCAGAATCTTAAGGTCCTAGCTCATGTCCAGATAACCAAAGCCAGCTAAAAAGTCAATAATCGATACCTAAAACTTGAATTGTACTACTTCTTACTGGCTATTACATCATCTTAGAAGCTTCATCTGTGTTCTACTATGGTGCTTTTAGTGTCTCCGCATACCGCAGCACGCGACATAGCTTTCCAGACGATAAGTACAACCGTTTCAGAGATAAGAGGGGCCAATTTGACGATCTGGCTTTAAGTCGATTCGATAACAAATGACGAAAACGGACGGATTTCTCAGGTTTTTACTACATATGAACACTTTTCACATTCTCCCGTGCAACTCGGCTGCTAGTCCTCCTTTTGATGCAGAATCTTAAGGTCCTAGCTCATGTCCAGATCACCAAAGCCAGCTAAAAAGTCAATAATCGATACCTAAAACTTGAAGTGTACTACTTCTTACTGGCTATTATATCAACTTAGAAGCTTCATCTGTGTTCTACTATGGTGATTTTATTGTCTCCGCATACCACAGCACGCGACATAGCTTTGCAGACGATAAGTACAACCGTTTCAGAGAGAAGAGCGGCCAATGTGACGATCGGGCTTTAAGTCGATTCGATAACAAATGACGAAAACGGACGGATTTCTCAGGTTTCTACCACATATGAACACATTTCACATTCTCCAGTGCAACGCGGCTGCTAGTCCTCCTTTAATGCAGAATCTTAAGGTCCTAGCTCATGTCCAGAGCACCAAAGCCAGCTAAAAAGTCAATAATCGATACCTAGAACTTGAATTGTACTACTTCTTACTGGCTATTACATCAACTTAGAAGCTTCATCTGTGTTCTACTATGGTGCTTTTAGTGTCTCCGCATACCGCAGCACGCGACATAGCTTTGAGGACGATAAGTACAACCGTTTCAGTTAGAGGAGCGGCCAATGTGACGTTCTGGCATTAAGTCGATTCGATAACAAATGACGAAAACGGACGGATTTCTCAGGTTTTTACTACATATGAACACTTTTTACATTCTCCCGTGCAACTCGGCTGCTAGTCCTCCTTTTGATGCAGAATCTTAAGGTCCTAGCTCATGTCCAGATCACCAAAGCCAGCTAAAAAGTCAATAATCGATACCTAAAACTTGAATTGTACTACTTCTTACTGGCTATTACATCATCTTAGAAGCTTCATCTGTGTTCTACTATGGTGATTTTATTGTCTCCGCATACCGCAGCACGCGACATAGCTTTGCAGACGATAAGTACAACCGTTTCAGAGAGAAGAGCGGCCAATGTGACGATCTGGCTTTAAGTCGATTCGATAACAAATGACGAAAACGGACGGATTTCTCAGGTTTTTACTACATATGAACACTTTTCACATTGTCCCGTGCAACTCGGCTGCTAGTCCTCCTTTTGATGCAGAATCTTAAGGTCCTAGCTCATGTCCAAGGCACCAAAGCCAGGTAAACGTCAATAATCGATACCTAAAACTTGAAGTGTACTACTTCTTACTGGCTATTAAATCAACTTCGAAGCTTCATCTGTGTTCTACTATGGTGATTTTCTTGTCTCCGCATACCGCAGCACGCGACATAGCTTTGCAGACGATAAGTACAACCGTTTCAGAGAAAGGAGGGCCAATTTGACGATCTGGCTTTAAGTCGATTCGATAACAAATGACGAAAACGGACGGATTTCTCAGGTTTTTACTACATGTGAACACTTTTCACATTCTCCCGTGCAACTCGGCTGCTAGTCCTCCTTTCATGCAGAATCTTAAGGTCCTAGCTCATGTCCAAGGCACCAAAGCCAGCTAAGAAGTCAATAATCAATACATAAAACTTGAATTGTGCTACTTCTTACTGGCTATTACATCAACTTAGAAGATTCATCTGTGTTCTACTATGGTGCTTTTACAGTCTCCGCATACCGCATTACGCGACATAGCTTTGCAGACGATAAGTACAACCGTTTCAGAGAGAAGAGCGGCCAATGTGACGATCGGGCTTTAAGTCGATTCGATATCAAATGACGAAAACGGACGTATTTCTCAGGTTTCTACAACATATGAACACATTTCACATTCTGCCGTGCAACTCGGCTGCTAGTCCCCCTTTAATGCAGAATCTTAAGGTCCTAGGTCATGTCCAAGGCACCAAAGCCAGCTAAAAAGTCAATAATCGATACCTAAAACTTGAATTGTACTACTTCTTACTGGCTATTACATCAACTTAGAAGCTTCATCTGTGTTCTACTATGGTGCTTTTAGTGTCTCCGCATACCGCAGCACGCGACATAGCTTTGAGGACGATAAGTACAACCGTTTCAGAGAGACGAGCGGCCAATGTGACGTTCTGGCATTAAGTCGATTCGATAACAAATGACGAAAACGGACGGATTTCTCAGGTTTTTACAACATATGAACACTTTTCACATTCTCCCGTGCAACTCGGCTGCTAGTCCTCCTTTCATGCAGAATCTTAAGGTCCTAGCTCATGTCCAGATAACCAAAGCCAGCTAAAAAGTCAATAATCGATACCTAAAACTTGAATTGTACTACTTCTTACTGGCTATTACATCATCTTAGAAGCTTCATCTGTGTTCTACTATGGTGCTTTTAGTGTCTCCGCATACCGCAGCACGCGACATAGCTTTCCAGACGATAAGTACAACCGTTTCAGAGAGAAGAGCGGCCAATGTGACGATTTGGCTTTAAGTCGATTCGATAACAAATGACGAAAAGGGACGGATTTCTCAGGTTTTTACTACATATGAACACATTTCACATTCTTCCGTGCAACTCGGCTGCTAGTCCTCCTTTTGATGCAGAATCTTAAGGTCCTAGCTCATGTCCAAGGCACCAAAGCCAGCTAAAAAGTCAATAATCGATACCTAAAACTTGAAGTGTACTACTTCTTACTGGCTATTATATCAACTTAGAAGCTTCATCTGTGTTCTACTATGGTGCTTTTAGTGTCTCCGCATACCGCAGAACGCGACATAGCTTTGCAGACGATAAGTACAACCGTTTCAGAGAGAAGAGCGGCCAATGTGACGATCGGGCTTTAAGTCGATTCGATATCAAATGACGAAAACGGACGGATTTCTCAGGTTTTTACTACATATGAACACTTTTCACATTCTCCCGTGCAACTCGGCTGCTAGATCGCCTTTCATGCAGAATCTTAAGGTCCTAGCTCATGTCCAAGGCACCAAAGACAGCTAAAAAGTCAATAATCAATACATAAAACTTGAATTGTACTACTTCTTACTGGCTATTACATCATCTTAGAAGCTTTATCTGTGTTCTACTATGGTGATTTTCTTGTCTCCGCATACCGCAGCACGCGACATAGCTTTGCAGACGATAAGTACAACCGTTTCAGAGAAAGGAGGGGCCAATTTGACGATCTGGCTTTAAGTCGATTCGATAACAAATGACGATAACGGACAGATTTCTCAGGTTTTTACTACATATGAACACTTTTCACATTCTCCCGTGCAGCTCGGCTTCTAGTCCTCCTTTCATGCAGAATCTTAAGGTCCTAGCTCATGTCCAAGGCACCAAAGCCAGCTAAAAAGTAAATAATCAGTACCTAAAACTTGAATTGTACTACTTCTTACTGGCTATTACATCAACTTAGAAGCTTCATCTGTGTTCTACTATGGTGCTTTTAGTGTCTCCGCATACCGCAGCATGCGACATAGCTTTGCAGACGATAAGTAGAACCGTTTCAGAGAGAAGAGCAGCCAAGTGACGATCTGGCTTTAAGTCGATTCGATAACAAATGACGAAAACGGACGGATTTCTCAGGTTTTTACTACATGTGAACACTTTTCACATTCTCCCGTGCAACTCGGCTGCTAGTCCTCCTTTCATGCAGAATCTTAAGGTCCTAGCTCATGTCCAAGGCACCAAAGCCAGCTAAGAAGTCAATAATCAATACATAAAACTTGAATTGTACTACTTCTTACTGGCTATTACATCAACTTAGAAGCTTCATCTGTGTTCTACTATGGTGCTTTTACAGTCTCCGCATACCGCAGCACGCGACATAGCTTTGCAGACGATAAGTACAACCGTTTCAGAGAGAAGAGCGGCCAATGTGACGATCGGGCTTTAAGTCGATTCGATATCAAATGACGAAAACGGACGGATTTCTCAGGTTTTTACTACATATGAACACTTTTCACATTCTCCCGTGCAACTCGGCTGCTAGATCGCCTTTCATGCAGAATCTTAAGGTCCTAGCTCATGTCCAAGGCACCAAAGACAGCTAAAAAGTCAATAATCGATACCTAAAACTTGAATTGTACTACTTCTTACTGGCTATTACATCAACTTAGAAGCTTCATCAGTGTTCTACTATGGTGCTTTTAGTGTCTCCGCATACCGCAGCACGCGACATAGCTTTGCAGACGATAAGTACAACCGTTTCAGAGGGAAGAGCGGCCATTTTGACGATCGGGCTTTAAGTCGATTCGATAACAAATGACGAAAACGGACGGATTTCTCAGGTATTTACTACATATGAACACTTTCACATTGTCCCGTGCAACTCGGCTGCTAGTCTTCCTTTCATGCAGAATCTTAATGTCCTAGCTCATGTCCAAGGCACCAAAGCCAGCTAAAAAGTCAATAATCACTAGCTAAAACTTGAATTGTACTACTTCTTACTGTCTATTACATCAACTTAGAAGCTGCATCTGTGTTCTACTGTGGTGGTTTTAGTGTCTCCACATACCGCAGCATACGACATAGCTTTGCAGACGATAAGTACAACCGTTTCAGAGAGAAGAGCGGCCAATGTGACGATCGGGCTTTAAGTCGATTCGATAACAAATGACGAAAAGGGACGGATTTCTCAGGTTTTTACTACATATGAACACATTTCACATTCTCCCGTGCAACGCGGCTGCTAGTCCTCCTTTCATGCAGAATCTTAAGGTCCTAGCTCATGTCCAAGGCACCAAAGCCAGCTAAAAAGTCAATAATCGATACCTAAAACTTGAATTGTACTACTTCTTACTGGCTATTACATCAACTTAGCAGCTTCATCTGTGTTCTACTATGGTGCATTTAGTGTCTCCGCACACCGCAGCACGCGATATAGCTTTGCAGACGAAATGTACAACCGTTTCAGAGAGAAGAGCGGCCAATGTGACGATCTGGCTTTAAGTCGATTCGATAACAAATGACGAAAACGGACGGATTTCTCAGGTTTTTACTACATATGAACACGTTTCACATTCTCCCGTGCAACTCGGCTGCTAGTCCTCCTTTCATGGAGAATCTTAAGGTCCTAGATCATGTCCAAGGCACCAAAGCCAGCTAAACAGTCAATAATCGATACCTAAAACTTGAATTGTACTACTTCTTACTGGCTATTACATCAACTTAGAAGCTTCATCTGTGTTCTACTATGGTGCTTTTAGAGTCTCCGCGTACCGCAGCACGCGAAATAGCTTTGCAGACGATAAGTACAACCGTTTCAGAGAGAAGAGCGGCCAATGTTACGATCTGGCTTTAAGTCGATTCGATAACAAACGACGAAAACGGACGGATTTCTCAGGTTTTTACTACATATGAACACTTTTTACATTCTCCCGTGCAACTCGGCTGCTAGTCCTCCTTTCATGCAGATTCTTAAGGTCCTAGCTCATGTAAAAGGCACCAAAGCCAGCTAAAAAGTCAATAATCGATACCTAAAACTTGAATTGTACTACTTCTTACTGGCTATTACATCAACTTAGAAGCTGCATCTGTGTTCTACTGTGGTGGTTTTAGTGTCTCCGCATACCGCAGCACGCGACATAGCTTTGCAGACGATAAGTACAACCGTTTCAGAGAAAAGAGGGGCCAATGTGACGATCTGGCTTTAAGTCGATTCGATAACAAATGAAGAAAACGGACAGCTTTCTCAGGTTTTTACTACATATGAACACTTTTCACACTCTCCCGTGCAGCTCGGCTGCTAGTCCTCCTTTCATGCAAATCTTAACTTCCTAGCTCATGTCCAAGGCACCAAAGCCAGCTAAAAAGTAAATAATCAGTACCAAAAACTTGAATTGTACTACTCCTTACTGGCTATTACATCAACTTAGAAGCTTCATCTGTGTTCTACTATGGTGCTTTTAGTGTCTCCGCATATCGCAGCACGCGACATAGCTTTGCAGACGATAAGTACAACCGTTTCAGAGGGAAGAGCGGCCATTGTGACGATCGGGCTTTAAGTCGATTCGATAACAAATGACGAAAACGGACGGATTTCTCAGGTATTTACTACATATGAACACTTTTCACATTGTCCCGTGCAACTCGGCTGCTAGTCTTCCTTTCATGCAGAATCTTAATGTCCTAGCTCATGTCCAAGGCACCAAAGCCAGCTAAAAAGTCAATAATCACTACCTAAAACTTGAATTGTACTACTTCTTACTGTCTATTACATCAACTTAGAAGCTGCATCTGTGTTCTACTGTGGTGGTTTTAGTGTCTCCACATACCGCAGCATACGACATAGCTTTGCAGACGATAAGTACAACCGTTTCAGAGAGAAGAGCGGCCAATGTGACGATCGGGCTTTAAGTCGATTCGATAACAAATGACGCAAACGGACGGATTTCTCAGGTTTTTACTACATATGAACACATTTCACATTCTCCCGTGCAACGCGGCTGCTAGTCCTCCTTTCATGCAGAAACTTAAGGTCCTAGCTCATGTCCAAGGCACCAAAGTAAGCTAAAAAGTAAATAATCAGTACCTAAAACTTGAATTGTACTACTTCTTACTGGCTATTACATCAACTTAGAAGCTTCATCTGTGTTCTACTATGGTGCTTTTAGTGTCTCCGCATACCGCAGCACGAGACATAGCTTTGCAGACGATAAGTACAACCGTTTCAGGGATAAGATCGGCCAAGTGACGATCTGGCTTTAAGTAGATTCGATAACAAATGACGAAAACTGAAGGATTTCTCAAGTTTTTACTACATATGAACACGTTTCACATTCTCCCGTGCAACTCGGCTGCTAGTCCTCCTTTCATGGAGAATCTTAAGGTCTTAGATCATGTCCAAGGCACCAAAGCCAGTTAAAAAGTCAATAATCGATACCTAAAACTTGAATTCTACTACTTCTTACTGGCTATTACATCAACTTAGAAGCTTCATCTGTGTTCTACTATGGTGCTTTTAGAGTCTCCGCGTACCGCAGCACGCGAAATAGCTTTGCAGACGATAAGTACAACCGTTTCAGAGAGAAGAGCGGCCAATGTGACGATCGGGCTTTAAGTCGATTCGATAACAAATGACGAAAACGGACGGATTTCTCAGGTTTCTACTACATATGAACACGTTTCACATTCTCCCGTGCAACGCGGCTGCCAGTCCTCCTTTTGATGCAGAATCTTAAGGTCCTAGCTCATGTCCAAGGCACCAAAGCCAGCTAAAAAGTCAATAACTGATACCTAAAACTTGAATTGTACTACTTCTTACTGGCTATTACATCAACTTAGAAGCTTCATCTGTGTTCTACTATGGTGCTTTTAGTGTCTCCGCACACCGCAGCACGCGACATAGCTTTGCAGACGATAAGTACAACCGTTTCAGAGAAAAGAGGGGCCAATGTGACGATCTGGCTTTAAGTCGATTCGATAACAAATGAAGAAAACGGACAGCTTTCTCAGGTTTTTACTACATATGAACACTTTTCACACTCTCCCGTGCAGCTCGGCTGCTAGTCCTCCTTTCATGCAAATCTTAACTTCCTAGCTCATGTCCAAGGCACCAAAGCCAGCTAAAAAGTCAATAATCAGTACCTAAAACTTGAATTGTACTACTCCTTACTGGCTATTACATCAACTTAGAAGCTTCATCTGTGTTCTACTATGGTGCTTTTAGTGTCTCCGCATACCGCAGCACGCGACATAGCTTTGCAGACGATAAGTACAACCGTTTCAGAGGGAAGAGCGGCCATTGTGACGATCGGGCTTTAAGTCGATTCGATAACAAATGACGAAAACGGACGGATTTCTCAGGTTTTTACTACATATGAACACTTTTCACATTGTCCCGTGCAACGCGGCTGCTAGTCCTCCTTCTATGCAGAATCTTAAGGTCCTAGCTCATGTCCAAGGCACCAAAGCCAGCTAAAAAGTCAATAATCGATACCTAAAACTTGAATTGTACTACTTCTTACTGGCTATTACATCAACTTAGAAGCTTCATCTGTGTTCTACTATGGTGCTTTTAGTGTCTCCGCATACCGCAGCACGCGAAATAGCTTTGCAGACGATAAGTACAACCGTTTCAGAGAGAAGAGGGGCCAATGTTACGATCTGGCTTTAAGTCGATTCGATAACAAATGACGAAAACGGACGGATTTCTCAGGTTTTTACTACATATGAAAACGTTTTACATTCTGCCGTGCAACTCGGCTGCTAGTCCTCCTTTCATGAAGATTCTTATGGTTCCAGCTCATGTCCAAGGCACCAAAGCCAGCTAAAAAGTCAATAATCAATACCTAAAACTTGAATTGTACTACTTCTTACTGGCTATTACATCAACTTAGAAGCTTCATCTGTGTTCTACTGTGGTGGTTTTAGTGTCTCCGCATACCGCAGCATACGACATAGCTTTGCAAACGATAAGTACAAACGTTTCAGAGAGAAGAGCGGCCAATGTGACGATCGGGCATTAAGTCGATTCGATAACAAATGACGAAAACGAACGGATTTCTCAGGTTTCTACTACATATGAACACATTTCACATTCTCCTGTGCAACGCGGCTGCTAGTCCTCCTTCTATGCAGAATCTTAAGGTCCTAGCTCATGTCCAAGGCACCAAAGCCAGCTAAAAAGTCAATAATCGATAGCTAAAACTTGAATTGTACTACTTCTTACTGGCTATTACATCAACTTAGAAGCTTCATCTGTGTTCTACTATGGTGCTTTTAGTGTCTCCGCACACCGCAGCACGCGACATAGCTTTGAGGACGATAAGTACAACCGTTTCAGTTAGAGGAGCGGCCAATGTGACGTTCTGGCATTAAGTCGATTCGATAACAAATGACGAAAACGGACGGATTTCTCAGGTTTTTACTACATATGAACACTTTTTACATTCTCCCGTGCAACTCGGCTGCTAGTCCTCCTTTTGATGCAGAATCTTAAGGTCCTAGCTCATGTCCAGATCACCAAAGCCAGCTAAAAAGTCAATAATCGATACCTAAAACTTGAATTGTACTACTTCTTACTGGCTATTACATCATCTTAGAAGCTTCATCTGTGTTCTACTATGGTGATTTTATTGTCTCCGCATACCGCAGCACGCGACATAGCTTTGCAGACGATAAGTACAACCGTTTCAGAGAGAAGAGCGGCCAATGTGACGATCGGGCTTTAAGTCGATTCGATAACACATGACGAAAACGGACGTATTTCTCAGGTTTCTACTACATATGATCACATTTCACATTCTCCCGTGCAACTCGGCTGCTAGTCCCCCTTTAATGCAGAATCTTAAGGTCCTAGCTCATGTCCAAGGCACCAAAGCCAGCTAAAAAGTCAATAATCGATACCTAAAACTTGAATTGTACTACTTCTTACTGGCTATTACATCAACTTAGAAGCTTCATCTGTGTTCTACTATGGTGCTTTTAGTGTCTCCGCATACCGCAGCACGCGACATAGCTTTGAGGACGATAAGTACAACCGTTTCAGGGATAGGAGCGGCCAATGTGACGTTCTGGCATTAAGTCGATTCGATAACAAATGACGAAAACGGACGGATTTCTCAGGTTTTTACTACATATGAACACTTTTCACATTCTCCCGTGCAACTCGGCTGCTAGTCCTCCTTTCATGCAGAATCTTAAGGTCCTAGCTCATGTCCAGATCACCAAAGCCAGCTAAAAAGTCAATAATCGATACCTAAAACTTGAATTATACTACTTCTTACTGGCTATTACATCATCTTAGAAGCTTCATCTGTGTTCTACTATGGTGCTTTTAGTGTCTCCGCATACCGCAGCACGCGACATAGCTTTCCAGACGATAAGTACAACCGTTTCAGAGAGAAGAGCGGCCAATGTGACGATCTGGCTTTAAGTCGATTCGATAACAAATGACGAAAACGGACGGATTTCTCAGGTTTTTACTACATATGAACACTTTTCACATTCTCCCGTGCAACTCGGCTGCTAGTCCTCCTTTTGATGCAGAATCTTAAGGTCCTAGCTCATGTCCAAGGCACCAAAGCCAGCTAAACGTCAATAATCGATACCTAAAACTTGAAGTGTACTACTTCTTACTGGCTATTAAATCAACTTCGAAGCTTCATCTGTGTTCTACTATGGTGATTTTCTTGTCTCCGCATACCGCAGCACGCGACATAGCTTTGCAGACGATAAGTACAACCGTTTCAGAGAAAGGAGGGCCAATTTGACTATCTGGCTTTAAGTCGATTCGATAACAAATGACGAAAACGGACGGATTTCTCAGGTTTTTACTACATGTGAACACTTTTCACATTCTCCCGTGCAACTCGGCTGCTAGTCCTCCTTTCATGCAGAATCTTAAGGTCCTAGCTCATGTCCAAGGCACCAAAGCCAGCTAAGAAGTCAATAATCAATACATAAAACTTGAATTGTGCTACTTCTTACTGGCTATTACATCAACTTAGAAGATTCATCTGTGTTCTACTATGGTGCTTTTACAGTCTCCGCATACCGCAGCACGCGACATAGCTTTGCAGACGATAAGTACAACCGTTTCAGAGAGAAGACCGGCCAATGTGACGATCGGGCTTTAAGTCGATTCGATATCAAATGACGAAAACGGACGTATTTCTCAGGTTTCTACAACATATGAACACATTTCACATTCTCCCGTGCAACTCGGCTGCTAGTCCCCCTTTAATGCAGAATCTTAAGGTCCTAGCTCATGTCCAAGGCACCAAAGCCAGCTAAAAAGTCAATAATCGATACCTAAAACTTGAATTGTACTACTTCTTACTGGCTATTACATCAACTTAGAAGCTTCATCTGTGTTCTACTATGGTGCTTTTAGTGTCTCCGCATACCGCAGCACGCGACATAGCTTTGAGGACGATAAGTACAACCGTTTCAGGGATAGGAGCGGCCAATGTGACGTTCTGGCATTAAGTCGATTCGATAACAAATGACGAAAACGGACGGATTTCTCAGGTTTTTACTACATATGAACACTTTTCACATTCTCCCGTGCAACTCGGCTGCTAGTCCTCCTTTCATGCAGAATCTTAAGGTCCTAGCTCATGTCCAGATCACCAAAGCCAGCTAAAAAGTCAATAATCGATACCTAAAACTTGAATTATACTACTTCTTACTGGCTATTACATCATCTTAGAAGCTTCATCTGTGTTCTACTATGGTGCTTTTAGTGTCTCCGCATACCGCAGCACGCGACATAGCTTTCCAGACGATAAGTACAACCGTTTCAGAGAGAAGAGCGGCCAATGTGACGATCTGGCTTTAAGTCGATTCGATAACAAATGACGAAAACGGACGGATTTCTCAGGTTTTTACTACATATGAACACTTTTCACATTCTCCCGTGCAACTCGGCTGCTAGTCCTCCTTTTGATGCAGAATCTTAAGGTCCTAGCTCATGTCCAAGGCACCAAAGCCAGCTAAACGTCAATAATCGATACCTAAAACTTGAAGTGTACTACTTCTTACTGGCTATTAAATCAACTTCGAAGCTTCATCTGTGTTCTACTATGGTGATTTTCTTGTCTCCGCATACCGCAGCACGCGACATAGCTTTGCAGACGATAAGTACAACCGTTTCAGAGAAAGGAGGGCCAATTTGACTATCTGGCTTTAAGTCGATTCGATAACAAATGACGAAAACGGACGGATTTCTCAGGTTTTTACTACATGTGAACACTTTTCACATTCTCCCGTGCAACTCGGCTGCTAGTCCTCCTTTCATGCAGAATCTTAAGGTCCTAGCTCATGTCCAAGGCACCAAAGCCAGCTAAGAAGTCAATAATCAATACATAAAACTTGAATTGTGCTACTTCTTACTGGCTATTACATCAACTTAGAAGATTCATCTGTGTTCTACTATGGTGCTTTTACAGTCTCCGCATACCGCAGCACGCGACATAGCTTTGCAGACGATAAGTACAACCGTTTCAGAGAGAAGACCGGCCAATGTGACGATCGGGCTTTAAGTCGATTCGATATCAAATGACGAAAACGGACGTATTTCTCAGGTTTCTACAACATATGAACACATTTCACATTCTCCCGTGCAACTCGGCTGCTAGTCCCCCTTTAATGCAGAATCTTAAGGTCCTAGCTCATGTCCAAGGCACCAAAGCCAGCTAAAAAGTCAATAATCGATACCTAAAACTTGAATTGTACTACTTCTTACTGGCTATTATATCAACTTAGAAGCTTCATCTGTGTTCTACTATGGTGCTTTTAGTGTCTCCGCATACCGCAGCACGCGACATAGCTTTGAGGACGATAAGTACAACCGTTTCAGAGAGACGAGCGGCCAATGTGACGTTCTGGCATTAAGTCGATTCGATAACAAATGACGAAAACGGACGGATTTCTCAGGTTTTTACTACATATGAACACTTTTCACATTCTCCCGTGCAACTCGGCTGCTAGTCCTCCTTTCATGCAGAATCTTAAGGTCCTAGCTCATGTCCAAGGCACCAAAGACAGCTAAAAAGTCAATAATCGATACCTAAAACTTGAATTGTACTACTTCTTACTGGCTATTACATCATCTTAGAAGCTTCATCTGTGTTCTACTATGGTGCTTTTAGTGTCTCCGCATACCGCAGCACGCGACATAGCTTTCCAGACGATAAGTACAACCGTTTCAGAGAGAAGAGCGGCCAATGTGACGATTTGGCTTTAAGTCGATTCGATAACAAATGACGAAAAGGGACGGATTTCTCAGGTTTTTACTACATATGAACACATTTCACATTCTTCCGTGCAACTCGGCTGCTAGTCCTCCTTTTGATGCAGAATCTTAAGGTCCTAGCTCATGTCCAAGGCACCAAAGCCAGCTAAAAAGTCAATAATCGATACCTAAAACTTGAAGTGTACTACTTCTTACTGGCTATTATATCAACTTAGAAGCTTCATCTGTGTTCTACTATGGTGCTTTTAGTGTCTCCGCATACCGCAGAACGCGACATAGCTTTGCAGACGATAAGTACAACCGTTTCAGAGAGAAGAGCGGCCAATGTGACGATCGGGCTTTAAGTCGATTCGATATCAAATGACGAAAACGGACGGATTTCTCAGGTTTTTACTACATATGAACACTTTTCACATTCTCCCGTGCAGCTCGGCTTCTAGTCCTCCTTTCATGCAGAATCTTAAGGTCCTAGCTCATGTCCAAGGCACCAAAGCCAGCTAAAAAGTAAATAATCAGTACCTAAAACTTGAATTGTACTACTTCTTACTGGCTATTACATCAACTTAGAAGCTTCATCTGTGTTCTACTATGGTGCTTTTAGTGTCTCCGCATACCGCAGCATGCGACATAGCTTTGCAGACGATAAGTAGAACCGTTTCAGAGAGAAGAGCAGCCAAGTGACGATCTGGCTTTAAGTCGATTCGATAACAAATGACGAAAACGGACGGATTTCTCAGGTTTTTACTACATGTGAACACTTTTCACATTCTCCCGTGCAACTCGGCTGCTAGTCCTCCTTTCATGCAGAATCTTAAGGTCCTAGCTCATGTCCAAGGCACCAAAGCCAGCTAAGAAGTCAATAATCAATACATAAAACTTGAATTGTGCTACTTCTTACTGGCTATTACATCAACTTAGAAGATTCATCTGTGTTCTACTATGGTGCTTTTACAGTCTCCGCATACCGCAGCACGCGACATAGCTTTGCAGACGATAAGTACAACCGTTTCAGAGAGAAGACCGGCCAATGTGACGATCGGGCTTTAAGTCGATTCGATATCAAATGACGAAAACGGACGTATTTCTCAGGTTTCTACAACATATGAACACATTTCACATTCTCCCGTGCAACTCGGCTGCTAGTCCCCCTTTAATGCAGAATCTTAAGGTCCTAGCTCATGTCCAAGGCACCAAAGCCAGCTAAAAAGTCAATAATCGATACCTAAAACTTGAATTGTACTACCTCTTACTGGCTATTACATCAACTTAGAAGCTTCATCTGTGTTCTACTATGGTGCTTTTAGAGTCTCCGCGTACCGCAGCACGCGAAATAGCTTTGCAGACGATAAGTACAACCGTTTCAGAGAGAAGAGCGGCCAATGTTACGATCTGGCTTTAAGTCGATTCGATAACAAACGACGAAAACGGACGGATTTCTCAGGTTTTTACTACATATGAACACTTTTTACATTTTCCCGTGCAACTCGGCTGCTAGTCCTCCTTTCATGCAGATTCTTAAGGTCCTAGCTCATGTAAAAGGCACCAAAGCCAGCTAAAAAGTCAATAATCGATACCTAAAACTTGAATTGTACTACTTCTTACTGGCTATTACATCAACTTAGAAGCTGCATCTGTGTTCTACTGTGGTGGTTTTAGTGTCTCCGCATACCGCAGCATACGACATAGCTTTGCAAACGATAAGTACAACCGTTTCAGAGAGAAGAGCGGCCAATGTGACGATCGGGCTTTAAGTCGATTCGATAACAAATGACGAAAACGGGCGGATTTCTCAGGTTTCTACTACATACGAACACGTTTCACATTCTCCCGTGCAACGCGGCTGCTAGTCCTCCTTCTATGCAGAATCTTAAGGTCCTAGCTCATGTCCAAGGCACCAAAGCCAGCTAAAAAGTCAATAACTGATACCTAACACTTGAATTGTACTACTTCTTACTGGCTATCACATCAACTTAGAAGCTTCATCTGTGTTCCACTATGGTGCTTTTAGTGTCTCCGCACACCGCAGCACGCGACATAGCTTTGCAGACGATAAGTACAACCGTTTCAGAGAAAAGAGGGGCCAATGTGACGATCTGGCTTTAAGTCGATTCGATAACAAATGAAGAAAACGGACAGCTTTCTCAGGTTTTTACTACATATGAACACTTTTCACACTCTCCCGTGCAACTCGGCTGCTAGTCCTCCTTTCATGGAGAATCTTAAGGTCCTAGATCATGTCCAAGGCACCAAAGCCAGTTAAAAAGTCAATAATCGATACCTAAAACTTGAATTCTACTACTTCTTACTGGCTATTACATCAACTTAGAAGCTTCATCTGTGTTCTACTATGGTGCTTTTAGAGTCTCCGCGTACCGCAGCACGCGAAATAGCTTTGCAGACGATAAGTACAACCGTTTCAGAGAGAAGAGCGGCCAATGTGACGATCGGGCTTTAAGTCGATTCGATAACAAATGACGAAAACGGACGGATTTCTCAGGTTTCTACTACATATGAACACGTTTCACATTCTCCCGTGCAACGCGGCTGCCAGTCCTCCTTTTGATGCAGAATCTTAAGGTCCTAGCTCATGTCCAAGGCACCAAAGCCAGCTAAAAAGTCAATAACTGATACCTAAAACTTGAATTGTACTACTTCTTACTGGCTATTACATCAACTTAGAAGCTTCATCTGTGTTCTACTATGGTGCTTTTAGTGTCTCCGCACACCGCAGCACGCGACATAGCTTTGCAGACGATAAGTACAACCGTTTCAGAGAGAAGAGGGGCCAATGTGACGATCTGGCTTTAAGTCGATTCGATAACAAATGAAGAAAACGGACAGCTTTCTCAGGTTTTTACTACATATGAACACTTTTCACACTCTCCCGTGCAGCTCGGCTGCTAGACCTCCTTTCATGCAAATCTTAACTTCCTAGCTCATGTCCAAGGCACCAAAGCCAGCTAAAAAGTCAATAATCAGTACCTAAAACTTGAATTGTACTACTCCTTACTGGCTATTACATCAACTTAGAAGCTTCATCTGTGTTCTACTATGGTGCTTTTAGTGTCTCCGCATACCGCAGCACGCGACATAGCTTTGCAGACGATAAGTACAACCGTTTCAGAGGGAAGAGCGGCCATTGTGACGATCGGGCTTTAAGTCGATTCGATAACAAATGACGAAAACGGACGGATTTCTCAGGTTTTTACTACATATGAACACTTTTCACATTGTCCCGTGCAACGCGGCTGCTAGTCCTCCTTCTATGCAGAATCTTAAGGTCCTAGCTCATGTCCAAGGCACCAAAGCCAGCTAAAAAGTCAATAATCGATACCTAAAACTTGAATTGTACTACTTCTTACTGGCTATTACATCAACTTAGAAGCTTCATCTGTGTTCTACTATGGTGCTTTTAGTGTCTCCGCATACCGCAGCACGCGAAATAGCTTTGCAGACGATAAGTACAACCGTTTCAGAGAGAAGAGGGGCCAATGTTACGATCTGGCTTTAAGTCGATTCGATAACAAATGACGAAAACGGACGGATTTCTCAGGTTTTTACTACATATGAACACTTTTTACATTCTGCCGTGCAACTCGGCTGCTAGTCCTCCTTTCATGAAGATTCTTAAGGTCCTAGCTCATGTCCAAGGCACCAAAGCCAGCTAAAAAGTCAATAATCAATACCTAAAACTTGAATTGTACTACTTCTTACTGGCTATTACATCAACTTAGAAGCTTCATCTGTGTTCTACTGTGGTGGTTTTAGTGTCTCCGCATACCGCAGCATACGACATAGCTTTGCAAACGATAAGTACAAACGTTTCAGAGAGAAGAGCGGCCAATGTGACGATCGGGCATTAAGTCGATTCGATAACAAATGACGAAAACGAACGGATTTCTCAGGTTTCTACTACATATGAACACATTTCACATTCTCCTGTGCAACGCGGCTGCTAGTCCTCCTTCTATGCAGAATCTTAAGGTCCTAGCTCATGTCCAAGGCACCAAAGCCAGCTAAAAAGTCAATAATCGATAGCTAAAACTTGAATTGTACTACTTCTTACTGGCTATTACATCAACTTAGAAGCTTCATCTGTGTTCTACTATGGTGCTTTTAGTGTCTCCGCACACCGCAGCACGCGACATAGCTTTGCAGACGATAAGTACAACCGTTTCAGGGATAAGAGCGGCCAAGTGACGATCTGGCTTTAAGTCGATTCGATAACAAATGACGAAAACTGACGGATTTCTCAGGTTTTTACTACATATGAACACGTTTCACATTCTCGCGTGCAACTCGGCAGCTAGTCCTCCTTTCATGGAGAATCTTAGGGTCCTAGTTTATGTCCAAGGCACCAAAGCCAGCTAAACAGTCAATAATCGATACCTAAAACTTGAATTGTACTACTTCTTACTGGCTATTACATCAACTTAGAAGCTTCATCTGTGTTCTACTATGGTGCTTTTAGTGTCTCCGCATACCGCAGAACGCGACATAGCTTTGCAGACGATAAGTACAACCGTTTCAGAGAGAAGAGCGGCCAATGTGACGATCGGGCTTTAAGTCGATTCGATATCAAATGACGAAAACGGACGGATTTCTCAGGTTTTTACTACATATGAACACTTTTCACATTCTCCCGTGCAACTCGGCTGCTAGATCGCCTTTCATGCAGAATCTTAAGGTCCTAGCTCATGTCCAAGGCACCAAAGACAGCTAAAAAGTCAATAATCAATACATAAAACTTGAATTGTACTACTTCTTACTGGCTATTACATCATCTTAGAAGCTTCATCTGTGTTCTACTATGGTGCTTTTAGTGTCTCCGCATACCGCAGCACGCGACATAGCTTTGAGGACGATAAGTACAACCGTTTCAGTTAGAGGAGCGGCCAATGTGACGTTCTGGCATTAAGTCGATTCGATAACAAATGACGAAAACGGACGGATTTCTCAGGTTTTTACTACATATGAACACTTTTTACATTCTCATGTGCAACTCGGCTGCTAGTCCTCCTTTTGATGCAGAATCTTAAGGTCCTAGCTCATGTCCAGATCACCAAAGCCAGCTAAAAAGTCAATAATCGATACCTAAAACTTGAATTGTACTACTTCTTACTGGCTATTACATCATCTTAGAAGCTTCATCTGTGTTCTACTATGGTGATTTTATTGTCTCCGCATACCGCAGCACGCGACATAGCTTTGCAGACGATAAGTACAACCGTTTCAGAGAGAAGAGCGGCCAATGTGACGATCGGGCTTTAAGTCGATTCGATAACACATGACGAAAACGGACGTATTTCTCAGGTTTCTACTACATATGATCACATTTCACATTCTCCCGTGCAACTCGGCTGCTAGTCCCCCTTTAATGCAGAATCTTAAGGTCCTAGCTCATGTCCAAGGCACCAAAGCCAGCTAAAAAGTCAATAATCGATACCTAAAACTTGAATTGTACTACTTCTTACTGGCTATTACATCAACTTAGAAGCTTCATCTGTGTTCTACTATGGTGCTTTTAGTGTCTCCGCATACCGCAGCACGCGACATAGCTTTGAGGACGATAAGTACAACCGTTTCAGAGATAGGAGCGGCCAATGTGACGTTCTGGCATTAAGTCGATTCGATAACAAATGACGAAAACGGACGGATTTCTCAGGTTTTTACTACATATGAACACTTTTCACATTCTCCCGTGCAACTCGGCTGCTAGTCCTCCTTTCATGCAGAATCTTAAGGTCCTAGCTCATGTCCAGATCACCAAAGCCAGCTAAAAAGTCAATAATCGATACCTAAAACTTGAATTATACTACTTCTTACTGGCTATTACATCATCTTAGAAGCTTCATCTGTGTTCTACTATGGTGCTTTTAGTGTCTCCGCATACCGCAGCACGCGACATAGCTTTCCAGACGATAAGTACAACCGTTTCAGAGAGAAGAGCGGCCAATGTGACGATCTGGCTTTAAGTCGATTCGATAACAAATGACGAAAACGGACGGATTTCTCAGGTTTTTACTACATATGAACACTTTTCACATTCTCCCGTGCAACTCGGCTGCTAGTCCTCCTTTTGATGCAGAATCTTAAGGTCCTAGCTCATGTCCAAGGCACCAAAGCCAGCTAAACGTCAATAATCGATACCTAAAACTTGAAGTGTACTACTTCTTACTGGCTATTAAATCAACTTCGAAGCTTCATCTGTGTTCTACTATGGTGATTTTCTTGTCTCCGCATACCGCAGCACGCGACATAGCTTTGCAGACGATAAGTACAACCGTTTCAGAGAAAGGAGGGCCAATTTGACGATCGGGCTTTAAGTCGATTCGATAACAAATGACGAAAACGGACGGATTTCTCAGGTTTTTACTACATGTGAACACTTTTCACATTCTCCCGTGCAACTCGGCTGCTAGTCCTCCTTTCATGCAGAATCTTAAGGTCCTAGCTCATGTCCAAGGCACCAAAGCCAGCTAAGAAGTCAATAATCAATACATAAAACTTGAATTGTGCTACTTCTTACTAGCTATTACATCAACTTAGAAGATTCATCTGTGTTCTACTATGGTGCTTTTACAGTCTCCGCATACCGCAGCACGCGACATAGCTTTGCAGACGATAAGTACAACCGTTTCAGAGAGAAGAGCGGCCAATGTGACGATCGGGCTTTAAGTCGATTCGATATCAAATGACGAAAACGGACGTATTTCTCAGGTTTCTACAACATATGAACACATTTCACATTCTCCCGTGCAACTCGGCTGCTAGTCCCCCTTTAATGCAGAATCTTAAGGTCCTAGCTCATGTCCAAGGCACCAAAGCCAGCTAAAAAGTCAATAATCGATACCTAAAACTTGAATTGTACTACTTCTTACTGGCTATTACATCAACTTAGAAGCTTCATCTGTGTTCTACTATGGTGCTTTTAGTGTCTCCGCATACCGCAGCACGCGACATAGCTTTGAGGACGATAAGTACAACCGTTTCAGAGAGACGAGCGGCCAATGTGACGTTCTGGCATTAAGTCGATTCGATAACAAATGACGAAAACGGACGGATTTCTCAGGTTTTTACTACATATGAACACTTTTCACATTCTCCCGTGCAACTCGGCTGCTAGTCCTCCTTTCATGCAGAATCTTAAGGTCCTAGCTCATGTCCAGATAACCAAAGCCAGCTAAAAAGTCAATAATCGATACCTAAAACTTGAATTGTACTACTTCTTACTGGCTATTACATCACCTTAGAAGCTTCATCTGTGTTCTACTATGGTGCTTTTAGTGTCTCCGCATACCGCAGCACGCGACATAGCTTTCCAGACGATAAGTACAACCGTTTCAGAGAGAAGAGCGGCCAATGTGACGATTTGGCTTTAAGTCGATTCGATAACAAATGACGAAAAGGGACGGATTTCTCAGGTTTTTACTACATATGAACACATTTCACATTCTTCCGTGCAACTCGGCTGCTAGTCCTCCTTTTGATGCAGAATCTTAAGGTCCTAGCTCATGTCCAAGGCACCAAAGCCAGCTAAAAAGTCAATAATCGATACCTAAAACTTGAAGTGTACTACTTCTTACTGGCTATTATATCAACTTAGAAGCTTCATCTGTGTTCTACTATGGTGCTTTTAGTGTCTCCGCATACCGCAGAACGCGACATAGCTTTGCAGACGATAAGTACAACCGTTTCAGAGAGAAGAGCGGCCAATGTGACGATCGGGCTTTAAGTCGATTCGATATCAAATGACGAAAAGGGACGGATTTCTCAGGTTTTTACTACATATGAACACTTTTCACATTCTCCCGTGCAACTCGGCTGCTAGATCGCCTTTCATGCAGAATCTTAAGGTCCTAGCTCATGTCCAAGGCATCAAAGACAGCTAAAAAGTCAATAATCAATACATAAAACTTGAATTGTACTACTTCTTACTGGCTATTACATCATCTTAGAAGCTTTATCTGTGTTCTACTATGGTGATTTTCTTGTCTCCGCATACCGCAGCACGCGACATAGCTTTGCAGACGATAAGTACAACCGTTTCAGTGAAAGGAGGGGCCAATTTGACGATCTGGCTTTAAGTCGATTCGATAACAAATGACGATAACGGACAGATTTCTCAGGTTTTTACTACATATGAACACTTTTCACATTCTCCCGTGCAGCTCGGCTTCTAGTCCTCCTTTCATGCAGAATCTTAAGGTCCTAGCTCATGTCCAAGGCACCAAAGCCAGCTAAAAAGTAAATAATCAGTACCTAAAACTTGAATTGTACTACTTCTTACTGGCTATTACATCAACTTAGAAGCTTCATCTGTGTTCTACTATGGTGCTTTTAGTGTCTCCGCATACCGCAGCATGCGACATAGCTTTGCAGACGATAAGTAGAACCGTTTCAGAGAGAAGAGCAGCCAAGTGACGATCTGGCTTTAAGTCGATTCGATAACAAATGACGAAAACGGACGGATTTCTCAGGTTTTTACTACATGTGAACACTTTTCACATTCTCCCGTGCAACTCGGCTGCTAGTCCTCCTTTCATGCAGAATCTTAAGGTCCTAGCTCATGTCCAAGGCACCAAAGCCAGCTAAGAAGTCAATAATCAATACATGAAACTTGAATTGTACTACTTCTTACTGGCTATTACATCAACTTAGAAGCTTCATCTGTGTTCTACTATGGTGCTTTTACAGTCTCTGCATACCGCAGCACGCGACATAGCTTTGCAGACGATAAGTACAACCGTTTCAGAGAGAAGAGCGGCCAATGTGACGATCGGGCTTTAAGTCGATTCGATATCAAATGACGAAAACGGACGGATTTCTCAGGTTTTTACTACATGTGAACACTTTTCACATTCTCCCGTGCAACTCGGCTGCTAGTCCTCCTTTCATGCAGAATCTTAAGGTCCTAGCTCATGTCCAAGGCACCAAAGACAGCTAAAAAGTCAATAATCGATACCTAAAACTTGAATTGTACTACTTCTTACTGGCTATTACATCAACTTAGAAGCTTCATCAGTGTTGTACTATGGTGCTTTTAGTGTCTCCGCATACCGCAGCACGCGACATAGCTTTGCAGACGATAAGTACAACCGTTTCAGAGGGAAGAGCGGCCATTTTGACGATCGGGCTTTAAGTCGATTCGATAACAAATGACGAAAACGGACGGATTTCTCAGGTATTTACTACATATGAACACTTTCACATTGTCCCGTGCAACTCGGCTTCTAGTCTTCCTTTCACGCAGAATCTTAATGTCCTAGCTCATGTCCAAGGCACCAAAGCCAGCTAAAAAGTCAATAATCACTACCTAAAACTTGAATTGTACTACTTCTTACTGTCTATTACATCAACTTAGAAGCTGCATCTGTGTTCTACTGTGGTGGTTTTAGTGTCTCCACATACCGCAGCATACGACATAGCTTTGCAGACGATAAGTACAACCGTTTCAGAGAGAAGAGCGGCCAATGTGACGATCGGGCTTTAAGTCGATTCGATAACAAATGACGAAAAGGGACGGATTTCTCAGGTTTTTACTACATATGAACACATTTCACATTCTCCCGTGCAACGCGGCTGCTAGTCCTCCTTTCATGCAGAATCTTAAGGTCCTAGCTCATGTCCAAGGCACCAAAGCCAGCTAAAAAGTCAATAATCGATACCTAAAACTTGAATTGTACTACTTCTTACTGGCTATTACATCAACTTAGCAGCTTCATCTGTGTTCTACTATGGTGCATTTAGTGTCTCCGCACACCGCAGCACGCGATATAGCTTTGCAGACGAAATGTACAACCGTTTCAGAGAGAAGAGCGGCCAATGTTACGATCTGGCTTTAAGTCGATTCGATAACAAACGACGAAAACGGACGGATTTCTCAGGTTTTTACTACATATGAACACTTTTTACATTCTCCCGTGCAACTCGGCTGCTAGTCCTCCTTTCATGCAGATTCTTAAGGTCCTAGCTCATGTAAAAGGCACCAAAGCCAGCTAAAAAGTCAATAATCGATACCTAAAACTTGAATTGTACTACTTCTTACTGGCTATTACATCAACTTAGAAGCTGCATCTGTGTTCTACTGTGGTGGTTTTAGTGTCTCCGCATACCGCAGCATACGACATAGCTTTGCAAACGATAAGTACAACCGTTTCAGAGAGAAGAGCGGCCAATGTGACGATCGGGCTTTAAGTCGATTCGATAACAAATGACGAAAACGGGCGGATTTCTCAGGTTTCTACTACATACGAACACGTTTCACATTCTCCCGTGCAACGCGGCTGCTAGTCCTCCTTCTATGCAGAATCTTAAGGTCCTAGCTCATGTCCAAGGCACCAAAGCCAGCTAAAAAGTCAATAACTGATACCTAACACTTGAATTGTACTACTTCTTACTGGCTATCACATCAACTTAGAAGCTTCATCTGTGTTCCACTATGGTGCTTTTAGTGTCTCCGCACACCGCAGCACGCGACATAGCTTTGCAGACGATAAGTACAACCGTTTCAGAGAAAAGAGGGGCCAATGTGACGATCTGGCTTTAAGTCGATTCGATAACAAATGAAGAAAACGGACAGCTTTCTCAGGTTTTTACTACATATGAACACTTTTCACACTCTCCCGTGCAGCTCGGCTGCTAGTCCTCCTTTCATGCAAATCTTAACTTCCTAGCTCATGTCCAAGGCACCAAAGCCAGCTAAAAAGTAAATAATCAGTACCAAAAACTTGAATTGTACTACTCCTTACTGGCTATTACATCAACTTAGAAGCTTCATCTGTGTTCTACTATGGTGCTTTTAGTGTCTCCGCATATCGCAGCACGCGACATAGCTTTGCAGACGATAAGTACAACCGTTTCAGAGGGAAGAGCGGCCATTGTGACGATCGGGCTTTAAGTCGATTCGATAACAAATGACGAAAACGGACGGATTTCTCAGGTATTTACTACATATGAACACTTTTCACATTGTCCCGTGCAACTCGGCTGCTAGTCTTCCTTTCATGCAGAATCTTAATGTCCTAGCTCATGTCCAAGGCACCAAAGCCAGCTAAAAAGTCAATAATCACTACCTAAAACTTGAATTGTACTACTTCTTACTGTCTATTACATCAACTTAGAAGCTGCATCTGTGTTCTACTGTGGTGGTTTTAGTGTCTCCACATACCGCAGCATACGACATAGCTTTGCAGACGATAAGTACAACCGTTTCAGAGAGAAGAGCGGCCAATGTGACGATCGGGCTTTAAGTCGATTCGATAACAAATGACGCAAACGGACGGATTTCTCAGGTTTTTACTACATATGAACACATTTCACATTCTCCCGTGCAACGCGGCTGCTAGTCCTAATTTCATGCAGAAACTGCACCAAAGTAAGCTAAAAAGTAAATAATCAGTACCTAAAACTTGAATTGTACTACCTCTTACTGGCTATTACATCAACTTAGAAGCTTCATCTGTGTTCTACTATGGTGCTTTTAGTGTCTCCGCATACCGCAGCACGAGACATAGCTTTGCAGACGATAAGTACAACCGTTTCAGGGATAAGATCGGCCAAGTGACGATCTGGCTTTAAGTCGATTCGATAACAAATGACGAAAACTGAAGGATTTCTCAAGTTTTTACTACATATGAACACGTTTCACATTCTCCCGTGCAACTCGGCTGCTAGTCCACCTTTCATGGAGAATCTTAAGGTCCTAGATCATGTCCAAGGCACCAAAGCCAGTTAAAAAGTCAATAATCGATACCTAAAACTTGAATTCTACTACTTCTTACTGGCTATTACATCAACTTAGAAGCTTCATCTGTGTTCTACTATGGTGCTTTTAGAGTCTCCGCGTACCGCAGCACGCGAAATAGCTTAGCAGACGATAAGTACAACCGTTTCAGAGAGAAGAGCGGCCAATGTGACGATCGGGCTTTAAGTCGATTCGATAACAAATGACGAAAACGGACGGATTTCTCAGGTTTCTACTACATATGAACACGTTTAACATTCTCCCGTGCAACGCGGCTGCCAGTCCTCCTTTTGATGCAGAATCTTAAGGTCCTAGCTCATGTCCAAGGCACCAAAGCCAGCTAAAAAGTCAATAACTGATACCTAAAACTTGAATTGTACTACTTCTTACTGGCTATTACATCAACTTAGAAGCTTCATCTGTGTTCTACTATGGTGCTTTTAGTGTCTCCGCACACCGCAGCACGCGACATAGCTTTGCAGACGATAAGTACAACCGTTTCAGAGAAAAGAGGGGCCAATGTGACGATCTGGCTTTAAGTCGATTCGATAACAAATGAAGAAAACGGACAGCTTTCTCAGGTTTTTACTACATATGAACACATTTCACATTCTCCCGTGCAACGCGGCTGCTAGTCCTCCTTTCATGCAGAAACTGCACCAAAGTAAGCTAAAAAGTAAATAATCAGTACCTAAAACTTGAATTGTACTACTTCTTACTGTCTATTACATCAACTTAGAAGCTGCATCTGTGTTCTACTGTGGTGGTTTTAGTGTCTCCACATACCGCAGCATACGACATAGCTTTGCAGACGATAAGTACAACCGTTTCAGAGAGAAGAGCGGCCAATGTGACGATCGGGCTTTAAGTCGATTCGATAACAAATGACGAAAAGGGACGGATTTCTGAGGTTTTTACTACATATGAACACATTTCACATTCTCCCGTGCAACGCGGCTGCTAGTCCTCCTTTCATGCAGAATCTTAAGGTCCTAGCTCATGTCCAAGGCACCAAAGCCAGCTAAAAAGTCAATAATCGATACCTAAAACTTGAATTGTACTACTTCTTACTGGCTATTACATCAACTTAGCAGCTTCATCTGTGTTCTACTATGGTGCATTTAGTGTCTCCGCACACCGCAGCACGCGATATAGCTTTGCAGACGAAATGTACAACCGTTTCAGAGAGAAGAGCGGCCAATGTGACGATCTGGCTTTAAGTCGATTCGATAACAAATGACGAAAACTGACGGATTTCTCAGGTTTTTACTACATATGAACACGTTTCACATTCTCCCGTGCAACTCGGCTGCTAGTTCTCCTTTCATGGAGAATCTTAAGGTCCTAGATCATGTCCAAGGCACCAAAGCCAGCTAAACAGTCAATAATCGATACCTAAAACTTGAATTGTACTACTTCTTACTGGCTATTACATCAACTTAGAAGCGTCATCTGTGTTCTACTATGGTGCTTTTAGAGTCTCCGCGTACCGCAGCACGCGAAATAGCTTTGCAGACGATAAGTACAACCGTTTCAGAGAGAAGAGCGGCCAATGTTACGATCTGGCTTTAAGTCGATTCGATAACAAACGACGAAAACGGACGGATTTCTCAGGTTTTTACTACATATGAACACTTTTTACATTCTCCCGTGCAACTCGGCTGCTAGTCCTCCTTTCATGCAGATTCTTAAGGTATTAGCTCATGTAAAAGGCACCAAAGCCAGCTAAAAAGTCAATAATCGATACCTAAAACTTGAATTGTACTACTTCTTACTGGCTATTACATCAACTTAGAAGCTGCATCTGTGTTCTACTGTGGTGGTTTTAGTGTCTCCGCATACCGCAGCATACGACATAGCTTTGCAAACGATAAGTACAACCGTTTCAGAGAAAAGAGGGGCCAATGTGACGATCTGGCTTTAAGTCGATTCGATAACAAATGAAGAAAACGGACAGCTTTCTCAGGTTTTTACTACATATGAACACTTTTCACACTCTCCCGTGCAGCTCGGCTGCTAGTCCTCCTTTCATGCAAATCTTAACTTCCTAGCTCATGTCCAAGGCACCAAAGCCAGCTAAAAAGTAAATAATCAGTACCAAAAACTTGAATTGTACTACTCCTTACTGGCTATTACATCAACTTAGAAGCTTCATCTGTGTTCTACTATGGTGCTTTTAGTGTCTCCGCATATCGCAGCACGCGACATAGCTTTGCAGACGATAAGTACAACCGTTTCAGAGGGAAGAGCGGCCATTGTGACGATCGGGCTTTAAGTCGATTCGATAACAAATGACGAAAACGGACGGATTTCTCAGGTATTTACTACATATGAACACTTTTCACATTGTCCCGTGCAACTCGGCTGCTAGTCTTCCTTTCATGCAGAATCTTAATGTCCTAGCTCATGTCCAAGGCACCAAAGCCAGCTAAAAAGTCAATAATCACTACCTAAAACTTGAATTGTACTACTTCTTACTGTCTATTACATCAACTTAGAAGCTGCATCTGTGTTCTACTGTGGTGGTTTTAGTGTCTCCACATACCGCAGCATACGACATAGCTTTGCAGACGATAAGTACAACCGTTTCAGAGAGAAGAGCGGCCAATGTGACGATCGGGCTTTAAGTCGATTCGATAACAAATGACGCAAACGGACGGATTTCTCAGGTTTTTACTACATATGAACACATTTCACATTCTCCCGTGCAACGCGGCTGCTAGTCCTCCTTTCATGCAGAAACTGCACCAAAGTAAGCTAAAAAGTAAATAATCAGTACCTAAAACTTGAATTGTACTACTTCTTACTGGCTATTACATCAACTTAGAAGCTTCATCTGTGTTCTACTATGGTGCTTTTAGTGTCTCCGCATACCGCAGCACGAGACATAGCTTTGCAGACGATAAGTACAACCGTTTCAGGGATAAGATCGGCCAAGTGACGATCTGGCTTTAAGTCGATTCGATAACAAATGACGAAAACTGAAGGATTTCTCAAGTTTTTACTACATATGAACACGTTTCACATTCTCCCGTGCAACTCGGCTGCTAGTCCACCTTTCATGGAGAAACTTAAGGTCCTAGATCATGTCCAAGGCACCAAAGCCAGTTAAAAAGTCAATAATCGATACCTAAAACTTGAATTCTACTACTTCTTACTGGCTATTACATCAACTTAGAAGCTTCATCTGTGTTCTACTATGGTGCTTTTAGAGTCTCCGCGTACCGCAGCACGCGAAATAGCTTTGCAGACGATAAGTACAACCGTTTCAGAGAGAAGAGCGGCCAATGTGACGATCGGGCTTTAAGTCGATTCGATAACAAATGACGAAAACGGACGGATTTCTCAGGTTTCTACTACATATGAACACGTTTCACATTCTCCCGTGCAACGCGGCTGCCAGTCCTCCTTTTGATGCAGAATCTTAAGGTCCTAGCTCATGTCCAAGGCACCAAAGCCAGCTAAAAAGTCAATAACTGATACCTAAAACTTGAATTGTACTACTTCTTACTGGCTATTACATCAACTTAGAAGCTTCATCTGTGTTCTACTATGGTGCTTTTAGTGTCTCCGCACACCGCAGCACGCGACATAGCTTTGCAGACGATAAGTACAACCGTTTCAGAGAAAAGAAGGGCCAATGTGACGATCTGGCTTTAAGTCGATTCGATAACAAATGAAGAAAACGGACAGCTTTCTCAGGTTTTTACTACATATGAACACTTTTCACACTCTCCCGTGCAGCTCGGCTGCTAGTCCTCCTTTCATGCAAATCTTAACTTCCTAGCTCATGTCCAAGGCACCAAAGCCAGCTAAAAAGTCAATAATCAGTACCTAAAACTTAAATTGTACTACTCCTTACTGGCTATTACATCAACTTAGAAGCTTCATCTGTGTTCTACTATGGTGCTTTTAGTGTCTCCGCATACCGCAGCACGCGACATAGCTTTGCAGACGATAAGTACAACCGTTTCAGAGGGAAGAGCGGCCATTGTGACGATCGGGCTTTAAGTCGATTCGATAACAAATGACGAAAACGGACGGATTTCTCAGGTTTTTACTACATATGAACACTTTTCACATTGTCCCGTGCAACGCGGCTGCTAGTCCTCCTTCTATGCAGAATCTTAAGGTCCTAGCTCATGTCCAAGGCACCAAAGCCAGCTAAAAAGTCAATAATCGATACCTAAAACTTGAATTGTACTACTTCTTACTGGCTATTACATCAACTTAGAAGCATCATCTGTGTTCTACTATGGTGCTTTTAGTGTCTCCGCATACCGCAGCACGCGAAATAGCTTTGCAGACGATAAGTACAACCGTTTCAGAGAGAAGAGGGGCCAATGTTACGATCTGGCTTTAAGTCGATTCGATAACAAATGACGGAAACGGACGGATTTCTCAGGTTTTTACTACATATGAACACTTTTTACATTCTGCCGTGCAACTCGGCTGCTAGTCCTCCTTTCATGAAGATTCTTAAGGTCCTAGCTCATGTCCAAGGCACCAAAGCCAGCTAAAAAGTCAATAATCAATACCTAAAACTTGAATTGTACTACTTCTTACTGGCTATTACATCAACTTAGAAGCTTCATCTGTGTTCTACTGTGGTGGTTTTAGTGTCTCCGCATACCGCAGCATACGACATAGCTTTGCAAACGATAAGTACAAACGTTTCAGAGAGAAGAGCGGCCAATGTGACGATCGGGCATTAAGTCGATTCGATAACAAATGACGAAAACGAACGGATTTCTCAGGTTTCTACTACATATGAACACATTTCACATTCTCCTGTGCAACGCGGCTGCTAGTCCTCCTTCTATGCAGAATCTTAAGGTCCTAGCTCATGTCCAAGGCACCAAAGCCAGCTAAAAAGTCAATAATCGATAGCTAAAACTTGAATTGTACTACTTCTTACTGGCTATTACATCAGCTTAGAAGCTTCATCTGTGTTCTACTATGGTGCTTTTAGTGTCTCCGCACACCGCAGCACGCGACATAGCTTTGCAGACGATAAGTACAACCGTTTCAGGGATAAGAGCGGCCAAGTGACGATCTGGCTTTAAGTCGATTCGATAACAAATGACGAAAACTGACGGATTTATCAGGTTTTTACTACATATGAACACGTTTCACATTCTCGCGTGCAACTCGGCAGCTAGTCCTCCTTTCATGGAGAATCTTAGGGTCCTAGATTATGTCCAAGGCACCAAAGCCAGCTAAACAGTCAATAATCGATACCTAAAACTTGAATTGTACTACTTCTTACTGGCTATTACATCAACTTAGAAGCTTCATCTGTGTTCTACTATGGTGCTTTTAGAGTCTCCGCGTACCGCAGCACGCGAAATAGCTTTGCAGACGATAAATACAACCGTTTCAGAGAGAAGAGCGGCCAATGTTACGATCTGGCTTTAAGTCGATTCGATAACAAATGACGAAAACGGACGGATTTCTCAGGTTTTTACTACATATGAACACTTTTTACATTCTCCCGTGCAACTCGGCTGCTAGTCCTCCTTTCATGCAGATTCTTAAGGTCCTAGCTCATGTCCAAGGCACCAAAGCCCGCTAAAAAGTCAATATTCAATACCTAAAACTTGAATTGTACTACTTCTTACTGGGTATTACAGCAACTTAGAAGCTTCATCTGTGTTCTACTGTGGTGGTTTTAGTGTCTCCGCATACCGCAGCATACGACATAGCTTTGCAAACGATAAGTACAACTGTTTCAGAGAGAAGAGCGGCCAATGTGACGATCGGGCTTTAAGTCGATTCGATAACAAATGACGAAAACGGACGGATTTCTCAGGTTTCTACTACATATGAACACATTTCACATTCTCCCGTGCAACGCGGCTGCTAGTCCTCCTTCTATGCAGAATGTTAAGGTCCTAACTCATGTCCAAGGCACCAAAGCCAGTTAAAAAGTCAATAATCGATACCTAAAACTTGAATTGTACTACTTCTTACTGGCTATTACATCAACTTAGAAGCTTCATCTGTGTTCTACTATGGTGCTTTTAGTGTCTCCGCATACCGCAGCACGCGACACAGCTTTGAAGACGATACGTACAACCGTTTCAGAGAGAAGAGCGGCGAATGTGACGATTTGGCCTTAAGTCGAATCGATAACAAATGACGAAAACGGACGGATTTCTCAGGTTTTTACTACATATTAACACTTTTCACATTCTCCCGTGCAACTCGGCTGCAAGTCCTCCTTTTGATGCAGAATCTTAAGGTCCTAGCTCATGTCCAAGGCACCAAAGCCAGCTAAAAAATCAATAATCGATACCTAAAACTTGAATTGTACTACTTCTTAATGGCTATTACATCAACTTAGAAGCTTCATCTGTGTTCTACTATGGTGCTTTTAGTGTCTCCTCATACCGCAGCACGCGACATAGCTTTGAAGACGATACGTACAACCGTTTCAGAGAGAAGAGCGGCCAATGTGACGATCTGGCTTTAAGTCGATTCGATAACAAATGACGAAAACGGACGGATTTCTCAGGTTTTTACTACATATGAACACTTTTCACATTCTCCCGTGCAAGTCGGCTGCTAGTCCTCCTTTCATCTAGTATCTTAAGGTCCTAGCTCATGTCCAAGGCACGAAAGCCAGCTAAAAAGTCAATAATCGATACCTAAAAATTGTATTGTACTACTTCTTACTGGCTATTACATCAACTTAGAAGCTTCATCCGTGTTCTACTATGGTGCTTTTAGTGTCTCCGCATACCGCAGCACGCGACATAGCTTTGCAGACGATAAGTACAACCTTCCAGAGAGAAGAGCGGCCAATGTGACGATCTGGCTTTAAGTCGATTCGATCACAAATGACGAAAACGGACGGATTGCTCAGGTTTTTACTACATATGAACACATTTCACATTCTCCCGTGCAACTCGGCTGCTAGTCCTCCTTTCATGCTGAATCTTAAGGTCATAGCTCATGTCCAACGCACCAAAGCCAGCTAAAAGGTCAAAAATCGATACCTAAAACTTGAATTGTACTACTTGTTACTGGCTATTACATCGACTTAAAACTTCATCTGTGTTCTACTATGGTGATTTTATTGTCTCCACATACCGCAGCACGCGACATAGCTTTGCAGACGATAAGTACAACCGTTTCAGAGAGAAGAGCGTCCAATGTGACGATCGGGCTTTAAGTCGATTCGATAACAAATGACGAAAACGTACGGATTTCTCAGGTTTCTACTACATATGAACACAATTCACATTCTCCCGTGCAACGCGGCTACTAGTCCTCCTTTCATGCAGAATCTTAAGGTCCTAGCTCATGTCCAAGGCACCAAAGCCAGCTAAAATGTCAATAATCGATACCTAAAACTTGAATTGTACTACTTCTTACTGGCTCTTACATCAACTTAGAAGCTTCATCTGTGTTCAACTATGGTGATTTTATTGTCTCCGCATACCACAGCACGCGACATAGCTTTGCAGACGATTAGTACAACCGTTTCAGAGAGAAGAGCGGCCAATGTGACGATCGGGCTTTAAGTCGATTCGATAACAAATGACGAAAACGGACGGATTTCTCAGGTTTCTACCACATATGAACACATTTCACATTCTCCAGTGCAACGCGGCTGCTAGTCCTCCTTTAATGCAGAATCTTAAGGTCCTAGCTCATGTCCAGAGCACCAAAGCCAGCTAAAAAGTCAATAATCGATACCTAGAACTTGAATTGTAATACTTCTTACTGGCTATTACATCAACTTAGAAGCTTCATCTGTGTTCTACTATGGTGCTTTTAGTGTCTCCGCATACCGCAGCACGCGACATAGCTTTGAGGACGATAAGTACAACCGTTTCAGTTAGAGGAGCGGCCAATGTGACGTTCTGGCATTAAGTCGATTCGATAACAAATGACGAAAACGGACGGATTTCTCAGGTTTTTACTACATATGAACACTATTCACATTCTCCCGTGCAACTCGGCTGCTAGTCCTCCTTTTGATGAAGAATCTTAAGGTCCTAGCTCATGTCCAGATCACCAAAGCCAGCTAAAAAGTCAATAATCGATACCTAAAACTTGAATTGTACTACTTCTTACTGGCTATTACATCATCTTAGAAGCTTCATCTGTGTTCTACTATGGTGATTTTATTGTCTCCGCATACCGCAGCACGCGACATAGCTTTGCAGACGATAAGTACAACCGTTTCAGAGAGAAGAGCGGCCAATGTGACGATCGGGCTTTAAGTCGATTCGATAACAAATGACGAAAACGGACGTATTTCTCAGGTTTCTACTACATATGAACACATTTCACATTCTCCCGTGCAACTCGGCTGCTAGTCCCCCTTTAATGCAGAATCTTAAGGTCCTAGCTCATGTCCAAGGCACCAAAGCCAGCTAAAAAGTCAATAATCGATACCTAAAACTTGAATTGTACTACTTCTTACTGGCTATTACATCAACTTAGAAGCTTCATCTGTGTTCTACTATGGTGCTTTTAGTGTCTCCGCATACCGCAGCACGCGACATAGCTTTGAGGACGATAAGTACAACCGTTTCAGAGATAGGAGCGGCCAATGTGACGTTCTGGCATTAAGTCGATTCGATAACAAATGACGAAAACGGACGGATTTCTCAGGTTTTTACTACATATGAACACTTTTCACATTCTCCCGTGCAACTCGGCTGCTAGTCCTCCTTTTGATGCAGAATCTTAAGGTCCTAGCTCATGTCCAAGGCACCAAAGCCAGCTAAAACGTCAATAATCGATACCTAAAACTTGAAGTGTACTACTTCTTACTGGCTATTAAATCAACTTCGAAGCTTCATCTGTGTTCTACTATGGTGCTTTTAGTGTCTCCGCATACCGCAGCATGCGACATAGCTTTGCAGACGATAAGTAGAACCGCTTCAGAGAGAAGAGCAGCCAAGTGACGATCTGGCTTTAAGTCGATTCGATAACAAATGACGAAAACGGACGGATTTCTCAGGTTTTTACTACATGTGAACACTTTTCACATTCTCCCGTGCAACTCGGCTGCTAGTCCTCCTTTCATGCAGAATCTTAAGGTCCTAGCTCATGTCCAAGGCACCAAAGCCAGCTAAGAAGTCAATAATCAATACATAAAACTTGAATTGTGCTACTTCTTACTGGCTATTACATCAACTTAGAAGCTTCATCTGTGTTCTACTATGGTGCTTTTACAGTCTCCGCATACCGCAGCACGCGACATAGCTTTGCAGACGATAAGTACAACCGTTTCAGAGAGAAGAGCGGCCAATGTGACGATCGGGCTTTAAGTCGATTTGATATCAAATGACGAAAACGGACGTATTTCTCAGGTTTCTACAACATATGAACACATTTCACATTCTCCCGTGCAACTCGGCTGCTAGTCCCCCTTTAATGCAGAATCTTAAGGTCCTAGCTCATGTCCAAGGCACCAAAGCCAGCTAAAAAGTCAATAATCGATACCTAAAACTTGAATTGTACTACTTCTTACTGGCTATTACATCAACTTAGAAGCTTCATCTGTGTTCTACTATGGTGCTTTTAGTGTCTCCGCATACCGCAGCACGCGACATAGCTTTGAGGACGATAAGTACAACCGTTTCAGAGAGAGGAGCGGCCAATGTGACGTTCTGGCATTAAGTCGATTCGATAACAAATGACGAAAACGGACGGATTTCTCAGGTTTTTACTACATATGAACACTTTTCACATTCTCCCGTGCAACTCGGCTGCTAGTCCTCCTTTCATGCAGAATCTTAAGGTCCTAGCTCATGTCCAGATAACCAAAGCCAGCTAAAAAGTCAATAATCGATACCTAAAACTTGAATTGTACTACTTCTTACTGGCTATTACATCATCTTAGAAGCTTCATCTGTGTTCTACTATGGTGCTTTTAGTGTCTCCGCATACCGCAGCACGCGACATAGCTTTCCAGACGATAAGTACAACCGTTTCAGAGAGAAGAGCGGCCAATGTGACGATTTGGCTTTAAGTCGATTCGATAACAAATGACGAAAAGGGACGGATTTCTCAGGTTTTTACTACATATGAACACATTTCACATTCTCCCGTGCAACTCGGCTGCTAGTCCTCCTTTTGATGCAGAATCTTAAGGTCCTAGCTCATGTCCAAGGCATCGAAGCCAGCTAAAAAGTCAATAATCGATACCTAAAACTTGAATTGTACTACTTCTTACTGGCTATTACATCAAATTAGAAGCTTCATCTGTGTTCTACTGTGGTGGTTTCAGTGTCTCCGCCTACCGCAGCATACGACATAGCTTTGCAGAAGATAAGAACAACCGTTTCAGAGAGAAGAGCGGCCAATGTGACGATCTGGCCATAAGTCGATTCAATAACAAATGACGAAAACGGATGGATTTCTCAGGTTTTTGCTACTTATGAACACTTTTCACATTCTCCCGTGCAACTCGGCTGCTAGTCCTCCTTTCATGCAGAATCTTAAGGTCCTAGCTCATGTCCAAGGCACCAAAGCCAGCTAAAAAGTCAATAATCGATACCTAAAACTTGAATTGTACTACTTCTTACTGGCTAATACATCAACTTAGAAGCTTCATCTGTGTTCTACTATGGTGCTTTTAGTGTCTCCGCATACCGCAGCACGCGACATAGCTTTGCAGATTATAAGTACAACCGTTTCAGAGAGAAGAGCGGCCAATGTGACGATCGGGTTTTAAGTCAATTCGATAACAAATGACGAAAACGGACGGATTTCTCAGGTTTCTACGACATATGAACACATTTCACATTCTCCCGTGCAACGCGGCTGCTAGTCCTCCTATCATGCAGAATCTTAAGGTCCTAGCTCATGTCCAAGGCACCAAAGCCAGCTAAAATTCAATAATCGATACGTAAATCTTCAGTTGTACTACTTCTTACTGGCTATTACATCAACTTAGAAGCTTCATCTGTTTTATACTATGGTGCTTTTAGTGTCTCCGCATACCGCAGCAATCGACATAGCTTTGCAGACGATAAGTACAACCGTTTCAGAGAGAAGAGCGGCCAATGTGACGATCTGGCTTTAAGTCGATTCGATAACAAATGACGAAAACGTACGGATTTCTCAGGTTTCTACTACATATGAACACAATTCACATTCTCCCGTGCAACGCGGCTACTAGTCCTCCTTTCATGCAGAATCTTAAGGTCCTAGCTCATGTCCAAGGCACCATAGCCAGCTAAAATGTCAATAATCGATACCTAAAACTTGAATTGTACTACTTCTTACTGGCTCTTACATCAACTTAGAAGCTTCATCTGTGTTCTACTATGGTGCTTTAAGTGTCTCCGCATACCGCAGCACGCGACATAGCTTTGAAGACGATAAGTACAACCGTTACGGAGAGAAGAGCGGCCAATGTGACGATCTGGCTTTAAGTCGATTCGATAACGAATGACGAAAACGGACGGATTTCTCAGGTTTTTACTACATATGATTACTTTTCACATTCTCCCGTGCAACTCAGCTGCTAGTCCTCCTTTAAAGCAGAATCTTAAGGTCCTAGCTCATGTCCAAGGCACCAAAGCCAGCTAAAAAGTCAATAATCGATACCTAAAACTTGAATTGTACTACTTCTTACTGGCTATTACATCAACTTAGAAGCTTCATCTGTGTTCTACTATGGTGCTTTTAGAGTCTCCGCATACCGCAGCACGCGACATAGCTTTGCAGACGATAAGTACAACCGTTTCAGAGAGAAGAGCGGCCAATGTGACGATCGGGCTTTAAGTCGTTTCGATAACAAATGACGAAAACGGACGGATTTCTCAGGTTTTTACTACATATGAACACTTTTCACATTCTTCACTGCAACTCGGCTGCTAGTCCTCCTTTCATGCAGATTCTTAAGGTCCTAGCTCATGTCCAAGGCACCAAATCCATCTAAGAAGTCAATAATCCATACCTAAAACTTGAATTGTACTACTTCTTGCTGGCTATTACATCGACTTAGAAGCTTCTTCTGTGTTCTACTATGGTGATTTTATTGTCTCCGCATACCGCAGCACGCGACTTAGCTTTGCAGACGATAAGTACAACCGTTTCAGAGAGAAGAGCGGCCAATGTGACGATCGGGCTTTAAGTCGATTCGATAACAAATGACGAAAACGGACGGATTTCGCAGGTTTCTACTACATATGAACACATTTCACATTCTCCCGTGCAACGCGGCTGCTAGTCCTCCTTTCATGCAGAATCTTAAGGTCCTAGCTCATGTCCAAGGCACCAAAGCCAGCTAAAAAGTCAATAATCGATACCTAAAACTTGAATTGTACTACTTCTTACTGGCTATTACATCAACTTAGAAGCTTCATCTGTGTTCTACTATGGTGCTTTTAGTGTCTCCGCATACCGCAGCACGCGACATAGCTTTGCAGATTATAAGTACAACCGTTTCAGAGAGAAGAGCGGCCAATGTGACGATCGGGTTTTAAGTCAATTCGATAACAAATGACGAAAACGGACGGATTTCTCAGGTTTCTACGACATATGAACACATTTCACATTCTCCCGTGCAACGCGGCTGCTAGTCCTCCTATCATGCAGAATCTTAAGGTCCTAGCTCATGTCCAAGGCACCAAAGCCAGCTAAAATTCAATAATCGATACGTAAAACTTCAGTTGTACTACTTCTTACTGGCTATTACATCAACTTAGAAGCTTCATCTGTTTTATACTATGGTGCTTTTAGTGTCTCCGCATACCGCAGCAATCGACATAGCTTTGCAGACGATAAGTACAACCGTTTCAGAGAGAAGAGCGGCCAATGTGACGATCTGGCTTTAAGTCGTTTCGATAACAAATGACGAAAACGGACGGATTTCTCAGGTTTTTACTACATATGAACACTTTTCACATTCTTCCCTGCAACTCGGCTGCTAGTCCTCCTTTCATGCAGATTCTTAAGGTCCTAGCTCATGTCCAAGGCACCAAATCCATCTAAGAAATCAATAATCGATACCTAAAACTTGAATTGTACTACTTCTTACTGGCTCTTACATCAACTTAGAAGCTTCATCTGTGTTCTACTATGGTGCTTTAAGTGTCTCCGCATACCGCAGCACGCAACATAGCTTTGAAGACGATAAGTACAACCGTTACGGAGAGAAGAGCGGCCAATGTGACGATCTGGCTTTAAGTCGATTCGATAACAAATGACGAAAACGGACGGATTTCTCAGGTTTTTACTACATATGATTACTTTTCACATTCTCCCGTGCAACTCAGCTGCTAGTCCTCCTTTAAAGCAGAATCTTAAGGTCCTAGCTCATGTCCAAGGCACCAAAGCCAGCTAAAAAGTCAATAATCGATACCTAAAACTTGAATTGTACTACTTCTTACTGGCTATTACATCAACTTAGAAGCTTCATCTGTGTTCTACTATGGTGCTTTTAGAGTCTCCGCATACCGCAGCACGCGACATAGCTTTGCAGACGATAAGTACAACCGTTTCAGAGAGAAGAGCGGCCAATGTGACGATCGGGCTTTAAGTCGTTTCGATAACAAATGACGAAAACGGACGGATTTCTCAGGTTTTTACTACATATGAACACTTTTCACATTCTTCCCTGCAACTCGGCTGCTAGTCCTCCTTTCATGCAGATTCTTAAGGTCCTAGCTCATGTCCAAGGCACCAAATCCATCTAAGAAATCAATAATCGATACCTAAAACTTGAATTGTACTACTTCTTGCTGGCTATTACATCGACTTAGAAGCTTCATCTGTGTTCTACTATGGTGATTTTATTGTCTCCGCATACTGCAGCACGCGACTTAGCTTTGCAGACGATAAGTACAACCGTTTCAGAGAGAAGAGCGGCCAATGTGACGATCGGGCTTTAAGACGATTCGATAACAAATGACGAAAACGGACGGATTTCGCAGGTTTCTACTACATATGAACACATTTCACATTCTCCCGTGCAACGCGGCTGCTAGTCCTCCTTTCATGCAGAATCTTAAGGTCCTAGCTCATGTCCAAGGCACCAAAGCCAGCTAAAAAGTCAATAATCGATACCTAAAACTTGAGTTGTACTACTTCTTACTGGCTATTACATCAACTTAGAAGCTTCATCTGTTTTATACAATGGTGCTTTTAGTGTCTGCGCATACCGCAGCACGCGACATAGCTTTGCAGACGATAAGTACAACCGTTTCAGAGAGAAGAGCGGCCAATGTGACGATCTGGCTTTAAGTCGATTCGATAACAAATGACGAAAACGGACGGATTTCTCAGGTTTTTACTACATATGAACACTTTTCACATTGTCCCGTGCAACGCGGCTGCTAGTCCTCCTTCTATGCAGAATCTTAAGGTCCTAGCTCATGTCCAAGGCACCAAAGCCAGCTAAAAAGTCCATAATCGATACCTAAAACTTGAATTGTACTACTTCTTACTGGCTATTACATCAACTTAGAAGCTTCATCTGTGTTCTACTATGGTGCTTTTAGTGTCTCCGCATACCGCAGCACGCGAAATAGCTTTGCAGACGATAAGTACAACCGTTTCAGAGAGAAGAGCGGCCAATGTTACGATCTGGCTTTAAGTCGATTCGATAACAATTGACGAAAACGGACGGATTTCTCAGGTTTTTACTACATATGAACACTTTTTACATTCTGCCGTGCAACTCGGCTGCTAGTCCTCCTTTCATGCAGATTCTTAAGGTCCTAGCTCATGTCCAAGGCACCAAATCCATCTAAGAAGTCAATAATCGATACCTAAAACTTGAATTGTACTACTTCTTGCTGGCTATTACATCGACTTAGAAGCTTCATCTGTGTTCTACTATGGTGATTTTATTGTCTCCGCATACCGCAGCACACGACTTAGCTTTGCAGACGATAAGTACAACCGTTTCAGAGAGAAGAGCGGCCAATGTGACGATCGGGCTTTAAGTCGATTCGATAACAAATGACGAAAACGGACGGATTTCGCAGGTTTCTACTACATATGAACACATTTCACATTCTCCCGTGCAACGCGGCTGCTAGTCCTCCTTTCATGCAGAATCTTAAGGTCCTAGCTCATGTCCAAGGCACCAAAGCCAGCTAAAAAGTCAATAATCGATACCTAAAACTTGAGTTGTACTACTTCTTACTGGCTAATACATCAACTTAGAAGCTTCATCTGTTTTATACTATGGTGCTTTTAGTGTCTGCGCATACCGCAGCACGCGACATAGCTTTGCAGACGATAAGTAGAACCGTTTCAGAGAGAAGAGCGGCCAATGTGACGATCTGGCTTTAAGTCGATTCGATAACAAATGACTAAAACGGACGGATTTCTCAGGTTTTTACTACATATGAACACTTTTCACACTCTTCCCTGCAACTCGGCTGCTAGTCCTCCTTTCATGCAGATTCTTAAGGTCCTAGCTCATGTCCAGGGCATCAAAGCCAGCTAAAACGTCAATAATCGATACCTAAAACTTGAATTGTACTATTTCTTACTGGCTATTACATCAAATTAGAAGCTTCATCTGTGTTCTACTGTGGTGGTTTCAGTGTCTCCGCCTACCGCAGCATACGACATAGCTTTGCAGACGATAAGTACAACCGTTTCAGAGAGAAGAGCGGCCAATGTGACGATCTGGCTTTAAGTCGATTCGATAACAAATGACGAAAACGGACGGATTTCTCAGGTTTTTACTACATATGAACACTTTTCACATTCTCCCGTGCATCTCGGCTGCTAGTCCTCCTTTCATGCAGAATCTTAAGGTCCTAGCTCATGTCCAAGGCACCAAAGCCAGCTAAAAAGTCAATAATCGATACCTAAAACTTGAATTGTACTACTTCTTACTGGCTATTACATCAACTTAGAAGCTTCATCTGTGTTCTACTATGGTGATTTTAGTGTCTCCGCATACCGCATCACGCGACATAGCTTTGCAGGCGATAAGTACAGCCGTTTCAGAGAGAAGAGCGGCCAATGTGACGATCTGGCTTTAAGTCGATTCGATAACAAATGACGAAAACGGACGGATTTCTCAGGTTTTTACTACATATGAACACTTTTCACATTCTCCCCTGCAACTCGGCTGCTAGGCCTCCTTTCATGCAGAATCTTAGGGTCCTAGCTCATGTCCAAGGCACCAAAGCCAGCTAAAAAGTCAATAATCGATACCTAAAACTTGAATTGTACTACTTCTTACTGGCTATTACTTCAACTTAGAAGCTTCATCTGTGTTCTACTATGGTGTTTTTTAGTGTCTCCGCATACCGCAGCACGCGACATAGCTTTGAAGACGATAAGTACAACCGTTTCAGAGAGAAGAGCGGCCAATGTGACGATCTGGCTTTAAGTCGATTCGATAACAAATGACGAAAACGGACGGATTTCTCAGGTTTTTACTACATATGAACACTTTTCACATTCTCCCCTGCAACTTGGCTGCAAGTCCTCCTTTCTTGCAGAATCTTAAGGTCCTAGATCATGTCCAAGGCACCAAAGCCAGCTAAAAAGTCAATAATCGATACCTAAAACTTGAGTTGTACTACTTCTTACTGGCTATTACATCAACTTAGAAGCTTCATCTGTTTTATACTATGGTGCTTTTAGTGTCTGCGCATACCGCAGCATACGACATAGCTTTGCAGACGATAAGTAGAACCGTTTCAGAGAGAAGAGCGGCCAATGTGACGATCTGGCTTTAAGTCGATTCGATAACAAATGACTAAAACGGACGGATTTCTCAGGTTTTTACCACATATGATCACTTTTCACACTCTTCCCTGCAACTCGGCTGCTAGTCCTCCTTTCATGCAGATTCTTAAGGTCCTAGCTCATGTCCAAGGCATCAAAGCCAGCTAAAACGTCAATAATCGATACCTAAAACTTGAATTGTACTATTTCTTACTGGCTATTACATCAAATTAGAAGCTTCATCTGTGTTCTACAGTGGTGGTATCAGTGTCTCCGCCTACCGCAGCATACGACATAGCTTTGCAGACGATAAGTACAACCGTTTCAGAGAGAAGAGCGGCCAATGTGACGATCTGGCTTTAAGTCGATTCGATAACAAATGACGAAAACGGACGGATTTCTCAGGTTTTTACTACATATGAACACTTTTCACATTCTCCCGTGCAACTCGGCTGCTAGTCCTCCTTTCATGCAGAATCTTAAGGTCCTAGCTCATGTCCAAGGCACCAAAGCCAGCTAAAAAGTCAATAATCGATACATAAAACTTGAATTGTACTACTTCTTACTGGCTATTACATCAACTTAGAAGCTTCATCTGTGTTCTACTATGGTGCTTTTAGTGTCTCCGCATACCGCATCACGCGACATAGCTTTGCAGGCGATAAGTGCAACCGTTTCAGAGAGAAGAGCGGCCAATGTGACGATCTGGCTTTAAGTCGATTCGATAACAAATGACGAAAACGGACGGATTTCTCAGGTTTTTACTACATATGAACACTTTTCACATTCTCCCCTGCAACTCGGCTGCTAGTCCTCCTTTCATGCAGAATCTTAGGGTCCTAGCTCATGTCCAAGGCACCAAAGCCAGCTAAAAAGTCAATAATCGATACCTAAAACTTGAATTGTACTACTTCTTACTGGCTATTACTTCAACTTAGAAGCTTCATCTGTGTTCTACTATGGTGTTTTTTAGTGTCCTCGCATACCGCAGCACGCGACATAGCTTTGAAGACGATAAGTACAACCGTTTCAGAGAGAAGAGCGGCCAATGTGACGATCTGGCTTTAAGTCGATTCGATATCAAATGACGAAAACGGACGTATTTCTCAGGTTTTTACTACATATTAACACTTTTCACATTCCCCCGTGCAACTCGGCTGCTAGTCCTCCTTTTGATGCAGAATCTTAAGGTCCTAGCTCATGTCCAAGGCACCAAAGCCAGCTAAAAAATCAATAATCGATACCTAAAACTTGAATTGTACTACTTCTTAATGGCTATTACATCAACTTAGAAGCTTCATCTGTGTTCTACTATGGTGCTTTTAGTGTCTCCTCATACCGCAGCACGCGACATAACTTTGAAGACGATACGTACAACCGTTTCAGAGAGAAGAGCGGCCAATGTGACGATCTGGCTTTAAGTCGATTCGATAACAAATGACGAAAACGGACGGATTTCTCAGGTTTTTACTACATATGAACACTTTTCACATTCTCCCGTGCAAGTCGGCTGCTAGTCCTCCTTTCATCTAGTATCTTAAGGTCCTAGCTCATGTCCAAGGCACGAAAGCCAGCTAAAAAGTCAATAATCGATACCTAAAAATTGTATTGTACTACTTCTTACTGGCTATTACATCAACTTAGAAGCTTCATCCGTGTTCTACTATGGTGCTTTTAGTGTCTCCGCATACCGCAGCACGCGACATAGCTTTGCAGACGATAAGTACAACCTTCCAGAGAGAAGAGCGGCCAATGTGACGATCTGGCTTTAAGTCGATTCGATCACAAATGACGAAAACGGACGGATTGCTCAGGTTTTTACTACATATGAACACATTTCATATTCTCCCGTGCAACTCGGCTGCTAGTCCTCCTTTCATGCTGAATCTTAAGGTCATAGCTCATGTGCAACGCACCAAAGCCAGCTAAAAGGTCAAAAATCGATACCTAAAACTTGAATTGTACTACTTCTTACTGGCTATTACATCGACTTAAAACTTCATCTGTGTTCTACTATGGTGATTTTATTGTCTCCACATACCGCAGCACGCGACATAGCTTTGCAGACGATAAGTACAACCGTTTCAGAGAGAAGAGCGGCCAATGTGACGATCGGGCTTTAAGTCGATTCGATAACAATTGACGAAAACGTACGGATTTCTCAGGTTTCTACTACATATGAACACAATTCACATTCTCCCGTGCAACGCGGCTACTAGTCCACCTTTCATGCAGAATCTTAAGGTCCTAGCTCATGTCCAAGGCACCAAAGCCAGCTAAAATGTCAATAATCGATACCTAAAACTTGAATTGTACTACTTCTTACTGGCTCTTACATCAACTTAGAAGCTTCATCTGTGTTCTACTATGGTGCTTTAAGTGTCTCCGCATACCGCAGCACGCGACATAGCTTTGAAGACGATAAGTACAACCGTTACGGAGAGAAGAGCGGCCAATGTGACGATCTGGCTTTAAGTCGATTCGATAACAAATGACGAAAACGGACGGATTTCTCAGGTTTTTACTACATATGATTACTTTTCACATTCTCCCGTGCAACTCAGCTGCTAGTCCTCCTTTAAAGCAGAATCTTAAGGTCCTAGCTCATGTACAAGGCCCCAAAGCCAGCTAAAAAGTCAATAATCGATACCTAAAACTTGAATTGTACTACTTCTTACTGGCTATTACATCAACTTAGAAGCTTCATCTGTGTTCTACTATGGTGCTTTTAGAGTCTCCGCATACCGCAGCACGCGACATAGCTCTGCAGACGATAAGTACAACCGTTTCAGAGCGAAGAGCGGCCAATGTGACGATCTGGCTTTAAGTCGACTCGATAACAAATGGCAAAAACGGACGGATTTCTCAGGTTTCTACTACATATGAACACATTTCACATTCTCCCGTGCAGCGCGGCTGCTAGTCCTCCTATCATGCAGAATCTTAAGGTCCTAGCTCATGTCCAAGGCACCAAAGCCAACTAAAATTCAATAATCGATACCTAAAACTTCAGTTGTACTACTTCTTACTGGCTATTACATCAACTTAGAAGCTTCATCTGTGTTCTACTATAGTGCTTTTAGAGTCTCCGCATACCGCAGCACGCGACATAGCTTTGCAGACGATAAGTACAACCGTTTCAGAGCGAAGAGCGGCCAATGTGACGATCTGGCTTTAAGTCGACTCGATAACAAATGACGAAAATGGACGGATTTCTCAGGTTTTTACTACATATGAAAACTTTTCACATTCTCCCGTGCAACGCGGCTGCTAGTCCTCCTTTCATGCAGAATCTTAAGGTCCTAGCTCATGTCCAAGGCACCAAAGCCAGCTAAAAAGTCAATAATCGATACCTAAAACTTGAGTTGTACTACTTCTTACTGGCTATTACATCAACTTAGAAGCTTCATCTGTTTTATACTATGGTGCTTTTAGTGTCTGCGCATACCGCAGCACGCGACATAGCTTTGCAGACGATAAGTAGAACCGTTTCAGAGAGAAGAGCGGCCAATGTGACGATCTGGCTTTAAGTCGATTCGATAACAAATGACTAAAACGGACGGATTTCTCAGGTTTTTACTACATATGAACACTTTTCACACACTTCCCTGCAACTCGGCTGCTAGTCCTCCTCTCATGCAGATTCTTAAGGTCCTAGCTCATGTCCAAGGCATCAAAGCCAGCTAAAACGTCAATAATCGATACCTAAAACTTGAATTGTACTATTTCTTACTGGCTATTACATCAAATTAGAAGCTTCATCTGTGTTCTACTGTGGTGGTTTCAGTGTCTCCGCCTACCGCAGCATACGACATAGCTTTGCAGACGATAAGTACAACCGTTTCAGAGAGAAGAGCGGCCAATGTGACGATCTGGCTTTAAGTCGATTCGATAACAAATGACGAAAACGGACGGATGTCTCAGGTTTTTACTACATATGAACACTTTTCACATTCTCCCGTGCAACTCGGCTGCTAGTCCTCCTTTCATGCAGAATCTTAAGGTCCTAGCTCATGTCCAAGGCACCAAAGCCAGCTAAAAAGTCAATAATCGATACCTAAAACTTGAATTGTAATACTTCTTACTGGCTATTACATCAACTTAGAAGCTTCATCTGTGTTCTACTATGGTGCTTTTAGTGTCTCCGCATACCGCATCACGCGACATAGCTTTGCAGGCGATAAGTACAACCGTTTCAGAGAGAAGAGCGGCCAATGTGACGATCTGGCTTTAAGTCGATTCGATAACAAATGACGAAAACTGACGGATTTCTCTGGTTTTTACTACATATGAACACTTTTCACATTCTCCCCTGCAACTCGGCTGCTAGTCCTCCTTTCATGCAGAATCTTAGGGTCCTAGCTCATGTCCAAGGCACCAAAGCCAGCTAAAAAGTCAATAATCGATACCTAAAACTTGAATTGTACTACTTCTTACTGGCTATTACATCAACTTAGAAGCTTCATCTGTGTTCTACTATGGTGTTTTTAGTGTCTCCGCATACCGCAGCACGCGACATAGCTTTGAAGACGATAAGTACAACCGTTTCAGAGAGAAGAGCGGCCAATGTGACGATCTGGCTTTAAGTCGATTCGATAACAAATGACGAAAACGGACGGATTTCTCAGGTTTTTACTACATATGAACACTTTTCACATTCTCCCCTGCAACTTGGCTGCTAGTCCTCCTTTCTTGCAGAACCTTAAGGACCTAGCTCATGTCCAAGGCAACAAAGCCAGCTAAAAAATCAATAATCGATACCTAAAACTTGAATTGTACTACTTCTTACTGGCTATTACATCAACTTAGAAGCTTCATCTGTGTTCTACTATGGTGCTTTTAGTGTCTCCGCATACCGCAGCACGCGACATAGCTTTGAAGACGATAAGTACAACCGTTTCAGAGAGAAGAGCGGCCAATGTGACGATCTGGCTTTAAGTCGATTCGATAACAAATGACGAAAACGGACGGATTTCTCAGGTTTTTACTACATTTGAATACTTTTCATATTCTCCCGTGCAACTCGGCTGCTAGTCCTCCTTTCATGCAGATTCTTAAGGTCCTAGCTCATGTCCAAGGCACCAAAGCCAGCTAAAAAGTCAATAATCGATACCTAAAACTTGAGTTGTACTACTTCTTACTGGCTATTACATCAACTTAGAAGCTTCATCTGTTTTATACTATGGTGCTTTTAGTGTCTGCGCATACCGCAGCACGCGACATAGCTTTGCAGACGATAAGTAGAACCGTTTCAGAGAGAAGAGCGGCCAATGTGACGATCTGGCTATAAGTCGATTCGATAACAAATGACTAAAACGGACGGATTTCTCAGGTTTTTACTACATATGAACACTTTTCACACTCATCCCTGCAACTCGGCTGCTAGTCCTCCTTTCATGCAGATTCTTAAGGTCCTAGCTCATGTCCAAGGCATCAAAGCCACCTAAAACGTCAATAATCGATACCTAAAACTTGAATTGTACTATTTCTTACTGGCTATTACATCAAATTAGAAGCTTCATCTGTGTTCTACTGTGGTGGTTTCAGTGTCTCCGCCTACCGCAGCATACGACATAGCTTTGCAGACGATAAGTACAACCGTTTCAGAGAGAAGAGCGGCCAATGTGACGATCTGGCTTTAAGTCGATTCGATAACAAATGACGAAAACGGACGGATTTCTCAGGTTTTTACTACATATGAACACTTTTCACATTCTCCCGTGCAAGTCGGCTGCTAGTCCTCCTTTCATCTAGTATCTTAAGGTCCTAGCTCATGTCCAAGGCACGAAAGCCAGCTAAAAAGTCAATAATCGATACCTAAAAATTGTATTGTACTACTTCTTACTGGCTATTACATCAACTTAGAAGCTTCATCCGTGTTCTACTATGGTGCTTTTAGTGTCTCCGCATACCGCAGCACGCGACATAGCTTTGCAGACGATAAGTACAACCTTCCAGAGAGAAGAGCGGCCAATGTGACGATCTGGCTTTAAGTCGATTCGATCACAAATGACGAAAACGGACGGATTGCTCAGGTTTTTACTACATATGAACACATTTCATATTCTCCCGTGCAACTCGGCTGCTAGTCCTCCTTTCATGCTGAATCTTAAGGTCATAGCTCATGTGCAACGCACCAAAGCCAGCTAAAAGGTCAAAAATCGATACCTAAAACTTGAATTGTACTACTTCTTACTGGCTATTACATCGACTTAAAACTTCATCTGTGTTCTACTATGGTGATTTTATTGTCTCCACATACCGCAGCACGCGACATAGCTTTGCAGACGATAAGTACAACCGTTTCAGAGAGAAGAGCGGCCAATGTGACGATCGGGCTTTAAGTCGATTCGATAACAATTGACGAAAACGTACGGATTTCTCAGGTTTCTACTACATATGAACACAATTCACATTCTCCCGTGCAACGCGGCTACTAGTCCACCTTTCATGCAGAATCTTAAGGTCCTAGCTCATGTCCAAGGCACCAAAGCCAGCTAAAATGTCAATAATCGATACCTAAAACTTGAATTGTACTACTTCTTACTGGCTCTTACATCAACTTAGAAGCTTCATCTGTGTTCTACTATGGTGCTTTAAGTGTCTCCGCATACCGCAGCACGCGACATAGCTTTGAAGACGATAAGTACAACCGTTACGGAGAGAAGAGCGGCCAATGTGACGATCTGGCTTTAAGTCGATTCGATAACAAATGACGAAAACGGACGGATTTCTCAGGTTTTTACTACATATGATTACTTTTCACATTCTCCCGTGCAACTCAGCTGCTAGTCCTCCTTTAAAGCAGAATCTTAAGGTCCTAGCTCATGTACAAGGCCCCAAAGCCAGCTAAAAAGTCAATAATCGATACCTAAAACTTGAATTGTACTACTTCTTACTGGCTATTACATCAACTTAGAAGCTTCATCTGTGTTCTACTATGGTGCTTTTAGAGTCTCCGCATACCGCAGCACGCGACATAGCTTTGCAGACGATAAGTACAACCGTTTCAGAGCGAAGAGCGGCCAATGTGACGATCTGGCTTTAAGTCGACTCGATAACAAATGGCAAAAACGGACGGATTTCTCAGGTTTCTACTACATATGAACACATTTCACATTCTCCCGTGCAGCGCGGCTGCTAGTCCTCCTATCATGCAGAATCTTAAGGTCCTAGCTCATGTCCAAGGCACCAAAGCCAACTAAAATTCAATAATCGATACCTAAAACTTCAGTTGTACTACTTCTTACTGGCTATTACATCAACTTAGAAGCTTCATCTGTGTTCTACTATAGTGCTTTTAGAGTCTCCGCATACCGCAGCACGCGACATAGCTTTGCAGACGATAAGTACAACCGTTTCAGAGCGAAGAGCGGCCAATGTGACGATCTGGCTTTAAGTCGACTCGATAACAAATGACGAAAATGGACGGATTTCTCAGGTTTTTACTACATATGAAAACTTTTCACATTCTCCCGTGCAACGCGGCTGCTAGTCCTCCTTTCATGCAGAATCTTAAGGTCCTAGCTCATGTCCAAGGCACCAAAGCCAGCTAAAAAGTCAATAATCGATACCTAAAACTTGAGTTGTACTACTTCTTACTGGCTATTACATCAACTTAGAAGCTTCATCTGTTTTATACTATGGTGCTTTTAGTGTCTGCGCATACCGCAGCACGCGACATAGCTTTGCAGACGATAAGTAGAACCGTTTCAGAGAGAAGAGCGGCCAATGTGACGATCTGGCTTTAAGTCGATTCGATAACAAATGACTAAAACGGACGGATTTCTCAGGTTTTTACTACATATGAACACTTTTCACACTCTTCCCTGCAACTCGGCTGCTAGTCCTCCTCTCATGCAGATTCTTAAGGTCCTAGCTCATGTCCAAGGCATCAAAGCCAGCTAAAACGTCAATAATCGATACCTAAAACTTGAATTGTACTATTTCTTACTGGCTATTACATCAAATTAGAAGCTTCATCTGTGTTCTACTGTGGTGGTTTCAGTGTCTCCGCCTACCGCAGCATACGACATAGCTTTGCAGACGATAAGTACAACCGTTTCAGAGAGAAGAGCGGCCAATGTGACGATCTGGCTTTAAGTCGATTCGATAACAAATGACGAAAACGGACGGATGTCTCAGGTTTTTACTACATATGAACACTTTTCACATTCTCCCGTGCAACTCGGCTGCTAGTCCTCCTTTCATGCAGAATCTTAAGGTCCTAGCTCATGTCCAAGGCACCAAAGCCAGCTAAAAAGTCAATAATCGATACCTAAAACTTGAATTGTAATACTTCTTACTGGCTATTACATCAACTTAGAAGCTTCATCTGTGTTCTACTATGGTGCTTTTAGTGTCTCCGCATACCGCATCACGCGACATAGCTTTGCAGGCGATAAGTACAACCGTTTCAGAGAGAAGAGCGGCCAATGTGACGATCTGGCTTTAAGTCGATTCGATAACAAATGACGAAAACTGACGGATTTCTCTGGTTTTTACTACATATGAACACTTTTCACATTCTCCCCTGCAACTCGGCTGCTAGTCCTCCTTTCATGCAGAATCTTAGGGTCCTAGCTCATGTCCAAGGCACCAAAGCCAGCTAAAAAGTCAATAATCGATACCTAAAACTTGAATTGTACTACTTCTTACTGGCTATTACATCAACTTAGAAGCTTCATCTGTGTTCTACTATGGTGTTTTTAGTGTCTCCGCATACCGCAGCACGCGACATAGCTTTGAAGACGATAAGTACAACCGTTTCAGAGAGAAGAGCGGCCAATGTGACGATCTGGCTTTAAGTCGATTCGATAACAAATGACGAAAACGGACGGATTTCTCAGGTTTTTACTACATATGAACACTTTTCACATTCTCCCCTGCAACTTGGCTGCTAGTCCTCCTTTCTTGCAGAACCTTAAGGACCTAGCTCATGTCCAAGGCAACAAAGCCAGCTAAAAAATCAATAATCGATACCTAAAACTTGAATTGTACTACTTCTTACTGGCTATTACATCAACTTAGAAGCTTCATCTGTGTTCTACTATGGTGCTTTTAGTGTCTCCGCATACCGCAGCACGCGACATAGCTTTGAAGACGATAAGTACAACCGTTTCAGAGAGAAGAGCGGCCAATGTGACGATCTGGCTTTAAGTCGATTCGATAACAAATGACGAAAACGGACGGATTTCTCAGGTTTTTACTACATTTGAATACTTTTCATATTCTCCCGTGCAACTCGGCTGCTAGTCCTCCTTTCATGCAGATTCTTAAGGTCCTAGCTCATGTCCAAGGCACCAAAGCCAGCTAAAAAGTCAATAATCGATACCTAAAACTTGAGTTGTACTACTTCTTACTGGCTATTACATCAACTTAGAAGCTTCATCTGTTTTATACTATGGTGCTGTTAGTGTCTGCGCATACCGCAGCACGCGACATAGCTTTGCAGACGATAAGTAGAACCGTTTCAGAGAGAAGAGCGGCCAATGTGACGATCTGGCTATAAGTCGATTCGATAACAAATGACTAAAACGGACGGATTTCTCAGGTTTTTACTACATATGAACACTTTTCACACTCATCCCTGCAACTCGGCTGCTAGTCCTCCTTTCATGCAGATTCTTAAGGTCCTAGCTCATGTCCAAGGCATCAAAGCCACCTAAAACGTCAATAATCGATACCTAAAACTTGAATTGTACTATTTCTTACTGGCTATTACATCAAATTAGAAGCTTCATCTGTGTTCTACTGTGGTGGTTTCAGTGTCTCCGCCTACCGCAGCATACGACATAGCTTTGCAGACGATAAGTACAACCGTTTCAGAGAGAAGAGCGGCCAATGTGACGATCTGGCTTTAAGTCGATTCGATAACAAATGACGAAAACGGACGGATTTCTCAGGTTTTTACTACATATGAACACTTTTCACATTCTCCCGTGCAACTCGGCTGCTAGTCCTCCTTTTATGCAGAATCTTAAGGTCCTAGCTCATGCCCAAGGCACCAAAGCCAGCTAAAAAGTCAATAATCGATACCTAAAACTTGAATTGTACTACTTCTTACTGGCTATTACATCAACTTAGAAGCTTCATCTGTGTTCTACTATGGTGCTTTTAGTGTCTCCGCATACCGCATCACGCGACATAGCTTTGCAGGCGATAAGTACAACCGTTTCAGAGAGAAGAGCGGCCAATGTGACGATCTGGCTTTAAGTCGATTCGATAACAAATGACGAAAACGGACGGATTTCTCAGGTTTTTACTACATATGAACACTTTTCACATTCTCCCCTGCAACTCGGCTGCTAGTCCTCCTTTCATGCAGAATCTTAGGGTCCTAGCTCATGTCCAAGGCACCAAAGCAAGCTAAAAAGTCAATAATCGATACCTAAAACTTGAATTGTACTACTTCTTACTGGCTATTACATCAACTTAGAAGCTTCATCTGTGTTCTACTATGGTGTTTTTAGTGTCTCCGCATACCGCAGCACGCGACATAGCTTTGAAGACGATAAGTACAACCGTTTCAGAGAGAAGAGCGGCCAATGTGACGATCTGGCTTTAAGTCGATTCGATAACAAATGACGAAAACGGACGGATTTCTCAGGTTTTTACTACATATGAACACTTTTCACATTCTCCCCTGCAACTTGGCTGCTAGTCCTCCTTTCTTGCAGAATCTTAAGGTCCTAGCTCATGTCCAAGGCAACAAAGCCAGCTAAAAAATCAATAATCGATACCTAAAACTTGAATTGTACTACTTCTTACTGGCTATTACATCAACTTAGAAGCTTCATCTGTGTTCAACTATGGTGCTTTTAGGGTCTCCGCATACCTCAGCACGCGACATAGCTTTGAAGACGATAAGTACAACCGTTTCAGAGAGAAGAGCGGCCAATGTGACGATCTGGCTTTAAGTCGATTCGATAACAAATGACGAAAACGGACGGATTTCTCAGGTTTTTACTACATTTGAATACTTTTCATATTCTCCCGTGCAACTCGGCTGCTAGTCCTCCTTTCATGCAGAATCTTAAGGTCCTAGCTCATGTCCAAGGCACCAAAGCCAGCTAAAAAGTCAATAATCGATACCTAAAACTTGGATTGTAATACTTCTTACTGGCTATTACATCAACTTAGAAGCTTCATCTGTGTTCTACTATGGTGCTTTTAGTGTCTCCGCATACCGCATCACGCGACATAGCTTTGCAGGCGATAAGTACAACCGTTTCAGAGAGAAGAGCGGCCAATGTGACGATCTGGCTTTTAGTCGATTCGATAACAAATGACGAAAACGGACGGATTTCTCAGGTTTTTACTACATATGAACACTTTTCACATTCTCCCATCCAACGCGGCTGCTAGTCCTCCTTTCATGCAGAATCTTAAGGTCCTAGCTCATGTCCAAGGCACCAAAGCCAGCTAAAAAGTCAATAATCCATACCTAAAACTTGAATTGTACTACTTCTTACTGGCTATTACATCATCATAGAAGCTTCTTCTGTGTTCTACTATGGTCCTTTTAGTGTCTCCGCATACCGCAGCACGCGACTTAGCTTTGCAGACGATAAGTACAAACGTTTCAGAGAGAAGAGCGGCCAATGTGACGATCGGGCTTTAAGTCGATTCGATAACAAATGACGGAAACAGACGGATTTCTCAAGTTTTTACTACATATGAACACATTTCACATTCTCCCGTGCAACGCGGCTGCTAGTCCTCATTTCATGCAGAATCTTAAGGTCCTAGGTCATGTCCAAGGCACCAAAGCCAGCTAAAAAGTCAATAATCGATACCTAAAACTTTAATTGTACTACTTCTTACTGGCTATTACATCATCATAGAATCTTCATCTGTGTTCTACTATGGTGCTTTTAGTGTCTCCGCATACCGCAGCACGCGACATAGCTTTGCAGACGATAAATACAACCGTTTCAGAGAGAAGAGCGGCCAATGTGACGATCTGGCTTTAAGTCGATTCGATATCAAATGACGAAAACGGACGGATTTCTCAGGTTTTTACTACATATGAACACTTTTCACATTCTCCCGTGCAACTCGGCTGCTAGTCCTCCTTTCATGCAGAATCTTAAGGTACTAGGTCATGTCCAAGGCACCAAAGCCAGCTAAAAAGTCAATAATCGATACCTAATACTTGAATTGTACTTCTTCTTACTGGCTATTACATCAACTTAGAAGCTTCATCTGTGTTCTACTTTGGTGCTTTTAGTGTCTCCGCATACCGCAGCACGCGACATAGCTTTGAAGACGATAAGTACAACCGTTTCAGAGAGAAGAGCGGCCAATGTGACGATCTGGCTTTAAGTCGATTCGATAACAAATGACGAAAACGGACGGATTTCTCAGGTTTTTACTACATTTGAATACTTTTCATATTCTCCCGTGCAACTCGGCTGCTAGTCCTCCTTTCATGCAGAATCTTAAGGTCCTAGCTCATGTCCAAGGCACCAAAGCCAGCTAAAAAGTCAATAATCGATACCTAAAACTTGAATTGTAATACTTCTTACTGGCTATTACATCAACTTAGAAGCTTCATCTGTGTTCTACTATGGTGCTTTTAGTGTCTCCGCATACCGCATCACGCGACATAGCTTTGCAGACGATAAGTACAAACGTTTCAGAGAGAAGAGCGGCCAATGTGACGATCTGGCTTTAAGTCGATTCGATAACAAATGACGAAAACGGACGGATTTCTCAGGTTTTTACTACATATGAACACTTTTCACATTCTCCCATCCAACGCGGCTGCTAGTCCTCCTTTCATGCAGAATCTTAAGGTCCTAGCTCATGTCCAAGGCACCAAAGCCAGCTAAAAAGTCAATAATCGATACCTAAAACTTGAATTGTACTACTTCTTACTGGCTATTACATCATCATAGAAGCTTCATCTGTGTTCTACTATGGTGCTTTTAGTGTCTCCGCATACCGCAGCACGCGACATAGCTTTGCAGACGATAAGTACAAACGTTTCAGAGAGAAGAGCGGCCAATGTGACGATCGGGCTTTAAGTCGATTAGATAACAAATGACGGAAGCAGACGGATTTCTCAAGTTTTACTACATATGAACACATTTCACATTCTCCCGTGCAACGCGGCTGCTAGTCCTCATTTCATGCAGAATCTTAAGGTCCTAGCTCATGTCCAAGGCACAAAAGCCAGCTAAAAAGTAAATAATCAGTACCTAAAACTTGAATTGTACTACTTCTTACTGGCTATTACATCAACTTAGAAGCTTCATCTGTGTTCTACTATGGTGCTTTTAGTGTCTCCGCATACCGCAGCACGCGACATAGCTTTGCAGACGATAAGTAGAACCGTTTCAGAGAGAAGAGCGGCCAAGTGACGATCTGGCTTTAAGTCGATTCGATAACAAATGACGAAAACGGACGGATTTCTCAGGTTTTTACTACATATGAACACTTTTCACATTCTCCCGTGCAACTCAAGTGCTAGTCCTCCTTTCATGCAGAATCTTAAGGTCCTAGCTCATGTCCAAGGCACCAAAGCCAGCTAAGAAGTCAGTAATCGATACCTAAAACTTGAATTGTACTACTTCTTACTGGCTATTACATCAACTTAGAAGCTTCATCTGTGTTCTACTATGGTGCTTTTAGTGTCTCCGCATACCGCAGCACGCGACATAGCTTTGAAGACGATAAGTACAACCGTTTCAGAGAGAAGAGCGGCCAATGTGACGATCTGGCTTTAAGTCGATTCGATAACAAATGACGAAAACGGACGGATTTCTCAGGTTTTTACTACATATGAACACTTTTCACATTCTCCCGTGCAACTCGGCTGCTAGTCCTCCTTTCATGCAGAATCTTAAGGTCCTAGCTCATGTTCAAGGCACCAAAGCCAGCTAAAAAGTCAATAATCGATACCTAAAACTTGAATTGTCCTACTTCTTACTGGCTATTACATCATCTTAGAAGCTTCATCTGTGTTCTACTATGGTGCTTTTAGTGTCTCCGCATACCGCAGCACGCGACAAAGCTTTCCAGACGATAAGTACAACCGTTTCAGAGAGAAGAGCAGCCAATGTGACGATCTGGCTTTAAGTCGATTCGATAACAAATGACGAAAACGGACGGATTTCTCAGGTTTTTACTACATATGAACACTTTTCACATTCTCCTATCCAACGCGGCTGCTAGTCCTCCTTTCATGCAGAATCTTAAGGTCCTAGCACATGTCCAAGGCACCAAAGCCAGCTAAAAAGTCAATAATCGATACCTAAAACTTTAATTGTACTACTTCTTACTGGCTATTACATCATCATAGAAGCTTCATCTGTGTTCTACTATGGTGCTTTTAGTGTCTCCGCATACCGCAGCACGCGACATAGCTTTGCAGACGATAAGTACAACCGTTTCAGAGAGAAGAGCGGCCAATGTGACGATCTGGCTTTAAGTAGATTCGATAACAAATGACGAAAACGGACGGATTTGTCAGGTTTTTACTACATATGAACACTTTTCACATTCTCCCGTGCAACTGGGCTGCTAGTCCTTCTTTCATGCAGAATCTTAAGGTCCTAGCTCATGTCCAAGGCACCAAAGCCAGCTAAAAAGTCAATAATATGTACCTAAAACTTGAATTGTACTACTTCTTACTGGCTATTACATCGACTTAGAAGCTTCATCTGTGTTCTACTATGGTGATTTTATTGTCTCCGCATACCGCAGCACGCGACATAGCTTTGCAGACGATAAGTACAACCGTTTCAGAGAGAAGAGCGGCCAATGTGACGATCGGGCTTTAAGTCGATTCGATAACAAATGACGAAAACGGACGGATTTCTCAGGTTTCTACTACATATGAACACATTTCACATTCTCCCGTGCAACGCGGCTGCTAGTCCTCCTTTAATGCAGAATCTTAAGGTCCTAGCTCATGTCCAAGCCACCAAAGCCAGCTAAAAAGTCAATAATCGATACCTAAAACTTGAATTGTACTACTTCTTACTGGCTATTACATCATCTTAGAAGTTTCATCTGTGTTCTACTATGGTGCTTTCAGTGTCTCCGCATACCGCAGCACGCGACAAAGCTTTCCAGACGATAAGTACAACCGTTTCAGAGAGAAGAGCAGCCAATGTGACGATCTGGCTTTAAGTCGATTCGATAGCAAATGACGAAAACGGACGTATTTCTCAGGATTTTACTACATATGAACACATTTCACATTCTCCCGTACAACGCGGCTGCTAGTCCTCCTTTCATGCAGAAACTTAAGGTCCTAATCATGTCCAAGGCACCACAGCCAGCTAAAAAGTCGATAATCGATACCTAAAACTTGAATTGTACTACTTCTTACTGGCTATTACATCAACTTAGAAGCTTCATCTGTGTTCTACTATGGTGCTTTTAGTGTCTCCGCATACCGCATCACGCGACATAGCATTGCAGGCGATAAGTACAACCGTTTCAGAGAGAAAAGCGGCCAATGTGACGATCGGGCTTTAAGTCGGTTCGATAACAAATGACGAAAACGGACGGATTTCTCAGGTTTTTACTACATATGAACACATTTCACATTCTCCCGTGCAACGCGGCTTCTAGTCCTCCTTTCATGCAGAATCTTAAGGTCCTAGCTCATGTCCAAGGCACCAAAGCCAGATAAAAAGTAAATAATCAGTACCTAAAACTTGAATTGTACTACTTCTTACTGGCTATTACATCAACTTAGAAGCTTCATCTGTGTTCTACTATGGTGCTTTTAGAGTCTCCGCATACCGCAGCACGCGACATAGCTTTGCAGACGATAAGTACAACCGTTTCAGAGAGAAGAGCGGCCAATGTGACGATCTGGCTTTAAGTCGATTCGATAACAAATGACGAAAACGGATTGATTTCTCAGGTTTTAACTACATATGAACACTTTTCACATTCTTCCCTGCAACTCGGCTGCTATTCCTCCTTCCATGCACATTCTTAAGGTCCTAGCTCATGTCCAAGGCATCAAAGCCAGCTAAAAAGTCAATAATCGATACTTAAAACTTGAATTGTACTACTTCTTACTGGCTATTACATCAAATTAGAAGCTTCATCTGTGTTCTACTGTGGTGGTTTCAGTGTTTCCGCCTACCGCAGCATACGACATAGCTTTGCAGACGATAAGTACAACCGTTTCAGAGAGAAGAGCGGCCAATGTGACGATCTGGCTTTAAGTCGATTCGATAACAAATGACGAAAACGGACGGATTTCTCAGGTTTTTACTACATATGAACACTTTTCACATTCTCCCGTGCAACTCGGCTTCTAGCCCTCCTCTCATGCAGAATCTTAAGGTCCTAGCTCATGTCCAAGGCACCAAAGCCAGCTAAAAAGTCAATAATCGATACCTAAAACTTGAATCGTACTACTTCTTACTGGCTATTACATCATCTTAGAAGCTTCATCTGTGTTCTACTATGGTGCTTTCAGTGTCTCCGCATACCGCAGCACGCAACAAAGCTTTCCAGACGACAAGTACAACCGTTTCAGTGAGAAGAGCAGCCAATGTGACGATCTGGCTTTAAGTCGATTCGATAACAAATGACGAAAACGGACGTATTTCTCAGGATTTTACTACATATGAACACATTTCACATTCTCCCGTACAACGCGGCTGCTAGTCCTCCTTTAATGCAGAATCTTAAGTTACTAGCTCATGTCCAAGGCACCAAAGCCAGCTAAAAAGTCAATAATCGATACCTAAAACTTGAGTTGTACTACTTCTTACTGGCTATTACATCAACTTAGAAGCTTCATCTGTTTTATACTATGGTGCTTTTAGTGTCTGCGCATACCGCAGCACGCGACATAGCTTTGCAGACGATAAGTAGAACCGTTTCAGAGAAAAGAGCGGCCAATGTGACGATCTGGCTTTAAGTCGATTCGATAACAAATGACGAAAACGGACGGATTTCTCAGGTTTTTACTACATATGAACACTTTTCACATTCTCCCCTGCAACTCGGCTGCTAGTCCTCCTTTCATGCAGAATCTTAAGGTCCTAGCTCATGTCCAAGGCACCAAAGCCAGCTAAAAAGTCAATAATCGATACCTAAAACTTGAATTGTACTACTTCTTACTGGCTATTACATCAACTTAGAAGCTTCATCTGTGTTCTACTATGGTGTTTTTAGTGTCTCCGCATACCGCAGCACGCGACATAGGTTTGAAGACGATAAGTACAACCGTTTCAGAGAGAAGAGCGGCCAATGTGACGATCTGGCTTTAAGTCGATTCGATAACAAATGACGAAAACGGACGGATTTCTCAGGTTTTTACTACATATGAACACTTTTCACATTCTCCCCTGCAACTTGGCTGCTAGTCCTCCTTTCTTGCAGAATCTTAAGGTCCTAGCTCATGTCCAAGGCAACAAAGCCAGCTAAAAAATCAATAATCGATACCTAAAACTTGAATTGTACTACTTCTTACTGGCTATTACATCAACTTAGAAGCTTCATCTGTGTTCTACTATGGTGCTTTTAGTGTCTCCGCATACCGCAGCACGCGACATAGCTTTGAAGACGATAAGTACAACCGTTTCAGAGAGAAGAGCGGCCAATGTGACGATCTGGCTTTAAGTCGATTCGATAACAAATGACGAAAACGGACGGATTTCTCAGGTTTTTACTACATTTGAATACTTTTCATATTCTCCCGTGCAACTCGGCTGCTAGTCCTCCTTTCATGCAGAATCTTAAGGTCCTAGCTCATGTCCAAGGCACCAAAGCCAGCTAAAAAGTCAATAATCGATACCTAAAACTTGAATTGTAATACTTCTTACTGGCTATTACATCAACTTAGAAGCTTCATCTGTGTTCTACTATGGTGCTTTTAGTGTCTCCGCATACCGCATCACGCGACATAGCTTTGCAGGCGATAAGTACAACCGTTTCAGAGAGAAGAGCGGCCAATGTGACGATCTGGCTTTAAGTCGATTCGATAACAAATGACGAAAACGGACGGATTTCTCAGGTTTTTACTACATATGAACACATTTCACATTCTCCCGTGCAACGCGGCTGCTAGTCCTCCTTTAATGCAGAATCTTAAGGTCCTAGCTCATGTCCAAGCCACCAAAGCCAGCTAAAAAGTCAATAATCGATACCTAAAACTTGAATTGTACTACTTCTTACTGGCTATTACATCATCTTAGAAGTTTCATCTGTGTTCTACTATGGTGCTTTCAGTGTCTCCGCATACCGCAGCACGCGACAAAGCTTTCCAGACGATAAGTACAACCGTTTCAGAGAGAAGAGCAGCCAATGTGACGATCTGGCTTTAAGTCGATTCGATAGCAAATGACGAAAACGGACGTATTTCTCAGGATTTTACTACATATGAACACATTTCACATTCTCCCGTACAACGCGGCTGCTAGTCCTCCTTTCATGCAGAAACTTAAGGTCCTAATCATGTCCAAGGCACCACAGCCAGCTAAAAAGTCGATAATCGATACCTAAAACTTGAATTGTACTACTTCTTACTGGCTATTACATCAACTTAGAAGCTTCATCTGTGTTCTACTATGGTGCTTTTAGTGTCTCCGCATACCGCATCACGCGACATAGCATTGCAGGCGATAAGTACAACCGTTTCAGAGAGAAAAGCGGCCAATGTGACGATCGGGCTTTAAGTCGGTTCGATAACAAATGACGAAAACGGACGGATTTCTCAGGTTTTTACTACATATGAACACATTTCACATTCTCCCGTGCAACGCGGCTTCTAGTCCTCCTTTCATGCAGAATCTTAAGGTCCTAGCTCATGTCCAAGGCACCAAAGCCAGATAAAAAGTAAATAATCAGTACCTAAAACTTGAATTGTACTACTTCTTACTGGCTATTACATCAACTTAGAAGCTTCATCTGTGTTCTACTATGGTGCTTTTAGAGTCTCCGCATACCGCAGCACGCGACATAGCTTTGCAGACGATAAGTACAACCGTTTCAGAGAGAAGAGCGGCCAATGTGACGATCTGGCTTTAAGTCGATTCGATAACAAATGACGAAAACGGATTGATTTCTCAGGTTTTAACTACATATGAACACTTTTCACATTCTTCCCTGCAACTCGGCTGCTATTCCTCCTTCCATGCACATTCTTAAGGTCCTAGCTCATGTCCAAGGCATCAAAGCCAGCTAAAAAGTCAATAATCGATACTTAAAACTTGAATTGTACTACTTCTTACTGGCTATTACATCAAATTAGAAGCTTCATCTGTGTTCTACTGTGGTGGTTTCAGTGTTTCCGCCTACCGCAGCATACGACATAGCTTTGCAGACGATAAGTACAACCGTTTCAGAGAGAAGAGCGGCCAATGTGACGATCTGGCTTTAAGTCGATTCGATAACAAATGACGAAAACGGACGGATTTCTCAGGTTTTTACTACATATGAACACTTTTCACATTCTCCCGTGCAACTCGGCTTCTAGTCCTCCTTTCATGCAGAATCTTAAGGTCCTAGCTCATGTCCAAGGCACCAAAGCCAGCTAAAAAGTCAATAATCGATACCTAAAACTTGAATCGTACTACTTCTTACTGGCTATTACATCATCTTAGAAGCTTCATCTGTGTTCTACTATGGTGCTTTCAGTGTCTCCGCATACCGCAGCACGCAACAAAGCTTTCCAGACGATAAGTACAACCGTTTCAGTGAGAAGAGCAGCCAATGTGACGATCTGGCTTTAAGTCGATTCGATAACAAATGACGAAAACGGACGTATTTCTCAGGATTTTACTACATATGAACACATTTCACATTCTCCCGTACAACGCGGCTGCTAGTCCTCCTTTAATGCAGAATCTTAAGTTCCTAGCTCATGTCCAAGGCACCAAAGCCAGCTAAAAAGTCAATAATCGATACCTAAAACTTGAGTTGTACTACTTCTTACTGGCTATTACATCAACTTAGAAGCTTCATCTGTTTTATACTATGGTGCTTTTAGTGTCTGCGCATACCGCAGCACGCGACATAGCTTTGCAGACGATAAGTAGAACCGTTTCAGAGAAAAGAGCGGCCAATGTGACGATCTGGCTTTAAGTCGATTCGATAACAAATGACGAAAACGGACGGATTTCTCAGGTTTTTACTACATATGAACACTTTTCACATTCTCCCCTGCAACTCGGCTGCTAGTCCTCCTTTCATGCAGAATCTTAAGGTCCTAGCTCATGTCCAAGGCACCAAAGCCAGCTAAAAAGTCAATAATCGATACCTAAAACTTGAATTGTACTACTTCTTACTGGCTATTACATCAACTTAGAAGCTTCATCTGTGTTCTACTATGGTGTTTTTAGTGTCTCCGCATACCGCAGCACGCGACATAGCTTTGAAGACGATAAGTACAACCGTTTCAGAGAGAAGAGCGGCCAATGTGACGATCTGGCTTTAAGTCGATTCGATAACAAATGACGAAAACGGACGGATTTCTCAGGTTTTTACTACATATGAACACTTTTCACATTCTCCCCTGCAACTTGGCTGCTAGTCCTCCTTTCTTGCAGAATCTTAAGGTCCTAGCTCATGTCCAAGGCAACAAAGCCAGCTAAAAAATCAATAATCGATACCTAAAACTTGAATTGTACTACTTCTTACTGGCTATTACATCAACTTAGAAGCTTCATCTGTGTTCTACTATGGTGCTTTTAGTGTCTCCGCATACCGCAGCACGCGACATAGCTTTGAAGACGATAAGTACAACCGTTTCAGAGAGAAGAGCGGCCAATGTGACGATCTGGCTTTAAGTCGATTCGATAACAAATGACGAAAACGGACGGATTTCTCAGGTTTTTACTACATTTGAATACTTTTCATATTCTCCCGTGCAACTCGGCTGCTAGTCCTCCTTTCATGCAGAATCTTAAGGTCCTAGCTCATGTCCAAGGCACCAAAGCCAGCTAAAAAGTCAATAATCGATACCTAAAACTTGAATTGTAATACTTCTTACTGGCTATTACATCAACTTAGAAGCTTCATCTGTGTTCTACTATGGTGCTTTTAGTGTCTCCGCATACCGCATCACGCGACATAGCTTTGCAGGCGATAAGTACAACCGTTTCAGAGAGAAGAGCGGCCAATGTGACGATCTGGCTTTAAGTCGATTCGATAACAAATGACGAAAACGGACGGATTTCTCAGGTTTTTACTACATATGAACACTTTTCACATTCTCCCATCCAACGCGGCTGCTAGTCCTCCTTTCATGCAGAATCTTAAGGTCCTAGCTCATGTCCAAGGCACCAAAGCCAGCTAAAAAGTCAATAATCGATACCTAAAACTTGAATTGTACTACTTCTTACTGGCTATTACATCATCATAGAAGCTTCATCTGTGTTCTACTATGGTGCTTTTAGTGTCTCCGCATACCGCAGCACGCGACATAGCTTTGCAGACGATAAGTACAAACGTTTCAGAGAGAAGAGCGGCCAATGTGACGATCGGGCTTTAAGTCGATTCGATAACAAATGACGGAAACAGACGGATTTCTCAAGTTTTTACTACATATGAACACATTTCACATTCTCCCGTGCAACGCGGTTGCTAGTCCTCATTTCATGCAGAATCTTAAGGTCCTAGGTCATGTCCAAGGCACCAAAGCCAGCTAAAAAGTCAATAATCGATACCTAAAACTTGAATTGTACTACTTCTTACTGGCTATTACATCAACTTAGAAGCTTCATCTGTGTTCTACTATGGTGCTTTTAGTGTCTCCGCATACCGCAGCACGCGACATAGCTTTGAAGACGATAAGTACAACCGTTTCAGAGAGAAGAGCGGCCAATGTGACGATCTGGCTTTAAGTCGATTCGATAACAAATGACGAAAACGGACGGATTTCTCAGGTTTTTACTACATTTGAATACTTTCATATTCTCCCGTGCAACTCGGCTGCTAGTCCTCCTTTCATGCAGAATCTTAAGGTCCTAGCTCATGTCCAAGGCACCAAAGCCAGCTAAAAAGTCAATAATCGATACCTAAAACTTGAATTGTAATACTTCTTACTGGCTATTACATCAACTTAGAAGCTTCATCTGTGTTCTACTATGGTGCTTTTAGTGTCTCCGCATACCGCATCACGCGACATAGCTTTGCAGGCGATAATTACAAACGTTTCAGAGAGAAGAGCGGCCAATGTGACGATCTGGCTTTAAGTCGATTCGATAACAAATGACGAAAACGGACGGATTTCTCAGGTTTTTACTACATATGAACACTTTTCACATTCTCCCATCCAACGCGGCTGCTAGTCCTCCTTTCATGCAAAATCTTAAGGTCCTAGCTCATGTCCAAGGCACCAAAGCTAGCTAAAAAGTCAATAATCGATACCTAAAACTTGAATTGTACTACTTCTTACTGGCTATTACATCATCATAGAAGCTTCATCTGTGTTCTACTATGGTGCTTTTAGTGTCTCCGCATACCGCAGCACGCGACATAGCTTTGCAGACGATAAGTACAAACGTTTCAGAGAGAAGAGCGGCCAATGTGACGATCGGGCTTTAAGTCGATTCGATAACAAATGACGAAAACGGACGGATTTCTCAGGTTTTTACTACATATGAACACTTTTCACATTCTACCGTGCAACTCAAGTGCTAGTCCTCCTTTCATGCAGAATCTTAAGGTCCTAGCTCATGTCCAAGGCACCAAAGCCAGCTAAGAAGTCAGTAATCGATACCTAAAACTTGAATTGTACTACTTCTTACTGGCTATTACATCAACTTAGAAGCTTCATCTGTGTTCTACTATGGTGCTTTTAGTGTCTCCGCATACCGCAGCACGCGACATAGCTTTGAAGACGATAAGTACAACTGTTTCAGAGAGAAGAGCGGCCAATGTGACGATCTGGCTTTAAGTCGATTCGATAACAAATGACGAAAACGGACGGATTTCTCAGGTTTTTACTACATATGAACACTTTTCACATTCTCCCGTGCAACTCGGCTGCTAGACCTCCTTTCATGCAGAATCTTAAGGTCCTAGCTCATGTTCAAGGCACCAAAGCCAGCTAAAAAGTCAATAATCGATACCTAAAACTTGAATTGTACTACTTCTTACTGGCTATTACATCATCTTAGAAGCTTCATCTGTGTTCTACTATGGTGCTTTTAGTGTCTCCGCATACCGCAGCACGCGACAAAGCTTTCCAGACGATAAGTACAACCGTTTCAGAGAGAAGAGCAGCCAATGTGACGATCTGGCTTTAAGTCGATTCGATAACAAATGACGAATACGGACGGATTTCTCAGGTTCTTACTACATATGAACACTTTTCACATTCTCCAATCCAACGCGGCTGCTAGTCCTCCTTTCATGCAGAATCTTAAGGTACTAGCTCATGTCCAAGGCACCAAAGCCAGCTAAAAATTCAATAATCGATACCTAAAACTTGAATTGTACTACTTCTTACTGGCTATTACATCATCATAGAAGCTTCATCTGTGTTCTACTATGGTGCTTTTAGTGTCTCCGCATACCGCAGCACGCGACATAGCTTTGCAGACGATAAGTACAATCGTTTCAGAGAGAAGAGCGGCCAATGTGACGATCTGGCTTTAAGTAGATTCGATAACAAATGACGAAAACGGACGGATTTCTCAGGTTTTTACTACATATGAACACTTTTCACATGCTCCCGTGCAACTCGGCTGCTAGTCCTTCTTTCATGCAGAATCTTAAGGTCCTAGCTCACGTCCAAGGCACCAAAGCCAGCTAAAAAGTCAATAATATGTACCTAAAACTTGAATTGTACTACTTCTTACTGGCTATTACATCGACTTAGAAGCTTCATCTGTGTTCTACTATGGTGCTTTTAGTGTCTCCGCACACCGCAGTACGCGACATAGCTTTGCAGACGATAAGTACAACCGTTTCAGAGAAAAGAGGGGCCAATGTGACGATCTGGCTTTAAGTCGATTCGATAACAAATGACGAAAACGGACGGATTTCTCAGGTTTTTACTACATATGAACACTTTTCACATTCTCCCGTGCAACTCGGCTGCTAGTCCTCCTTTCATGCAGAATCTTAAGGTCCTAGCTCATGTCCAAGGCACCAAAGCCAGCTAAAAAGTCAATAATCGATACCTAAAACTTGAATTGTACTACTTCTTACTGGCTATTACATCATCTTAGAAGCTTCATCTGTGTTCTACTATGGTGCTTTCAGTGTCTCCGCATACCGCAGCACGCAACAAAGCTTTCCAGACGATAAGTACAACCGTTTCAGAGAGAAGAGCAGCCAATGTGACGATCTGGCTTTAAGTCGATTCGATAACAAATGACGAAAACGGACGTATTTCTCAGGATTTTACTGCATATGAACACATTTCACATTCTCCCGTACAACGCGGCTGCTAGTCCTCCTTTCATGCAGAATCTTAAGGTCCTAGCTCATGTCCAAGGCACCAAAGCCAGGTAAAAAGTCAATAATCGATACCTAAAACTTGAATTGTACTACTTCTTACTGGCTATTACATCAACTTAGAAGCTTCATCTGTGTTCTACTATGGTGCTTTTAGTGTCTCCGCATACCGCATCACGCGACATAGCTTTGCAGGCGATAAGTACAACCGTTTCAGAGAAAAGAGGGGCCAATGTGACGATCTGGCTTTAAGTCGATTCGATAACAAATGACGAAAACGGACGGATTTCTCGGGTTTTTACTACATATGAACACTTTTCACATTCTCCCGTGCAACTCGGCTGCTAGTCCTCCTTTCATGCAGTATCTTAAGGTCCTAGCTCATGTCCAAGGCACCAAAGCCAGCTAAAAAGTCAATAATCGATACCTAAAACTTGAATTGTACTACTTCTTACTGGCTATTACATCATCTTAGAAGCTTCATCTGTGTTCTACTATGGTGCTTTCAGTGTCTCCGCATACCGCAGCACGCGACAAAGCTTTCCAGACGATAAGTACAACCGTTTCAGAGAGAAGAGCAGCCAATGTGACGATCTGGCATTAATTCGATTCGATAACAAATGACGAAAACGGACGTATTTCTCAGGATTTTACTGCATATGAACACATTTCACATTCTCCCGTACAACGCGGCTGCTAGTCCTCCTTTCATGCAGAATCTTAAGGTCCTACCTCATGTCCAAGGCACCAAAGCCAGGTAAAAAGTCAATAATCGATACCTAAAACTTGAATTGTACTACTTCTTACTGGCTATTACATCAACTTAGAAGCTTCATCTGTTTTATACTATGGTGCTTTTAGTGTCTGCGCATACCGCAGCATACGACATAGCTTTGCAGACGATAAGTAGAACCGTTTCAGAGAGAAGAGCGGCCAATGTGACGATCTGGCTTTAAGTCGATTCGATAACAAATGACTAAAACGGACGGATTTCTCAGGTTTTTACTACATATGAACACTTTTCACACTCTTCCCTGCAACTCGGCTGCTAGTCCTCCTTTCATGCAGATTCTTAAGGTCCTAGCTCATGTCCAAGGCATCAAAGCCAGCTAAAACGTCAATAATCGATACCTAAAACTTGAATTGTACTATTTCTTACTGGCTATTACATCAAATTAGAAGCTTCATCTGTGTTCTCCTGTGGTGGTATCAGTGTCTCCGCCTACCGCAGCATACGACATAGCTTTGCAGACGATAAGTACAAACGTTTCAGAGAGAAGAGCGGCCAATGTGACGATCGGGCTTTAAGTCGATTCGATAACAAATGACGAAAACGAACGGATTTCTCAGGTTTCTACTACATATGAACACATTTCACATTCTCCCGTGCAACGCGGCTGCTAGTCCTCCTTCTATGCAGAATGTTAAGGTCCTAACTCATGTCCAAGGCACCAAAGCCAGTTAAAAAGTCAATAATCGATACCTAAAACTTGAATTGTACTACTTCTTACTGGCTATTACATCAACTTAGAAGCTTCATCTGTGTTCTACTATGGTGCTTTTAGTGTCTCCGCATACCGCAGCACGCGACACAGCTTTGAAGACGATACGTACAACCGTTTCAGAGAGAAGAGCGGCCAATGTAACGATCTGGCTTTAAGTCGATTCGATAACAAATGACGAAAACGGACGGATTTCTCAGGTTTTTACTACATATGAACACTTTTCACATTCTCCCGTGCAACTCGGCTGCTAGTCCTCCTTTCATGCTGAATCTTAAGGTCGTAGCTCATGTCCAAGGCACCAAAGCCAGCTAAAAAGTCAATAATCGATACCTAAAACTTGAATTGTACTACTTCTTACTGGCTATTACATCAACTTAGAAGCTTCATCTGTGTTCTACTATGGTGCATTTAGTGTCTCCGCATACCGCAGCACGCGACATAGCTATGAAGACGATAAGTACAACCGTTTCAGAGAGAAGAGCAGCCAATGTGACGATTTGGCCTTAAGTCGAATCGATAACAAATGACGAAAACGGACGGATTTCTCAGGTTTTTACTACATATTAACACTTTTCACATTCTCCCGTGCAACTCGGCTGCTAGTCCTCCTTTCATGCAGAATCTTAAGGTATTAGCTCATGTCCAAGGCACCAAAGCCAGCTAAGAAGTCAATAATCGATACCTAAAACTTGAATTGTACTACTTCTTACTGGCTATTACATCAACTTAGAAGCTTCATCTGTGTTCTACTATGGTGCTTTTAGTGTTTCCGCATACCGCAGCACGCGACATAGCTTTGCAGACGATAAGTACAACCGTTTCTGAGAAAAGAGCGGCCAATGTGACGATCGGTATTTAAGTCAATTCGATAACAAATGACGAAAACGGACGGATTTCTCAGGTTTCTACTACATATGAACACATTTCACATTCTCCCGTGCAACGCGGCTGCTAGTCCTCCTTTCATGCAGAATCTTAAGGTCCTAGCTCATGTCCAAGGCATCAAAGCCAGCTAAATAGTCAATAATCGATACCTAAAACTTGAATTGGACTACTTCTTACTGGCTATTACATCAACTTAGAAGCTTCATCTGTGTTCTACCATGGTGCTTTTAGTGTCTCCGCACACCGCAGTACGCGACATAGCTTTGCAGACGATAGGTACAACCGTTTCAGAGAAAAGAGGGGCCAATGTGACGATCTGGCTTTAAGTCGATTCGATAACAAATGACGAAAACGGACGGATTTCTCAGGTTTTTACTACATATGAACACTTTTCACATTCTCCCGTGCAACTCGGCTGCTAGTTCTCCTTTCATGCAGAATCTTAAGCTACTAGCTCATGTCCAAGGCACCAAAGCCAGCTAAAAAGTCAATAATCGATACCTAAAACTTGAATTGTACTACTTCTTACTGGCTATTACATCATCTTAGAAGCTTCATCTGTGTTCTACTATGGTGCTTTCAGTGTCTCCGCATACCGCATCACGAGACATAGCTTTGCAGGCGATAAGTACAACCGTTTCAGAGAGAAGAGCGGCCAATGTGACGATCGGGCTTTAAGTCGATTCGATAACAAATGACGAAAACGGACGGATTTCTCAGGTTTTTACTACATATGAACACATTTCACATTCTCCCGTGCAACGCGGCTGCTAGTCCTCCTTTCATGCAGAATCTTAAGGTCCTAGCTCATGTCCAAGGCTCCAAAGCCAGCTAAAAAGTCAATAATCAGTACATAAAACTTGAATTGTACTACTTCTTACTGGCTATTACATCAACTTAGAAGCTTCATCAGTGTTCTACTATGGTGCTTTTAGTGTCTCCGCATACCGCAGCACACGACATAGCTTTGCAGACGATAAGTACAACCGTTTCAGAGAGAAGAGCGGCCAATGTGACGATCTGGCTTTAAGTCGATTCGATAACAAATGACGAAAACGGACGGATTTCTCAGGTTTTTACTACATATGAACACTTTTCACATTCTTCCCTGCAACTCGGCTGCTTGTCCTCCTTTCATGCAGATTCTTAAGGTCCTAGCTCATGTCCAAGGCATCAAAGCCAGCTAAAAAGTCAATAATCGATACCTAAAACTTGAATTGTACTACTTCTTACTGGCTATTACATCAACTTAGAAGCTTCATCTGTGTTCTACTATGGTGCTTTTAGTGTCTCCGCATACCGCAGCACGCGACATAGCTTTGAAGACGATAAGTACAACCATTTCAGAGAGAAGAGCGGCCAATGTGACGATCTGGCTTTAAGTCGATTCGATAACAAATGACGAAAACGGACGGATTTCTCAGGTTTTTACTACATATGAACACTTTTCACATTCTCCCCTGCAACTCGGCTGCTAGTCCTCCTTTCATGCAGAATCTTAAGGTCCTAGCTCATGTCCAAGGCACCAAAGCCAGCTAAAAAGTCAATAATCGATACCTAAAACTTGAATTGTACTACTTCTTACTGGCTATTACATCATCTTAGAAGCTTCTTCTGTGTTCTACTATGGTCCTTTTAGTGTCTCCGCATACCGCAGCACGCGACAAAGCTTTCCAGACGATAAGTACAACCGTTTCAGAGACAAGAGCAGCCAATGTGACGATCTGGCTTTAAGTCGATTCGATAACAAATGACGAAAACGGATGGATTTCTCAGGTTTTTACTACATATGAACACTTTTCACATTGTCCCGTGCAACTCGGATGCTAGTCCTCCTTTAATGCAGAATCTTAAGGTCCTAGCTCATGTCCAAGGCACCAAAGCCAGCTAAAAAGTCAATAATCAGTACCTAAAACTTGAATTGTACTACATCTTACTGGCTATTACATCGACTTAGAAGCTTTATCTGTGTTCTACTATGGTGATTTTATTGTCTCCGCATACCGCAGCACGCGACATAGCTTTGCAGACGATAAGTACAACCGTTTCAGAGAGAAGAGCGGCCAATGTGACGATCGGGCTTTAAGTCGATTCGATAACAAATGACGAAAACAGACGGATTTCTCAGGTTTCTACTACATATGAACACATTTCACATTCTCCCGTGCAAAACGGCTGCTAGTCCTCCTTTCATGCAGAATCTTAAGGTCCTAGCTCATGTCCAAGGCACCAAAGCCAGCTAAGAAGTCAATAATCGATACCTAAAACTTGTATTGTACTACTTCTTACTGGCTATTACATCAACTTAGAAGCTTCATCTGTGTTCTACTATGGTGCTTTTAGTGTCTCCGCATACCGTAGCACGCGACAAAGCTTTCCAGACGATAAGTACAACGGTTTCAGAGAGAAGAGCAGTCAATGCGACGATCTGGCTTTAAGTCGATTCGATAACAAATGACGAAAACGGACGGATTTCTCAGGTTTTTACTACATATGAACACTTTTCACATTCTCCCGTGCAACTCGGCTGCTAGTCCTCCTTTCATGCAGAATCTTAAGGTCCTAGCTCATGTCCAAGGCACCAAAGCCAGCTAAAATGTCAATAATCGATACCTAAAACTTGAATTGTACTACTTCTTACTGGCTGTTACATCATCATAGAAGCTTCATCTGTGTTCTACTATGGTGCTTTTAGTGTCTCCGCATACCGCAGCACGCGACATAGCTTTGCAGACGATAAGTACAACCGTTTCAGAGAGAAGAGCGGCCAATGTGACGATCGGGCTTTAAGTCGATTCGATAACAAATGACGAAAACGGACGGATTTCTCAGGTTTTTACTACATATGGACACTTTTCACATTCTCCCGTGCAACTCGGCTGCTAGTCCTCCTTTCATGCAGAATCTTAAGGTCCTAGCTCATGTCCAAGGCACCAAAGCCAGCTAAGAAGTCAAGAATCGATACCTAAAACTTGAATTGTACTACTTCTTACTGGCTATTACCTCAACTTAGAAGCTTCATCTGTGTTCTACTATGGTGCTTTTAGTGTCTCCGCATACCGCAGAACGCGACAAAGCTTTCCAGACGATAAGTACAACGGTTTCAGAGAGAAGAGCAGCCAATGCGACGATCTGGCTTTAAGTCGATTCGATAACAAATGACGAAAACGGACGGATTTCTCAGGTTTCTACTACATATGAACACATTTCACATTCTCCCGTGCAAAACGGCTGCTAGTCCTCCTTTCATGCAGAATCTTAAGGTCCTAGCTCATGTCCAAGGCACCAAAGCCAGCTAAAAAGTCAATAATCGATATCTAAAACTTGAATTGTACTACATTTTACTGGCTATTACATCAACTTAGAAGCTTCATCTGTGTTCTACTGTGGTGGTTTCAGTGTCTCCGCACACCGCAGTACGCGATATAGCTTTGCAGACGATAAGTACAACCGTTTCAGAGAAAAGAGGGGCCAATGTGACGATCTGGCTTTAAGTCGATTCGATAACAAATGACGAAAACGGACGGATTTCTCAGGTTTTTACTACATATGAACACTTTTCACAATCTCCCGTGCAACTCGGCTGCTAGTCCTCCTTTCATGCAGAATCTTAAGGTCCTAGCTCATGTCCAAGGCACCAAAGCCAGCTAAAAAGTCAATAATCAGTACCTAAAACTTGAATTGTACTACTTCTTACTGGCTATTACATCATCTTAGAAGCTTCATCTGTGTTCTACTATGGAGCTTTTAGTGTCTCCGCATACCGCAGTACGCGACAAAGCTTTCAAGACGATAAGTACAACCGTTTCAGAGAGAAGAGCAGCCAATGTGACGATCTGGCTTTAAGTCGATTCGATAACAAATGACGAAAACGGACGGATTTCTCAGGTTTTTAGTACATATGAACACATTTCATATTCTCCCGTACAACGCGGCTGCTAGTCCTCCTTTCATGCAGAATCTTAAGGTCCTAGCTCATGTCCAAGGCACCAAAGCCAGCTAAAAAGTCAATAATCGATACCTAAAACTTGAATTGTACTACTTCTAACTGGCTATTACATCATCATAGAAGCTTCATCTGTGTTCTACTATGGTGCTTTTAGTGTCTCCGCATACCGCAGCACGCGACATAGCTTTGCAGACGATAAGTACAACCGTTTCTGAGAGAAGAGCGGCCAATGTGACGATCTGGCTGTAAGTCGATTCGATAACAAATGACGAAAACTGACGGATTTCTCAGGTTTTTACTACATATGAACACCTTTCACATTCTCCCGTGCAACGCGGCTGCTAGTCCTCCTTTCATGCAGAATCTTAAGGTCCTAGCTCATGCCCAAGGCACCAAAGCCAGCTAAAAAGTCAATAATCCATACCTAAAACTTGAATTGTACTACTTCTTATTGTCTATTACATCAACTTAGAAGCTTCATCTGTGTTCTACTATGGTGATTTTAGTGTCTCCGCATACCGCAGCACGCGACATAGCTTTGCAGACGATAAGTACAACCGTTTCAGAGAGAAGAGCGGCCAATGTGACGATCTGGCTTTAAGTCGATTAGATAACAAATGACGAAAACGGACGGATTTCTCAGGTTTCTACTACATATGAACACATTTCACATTCTCCCGTGCAAAACGGCTGCTACTCCTCCTTTAATGCAGAATCTTAAGGTCCTAGCTCATGTCCAAGGCACCAAAGCCAGCTAAAAAGTCAATAATCGATACCTAAAACTTGAATTGTACTACTTCTTACTGGCTATTACAACATCTTAGAAGCTTCATCTGTGTTCTACTATGGTGCTTTTAGTGTCTCCGCATACCGCAGCACGCGACAAAGCTTTCCAGACGATAAGTACAACCGTTTCAGAGAGAAGAGCAGCCATTGTGACGATCTGGCTTTAAGTCGATTCGATAACAAATGACGAAAACGGACGGATTTCTCAGGTTTTTACTACATATGAACACTTTTCACATTGTCCCGTGCAACTCGGATGCTAGTCCTCCTTTAATGCAGAATCTTAAGGTCCTAGCTCATGTCCAAGGCACCAAAGCCAGCTAAAAAGTCAATAATCAGTACCTAAAACTTGAATTGTACTACATCTTACTGGCTATTACATCGACTTAGAAGCTTCATCTGTGTTCTACTATGGTGATTTTATTGTCTCCGCATACCGCAGCACGCGACATAGCTTTGCAGACGATAAGTACAACCGTTTCAGAGAGAAGAGCGGCCAATGTGACGATCGGGCTTTAAGTCGATTCGATAACAAATGACGAAAACAGACGGATTTCTCAGGTTTCTACTACATATGAACACATTTCACATTCTCCCGTGCAAAACGGCTGCTAGTCCTCCTTTCTTGCAGAATCTTAAGGTCCTAGCTCATGTCCAAGGCACCAAAGCCAGCTAAAAAGTCAATAATCGATAACTAAAACTTGAATTTTACTAATTCTTACTGGCTATTACATCAACTTAGAAGCTTCATCTGTGTTCTACCATGGTGCTTTTAGTGTCTCCGCACACGGCAGTACGCGACATAGCTTTGCAGACGATAAGTACAACCGTTTCAGAGAAAAGAGGGGCCAATGTGACGACCTGGCTTTAAGTCGATTCGATAACAAATGACGGAAACGGACGGATTTCTCAGGTTTTTACTACATATGGACACTTTTCACATTCTCCCGTGCAACTCGGCTGCTAGTCCTCCTTTCATGCAGAATCTTAAGGTCCTAGCTCATGTCCAAGGCACCAAAGCCAGCTAAGAAGTCAATAATCGATACCTAAAACTTGTATTGTACTACTTCTTACTGGCTATTACATCAACTTAGAAGCTTCATCTGTGTTCTACTATGGTGCGTTTAGTGTCTCCGCATACCGCAGCACGCGACAAAGCTTTCCAGACGATAAGTACAACGGTTTCAGAGAGAAGAGCAGCCAATGCGACGATCTGGCTTTAAGTCGATTAGATAACAAATGACGAAAACGGACGGATTTCTCAGGTTTTTACTACATATGAACACTTTTCACATTCTCCTATCCAACGCGGCTGCTAGTCCTCCTTTCATGCAGAATCTTAAGGTCCTAGCTCATGTCCAAGGCACCAAAGCCAGCTAAAAAGTCAATAATCGATACCTAAAACGTGAATTGTACTACTTCTTACTGGCTGTTACCTCATCATAGAAGCTTCATCTGTGTTCTACTATGGTGCTTTTAGTGTCTCCGCATACCGCAGCACGCGACATAGCTTTGCAGACGATAAGTACAACCGTTTCAGAGAGAAGAGCGGCCAATGTGACGATCGGGCTTTAAGTCGATTCGATAACAAATGACGAAAACAGACGGATTTCTCAGGTTTCTACTACATATGAACACATTTCACATTCTCCCGTGCAAAACGGCTGCTAGTCCTCCTTTCATGCAGAATCTTAAGGTCCTAGCTCATGTCCAAGGCACCAAAGCCAGCTAAAAAGTCAATAATCGATACCTAAAACTTGAATTGTTCTACATCTTACTGGCTATTACATCAACTTAGAAGCTTCATCTGTGTTCTACCATGGTGCTTTTAGTGTCTCCGCACACCGCAGTACGCGACATAGCTTTGCAGACGATAAGTACAACCGTTTCAGAGAAAAGAATGGCCAATGTGACGATCGGGCTTTAAGTCGATTCGATAACAAATGACGAAAACGGACGGATTTCTCAGGTTTTTACTACATATGAACACTTTTCACATTCTCCCGTGCAACTCGGCTGCTAGTCCTCCTTTCATGCAGAATCTTAAGGTCCTAGCTCATGTCCAAGGCACCAAAGCCAGCTAAAAAGTCAATAATCAGTACCTAAAACTTGAATTGTACTACTTCTTACTGGCTATTACATCATCTTAGAAGCTTCATCTGTGTTCTACTATGGAGCTTTTAGTGTTTCCGCATACCGCAGCACGTGACAAAGCTTTCCAGACGATAAGTACAATCGTTTCAGAGAGAAGAGCAGCCAATGTGACGATCTGGCTTTAAGTCGATTCGATAACAAATGACGAAAACGGACGGATTTCTCAGGTTTTTAGTACATATGAACACATTTCATATTCTCCCGTACAACGCGGCTGCTAGTCCTCCTTTCATGCAGAATCTTAAGGTCCTAGCTCATGTCCAAGGCACCAAAGCCAGCTAAAAAGTCAATAATCGATACCTAAAACTTGAATTGTACTACTTCTAACTGGCTATTACATCATCATAGAAGCTTCATCTGTGTTCTACTATGGTGCTTTTAGTGTCTCCGCATACCGCAGCACGCGACATAGCTTTGCAGACGATAAGTACAACCGTTTCTGAGAGAAGAGCGGCCAATGTGACGATCTGGCTGTAAGTCGATTCGATAACAAATGACGAAATCTGACGGATTTCTCAGGTTTTTACTACATATGAACACCTTTCACATTCTCCCGTGCAACTCGGCTGCTAGTCCTCCTTTCATGCAGAATCTTAAGGTCCTAGCTCATGCCCAAGGCACCAAAGCCAGCTAAAAAGTCAATAATCAGTACCTAAAACTTGAATTGTACTACATCTTACTGGCTATTACATCGACTTAGAAGCTTCATCTGTGTTCTACTATGGTGATTTTATTGTCTCCGCATACCGCAGCACGCGACATAGCTTTGCAGACGATAAGTACAACCGTTTCAGAGAGAAGAGCGGCCAATGTGACGATCGGGCTTTAAGTCGATTCGATAACAAATGACGAAAACAGACGGATTTCTCAGGTTTCTACTACATATGAACACATTTCACATTCTCCCGTGCAAAACGGCTGCTAGTCCTCCTTTCATGCAGAATCTTAAGGTCCTAGCTCATGTCCAAGGCACCAAAGCCAGCTAAAAAGTCAATAATCGATAACTAAAACTTGAATTTTACTACATCTTACTGGCTATTACATCAACTTAGAAGCTTCATCTGTGTTCTACTATGGTGCTTTTAGTGTCTCCGCATACCGCAGCACGCGACAAAGCTTTCCAGACGATAAGTACAACCGTTTCAGAGAGAAGAGCGGCCAATGTGACGATCGGGCTTTAAGTCGATTCGATAACAAATGACGAAAACAGACGGATTTCTCAGGTTTCTACTACATATGAACACATTTCACATTCTCCCGTGCAAAACGGCTGCTAGTCCTCCTTTCATGCAGAATCTTAAGGTCCTAGCTCATGTCCAAGGCACCAAAGCCAGCTGAAAAGTCAATAATCGATACTTAAAACTTGAATTGTACTACATCTTACTGGCTATTACATCAACTTAGAAGCTTCATCTGTGTTCTACCATGGTGCTTTTAGTGTCTCCGCACACCGCAGTACGCGACATAGCTTTGCAGACGATAAGTACAACCGTTTCAGAGAAAAGAGGGACCAATGTGACGATCTGGCTTTAAGTCGATTCGATAACAAATGACGAAAACGGACGGATTTCTCAGGTTTTTACTACATATGAACACTTTTCACATTCTCCCGTGCAACTCGGCTGCTAGTCCTCCTTTCATCTGAATCTTAAGGTCCTAGCTCATGTCCAAGGCACCAAAGCCAGCTAAAAAGTCAATAATCAGTACCTAAAACTTGAATTGTACTACTTCTTACTGGCTATTACATCATCTTAGAAGCTTCATCTGTGTTCTACTATGGAGCTTTTAGTGTCTCCGCATACCGCAGCACGCGACATAGCTTTGCAGACGATAAGTACAACCGTTTCAGAGAGAAGAGCGGCCAATGTGACGATCTGGCTTTAAGTCGATTCGATAACAAATGACGAAAACGGACGGATTTCTCAGGTTTTTACTACATATGAACACTTTTCACATTCTCCTATCCAACGCGGCTGCTAGTCCTCCTTTCATGCAGAATCTTAAGGTCCTAGCTCATGTCCAAGGCACCAAAGCCAGCTAAAAAGTCAATAATCGATACCTAAAACGTGAATTGTACTACTTCTTACTGGCTGTTACATCATCATAGAAGCTTCATCTGTGTTCTACTATGGTGCTTTTAGTGTTTCCGCATACCGCAGCACGCGACATAGCTTTGCAGACGATAAGTACAACCGTTTCAGAGAGAAGAGCGGCCAATGTGACGATCGGGCTTTAAGTCGATTCGATAACAAATGACGAAAACAGACGGATTTCTCAGGTTTCTACTACATATGAACACATTTCACATTCTCCCGTGCAAAACGGCTGCTAGTCCTCCTTTCATGCAGAATCTTAAGGTCCTAGCTCATGTCCAAGGCACCAAAGCCAGCTAAAAAGTCAATAATCGATACTTAAAACTTGAATTGTACTACATCTTACTGGCTATTACATCAACTTAGAAGCTTCATCTGTGTTCTACCATGGTGCTTTTAGTGTCTCCGCACACCGCAGTACGCGACATAGCTTTGCAGACGATAAGTACAACCGTTTCAGAGAAAAGAGGGACCAATGTGACGATCTGGCTTTAAGTCGATTCGATAACAAATGACGAAAACGGACGGATTTCTCAGGTTTTTACTACATATGAACACTTTTCACATTCTCCCGTGCAACTCGGCTGCTAGTCCTCCTTTCATGCAGAATCTTAAGGTCCTAGCTCATGTCCAAGGCACCAAAGCCAGCTAAAAAGTCAATAATCAGTACCTAAAACTTGAATTGTACTACTTCTTACTGGCTATTACATCATCTTAGAAGCTTCATCTGTGTTCTACTATGGAGCTTTTAGTGTCTCCGCATACCGCAGCACGCGACATAGCTTTGCAGACGATAAGTACAACCGTTTCAGAGAGAAGAGCGGCCAATGTGACGATCTGGCTTTAAGTCGATTCGATAACAAATGACGAAAACGGACGGATTTCTCAGGTTTCTACTACATATGAACACATTTCACATTCTCCCGTGCAAAACGGCTGCTACTCCTCCTTTAATGCAGAATCTTAAGGTCCTAGCTCATGTCCAAGGCACCAAAGCCAGCTAAAAAGTCAATAATCGATACCTAAATCTTGAATTGTACTACTTCTTACTGGCTATTACATCATCTTAGAAGCTTCATCTGTGTTCTACTATGGTGCTTTTAGTGTCTCCGCATACCGCAGCACGCGACAATGCTTTCCAGACGATAAGTACAACCGTTTCAGAGAGAAGAGCAGCCAATGTGACGATCTGGCTTTAAGTCGATTCGATAACAAATGACGAAAACGGACGTATTTCTCAGGTTTTTAGTACATATGAACACATTTCAAATTCTCCTGTACAACGCGGCTGCTAGTCCTCCTTTCATGCAGAATCTTAAGGTCCTAGCTCATGTCCAAGGCACCAAAGCCAGCTAAAAAGTCAATAATCGATACCTAAAACTTGAATTGTACTACTTCTAACTGGCTATTACATCATCATAGAAGCTTCATCTGTGTTCTACTATGGTGCTTTTAGTGTCTCCGCATACCGCAGCACGCGACATTGCTTTGCAGACGATAAGTACAACCGTTTCAGAGAGAAGAGCGGCCAATGTGACGATCTGGCTGTAAGTCGATTCGATAACAAATGACGAAAACGGACGGATTTCTCAGGTTTTTACTACATATGGACACCTTTCACATTCTCCCGTGCAACTCGGCTGCTAGTCCTCCTTTCATGCAGAATCTTAAGGTCCTAGCTCATGACCAAGGCACCAAAGCCAGCTAAAAAGTCAATAATCCATACCTAAAACTTGAATTGTACTACTTCTTATTGTCTATTACATCAACTTAGAAGCTTCATCTGTGTTCTACTATGGTGATTTTAGTGTCTCCGCATACCGCAGCACGCGACATAGCTTTGCAGACGATAAGTACAACCGTTTCAGAGAGAAGAGCGGCCAATGTGACGATCTGGCTTTAAGTCGATTCGATAACAAATGACGAAAACGGACGGATTTCTCAGGTTTCTACTACATATGAACACATTTCACATTCTCCCGTGCAAAACGGCTGCTACTCCTCCTTTAATGCAGAATCTTAAGGTCCTAGCTCATGTCCAAGGCACCAAAGCCAGCTAAAAAGTCAATAATCGATACCTAAAACTTGAATTGTACTACTCCTTACTGGCTATTACATCATCTTAGAAGCTTCATCTGTGTTCTACTATGGTGCTTTTAGTGTCTACGCATACCGCAGCACGCGACAAAGCTTTCCAGACGATAAGTACAACCGTTTCAGAGAGAAGAGCAGCCAATGTGACGATCTGGCTTTAAGTCGATTCGATAACAAATGACGAAAACGGACGGATTTCTCAGGTTTTTACTACGTATGAACACTTTTCACATTGTCCCGTGCAACTCGGCTGCTAGTCCTCCTTTTGATGCAGAATCTTAAGGTCCTAGCTCATGTCCAAGGCACCAAAGCCAGCTAAAAAGTCAATAATCGATACCTAAAACTTGAATTGTACTATATCTTACTGGCTATTACATCAACTTAGAAGCTTCATCTGTGTTCTACCATGGTGCTTTTAGTGTCTCCGCACAACGCAGTACGCGACATATCTTTGCAGACGATAAGTACAACCGTTTCAGAGAAAAGAGGGGCCAATGTGACGATCTGTCTTTAAGTCGATTCGATAACAAATGACGAAAACGGACGTATATCTCAGGTTTTTAGTACATATGAACACATTTCACATTCTCCCGTACAACGCGGCTGCTAGTCCTCCTTTCATGCAGAATCTTAAGGTCCTAGCTCATGTCCAAGGCACCAAAGCCAGCTAAAAAGTATATAATCGATACCTAAAACTTGAATTGTACTACTTCTTACTGGCTATTACATCAACTTAGAAGCTTCATCTGTGTTCTACTATGGTGCTTTTAGTGTCTCCGCATACCGCATCACGCGACATAGCTTTGCAGGCGATAAGTACAACCGTTTCAGAGAGAAGAGCGGCCAATGTGACGATCTGGCTCTAAGTCGATTCGATAACAAATGACGAAAACGGACGGATTTCTCAGGTTTTTACTACATATGAACACCTTTCACATTCTCCTGTGCAACTCGGCTGCTAGTCCTCCTTTCATGCAGAATCTTAAGGTCCTAGCTCATGTCCAAGGCACCAAAGCCAGCTAAAACGTCAATAACCGATACCTAAAACTTGAATTGTACTACTTCCTACTGGCTATTACATCATCATAGAAGCTTCATCTGTGTTCTACTATGGTGCTTTTTGTGTCTCCGCATACCGTAGCACGCGACATAGCTTTGCAGACGATAAGTACAACCGTTTCAGAGAGAAGAGCGGCCAATGTGACGATCTGGCTTTAAGTCGATTCGATAACAAATGACGAAAACGGACGGATTTCTCAGGTTTTTACTACATATGAACACCTTTCACATTCTCCCGTGCAACTCGGCGGCTAGTCCTCCTTTCATGCAGAATCTTAAGGTCCTAGCTCATGTCCAAGGCACCAAAGCCAGCTAAAAAGTCAATAATCAGTACCAAAAAATTGAATTGTACTACTTCTTACTGGCTATTACATCGACTTAGAAGCTTCATCTGTGTTCTACCATGGTGCTTTTAATGTCTCCGCACACCGCAGTACGCGACATAGCTTTGCAGACGATAGGTACAACCGTTTCAGAGAAAAGAGGGGCCAATGTGACGATCTGGCTTAAAGTCGATTCGATAACAAATGACGAAAACGGACGGATTTCTCAGGTTTTTACTACATATGAACACTTTTCACATTCTCCCGTGCAACTCGGCTGCTAGTCCTAGTTTCATGCAGAATCTTAAGGTCCTAGCTCATGTCCAAGGCACCAAAGCCAGCTAAAAAGTCAATAATCAGTACCTAAAACTTGAATTGTACTACTTCTTACTGGCTATTACATCGACTTAGAAGCTTCATCTGTGTTCTACTATGGTGATTTTATTGTCTCCGCATACCGCAGCACGCGACATAGCTTTGCAGACGATAAGTACAACCGTTTCAGAGAGAAGAGCGGCCAGTGTGACGATCGGGCTTTAAGTCGATTCGATAACAAATGACGAAAACGGACGGATTTCTCAGGTTTCTACTACATATGAACACATTTCATATTCTCCCGTACAACGCGGCTGCTAGTCCTCCTTTCATGCAGAATCTTAAGGTCCTAGCTCATGTCCAAGGCACCAAAGCCAGCTAAAAAGTCAATAATCGATACCTAAAACTTGAATTGTACTACTTCTTACTGGCTGTTACATCATCATAGAAGCTTCATCTGTGTTCTACTATGGTGCTTTTAGTGTCTCCGCATACCGCAGCACGCGACATAGCTTTGCAGACGATAAGTACAACCGTTTCAGAGAGAAGAGCGGCCAATGTGACGATCTGGCTGTAAGTCGATTCGATAACAAATGACGAAAACGGACGGATTTCTCAGGTTTTTACTACATATGAACACCTTTCACATTCTCCTGTGCAACTCGGCTGCTAGTCCTCCTTTCATGCAGAATCTTAAGGTCCTAGCTCATGTCCAAGGCACCAAAGCCAGCTAAAAAGTCAATAATCGATACCTAAAACTTGAATTGTTCTACATCTTACTGGCTATTACATCAACTTAGAAGTTTCATCTGTGTTCTACCATGGTGCGTTTAGTGTTTCCGCACACCGCAGTACGCGACATAGCTTTGCAGACGATAAGTACAACCGTTTCAGAGAAAAGAGGGGCCAATGTGACGATCAGGCTTTAAGTCGATTCGATAACAAATGACGAAAACGGACGGATTTCTCAGGTTTTTACTACATATGAACACCTTTCACATTCTCCCGTGCAACTCGGCTGCTAGTCCTCCTTTAATGCAGAATCTTAAGGTCCTAGCTCATGTCCAAGGCACCAAAGCCAGCTAAAAAGTCAATAATCGATACCTAAAACTTGAATTGTACTACATCTTACTGGCTATTACATCAACTTAGAAGCTTCATCTGTGTTCTACCATGGTGCTTTTAATGTCTCCGCACACCGCAGTACGCGACATAGCTTTGCAGACGATAAGTACAACCGATTCAGAGAAAAGAGGGGACAATGTGACGATCTGGCTTTAAGTCGATTCGATAACAAATGACGAAAACGGACGGATTTCTCAGGTTTTTACTACATATGAACACTTTTCACATTCTCCCGTGCAACTCGGCTGCTAGTCCTCCTTTCATGCAGAATCTTAAGGTCCTAGCTCATGTCCAAGGCACCAAAGCCAGCTAAAAAGTCAATTATCAGTACCTAAAACTTGAATTGTACTGCTTCTTACTGGCTATTACATCATCTTAGAAGCTTCATCTGTGTTCTACTATGGTGCTTTTAGTGTCTCCGCATACCGCTGCACGCGACAAAGCTTTCCAGACGATAAGTGCAACCGTTTCAGAGAGAAGAGCAGCCAATGTGACGATCTGGCTTTAAGTCGATTCGATAACAAATGACGAAAACGGACGTATATCTCAGGTTTTTACTACATATGAACACATTTCACATTCTCCAGTACAACTCGGCTGCTAGTCCTCCTTTAATGCAGAATCTTAAGGTCCTAGCTCATGTCCAAGGCACCAAAGCCAGCTAAATAGTCAATAATCGATACCTAAAACTTGAATTGTACTACATCTTACTGGCTATTACATCAACTTAGAAGCTTCATCTGTGTTCTACCATGGTGCTTTTAATGTCTCCGCACACCGCAGTACGCGACATAGCTTTGCAGACGAAAAGTACAACCGTTTCAGAGAAAAGAGGGGCAAATGTGACGATCTGGCTTTAAGTCGATTCGATAACAAATGACGAAAACGGACGGATTTCTCAGGTTTTTACTACATATGAACACTTTTCACATTCTCCCATCCAACGCGGCTGCTAGTCCTCCTTTCATGCAGAATCTTAAGGTCCTAGCTCATGTCCAAGGCACCAAAGCCAGCTAAAAAGTCAATAATCGATACCTAAAACTTGAATTGTAGTACATCTTACTGGCTATTACATCAACTTAGAAGCTTCATCTGTGTTCTACTATGGTGCTTTTAGTGTCTCCGCATACCGCATCACGCGACATAGCTTTGCAGGCGATAAGTACAACCGTTTCAGAGAGAAGAGCGGCCAATGTGACGATCTGGCTTTAAGTCGATTCGATAACAAATGACGAAAACGGACGGATTTCTCAGGTTTTTACTACATATGAACACTTTTCACATTCTCCCATCCAACGCGGCTGCTAGTCCTCCTTTCATGCAGAATCTTAAGGTCGTAGCTCATGTCCAAGGCACCAAAGCCAGCTAAAACGTCAATAATCGATACCTAAAACTTGAATTGTACTACTTCCTACTGGCTATTACATCATCATAGAAGCTTCATCTATGTTGTACCATGGTTCTTTTAGTGTCTCCGCACACCGTAGTACGCGACATAGCTTTGCAGACGATAAGTACAACCGTTTCAGAGAAAAGAGGGGCCAATGTGACGATCTGGCTTTAAGTCGATTCGATAACAAATGACGAAAACGGACGGATTTCTCAGGTTTTTACTACATATGAACACCTTTCACATTCTCCCGTGCAACGCGGCTGCTAGTCCTCCTTTCATGCAGAATCTTAAGGTCCTAGCTCATGCCCAAGGCACCAAAGCCAGCTAAAAAGTCAATAATCCATACCTAAAACTTGAATTGTACTACTTCTTATTGTCTATTACAAAACTTAGAAGCTTCATCTGTGTTCTACTATGGTGATTTTAGTGTCTCCGCATACCGCTGCACGCGACATAGCTTTGCAGACGATAAGTACAACCGTTTCAGAGAGAAGAGCGGCCAATGTGACGATCTGGCTTTAAGTCGATTCGATAACAAATGACGAAAACGGACGGATTTCTCAGGTTTCTACTACATATGAACACATTTCACATTCTCCCGTGCAAAACGGCTGCTACTCCTCCTTTAATGCAGAATCTTAAGGTCCTAGCTCATGTTCAAGGCACCAAAGCCAGCTAAAAAGTCAATAATCGATACCTAAAACTTGAATTGTACTACTTCTTACTGGCTATTACATCATCTTAGAAGCTTCATCTGTGTTCTACTATGGTGCTTTTAGTGTCTCCGCATACCACAGCACGCGACATAGCTTTGCAGACGATAAGTACAACCGTTTCAGAGAGAAGAGCGGCCAATGTGACGATCTGGCTTTAAGTCGATTCGATAACAAATGACGAAAACGGACGGATTTCTCAGGTGTTTACTACATATGAACACCTTTCACATTCTCCCGTGCAACTCGGCTGCTAGTCCTCCTTTCATGCAGAATCTTAAGGTCCTAGCTCATGCCCAAGGCACCAAAGCCAGCTAAAAAGTCAATAATCGATACCTAAAACTTGAATTGTACTACTTCTTACTGGCTATACATCATCATAGAAGCTTCATCTGTGTTCTACTATGGTGCTTTTAGTGTCTCCGCATACCGCAGCACGCGACATAGCTTTCCAGACGATAAGTACAACCGTTTCAGAGAGAAGAGCGGCCAATGTGACGATCTGGCTTTAAGTCGATTCGATAACAAATGACGAAAACGGACGGATTTCTCAGGTTTTTACTACATATGGACACTTTTCACATTCTCCCGTGCAACTCGGCTGCTAGTCCTCCATTCATGCAGAATCTTAAGGTCCTAGCTCATGTCCAAGGCACCAAAGCCAGCTAAAAAGTCAATAATCGATACCTAAAACTTGAATTGTACTACTTCTTACTGGCTATTACATCAACTTAGAAGCTTCATCTGTGTTCTACTATGGTGCTTTTAGTGTCTCCGCATACCGCAGCACGCGACATAGCTTTGAAGACGATAAGTACAACCGTTTCAGAGAGAAGAGCGGCCAATGTGACGATCTGGCTTTAAGTCGATTCGATAACAAATGACGAAAACGGACGGATTTCTCAGGTTTTTACTACATATGAATACTTTTCACTTTGTCCCGTGCAACTCGGCTGCTAGTCCTCCTTTTGATGCAGAATCTTAAGGTCCTAGCTCATGTCCAAGGCACCAAAGCCAGCTAAAAAATCAATAATCGATACCTAAAACTTGAATTGTACTACTTCTTACTGGCTATTACATCAGCTTAGAAGCTTCATCTGTGTTCTACTATGGTGCTTTTAGTGTCTCCGCATACCGCAGCACGCGACATAGCTTTGAAGACGATAAGTACAACCGTTTCAGAGAGAAGAGCGGCCAATGTGACGATCTGGCTTTAAGTCGATTCGATAACAAATGACGAAAACGAACGGATTTCTCAGGTTTTTACTACATATGAATACTTTCCACATTCTCCCGTGCATCTCGGCTGCTAGTCCTCCTTTAATGCAGAATCTTAAGGTCCTAGCTCATGTCCAAGGCACCAAAGCCAGCTAAAAAGTCAATAATCGATACCTAAAACTTGAATTGTTCTACATCTTACTGGCTATTACATCAACTTAGAAGCTTCATCTGTGTTCTACCATGGTGCGTTTAGTGTTTCCGCACACCGCAGTACGCGACATAGCTTTGCAGACGATAAGTACAACCGTTTCAGAGAAAAGAGGGGCCAATGTGACGATCTGGCTTTAAGTCGATTCGATAACAAATGACGAAAACGGACGGATTTCTCAGGTTTTTACTACATATGAACACCTTTCACATTCTCCCGTGCAACGCGGCTGCTAGTCCTCCTTTCATGCAGAATCTTAAGGTCCTAGCTCATGCCCAAGGCACCAAAGCCAGCTAAAAAGTCAATAATCCATACCTAAAACTTGAATTGTACTACTTCTTATTGTCTATTACATCAACTTAGAAGCTTCATCTGTGTTCTACTATGGTGATTTTAGTGTCTCCGCATACCGCTGCACGCGACATAGCTTTGCAGACGATAAGTACAACCGTTTCAGAGAGAAGAGCGGCCAATGTGACGTTCTGGCTTTAAGTCGATTCGATAACAAATGACGAAAACGGACGGATTTCTCAGGTGTTTACTACATATGAACACCTTTCACATTCTCCCGTGCAACTCGGCTGCTAGTCCTCCTTTCATGCAGAATCTTAAGGTCCTAGCTCATGCCCAAGGCACCAAAGCCAGCTAAAAAGTCAATAATCGATACCTAAAACTTGAATTGTACTACTTCTTACTGGCTATACATCATCATAGAAGCTTCATCTGTGTTCTACTATGGTGCTTTTAGTGTCTCCGCATACCGCAGCACGCGACATAGCTTTCCAGACGATAAGTACAACCGTTTCAGAGAGAAGAGCGGCCAATGTGACGATCTGGCTTTAAGTCGATTCGATAACAAATGACGAAAACGGACGGATTTCTCAGGTTTTTACTACATATGGACACTTTTCACATTCTCCCGTGCAACTCGGCTGCTAGTCCTCCATTCATGCAGAATCTTAAGGTCCTAGCTCATGTCCAAGGCACCAAAGCCAGCTAAAAAGTCAATAATCGATACCTAAAACTTGAATTGTACTACTTCTTACTGGCTATTACATCAACTTAGAAGCTTCATCTGTGTTCTACTATGGTGCTTTTAGTGTCTCCGCATACCGCAGCACGCGACATAGCTTTGAAGACGATAAGTACAACCGTTTCAGAGAGAAGAGCGGCCAATGTGACGATCTGGCTTTAAGTCGATTCGATAACAAATGACGAAAACGGACGGATTTCTCAGGTTTTTACTACATATGAATACTTTTCACTTTGTCCCGTGCAACTCGGCTGCTAGTCCTCCTTTTGATGCAGAATATTAAGGTCCTAGCTCATGTCCAAGGCACCAAAGCCAGCTAAAAAATCAATAATCGATACCTAAAACTTGAATTGTACTACTTCTTACTGGCTATTACATCAACTTAGAAGCTTCATCTGTGTTCTACTATGGTGCTTTTAGTGTCTCCGCATACCGCAGCACGCGACATAGCTTTGAAGACGATAAGTACAACCGTTTCAGAGAGAAGAGCGGCCAATGTGAGGATCTGGCTTTAAGTCGATTCGATAACAAATGACGAAAACGGACGGATTTCTCAGGTTTTTACTACATATGAATACTTTCCACATTCTCCCGTGCAACTCGGTTGCTAGTCCTCCTTTAATGCAGAATCTTAAGGTCCTAGCTCATGTCCAAGGCACCAAAGCCAGCTAAAAAGTCAATAATCGATACCTAAAACTTGAATTGTTCTACATCTTACTGGCTATTACATCAACTTAGAAGCTTCATCTGTGTTCTACCATGGTGCGTTTAGTGTTTCCGCACACCGCAGTACGCGACATAGCTTTGCAGACGATAAGTACAACCGTTTCAGAGAAAAGAGGGGCCAATGTGACGATCAGGCTTTAAGTCGATTCGATAACAAATGACGAAAACGGACGGATTTCTCAGGTTTTTACTACATATGAACACCTTTCACATTCTCCCGTGCAACTCGGCTGCTAGTCCTCCTTTAATGCAGAATCTTAAGGTCCTAGCTCATGTCCAAGGCACCAAAGCCAGCTAAAAAGTCAATAATCGATACCTAAAACTTGAATTGTACTACATCTTACTGGCTATTACATCAACTTAGAAGCTTCATCTGTGTTCTACCATGGTGCTTTTAATGTCTCCGCACACCGCAGTACGCGACATAGCTTTGCAGACGATAAGTACAACCGTTTCAGAGAAAAGAGGGGCCAATGTGACGATCTGGCTTTAAGTCGATTCGATAACAAATGACGAAAACGGACGGATTTCTCAGGTTTTTACTACATATGAACACTTTTCACATTCTCCCGTGCAACTCGGCTGCTAGTCCTCCTTTCATGCAGAATCTTAAGGTCCTAGCTCATGTCCAAGGCACCAAAGCCAGCTAAAAAGTGAATAATCAGTACCTAAAACTTGAATTGTACTACTTCTTACTGGCTATTACATCATCTTAGAAGCTTCATCTGTGTTCTACTATGGTGCTTTTAGTGTCTCCGCATACCGCAGCACGCGACAAAGCTTTCCAGACGATAAGTGCAACCGTTTCAGAGAGAAGAGCAGCCAATGTGACGATCTGGCTTTAAGTCGATTCGATAACAAATGACGAAAACGGACGTATATCTCAGGTTTTTACTACATATGAACACATTTCACATTCTCCCGTACAACTCGGCTGCTAGTCCTCCTTTAATGCAGAATCTTAAGGTCCTAGCTCATGTCCAAGGCACCAAAGCCAGCTAAAAAGTCAATAATCGATACCTAAAACTTGAATTGTACTACATCTTACTGGCTATTACATCAACTTAGAAGCTTCATCTGTGTTCTACCATGGTGCTTTTAATGTCTCCGCACACCGCAGTACGCGACATAGCTTTGCAGACGATAAGTACAACTGTTTCAGAGAAAAGAGGGGCCAATGTGACGATCTGGCTTTAAGTCGATTCGATAACAAATGACGAAAACGGACGGATTTCTCAGGTTTTTACTACATATGAACACTTTTCACATTCTCCCATCCAACGCGGCTGCTAGTCCTCCTTTCATGCAGAATCTTAAGGTCCTAGCTCATGTCCAAGGCACCAAAGCCAGCTAAAAAGTCAATAATCGATACCTAAAACTTGAATTGTACTACATCTTACTGGCTATTACATCAACTTAGAAGCTTCATCTGTGTTCTACTATGGTGCTTTTAGTGTCTCCGCATACCGCATCACGCGACATAGCTTTGCAGGCGATAAGTACAACCGTTTCAGAGAGAAGAGCGGCCAATGTGACGATCTGGCTTTAAGTCGATTCGATAACAAATGACGAAAACGGACGGATTTCTCAGGTTTTTACTACATATGAACACTTTTCACATTCTCCCATCCAACGCGGCTGCTAGTCCTCCTTTCATGCAGAATCTTAAGGTCCTAGCTCATGTCCAAGGCACCAAAGCCAGCTAAAACGTCAATAATCGATACCTAAAACTTGAATTGTACTACTTCCTACTGGCTATTACATCATCATAGAAGCTTCATCTATGTTCTACCATGGTTCTTTTAGTGTCTCCGCACACCGTAGTACGCGACATAGCTTTGCAGACGATAAGTACAACCGTTTCAGAGAAAAGAGGGGCCAATGTGACGATCTGGCTTTAAGTCGATTCGATAACAAATGACGAAAACGGACGGAATTCTCAGGTTTTTACTACATATGAACACCTTTCACATTCTCCCGTGCAACTCGGCTGCTAGTCCTCCTTTCATGCAGAATCTTAAGGTCCTAGCTCATGCCCAAGGCACCAAAGCCAGCTAAAAAGTCAATAACCCATACCTAAAACTTGAATTGTACTACTTCTTATTGTCTATTACATCAACTTAGAAGCTTCATCTGTGTTCTACTATGGTGATTTTAGTGTCTCCGCATACCGCAGCACGCGACATAGCTTTGCAGACGATAAGTACAACCGTTTCAGAGAGAAGAGCGGCCAATGTGACGATCTGGCTTTAAGTCGATTCGATAACAAATGACGAAAACGGACGGATTTCTCAGGTTTCTACTACATATGAACACATTTCACATTCTCCCGTGCAAAACGGCTGCTACTCCTCCTTTAATGCAGAATCTTAAGGTCCTAGCTCATGTTCAAGGCACCAAAGCCAGCTAAAAAGTCAATAATCTATACCTAAAACTTGAATTGTACTACTTCTTACTGGCTATTACATCATCTTAGAAGCTTCATCTGTGTTCTACTATGGTGCTTTTAGTGTCTCCGCATACCGCAGCACGCGACATAGCTTTGCAGACGATAAGTACAACCGTTTCAGAGAGAAGAGCGGCCAATGTGACGATCTGGCTTTAAGTCGATTCGATAACAAATGACGAAAACGGACGGATTTCTCAGGTTTTTACTACATATGAACACCTTTCACATTCTCCCGTGCAACTCGGCTGCTAGTCCTCCTTTCATGCAGAATCTTAAGGTCCTAGCTCATGCCCAAGGCACCAAAGCCAGCTAAAAAGTCAATAATCGATACCTAAAACTTGAATTGTACTACTTCTTACTGGCTATACATCATCATAGAAGCTTCATCTGTGTTCTCCTATGGTGCTTTTAGTGTCTCCGCATACCGCAGCACGCCACATAGCTTTCCAGACGATAAGTACAACCGTTTCAGAGAGAAGAGCGGCCAATGTGACGATCTGTCTTTAAGTCGATTCGATAACAAATGACGAAAACGGACGGATTTCTCAGGTTTTTACTACATATGGACACTTTTCACATTCTCCCGTGCAACTCGGCTGCTAGTCCTCCATTCATGCAGAATCTTAAGGTCCTAGCTCATGTCCAAGGCACCAAAGCCAGCTAAAAAGTCAATAATCGATACCTAAAGCTTGAATTGTACTACTTCTTACTGGCTATACATCATCATAGAAGCTTCATCTGTGTTCTACTATGGTGCTTTAAGTGTCTCCGCATACCGCAGCACGCGACATAGCTTTGCAGACGATAAGTACAACCGTTTCAGAGAGAAGAGCGGCCAATGTGACGATCTGGCTGTAAGTCGATTCGATAACAAATGACGAAAACGAACGGATTTCTCAGGTTTCTACTACATATGAACACATTTCACATTCTCCCGTGCAAAACGGCTGCTAGTCCTCCTTTCATGCAGAATCTTAAGGTCCTAGCTCATGTCCAAGGCACCAAAGCCAGCTAAAAAGTCAATAATCGATACCTAAAACTTGAATTGCACTACATCTTACTGGCTATTACATCAACTTAGAAGCTTCATCTGTGTTCTACCATGGTTCTTTTAGTGTCTCCGCACACCGTAGTACGCGACATAGCTTTGCAGACGATAAGTACAACCGTTTCAGAGAAAAGAGGGCCAATGTGACGATCTGGCTTTAAGTCGATTCGATAACAAATGACGAAAACGGACGGATTTCTCAGGTTTTTACTACATATGAACACCTTTCACATTCTCCCGTGCAACTCGGCTGCTAGTCCTCCTTTCATGCAGAATCTTAAGGTCCTAGCTCATGCCCAAGGCACCAAAGCCAGCTAAAAAGTCAATAATCCATACCTAAAACTTGAATTGTACTACTTCTTATTGTCTATTACATCAACTTAGAAGCTTCATCTGTGTTCTACTATGGTGATTTTAGTGTCTCCGCATACCGCAGCACGCGACATAGCTTTGCAGACGATAAGTACAACCGTTTCAGAGAGAAGAGCGGCCAATGTGACGATCTGGCTTTAAGTCGATTCGATAACAAATGACGAAAACGAACGGATTTCTCAGGTTTCTACTACATATGAACACATTTCACATTCTCCCGTGCAAAACGGCTGCTACTCCTCCTTTAATGCAGAATCTTAAGGTCCTAGCTCATGTCCAAGGCACCAAAGCCAGCTAAAAAGTCAATAATCGATACCTAAAACTTGAATTGTACTACTTCTTACTGGCTATTACATCATCTTAGAAGCTTCATCTGTGTTCTACTATGGTGCTTTTAGTGTCTCCGCATACCGCAGCACGCGACATAGCTTTGCAGACGATAAGTACAACCGTTTCAGAGAGAAGAGCGGCCAATGTGACGATCTGGCTTTAAGTCGATTCGATAACAAATGACGAAAACGGACGGATTTCTCAGGTTTTTACTACATATGAACACCTTTCACATTCTCCCGTGCAACTCGGCTGCTAGTCCTCCTTTCATGCAGAATCTTAAGGTCCTAGCTCATGCCCAAGGCACCAAAGCCAGCTAAAAAGTCAATAATCGATACCTAAAACTTGAATTGTACTACTTCTTACTGGCTATACATCATCATAGAAGCTTCATCTGTGTTCTACTATGGTGCTTTTAGTGTCTCCGCATACCGCAGCACGCGACATAGCTTTCCAGACGATAAGTACAACCGTTTCAGAGAGAAGAGCGGCCAATGTGACGATCTGGCTTTAAGTCGATTCGATAACAAATGACGAAAACGGACGGATTTCTCAGGTTTTTACTACATATGGACACTTTTCACATTCTCCCGTGCAACTCGGCTGCTAGTCCTCCTTTCATGCAGGATCTTAAGGTCCTAGCTCATGTCCAAGGCACCAAAGCCAGCTAAAAAGTCAATAATCGATACCTAAAACTTGAATTGTACTACTTCTTACTGGCTGTTACATCATCATAGAAGCTTCATCTGTGTTCTACTATGGTGCTTTTAGTGTCTCCGCATACCGCAGCACGCGACATAGCTTTGCAGACGATAAGTACAACCGTTTCAGAGAGAAGAGCGGCCAATGTGACGATCTGGCTTTAAGTCGATTCGATAACAAATGACGAAAACGGACGGATTTCTCAGGTTTCTACTACATATGAACACATTTCACATTCTCCCGTGCAAAACGGCTGCTAGTCCTCCTTTCATGCAGAATCTTAAGGTCCTAGCTCATGTCCAAGGCACCAAAGCCAGCTAAAAAGTCAATAATCGATACCTAAAACTTGAATTGCACTACATCTTACTGGCTATTACATCAACTTAGATGCTTCATCTGTGTTCTACCATGGTTCTTTTAGTGTCTCCGCACACCGTAGTACGCGACATAGCTTTGCAGACGATAAGTACAACCGTTTCAGAGAAAAGAGGGGCCAATGTGACGATCTGGCTTTAAGTCGATTCGATAACAAATGACGAAAACGGACGGATTTCTCAGGTTATTACTACATATGAACACTTTTCACATTCTCCCGTGCAAAACGGCTGCTACTCCTCCTTTCATGCAGAATCTTAAGGTCCTAGCTCATGTCCAAGGCACCAAAGCCAGCTAAAAAGTCAATAATCAGTACCTAAGACTTGAATTGTACTACTTCTTCCTGGCTATTACATCATCTTAGAAGCTATATCTGTGTTCTACTATGGTGCTTTTAGTGTCTCCGCATACCGCAGCACGCGACAAAGCTTTCCAGACGATAAGTACAACCGTTTCAGAGATACGAGCAGCCAATGTGACGATCTGGCTTTAAGTCGATTCGATAACAAATGACGAAAACGGACGTATTTCTCAGGTTTTTAGTACATATGAACACATTTCATATTCTCCCGTACAACGCGGCTGCTAGTCCTCCTTTCATGCAGAATCTTAAGGTCCTAGCTCATGTCCAAGGCACCAAAGCCAGCTAAAAAGTCAATAATCGATACCTAAAACTTGAATTGTACTACTTCTAACTGGCTATTACATCATCATAGAAGCTTCATCTGTGTTCTACTATGGTGCTTTTAGTGTCTCCGCATACCGCAGCACGCGACATACCTTTGCAGACGATAAGTACAACTGTTTCAGAGAGAAGAGCGGCCAATGTGACGATCTGGCTGTAAGTCGATTCGATAACAAATGACGAAAACGGACGGATTTCTCAGGTTTTTACTACATATGAACACCTTTCACATTCTCCCGTGCAACTCGGCTGCTAGTCCTCCTTTCATGCAGAATCTTAAGGTCCTAGCTCATGCCCAAGGCACCAAAGCCAGCTAAAAAGTCAATAATCCATACCTAAAACTTGAATTGTACTACTTCTTATTGTCTATTACATCAACTTAGAAGCTTCATCTGTGTTCTACTATGGTGATTTTAGTGTCTCCGCATACCGCAGCACGCGACATAGCTTTGCAGACGATAAGTACAACCGTTTCAGATAGAAGAGCGGCCAATGTGACGATCTGGCTTTAAGTCGATTCGATAACAAATGACGAAAACGGACGGATTTCTCAGGTTTCTACTACATATGAACACATTTCACATTCTCCCGTGCAAAACGGCTGCTACTCCTCCTTTAATGCAGAATCTTAAGGTCCTAGCTCATGTCCAAGGCACCAAAGCCAGCTAAAAAGTCAATAATCGATACCTAAAACTTGAATTGTACTACTTCTTACTCGCTATTACATCATCTTAGAAGCTTCATCTGTGTTCTACTATGGTGCTTTTAGTGTCTCCGCATACTGCAGCACGCGACAAAGCTTTCCAGACGATAAGTACAACCGTTTCAGAGAGAAGAGCAGCCAATGTGACGATCTGGCTTTAAGTCGATTCGATAACAAATGACGAAAACGGACGGATTTCTCAGGTTCTTACTACATATGAACACTTTTCACTTTGTCCCGTGCAACTCGGCTGCTAGTCCTCCTTTTGATGCAGAATCTTAATGTCCTAGCTCATGTCCAAGGCACCAAAGCCAGCTAAAAAATCAATAATCGATACCTAAAACTTGAATTGTACTACTTCTTACTGGCTATACATCATCATAGAAGCTTCATCTGTGTTCTACTATGGTGCTTTTAGTGTCTCCGCATACCGCAGCACGCGACATAGCTTTCCAGACGATAAGTACAACCGTTTCAGAGAGAAGAGCGGCCAATGTGACGATCTGGCTTTAAGTCGATTCGATAACAAATGACGAAAACGGACGGATTTCTCAGGTTTTTACTACATATGGACACTTTTCACATTCTCCCGTGCAACTCGGCTGCTAGTCCTCCTTTCATGCAGAATCTTAAGGTCCTAGCTCATGTCCAAGGCACCAAAGCCAGCTAAAAAGTCAATAATCGATACCCAAAACTTGAATTGTACTACTTCTTACTGGCTGTTACATCATCATAGAAGCTTCATCTGTGTTCTACTATGGTGCTTTTAGTGTCTCCGCATACCGCAGCACGCGACATAGCTTTGCAGACGATAAGTACAACCGTTTCAGAGAGAAGAGCGGCCAATGTGACGATCTGGCTTTAAGTCGATTCGATAACAAATGACGAAAACGGACGGATTTCTCAGGTTTTTACTACATATGAACACTTTTCACATTCTCCCGTGCAACTCGGCTGCTAGTCCTCCTTTCATGCAGAATCTTAAGGTCCTAGCTCATGTCCAAGGCACCAAAGCCAGCTAAAAAGTCAATAATCGATACCTAAAACTTGAATTGTACTACATCTTACTGGCTATTACATCAAATTAGAAGCTTCATCTGTGTTCTACCATGGTTCTTTTAGTGTCTCCGCACACCGCAGTACGCGACATAGCTTTGCAGACGATAAGTACAACAGTTTCAGAGAAAAGAGGGGCCAATGTGACGATCTGGCTTTAAGTCGATTCGATAACAAATGACGAAAACGGACGGATTTCTCAGGTTTTTACTACATATGAACACTTTGCACATTCTCCCGTGCAACTTGGCTGCTAGTCCTCCTTTCATGCAGAATCTTAAGGTCCTAGCTCATGTCCAAGGCACCAAAGCCAGCTAAAAAGTCAATAATCAGTACCTAAAACTTGAATTGTACTACTTCTTCCTGGCTATTACATCATCTTAGAAGCTTCATCTGTGTTCTACTATGGTGCTTTTAGTGTCTCCGCATACCGCAGCACGCGACAAAGCTTTCCAGACGATAAGTACAACCGTTTCAGTGAGAAGAGCAGCCAATGTGACGATCTGGCTTTAAGTCGATTCGATAACAAATGACGAAAACGGACGTATTTCTCAGGTTTTTAGTACATATGAACACATTTCATATACTCCCGTACAACGCGGCTGCTAGTCCTCCTTTCATGCAGAATCTTAAGGTCCTAGCTCATGTCCAAGGCACCAAAGCCAGCTAAAAAGTCAATAATCGATACCTAAAACTTGAATTGTACTACTTCTAACTGGCTATTACATCATCATAGAAGCTTCATCTGTGTTCTACTATGGTGCTTTTAGTGTCTCCGCATACCGCAGCACGCGACATACCTTTGCAGACGATAAGTACAACTGTTTCAGAGAGAAGAGCGGCCAATGTGACGATCTGGCTGTAAGTCGATTCGATAACAAATGACGAAAACGGACGGATTTCTCAGGTTTTTACTACATATGAACACCTTTCACATTCTCCCGTGCAACTCGGCTGCTAGTCCTCCTTTCATGCAGAATCTTAAGGTCCTAGCTCATGCCCAAGGCATCAAAGCCAGCTAAAAAGTCAATAATCCATACCTAAAACTTGAATTGTACTACTTCTTATTGTCTATTACATCAACTTAGAAGCTTCATCTGTGTTCTACTATGGTGATTTTAGTGTCTCCGCATACCGCAGCACGCGACATAGCTTTGCAGACGATAAGTACAACCGTTTCAGAGAGAAGAGCGGCCAATGTGACGATCTGGCTTTAAGTCGATTCGATAACAAATGACGAAAACGGACGGATTTCTCAGGTTTCTACTACATATGAACACATTTCACATTCTCCCGTGCAAAACGGCTGCTACTCCTCCTTTAATGCAGAATCTTAAGGTCCTAGCTCATGTCCAAGGCACCAAAGCCAGCTAAAAAGTCAATAATCGATACCTAAAACTTGAATTGTACTACTTCTTACTGGCTATTACATCATCTTAGAAGCTTCATCTGTGTTCTACTATGGTGCTTTTAGTGTCTCCGCATACTGCAGCACGCGACAAAGCTTTCCAGACGATAAGTACAACCGTTTCAGAGAGAAGAGCAGCCAATGTGACGATCTGGATTTAAGTCGATTCGATAACAAATGACGAAAACGGACGGATTTCTCAGGTTCTTACTACATATGAACACTTTTCACTTTGTCCCGTGCAACTCGGCTGCTAGTCCTCCTTTTGATGCAGAATCTTAAGGTCCTAGCTCATGTCCAAGGCACCAAAGCCAGCTAAAAAATCAATAATCGATACCTAAAACTTGAATTGTACTACTTCTTACTGGCTATACATCATCATAGAACCTTCATCTGTGTTCTACTATGGTGCTTTTAGTGTCTCCGCATACCGCAGCACGCGACATAGCTTTCCAGACGATAAGTACAACCGTTTCAGAGAGAAGAGCGGCCAATGTGACGATCTGGCTTTAAGTCGATTCGATAACAAATGACGAAAACGGACGGATTTCTCAGGTTTTTACTACATATGGACACTTTTCACATTCTCCCGTGCAACTCGGCTGCTAGTCCTCCTTTCATGCAGAATCTTAAGGTCCTAGCTCATGTCCAAGGCACCAAAGCCAGCTAAAAAGTCGATAATCGATACCCAAAACTTGAATTGTACTACTTCTTACTGGCTGTTACATCATCATAGAAGCTTCATCTGTGTTCTACTATGGTGCTTTTAGTGTCTCCGCATACCGCAGCACGCGACATAGCTCTGCAGACGATAAGTACAACCGTTTCAGAGAGAAGAGCGGCCAATGTGACGATCTGGCTTTAAGTCGATTCGATAACAAATGACGAAAACGGACGTATTTCTCAGGTTTTTAGTACATATGAACACATTTCATATTCTCCCGTACAACGCGGCTGCTAGTCCTCCTTTCATGCAGAATCTTAAGGTCCTAGCTCATGTCCAAGGCACCAAAGCCAGCTAAAAAGTCAATAATCGATACCTAAAACTTGAATTGTACTACTTCTAACTGGCTATTACATCATCATAGAAGCTTCATCTATGTTCTACTATGGTGCTTTTAGTGTCTCCGCATACCGCAGCACGCGACATAGCTTTGCAGACGATAAGTACAACCGTTTCAGAGAGAAGAGCGGCCAATGTGACGATCTGGCTGTAAGTCGATTCGATAACAAATGACGAAAACGGACGGATTTCTCAGGTTTTTACTACATATGAACACCTTTCACATTCTCCCGTGCAACTCGGCTGCTAGTCCTCCTTTCATGCAGAATCTTAAGGTCCTAGCTCATGCCCAAGGCACCAAAGCCAGCTAAAAAAGTCAATAATCCATACCTAAAACTTGAATTGTACTACTTCTTATTGTCTATTACATCAACTTAGAAGCTTCATCTGTGTTCTACTATGGTGATTTTAGTGTCTCCGCATACCGCAGCACGCGACATAGCTTTGAAGACGATAAGTACAACCGTTTCAGAGAGAAGAGCGGCCAATGTGACGATCTGGCTTTAAGTCGATTCGATAACAAATGACGAAAACGGACGGATTTCTCAGGTTTCTACTACATATGAACACATTTCACATTCTCCCGTGCAAAACGGCTGCTACTCCTCCTTTAATGCAGAATCTTAAGGTCCTAGCTCATGTCCAAGGCACCAAAGCCAGCTAAAAAGTCAATAATCGATACCTAAAACTTGAATTGTACTACTTCTTACTGGCTATTACATCATCTTAGAAGCTTCATCTGTGTTCTACTATGGTGCTTTTAGTGTCTCCGCATACCGCAGCACGCGACAAAGCTTTCCAGACGATAAGTACAACCGTTTCAGAGAGAAGAGCAGCCAATGTGACGATCTGGCTTTAAGTCGATTCGATAACAAATGACGAAAACGGACGGATTTCTCAGGTTTTTACTACATATGAACACTTTTCACTTTGTCCCGTGCAACTCGGCTGCTAGTCCTCCTTTTGATGCAGAATCTTAAGGTCCTAGCTCATGTCCAAGGCACCAAAGCCAGCTAAAAAATCAATAATCGATACCTAAAACTTGAATTGTACTACTTCGTACTGGCTATTACATCAACTTAGAAGCTTCATCTGTGTTCTACTATGGTGCTTTTAGTGTCTCCGCATACCGCAGCACGCGACATAGCTTTGAAGACGATAAGTACAACCGTTTCAGAGAGAAGAGCGGCCAATGTGACGATCTGGCTTTAAGTCGATTCGATAACAAATGACGAAAACGGACGGATTTCTCAGGTTTTTACTACATATGAATACTTTTCACATTCTCCCGTGCAACTCGGCTGCTAGTCCTCCTTTCATGCAGAATCTTAAGGTCCTAGCTCATGTCCAAGGCACCAAAGCCAGCTAAAAAGTCAATAATCGATACCTAAAACTTGAATTGTACTACATCATACTGGCTATTACATCAACTTAGAAGCTTCATCTGTGTTCTACCATGGAGCTTTTAGTGTCTCCGCACACCGCAGTACTCGACATAGCTTTGCAGACGATAAGTACAACCGTTTCAGAGAAAAGAGGGGCCAATGTGACGATCTGGCTTTAAGTCGATTCGATAACAAATGACGAAAACGGACGAATTTCTCAGGTTTTTACTACATATGAACACTTTTCACATTCTCCCGTGCAACTCGGCTGCTAGTCCTCCTTTCATGCAGAATCTTAAGGTCCTAGCTCATGTCCAAGGCACCAAAGCCAGCTAAAAAGTCAATAATCGATACCTAAAACTTGAATTGTACTACATCTTACTGGCTATTACATCAACTTAGAAGCTTCATCTGTGTTCTACCATGGTGCTTTTAGTGTCTCCGCACACCGCAGTACTCGACATAGCTTTGCAGACGATAAGTACAACCGTTTCAGAGAAAAGAGGGGCCAATGTGACGATCTGGCTTTAAGTCGATTCGATAACAAATGACGAAAACGGACGAATTTCTCAGGTTTTTACTACATATGAACACTTTTCACATTCTCCCGTGCAACTCGGCTGCTAGTCCTCCTTTCATGCAGAATCTTAAGGTCCTAGCTCATGTCCAAGGCACCAAAGCCAGCTAAAAAGTCAATAATCAGTACCTAAAACTTGAATTGTACTACTTCTTACTGGCTATTACATCAACTTAGAAGCTTCATCTGTGTTCTACTATGGTGCTTTTAGTGTCTCCGCATACCGCAGCACGCGACAAAGCTTTTGAGACGATAAGTGCAACCGTTTCAGAGAGAAGAGCAGCCAATGTGACGATCTGGCTTTAAGTCGATTCGATAACAAATGACGAAAACGGACGTATATCTCAGGTTTTTACTACATATGAACAAATTTCACATTCTCCCGTACAACGCGGCTGCTAGTCCTCCTTTCATGCAGAATCTTAAGGTCCTAGCTCATGTCCAAGGCACCAAAGCCAGCTAAAAAGTATATAATCGATACCTAAAACTTGAATTGTACTACTTCTTACTGGCTATTACATCATCATAGAAGCTTCATCTGTGTTCTACTATGGTGCTTTTAGTGTCTCAACATACCGCAGCACGCGACATAGCTTTGAAGACGATAAGTACAACCGTTTCAGAGAGAAGAGCGGCCAATGTGACGATCTGGCTTTAAGTCGATTCGATAACAAATGACGAAAACGGACGGATTTCTCAGGTTTTTACTACATATGAACACCTTTCACATTCTCCCGTGCAACTCGGCTGCTAGTCCTCCTTTCATGCAGAATCTTAAGGTCCTAGCTCATGCCCAAGGCACCAAAGCCAGCTAAAAAGTCAATAATCCATACCTAAAACTTGAATTGTACTACTTCTTATTGTCTATTACATCAACTTAGAAGCTTCATCTGTGTTCTACTATGTTGATTTTAGTGTCTCCGCATACCGCAGCACGCGACATAGCTTTGCAGACGATAAGTACAACCGTTTCAGAGAGAAGAGCGGCCAATGTGACGATCTGGCTTTAAGTCGATTCGATAACAAATGACGAAAACGGACGGATTTCTCAGGTTTTTACTACATATGAACACTTTTCACATTCTCCCGTGCAACTCGGCTGCTAGTCCTCCATTCATGCAGAATCTTAAGGTCCTAGCTCATGTCCAAGGCACCAAAGCCAGCTAAAAAGTCAATAATCGATAACTAAAACTTGAATTGTACTACTTCTTATTGTCTATTACATCAACTTAGAAGCTTCATCTGTGTTCTACTATGTTGATTTTAGTGTCTCCGCATACCGCAGCACGCGACATAGCTTTGCAGACGATAAGTACAACCGTTTCAGAGAGAAGAGCGGCCAATGTGACGATCTGGCTTTAAGTCGATTCGATAACAAATGACGAAAACGGACGGATTTCTCAGGTTTTTACTACATATGAACACTTTTCACATTCTCCCATCCAACGCGGCTGCTAGTCCTCCTTTCATGCAGAATCTTAAGATCCTAGCTCATGTCCAAGGCACCAAAGCCAGCTAAAAAGTCAATAATCGATACCTAAAACTTGAATTGTACTACTTCTTACTGGCTATTACATCAACTTAGAAGCTTCATCTGTGTTCTACTATGGTGCTTTTAGAGTCTCCGCATACCGCAGCACGCGACATAGCTTTGCAGACGATAAGTACAACCGTTTCAGAGAGAAGAGCGGCCAATGTGACGATCTGGCTTTAAGTCGATTCGATAACAAATGACGAAAACGGACGGATTTCTCAGGTTTTTACTACATATGAACACTTTTCACATTCTCCCATGCAAATCGGCTGCTAGTCCTCCTTTCATGCAGAATCTTAAGGTCCTAGCTCATGTCCAAGGCACCAAAGCCAGCTAAAAAGTATATAATCGATACCTAAAACTTGAATTGTACTACTTCTTACTGGCTATTACATCATCATAGAAGCTTCATCTGTGTTCTACTATGGTGCTTTTAGTGTCTCCGCATACCGCAGCACGCGACATAGCTTTGCAGACGATAAGTACAACCGTTTCAGAGAGAAGAGCGGCCAATGTGACGATCTGGCTTTAAGTCGATTCGATAACAAATGCGAAAACGGACGGATTTCTCAGGTTTTTACTACATATGAACACCTTTCACATTCTCCCGTGCAACTCGGCTGCTAGTCCTCCTTTCATGCAGAATCTTAAGGTCCTAGCTCATGCCCAAGGCACCAAAGGCAGCTAAAAAGTCAATAATCCATACCTAAAACTTGAATTGTACTACTTCTTACTGGCTATTACATCATCTTAGAAGCTTCATCTGTGTTCTACTATGGTGCTTTTAGTGTCTCCGCATACCGCAGCACACGACAAAGCTTTCCAGACGATAAGTACAACCGTTTCAGAGAGAAGAGCAGCCAATGTGACGATCTGGCTTTAAGTCGATTCGATAACAAATGACGAAAACGGACGGATTTCTCAGGTTTTTACTACATATGAACACTTTTCACATTGTCCCGTGCAACTCGGCTGCTAGTCCTCCTTTTGATGCAGAATCTTAAGGTCCTAGCTCATGTCCAAGGCACCAAAGCCAGCTAAAAAGTCAATAATCGATACCTAAAACTTGAATTGTACTACTTCTTACTGGCTATTACATCAACTTAGAAGTTTCATCTGTGTTCTACTATGGTGCTTTTAGTGTCTCCGCATACCGCAGCACGCGACATAGCTTTGAAGACGATAAGTACAACCGTTTCAGAGAGAAGAGCGGCCAATGTGACGATCTGGCTTTAAGTCGATTCGATAAATAATGACGAAAACGGACGGATTTCTCAGGTTTTTACTACATATGAATACTTTTCACATTCTCCCGTGCAACTCGGCTGCTAGTCCTCCTTTAATGCAGAATCTTAAGGTCCTAGCTCATGTCCAATTCACCAAAGCCAGCTAAAAAGTCAATAATCGATACCTAAAACTTGAATTGTACTACATCTTAGTGGCTATTACATCAACTTAGAAGCTTCATCTGTGTTCTACCATGGTGCTTTTAGTGTCGCCGCACATCGCAGTACGCGACATAGCTTTGCAGACGATAAGTACAACCGTTTCAGAGAAAAGAGGGGCCAATGTGACGATCTGGTTTAAGTCGATTCGATAACAAATGACGAAAACGGACGGATTTCTCAGGTTTTTACTACATATGAACACTTTTCACACTCTCCCGTGCAACTCGGCTGCTAGTCCTCCTTTCATGCAGAATCTTAAGGTCCTAGCTCATGTCCAAGGCACCAAAGCCAGCTAAAAAGTCAATAATCAGTACCTAAAACTTGAATTGTACTACTTCTTACTGGCTATTACATCATCTTAGAAGCTTAATCTGTGTTCTACTATGGTGCTTTTAGTGTCTCCGCATACCGCAGCACGCGACAAAGCTTTCCAGACGATAAGTGCAACCGTTTCAGAGAGAAGAGCAGCCAATGTGCCGATCTGGCTTTAGGTCGATTCGATAGCAAATGACGAAAACGGACGTATATCTCAGGTTTTTACTACATATGAACACATGCTATTCACATTCTCCCGTACAACGCAGCTGCTAGTCCTCCTTTCATGCAGAATCTTAAGGTCCTAGCTCATGTCCAAGGCACCAAAGCCAGCTAAAAAGTATAAAATCGATACCTAAAACTTGAATTGTACTACTTCTTACTGGCTATTACATCAACTTAGAAGCTTCATCTGTGTTCTACTATGGTGCTTTTAGTGTCTCCGCATACCGCATCACGCGACATAGCTTTGCAGGCGATAAGTACAACCGTTTCAGAGAGAAGAGCGGCCACTGTGACGATCTGGCTTTAACTCGATTCGATAACAAATGACGAAAACGGACGGATTTCTCAGGTTTTTACTACATATGAACACTTTTCACATTCTCCCATCCAACGCGGCTGCTAGTCCTCCTTTCATGCAGAATCTTGAGGTCCTAGCTCATGTCCAAGGCACCAAAGCCAGCTAAAAAGTCAATAATCGATACCTAAAACTTGAATTGTACTACTTCTTACTGGCTATTACATCATCATAGAAGCTTCATCTGTGTTCTACTATGGTGCTTTTAGTGTCTCCGCATACCGCAGCACGCGACATAGCTTTGCAGACGATAAGTACAACCGTTTCAGAGAGAAGAGCGGCCAATGTGACGATCTGGCTTTAAGTCGATTCGATAACAAATGACGAAAACGGACGGATTTCTCAGGTTTTTACTACATATGAACACCTTTCACATTCTCCCGTGCAACTCGGCTGCTAGTCCTCCTTTCATGCAGAATCTTAAGGTCCTAGCTCATGCCCAAGGCACCAAAGCCAGCTAAAAAGTCAATAATCCATACCTAAAACTTGAATTGTACTACTTCTTATTGTCTATTACATCAGCTTAGAAGCTTCATCTGTGTTCTACTATGTTGATTTTAGTGTCTCCGCATACCGCAGCACGCGACATAGCTTTGCAGACGATAAGTACAACCGTTTCAGAGAGAAGAGCGGCCAATGTGACGATCTGGCTTTAAGTCGATTCGATAACAAATGACGAAAACGGACGGATTTCTCAGGTTTTTACTACATATGAACACTTTTCACATTCTCCCATCCAACGCGGCTGCTAGTCCTCCTTTCATGCAGAATCTTAAGGTCCTAGCTCATGTCCAAGGCACCAAAGCCAGCTAAAAAGTCAATAATCGATACCTAAAACTTGAATTGTACTACTTCGTACTGGCTATTACATCAACTTAGAAGCTTCATCTGTGTTCTACTATGGTGCTTTTAGTGTCTCCGCAGACCGCAGCACGCGACATAGCTTTCCAGACGATAAGTACAACCGTTTCAGAGAGAAGAGCGGCCAATGTGACGATCTGGCTTTAAGTCGATTTGATAACAAATGACGAAAACGGACGGATTTCTCAGGCTTTTACTACATATGGACACTTTTCACATTCTCCCGTGCAACTCGGCTGCTAGTCCTCCTTTCATGCAGAATCTTAAGGTCCTAGCTCATGTCCAAGGCACCAAAGCCAGCTAAAAAGTCAATAATCGATACCCAAGACTTGAATTGTACTACTTCTTACTGGCTGTTACATCATCATAGAAGCTTCATCTGTGTTCTACTATGGTGCTTTTAGTGTCTCCGCATACCGCAGCACGCGACATAGCTTTGCAGACGATAAGTACAACCGTTTCAGAGAGAAGAGCGGCCAATGTGACGATCTGGCTTTAAGTCGATTCGATAACAAATGACGAAAACGGACGGATTTCTCAGGTTTTTACTACATATGAACACTTTTCACATTCTCCCGTGCAACTCGGCTGCTAGTCCTCCTTTCATGCAGAATCTTAAGGTCCTAGCTCATGTCCAAGGCACCAAAGCCAGCTAAAACGTCAATAATCGATACCTAAAACTTGAATTGTACTACATCTTACTGGCTATTACATCAAATTAGAAGCTTCATCTGTGTTCTACCATGGTTCTTTTAGTGTCTCCGCACACCGCAGTACGCGACATAGCTTTGCAGACGATAAGTACAACCGTTTCAGAGAAAAGAGGGGCCAATGTGACGATCTGGCTTTAAGTCGATTCAATAACAAATGACGAAAACGGACGGATTTCTCAGGTTTTTACTACATATGAACACTTTGCACATTCTCCCGTGCAACTCGGCTGCTAGTCCTCCTTTCATGCAGAATCTTAAGGTCCTAGCTCATGTCCAAGGCACCAAAGCCAGCTAAAAAGTCAATAATCAGTACCTGAAACTTGAATTGTACTACTTCTTCCTGGCTATTACATCATCTTAGAAGCTTCATCTGTGTTCTACTATGGTGCTTTTAGTGTCTCCGCATACCGCAGCACGCGACAAAGCTTTCCAGACGATAAGTACAACCGTTTCAGTGAGAAGAGCAGCCAATGTGACGATCTGGCTTTAAGTCGATTCGATAACAAATGACGAAAACGGACGTATTTCTCAGGTTTTTAGTACATATGAACACATTTCATATTCTCCCGTACAACGCGGCTGCTAGTCCTCCTTTCATGCAGAATCTTAAGGTCCTAGCTCATGTCCAAGGCACCAAAGCCAGCTAAAAAGTCAATAATCGATACCTAAAACTTGAATTGTACTACTTCTAACTGGCTATTACATCATCATAGAAGCTTCATCTGTGTTCTACTATGGTGCTTTTAGTGTCTCCGCATACCGCAGCACGCGACATAGCTTTGCAGACGATAAGTACAACCGTTTCAGAGAGAAGAGCGGCCAATGTGACGATCTGGCTGTAAGTCGATTCGATAACAAATGACGAAAACGGACGGATTTCTCAGGTTTTTACTACATATGAACACCTTTCACATTCTCCCGTGCAACTCGGCTGCTAGTCCTCCTTTCATGCAGAATCTTAAGGTCCTAGCTCATGCCCAAGGCACCAAAGCCAGCTAAAAAAGTCAATAATCCATACCTAAAACTTGAATTGTACTACTTCTTATTGTCTATTACATCAACTTAGAAGCTTCATCTGTGTTCTACTATGGTGATTTTAGTGTCTCCGCATACCGCAGCACGCGACATAGCTTTGAAGACGATAAGTACAACCGTTTCAGAGAGAAGAGCGGCCAATGTGACGATCTGGCTTTAAGTCGATTCGATAACAAATGACGAAAACGGACGGATTTCTCAGGTTTCTACTACATATGAACACATTTCACATTCTCCCGTGCAAAACGGCTGCTACTCCTCCTTTAATGCAGAATCTTAAGGTCCTAGCTCATGTCCAAGGCACCAAAGCCAGCTAAAAAGTCAATAATCGATAACTAAAACTTGAATTGTACTACTTCTTACTGGCTATTACATCATCTTAGAAGCTTCATCTGTGTTCTACTATGGTGCTTTTAGTGTCTCCGCATACCGCAGCACGCGACAAAGCTTTCCAGACGATAAGTACAACCGTTTCAGAGAGAAGAGCAGCCAATGTGACGATCTGGCTTTAAGTCGATTCGATAACAAATGACGAAAACGGACGGATTTCTCAGGTTTTGCTACATATGAACACTTTTCACTTTGTCCCGTGCAACTCGGCTGCTAGTCCTCCTTTTGATGCAGAATCTTAAGGTCCTAGCTCATCTCCAAGGCACCAAAGCCAGCTAAAAAATCAATAATCGATACCTAAAACTTGAATTGTACTACTTCGTACTGGCTATTACATCAACATAGAAGCTTCATCTGTGTTCTACTATGGTGCTTTTAGTGTCTCCGCATACCGCAGCACGCGACATAGCTTTGAAGACGATAAGTACAACCGTTTCAGAGAGAAGAGCGGCCAATGTGACGATCTGGCTTTAAGTCGATTCGATAACAAATGACGAAAACGGACGGATTTCTCAGGTTATTACTACATATGAATACTTTTCACATTCTCCCGTGCAACTCGGCTGCTAGTCCTCCTTTCATGCAGAATCTTAAGGTCCTAGCTCATGTCCAAGGCACCAAAGCCAGCTAAAAAGTCAATAATCGATACCTAAAACTTGAATTGTACTACATCTTACTGGCTATTACATCAACTTAGAAGCTTCATCTGTGTTCTACCATGGTGCTTTTAGTGTCTCCGCACACCGCAGTACTCGACATAGCTTTGCAGACGATAAGTACAACCGTTTCAGAGAAAAGAGGGGCCAATGTGACGATCTGGCTTTAAGTCGATTCGATAACAAATGACGAAAACGGACGAATTTCTCAGGTTTTTACTACATATGAACACTTTTCACATTCTCCCGTGCAACTCGGCTGCTAGTCCTCCTTTCATGCAGAATCTTAAGGTCCTAGCTCATGTCCAAGGCACCAAAGCCAGCTAAAAAGTCAATAATCAGTACCTAAAACTTGAATTGTACTACTTCTTACTGGCTATTACATCAACTTAGAAGCTTCATCTGTGTTCTACTATGGTGCTTTTAGTGTCTCCGCATACCGCAGCACGCGACAAAGCTTTTGAGACGATAAGTGCAACCGTTTCAGAGAGAAGAGCAGCCAATGTGACGATCTGGCTTTAAGTCGATTCGATAACAAATGACGAAAACGGACGTATATCTCAGGTTTTTACTACATATGAACACATTTCACATTCTCCCGTACAACGCGGCTGCTAGTCCTCCTTTCATGCAGAATCTTAAGGTCCTAGCTCATGTCCAAGGCACCAAAGCCAGCTAAAAAGTATATAATCGATACCTAAAACTTGAATTGTACTACTTCTTACTGGCTATTACATCATCATAGAAGCTTCATCTGTGTTCTACTATGGTGCTTTTAGTGTCTCCACATACCGCAGCACGCGACATAGCTTTGAAGACGATAAGTACAACCGTTTCAGAGAGAAGAGCGGCCAATGTGACGATCTGGCTTTAAGTCGATTCGATAACAAATGACGAAAACGGACGGATTTCTCAGGTTTTTACTACATATGAACACCTTTCACATTCTCCCGTGCAACTCGGCTGCTAGTCCTCCTTTCATGCAGAATCTTAAGGTCCTAGCTCATGCCCAAGGCACCAAAGCCAGCTAAAAAGTCAATAATCCATACCTAAAACTTGAATTGTACTACTTCTTATTGTCTATTACATCAACTTAGAAGCTTCATCTGTGTTCTACTATGTTGATTTTAGTGTCTCCGCATACCGCAGCACGCGACATAGCTTTGCAGACGATAAGTACAACCGTTTCAGAGAGAAGAGCGGCCAATGTGACGATCTGGCTTTAAGTCGATTCGATAACAAATGACGAAAACGGACGGATTTCTCAGGTTTTTACTACATATGAACACTTTTCACATTCTCCCATCCAACGCGGCTGCTAGTCCTCCTTTCATGCAGAATCTTAAGGTCCTAGCTCATGTCCAAGGCACCAACGCCAGCTAAAAAGTCAATAATCGATACCTAAAACTTGAATTGTACTACTTCGTACTGGCTATTACATCAACTTAGAAGCTTCATCTGTGTTCTACTATGGTGCTTTTAGTGTCTCCGCAGACCGCAGCACGCGACATAGCTTTCCAGACGATAAGTACAACCGTTTCAGAGAGAAGAGCGGCCAATGTGACGATCTGGCTTTAAGTCGATTTGATAACAAATGACGAAAACGGACGGATTTCTCAGGTTTTTACTACATATGAACACTTTTCACATTCTCCCGTGCAACTCGGCTGCTAGTCCTCCTTTCATGCAGAATCTTAAGGTCCTAGCTCATGTCCAAGGCACCAAAGCCAGCTAAAAAGTCAATAATCGATACCCAAAACCTGAATTGTACTACTTCTTACTGGCTGTTACATCATCATAGAAGCTTCATCTGTGTTCTACTATGGTGCTTTTAGTGTCTCCGCATACCGCAGCACGCGACATAGCTTTGCAGACGATAAGTACAACCGTTTCAGAGAGAAGAGCGGCCAATGTGACGATCTGGCTTTAAGTCGATTCGATAACAAATGACGAAAACGGACGGATTTCTCAGGTTTTTACTACATATGAACACTTTTCACATTCTCCCGTGCAACTCGGCTGCTAGTCCTCCTTTCATGCAGAATCTTAAGGTCCTAGCTCATGTCCAAGGCACCAAAGCCAGCTAAAAAGTCAATAATCGATACCTAAAACTTGAATTGTACTACATCTTACTGGCTATTACATCAAATTAGAAGCTTCATCTGTGTTCTACCATGGTTCTTTTAGTGTCTCCGCACACCGCAGTACGCGACATAGCTTTGCAGACGATAAGTACAACCGTTTCAGAGAGAAGAGCGGCCAATGTGACGATCTGGCTTTAAGTCGATTCGATAACAAATGACGAAAACGGACGGATTTCTCAGGTTTCTACTACATATGAACACATTTCACATTCTCCCGTGCAAAACGGCTGCTACTCCTCCTTTAATGCAGAATCTTAAGGTCCTAGCTCATGTCCAAGGCACCAAAGCCAGCTAAAAAGTCAATAATCGATAACTAAAACTTGAATTGTACTACTTCTTACTGGCTATTACATCATCTTAGAAGCTTCATCTGTGTTCTACTATGGTGCTTTTAGTGTCTCCGCATACCGCAGCACGCGACAAAGCTTTCCAGACGATAAGTACAACCGTTTCAGAGAGAAGAGCAGCCAATGTGACGATCTGGCTTTAAGTCGATTCGATAACAAATGACGAAAACGGACGGATTTCTCAGGTTTTTACTACATATGAACACTTTTCACTTTGTCCCGTGCAACTCGGCTGCTAGTCCTCCTTTTGATGCAGAATCTTAAGGTCCTAGCTCATCTCCAAGGCACCAAAGCCAGCTAAAAAATCAATAATCGATACCTAAAACTTGAATTGTACTACTTCGTACTGGCTATTACATCAACATAGAAGCTTCATCTGTGTTCTACTATGGTGCTTTTAGTGTCTCCGCATACCGCAGCACGCGACATAGCTTTGAAGACGATAAGTACAACCGTTTCAGAGAGAAGAGCGGCCAATGTGACGATCTGGCTTTAAGTCGATTCGATAACAAATGACGAAAACGGACGGATTTCTCAGGTTTTTACTACATATGAATACTTTTCACATTCTCCCGTGCAACTCGGCTGCTAGTCCTCCTTTCATGCAGAATCTTAAGGTCCTAGCTCATGTCCAAGGCACCAAAGCCAGCTAAAAAGTCAATAATCGATACCTAAAACTTGAATTGTACTACATCTTACTGGCTATTACATCAACTTAGAAGCTTCATCTGTGTTCTACCATGGTGCTTTTAGTGTCTCCGCACACCGCAGTACTCGACATAGCTTTGCAGACGATAAGTACAACCGTTTCAGAGAAAAGAGGGGCCAATGTGACGATCTGGCTTTAAGTCGATTCGATAACAAATGACGAAAACGGACGAATTTCTCAGGTTTTTACTACATATGAACACTTTTCACATTCTCCCGTGCAACTCGGCTGCTAGTCCTCCTTTCATGCAGAATCTTAAGGTCCTAGCTCATGTCCAAGGCACCAAAGCCAGCTAAAAAGTCAATAATCAGTACCTAAAACTTGAATTGTACTACTTCTTACTGGCTATTACATCAACTTAGAAGCTTCATCTGTGTTCTACTATGGTGCTTTTAGTGTCTCCGCATACCGCAGCACGCGACAAAGCTTTTGAGACGATAAGTGCAACCGTTTCAGAGAGAAGAGCAGCCAATGTGACGATCTGGCTTTAAGTCGATTCGATAACAAATGACGAAAACGGACGTATATCTCAGGTTTTTACTACATATGAACACATTTCACATTCTCCCGTACAACGCGGCTGCTAGTCCTCCTTTCATGCAGAATCTTAAGGTCCTAGCTCATGTCCAAGGCACCAAAGCCAGCTAAAAAGTATATAATCGATACCTAAAACTTGAATTGTACTACTTCTTACTGGCTATTACATCATCATAGAAGCTTCATCTGTGTTCTACTATGGTGCTTTTAGTGTCTCCACATACCGCAGCACGCGACATAGCTTTGAAGACGATAAGTACAACCGTTTCAGAGAGAAGAGCGGCCAATGTGACGATCTGGCTTTAAGTCGATTCGATAACAAATGACGAAAACGGACGGATTTCTCAGGTTTTTACTACATATGAACACCTTTCACATTCTCCCGTGCAACTCGGCTGCTAGTCCTCCTTTCATGCAGAATCTTAAGGTCCTAGCTCATGCCCAAGGCACCAAAGCCAGCTAAAAAGTCAATAATCCATACCTAAAACTTGAATTGTACTACTTCTTATTGTCTATTACATCAACTTAGAAGCTTCATCTGTGTTCTACTATGTTGATTTTAGTGTCTCCGCATACCGCAGCACGCGACATAGCTTTGCAGACGATAAGTACAACCGATTCAGAGAGAAGAGCGGCCAATGTGACGATCTGGCTTTAAGTCGATTCGATAACAAATGACGAAAACGGACGGATTTCTCAGGTTTTTACTACATATGAACACTTTTCACATTCTCCCATCCAACGCGGCTGCTAGTCCTCCTTTCATGCAGAATCTTAAGGTCCTAGCTCATGTCCAAGGCACCAACGCCAGCTAAAAAGTCAATAATCGATACCTAAAACTTGAATTGTACTACTTCGTACTGGCTATTACATCAACTTAGAAGCTTCATCTGTGTTCTACTATGGTGCTTTTAGTGTCTCCGCAGACCGCAGCACGCGACATAGCTTTCCAGACGATAAGTACAACCGTTTCAGAGAGAAGAGCGGCCAATGTGACGATCTGGCTTTAAGTCGATTTGATAACAAATGACGAAAACGGACGGATTTCTCAGGTTTTTACTACATATGAACACTTTTCACATTCTCCCGTGCAACTCGGCTGCTAGTCCTCCTTTCATGCAGAATCATAAGGTCCTAGCTCATGTCCAAGGCACCAAAGCCAGCTAAAAAGTCAATAATCGATACCCAAAACTTGAATTGTACTACTTCTTACTGGCTGTTACATCATCATAGAAGCTTCATCTGTGTTCTACTATGGTGCTTTTAGTGTCTCCGCATACCGCAGCACGCGACATAGCTTTGCAGACGATAAGTACAACCGTTTCAGAGAGAAGAGCGGCCAATGTGACGATCTGGCTTTAAGTCGATTCGATAACAAATGACGAAAACGGACGGATTTCTCAGGTTTTTACTACATATGAACACTTTTCACATTCTCCCGTGCAACTCGGCTGCTAGTCCTCCTTTCATGCAGAATCTTAAGGTCCTAGCTCATGTCCAAGGCACCAAAGCCAGCTAAAAAGTCAATAATCGATACCTAAAACTTGAATTGTACTACATCTTACTGGCTATTACATCAAATTAGAAGCTTCATCTGTGTTCTACCATGGTTCTTTTAGTGTCTCCGCACACCGCAGTACGCGACATAGCTTTGCAGACGATAAGTACAACCGTTTCAGAGAAAAGAGGGGCCAATGTGACGATCTGGCTTTAAGTCGATTCGATAACAAATGACGAAAACGGACGGATTTCTCAGGTTTTTACTACATATGAACACTTTGCACATTCTCCCGTGCAACTCGGCTGCTAGTCCTCCTTTCATGCAGAATCTTAAGGTCCTAGCTCATGTCCAAGGCACCAAAGCCAGCTAAAAAGTCAATAATCAGTACCTAAAACTTGAATTGTACTACTTCTTCCTGGCTATTACATCATCTTAGAAGCTTCATCTGTGTTCTACTATGGTGCTTTTAGTGTCTCCGCATACCGCAGCACGCGACAAAGCTTTCCAGACGATAAGTACAACCGTTTCAGTGAGAAGAGCAGCCAATGTGACGATCTGGCTTTAAGTCGATTCGATAACAAATGACGAAAACGGACGTATTTCTCAGGTTTTTAGTACATATGAACACATTTCATATTCTCCCGTACAACGCGGCTGCTAGTCCTCCTTTCATGCAGAATCTTAAGGTCCTAGCTCATGTCCAAGGCACCAAAGCCAGCTAAAAAGTCAATAATCGATACCTAAAACTTGAATTGTACTACTTCTAACTGGCTATTACATCATCATAGAAGCTTCATCTGTGTTCTACTATGGTGCTTTTAGTGTCTCCGCATACCGCAGCACGCGACATAGCTTTCCAGACGATAAGTACAACCGTTTCAGAGAGAAGAGCGGCCAATGTGACGATCTGGCTGTAAGTCGATTCGATAACAAATGACGAAAACGGACGGATTTCTCAGGTTTTTACTACATATGAACACCTTTCACATTCTCCCGTGCAACTCGGCTGCTAGTCCTCCTTTCATGCAGAATCTTAAGGTCCTAGCTCATGCCCAAGGCACCAAAGCCAGCTAAAAAAGTCAATAATCCATACCTAAAACTTGAATTGTACTACTTCTTATTGTCTATTACATCAACTTAGAAGCTTCATCTGTGTTCTACTATGGTGATTTTAGTGTCTCCGCATACCGCAGCACGCGACATAGCTTTGAAGACGATAAGTACAACCGTTTCAGAGAGAAGAGCGGCCAATGTGACGATCTGGCTTTAAGTCGATTCGATAACAAATGACGAAAACGGACGGATTTCTCAGGTTTCTACTACATATGAACACATTTCACATTCTCCCGTGCAAAACGGCTGCTACTCCTCCTTTAATGCAGAATCTTAAGGTCCTAGCTCATGTCCAAGGCACCAAAGCCAGCTAAAAAGTCAATAATCGATACCTAAAACTTGAATTGTACTACTTCTTACTGGCTATTACATCATCTTAGAAGCTTCATCTGTGTTCTACTATGGTGCTTTTAGTGTCTCCGCATACCGCAGCACGCGACAAAGCTTTCCAGACGATAAGTACAACCGTTTCAGAGAGAAGAGCAGCCAATGTGACGATCTGGCTTTAAGTCGATTCGATAACAAATGACGAAAACGAACGGATTTCTCAGGTTTTTACTACTTATGAACACTTTTCACTTTGTCCCGTGCAACTCGGCTGCTAGTCCTCCTTTTGATGCAGAATCTTAAGGTCCTAGCTCATGTCCAAGGCACCAAAGCCAGCTAAAAAATCAATAATCGATACCTAAAACTTGAATTGTACTACTTCGTACTGGCTATTACATCAACTTAGAAGCTTCATCTGTGTTCTACTATGGTGCTTTTAGTGTCTCCGCATACCGCAGCACGCGACATAGCTTTGCAGACGATAAGTACAACCGTTTCAGAGAGAAGAGCGGCCAATGTGACGATCCGGCTTTAAGTCGATTCGATAACAAATGACGAAAACGGACGGATTTCTCAGGTTTTTACTACATATGAATACTTTTCACATTCTCCCGTGCAACTCGGCTGCTAGTCCTCCTTTCATGCAGAATCTTAAGGTCCTAGCTCATGTCCAAGGCACCAAAGCCAGCTAAAAAGTCAATAATCGATACTTAAAACTTGAATTGTACTACATCTTACTGGCTATTACATCAACTTAGAAGCTTCATCTGTGTTCTACCATGGTGCTTTTAGTGTCTCCGCACACCGCAGTACTCGACATAGCTTTGCAGACGATAAGTACAACCGTTTCAGAGAAAAGAGGGGCCAATGTGACGATCTGGCTTTAAGTCGATTCGATAACAAATGACGAAAACGGACGAATTTCTCAGGTTTTTACTACATATGAACACTTTTCACATTCTCCCGTGCAACTCGGCTGCTAGTCCTCCTTTCATGCAGAATCTTAAGGTCCTAGCTCATGTCCAAGGCACCAAAGCCAGCTAAAAAGTCAATAATCAGTACCTAAAACTTGAATTGTACTACTTCTTACTGGCTATTACATCAACTTAGAAGCTTCATCTGTGTTCTACTATGGTGCTTTTAGTGTCTCCGCATACCGCAGCACGCGACAAAGCTTTTGAGACGATAAGTGCAACCGTTTCAGAGAGAAGAGCAGCCAATGTGACGATCTGGCTTTAAGTCGATTCGATAACAAATGACGAAAACGGACGTATATCTCAGGTTTTTACTACATATGAACACATTTCACATTCTCCCGTACAACGCGGCTGCTAGTCCTCCTTTCATGCAGAATCTTAAGGTCCTAGCTCATGTCCAAGGCACCAAAGCCAGCTAAAAAGTATATAATCGATACCTAAAACTTGAATTGTACTACTTCTTACTGGCTATTACATCATCATAGAAGCTTCATCTGTGTTCTACTATGGTGCTTTTAGTGTCTCCACATACCGCAGCACGCGACATAGCTTTGAAGACGATAAGTACAACCGTTTCAGAGAGAAGAGCGGCCAATGTGACGATCTGGCTTTAAGTCGATTCGATAACAAATGACGAAAACGGACGGATTTCTCAGGTTTTTACTACATATGAACACCTTTCACATTCTCCCGTGCAACTCGGCTGCTAGTCCTCCTTTCATGCAGAATCTTAAGGTCCTAGCTCATGCCCAAGGCACCAAAGCCAGCTAAAAAGTCAATAATCCATACCTAAAACTTGAATTGTACTACTTCTTATTGTCTATTACATCAACTTAGAAGCTTCATCTGTGTTCTACTATGTTGATTTTAGTGTCTCCGCATACCGCAGCACGCGACATAGCTTTGCAGACGATAAGTACAACCGTTTCAGAGAGAAGAGCGGCCAATGTGACGATCTGGCTTTAAGTCGATTCGATAACAAATGACGAAAACGGACGGATTTCTCAGGTTTTTACTACATATGAACACTTTTCACATTCTCCCGTGCAAGTCGGCTGCTAGTCCTCCTTTCATGCAGAATCTTAAGGTCCTAGCTCATGTCCAAGGCACCAAAGCCAGCTAAAAAGTCAATAATCAGTACCTAAAACTTGAATTGTACTACTTCTTACTGGCTATTACATCATCTTAGAAGCTTCATCTGTGTTCTACTATGGTGCTTTTAGTGTCTCCGCATACCGCAGCACGCGACAAAGCTTTCCAGACGATAAGTGCAACCGTTTCAGAGAGAAGAGCAGCCAATGTGACGATCTGGCTTTAAGTCGATTCGATAACAAATGACGAAAACGGACGTATATCTCAGGTTTTTACTACATATGCACACATTTCACATTCTCCCGTACAACGCGGCTGCTAGTCCTCCTTTCATGCAGAATCTTAAGGTCCTAGCTCATGTCCAAGGCACCAAAGCCAGCTAAAAATTATATAATCAATACTTAAAACTTGAATTGTACTACTTCTTACTGGCTATTACATCAACTTAGAAGCTTCATCTGTGTTCTACTATGGTGCTTTTAGTGTCTCCGCATACCGCATCACGCGACATAGCTTTGCAGGCGATAAGTACAACCGTTTCAGAGAGAAGAGCGGCCAATGTGACGATCTGGCTTTAAGTCGATTCGATAACAAATGACGAAAACGGACGGATTTCTCAGGTTTTTACTACATATGAACACTTTTCACATTCTCCCATCCAACGCGGCTGCTACTCCTCCTTTCATGCAGAATCTTAAGGTCCTAGCTCATGTCCAAGGCACCTAAGCCAGCTAAAAAGTCAATAATCGATACCTAAAACTTGAATTGTACTACTTCTTACTGGCTATTACATCATCATAGAAGCTTCATCTGTGTTCTACTATGGTGCTTTTAGTGTCTCCGCATATTGCAGCACGCGACATAGCTTTGCAGACGATAAGTACAACCGTTTCAGAGAGAAGAGCGGCAAATGTGACGATCTGGCTTTAAGTCGATTCGATAACAAATGACGAAAACGGACGGATTTCTCAGGTTTTTACTACATATGAACACCTTTCACATTCTCCGGTGCAACTCGGCTGCTAGTCCTCCTTTCATGCAGAATCTTAAGGTCCTAGCTCATGCCCAAGGCACCAAAGCCAGCTAAAAAGTCAATAATCCATACCTAAAACTTGAATTGTACTACTTCTTATTGTCTATTACATCAACTTAGAAGCTTCATCTGTGTTCTACTATGTTGATTTTAGTGTCTCCGCATACCGCACCACGCGACATAGCTTTGCAGACGATAAGTACAACCGTTTCAGAGAGAAAAGCGGCCAATGTGACGATCTGGCTTTAAGTCGATTCGATAACAAATGACGAAAACGGACGGATTTCTCAGGTTTTTACTACATATGAACACTTTTCACATTCTCCCATCCAACGCGGCTGCTAGTCCTCCTTTCATGCAGAATCTTAAGATCCTAGCTCATGTCCAAGGCACCAAAGCCAGCTAAAAAGTCAATAATCGATACCTAAAACTTGAATTGTACTACTTCTTACTGGCTATTACATCAACTTAGAAGCTTCATCTGTGTTCTACTATGGTGCTTTTAGAGTCTCCGCATACCGCAGCACGCGACATAGCTTTGCAGACGATAAGTACAACCGTTTCAGAGAGAAGAGCGGCCAATGTGACGATCTGGCTTTAAGTCGATTCGATAACAAATGACGAAAACGGACGGATTTCTCAGGTTTTTACTACATATGAACACTTTTCACATTCTCCCATGCAAATCGGCTGCTAGTCCTCCTTTCATGCAGAATCTTAAGGTCCTAGCTCATGTCCAAGGCACCAAAGCCAGTTAAAAAGTATATAATCGATACCTAAAACTTGAATTGTACTACTTCTTACTGGCTATTACATCATCATAGAAGCTTCATCTGTGTTCTACTATGGTGCTTTTAGTGTCTCCGCATACCGCAGCATGCGACATAGCTTTGCAGACGATAAGTACAACCGTTTCAGAAAGAAGAGCGGCCAATGTGACGATCTGGCTTTAAGTCGATTCGATAACAAATGCGAAAACGGACGGATTTCTCAGGTTTTTACTACATATGAACACCTTTCACACTCTCCCGTGCAACTCGGCTGCTAGTCCTCCTTTCATGCAGAATCTTAAGGTCCTAGCTCATGCCCAAGGCACCAAAGGCAGCTAAAAAGTCAATAATCCATACCTAAAACTTGAATTGTACTACTTCTTACTGGCTATTACATCATCTTAGAAGCTTCATCTGTGTTCTACTATGGTGCTTTTAGTGTCTCCGCATACCGCAGCACGCGACAAAGCTTTCCAGACGATAAGTACAACCGTTTCAGAGAGAAGAGCAGCCAATGTGACGATCTGGCTTTAAGTCGATTCGATAACAAATGACGAAAACGGACGGATTTCTCAGGTTTTTACTACATATGAACACTTTTCACATTGTCCCGTGCAACTCGGCTGCTAGTCCTCCTTTTGATGCAGAATCTTAAGGTCCTAGCTCATGTCCAAGGCACCAAAGCCAGCTAAAAAGTCAATAATCGATACCTAAAACTTGAATTGTACTACTTCTTACTGGCTATTACATCAACTTAGAAGTTTCATCTGTGTTCTACTATGGTGCTTTTAGTGTCTCCGCATACCGCAGCACGCGACATAGCTTTGAAGACGATAAGTACAACCGTTTCAGAGAGAAGAGCGGCCAATGTGACGATCTGGCTTTAAGTCGATTCGATAACAAATGACGAAAACGGACGGATTTCTCAGGTTTTTACTACATATGAATACTTTTCACATTCTCCCGTGCAACTCGGCTGCTAGTCCTCCTTTAATGCAGAATCTTAAGGTCCTAGCTCATGTCCAAGGCACCAAAGCCAGCTAAAAAGTCAATAATCGATACCTAAAACTTGAATTGTACTACATCTTAGTGGCTATTACATCAACTTAGAAGCTTCATCTGTGTTCTACCATGGTGCTTTTAGTGTCTCCACACATCGCAGTACGCGACATAGCTTTGCAGACGATAAGTACAACCGTTTCAGAGAAAAGAGGGGCCAATGTGACGATCTGGTTTAAGTCGATTCGATAACAAATGACGAAAGCGGACGGATTTCTCAGGTTTTTACTACATATGAACACTTTTCACACTCTCCCGTGCAACTCGGCTGCTAGTCCTCCTTTCATGCAGAATCTTAAGGTCCTAGCTCATGTCCAAGGCACCAAAGCCAGCTAAAAAGTCAATAATCAGTACCTAAAACTTGAATTGTACTACTTCTTACTGGCTATTACATCATCTTAGAAGCTTCATCTGTGTTCTACTATGGTGCTTTTAGTGTCTCCGCATACCGCAGCACGCGACAAAGCTTTCCAGACGATAAGTGCAACCGTTTCAGAGAGAAGAGCAGCCAATGTGCCGATCTGGCTTTAAGTCGATTCGATAACAAATGACGAAAACGGACGTATATCTCAGGTTTTTACTACATATGAACACATTTCACATTCTCCCGTACAACGCGGCTGCTAGTCCTCCTTTCATGCAGAATCTTAAGGTCCTAGCTCATGTCCAAGGCACCAAAGCCAGCTAAAAAGTATATAATCGATACCTAAAACTTGAATTGTACTACTTCTTACTGGCTATTACATCAACTTAGAAGCTTCATCTGTGTTCTACTATGGTGCTTTTAGTGTCTCCGCATACCGCATCACGCGACATAGCTTTGCAGGCGATAAGTACAACCGTTTCAGAGAGAAGAGCGGCCAATGTGACGATCTGGCTTTAACTCGATTCGATAACAAATGACGAAAACGGACGGATTTCTCAGGTTTTTACTACATATGAACACTTTTCACATTCTCCCATCCAACGCGGCTGCTAGTCCTCCTTTCATGCAGAATCTTGAGGTCCTAGCTCATGTCCAAGGCACCAAAGCCAGCTAAAAAGTCAATAATCGATACCTAAAACTTGAATTGTACTACTTCTTACTGGCTATTACATCATCATAGAAGCTTCATCTGTGTTCTACTATGGTGCTTTTAGTGTCTCCGCATACCGCAGCACGCGACATAGCTTTGCAGACGATAAGTACAACCGTTTCAGAGAGAAGAGCGGCCAATGTGACGATCTGGCTTTAAGTCGATTCGATAACAAATGACGAAAACGGACGGATTTCTCAGGTTTTTACTACATATGAACACCTTTCACATTCTCCCGTGCAACTCGGCTGCTAGTCCTCCTTTCATGCAGAATCTTAAGGTCCTAGCTCATGCCCAAGGCACCAAAGCCAGCTAAAAAGTCAATAATCGATACCTAAAACTTGAATTGTACTACATCTTACTGGCTATTACATCATCTTAGAAGCTTCATCTGTGTTCTACTATGGTGCTTTTAGTGTCTCCGCATACCGCAGCACGCGACAAAGCTTTCCAGACGATAAGTACAACCGTTTCAGAGCGAAGAGCAGCCAATGTGACGATCTGGCTTTAAGTCGATTCGATAAATAATGACGAAAACGGACGGATTTCTCAGGTTTTTACTACATATGAATACTTTTCACATTCTCCCGTGCAACTCGGCTGCTAGTCCTCCTTTCATGCAGAATCTTAAGGTCCTAGCTCATGCCCAAGGCACCAAAGCCAGCTAAAAAGTCAATAATCCATACCTAAAACTTGAATTGTACTACTTCTTATTGTCTATTACATCAACTTAGAAGCTTCATCTGTGTTCTACTATGTTGATTTTAGTGTCTCCGCATACCGCAGCACGCGACATAGCTTTGCAGACGATAAGTACAACCGTTTCAGAGAGAAGAGCGGCCAATGTGACGATCTGGCTTTAAGTCGATTCGATAACAAATGACGAAAACGGACGGATTTCTCAGGTTTTTACTACATTGAACACTTTTCACATTGTCCCGTGCAACTCGGCTGCTAGTCCTCCTTTCATGCAGAATCTTAAGGTCCTAGCTCATGCCCAAGGCACCAAAGCCAGCTAAAAAGTCAATAATCCATACCTAAAACTTGAATTGTACTACTTCTTATTGTCTATTACATCAACTTAGAAGCTTCATCTGTGTTCTACTATGTTGATTTTAGTGTCTCCGCATACCGCAGCACGCGACATAGCTTTGCAGACGATAAGAACAACCGTTTCAGAGAGAAGAGCGGCCAATGTGACGATCTGGCTTTAAGTCGATTCGATAACAAATGACGAAAACGGACGGAATTCTCAGGTTTTTACTACATATGAACACTTTTCACATTCTCCCATCCAACGCGGCTGCTAGTCCTCCTTTCATGCAGAATCTTAAGGTCCTAGCTCAAGTCCAAGGCACCAAAGCCAGCTAAAAAGTCAATAATCGATACCTAAAACTTGAATTGTACTACTTCTTACTGGCTATTACATCATCTTAGAAGCTTCATCTGTGTTCTACTATGGTGCTTTTAGTGTCTCCGCATACCGCAGCACGCGACAAAGCTTTCCAGACGATAAGTACAACCGTTTCAGAGCGAAGAGCAGCCAATGTGACGATCTGGCTTTAAGTCGATTCGATAACAAATGACGAAAACGGACGGATTTCTCAGGTTTTTACTACATATGAACACCTTTCACATTCTCCCGTGCAACTCGGCTGCTAGTCCTCCTTTCATGCAGAATCTTAAGGTCCTAGCTCATGCCCAAGGCACCAAAGCCAGCTAAAAAGTCAATAATCCATACCTAAAACTTGAATTGTACTACTTCTTATTGTCTATTACATCAACTTAGAAGCTTCATCTGTGTTCTACTATGGTGCTTTTAGTGTCTCCGCATACCGCAGCACGCGACAAAGCTTTCCAGACGATAAGTACAACCGTTTCAGAGAGAAGAGCAGCCAATGTGACAATCTGGCTTTAAGTCGATTCGATAACAAATGACGAAAACGGACGGATTTCTCAGGTTTTTACTACATATGAACACTTTTCACATTGTCCCGTGCAACTCGGCTGCTAGGCCTCCTTTTGATGCAGAATCTTAAGGTCCTAGCTCATGTCCAAGGCACCAAAGCCAGCTAAAAAATCAATAATCGATACCTAAAACTTGAATTGTACTACTTCTTACTGGCTATTACATCAACTTAGAAGCTTCATCTGTGTTCTACTATGGTGCTTTTACTGTCTCCGCATACCGCAGCACGCGACATAGCTTTGAAGACGATAAGTACAACCGTTTCAGAGAGAAGAGCGGCCAATGTGACGATCTGTCTTTAAGTCGATTCGATAACAAATGACGAAAACGGACGGATTTCTCAGGTTTTTACTACATATGAATACTTTTCACATTCTCCCGTGCAACTCGGCTGCTAGTCCTCCTTTAATGCAGAATCTTAAGGTCCTAGCTCATGTCCAAGGCACCAAAGCCAGCTAAAAAGTCAATAATCGATACCTAAAACTTTAATTGTACTACACCTTACTGGCTATTACATCAACTTAGAAGCTTCATCTGTGACCTACCATGGTGCTTTTAGTGTCTCAGCATACCGCAGTAGGCGACATAGCTTAGCAGACGATAAGTACAACCGTTTCAGAGAAAAGAAGGGCCAATGTGACGATCGGGCTTTAAGTCGATTCGATAACAAATGACGAAAACGGACGGATTTCTCAGGTTTTTACTACATATGAACACTTTTCACATTCTCCCGTGCAACTCGGCTGCTAGTCCTCCATTCATGCAGAATCTTAAGGTCCTAGCTCATGTCCAAGGCACCAAAGCCAGCTAAAAAGTCAATAATCAGTACCTAAAACTTGAATTGTACTACTTCTTACTGGCTATTTCATCATCTTAGAAGCTTCATCTGTGTTCTACTATGGTGCTTTTAGTGTCTCCGCATACCGCAGCACGCGACAAAGCTTTCCAGACGATAAGTGCAACCGTTTCAGAGAGAAGAGCAGCCAATGTGCCGATCTGGCTTTAAGTCGATTCGATAACAAATGACGAAAACGGACGTATATCTCAGGTTTTTACTACATATGAACACATTTCACATTCTCCCGTACAACGCGGCTGCTAGTCCTCCTTTCATGCAGAATCTTAAGGTCCTAGCTCATGTCCAAGGCACCAAAGCCAGCTAAAAAGTATATAATCGATACCTAAAACTTGAATTGCACTACTTCTTACTGGCTATTACATCAACTTAGAAGCTTCATCTGTGTTCTACTATGGTGCTTTTAGTGTCTCCGCATACCGCAGCACGCGACATAGCTTTGCAGACGATAAGTACAACCGTTTCAGAGAGAAGAGCGGCCAATGTGACGTTCTGGCTTTAAGTCGATTCGATAACAAATGACGAAAACTGACGGATTTCTCAAGTTTTTACTACATATGAACACTTTTCACATTCTCCCATCCAACGCGGCTGCTAGTCCTCCTTTCATGCAGAATCTTAAGGTCCTAGCTCATGTCCAAGGCACCAAAGCCAGCTAAAATGTCAATAATCGATACCTAAAACTTGAATTGTACTACTTCTTACTGGCTATTACATCATCTTAGAAGCTTCATCTGTGTTCTACTATGGTGCTTTTAGTGTCTCCGCATACCGCAGCACGCGACAAAGCTTTCCAGACGATAAGTACAACCGTTTCAGAGAGAAGAGCAGCCAATGTGACGATCTGGCTTTAAGTCGATTCGATAACAAATGACGAAAACGGACGGATTTCTCAGGTTTTTACTACATATGAACACTTTTCACATTGTCCCGTGCAACTGGGCTGCTAGTCCTCCTTTTGATTCAGAATCTTAAGGTCCTAGCTCATGTCCAAGGCACCAAAGCCAGCTAAAAAATCAATAATCGATACCTAAAACTTGAATTGTACTACTTCTTACTGGCTATTACATCAACTTAGAAGCTTCATCTGTGTTCTACTATGGTGCTTTTAGTGTCTCCGCATACCGCAGCACGCGACATAGTTTTGAAGACGATAAGTACAACCGTTTCAGAGAGAAGAGCGGCCAATGTGACGATCTGGCTTTAAGTCGATTCGATAACAAATGACGAAAACGGACGGATTTCTCAGGTTTTTACTACATATGAATACTTTTCACATTCTCCCGTACAACGCGGCTGCTAGTCCTCCTTTAATGCAGAATCTTAATTTCCTAGCTCATGTCCAAGGCACCAAAGCCAGCTAAAAAGTCAATAATCGATACCTAAAATTTGAATTGTACTACTTCTTACTGGCTATTACATCAACTTAGAAGCTTCATCTGTGTTCTACTATGGTGCTTTTAGAGTCTCCGCATACCGCAGCACGCGACATAGCTTTGCAGACGATAAGTACAACCGTTTCAGAGAGAAGAGCGGCCAATGTGACGATCTGGCTTTAAGTCGATTCGATAACAAATGACGAAAACGAACGGATTTCTCAGGTTTTTACTACATATGAACACTTTTCACATTCTCCCGTGCAACTCGGCTGATAGTCCTCCTTTCATGCAGAATCTTAAGGTCCTAGCTCATGTCCAAGGCACCAAAGCCAGCTAAAAAGTATATAATCGATACCTAAAACTTGAATTGTACTACTTCTTACTGGTTATTACATCAACTTGGAAGCTTTATCTGTGTTCTACTATGGTGCTTTTAGTGTCTCCGCATACCGCAGCACGCGACATAGCTTTGCAGACGATAAGTACAACCGTTTCAGAGAGAAGAGCGGCCAATGTGACGATCTGGCTTTAAGTCGATTCGATAACAAATGACGAAAACGGACGGATTTCTCAGGTTTTTACTACATATGAACACTTTTCACATTCTCCCGTGCAACTCGGCTGCTAGTCCTCCTTTCATGCAGAATCTAAAGGTCCTAGCTCATGTCCAAGGCACCAAAGCCAGCTAAAAAGTCAATAATCGATACCTAAAACTTGAATTGTACTACTTCTTACTGGCTATTACATCATCTTAGAAGCTTCATCTGTGTTCTACTATGGTGCTTTTAGTGTCTCCGCATACCGCAGCACGCGACAAAGCTTTCCAGACGATAAGTACAACCGTTTCAGAGAGAAGAGCAGCCAATGTGACGATCTGGCTTTAAGTCGATTCGATAACAAATGACGAAAACGGACGGATTTCTCAGGTTTTTACTACATATGAACACTTTTAGCATTGTCCCGTGCAACTCGGCTGCTAGTCCTCCTTTTGATGCAGAATCTTAAGGTCCTAGCTCATGTCCAAGGCACCAAAGCCAGCTAAAAAGTATATAATCGATACCTAAAACTTGAATTGTACTACTTCTTACTGGCTATTACATCAACTTAGAAGCTTCATCTGTGTTCTACTATGGTGCTTTTAGTGTCTCCGCATACCGCATCACGCGGCATAGCTTTCCAGACGATAAGTACAACCGTTTCAGAGATAAGAGCGGCCAATGTGACGATCTGGCTTTAAGTCGATTCGATAACAAATGACGAAAACGGACGGATTTCCCAGGTTTTTACTACATATGAACACTTTTCACATTCTCCCATCCAACGCGGCTGCTAGTCCTCCTTTCATGCAGAATCTTAAGGTCCTAGCTCATGTCCAAGGCACCAAAGCCAGCTAAAAAGTCAATAATCGATACCTAAAACTTGAGTTGTACTACTTCTTACTGGCTATTACATCATCATAGAAGCTTCATCTGTGTTCTACTATGGTGCTTTTAGTGTCTCCGCATACCGCAGCACGCGACATAGCTTTGCAGACGAGAAGTACAACCGTTTCAGAGAGAAGAGCGGCCAATGTCACGATCTGGCTTTAAGTCGATTCGATAACAAATGACGAAAACGGACGGATTTCTCAGGTTTTTACTACATATGAACACCTTTCACATTCTCCCGTGCAACTCGGTTGCTAGTCCTCCTTTCATGCAGAATCTTAAGGTCCTAGCTCATGCCCAAGGCACCAAAGCCAGCTAAAAGTCAATAATCCATACCTAAAACTTGAATTGTACTACTTCTTATTGTCTATTACATCAACTTAGAAGCTTCATCTGTGTTCTACTATGTTGATTTTAGTGTCTCCGCATACCGCAGCACGCGACATAGCTTTGCAGACGATAAGTACAACCGTTTCAGAGAGAAGAGCGGCCAATGTGACGATCTGGCTTTAAGTCGATTCGATAACAAATGACGAAAACGGACGGATTTCTTAGGTTTTTACTACATATGAACACTTTTCACATTCTCCCCTGCAACTCGGCTGCTAGTCCTCCTTTCATGCAGAATCTTAAGGTCCTAGCTCATGTCCAAGGCACCAAAGCCAGCTAAAAAGTCAGTAATCGATACCTAAAACTTGAATTGTACTACTTCTTACTGGCTATTACATCATCTTAGAAGCTTCATCTGTGTTCTACTATGGTGCTTTTAGTGTCTCCGCATACCGCAGCACGCGACATAGCTTTGAAGACGATAAGTACAACCGTTTCAGAGAGAAGAGCGGCCAATGTGACGATCTGGCTTTAAGTCGATTCGATAACAAATGACGAAAACGGACGGATTTCTCAGGTTTTTACTACATATGAACACTTTTCACATTCTCCCGTGCAACTCGGCTGCTAGTCCTCCTTTCATGCAGAATCTTAAGGTCCTAGCTCATGCCCAAGGCACCAAAGCCAGCTAAAAAGTCAATAATCCATACCTAAAACTTGAATTGTACTACTTCTTACTGGCTATTACATCATCTTAGAAGCTTCATCTGTGTTCTACTATGGTGCTTTTAGTGTCTCCGCATACCGCAGCACGCGACAAAGCTTTCCAGACGATAAGTACAACCGTTTCAGAGAGAAGAGCAGCCAATGTGACGATCTGGCTTTAAGTCGATTCGATAACAAATGACGAAAACGGACGGATTTCTCAGGTTTTTACTACATATGAACACTTTTCACATTGTCCCGTGCAACTCGGCTGCTAGTCCTCCTTTTGATGCAGAATCTTAAGGTCCTAGCTCATGTCCAAGGCACCAAAGCCAGCTAAAAAGTCAATAATCGATACCTAAAACTTGAATTGTACTACTTCTTACTGGCTATTACATCAACTTAGAAGCTTCATCTGTGTTCTACTATGGTGCTTTTAGTGTCTCCGCATACCGCAGCACGCGACATAGCTTTGAAGACGATAAGTACAACCGTTTCAGAGAGAAGAGCGGCCAATGTGACGATCTGGCTTTAAGTCGATTCGATAACAAATGACGAAAACGGAAGGATTTCTCAGGTTTTTACTACAAATGAACACTTTTCACATTCTCCTATCCAACGCAGCTGCTAGTCCTCTTTTCATGCAGAATCTTAAGGTCCTAGCTCATGTCCAAGGCACCAAAGCCAGCTAAAAAGTCAATAATAGATACCTAAAACTTGAATTGTACTACTTCTTACTGGCTATTACATCATCATAGAAGCTTCATCTGTGTTCTACTATGGTGATTTTAGTGTCTCCGCATACCGCAGCACGCGACATAGCTTTGCAGACGATAAGTACAACCGTTTCAGAGAGAAGAGCGGCCAATGTGACGATCTGGCTTTAAGTCGATTCGATAACAAATGACGAAAACGGACGGATTTCTCAGGTTTTTACTACATGTGAACACTTTTCACATTCTCCCGTGCAACTCGGCTGCTCGTCCCCCTTTCATGCAGAATCTTAAGGTCCTAGCTCATGTCCAAGGCACCAAAGCCAGCTAAAAAGTCAATAATACGTACCTAAAACTTGAATTATACTACTTCTTACTGGCTATTACATCGACTTAGAAGCTTCATCTGTGTTCTGCTATGGTGATTTTATTGTCTCCGCATACCGCAGCACGCGACATAGCTTTGAAGACGATAAGTACAACCGTTTCAGAGAGAAGAGCGGCCAATGTGACGATCGGGCTTTAAGTCGATTCGATAACAAATGACGAAAACGGACGGATTTCTCAGGTTTCTACTACATATGAACACATTTCACATTCTCCCGTGCAACGCGGCTGCTAGTCCTCCTTTCATGCAGAATCTTAAGGTCCTAGCTCATGTCCAAGGCACAAAAGCCAGCTAAAAAGTCAATAATCGATACCTAAAACTTGAATTGTACTACGTCTTACTGGCTATTACATCAACTTAGAAGCTTCATCTGTGTTCTACCATGGTGCTTTTAGTGTCTCCGCACACCGCAGCACGCGACATAGCTTTGCAGACGATAAGTACAACCGTTTCAGAGAAAAGAGCTGCCAATGTGACGATCTGGCTTTAAGTCGATTCGATAACAAATGACGAAAACGGACGGATTTCTCAGGTTTTTACTACATATGAACACTTTTCACATTCTCCCGTGCAACTCGGCTGCTAGTCCTCCTTTCATGCAGAATCTTAAGGTCCTAGCTCATGTCCAAGGCACCAAAGCCAGCTAAAAAGTCAATAATCGATACCTAAAACTGGAATTGTACTACTTCTTACTGGCTATCACATCAACTTAGAAGCTTCATCTGTGTTCTACTATGGTGCTTTTAGTGTCTCCGCATACCGCAGCACGCGACATAGCTTTGCAGATGATAAGTACAACCGTTTCAGACAGAAGAGCGGCCAATGTGACGATCTGGCTTTAAGTCGATTCGATAACAAATGACGAAAACGGTCGGATTTCTCAGGTTTTTACTACATATGAACACTTTTCACATTCTCCCGTGCAACTCGGCTGCTCGTCCTCCTTTCATGCAGAATCATAAGGTCCTAGCTCATGTCCAAGGCACCAAAGCCAGCTAAAAAGTCAATAATCGATACCTAAAACTTGAATTGTACTACTTCTTACTGGCTATTACATCAACTTAGAAGCTTCATCTGTGTTCTACCATGGTGCTTTTAGTGTCTCCGCACACCGCAGCACGCGACATAGCTTTGCAGACGATAAGTACAACCGTTTCAGAGAAAAGAGCTGCCAATGTGACGATCTGGCTTTAAGTCGATTCGATAACAAATGACGAAAACGGACGGATTTCTCAGGTTTTTACTACATATGAAACTTTTTCACATTCTCCCGTGCAACTCGGCTGCTAGTCCTCCTTTCATGCAGAATCTTAAGGTCCTAGCTCATGTCCAAGGCACCAAAGCCAGCTAAAAAGTCAATAATCGATACCTAAAACTGGAATTGTACTACTTCTTACTGGCTATCACATCAACTTAGAAGCTTCATCTGTGTTCTACTATGGTGCTTTTAGTGTCTCCGCATACCGCAGCACGCGACATAGCTTTGCAGATGATAAGTACAACCGTTTCAGACAGAAGAGCGGCCAATGTGACGATCTGGCTTTAAGTCGATTCGATAACAAATGACGAAAACGGACGGATTTCTCAGGTTTTTACTACATATGAATACTTTTCACATTCTCCCGTGCAACTCGGCTGCTAGTTCTCCTTTAATGCAGAATCTTAAGGTCCTAGCTCATGTCCAAGGCACCAAAGCCAGCTGAAACGTCAATAATCGATACCTAAAACTTGAATTGTACTACTTCTTACTGGCTATTACATCAACTTAGAAGCTTCATCTGTGTTCTACTATGGTGCTTTTAGTGTCTCCGCATACCGCATCACGCGACATAGCTTTGCAGGCGATAAGTACAACCGTTTCAGAGAGAAGAGCGGCCAATGTGACGATCTGGCTTTAAGTCGATTCGATAACAAATGACGAAAACGGACGGATTTCTCAGGTTTTTACTACATATGAACACTTTTCATATTCTCCTATCCAACGCGGCTGCTAGTCCCCCTTTCATGCAGAATCTTAAGGTCCTAGCTCATGTCCAAGGCACCAAAGCCAGCTAAAAAGTCAATAATCGATACCTAAAACTTGAATTGTACTACTTCTTACTGGCTATTACATCATCATAGAAGCTTCATCTGTGTTCTACTATGGTGCTTTTAGTGTCTCCGCATACCGCAGCACGCGACATAGCTTTGCAGACGATAAGTACAACCGTTTCAGAGAGAAGAGCGGCCAATGTGACGATCTGGCTTTAAGTCGATTCGATAACAAATTACGAAAACGGTCGGATTTCTCAGGTTTTTACTACATATGAACACTTTTCACATTCTCCCGTGCAACTCGGCTGCTCGTCCTCCTTTCATGCAGAATCTTAAGGTCCTAGCTCATGTCCAAGGCACCAAAGCCAGCTAAAAAGTCAATAATAAGTACCTAAAACTTGAATTGTACTACTTCCTACTGGCTATTACATCGACTTAGAAGCTTCATCTGTGTTCTACTATGGTGATTTTATTGTCTCCGCATACCGCAGCACGCGACATAGCTTTGAAGACGATAAGTACAACCGTTTCAGAGAGAAGAGCGGCCAATGTGACGATCGGGCTTTAAGTCGATTCGATAACAAATGACGAAAACGGACGGATTTCTCAGGTTTCTACTACATATGAACACATTTCACATTCTCCCGTTTAACGCGGCTGCTAGTCCTCCTTTCATGCAGAATCTTAAGGTCCTAGCTCATGTCCAAGGCACCAAAGCCAGCTAAAAAGTCAATAATCGATACCTAAAACTTGAATTGTACTACTTCTTACTGGCTATTACATCATCTTAGAAGCTTCATCTGTGTTCTACTATGGTGCTTTTAGTGTCTCCGCATACCGCAGCACGCGACATAGCTTTGAAGACGATAAGTACAACCGTTTCAGAGAGAAGAGCGGCCAATGTGACGATCTGGCTTTAAGTCGATTCGATAACAAATGACGAAAACGGACGGATTTCTCAGGTTTTTACTACATATGAACACTTTTCACATTCTCCCGTGCAACTCGGCTGCTAGTCCTCCTTTCATGCAGAATCTTAAGGTCCTAGCTCATGCCCAAGGCACCAAAGCCAGCTAAAAAGTCAATAATCCATACCTAAAACTTGAATTGTACTACTTCTTACTGGCTATTACATCATCATAGAAGCTTCATCTGTGTTCTACTATGGTGATTTTAGTGTCTCCGCATGCCGCAGCACGCGACATAGCTTTGCAGACGATAAGTACAACCGTTTCAGAGAGAAGAGCGGCCAATGTGACGATCTGGCTTTAAGTCGATTCGATAACAAATGACGAAAACGGACGGATTTCTCAGGTTTTTACTACATATGAACACTTTTCACATTCTCCCGTGCAACTCGGCTGCTCGTCCCCCTTTCATGCAGAATCTTAAGGTCCTAGCTCATGTCCAAGGCACCAAAGCCAGCTAAAAAGTCAATAATACGTACCTAAAACTTGAATTATACTACTTCTTACTGGCTATTACATCGACTTAGAAGCTTCATCTGTGTTCTGCTATGGTGATTTTATTGTCTCCGCATACCGCAGCACGCGACATAGCTTTGAAGACGATAAGTACAACCGTTTCAGAGAGAAAAGCGGCCAATGTGACGATCGGGCTTTAAGTCGATTCGATAACAAATGACGAAAACGGACGGATTTCTCAGGTTTCTACTACATATGAACACATTTCACATTCTCCCGTGCAACTCGGCTGCTAGTCCTCCTTTCATGCAGAATCTTAAGGTCCTAGCTCATGTCCAAGGCACCAAAGCCAGCTAAAAAGTCAATAATCGATACCTAAAACTTGAATTGTACTACATCTTACTGGCTATTACATCAACTTAGAAGCTTCATCTGTGTTCTACCATGGTGCTTTTAGTGTCTCCGCACACCGCAGCACTGCGACATAGCTTTGCAGACGATAAGTACAACCGTTTCAGAGAAAAGAGCTGCCAATGTGACGATCTGGCTTTAAGTCGATTCGATAACAAATGACGAAAACGGACGGATTTCTCACTTTTTTACTACATATGAACACTTTTCACATTCTCCCGTGCAACTCGGCTGCTAGTCCTCCTTTCATGCAGAATCTTAAGGTCCTAGCTCATGTCCAAGGCACCAAAGCCAGCTAAAAAGTCAATAATCGATACCTAAAACTGGAATTGTACTACTTCTTACTGGCTATCACATCAACTTAGAAGCTTCATCTGTGTTCTACTATGGTGCTTTTAGTGTCTCCGCATACCGCAGCACGCGACATAGCTTTGCAGACGATAAGTACAACCGTTTCAGACAGAAGAGCGGCCAATGTGACGATCTGGCTTTAAGTCGATTCGATAACAAATGACGAAAACGGACGGATTTCTCAGGTTTTTACTACATATGAATACTTTTCACATTCTCCCGTGCAACTCGGCTGCTAGTTCTCCTTTAATGCAGAATCTTAAGGTCCTAGCTCATGTCCAAGGCACCAAAGCCAGCTGAAACGTCAATAATCGATACCTAAAACTTGAATTGTACTACTTCTTACTGGCTATTACATCAACTTAGAAGCTTCATCTGTGTTCTACTATGGTGCTTTTAGTGTCTCCGCATACCGCATCACGCGACATAGCTTTGCAGGCGATAAGTACAACCGTTTCAGAGAGAAGAGCGGCCAATGTGACGATCTGGCTTTAAGTCGATTCGATAACAAATGACGAAAACGGACGGATTTCTCAGGTTTTTACTACATATGAACACTTTTCATATTCTCCTATCCGACGCGGCTGCTAGTCCCCCTTTCATGCAGAATCTTAAGGTCCTAGCTCATGTCCAAGGCACCAAAGCCAGCTAAAAAGTCAATAATCGATACCTAAAACTTGAATTGTACTACTTCTTACTGGCTATTACATCATCATAGAAGCTTCATCTGTGTTCTACTATGGTGCTTTTAGTGTCTCCGCATACCGCAGCACGCGACATAGCTTTGCAGACGATAAGTACAACCGTTTCAGAGAGAAGAGCAGCCAATGTGACGATCTGGCTTTAAGTCGATTCGATAACAAATGACGAAAACGGTCGGATTTCTCAGGTTTTTACTACATATGAACACTTTTCACATTCTCCCGTGCAACTCGGCTGCTCGTCCTCCTTTCATGCAGAATCATAAGGTCCTAGCTCATGTCCAAGGCACCAAAGCCAGCTAAAAAGTCAATAATCGATACCTAAAACTTGAATTGTACTACTTCTTACTGGCTATTACATCAACTTAGAAGCTTCATCTGTGTTCTACCATGGTGCTTTTAGTGTCTCCGCACACCGCAGCACGCGACATAGCTTTGCAGACGATAAGTACAACCGTTTCAGAGAAAAGAGCTGCCAATGTGACGATCTGGCTTTAAGTCGATTCGATAACAAATGACGAAAACGGACGGATTTCTCAGGTTTTTACTACATATGAACACTTTTCACATTCTCCCGTGCAACTCGGCTGCTAGTCCTCCTTTCATGCAGAATCTTAAGGTCCTAGCTCATGTCCAAGGCACCAAAGCCAGCTGAAACGTCAATAATCGATACCTAAAACTTGAATTGTACTACTTCTTACTGGCTATTACATCAACTTAGAAGCTTCATCTGTGTTCTACTATGGTGCTTTTAGTGTCTCCGCATACCGCATCACGCGACATAGCTTTGCAGGCGATAAGTACAACCGTTTCAGAGAGAAGAGCGGCCAATGTGACGATCTGGCTTTAAGTCGATTCGATAACAAATGACGAAAACGGACGGATTTCTCAGGTTTTTACTACATATGAACACTTTTCATATTCTCCTATCCGACGCGGCTGCTAGTCCCCCTTTCATGCAGAATCTTAAGGTCCTAGCTCATGTCCAAGGCACCAAAGCCAGCTAAAAAGTCAATAATCGATACCTAAAACTTGAATTGTACTACTTCTTACTGGCTATTACATCATCATAGAAGCTTCATCTGTGTTCTACTATGGTGCTTTTAGTGTCTCCGCATACCGCAGCACGCGACATAGCTTTGCAGACGATAAGTACAACCGTTTCAGACAGAAGAGCGGCCAATGTGACGATCTGGCTTTAAGTCGATTCGATAACAAATGACGAAAACGGACGGATTTCTCAGGTTTTTACTACATATGAATACTTTTCACATTCTCCCGTGCAACTCGGCTGCTAGTTCTCCTTTAATGCAGAATCTTAAGGTCCTAGCTCATGTCCAAGGCACCAAAGCCAGCTGAAACGTCAATAATCGATACCTAAAACTTGAATTGTACTACTTCTTACTGGCTATTACATCAACTTAGAAGCTTCATCTGTGTTCTACTATGGTGCTTTTAGTGTCTCCGCATACCGCATCACGCGACATAGCTTTGCAGGCGATAAGTACAACCGTTTCAGAGAGAAGAGCGGCCAATGTGACGATCTGGCTTTAAGTCGATTCGATAACAAATGACGAAAACGGACGGATTTCTCAGGTTTTTACTACATATGAACACTTTTCATATTCTCCTATCCGACGCGGCTGCTAGTCCCCCTTTCATGCAGAATCTTAAGGTCCTAGCTCATGTCCAAGGCACCAAAGCCAGCTAAAAAGTCAATAATCGATACCTAAAACTTGAATTGTACTACTTCTTACTGGCTATTACATCATCATAGAAGCTTCATCTGTGTTCTACTATGGTGCTTTTAGTGTCTCCGCATACCGCAGCACGCGACATAGCTTTGCAGACGATAAGTACAACCGTTTCAGAGAGAAGAGCAGCCAATGTGACGATCTGGCTTTAAGTCGATTCGATAACAAATGACGAAAACGGTCGGATTTCTCAGGTTTTTACTACATATGAACACTTTTCACATTCTCCCGTGCAACTCGGCTGCTCGTCCTCCTTTCATGCAGAATCATAAGGTCCTAGCTCATGTCCAAGGCACCAAAGCCAGCTAAAAAGTCAATAATCGATACCTAAAACTTGAATTGTACTACTTCTTACTGGCTATTACATCAACTTAGAAGCTTCATCTGTGTTCTACCATGGTGCTTTTAGTGTCTCCGCACACCGCAGCACGCGACATAGCTTTGCAGACGATAAGTACAACCGTTTCAGAGAAAAGAGCTGCCAATGTGACGATCTGGCTTTAAGTCGATTCGATAACAAATGACGAAAACGGACGGATTTCTCAGGTTTTTACTACATATGAACACTTTTCACATTCTCCCGTGCAACTCGGCTGCTAGTCCTCCTTTCATGCAGAATCTTAAGGTCCTAGCTCATGTCCAAGGCACCAAAGCCAGCTGAAACGTCAATAATCGATACCTAAAACTTGAATTGTACTACTTCTTACTGGCTATTACATCAACTTAGAAGCTTCATCTGTGTTCTACTATGGTGCTTTTAGTGTCTCCGCATACCGCATCACGCGACATAGCTTTGCAGGCGATAAGTACAACCGTTTCAGAGGGAAGAGCGGCCAATGTGACGATCTGGCTTTAAGTCGATTCGATAACAAATGACGAAAACGGACGGATTTCTCAGGTTTTTACTACATATGAACACTTTTCATATTCTCCTATCCAACGCGGCTGCTAGTCCCCCTTTCATGCAGAATCTTAAGGTCCTAGCTCATGTCCAAGGCACCAAAGCCAGCTAAAAAGTCATTAATCAGTACCTAAAACTTGAATTGTACTACTTCCTACTGGCTATTACATCGACTTAGAAGCTTCATCTGTGTTCTACTATGGTGATTTTATTGTCTCCGCATACCGCAGCACGCGACATAGCTTTGAAGACGATAAGTACAACCGTTTCAGAGAGAAGAGCGGCCAATGTGACGATCGGGCTTTAAGTCGATTCGATAACAAATGACGAAAACGGACGGATTTCTCAGGTTTCTACTACATATGAACACATTTCACATTCTCCCGTGCAACGCGGCTGCTAGTCCTCCTTTCATGCAGAATCTTAAGGTCCTAGCTCATGTCCAAGGCACCAAAGCCAGCTAAAAAGTCGATAATCGATACCTAAAACTTGAACTGTACTACTTCTTACTGGTTATTACATCAACTTAGAAGCTTCATCTGTGTTCTACTACGGTGCTTTAAGTTTCTCCGCATACCGCAGCACGCGAAAAAGCTTTCCAGACGATAAGTACAACCGTTTCAGAGAGAAGAGCGGCCAATGTGACGATCTGGCTTTAAGTCGATTCGATAACAAATGACGAAAACGGACGGATTTCTCAGGTTTTTACTACATATGAACACTTTTCACATTGTCCCGTGCAACTCGGCTGCTAGTCCTCATTTTGATGCAGAATCTTAAGGTCCTAGCTCATGTCCAAGGCACCAAAGCCAGCTAAAAAATCAATAATCGATACCTAAAACCTGAATTGTACTACTTCTTACTGGCTACTACATCAACTTAGAAGCTTCATCTGTGTTCTACTATGGTGCTTTTAGTGTCTCCGCATACCGCAGCACGCGACATAGCTTTGAAGACGATAAGTACAACCGTTTCAGAGAGAAGAGCGGCCAATGTGACGATCTGGCTTTAAGTCGATTCGATAACAAATGACGAAAACGGACGGATTTCTTAAGTTTTTACTACATATGAACACTTTTAACATTCTCCCCTGCAACTCGGCTGCTAGTCCTCCTTTCATGCAGAATCTTAAGGTCCTAGCTCATGTCCAAGGCACCAAAGCCAGCTAAAAAGTCAATAATCGATACCTAAAACTTGAATTGTACTACTTCTTACTGGCTATTACATCATCTTAGAAGCTTCATGTGTGTTCTACTATGGTGCTTTTAGTGTCTCCGCATACCGCAGCACGCGACATAGCTTTGAAGACGATAAGTACAACCGTTTCAGAGAGAAGAGCGGCCAATGTGACGATCTTGCTTTAAGTTGATTCGATAACAAATGACGAAAACGGACGGATTTCTCAGGTTTTTACAACATATGAATACTTTTCACAATCTCCCATGCAACTCGGCTGCTAGTCCTCCTTTAATGCAGAATCTTAAGGTCCTAGCTCATGTCCAAGGCACCAAAGCCAGCTAAAAAGTCAATAATCGATACCTAAAACTTGAATTGTACTACTTCTTACTGGCTATTACATCATCTTAGAAGCTTCATCTGTGTTCTACTATGGTGCTTTTAGTGTCTCCGCATACCGCAGCACGCGAAAAAGCTTTCCAGACGATAAGTACAACCGTTTCAGAGAGAAGAGCGGCCAATGTGACGATCTGGCTTTAAGTCGATTCGATAACAAATGACGAAAACGGACGGATTTCTCAGGTTTTTACTACATATGAACACTTTTCACATTCTCCCGTGCAACTCGGCTGCTAGTCCTCCTTTCATGCAGAATCTTAAGGTCCTAGCTCATGCCCAAGGCACCAAAGCCAGCTAAAAAGTCAATAATCCATACCTAAAACTTTGATTGTACTACTTCTTACTGGCTATTACATCATCTTAGAAGCTTCATCTGTGTTCTACTATGGTGCTTTTAGTGTCTCCGCATACCGCAGCACGCGACAAAGCTTTCCAGACGATAAGTACAACCGTTTCAGAGAGAAGAGCGGCCAATGTGACGATCTGGCTTTAAGTCGATTCGATAACAAATGACGAAAACGGACGGATTTCTCAGGTTTTTACTACATATGAACACTTTTCACATTGTCCCGTGCAACTCGGCTGCTAGTCCTCCTTTCATGCAGAATCTTAAGGTCCTAGCTCATGTCCAAGGCACCAAAGCCAGCTAAAAAGTCAATAATCGATACCTAAAACTGGAATTGTACTACTTCTTACTGGCTATCACATCAACTTAGAAGCTTCATCTGTGTTCTACTATGGTGCTTTTAGTGTCTCCGCATACCGCAGCACGCGACATAGCTTTGCAGATGATAAGTACAACCGTTTCAGACAGAAGAGCGGCCAATGTGACGATCTGGCTTTAAGTCGATTCGATAACAAATGACGAAAACGGACGGATTTCTCAGGTTTTTACTACATATGTATACTTTTCACATTCTCCCGTGCAACTCGGCTGCTAGTTCTGATTTAATGCAGAATCTTAAGGTCCTAGCTCATGTCCAAGGCACCAAAGCCAGCTGAAAAGTCAATAATCGATAGCTAAAACTTGAATTGTACTACTTCTTACTGGCTATTACATCAACTTAGAAGCTTCATCTGTGTTCTACTATGGTGCTTTTAGTGTCTCCGCATACCGCATCACGCGACATAGCTTTGCAGGCGATAAGTACAACCGTTTCAGAGAGAAGAGCGGCCAATGTGACGATCTGGCTTTAAGTCGATTCGATAACAAATGACGAAAACGGACGGATTTCTCAGGTTTTTACTACATATGAACACTTTTCACATTCTCCTATCCAACGCGGCTGCTAGTCCCCCTTTCATGCAGAATCTTAAGATCCTAGCTCATGTCCAAGGCACCAAAGCCAGCTAAAAAGTCAATAATCGATACCTAAAACTTGAATTGTACTACTTCTTACTGGCTATTACATCATCATAGAAGCTTCATCTGTGTTCTACTATGGTGCTTTTAGTGTCTCCGCATACCGCACCACGCGACATAGCTTTGCAGACGATAAGTACAACCGTTTCAGAGAGAAGAGCGGCCAATGTGCCGATCTGGCTTTAAGTCGATTCGATAAAAAAATTACGAAAACGGACGGATTTCTCAGGTTTTTACTACATATGAACACTTTTCACATTCTCCCGTGCAACTCGGCTGCTCGTCCTCCTTTCATGCAGAATCTTAAGGTCCTAGCTCATGTCCAAGGCACCAAAGCCAGCTAAAAAGTCAATAATCGATACCTAAAACTTGAACTGTACTACTTCTTACTGGTTATTACATCAACTTAGAAGCTTCATCTGTGTTCTACTACGGTGCTTTTAGTTTCTCCGCATACCGCAGCACGCGACATAGTTTTGCAGACGATAAGTACAACCGTTTCAGACAGAAGAGCGGCCAATGTGACGATCTGGCTTTAAGTCGATTCGATAACAAATGACGAAAACGGACGGATTTCTCAGGTTTTTACTACATATGAACACTTTTCACATTGTCCCGTGCAACTCGGCTGCTAGTCCTCATTTTGATGCAGAATCTTAAGGTCCTAGCTCATGTCCAAGGCACCAAAGCCAGCTAAAAAATCAATAATCGATACCTAAAACTTGAATTGTACTACTTCTTACTGGCTACTACATCAACTTAGAAGCTTCATCTGTGTTCTAATATGGTGCTTTTAGTGTCTCCGCATACCGCAGGACGCGACATAGCTTTGCAGACGATAAGTACAACCGTTTCAGAGAGAAGAGCGGCCAATGTGACGATCTGGCTTTAAGTCGATTCGATAACAAATGACGAAAACGGACGGATTTCTCAGGTTTTTACTACATATGAACTCTTTTCAAATTCTCCCGTGCAACTCGGCTGCTAGTCCTCCTTTCATGCAGAATCTTAAGGTCGTAGCTCATGTCCAAGGCACCAAAGCCAGCTAAAAAGTCAATAATCGATACCTAAAACTTGAATTGTACTACTTCTTACTGGCTATTACATCAACTTAGAAGCTTCATCTGTGTTCTACCATGGTGCTTTTAGTGTGTCCGCACACCGCAGCACGCGACATAGCTTTGCAGACGATAAGTACAACCGTTTCAGAGAAAAGAGGGGCTAATGTGACGATCTGGCTTTAAGTCGATTCGATAACAAATGACGAAAACGGACGGATTTCTCAGGTTTCTACTACATATGAACACTTTTCATATTCTCCCGTGCAACTCGGCTGCTAGTCCTCCTTTCATGCAGAATCTGAAGGTCCTAGCTCATGTCCAAGGCACCAAAGCCAGCTAAAAAGTCAATAATCAGTACCTAAAACTTGAATTGTACTACTTCTTACTGGCTATTACATCGACTTAGAAGCTTCATCTGTGTTCTACTATGGTGATTTTATTGTCTCCGCATACCGCAGCACGCGACATAGCTTTGCAGACGATAAGTACAACCGTTTCAGAGAGAAGAGCGGCCAATGTGACGATCTGGCTTTAAGTCGATTCGATAACAAATGACGAAAACGGACGGATTTCTCAGGTTTTTACTACATATGAACACTTTACACATTGTCCCGTGCAACTCGGCTGCTAGTCCTCCTGCATGTAAAATCTTAAGTTCCTAGCTCATGTCCAAGGCACCAAACAAGGGTTAAAAGTCAATAACCAATTCCTAAAACTTGAATTGTACTATTTCTTACTGGCTATTACATCATCTTAGAAGCTACATCTGTGTTCTACTATGGTGCTTTTAGTGTCTCCGAATACCGCAGTACCCGACATAGCTTTGCAGACGATAAATACAACTGTTTCAGAGAGCAGAGCGGCCAATGTGACGATTTGGCTTTAAGTCGATTCGATAAAAATGACGAAATCGGACGGATTTCTCAGGTATTTACTCTATTTGAACACTTTTCACATTCTCCCGTGCAGCTCGGCTGCTTGTCCTCCTTTCATGCAGAATCTTAAGGTCCTAGCTCATGTCCAAGGCACCAAAGCCAGCTAAAAAGTCAATAATCGATACCTAAAACTTGAATTGTACTACTTCTTACTGGCTATTACATCAACTTAGAAGCTTCATCTGTGTTCTACTACGGTGCTTTTAGTGTCTCCGCATACCGCAGCACGAGACATAGCATTGCAGACGATAAGTACAACCGTTTCAGAGAGAAGAGCGGCCAATGTGACGATCTGGCTTTAAGTCGATTCGATAACAAATGACGAAAACGGACGGATTTCTCAGGTTTTTACTACATATAAACACTTTTCACATTCTCCTGTGTAACTCGGCTGCTAGTCCTCCTTTCATGCAGAATCTTAAGGTCCTAGCTCATGTCCAAGGCTCCAAAGCCAGCTAAAAAGTCAATAATCAGTAGCTAAAACCTGAATTGTACTACATCTTCCTGGCTATTACATCAACTTAGAAGCTTCATCTGTGTTCTACTATGGTGCTTTTAGTGTCTCCGCATACCGCAGCATGCGACATAGCTTTGCATAGTTAAGTACAACCGTTTCGGAGGGAAGAGCGGCCAATGTGACGATCTGGCTTTAAGTCGATTCGATAACAAATGACGAAAACGGACGTATTTCTCAGGTTTTTACTACATATAAACACTTTTCACATTCTCCTGTGTAACTCGGCTGCTAGTCCTCCTTTCATGCAGAATCTTAAGGTCCTAGCTCATGTCCAAGGCACCAAGGCCTGCTAAAAAGTCAATAATCGATACCTAAAACTTGAATTGTACTACTTCTTACTGGGTATTACATCAACTTAGAAGCTTCATCTGTGTTCTACTATGGTGCTTTTAGTGTCTCCGCATACCGCAGCACGCGACATAGCTCTGTACACGATAAGTACAACCGTTTCTGAGAGAAGAGCGGCCAATGTGACGATCTGGCTTTAAGTCGTTTCGATAACAAATGACGAAAACGGACGGATTTCTCAGGTTTTTACTACATATGAACACTTTACACATTGTCCCGTGCAACTCGGCTGCTAGTCCTCCTGCATGTAAAATCTTAAGTTCCTAGCTCATGTCCAAGGCACCAAACAAGGGTTAAAAGTCAATAACCAATTCCTAAAACTTGAATTGTACTATTTCTTACTGGCTATTACATCATCTTAGAAGCTACATCTGTGTTCTACTATGGTGCTTTTAGTGTCTCCGAATACCGCAGTACCCGACATAGCTTTGCAGACGATAAATACAACTGTTTCAGAGAGCAGAGCGGCCAATGTGACGATTTGGCTTTAAGTCGATTCGATAAAAATGACGAAATCGGACGGATTTCTCAGGTTTTTACTCTATTTGAACACTTTTCACATTCTCCCGTGCAGCTCGGCTGCTTGTCCTCCTTTCATGCAGAATCTTAAGGTCCTAGCTCATGTCCAAGGCACCAAAGCCAGCTAAAAAGTCAATAATCGATACCTAAAACTTGAATTGTACTACTTCTTACTGGCTATTACATCAACTTAGAAGCTTCATCTGTGTTCTACTATGGTGCTTTTAGTGTCTCCGCATACCGCAGCACGAGACATAGCATTGCAGACGATAAGTACAACCGTTTCAGAGAGAAGAGCGGCCAATGTGACGATCTGGCTTTAAGTCGATTCGATAACAAATGACGAAAACGGACGGATTTCTCAGGTTTTTACTACATATAAACACTTTTCACATTCTCCTGTGTAACTCGGCTGCTAGTCCTCCTTTCATGCAGAATCTTAAGGTCCTAGCTCATGTCCAAGGCTCCAAAGCCAGCTAAAAAGTCAATAATCAGTAGCTAAAACCTGAATTGTACTACATCTTCCTGGCTATTACATCAACTTAGAAGCTTCATCTGTGTTCTACTATGGTGCTTTTAGTGTCTCCGCATACCGCAGCATGCGACATAGCTTTGCATAGTTAAGTACAACCGTTTCGGAGGGAAGAGCGGCCAATGTGACGATCTGGCTTTAAGTCGATTCGATAACAAATGACGAAAACGGACGTATTTCTCAGGTTTTTACTACATATAAACACTTTTCACATTCTCCTGTGTAACTCGGCTGCTAGTCCTCCTTTCATGCAGAATCTTAAGGTCCTAGCTCATGTCCAAGGCACCAAGGCCTGCTAAAAAGTCAATAATCGATACCTAAAACTTGAATTGTACTACTTCTTACTGGGTATTACATCAACTTAGAAGCTTCATCTGTGTTCTACTATGGTGCTTTTAGTGTCTCCGCATACCGCAGCACGCGACATAGCTCTGCACACGATAAGTACAACCGTTTCAGAGAGAAGAGCGGCCAATGTGACGATCTGGCTTTAAGTCGTTTCGATAACAAATGACGAAAACGGACGGATTTCTCAGGTTTTTACTACATATGAACACTTTACACATACTCCCGTGCAACTCGGCTGATAGTCCTCCTGCATGTAAAATCTTAAGTTCCTAGCTCATGTCCAAGGCACCAAACAAGGGTAAAAAGTCAATAACCGATTCCTAAAACTTGAATTGTACTATTTCTTACTGGCTATTACATCATCTTAGAAGCAACATCTGTGTTCTACTATGGTGCTTTTAGTGTCTCCGAATACCGCCGTTCGCGACATAGCTTTTAGACGATAAGTACAACCGTTTCAGAGAGCAGAGCGGCCAATGTGACGATTTGGCTTTAAGTCGATTCGATAAAAATGACGAAAATGGACGGATTTCTCAGGTTTTTACTCTACTTGAACACTTTTCACCCTCTCCCGTGCAACGCGGCTGCTAGTCCTCCTTCTATGCAGAATCTTAAGGTCCTAGCCCATGTCCAAGGCATCAAAGCCGGCTAAAAAGTCAATAATCAATACCTAAAACTTCAATTGTACTACTTCATACTGGCTATTACATCAACTTAGAAGCTTCATCTGTGTTCTACTATGGTGCTTTTAGTGTCTCCGCATACCGCAGCACGCGACATAGCTTTGAAGACGATAAGTACAACCGTTTCAGAGAGAAGAGCGGCCAATGTGACGATCTGGCTTTAAGTCGATTCGATAACAAATGACGAAAACGGACGGATTTCTCAGGTTTTTACTACATATGAACACTTTTCACATTCTCCCGTGCAACTCGGCTGCTAGTCCTCCTTTCATGCAGAATCTTAAGGTCCTAGCTCATGGTCAAGGCACCAAAGCCAGCTAAAAAGTCAATAATCGATACCTAAAACTTGAAGTGTACTACTTCTTACTGGCTATTACACCAACTTAGAAGCTTCATCTGTGTTCTACTATGGTGCTTTTAGTGTCTCCGCATACCGCATCACGCGACATAGCTTTGCAGACGATAAGTACAACCGTTTCAGAGACAAGAGCAGCCAATGTGACGATCTGGCTTTAAGTCGATTCGATAACAAATGACGAAAACGGACGGATTTCTCAGGTTTTTACTACATATGAACACTTTTCACATTCTCCCGTGCAACTCGGCTGCTAGTCCTCCTTTCATGCAGAATCTTAAGGTAACAGCTCATGTCCAAGGCACCAAAGCCAGCTATAAAGTCAATAATCGATACCTAAAACTTGAATTGTACTACTTCTTACTGGCTATTACATCATCATAGAGGCTTCATCTGTGTTCTACTATGGTGCTTTTAGTGTCTCCGCATACCGCAGCACGCGACATGGCTTTGCAGACGATAAGTACAACCGTTTCAGAGTGAAGAGCGGCCAATGTGACGATCTGGCGAGTCGATAACAAATGACGAAAACGGACGGATTTCTCTGGTTTTTACTACATATGAACACGTTTCACATTCTCCCGTGCAACTCGGCGGCTACTCTTCCTTTCATGCAGAATCTTATGGTCCAAGCTCATCTCCAAGGCACCAAAGCTAGCTAAAAAGTCAATAATCGATACCTAAAACTTGAATTGTACTACATCTTACTGGCTATTACATCTTCTTAGAAGCTTCATATGTGTTCTACTATGGTGCTTTTAGTGTCTCCGCATACCGCAGCACGCGACATAGCTTTGCAGACGATAAGTACAACCGTTTCAGAGAGAAGAGCGGCCAATGTGACGATCTGGCTTTACGTCGATTCGATAACAAATGACGAAAACGGACGGATTTCTCAGGTTTTTACTACATATAAACACTTTTCACATTCTCCTGTGTAACTCGGCTGCTAGTGCTCTTTCATGTAGAATCTTAAGGTCCTAGCTCATGTCCAAGGCTCCAAAGCCAGCTAAAAAGTCAATAATCAGTAGCTAAAACTTGAATTGTACTACATCTTACTGGCTATTACATCAACTTAGAAGCTTCATCTGTGTTCTACTATGGTGCTTTTAGTGTCTCCGCATACCGCAGCATGCGACATAGCTTCGCAGACGATAAGTACAACCGTTTCGGAGGGAAGAACGGCCAATGTGACGATCTGGCTTTAAGTCGATTCGATAACAAATGACGAAAACGGACGGATTTCTCAGGTTTTTACTACATATGAACACTTTTCACATTCTCCTGGGCAACTCGGCTGCTAGTCCACCTTTCATGCAGAATCTGAAGGTCCTAGCTCATGTCCAAGGCACCAAATCCATCTAAGAAGTCAATAATCGATACCTTAAACTTGAAGTGTACTACTTCTTACTGGCTATTACATCAACTTAGAAGCTTCATCTGTGTTCTACTATGGTGCTTTTAGTTTCTCCGCATACCGCAGCACGCGACACAGCTTTGCAGACGATAAGTACAACCGTTTCAGAGAGAAGAGCGTCCAATGTGACAATCAGGCTTTAAGTCGATTCGATAACAAATGACGAAAACGGACGGATTTCTCAGGTTTTTACTACATATGAACACTTTTCAAATTCTCCCGTGCAAATCGGCTGCTAGTCCTCTTTCATGCAGAATCTTAAGGTCCTAGCTCATGTCCAAGGCATCAAAGCCAGCTAAAATGTCAATAACGATACCTAAAACTTGAATTGTACTACTTCTTACTGGCTATTACATCAACTTAGAAGCTTCATCTGTGTTCCACTATGGTGCTTTTAGTGTCTCCGCATACCGCAGCACGCGAAATAGCTTTGCAGACGATAAGTACAACCGTTTCAGAGAGGAGAGCGGCCAATGTGACGATCTGGCTTTAAGACGATTCGATAACAATTGACGAAAACGGACGGATTTCTCAGGTTTTTACTACATATGAACACTTTTCACATTCTCCCGTGCAACTCGTCTGCTAGTCCTCCTGCATGTAAAATCTTAAGTTCCTAGCTCATGTCCAAGGCACCAAACAAGCGTAAAAAGTCAATAACCGATTCCTAAAACTTGAATGATACTATTTCTTACTGGTTATTTTATCATCTTAGAAGCTACATCTGTGTTCTACTATGGTGCTTTTAGTGTCTCCGCATACCGGAGCAAGAGACATACCTTTGCAGACGATAATTAGGACCATTTCAGAGAGGAGAGCGGCCAATGTGACGATCTGGCTTTAAGTCGATTCGATAACAAATGACGAAAACGGACGGATTTCTCAGGTTTTTACTACATATGAACACTTTTCACATTCTCCCGTGCAACTCGGCTGCTAGACCTCCTTTCATGCAGAATCTTAAGGTAATAGCTCATTTCCAAGGCACCAAAGCCAACTAAGAAGTCAAAAATCGATACCTAAAACTTGAATTGTACTACTTCTTACTGGCTATTACATCAACTTAGAAGCTTCATCTGTGTTCTAGTATGGTGATTTTAGTGTCCCCGCATACCGCAGCACGCGACATAGCTTTACAGACGATAAGTACAACCGTTTCAGAGAGAAGAGCGGCCAATGTGACGATTTGGCTTTAAGTCGATTCGATAACAAATGACAAAAACGGACGGATTTCTCAGGTTTTTACTACATATGAACACTTTTCACATTCTCCTGTGCAACGCGGCTGCTAGTCCTCCTTTCATGCAGAATCTTAAGGTCCTAGCCCATGTCAAAGGCTCCAAAGCCAGCTAAAAAGTCAATAATCTGTAGCTATAACTTGAATTGTACTACATCTTACTGGCTATTACATCAACATAGAAGCTTCATCTGTGTTCTACTATGGTTCTTTTAGTTTCTCCGCATACCGCAGCACGCGACACAGCTTTGCAGACGATAAATACAACCGTTTCAGAGACAAAAGCGGCCAATGTGACAATCAGGCGTTAAGTCGATTCGATAACAAATGACGTAAACGGACGGATTTCTCAGGTTTTTACTACATATGAACACTTTTCAAATTCTCCCGTGCAACTCGGATGCTAGTCCTCCTTTCATGCAGAATCTTAAGGTCCTAGCTGATGTCCAAGGCGTCAAAGCCAGCTAAAAAGTCAATAATCGATACCTAAACTTGAATTGTACTATTTCTTACTGGTTATTACATCAACTTAGAAGCTTCATTTGTGTTCCACTATGGTGCTTTTAGTGTCTCCGCATACCGCAGCACGCGACATAGCTTTGCAGACGATAAGTACAACCGTTTCAGAGTGGAGAGCGGCCAAAGTGACGATCTGGCTTTAAGTCGATTCGATAACAATTGACGAAAACGGACGGATTTCTCAGGTTTTTACTACATATGAACACTTTTCACATTCTCCCGTGCAACTCGTCTGCTAGTCCTCCTGCATGTAAAATCTTAAGTTCCTAGCTCATGTCCAAGGCACCAAACAAGGGTAAAAAGTCAATAACCGATTCCTAAAACTTGAATGGTACTATTTCTTACTGGCTATTACATCATCTTAGGAGCTACATCTGTGTTCTACTATGGTGCTTTTAGTGTCTCCGAATACCGCAGTACGCGACATAGCTTTGCAGACGATAAGTACAACCGTTTCAGATAGCAGAGCGGCCAATGTGACGATTTGGCTTTAAGTCGATTCGATAAAAATGACGAAAACGGACGGATTTCTCAGTTTTTTACTCTATTTGAACACTTTTCACATTCTCCCGTGAAACTCGGCTGCTATTCCTCCTTTCATGCAGAATCTTAAGGTCCTAGCTCATGTCCAAGGCAACAAAGCCAGCTAAAAAGTCAATAATCGATACCTAAAACTTGAATTGTACTACTTCTTACTGGCTATTAAATCAACTTAGAAGCTTCATCTGTGTTCTACTATGGTGCTTTTAGTGTCTCCGCATAGCGCAGCACGCGACATAGCATTGCAGACGATAAGTACAACCGTTTCAGAGAGAAGAGCGGCCAATGTGACAATCTGGCTTCAAGTCGATTCGATAACAAATGACGAAAACGGACGGATTTCTAAGGTTTTTACTACATATGAACACTTTTCAAATTCTCCCGTGCAACTCGGCTGCTAGTCCTCCTTTCATGGAGAATCTTAAGGTCCTAGCTCATGTCCAAGGCATCAAAGCCAGCTAAAAAGTCAATAATCGATACCTAAAACTTGAATTATACTACTTCTTACTGGCTATTACATCAACTTAGAAGCTTCATCTGTGTTCCACTATGGTGATTTTAGTGTCCCCGCATGCCGCAGCACGCGACATAGCTTTGCAGACGATAAGTACAACCGTTTCAGAGAGAAGAGCGGCCAATGTGACGATCTGGCTTTAAGTCGATTCGATAACAAATGACCAAAACGGACGGATTTCTCAGGTTTTTACTACATATGAACACTTTTCACATTCTCCTGGGCAACTCGGCTGCTGGTCCTCCTTTCATGCATAATCTTAAGGTCCTAGCGCATGTCCAAGGCACCAAAGCCAGCTAAAAAGTCAATAATCAGTAACTAAAACTTGAATTGTACTACTTCTTACTGGCTATTACATCAACTTGGAAGTGTCATCTGTGTTCTACTATGGTGCTTTTAGTGTCTCTGCATACCGCAGCACGCGACATAGCTCTGCAGACGGTAAGTACAACCGTTTCCGAGAGAAGAGCGGCCAATGTGACGATCTGGCTTTAAGTCGATTCGATAACAAATGACGAAAACGGACGGATTTCTCAGGTTTTTACTACATATGAACACTTTTCACATTCTCCCGTGCAACTCGGCTGCTAGTCCTCCTTTACTGCAGAATCTTAAGGTCCTAGCTCATCTCCAAGGCACCAAAGCCAGCTAAAAAGTAAATAATCGGTACCTAAAACTTGAATTGTACTACTTCTTACTGGCTATTACATCATCTTAGAAGCTTCATATGTGTTCTACTATGGTGCTTTTAGTGTCTCCGCATACCGCAGCATGCGACATAGCTTTGCAGACGATAAGTACAACCGTTTCGGAGAGAAGAGCGGCCAATGTGACGATCTGGCTTTAAGTCGATTCGATAACAAATGACGAAAACGGACGGATTTCTCAGGTTTTTACTACATATGAACACTTTTCACATTCTCCTGGGCAACTCGGCTGCTAGTCCTCCTTTCATGCAGAATCTTAAGGTCCTAGCTCATGTCCAAGGCACCAAAGCCAGCTAAAAAGTCAATAATCAGTAACTAAAACTTGAATTGTACTACTTCTTACTGGCTATTACATCAACTTGGAAGTGTCATCTGTGTTCTACTATGGAGTTTTTAGTGTCTCTGCATACCGCAGCACGCGACATAGCTCTGCAGACGATAAGTACAACCGTTTCCGAGAGAAGAGCGGCCAATGTGACAATCTGGCTTTAAGTCGATTCGATAACAAATGACGAAAACGGACGGATTTCTCAGGTTTTTACTACATATGAACACTTTTCAAATTCTCCCGTGCAACTCGGCTGCTATTCCTCCTTTCATGCAGAATCTTAAGGCCCTACCTCATGTCCAAGGCATCAAAGCCAGCTAAAAAGTCAATAATCGATACCTAAAACTTGAATTGTACTACATCTTACTGGCTATTACATCAACTTAGAAGCTTCATCTGTGTTCCACTATGGTGCTTTTAGTGTCTCCGCATACCGCAGCACGCGACATAGCTTTGCAGACGATAAGTACAACCGTTTCAGAGAGGAGAGCGGCCAATGTGACGATCTGGCTTTACGTCGATTCGATAACAAATGACGAAAACGAACGGATTTCTCAGGTTTTTACTACATATGAACACTTTTCACATTCTCCCGTGCAACTCGGCTGCTAGTCCTCCTTTCATGCAGAATCTTAAGGTAATAGCTCATGTCCAAGGCACCAAAGCCAGCTAAAAAGTCAATAATCGATACCTAATACTTGAATTGTACTACTTCTTACTGGCTATTACATCAACTTAGAAGCTTCATCTGTGTTCTACTATGGTGCTTTTCGTGTCTCCGCATAGCGCAGCACGCGACATAGCATTGCAGACGATAAGTACAACCGTTTCAGAGAGAAGAGCGGCCAATGTGACAATCTGGCTTTAAGTCGATTCGATAACAAATGACGAAAACGGACGGATTTCTCAGGTTTTTACTACATATGAACACTTTTCACATTCTCCCGTGCAACTCGGCTGCTAGTCCTCCTTTCATGCAGAATCTTAAGGTAATAGCTCATGTCCAAGGCACCAAAGCCAGCTAAAAAGTCAATAATCGATACCTAATACTTGAATTGTACTACTTCTTACTGGCTATTACATCAACTTAGAAGCTTCATCTGTGTTCCACTATGGTGCTTATAGTGTCCCCGCTTGCCGCAGCACGCGACATAGCTTTGCAGACGATAAGTACAACCGTTTCGGAGAGAAGAGCGGCCAATGTGACGATCTGGCTTTAAGTCCATTCGATAACAAATGACGAAAACGGACGGATTTCTCAGGTTTTTACTACATATGACCACTTTTCACATTCTCCTGGGCAACTCGGCTGCTACTCCTCCTTTCATGCAGAATCTTAAGGTCCTACCTCATGTCCAAGGCACCAAAGCCAGCTAAAAAGTCAATAATCAGTAACTAAAACTTGAATTGTACTACTTCTTACTGGCTATTACTTCAACTTGGAAGTGTCATCTGTGTTCTACTATGGTGCTTTTAGTGTCTCTGCATACCGCAGCACGCGACGTAGCTCTGCAGACGATAAGTACAACCGTTTCAGAGAGAAGAGCGGCCAATGTGACGATTTGGCTTTAAGTCGATTCGATAAAAATGATGAAAACGGACGGATTTCTCAGGTTTTTACTCTATTTGAACACTTTTCACATTCTCCCGTGCAACTCGGCTGCTAGTCCTCCTTTCATGCAGAATCTTAAGGTCCTAGCTCATTATCCAAGGCACCAAAGCCACATAAAAATTCAATAATCGATACCTAAAACTTGAATTGTACTACTTCTTACTGGCTATTACATCAACTTAGAAGCTTCATCTGTGTTCTACTATGGAGATTTTAGTGTCTCCGCACACCGCAGCACGCAACATAGCATTGCAGACGATAAGTACAACCGTTTCAGAGAGAAGAGCGGCCAATGTGACGATCGGGCTTTAAGTCGATTCGATAACAAATGACGAAAAATGACGGATTTCTCAGTTTTTTACTACATATGAACACTTTTCACATTCTCCCATGCAACTCGGCTGCTAGTCCTCCTTTCATGCAGAATCTTAAGGTAAGAGCTCATGTCCAAGGCACCAAAGCCAACTAAGAAGTCAATAATCGATACCTAAAACTTGAATTGTACTACTTCTTACTGGCTATTACATCAACTTAGAAGCTTCATCTGTGTTCTACTATGGTGATTTTAGTGTCCCGCATACCGCAGCACGCGACATAGCTTTGCAGACTATAAGTACAACTGTTTCAGAGAGAAGAGCGGCCAATGTGACGATTTGGCTTTAAGTCGATTCGATAACAAATGACGAAAACGGACGGATTTCTCAGGTTTTTACTACATATGAACACTTTTCAAATTCTCCCGAGCAACTAGGCTGCTAGTCCTCCTTTCATGCAGAATATTAAGGTCCTAGCTCATGTCCAAGGTATCAAAGCCAGCTAAAAAGTCAATAATCGATAGCTAAAACTTGAATTGTACTACTTCTTACTGGCTATTACATCAACTTAGAAGCTTCATGTGTGTTCCACTATGGTGATTTTAGTGTCCCCGCATGCCGCAGCACGCGACATAGCTTTGCAGACGATAAGTACAACCGTTTCAGAGAGAAGAGCGGCCAATGTGACGATCTGGCTTTAAGTCGATTCGATAACAAATGACGAAAACGAACGGATTTCTCAGGTTTTTACTACATATGAACACTTTTCACATTCTCCCGTGCAACTCGGCTGCTAGTCCTCCTGCATGTAAAATCTTAAGTTCCTAGCTCATGTCCAAGGCACCAAACAAGGGTAAAAAGTCAATAACCGATTTCTAAAACTTGAATGGTACTATTTCTTACTGGCTATTACATCATCTTAGGAGCTACATCTGTGTTCTACTATGGTGCTTTTAGTGTCTCCGAATACCGCAATACGCGACATAGCTTTGCAGACGATAAGTACAACCGTTTCAGATAGCAGAGCGGCCAATGTGACGATTTGGCTTTAAGACGATTCGATAAAAATGACGAAAACGGACGGATTTCTCAGGTTTTTACTCTATTTGAACACTTTTCACATTCTCCCGTGCAACTCGGCTGCTAGTCCTCCTTTCATGCAGAATCTTAAGGTCCTAGCACATGTCCAAGGCAACAAAGCCACCTAAAAAGTCAATAATCGATACCTAAAACTTGAATTATACTACTTCTTACTGGCTATTACATCAACTTAGAAGCTTCATCTGTGTTCCACTATGGTGATTTTAGTGTCCCCGCATGCCGCAGCACGCGACATAGCTTTGCAGACGATAAGTACAACCGTTTCAGAGAGAAGAGCGGCCAATGTGACGATCTGGCTTTAAGTCGATTCGATAACAAATGACGAAAACGGACGGATTTCTCAGGTTTTTACTACATATGAACACTTTTCACATTCTCCTGGGCAACTCGGCTGCTAGTCCTCCTTTCATGCAGAATCTTATGGTCCTAGCGCATGTCCAAGGCACCAAAGCCAGCTAAAAAGTCAATAATCAGTAACTAAAACTTGAATTGTACTACTTCTTACTGGCTATTACATCAACTTGGAAGTGTCATCTGTGTTCTACTATGGTGCTTTTAGTGTCTCTGCATACCGCAGCACGCGACATTGCTCTGCAGACGGTAAGTACAACCGTTTCCGAGAGAAGAGCGGCCAATGTGACGATCTGGCTTTAAGTCGATTCGATAACAAATGACGAAAACGGACGGATTTCTCAGGTTTTTACTACATATGAACACTTTTCACATTCTCCCGTGCAACTCGGCTGCTAGTCCTCCTTTACTGCAGAATCTTAAGGTCCTAGCTCATCTCCAAGGCACCAAAGCCAGCTAAAAAGTAAATAATCGGTACCTAAAACTTGAATTGTACTACTTCTTACTGGCTATTACATCATCTTAGAAGCTTCATATGTGTTCTACTATGGTGCTTTTAGTGTCTCCGCATACCGCAGCATGCGACATAGCTTTGCAGACGATAAGTACAACCGTTTCGGAGAGAAGAGCGGCCAATGTGACGATCTGGCTTTAAGTCGATTCGATAACAAATGACGAAAACGGACGGATTTCTCAGGTTTTTACTACATATGAACACTTTTCACATTCTCCTGGGCAACTCGGCTGCTAGTCCTCCTTTCATGCAGAATCTTAAGGTAATAGCTCATGTCCAAGGCACCAAAGCCAGCTAAAAAGTCAATAATCGATACCTAATACTTGAATTGTACTACTTCTTACTGGCTATTACATCAACTTAGAAGCTTCATCTGTGTTCTACTATGGTGCTTTTCGTGTCTCCGCATAGCGCAGCAGGCGACATAGCATTGCAGACGATAAGTACAACCGTTTCAGAGAGAAGAGCGGCCAATGTGACAATCTGGCTTTAAGTCGATTCGATAACAAATGACGAAAACGGACGGATTTCTCAGGTTTTTACTACATATGAACACTTTTCAAATTCTCCCGTGCAACTCGGCTGCTAGTCCTCCTTTCATGCAGAATCTTAAGGTCCTAGCTCATGTCCAAGACACCAAAGCCAGCTAAAAATTCAATAATCGATACCTAAAACTGGAATTGTACTACTTCTTACTGGCTATTACGTCAACTTGGAAGTGTCATCTGTGTTCTACTATGGTGCTTTTACTGTCTCTGCATACCGCAGCACGCGACGTAGCTCTGCAGACGATAAGTACAACCGTTTCAGAGAGAAGAGCGGCCAATGTGACGATTTGGCTTTAAGTCGATTCGATAAAAATGATGAAAACGGACGGATTTCTCAGGTTTTTACTCTATTTGAACACTTTTCACATTCTCCCGTGCAACTCGGCTGCTAGTCCTCCTTTCATGCAGAATCTTAAGGTCCTAGCTCATTATCCAAGGCACCAAAGCCACATAAAAATTCAATAATCGATGCCTAAAACTTGAATTGTACTACTTCTTACTGGCTATTACATCAACTTAGAAGCTTCATCTGTGTTCTACTATGGAGATTTTAGTGTCTCCGCACACCGCAGCACGCAACATAGCATTGCAGACGATAAGTACAACCGTTTCAGAGAGAAGAGCGGCCAATGTGACGATCGGGCTTTAAGTCGATTCGATAACAAATCACGAAAACGGACGGATTTCTCAGGTTTTTACTACATATGACTACTTTTCACATTCTCCTGGGCAACTCGGCTGCTACTCCTCCTTTCATGCAGAACCTTAAGGTCCTAGCTCATGTCCAAGGCACCAAAGCCAGCTAAAAAGTCAATAATCAGTAACTAAAACTTGAATTGTACTACTTCTTTCTGGCTATTACTTCAACTTGGAAGTGTCATCTGTGTTCTACTATGGTGCTTTTACTGTCTCTGCATACCGCAGCACGCGACGTAGCTCTGCAGACGATAAGTACAACCGTTTCAGAGAGAAGAGCGGCCAATGTGACGATTTGGCTTTAAGTCGATTCGATAAAAATGATGAAAACGGACGGATTTCTCAGGTTTTTACTCTATTTGAACACTTTTCACATTCTCCCGTGCAACTCAGCTGCTAGTCCTCCTTTCATGCAGAATCTTAAGGTCCTAGCTCATTATCCAAGGCACCAAAGCCACAAAAAAATTCAATAATCGATACCTAAAACTTGAATTGTACTACTTCTTACTGGCTATTACATCAACTTAGAAGCTTCATCTGTGTTCTACTATGGAGATTTTAGTGTCTCCGCACACCGCAGCACGCAACATAGCATTGCAGACGATAAGTACAACCGTTTCAGAGAGAAGAGCGGCCAATGTGACGATCGGGCTTTAAGTCGATTCGATAACAAATGACGAAAACGGACGGATTTCTCAGTTTTTTACTACATATGAACACTTTTCACATTCTCCCATGCAACTCGGCTGCTAGTCCTCCTTTCATGCAGAATCTTAAGGTAATAGCTCATGTCCAAGGCACCAAAGCCAACTAAGAAGTCAATAATCGATACCTAAAACTTGAATTGTACTACTTCTTACTGGCTATTACATCAACTTAGAAGCTTCATCTGTGTTCTACTATGGTGATTTTAGTGTCCCCGCATACCGCAGCACGCGACATAGCTTTGCAGACTATAAGTACAACCGTTTCAGAGAGAAGAGCGGCCAATGTGACGATTTGGCTTTAAGTCGATTCGATAACAAATGACGAAAACGGACGGATTTTTCAGGTTTTTACTACATATGAACACTTTTCACATTCTCCCGTGCAACTCGTCTGCTAGTCCTCCTGCATGTAAAATCTTAAGTTCCTAGCTCATGTCCAAGGCACCAAACAAGGGTAAAAAGTCAATAACCGATTTCTAAAACTTGAATGGTACTATTTCTTACTGGCTATTACATCATCTTAGGAGCTACATCTGTGTTCTACTATGGTGCTTTTAGTGTCTCCGAATACCGCAATACGCGACATAGCTTTGCAGACGATAAGTACAACCGTTTCAGATAGCAGAGCGGCCAATGTGACGATTTGGCTTTAAGACGATTCGATAAAAATGACGAAAACGGACGGATTTCTCAGGTTTTTACTCTATTTGAACACTTTTCACATTCTCCCGTGCAACTCGGCTGCTATTCCTCCTTTCATGCAGAATCTTAAGGTCCTAGCTCATGTCCAAGGCAACAAAGCCACCTAAAAAGTCAATAATCGATACCTAAAACTTGAATTATACTACTTCTTACTGGCTATTACATCAACTTAGAAGCTTCATCTGTGTTCCACTATGGTGATTTTAGTGTCCCCGCATGCCGCAGCACGCGACATAGCTTTGCAGACGATAAGTACAACCGTTTCAGAGAGAAGAGCGGCCAATGTGACGATCTGGCTTTAAGTCGATTCGATAACAAATGACGAAAACGGACGGATTTCTCAGGTTTTTACTACATATGAACACTTTTCACATTCTCCTGGGCAACTCGGCTGCTAGTCCTCCTTTCATGCAGAATCTTATGGTCCTAGCGCATGTCCAAGGCACCAAAGCCAGCTAAAAAGTCAATAATCAGTAACTAAAACTTGAATTGTACTACTTCTTACTGGCTATTACATCAACTTGGAAGTGTCATCTGTGTTCTACTATGGTGCTTTTAGTGTCTCTGCATACCGCAGCACGCGACATTGCTCTGCAGACGGTAAGTACAACCGTTTCCGAGAGAAGAGCGGCCAATGTGACGATCTGGCTTTAAGTCGATTCGATAACAAATGACGAAAACGGACGGATTTCTCAGGTTTTTACTACATATGAACACTTTTCACATTCTCCCGTGCAACTCGGCTGCTAGTCCTCCTTTACTGCAGAATCTTAAGGTCCTAGCTCATCTCCAAGGCACCAAAGCCAGCTAAAAAGTAAATAATCGGTACCTAAAACTTGAATTGTACTACTTCTTACTGGCTATTACATCATCTTAGAAGCTTCATATGTGTTCTACTATGGTGCTTTTAGTGTCTCCGCATACCGCAGCATGCGACATAGCTTTGCAGACGATAAGTACAACCGTTTCGGAGAGAAGAGCGGCCAATGTGACGATCTGGCTTTAAGTCGATTCGATAACAAATGACGAAAACGGACGGATTTCTCAGGTTTTTACTACATATGAACACTTTTCACATTCTCCTGGGCAACTCGGCTGCTAGTCCTCCTTTCATGCAGAATCTTAAGGTCCTAGCTCATGTCCAAGGCACCAAAGCCAGCTAAAAAGTCAATAATCAGTAACTAAAACTTGAATTGTACTACTTCTTACTGGCTATTACATCAACTTGGAAGTGTCATCTGTGTTCTACTATGGAGTTTTTAGTGTCTCTGCATACCGCAGCACGCGATATAGCTCTGCAGACGATAAGTACAACCGTTTCCGAGAGAAGAGCGGCCAATGTGACAATCTGGCTTTAAGTCGATTCGATAACAAATGACGAAAACGGACGGATTTCTCAGGTTTTTACTACATATGAACACTTTTCAAATTCTCCCGTGCAACTCGGCTGCTATTCCTCCTTTCATGCAGAATCTTAAGGTCCTACCTCATGTCCAAGGCATCAAAGCCAGCTAAAAAGTCAATAATCGATACCTAAAACTTGAATTGTACTACATCTTACTGGCTATTACATCAACTTAGAAGCTTCATCTGTGTTCCACTATGGTGCTTTTAGTGTCTCCGCATACCGCAGCACGCGACATAGCTTTGCAGACGATAAGTACAACCGTTTCAGAGAGGAGAGCGGCCAATGTGACGATCTGGCTTTAAGTCGATTCGATAACAAATGACGAAAACGAACGGATTTCTCAGGTTTTTACTACATATGAACACTTTTCACATTCTCCCGTGCAACTGGGCTGCTAGTCCTCCTTTCATGCAGAATCTTAAGGTAATAGCTCATGTCCAAGGCACCAAAGCCAGCTAAAAAGTCAATAATCGATACCTAATACTTGAATTGTACTACTTCTTACTGGCTATTACATCAACTTAGAAGCTTCATCTGTGTTCTACTATGGTGCTTTTCGTGTCTCCGCATAGCGCAGCACGCGACATAGCATTGCAGACGATAAGTACAACCGTTTCAGAGAGAAGAGCGGCCAATGTGAAAATCTGGCTTTAAGTCGATTCGATAACAAATGACGAAAACGGACGGATTTCTCAGGTTTTTACTACATATGAACACTTTTCAAATTCTCCCGTGCAACTCGGCTGCTAGTCCTCCTTTCATGCAGAATCTTAAGGTCCTAGCTCATGTCCAAGACACCAAAGCCAGCTAAAAATTCAATAATCGATACCTAAAACTGGAATTGTACTACTTCTTACTGGCTATTACGTCAACTTGGAAGTGTCATCTGTGTTCTACTATGGTGCTTTTACTGTCTCTGCATACCGCAGCACGCGACGTAGCTCTGCAGACGATAAGTACAACCGTTTCAGAGAGAAGAGCGGCCAATGTGACGATTTGGCTTTAAGTCGATTCGATAAAAATGATGAAAACGGACGGATTTCTCAGGTTTTTACTCTATTTGAACACTTTTCACATTCTCCCGTGCAACTCGGCTGCTAGTCCTCCTTTCATGCAGAATCTTAAGGTCCTAGCTCATTATCCAAGGCACCAAAGCCACATAAAAATTCAATAATCGATACCTAAAACTTGAATTGTACTACTTCTTACTGGCTATTACATCAACTTAGAAGCTTCATCTGTGTTCTACTATGGAGATTTTAGTGTCTCCGCACACCGCAGCACGCAACATAGCATTGCAGACGATAAGTACAACCGTTTCAGAGAGAAGAGCGGCCAATGTGACGATCGGGCTTTAAGTCGATTCGATAACAAATCACGAAAACGGACGGATTTCTCAGGTTTTTACTACATATGACCACTTTTCACATTCTCCTGGGCAACTCGGCTGCTACTCCTCCTTTCATGCAGAACCTTAAGGTCCTACCTCATGTCCAAGGCACCAAAGCCAGCTAAAAAGTCAATAATCAGTAACTAAAACTTGAATTGTACTACTTCTTACTGGCTATTACTTCAACTTGGAAGTGTCATCTGTGTTCTACTATGGTGCTTTTACTGTCTCTGCATACCGCAGCACGCGACGTAGCTCTGCAGACGATAAGTACAACCGTTTCAGAGAGAAGAGCGGCCAATGTGACGATTTGGCTTTAAGTCGATTCGATAAAAATGATGAAAACGGACGGATTTCTCAGGTTTTTACTCTATTTGAACACTTTTCACATTCTCCCGTGCAACTCGGCTGCTAGTCCTCCTTTCATGCAGAATCTTAAGGTCCTAGCTCATTATCCAAGGCACCAAAGCCACATAAAAATTCAATAATCGATACCTAAAACTTGAATTGTACTACTTCTTACTGGCTATTACATCAACTTAGAAGCTTCATCTGTGTTCTACTATGGAGATTTTAGTGTCTCCGCACACCGCAGCACGCAACATAGCATTGCAGACGATAAGTACAACCGTTTCAGAGAGAAGAGCGGCCAATGTGACGATCGGGCTTTAAGTCGATTCGATAACAAATGACGAAAACGGACGGATTTCTCAGTTTTTTACTACATATGAACACTTTTCACATTCTCCCATGCAACTCGGCTGCTAGTCCTCCTTTCATGCAGAATCTTAAGGTAATAGCTCATGTCCAAGGCACCAAAGCCAACTAAGAAGTCAATAATCGATACCTAAAACTTGAATTGTACTACTTCTTACTGGCTATTACATCAACTTAGAAGCTTCATCTGTGTTCTACTATGGTGATTTTAGTGTCCCCGCATACCGCAGCACGCGACATAGCTTTGCAGACTATAAGTACAACCGTTTCAGAGAGAAGAGCGGCCAATGTGACGATTTGGCTTTAAGTCGATTCGATAACAAATGACGAAAACGGACGGATTTTTCAGGTTTTTACTACATATGAACACTTTTCACATTCTCCTGGGCAACTCGGCTGCTAGTCCTACTTTCATGCAGAATCTTAAGGTCCTAGCTCATGTCCAAGGCACCAAAGCCAGCTAAAAAGTCAATAATCAGTAACTAAAACTTGAATTGTACTACTTCTTACTGGCTATTACATCAACTTGGAAGTGTCATCTGTGTTCTACTATGGTGCTTTTAGTGTCTCTGCATACCGTAGCACGCGACATAGCTCTGCAGACGATAAGTACAACCGTTTCAGAGAGAAGAGCGGAAAATGTGACGATCTGGCTCTAAGTCGATTCGATAACAAATGACGAAAACGAACGGATTTCTCAGGTTTTTACTACATATGAACACTTTACACATTCTCCCGTGCAACTCGGCTGCTAGTCCTCCTGCATGTAAAATCTTAAGTTCCTAGCTCATGTCCAAGTCACAAAACAAGGGTAAAAAGTCAATAACCGGTTCCTAAAACTTGAATTGTACTACTTCTGCTGGCTATTACATCAACTTGGAAGTGTCATCTGTGTTCTACTATGGTGCTTTTAGTGTCTCTGCATACCGCAGCACGCGACGTAGCTCTGAAGACGATAAGTACAACCGTTTCAGAGAGAAGAGCGGCCAATGTGACGATTTGGCTTTAAGTCGATTCGATAACAAATGACGAAAACGGACGGATTTCTCAGGTTTTTACTCTATTTGAACACTTTTCACATTCTCCCGTGCAACTCGGCTGCTAGTCCTCCTTTCATTCAGAATCTTAAGGTCCTAGCTCATGTCCAAGGCACCAAAGCCAGCTAAAAATTCAATATTAGATACCTAAAACTTGAATTGTACTACTTCTTACTGGCTATTACATCAACTTAGAAGCTTCATCTGTGTTCTACTATGGAGATTTTAGTGTCTCCGCATACCGCAGCACGCGACATAGCTTTGCAGACGATAAGTACAACCGTTTCTGAGAAAAGAGCGGCCAATGTGACGATCGGTATTTAAGTCAATTCGATAACAAATGACGAAAACGGACGGATTTCTCAGGTTTCTACTACATATGAACACATTTCACATTCTCCCGTGCAACGCGGCTGCTAGTCCTCCTTTCATGCAGAATCTTAAGGTAATAGCTCATGTCCAAGGCACCAAAGCCAACTAAGAAGTCAATAATCGATACCTAAAACTTGAATTGTACTACTTCTTACTGGCTATTACATCAACTTAGAAGCTTCATCTGTGTTCTACTATGGAGATTTTAGTGTCTCCGCATACCGCAGCACGCGACATAGCATTGCAGACGATAAGTACAACCGTTTCAGAGAGAAGAGCGGCCAATGTGACGATCGGGCTTTAAGTCGATTCGATAACAAATGACGAAAACAGACGGATTTCTCAGGTTTTCACTACATATGAACACTTTTCACATTATCCCGTGCAACTCGGCTGCTACTCCTCTTTTCATGCAGAATCTTAAGGTCCTACCTCATGTCCAAGGCACCAAAGCCAGCTAAAAAGTCAATAATACGTAACTAAAACTTGAATTGTACTACTTCTTACTGGCTATTACTTCAACTTGGAAGTGTCATCTGTGTTCTACTATGGTGCTTTTAGTGTCTCTGCATACCGCAGCACGCGACGTAGCTCTGCAGACGATAAGTACAACCGTTTCAAAAAGATGAGCGGCCAATGTGACCATCTGGCTTTAAGTCGATTCGATAACAAATGACGAAAACGAACGGATTTCTCACGTTTTTACTCTATATTAACACTTTTCACATTCTCCCGTGCAATTAGGCAGCTAGTCCTCCTTTCATGCAGAATCTTAAGGTCCTAGCTCATGTCCAAGGCACCAAAGCCAGCTAAAAAGTCAATAATCGATACCTAAAACTTGAATTCTACTTCTTCTTACTGGCTATTACATCAACTTAGAAGCTGCATCTCTGTTCTACTATGGTGCTTTTAGTGTCTACACATACCGCAGCACGCGACATAGCTTTGCAGAAGATAAGTACAACCGTTTCAGAGAGAAGAGCGGCCAATGTGAAGATCTGGCTTTAAGTCGATTCGATAACAAATGACGAAAACGGACGGATTTCAAAGGTTTTTACTACATATGAACACTTTTCACATTCTCCCGTGCAACTCGGCTGATAGTCCTCCTTTCATGCAGAATCTTAAGGTCCTAGCTCATGTCCAAGGCACCAAAGAGAGCTAAAAAGTCAATAATTGATACCTAAAACTTGAACTGTACTACTTCTTACTGACTATTGCATCAACTTAGAAGCTTCATCTGTGTTCATCTATGATGTATTTCGTGTCTCCGCATACCGCAGCACGCGACATAGCTTTGCAGACGATAAGTACAACCGTTTCACGGAGAGAGTGGCCAATGTGACGATCTGGCTTTAAGTCGATTCGATACAAATGACGGAAACGGACGGATTTCTAAGGTTTTTACTACATATGAACACTTTTCACATTCTCCCATGCAACTCGGCTGCTAGTCCTCCTTTCATCCAGAACGTTAAGGTCCTAGCTCATGTCCAATGCACCAAAGCCAGCTAAAAAGTCAATATTCGATTCCTAAAACTTGAACTGTACTACTTGTTACTGGCTATTACATCAACTTTAAAGCTTCATATGTGTTCTACTATGGTGCTTTTAGTGTCTCCGAATACCGCAGTACGCGATATAGCTTTGCAGACGATACGTACAACCGTTTCAGAGAGAAGAGCGGCCAATGTGACGATCTGGCTTTAAGTCGATTCGATAGCAATTGACGAAAACGGACGGATTTCTCAGGTTTTCACTACATCTGAACACTTTTCACATTCTCCCGTGCAACTCGGCTGCTAGTCCTCCTTTCATGCAGAATGTTAAAGTCCTAGCTCATGTCCAAGGCACCAAAGCCAGCTAAAAAGTCAATAATCGATACCTAACTTCTTACTGGCTATTACATCAACTTAGAAGCTTCATCTGTGTTCTACTACGGTGCTTTTAGTTTCTCCGCATACCGCAGCACGCGACACAACTTTGCAGACGATAAGTACAACCGTTTCAGAGAGAAGAGCGGCCAATGTGACGATCTGGCTTTAAGTTGATTCGATAACTAATGACGAAAACGGACGGATTTCTCAGGTTTTTACTACATATGAACACATTTCAAATTCTCCCGTGCAACTCGGCTGCTAGTCCTACTTTACTGCAGAATCTTAAGGTAATAGCTCATGTCCAAGGCACCAAAGCTAGCTAAGTAGTCAATAATCGATACCTAAAACTTAAATTGTACTACTTCTTACTGGCTATTACATCAACTTAGAAGCTTCATCTCTGTTCTACTATGGTGCTTTTAGTGCCTCCGCGTAGCGCAGCACGCGACATAGCTTTGCAGACGATAAGCACAACCGTTTCAGAGAGAAGAGCGGCCAATGTGACGATCTGGCTTTAAGTCGATTCGAAAACAAATGACGAAAACGGACGGATTTCTCAGGTTTTTACTGCATATGAACACTTTTCACATTCTCCCGTGGAACTGGGCTGCTAGTCCTCCTTTTATGCAGAATCTTAAGGTCCTAGCTTATGTCCAAGGTACCGAAGCCAGCTAAAAAGTCAATAATCGATACCTAAATCTTGAATTGGACTACTTCTTACTGGCTATTACATCAACTTAGAAGTTTCATCTGTGTTCTACTATGATCATTTTCGTGTCTCCGCATACCGCAGCACGTGACATAGCTTTGCAGACGATAAGTACAACCGTTTCACGGAGAAGAGTGGCCAATGTGACGATCTGGCTTTAAGTTGCTGATAACAAATGACGAAAACGGACGGATTTCTCAGGTTTTTACTACATATGAACACTTTTCACATTCTCCCGTGCAACTCGGCTGATAGTCCTCCTTTCATGCAGAATCTTAAGGTCCTAGCTCATGTCCAAGGCACCAAAGACAGCTAAAAAGTCAATAATTGATACCTAAAACTTGAACTGTACTACTTCTTACTGACTATTGCATCAACTTAGAAGCTTCATCTGTGTTCTACTATGATGATTTTCGTGTCTCCGCATACCGCAGCACGCGACATAGCTTTGCAGACGATAAGTACAACCGTTTCACGGAGAGAGTGGCCAATGTGACGATCTGGCTTTAAGTCGATTGGATACAAATGACGAAAACGGACGGATTTCTAAGGTTTTTACTACATATGAACACTTTTCACATTCTCCCATGCAACTCGGCTGCTAGTCCTCCTTTCATCCAGAACGTTAAGGTCCTAGCTCATGTCCAATGCACCAAAGCCAGCTAAAAAGTCAATAATCGATACCTAAAACTTGAACTGTACTACTTGTTACTGGCTATTACATCAACTTTAAAGCTTCATATGTGTTCTACTATGGTGCTTTTAGTGTCTCCGCATACCGCAGCACGCGACATAGCTTTGCAGACGATAAGTACAACCGTTTCAGAGAGAAGAGCGGCCAATGTGACGATCTGGCTTTAAGTCGATTCGATAACAAATGACGAAAACGGACGGATTTCTCAGGTTTTTACTACATATGAGCACTTTTCACATTCTCCCGTGCAACTGGGCTGCTAGTCCTCCTTTTATGTAGAATCTTAAAGTCCTAGCTCATGTCCAAGGCACCAAAGCCAGCTAAAAAGTCAATAGTCGATACCTAAAACTTGAATTGTACTACTTCTTACAGGCGATTACATCAACTTAGAAGCTTCATCTGTGTTCTACTATGGTGCTTTTAGTGTCTCCGAATACCGCAGTACGCGATATAGCTTTGCAGACGATACGTACAACCGTTTCAGAGAGAAGAGCGGCCAATGTGACGATCTGGCTTTAAGTCGATTCGATAGCAATTGACGAAAACGGACGGATTTCTCAGGTTTTCACTACATCTGAACACTTTTCACATTCTCCCGTGCAACTCGGCTGCTAGTCCTCCTTTCATGCAGAATGTTAAAGTCCTAGCTCATGTCCAAGGCACCAAAGCCAGCTAAAAAGTCAATAATCGATACCTAACTTCTTACTGGCTATTACATCAACTTAGAAGCTTCATCTCTGTTCTACTATGGTGCTTTTAGTGCCTCCGCGTAGCGCAGCACGCGACATAGCTTTGCAGACGATAAGCACAACCGTTTCAGAGAGAAGAGCGGCCAATGTGACGATCTGGCTTTAAGTCGATTCGATAACAAATGACGAAAACGGACGGATTTCTCAGGTTTTTACTGCATATGAACACTTTTCACATTCTCCCGTGCAACTGGGCTGCTAGTCCTCCTTTTATGCAGAATCTTAAGGTCCTAGCTTATGTCCAAGGTACCGAAGCCAGCTAAAAAGTCAATAATCGATACCTAAATCTTGAATTGGACTACTTCTTACTGGCTATTACATCAACTTAGAAGTTTCATCTGTGTTCTACTATGATCATTTTCGTGTCTCCGCATACCGCAGCACGTGACATAGCTTTGCAGACGATAAGTACAACCGTTTCACGGAGAAGAGTGGCCAATGTGACGATCTGGCTTTAAGTTGCTGATAACAAATGACGAAAACGGACGGATTTCTCAGGTTTTTACTACATATGAACACTTTTCACATTCTACCGTGCAACTCAGCTGCTAGTCCTCCTTTCATGCAGAATCTTAAGGTCCTTGCTCATGTCCAAGGCACCAAAGCCAGCTAAAAAGTCAATAATCGATACCTAAAACTTGAATTCTACTTCTTCTTACTGGCTATTACATCAACTTAGAAGCTGCATCTCTGTTCTACTATGGTGCTTTTAGTGTCTCCACATACCGCAGCACGCGACATAGCTTTGCAGAAGATAAGTACAACCGTTTCAGAGAGAAGAGCGGCCAATGTGAAGATCTGGCTTTAAGTCGATTCGATAACAAATGACGAAAACGGACGGATTTCTAAGGTTTTTACTACATATGAACAAATTCACATTCTCCCGTGCAACTCGGCTGATAGTCCTCCTTTCATGCAGAATCTTAAGGTCCTAGCTCATGTCCAAGGCACCAAAGACAGCTAAAAAGTCAATAATTGATACCTAAAACTTGAACTGTACTACTTCTTACTGACTATTGCATCAACTTAGAAGCTTCATCTGTGTTCTACTATGATGATTTTCGTGTCTCCGCATACCGCAGCACGCGACATAGCTTTGCAGACGATAAGTACAACCGTTTCACGGAGAGAGTGGCCAATGTGACGATCTGGCTTTAAGTCGATTGGATACAAATGACGAAAACGGACGGATTTCTAAGGTTTTTACTACATATGAACACTTTTCACATTCTCCCATGCAACTCGGCTGCTAGTCCTCCTTTCATCCAGAACGTTAAGGTCCTAGCTCATGTCCAATGCACCAAAGCCAGCTAAAAAGTCAATAATCGATACCTAAAACTTGAACTGTACTACTTGTTACTGGCTATTACATCAACTTTAAAGCTTCATATGTGTTCTACTATGGTGCTTTTAGTGTCTCCGCATACCGCAGCACGCGACATAGCTTTGCAGACGATAAGTACAACCGTTTCAGAGAGAAGAGCGGCCAATGTGACGATCTGGCTTTAAGTCGATTCGATAACAAATGACGAAAACGGACGGATTTCTCAGGTTTTTACTACATATGAGCACTTTTCACATTCTCCCGTGCAACTGGGCTGCTAGTCCTCCTTTTATGCAGAATCTTAAAGTCCTAGCTCATGTCCAAGGCACCAAAGCCAGCTAAAAAGTCAATAGTCGATACCTAAAACTTGAATTGGACTACTTCTTACAGGCGATTACATCAACTTAGAAGCTTCATCTGTGTTCTACTATGGTGCTTTTAGTGTCTCAGCATACCGCAGCACGTGACATAGCTTTGCAGACGATAAGTACAACCGTTTCAGAGAGAAGAGCGGCCAATGTGACGATCTGGCTTTAACTCGATTCGATAACAAATGACGAAACCGGACGGATTTCTCAGGTTTTTACTGCATATGAACACTTTTCACATTCTCCCGAGCAACGCGGCTGCTAGTTTTCCTTTCATGCAGAATGTTAAGGTCCTAGCTCATGTCCAAGGCACCAAAGCCAGCTAAAAGATCAATATTCAATACCTAAAACTTGAACTGTACTACTTCTTACTGGCTATTACATCAACTTAGAAGCTTGGTCTGTGTTCTACTATGGTGCTTTTAGTGTCTTCGCATACCGCAGCACGCGACATAGCTTTGAAGACGATAAATACAACCGTTTCAGAGAGAAGAGCGGCCAATGTGACGATCTGGCTTTAAGTCGATTCGATAACAAATGACGAAAACGGACGGATTTCTCAGGTTTTTACTACATATGAGCACTTTTCACATTCTCCCGTGCAACTGGGCTGCTAGTCCTCCTTTTATGCAGAATCTTAAAGTCCTAGCTCATGTCCAAGGCACCAAAGCCAGCTAAAAAGTCGATAGTCGATACCTAAAACTTGAATTGGACTACTTCTTACAGGCTATTACATCAACTTAGAAGCTTCATCTGTGTTCTACTATGGTGCTTTTAGTGTCTCCGAATACCGCAGTACGCGACATAGCTTTGCAGACGATACGTACAACCGATTCAGAGAGAAGAGCGGCCAATGTGACGATCTGGCTTTAAGTCGATTCGATAACTAATGACGAAAACGGACGGATTTCTCAGGTTTTTACTACATATGAACACTTTTCACATTCTCTCGTGCAACTCGGCTGCTAGTCCTCCTTTCATGCAGAATCTTAAGGTCCTAGCTCATGTCCAAGGCACCAAAGCCAGCTAAAAGGTCAATATTCATTACCTAAAACTTGAATTGTACTACTTCTTACTGGCTATTACATCATCTTAGGAGCTTCACCTGTGTTCTACTATGGTGATTTTAGTGTCTCCGAATACCGCAGTACGCGACATAGCTTTGCAGACGATAAGTACAAGCGTTTCAGTGAGAAGAGCGGCCAATGTGACTATCTGGCTTTCAGTCGATTCGATAACAAATGACGAAAACGGACGAATTTCTCCGGTTTTTACTACATATAAACACTTTTCACATTCTCCCGTGCAACTCGGCTGATACTCCTCCTTTCATGCAGAATCTTAAGGTCCTAGCTCATGTCCAAGGCACCAAAGCCTTCTAAGAAGTCAATAATCGAAACCTAAAAGTTGAATTGTACTACTTCTTACTAGCTATTACATCAACTTAGAAGTTTCATTTGTGTTCTACTATGGTGCTTTTAGTGTCTCCGCATAGCGCAGCACGTGACATAGCTTTGCAGACGATAAATACAACCGTTTCAGAGAGAAGAGCGGCCAATGTGACGATCTGGCTTTAAGTCGATTCGATAACAAATGACGAAAGCGGACGGATTTCTCAGGTTTTTACTACATATGAACACTTTTCACATTCTCCCGTGCAACTCGGCTGCTAGTCCTCCTTTCATGCAGAATCTTAAGGTCCTAGCTCATGTCCAAGGCACCAAAGCCAGCTAAAAGGTCAATATTCATTACCTAAAACTTGAATTGTACTACTTCTTTCTGGCTATTACATCATCTTAGGAGCTTCATCTGTGTTCTACTATGGTGCGTTTAGTGTCTCCGAATACCGCAGTACGCGACATAGCTTTGCCGACGATAAGTACAACCGTTTCAGAGAGCAGAGCGCCCAATGTGATGATCTGGCTTTAAGTCGATTCGATAACAAATGACGAAAACGGACGGATTTCTCAGGTTTTTACTACATATGAACACTTTTCACATTCTCCCATGCAACTCGGCTGCTAGTCCACCTTTCATGCTGAATCTTAAGGTCCTTGCTCATGTCCAAGGCACCAAAGCCAGCTAAAAGGTCAATATTCAATACCTAAATCTTGAATTGGACTATTTCTTACTGGCTATTGCATCAACTTAGTAGCTTCATCTGTGTTCTACTATGGTGATTTTAGTGTCTCCGCATACCGCAGCACGCGATATAGCTTTGTAGGCGATAAGTACAACCGTTTCAGAGAGACGAGCGGTCAATGTGACGATCTGGCTTTAAGTCGATTCGATAACAAATGACGAAAACGGACGGATTTCTCAGGTTTTTATTACATATGAACACTTTTCACATTCTCCCGTGCAACTCGGCTGCTAGTCCTCCTTTCATGCAGAACATTAAGGTCCTAGCTCATGTCCAAGGCACCAAAGCCATCTAAATATTCAATATTCAGTTCCTAAAACTTGAATTGTACTACTTCTTACTGGCTATTACATCAACTTAGAAGCTTCATCTCTGTTCTACTATGGTGCTTTTATTGTCTTCACATACCCCAGCACGCGACATAGCTTTGCAGAAGATAAGTACAACCGTTTCAGAGAGAAGAGCGGCCAATGTGACGATCTGGCTTTAAGTCGATTCGATAACAAATGAAGAAAACGGACGGATTTCTCAGGTTTTTACTACATATGAACACTTTTCACATTCTCCCGTGCAACTCTGCTGCTAGTCCTCCATTCACGCAGAATGTCAAGGTCGTAGTTCATGTCCAAAGCACCAAAGCCAGCTAAAAAGTCAATAATCAATACCTAAAACTTGAATTGTACTACTTCTAACTGGCTATTACATCAACTTAGAAGTTTCATCTGTGTTCTACTATGATGATTTTCGTGTCTCCGCATACCGCAGCACGTGACATAGCTTTGCAGACGATAAGTACAACCGTTTCACGGAGAAGAGTGGCCAATGTGACGATCCGGCTTTAAGTTGCTGATAACAAATGACGAAAACGGACGGATTTCTCAGGTTTTTACTACATATGAACACTTTTCACATTCTACCGTGCAACTCGGCTGCTATTCCTCCTTTCATGCAGAATCTTAAGGTCCTTGCTCATGTCCAAGGCACCAAAGCCAGCTAAAAATTCAATAATCGATACCTAAAACTTGAATACTACTTCTTGTTACTGGCTATTACATCAACTTAGAAGCTTCATCTCTGTTCTACTATGGTGCTTTTAGTGTCTCCACATACCGCAGCACGCGACATAGCTTTGCAGAAGATAAGTACTACCGTTTGAGAGAGAAGAGCGGCCAATGTGAAGATCTGGCTTTAAGTCGATTCGATAACAAATGACGAAAACGGACGGATTTCTAAGGTTTTTACTACATATGAACACTTTTCACATTCTCCCGTGCAACTCGGCTGATAGTCCTCCTTTCATGCAGAATGTTAAGGTCCTAGCTCATGTCCAAGGCACCAAAGCCAGCTAAAAAGTCAATAATCGATACCTAACTTCTTACTGGCTATTACATCAACTTAGAAGCTTCATCTGTGTTCTACTACGGTGCATTTAGTTTCTCCACATACCGCAGCACGCGACACAGCTTTGCAGACGATACGTACAATCGTTTCAGAGAGAAGAGCGGCCAATGTGACGATCTGGCTTTAAGTCGATTCGATAGCAAATGACGAAAACGGACGGATTTCTCAGGTTTTCACTACATCTGAACACTTTTCACATTCTCCCGTGCAACTCGGCTGCTAGTCCTCCTTTCATGCAGAATGTTAAAGTCCTAGCTCATGTCCAAGGCACCAAAGCCAGCTAAAAAGTCAATAATCGATACCTAACTTCTTACTGGCTATTACATCAACTTAGAAGCTTCATCTGTGTTCTACTACGGTGCTTTTAGTTTCTCCGCATACCGCAGCACGCGACACAGCTTTGCAGACGATAAGTACAACCGTTTCAGAGAGAAGAGCGGCCAATGTGACGATCTGGCTTTAAGTCGATTCGATAACTAATGACGAAAACGGACGGATTTCTCAGGTTTTTACTACATATGAACACTTTTCAAATTCTCCCGTGCAACTCGGCTGCTAGTCCTACTTTCATGCAGAATCTTAAGGTAATAGCTCATGTCCAAGGCACCAAAGCCAGCTAAGTAGTCAATAATCGATACCTAAAACTTAAATTGTACTACTTCTTACTGGCTATTACATCAACTTAGAAGCTTCATGTCTGTTCTACTATGGTGCTTTTAGTGCCTCCGCGTAGCGCAGCACGCGACATAGCTTTGCAGACGATAAGCACAACCGTATCAGAGAGAAAAGCGGCCAATGTGACGATCTGGCTTTAAGTCGATTCGATAACAAATGACGAAAACGGACGGATTTCTCAGGTTTTTACTGCATATGAACACTTTTCACATTCTCCCGTGCAACTGGGCTGCTAGTTCTCCTTTTATGCAGAATCTTAAGGTCCTACCTTATGTCCAAGGTACCGAAGCCAGCTAAAAAGTCAATAATCGATACCTAAATCTTGAATTGGACTACTTCTTACTGGCTATTGCATCAACTTAGTAGCTTCACCTGTGTTCTACTATGGTGATTTTAGTGTCTCCGCATACCGCAGCACATGACATAGCTTTGCAGACGATAAGTACAAGCGTTTCAGAGAGAAGAGCGGCCAATGTGACTATCTGGCTTTCAGTCGATTCGATAACAAATGACGAAAACGGACGAATTTCTCCGGTTTTTACTACATATAAACACTTTTCACATTCTCCCGTGCAACTCGGCTGATACTCCTCCTTTCATGCAGAATCTTAAGGTCCTAGCTCATGTCCAAGGCACCAAAGCCGGCTAAGAAGTCAATAATCGAAACCTTAAAGTTGAATTGTACTACTTCTTACTAGCTATTACATCAACTTAGAAGCTTCATTTGTGTTCTACTATGGTGCTTTTAGTGTCTCCGCATAGCGCAGCACGCGACATAGCTTTGCAGACGATAAATACAACCGTTTCAGAGAGAAGAGCGGCCAATGTGACGATCTGGCTTAAAGTCGATTCGATAACAAATGACGAAAACGGACGGATTTCTCAGGTTTTTACTACATATGAACACTTTTCACATTCTCCCGTGCAACTCGGCTGCTAGTCCACCTTTCATGCAGAATCTTAAGGTCCTTGCTCATGTCCCAGGCACCAAAGCCAGCTAAAAGGTCAATATTTAATACCTAAATCTTGAATTGGACTACTTCTTACTGGCTATTGCATCAACTTAGTAGCTTCATCTGTGTTCTACTATGGTGATTTTAGTGTCTCCGCATACCGCAGCACGCGATATAGCTTTGTAGACGATAAGTACAACCGTTTCAGAGAGACGAGCGGCCAATGTGACGATCTGGCTTTAAGTCGATTCGATAACAAATGACGAAAACGGACGGATTTCTCAGGTTTTTATTACATATGAACACTTTTCACATTCTCCCGTGCAACTCGGCTGCTAGTCCTCCTTTCATGCAGAATATTAAGGTCCTAGCTCATGTCCAAGGCACCAAAGCCATCTAAATATTCAATATTCAGTTCCTAACACTTGAGTTGTACTACTTCTTACTGGCTATTACATCAACTTAGAAGCTTCATCTCTGTTCTACTATGGTGCTTTTATTGTCTTCACATACCGCAGCACGCGACATAGCTTTGCAGAAGATAAGTACAACCGTTTCAGAGAGAAGAGCGGCCAATGTGACGATCTGGCTTTAAGTCGATACGATAACAAATGAAGAAAACGGACGGATTTCTCAGGTTTTTACTACATGCGAACACTTTTCACATTCTCCCGTGCAACTCTGCTGCTAGTCCTCCATTCACGCAGAATCTCAAGGTCATAGCTCATGTCCAAGGCACCAAAGCCAGCTAAAAAGTCAATAATCGATACCTAAAACTTGAATTTTACTACTTCTTACTGGCTATTACATCAACTTAGAAGTTTCATCTGTGTTCTACTATGATGATTTTCGTGTCTCCGCATACCGCAGCACGTGACATAGCTTTGCAGACGATAAGTACAACCGTTTCACGGAGAAGAGTTGCCAATGTGACGATCTGGCTTTAAGTTGCTGATAACAAATGACGAAAACGGACGGATTTCTCAGGTTTTTACTACATATGAACACTTTTCACATTCTACCGTGCAACTCGGCTGCTAGTCCTCCTTTCATGCAGAATCTTAAGGTCCTTGCTCATGTCCAAGGCACCAAAGCCAGCTAAAAAGTCAATAATCGATACCTAAAACTTGAATTCTACTTCTTCTTACTGGCTATTACATCAACTTAGAAGCTGCATCTCTGTTCTACTATGGTGCTTTTAGTGTCTCCACATACCGCAGCACGCGACATAGCTTTGCAGAAGATAAGTACAACCGTTTCAGAGAGAAGAGCGGCCAATGTGAAGATCTGGCTTGAAGTCGATTCGATAACAAATGACGAAAACGGACGGATTTCTAAGGTTTTTACTACATATGAACACTTTTCACATTCTCCCGTGCACTCGGCTGATAGTCCTCCTTTCATGCAGAATCTTAAGGTCCTAGCTCATGTCCAAGGCACCAAAGACAGCTAAAAAGTCAATAATTGATACCTAAAACTTGAACTGTACTACTTCTTACTGACTATTGCATCAACTTAGAAGCTTCATCTGTGTTCTACTATGATGATTTTCGTGTCTCCGCATACCGCAGCACGCGACATAGCTTTGCAGACGATAAGTACAACCGTTTCACGGAGAGAGTGGCCAATGTGACGATCTGGCTTTAAGTCGATTCGATACAAATGACGAAAACGGACGGATTTCTAAGGTTTTTACTACATATGAACACTTTTCACATTCTCCCATGCAACTCGGCTGCTAGTCCTCCATTCATCCAGAACGTTAAGGTCCTAGCTCATGTCCAATGCACCAAAGCCAGCTAAAAAGTCAATAATCGATACCTAAAACTTGAACTGTACTACTTGTTACTGGCTATTACATCAACTTTAAAGCTTCATATGTGTTCTACTATGGTGCTTTTAGTGTCTCCGCATACCGCAGCACGCGACATAGCTTTGCAGACGATAAGTACAACCGTTTCAGAGAGACGAGCGGCCAATGTGACGATCTGGCTTTAAGTCGATTCGATAACAAATGACGAAAACGGACGGATTTCTCAGGTTTTTATTACATATGAACACTTTTCACATTCTCCCGTGCAACTCGGCTGCTAGTCCTCCTTTCATGCAGAATATTAAGGTCCTAGCTCATGTCCAAGGCACCAAAGCCATCTAAATATTCAATATTCAGTTCCTAACACTTGAGTTGTACTACTTCTTACTGGCTATTACATCAACTTAGAAGCTTCATCTCTGTTCTACTATGGTGCTTTTATTGTCTTCACATACCGCAGCACGCGACATAGCTTTGCAGAAGATAAGTACAACCGTTTCAGAGAGAAGAGCGGCCAATGTGACGATCTGGCTTTAAGTCGATACGATAACAAATGAAGAAACGGACGGATTTCTCAGGTTTTTACTACATGCGAACACTTTTCACATTCTCCCGTGCAACTCTGCTGCTAGTCCTCCATTCACGCAGAATCTCAAGGTCGTAGCTCATGTCCAAGGCACCAAAGCCAGCTAAAAAGTCAATAATCGATACCTAAAACTTGAATTGTACTACTTCTTACTGGCTATTACATCAACTTAGAAGTTTCATCTGTGTTCTACTATGATGATTTTCGTGTCTCCGCATACCGCAGCACGTGACATAGCTTTGCAGACGATAAGTACAACCGTTTCACGGAGAAGAGTTGCCAATGTGACGATCTGGCTTTAAGTTGCTGATAACAAATGACGAAAACGGACGGATTTCTCAGGTTTTTACTACATATGAACACTTTTCACATTCTACCGTGCAACTCGGCTGCTAGTCCTCCTTTCATGCAGAATCTTAAGGTCCTTGCTCATGTCCAAGGCACCAAAGCCAGATAAAAAGTCAATAATCGATACCTAAAACTTGAATTCTACTTCTTCTTACTGGCTATTACATCAACTTAGAAGCTGCATCTCTGTTCTACTATGGTGCTTTTAGTGTCTCCACATACCGCAGCACGCGACATAGCTTTGCAGACGATAAGTACAACCGTTTCACGGAGAGAGTGGCCAATGTGAAGATCTGGCTTTAAGTCGATTCGATACAAATGACGAAAACGGACGGATTTCTAAGGTTTTTACTACATATGAACACTTTTCACATTCTCCCATGCAACTCGGCTGCTAGTCCTCCATTCATCCAGAACGTTAAGGTCCTAGCTCATGTCCAATGCACCAAAGCCAGCTAAAAAGTCAATAATCGATACCTAAAACTTGAACTGTACTACTTGTTACTGGCTATTACATCAACTTTAAAGCTTCATATGTGTTCTACTATGGTGCTTTTAGTGTCTCCGCATACCGCAGCACGCGACATAGCTTTGCAGACGATAAGTACAACCGTTTCAGAGAGAAGAGCGGACAATGTGACGATCTGGCTTTAAGTCGATTCGATAACAAATGACGAAAACGGACGGATTTCTCAGGTTTTTACTACATATGAGCACTTTTCACATTCTCCCGTGCAACTGGGCTGCTAGTCCTCCTTTTATGCAGAATCTTAAAGTCCTAGCTCATGTCCAAGGCACCAAAGCCAGCTAAAAAGTCAATAGTCGATACCTAAAACTTGAATTGGACTACTTCTTACAGGCTATTACATCAACTTAGAAGCTTCATCTGTGTTCTACTATGGTGCTTTTAGTGTCTCCGAATACCGCAGTACGCGACATAGCTTTGCAGACGATACGTACAACCGTTTCAGAGAGAAGAGCGGCCAATGTGACGATCTGGCTTTAAGTCGATTCGATAACTAATGACGAAAACGGACGGATTTCTCAGGTTTTTACTACATATGAACACTTTTCACATTCTCTCGTGCAACTCGGCTGCTAGTCCTCCTTTCATGCAGAATCTTAAGGTCCTAGCTCATGTCCAAGGCACCAAAGCCAGCTAAAAGGTCAATATTCATTACCTAAAACTTGAATTGTACTACTTCTTACTGGCTATTACATCATCTTAGGAGCTTCATCTGTGTTCTACTATGGTGCTTTTAGTGTCTCCGAATACCGCAGTACGCGATATAGCTTTGCAGACGATACGTACAACCGTTTCAGAGAGAAGAGCGGCCAATGTGACGATCTGGCTTTAAGTCGATTCGATAGCAATTGACGAAAACGGACGGATTTCTCAGGTTTTCACTACATCTGAACACTTTTCACATTCTCCCGTGCAACTCGGCTGCTAGTCCTCCTTTCATGCAGAATGTTAAAGTCCTAGCTCATGTACAAGGCACCAAAGCCAGCTAAAAAGTCAATAATCGATACCTAACTTCTTACTGGCTATTACATCAACTTAGAAGCTTCATCTGTGTTCTACTACGGTGCTTTTAGTTTCTCCGCATACCGCAGCACGCGACACAGCTTTGCAGACGATACGTACAACCGTTTCAGAGAGAAGAGCGGCCAATGTGACGATCTGGCTTTAAGTCGATTCGATAGCAATTGACGAAAACGGACGGATTTCTCAGGTTTTCACTACATCTGAACACTTTTCACATTCTCCCGTGCAACTCGGCTGATACTCCTCCTTTCATGCAGAATCTTAAGGTCCTAGCTCATGTCCAAGGCACCAAAGCCTTCTAAGAAGTCAATAATCGAAACCTAAAAGTTGAATTGTACTACTTCTTACTAGCTATTACATCAACTTAGAAGTTTCATTTGTGTTCTACTATGGTGCTTTTAGTGTCTCCGCATAGCGCAGCACGTGACATAGCTTTGCAGACGATAAATACAACCGTTTCAGAGAGAAGAGCGGCCAATGTGACGATCTGGCTTTAAGTCGATTCGATAACAAATGACGAAAGCGGACGGATTTCTCAGGTTTTTACTACATATGAACACTTTTCACATTCTCCCGTGCAACTCGGCTGCTAGTCCTCCTTTCATGCAGAATCTTAAGGTCCTAGCTCATGTCCAAGGCACCAAAGCCAGCTAAAAGGTCAATATTCATTACCTAAAACTTGAATTGTACTACTTCTTTCTGGCTATTACATCATCTTAGGAGCTTCATCTGTGTTCTACTATGGTGCGTTTAGTGTCTCCGAATACCGCAGTACGCGACATAGCTTTGCCGACGATAAGTACAACCGTTTCAGAGAGCAGAGCGCCCAATGTGATGATCTGGCTTTAAGTCGATTCGATAACAAATGACGAAAACGGACGGATTTCTCAGGTTTTTACTACATATGAACACTTTTCACATTCTCCCATGCAACTCGGCTGCTAGTCCACCTTTCATGCTGAATCTTAAGGTCCTTGCTCATGTCCAAGGCACCAAAGCCAGCTAAAAGGTCAATATTCAATACCTAAATCTTGAATTGGACTATTTCTTACTGGCTATTGCATCAACTTAGTAGCTTCATCTGTGTTCTACTATGGTGATTTTAGTGTCTCCGCATACCGCAGCACGCGATATAGCTTTGTAGGCGATAAGTACAACCGTTTCAGAGAGACGAGCGGTCAATGTGACGATCTGGCTTTAAGTCGATTCGATAACAAATGACGAAAACGGACGGATTTCTCAGGTTTTTATTACATATGAACACTTTTCACATTCTCCCGTGCAACTCGGCTGCTAGTCCTCCTTTCATGCAGAACATTAAGGTCCTAGCTCATGTCCAAGGCACCAAAGCCATCTAAATATTCAATATTCAGTTCCTAAAACTTGAATTGTACTACTTCTTACTGGCTATTACATCAACTTAGAAGCTTCATCTCTGTTCTACTATGGTGCTTTTATTGTCTTCACATACCCCAGCAAGCGACATAGCTTTGCAGAAGATAAGTACAACCGTTTCAGAGAGAAGAGCGGCCAATGTGACGATCTGGCTTTAAGTCGATTCGATAACAAATGAAGAAAACGGACGGATTTCTCAGGTTTTTACTACATATGAACACTTTTCACATTCTCCCGTGCAACTCTGCTGCTAGTCCTCCATTCACGCAGAATGTCAAGGTCGTAGTTCATGTCCAAAGCACCAAAGCCAGCTAAAAAGTCAATAATCAATACCTAAAACTTGAATTGTACTACTTCTAACTGGCTATTACATCAACTTAGAAGTTTCATCTGTGTTCTACTATGATGATTTTCGTGTCTCCGCATACCGCAGCACGTGACATAGCTTTGCAGACGATAAGTACAACCGTTTCACGGAGAAGAGTGGCCAATGTGACGATCCGGCTTTAAGTTGCTGATAACAAATGACGAAAACGGACGGATTTCTCAGGTTTTTACTACATATGAACACTTTTCACATTCTACCGTGCAACTCGGCTGCTATTCCTCCTTTCATGCAGAATCTTAAGGTCCTTGCTCATGTCCAAGGCACCAAAGCCAGCTAAAAATTCAATAATCGATACCTAAAACTTGAATACTACTTCTTGTTACTGGCTATTACATCAACTTAGAAGCTTCATCTCTGTTCTACTATGGTGCTTTTAGTGTCTCCACATACCGCAGCACGCGACATAGCTTTGCAGAAGATAAGTACTACCGTTTGAGAGAGAAGAGCGGCCAATGTGAAGATCTGGCTTTAAGTCGATTCGATAACAAATGACGAAAACGGACGGATTTCTAAGGTTTTTACTACATATGAACACTTTTCACATTCTCCCGTGCAACTCGGCTGATAGTCCTCCTTTCATGCAGAATGTTAAGGTCCTAGCTCATGTCCAAGGCACCAAAGCCAGCTAAAAAGTCAATAATCGATACCTAACTTCTTACTGGCTATTACATCAACTTAGAAGCTTCATCTGTGTTCTACTACGGTGCATTTAGTTTCTCCACATACCGCAGCACGCGACACAGCTTTGCAGACGATACGTACAATCGTTTCAGAGAGAAGAGCGGCCAATGTGACGATCTGGCTTTAAGTCGATTCGATAGCAAATGACGAAAACGGACGGATTTCTCAGGTTTTCACTACATCTGAACACTTTTCACATTCTCCCGTGCAACTCGGCTGCTAGTCCTCCTTTCATGCAGAATGTTAAAGTCCTAGCTCATGTCCAAGGCACCAAAGCCAGCTAAAAAGTCAATAATCGATACCTAACTTCTTACTGGCTATTACATCAACTTAGAAGCTTCATCTGTGTTCTACTACGGTGCTTTTAGTTTCTCCGCATACCGCAGCACGCGACACAGCTTTGCAGACGATAAGTACAACCGTTTCAGAGAGAAGAGCGGCCAATGTGACGATCTGGCTTTAAGTCGATTCGATAACTAATGACGAAAACGGACGGATTTCTCAGGTTTTTACTACATATGAACACTTTTCAAATTCTCCCGTGCAACTCGGCTGCTAGTCCTACTTTCATGCAGAATCTTAAGGTAATAGCTCATGTCCAAGGCACCAAAGCCAGCTAAGTAGTCAATAATCGATACCTAAAACTTAAATTGTACTACTTCTTACTGGCTATTACATCAACTTAGAAGCTTCATGTCTGTTCTACTATGGTGCTTTTAGTGCCTCCGCGTAGCGCAGCACGCGACATAGCTTTGCAGACGATAAGCACAACCGTATCAGAGAGAAAAGCGGCCAATGTGACGATCTGGCTTTAAGTCGATTCGATAACAAATGACGAAAACGGACGGATTTCTCAGGTTTTTACTGCATATGAACACTTTTCACATTCTCCCGTGCAACTGGGCTGCTAGTTCTCCTTTTATGCAGAATCTTAAGGTCCTACCTTATGTCCAAGGTACCGAAGCCAGCTAAAAAGTCAATAATCGATACCTAAATCTTGAATTGGACTACTTCTTACTGGCTATTGCATCAACTTAGTAGCTTCACCTGTGTTCTACTATGGTGATTTTAGTGTCTCCGCATACCGCAGCACATGACATAGCTTTGCAGACGATAAGTACAAGCGTTTCAGAGAGAAGAGCGGCCAATGTGACTATCTGGCTTTCAGTCGATTCGATAACAAATGACGAAAACGGACGAATTTCTCCGGTTTTTACTACATATAAACACTTTTCACATTCTCCCGTGCAACTCGGCTGATACTCCTCCTTTCATGCAGAATCTTAAGGTCCTAGCTCATGTCCAAGGCACCAAAGCCGGCTAAGAAGTCAATAATCGAAACCTAAAAGTTGAATTGTACTACTTCTTACTAGCTATTACATCAACTTAGAAGCTTCATTTGTGTTCTACTATGGTGCTTTTAGTGTCTCCGCATAGCGCAGCACGCGACATAGCTTTGCAGACGATAAATACAACCGTTTCAGAGAGAAGAGCGGCCAATGTGACGATCTGGCTTAAAGTCGATTCGATAACAAATGACGAAAACGGACGGATTTCTCAGGTTTTTACTACATATGAACACTTTTCACATTCTCCCGTGCAACTCGGCTGCTAGTCCACCTTTCATGCAGAATCTTAAGGTCCTTGCTCATGTCCCAGGCACCAAAGCCAGCTAAAAGGTCAATATTTAATACCTAAATCTTGAATTGGACTACTTCTTACTGGCTATTGCATCAACTTAGTAGCTTCATCTGTGTTCTACTATGGTGATTTTAGTGTCTCCGCATACCGCAGCACGCGATATAGCTTTGTAGACGATAAGTACAACCGTTTCAGAGAGACGAGCGGCCAATGTGACGATCTGGCTTTAAGTCGATTCGATAACAAATGACGAAAACGGACGGATTTCTCAGGTTTTTATTACATATGAACACTTTTCACATTCTCCCGTGCAACTCGGCTGCTAGTCCTCCTTTCATGCAGAATATTAAGGTCCTAGCTCATGTCCAAGGCACCAAAGCCATCTAAATATTCAATATTCAGTTCCTAACACTTGAGTTGTACTACTTCTTACTGGCTATTACATCAACTTAGAAGCTTCATCTCTGTTCTACTATGGTGCTTTTATTGTCTTCACATACCGCAGCACGCGACATAGCTTTGCAGAAGATAAGTACAACCGTTTCAGAGAGAAGAGCGGCCAATGTGACGATCTGGCTTTAAGTCGATACGATAACAAATGAAGAAAACGGACGGATTTCTCAGGTTTTTACTACATGCGAACACTTTTCACATTCTCCCGTGCAACTCTGCTGCTAGTCCTCCATTCACGCAGAATCTCAAGGTCATAGCTCATGTCCAAGGCACCAAAGCCAGCTAAAAAGTCAATAATCGATACCTAAAACTTGAATTTTACTACTTCTTACTGGCTATTACATCAACTTAGAAGTTTCATCTGTGTTCTACTATGATGATTTTCGTGTCTCCGCATACCGCAGCACGTGACATAGCTTTGCAGACGATAAGTACAACCGTTTCACGGAGAAGAGTTGCCAATGTGACGATCTGGCTTTAAGTTGCTGATAACAAATGACGAAAACGGACGGATTTCTCAGGTTTTTACTACATATGAACACTTTTCACATTCTACCGTGCAACTCGGCTGCTAGTCCTCCTTTCATGCAGAATCTTAAGGTCCTTGCTCATGTCCAAGGCACCAAAGCCAGCTAAAAAGTCAATAATCGATACCTAAAACTTGAATTCTACTTCTTCTTACTGGCTATTACATCAACTTAGAAGCTGCATCTCTGTTCTACTATGGTGCTTTTAGTGTCTCCACATACCGCAGCACGCGACATAGCTTTGCAGAAGATAAGTACAACCGTTTCAGAGAGAAGAGCGGCCAATGTGAAGATCTGGCTTGAAGTCGATTCGATAACAAATGACGAAAACGGACGGATTTCTAAGGTTTTTACTACATATGAACACTTTTCACATTCTCCCGTGCACTCGGCTGATAGTCCTCCTTTCATGCAGAATCTTAAGGTCCTAGCTCATGTCCAAGGCACCAAAGACAGCTAAAAAGTCAATAATTGATACCTAAAACTTGAACTGTACTACTTCTTACTGACTATTGCATCAACTTAGAAGCTTCATCTGTGTTCTACTATGATGATTTTCGTGTCTCCGCATACCGCAGCACGCGACATAGCTTTGCAGACGATAAGTACAACCGTTTCACGGAGAGAGTGGCCAATGTGACGATCTGGCTTTAAGTCGATTCGATACAAATGACGAAAACGGACGGATTTCTAAGGTTTTTACTACATATGAACACTTTTCACATTCTCCCATGCAACTCGGCTGCTAGTCCTCCATTCATCCAGAACGTTAAGGTCCTAGCTCATGTCCAATGCACCAAAGCCAGCTAAAAAGTCAATAATCGATACCTAAAACTTGAACTGTACTACTTGTTACTGGCTATTACATCAACTTTAAAGCTTCATATGTGTTCTACTATGGTGCTTTTAGTGTCTCCGCATACCGCAGCACGCGACATAGCTTTGCAGACGATAAGTACAACCGTTTCAGAGAGACGAGCGGCCAATGTGACGATCTGGCTTTAAGTCGATTCGATAACAAATGACGAAAACGGACGGATTTCTCAGGTTTTTATTACATATGAACACTTTTCACATTCTCCCGTGCAACTCGGCTGCTAGTCCTCCTTTCATGCAGAATATTAAGGTCCTAGCTCATGTCCAAGGCACCAAAGCCATCTAAATATTCAATATTCAGTTCCTAACACTTGAGTTGTACTACTTCTTACTGGCTATTACATCAACTTAGAAGCTTCATCTCTGTTCTACTATGGTGCTTTTATTGTCTTCACATACCGCAGCACGCGACATAGCTTTGCAGAAGATAAGTACAACCGTTTCAGAGAGAAGAGCGGCCAATGTGACGATCTGGCTTTAAGTCGATACGATAACAAATGAAGAAACGGACGGATTTCTCAGGTTTTTACTACATGCGAACACTTTTCACATTCTCCCGTGCAACTCTGCTGCTAGTCCTCCATTCACGCAGAATCTCAAGGTCGTAGCTCATGTCCAAGGCACCAAAGCCAGCTAAAAAGTCAATAATCGATACCTAAAACTTGAATTGTACTACTTCTTACTGGCTATTACATCAACTTAGAAGTTTCATCTGTGTTCTACTATGATGATTTTCGTGTCTCCGCATACCGCAGCACGTGACATAGCTTTGCAGACGATAAGTACAACCGTTTCACGGAGAAGAGTTGCCAATGTGACGATCTGGCTTTAAGTTGCTGATAACAAATGACGAAAACGGACGGATTTCTCAGGTTTTTACTACATATGAACACTTTTCACATTCTACCGTGCAACTCGGCTGCTAGTCCTCCTTTCATGCAGAATCTTAAGGTCCTTGCTCATGTCCAAGGCACCAAAGCCAGATAAAAAGTCAATAATCGATACCTAAAACTTGAATTCTACTTCTTCTTACTGGCTATTACATCAACTTAGAAGCTGCATCTCTGTTCTACTATGGTGCTTTTAGTGTCTCCACATACCGCAGCACGCGACATAGCTTTGCAGACGATAAGTACAACCGTTTCACGGAGAGAGTGGCCAATGTGAAGATCTGGCTTTAAGTCGATTCGATACAAATGACGAAAACGGACGGATTTCTAAGGTTTTTACTACATATGAACACTTTTCACATTCTCCCATGCAACTCGGCTGCTAGTCCTCCATTCATCCAGAACGTTAAGGTCCTAGCTCATGTCCAATGCACCAAAGCCAGCTAAAAAGTCAATAATCGATACCTAAAACTTGAACTGTACTACTTGTTACTGGCTATTACATCAACTTTAAAGCTTCATATGTGTTCTACTATGGTGCTTTTAGTGTCTCCGCATACCGCAGCACGCGACATAGCTTTGCAGACGATAAGTACAACCGTTTCAGAGAGAAGAGCGGACAATGTGACGATCTGGCTTTAAGTCGATTCGATAACAAATGACGAAAACGGACGGATTTCTCAGGTTTTTACTACATATGAGCACTTTTCACATTCTCCCGTGCAACTGGGCTGCTAGTCCTCCTTTTATGCAGAATCTTAAAGTCCTAGCTCATGTCCAAGGCACCAAAGCCAGCTAAAAAGTCAATAGTCGATACCTAAAACTTGAATTGGACTACTTCTTACAGGCTATTACATCAACTTAGAAGCTTCATCTGTGTTCTACTATGGTGCTTTTAGTGTCTCCGAATACCGCAGTACGCGACATAGCTTTGCAGACGATACGTACAACCGTTTCAGAGAGAAGAGCGGCCAATGTGACGATCTGGCTTTAAGTCGATTCGATAACTAATGACGAAAACGGACGGATTTCTCAGGTTTTTACTACATATGAACACTTTTCACATTCTCTCGTGCAACTCGGCTGCTAGTCCTCCTTTCATGCAGAATCTTAAGGTCCTAGCTCATGTCCAAGGCACCAAAGCCAGCTAAAAGGTCAATATTCATTACCTAAAACTTGAATTGTACTACTTCTTACTGGCTATTACATCATCTTAGGAGCTTCATCTGTGTTCTACTATGGTGCTTTTAGTGTCTCCGAATACCGCAGTACGCGATATAGCTTTGCAGACGATACGTACAACCGTTTCAGAGAGAAGAGCGGCCAATGTGACGATCTGGCTTTAAGTCGATTCGATAGCAATTGACGAAAACGGACGGATTTCTCAGGTTTTCACTACATCTGAACACTTTTCACATTCTCCCGTGCAACTCGGCTGCTAGTCCTCCTTTCATGCAGAATGTTAAAGTCCTAGCTCATGTACAAGGCACCAAAGCCAGCTAAAAAGTCAATAATCGATACCTAACTTCTTACTGGCTATTACATCAACTTAGAAGCTTCATCTGTGTTCTACTACGGTGCTTTTAGTTTCTCCGCATACCGCAGCACGCGACACAGCTTTGCAGACGATAAGTACAACCGTTTCAGAGAGAAGAGCGGCCAATGTGACGATCTGGCTTTAAGTCGATTCGATAACAAATGACGAAAACGGACGGATTTCTCAGGTTTTTACTGCATATGAACACTTTTCACATTCTCCCGTGCAACTGGGCAGCTAGTCCTCCTTTTATGCAGAATCTTAAGGTCCTAGCTTATGTCCAAGGTACCGAAGCCAGCTAAAAAGTCAATAATCGATACCTAAATCTTGAATTGGACTACTTCTTACTGGCTATTGCATCAACTTAGTAGCTTCACCTGTGTTCTACTATGGTGATTTTAGTGTCTCCGCATACCACAGCACATGACATAGCTTTGCAGACGATAAGTACAAGCGTTTCAGAGAGAAGAGCGGCCAATGTGACTATCTGGCTTTCAGTCGATTCGATAACAAATGACGAAAACGGACGAATTTCTCCGGTTTTTACTACATATAAACACTTTTCACATTCTCCCGTGCAAGTCGGCTGATACTCCCCCTATCATGCAGAATCTTAAGGTCCTAGCTCATGTCCAAGGCACCAAAGCCTTCTAAGAAGTCAATAATCGAAACCTAAAAGTTGAATTGTACTACTTCTTACTAGCTATTACATCAACTTAGAAGTTTCATTTGTGTTCTACTATGGTGCTTTTAGTGTCTCCGCATAGCGCAGCACGCGACATAGCTTTGCAGACGATAAATACAACCGTTTCAGAGAGAAGAGCGGCCAATGTGACGATCTGGCTTTAAGTCGATTCGATAACAAATGACGAAAACGGACGGATTTCTCAGGTTTTTACTACATATGAACACTTTTCACATTCTCCCGTGCAACTCGGCTGCTAGTCCACCTTTCATGCAGAATCTTAAGGTCCTTGCTCATGTCCAAGGCACCAAAGCCAGCTAAAAGGTAAATATTCAATACCTAAATCTTGAATTGGACTACTTCTTACTGGCTATTGCATCAACTTAGTAGCTTCATCTGTGTTCTACTATGGTGATTTTAGTGTCTCCGCATACCGCAGCACGCGATATAGCTTTGTAGACGATAAGTACAAACGTTTCAGAGAGACGAGCGGCCAATGTGACGATCTGGCTTTAAGTCGATTCGATAACAAATGACGAAAACGGACGGATTTCTCAGGTTTTTACTACATATGAACACATTTCACATTCTCCCGTGCAACTCGGCTGCTAGTCCTCCTTTCATGCAGAATATTAAGGTCCTAGCTCATGTCCAAGGCACCAAAGCCATCTAAATATTCAATATTCAGTTCCTAAAACTTGAGTTGTACTACTTCTTACTGGCTATTACATCAATTTAGAAGCTTCATCTCTGTTCTACTATGGTGCTTTTATTGTCTTCACATACCGCAGCACGCGACATAGCTTTGCAGAAGATAAGTACAACCGTTTCAGAGAGAAGAGCGGCCAATGTGACGATCTGGCTTTAAGTCGATACGATAACAAATGAAGAAAACGGACGGATTTCTCAGGTTTTTACTACATGCGAACACTTTTCACATTCTCCCGTGCAACTCTGCTGCTAGTCCTCCATTCACGCAGAATCTCAAGGTCGTAGCTCATGTCCAAGGCACGAAAGCCAGCTAAAAAGTCAATAATCGATACCTAAAACTTGAATTGTACTACTTCTTACTGGCTATTACATCAACTTAGAAGTTTCATCTGTGTTCTACTATGATGATTTTCGTGTCTCCGCATACCGCAGCACGTGACATAGCTTTGCAGACGATAAGTACAACCGTTTCACGGAGAAGAGTGGCCAATGTGACGATCTGGCTTTAAGTTGCTGATAACAAATGACGAAAACGGACGGATTTCTCAGGTTTTTACTACATATGAACACTTTTCACATTCTACCGTGCAACTCAGCTGCTAGTCCTCCTTTCATGCAGAATCTTAAGGTCCTTGCTCATGTCCAAGGCACCAAAGCCAGCTAAAAAGTCAATAATCGATACCTAAAACTTGAATTCTACTTCTTCTTACTGGCTATTACATCAACTTAGAAGCTGCATCTCTGTTCTACTATGGTGCTTTTAGTGTCTCCACATACCGCAGCACGCGACATAGCTTTGCAGAAGATAAGTACAACCGTTTCAGAGAGAAGAGCGGCCAATGTGAAGATCTGGCTTTAAGTCGATTCGATAACAAATGACGAAAACGGACGGATTTCTAAGGTTTTTACTACATATGAACACTTTTCACATTCTCCCGTGCAACTCGGCTGATAGTCCTCCTTTCATGCAGAATCTTAAGGTCCTAGCTCATGTCCAAGGCACCAATGACAGCTAAAAAGTCAATAATTGATACCTAAAACTTGAACTGTACTACTTCTTACTGACTATTGCATCAACTTAGAAGCTTCATCTGTGTTCTACTATGATGATTTTCGTGTCTCCGCATACCGCAGCACGCGACATAGCTTTGCAGACGATAAGTACAACCGTTTCACGGAGAGAGTGGCCAATGTGACGATCTGGCTTTAAGTCGATTCGATACAAATGACGAAAACGGACGGATTTCTAAGGTTTTTACTACATATGAACACTTTTCACATTCTCCCATGCAACTCGGCTGCTAGTCCTATTTTCATCCAGAACGTTAAGGTCCTAGCTCATGTCCAATGCACCAAAGCCAGCTAAAAAGTCAATAATCGATACCTAAAACTTGAACTGTACTACTTGTTACTGGCTATTACATCAACTTTAAAGCTTCATATGTGTTCTACTATGGTGCTTTTAGTGTCTCCGCATACCGCAGCACGCGACATAGCTTTGCAGACGATAAGTACAACCGTTTCAGAGAGAAGAGCGGCCAATGTGACGATCTGGCTTTAAGTCGATTCGATAACAAATGACGAAAACGGACGGATTTCTCAGGTTTTTACTACATATGAGCACTTTTCACATTCTCCCGTGCAACTGGGCTGCTAGTCCTCCTTTTATGCAGAATCTTAAAGTCCTAGCTCATGTCCAAGGCACCAAAGCCAGCTAAAAAGTCAATAATCGATACCTAACTTCTTACTGGCTATTACATCAACTTAGAAGCTTCATCTGTGTTCTACTACGGTGCTTTTAGTTTCTCCGCATACCGCAGCACGCGACACAGCTTTGCAGACGATAAGTACAACCGTTTCAGAGAGAAGAGCGGCCAATGTGACGATCTGGCTTTAAGTCGATTCGATAACTAATGACGAAAACGGACGGATTTCTCAGGTTTTTACTACATATGAACACTTTTCAAATTCTCCCGTGCAACTCGGCTGCTAGTCCTACTTTCATGCAGAATCTTAAGGTAATAGCTCATGTCCAAGGCACCAAAGCCAGCTAAGTAGTCAATAATCGATACCTAAAACTTAAATTGTACTACTTCTTACTGGCTATTACATCAACTTAGAAGCTTCATGTCTGTTCTACTATGGTGCTTTTAGTGCCTCCGCGTAGCGCAGCACGCGACATAGCTTTGCAGACGATAAGCACAACCGTATCAGAGAGAAAAGCGGCCAATGTGACGATCTGGCTTTAAGTCGATTCGATAACAAATGACGAAAACGGACGGATTTCTCAGGTTTTTACTGCATATGAACACTTTTCACATTCTCCCGTGCAACTGGGCTGCTAGTTCTCCTTTTATGCAGAATCTTAAGGTCCTACCTTATGTCCAAGGTACCGAAGCCAGCTAAAAAGTCAATAATCGATACCTAAATCTTGAATTGGACTACTTCTTACTGGCTATTGCATCAACTTAGTAGCTTCACCTGTGTTCTACTATGGTGATTTTAGTGTCTCCGCATACCGCAGCACATGACATAGCTTTGCAGACGATAAGTACAAGCGTTTCAGAGAGAAGAGCGGCCAATGTGACTATCTGGCTTTCAGTCGATTCGATAACAAATGACGAAAACGGACGAATTTCTCCGGTTTTTACTACATATAAACACTTTTCACATTCTCCCGTGCAACTCGGCTGATACTCCTCCTTTCATGCAGAATCTTAAGGTCCTAGCTCATGTCCAAGGCACCAAAGCCGGCTAAGAAGTCAATAATCGAAACCTAAAAGTTGAATTGTACTACTTCTTACTAGCTATTACATCAACTTAGAAGCTTCATTTGTGTTCTACTATGGTGCTTTTAGTGTCTCCGCATAGCGCAGCACGCGACATAGCTTTGCAGACGATAAATACAACCGTTTCAGAGAGAAGAGCGGCCAATGTGACGATCTGGCTTAAAGTCGATTCGATAACAAATGACGAAAACGGACGGATTTCTCAGGTTTTTACTACATATGAACACTTTTCACATTCTCCCGTGCAACTCGGCTGCTAGTCCACCTTTCATGCAGAATCTTAAGGTCCTTGCTCATGTCCCAGGCACCAAAGCCAGCTAAAAGGTCAATATTCAATACCTAAATCTTGAATTGGACTACTTCTTACTGGCTATTGCATCAACTTAGTAGCTTCATCTGTGTTCTACTATGGTGATTTTAGTGTCTCCGCATACCGCAGCACGCGATATAGCTTTGTAGACGATAAGTACAACCGTTTCAGAGAGACGAGCGGCCAATGTGACGATCTGGCTTTAAGTCGATTCGATAACAAATGACGAAAACGGACGGATTTCTCAGGTTTTTATTACATATGAACACTTTTCACATTCTCCCGTGCAACTCGGCTGCTAGTCCTCCTTTCATGCAGAATATTAAGGTCCTAGCTCATGTCCAAGGCACCAAAGCCATCTAAATATTCAATATTCAGTTCCTAACACTTGAGTTGTACTACTTCTTACTGGCTATTACATCAACTTAGAAGCTTCATCTCTGTTCTACTATGGTGCTTTTATTGTCTTCACATACCGCAGCACGCGACATAGCTTTGCAGAAGATAAGTACAACCGTTTCAGAGAGAAGAGCTGCCAATGTGACGAACTGGCTTTAAGTCGATACGATAACAAATGAAGAAAACGGACGGATTTCTCAGGTTTTTACTACATGCGAACACTTTTCACATTCTCCCGTGCAACTCTGCTGCTAGTCCTCCATTCACGCAGAATCTCAAGGTCATAGCTCATGTCCAAGGCACCAAAGCCAGCTAAAAAGTCAATAATCGATACCTAAAACTTGAATTTTACTACTTCTTACTGGCTATTACATCAACTTAGAAGTTTCATCTGTGTTCTACTATGATGATTTTCGTGTCTCCGCATACCGCAGCACGTGACATAGCTTTGCAGACGATAAGTACAACCGTTTCACGGAGAAGAGTTGCCAATGTGACGATCTGGCTTTAAGTTGCTGATAACAAATGACGAAAACGGACGGATTTCTCAGGTTTTTACTACATATGAACACTTTTCACATTCTACCGTGCAACTCGGCTGCTAGTCCTCCTTTCATGCAGAATCTTAAGGTCCTTGCTCATGTCCAAGGCACCAAAGCCAGCTAAAAAGTCAATAATCGATACCTAAAACTTGAATTCTACTTCTTCTTACTGGCTATTACATCAACTTAGAAGCTGCATCTCTGTTCTACTATGGTGCTTTTAGTGTCTCCACATACCGCAGCACGCGACATAGCTTTGCAGAAGATAAGTACAACCGTTTCAGAGAGAAGAGCGGCCAATGTGAAGATCTGGCTTGAAGTCGATTCGATAACAAATGACGAAAACGGACGGATTTCTAAGGTTTTTACTACATATGAACACTTTTCACATTCTCCCGTGCACTCGGCTGATAGTCCTCCTTTCATGCAGAATCTTAAGGTCCTAGCTCATGTCCAAGGCACCAAAGACAGCTAAAAAGTCAATAATTGATACCTAAAACTTGAACTGTACTACTTCTTACTGACTATTGCATCAACTTAGAAGCTTCATCTGTGTTCTACTATGATGATTTTCGTGTCTCCGCATACCGCAGCACGCGACATAGCTTTGCAGACGATAAGTACAACCGTTTCACGGAGAGAGTGGCCAATGTGACGATCTGGCTTTAAGTCGATTCGATACAAATGACGAAAACGGACGGATTTCTAAGGTTTTTACTACATATGAACACTTTTCACATTCTCCCATGCAACTCGGCTGCTAGTCCTCCATTCATCCAGAACGTTAAGGTCCTAGCTCATGTCCAATGCACCAAAGCCAGCTAAAAAGTCAATAATCGATACCTAAAACTTGAACTGTACTACTTGTTACTGGCTATTACATCAACTTTAAAGCTTCATATGTGTTCTACTATGGTGCTTTTAGTGTCTCCGCATACCGCAGCACGCGACATAGCTTTGCAGACGATAAGTACAACCGTTTCAGAGAGACGAGCGGCCAATGTGACGATCTGGCTTTAAGTCGATTCGATAACAAATGACGAAAACGGACGGATTTCTCAGGTTTTTATTACATATGAACACTTTTCACATTCTCCCGTGCAACTCGGCTGCTAGTCCTCCTTTCATGCAGAATATTAAGGTCCTAGCTCATGTCCAAGGCACCAAAGCCATCTAAATATTCAATATTCAGTTCCTAACACTTGAGTTGTACTACTTCTTACTGGCTATTACATCAACTTAGAAGCTTCATCTCTGTTCTACTATGGTGCTTTTATTGTCTTCACATACCGCAGCACGCGACATAGCTTTGCAGAAGATAAGTACAACCGTTTCAGAGAGAAGAGCGGCCAATGTGACGATCTGGCTTTAAGTCGATACGATAACAAATGAAGAAACGGACGGATTTCTCAGGTTTTTACTACATGCGAACACTTTTCACATTCTCCCGTGCAACTCTGCTGCTAGTCCTCCATTCACGCAGAATCTCAAGGTCGTAGCTCATGTCCAAGGCACCAAAGCCAGCTAAAAAGTCAATAATCGATACCTAAAACTTGAATTGTACTACTTCTTACTGGCTATTACATCAACTTAGAAGTTTCATCTGTGTTCTACTATGATGATTTTCGTGTCTCCGCATACCGCAGCACGTGACATAGCTTTGCAGACGATAAGTACAACCGTTTCACGGAGAAGAGTTGCCAATGTGACGATCTGGCTTTAAGTTGCTGATAACAAATGACGAAAACGGACGGATTTCTCAGGTTTTTACTACATATGAACACTTTTCACATTCTACCGTGCAACTCGGCTGCTAGTCCTCCTTTCATGCAGAATCTTAAGGTCCTTGCTCATGTCCAAGGCACCAAAGCCAGATAAAAAGTCAATAATCGATACCTAAAACTTGAATTCTACTTCTTCTTACTGGCTATTACATCAACTTAGAAGCTGCATCTCTGTTCTACTATGGTGCTTTTAGTGTCTCCACATACCGCAGCACGCGACATAGCTTTGCAGACGATAAGTACAACCGTTTCACGGAGAGAGTGGCCAATGTGAAGATCTGGCTTTAAGTCGATTCGATACAAATGACGAAAACGGACGGATTTCTAAGGTTTTTACTACATATGAACACTTTTCACATTCTCCCATGCAACTCGGCTGCTAGTCCTCCATTCATCCAGAACGTTAAGGTCCTAGCTCATGTCCAATGCACCAAAGCCAGCTAAAAAGTCAATAATCGATACCTAAAACTTGAACTGTACTACTTGTTACTGGCTATTACATCAACTTTAAAGCTTCATATGTGTTCTACTATGGTGCTTTTAGTGTCTCCGCATACCGCAGCACGCGACATAGCTTTGCAGACGATAAGTACAACCGTTTCAGAGAGAAGAGCGGACAATGTGACGATCTGGCTTTAAGTCGATTCGATAACAAATGACGAAAACGGACGGATTTCTCAGGTTTTTACTACATATGAGCACTTTTCACATTCTCCCGTGCAACTGGGCTGCTAGTCCTCCTTTTATGCAGAATCTTAAAGTCCTAGCTCATGTCCAAGGCACCAAAGCCAGCTAAAAAGTCAATAGTCGATACCTAAAACTTGAATTGGACTACTTCTTACAGGCTATTACATCAACTTAGAAGCTTCATCTGTGTTCTACTATGGTGCTTTTAGTGTCTCCGAATACCGCAGTACGCGACATAGCTTTGCAGACGATACGTACAACCGTTTCAGAGAGAAGAGCGGCCAATGTGACGATCTGGCTTTAAGTCGATTCGATAACTAATGACGAAAACGGACGGATTTCTCAGGTTTTTACTACATATGAACACTTTTCACATTCTCTCGTGCAACTCGGCTGCTAGTCCTCCTTTCATGCAGAATCTTAAGGTCCTAGCTCATGTCCAAGGCACCAAAGCCAGCTAAAAGGTCAATATTCATTACCTAAAACTTGAATTGTACTACTTCTTACTGGCTATTACATCATCTTAGGAGCTTCATCTGTGTTCTACTATGGTGCTTTTAGTGTCTCCGAATACCGCAGTACGCGATATAGCTTTGCAGACGATACGTACAACCGTTTCAGAGAGAAGAGCGGCCAATGTGACGATCTGGCTTTAAGTCGATTCGATAGCAATTGACGAAAACGGACGGATTTCTCAGGTTTTCACTACATCTGAACACTTTTCACATTCTCCCGTGCAACTCGGCTGCTAGTCCTCCTTTCATGCAGAATGTTAAAGTCCTAGCTCATGTACAAGGCACCAAAGCCAGCTAAAAAGTCAATAATCGATACCTAACTTCTTACTGGCTATTACATCAACTTAGAAGCTTCATCTGTGTTCTACTACGGTGCTTTTAGTTTCTCCGCATACCGCAGCACGCGACACAGCTTTGCAGACGATAAGTACAACCGTTTCAGAGAGAAGAGCGGCCAATGTGACGATCTGGCTTTAAGTCGATTCGATAACAAATGACGAAAACGGACGGATTTCTCAGGTTTTTACTGCATATGAACACTTTTCACATTCTCCCGTGCAACTGGGCAGCTAGTCCTCCTTTTATGCAGAATCTTAAGGTCCTAGCTTATGTCCAAGGTACCGAAGCCAGCTAAAAAGTCAATAATCGATACCTAAATCTTGAATTGGACTACTTCTTACTGGCTATTGCATCAACTTAGTAGCTTCACCTGTGTTCTACTATGGTGATTTTAGTGTCTCCGCATACCACAGCACATGACATAGCTTTGCAGACGATAAGTACAAGCGTTTCAGAGAGAAGAGCGGCCAATGTGACTATCTGGCTTTCAGTCGATTCGATAACAAATGACGAAAACGGACGAATTTCTCCGGTTTTTACTACATATAAACACTTTTCACATTCTCCCGTGCAAGTCGGCTGATACTCCCCCTATCATGCAGAATCTTAAGGTCCTAGCTCATGTCCAAGGCACCAAAGCCTTCTAAGAAGTCAATAATCGAAACCTAAAAGTTGAATTGTACTACTTCTTACTAGCTATTACATCAACTTAGAAGTTTCATTTGTGTTCTACTATGGTGCTTTTAGTGTCTCCGCATAGCGCAGCACGCGACATAGCTTTGCAGACGATAAATACAACCGTTTCAGAGAGAAGAGCGGCCAATGTGACGATCTGGCTTTAAGTCGATTCGATAACAAATGACGAAAACGGACGGATTTCTCAGGTTTTTACTACATATGAACACTTTTCACATTCTCCCGTGCAACTCGGCTGCTAGTCCACCTTTCATGCAGAATCTTAAGGTCCTTGCTCATGTCCAAGGCACCAAAGCCAGCTAAAAGGTAAATATTCAATACCTAAATCTTGAATTGGACTACTTCTTACTGGCTATTGCATCAACTTAGTAGCTTCATCTGTGTTCTACTATGGTGATTTTAGTGTCTCCGCATACCGCAGCACGCGATATAGCTTTGTAGACGATAAGTACAAACGTTTCAGAGAGACGAGCGGCCAATGTGACGATCTGGCTTTAAGTCGATTCGATAACAAATGACGAAAACGGACGGATTTCTCAGGTTTTTACTACATATGAACACATTTCACATTCTCCCGTGCAACTCGGCTGCTAGTCCTCCTTTCATGCAGAATATTAAGGTCCTAGCTCATGTCCAAGGCACCAAAGCCATCTAAATATTCAATATTCAGTTCCTAAAACTTGAGTTGTACTACTTCTTACTGGCTATTACATCAATTTAGAAGCTTCATCTCTGTTCTACTATGGTGCTTTTATTGTCTTCACATACCGCAGCACGCGACATAGCTTTGCAGAAGATAAGTACAACCGTTTCAGAGAGAAGAGCGGCCAATGTGACGATCTGGCTTTAAGTCGATACGATAACAAATGAAGAAAACGGACGGATTTCTCAGGTTTTTACTACATGCGAACACTTTTCACATTCTCCCGTGCAACTCTGCTGCTAGTCCTCCATTCACGCAGAATCTCAAGGTCGTAGCTCATGTCCAAGGCACGAAAGCCAGCTAAAAAGTCAATAATCGATACCTAAAACTTGAATTGTACTACTTCTTACTGGCTATTACATCAACTTAGAAGTTTCATCTGTGTTCTACTATGATGATTTTCGTGTCTCCGCATACCGCAGCACGTGACATAGCTTTGCAGACGATAAGTACAACCGTTTCACGGAGAAGAGTGGCCAATGTGACGATCTGGCTTTAAGTTGCTGATAACAAATGACGAAAACGGACGGATTTCTCAGGTTTTTACTACATATGAACACTTTTCACATTCTACCGTGCAACTCAGCTGCTAGTCCTCCTTTCATGCAGAATCTTAAGGTCCTTGCTCATGTCCAAGGCACCAAAGCCAGCTAAAAAGTCAATAATCGATACCTAAAACTTGAATTCTACTTCTTCTTACTGGCTATTACATCAACTTAGAAGCTGCATCTCTGTTCTACTATGGTGCTTTTAGTGTCTCCACATACCGCAGCACGCGACATAGCTTTGCAGAAGATAAGTACAACCGTTTCAGAGAGAAGAGCGGCCAATGTGAAGATCTGGCTTTAAGTCGATTCGATAACAAATGACGAAAACGGACGGATTTCTAAGGTTTTTACTACATATGAACACTTTTCACATTCTCCCGTGCAACTCGGCTGATAGTCCTCCTTTCATGCAGAATCTTAAGGTCCTAGCTCATGTCCAAGGCACCAATGACAGCTAAAAAGTCAATAATTGATACCTAAAACTTGAACTGTACTACTTCTTACTGACTATTGCATCAACTTAGAAGCTTCATCTGTGTTCTACTATGATGATTTTCGTGTCTCCGCATACCGCAGCACGCGACATAGCTTTGCAGACGATAAGTACAACCGTTTCACGGAGAGAGTGGCCAATGTGACGATCTGGCTTTAAGTCGATTCGATACAAATGACGAAAACGGACGGATTTCTAAGGTTTTTACTACATATGAACACTTTTCACATTCTCCCATGCAACTCGGCTGCTAGTCCTATTTTCATCCAGAACGTTAAGGTCCTAGCTCATGTCCAATGCACCAAAGCCAGCTAAAAAGTCAATAATCGATACCTAAAACTTGAACTGTACTACTTGTTACTGGCTATTACATCAACTTTAAAGCTTCATATGTGTTCTACTATGGTGCTTTTAGTGTCTCCGCATACCGCAGCACGCGACATAGCTTTGCAGACGATAAGTGCAACCGTTTCAGAGAGAAGAGCGGCCAATGTGACGATCTGGCTTTAAGTCGATTCGATAACAAATGACGAAAACGGACGGATTTCTCAGGTTTTTACTACATATGAGCACTTTTCACATTCTCCCGTGCAACTGGGCTGCTAGTCCTCCTTTTATGCAGAATCTTAAAGTCCTAGCTCATGTCCAAGGCACCAAAGCCAGCTAAAAAGTCAATAGTCGATACCTAAAACTTGAATTGGACTACTTCTTACAGGCTATTACATCAACTTAGAAGCTTCATCTGTGTTCTACTATGGTGCTTTTAGTGTCCCAGAATACCGCAGTACGCGACATAGCTTTGCAGACGATACGTACAACCGTTTCAGAGAGAAGAGCGGCCAATGTGACGATCTGGCTTTAAGTCGATTCGATAACTAATGACGAAAACGGACGGATTTCTCAGGTTTTTACTACATATGAACACTTTTCACATTCTCTCGTGCAACTCGGCTGCTAGCCTTCCTTTCATGCAGAATCTTAAGGTCCTAGCTCATGTCCAAGGCACCAAAGCCAGCTAAAAGGTCAATATTCATTACCTAAAACTTGAATTGTACTACTTCTTACTGGCTATTACATCATCTTAGGAGCTTCATCTGTGTTCTACTATGGTGCTTTTAGTGTCTCCGAATACCGCAGTACGCGATATAGCTTTGCAGACGATACGTACAACCGTTTCAGAGAGAAGAGCGGCCAATGTGACGATCTGGCTTTAAGTCGATTCGATAGCAATTGACGAAAACGGACGGATTTCTCAGGTTTTCACTACATCTGAACACTTTTCACATTCTCCCGTGCAACTCGGCTGCTAGTCCTCCTTTCATGCAGAATGTTAAAGTCCTAGCTCATGTCCAAGGCACCAAAGCCAGCTAAAAAGTCAATAATCGATACCTAACTTCTTACTGGCTATTACATCAACTTAGAAGCTTCATCTGTGTTCTACTACGGTGCTTTTAGTTTCTCCGCATACCGCAGCACGCGACACAGCTTTGCACACGATAAGTACAACCGTTTCAGAGAGAAGAGCGGCCAATGTGACGATCTGGCTTTAAGTCGATTCGATAACAAATGACGAAAACGGACGGATTTCTCAGGTTTTTACTGCATATGAACACTTTTCACATTCTCCCGTGCAACTGGGCAGCTAGTCCTCCTTTTATGCAGAATCTTAAGGTCCTAGCTTATGTCCAAGGTACCGAAGCCAGCTAAAAAGTCAATAATCGATACCTAAATCTTGAATTGGACTACTTCTTACTGGCTATTGCATCAACTTAGTAGCTTCACCTGTGTTCTACTATGGTGATTTTAGTGTCTCCGCATACCACAGCACATGACATAGCTTTGCAGACGATAAGTACAAGCGTTTCAGAGAGAAGAGCGGCCAATGTGACTATCTGGCTTTCAGTCGATTCGATAACAAATGACGAAAACGGACGAATTTCTCCGGTTTTTACTACATATAAACACTTTTCACATTCTCCCGTGCAAGTCGGCTGATACTCCCCCTATCATGCAGAATCTTAAGGTCCTAGCTCATGTCCAAGGCACCAAAGCCTTCTAAGAAGTCAATAATCGAAACCTAAAAGTTGAATTGTACTACTTCTTACTAGCTATTACATCAACTTAGAAGTTTCATTTGTGTTCTACTATGGTGCTTTTAGTGTCTCCGCATAGCGCAGCACGCGACATAGCTTTGCAGACGATAAATACAACCGTTTCAGAGAGAAGAGCGGCCAATGTGACGATCTGGCTTTAAGTCGATTCGATAACAAATGACGAAAGCGGACGGATTTCTCAGGTTTTTACTACATATGAACACTTTTCACATTCTCCCGTGCAACTCGGCTGCTAGTCCTCCTTTCATGCAGAATCTTAAGGTCCTAGCTCATGTCCAAGGCACCAAAGCCAGCTAAAAGGTCAATATTCATTACCTAAAACTTGAATTGTACTACTTCTTTCTGGCTATTACATCATCTTAGGAGCTTCATCTGTGTTCTACTATGGTGCTTTTAGTGTCTCCGAATACCGCAGTACGCGACATAGCTTTGCAGCTGATAAGTACAACCGTTTCAGAGAGCAGAGCGGCCAATGTGATGATCTGGCTTTAAGTCGATTCGATAACAAATGACGAAAACGGACGGATTTCTCAGGTTTTTACTACATATGAACACATTTCACATTCTCCCGTGCAACTCGGCTGCTAGTCCTCCTTTCATGCAGAATATTAAGGTCCTAGCTCATGTCCAAGGCACCAAAGCCATCTAAATATTCAATATTCAGTTCCTAAAACTTGAGTTGTACTACTTCTTACTGGCTATTACATCAATTTAGAAGCTTCATCTCTGTTCTACTATGGTGCTTTTATTGTCTTCACATACCGCAGCACGCGACATAGCTTTGCAGAAGATAAGTACAACCGTTTCAGAGAGAAGAGCGGCCAATGTGACGATCTGGCTTTAAGTCGATACGATAACAAATGAAGAAAACGGACGGATTTCTCAGGTTTTTACTACATGCGAACACTTTTCACATTCTCCCGTGCAACTCTGCTGCTAGTCCTCCATTCACGCAGAATCTCAAGGTCGTAGCTCATGTCCAAGGCACGAAAGCCAGCTAAAAAGTCAATAATCGATACCTAAAACTTGAATTGTACTACTTCTTACTGGCTATTACATCAACTTAGAAGTTTCATCTGTGTTCTACTATGATGATTTTCGTGTCTCCGCATACCGCAGCACGTGACATAGCTTTGCAGACGATAAGTACAACCGTTTCACGGAGAAGAGTGGCCAATGTGACGATCTGGCTTTAAGTTGCTGATAACAAATGACGAAAACGGACGGATTTCTCAGGTTTTTACTACATATGAACACTTTTCACATTCTACCGTGCAACTCAGCTGCTAGTCCTCCTTTCATGCAGAATCTTAAGGTCCTTGCTCATGTCCAAGGCACCAAAGCCAGCTAAAAAGTCAATAATCGATACCTAAAACTTGAATTCTACTTCTTCTTACTGGCTATTACATCAACTTAGAAGCTGCATCTCTGTTCTACTATGGTGCTTTTAGTGTCTCCACATACCGCAGCACGCGACATAGCTTTGCAGAAGATGAGTACAACCGTTTCAGAGAGAAGAGCGGCCAATGTGAAGATCTGGCTTTAAGTCGATTCGATAACAAATGACGAAAACGGACGGATATCTAAGGTTTTTACTACATATGAACACTTTTCACATTCTCCCGTGCAACTCGGCTGATAGTCCTCCTTTCATGCAGAATCTTAAGGTCCTAGCTCATGTCCAAGGCACCAATGACAGCTAAAAAGTCAATAATTGATACCTAAAACTTGAACTGTACTACTTCTTACTGACTATTGCATCAACTTAGAAGCTTCATCTGTGTTCTACTATGATGATTTTCGTGTCTCCGCATACCGCAGCACGCGACATAGCTTTGCAGACGATAAGTACAACCGTTTCACGGAGAGAGTGGCCAATGTGACGATCTGGCTTTAAGTCGATTCGATACAAATGACGAAAACGGACGGATGTCTAAGGTTTTTACTACATATGAACACTTTTCACATTCTCCCATGCAACTCGGCTGCTAGTCCTATTTTCATCCAGAACGTTAAGGTCCTAGCTCATGTCCAATGCACCAAAGCCAGCTAAAAAGTCAATAATCGATACCTAAAACTTGAACTGTACTACTTGTTACTGGCTATTACATCAACTTTAAAGCTTCATATGTGTTCTACTATGGTGCTTTTAGTGTCTCCGCATACCGCAGCACGCGACATAGCTTTGCAGACGATAAGTACAACCGTTTCAGAGAGAAGAGCGGCCAATGTGACGATCTGGCTTTAAGTCGATTCGATAACAAATGACGAAAACGGACGGATTTCTCAGGTTTTTACTACATATGAGCACTTTTCACATTCTCCCGTGCAACTGGGCTGCTAGTCCTCCTTTTATGCAGAATCTTAAAGTCCTAGCTCATGTCCAAGGCACCAAAGCCAGCTAAAAAGTCAATAGTCGATACCTAAAACTTGAATTGGACTACTTCTTACAGGCGATTACATCAACTTAGAAGCTTCATCTGTGTTCTACTATGGTGCTTTTAGTGTCTCAGCATACCGCAGCACGCGACATAGCTTTGCAGACGATAAGTACAACCGTTTCAGAGAGAAGAGCGGCCAATGTGACGATCTGGCTTTAACTCGATTCGATAACAAATGACGAAACCGGACGGATTTCTCAGGTTTTTACTGCATATGAACACTTTTCACATTCTCCCGAGCAACGCGGCTGCTAGTCCTCCTTTCATGCAGAATGTTAAGGTCCTAGCTCATGTCCAAGGCACCAAAGCCAGCTAAAAGGTCAATATTCAATACCTAAAACTTGAACTGTACTACTTCTTACTGGCTATTACATCAACTTAGAAGCTTGGTCTGTGTTCTACTATGGTGCTTTTAGTGTCTTCGCATACCGCAGCACGCGACATAGCTTTGAAGACGATAAATACAACCGTTTCAGAGAGAAGAGCGGCCAATGTGACGATCTGGCTTTAAGTCGATTCGATAACAAATGACGAAAACGGACGGATTTCTCAGGTTTTTACTACATATGAGCACTTTTCACATTCTCCCGTGCAACTGGGCAGCTAGTCCTCCTTTTATGCAGAATCTTAAAGTCCTAGCTCATGTCCAAGGCACCAAAGCCAGCTAAAAAGTCGATAGTCGATACCTAAAACTTGAATTGGACTACTTCTTACAGGCTATTACATCAACTTAGAAGCTTCATCTGTGTTCTACTATGGTGCTTTTAGTGTCTCCGAATACCGCAGTACGCGACATAGCTTTGCAGACGATACGTACAACCGTTTCAGAGAGAAGAGCGGCCAATGTGACGATCTGGCTTTAAGACGATTCGATAACTAATGACGAAAACGGACGGATTTCTCAGGTTTTTACTACATATGAACACTTTTCACATTCTCTCGTGCAACTCGGCTGCTAGTCCTCCTTTCATGCAGAATCTTAAGGTCCTTGCTCATGTCCAAGGCACCAAAGCCAGCTAAAAGGTCAGTATTCATTACCTAAAACTTGAATTGTACTACTTCTTACTGGCTATTACATCATCTTAGGAGCTTCATCTGTGTTCTACTATGGTGCTTTTAGTGTCTCCGAATACCGCAGTACGCGACATGGCTTTGCAGACGATACGTACAACCGTTTCAGAGAGAAGAGCGGCCAATGTGACGATCTGGCTTTAAGTCGATTCGATAGCAATTGACGAAAACGGACGGATTTCTCAGGTTTTCACTACATCTGAACACTTTTCACATTCTCCCGTGCAACTCGGCTGCTAGTCCTCCTTTCATGCACAATGTTAAAGTCCTAGCTCATGTCCAAGGCACCAAAGCCAGCTAAAAAGTCAATAATCGATACCTAACTTCTTACTGGCTATTACATCAACTTAGAAGCTTCATCTGTGTTCTACTACGGTGCTTTTAGTTTCTCCGCATACCGCAGCACGCGACACAGCTTTGCAGACGATAAGTACAACCGTTTCAGAGAGAAGAGCGGCCAATGTGACGATCTGGCTTTAAGTCGATTCGATAACTAATGACGAAAACGGACGGATTTCTCAGGTTTTTACTACATATGAACACTTTTCAAATTCTCCCGTGCAACTCGGCTGCTAGTCCTACATTCATGCAGAATCTTAAGGTAATAGCTCATGTCCAAGGCACCAAAGCCAGCTAAGTAGTCAATAATCGATACCTAAAACTTAAATTGTACTACATCTTACTGGCTATTACATCAACTTAGAAGCTTCATGTCTGTTCTACTATGGTGCTTTTAGTGCCTCCGCGTAGCGCAGCACGCGACATAGCTTTGCAGACGATAAGCACAACCGTTTCAGAGAGAAGAGCGGCCAATGTGACGATCTGGCTTTAAGTCGATTCGATAACAAATGACGAAAACGGACGGATTTCTCAGGTTTTTACTGCATATGAACACTTTTCACATTCTCCCGTGCAACTGGGCTGCTAGTCCTCCTTTTATGCAGAATCTTAAGATCCTAGCTTATGTCCAAGGTACCGAAGCCAGCTAAAAAGTCAATAATCGATACCTAAATCTTGAATTGGTCTACTTCTTACTGGCTATTGCATCAACTTAGTAGCTTCACCTGTGTTCTACTATGGTGATTTTAGTGTCTCCATATACCGCAGCACATGACATAGCTTTGCAGACGATAAGTACAAGCGTTTCAGAGAGAAGAGCGGCCAATGTGACTATCTGGCTTTCAGTCGATTCGATAACAAATGACGAAAACGGACGAATTTCTCCGGTTTTTACTACATATAAACACTTTTCACATTCTCCCGTGCAACTCGGCTGATACTCCTCCTTTCATGCAGAATCTTAAGGTCCTAGCTCATGTCCAAGGCACCAAAGCCTTCTAAGAAGTCAATAATCGAAACCTAAAAGTTGAATTGTACTACTTCTTACTAGCTATTACATCAACTTAGAAGTTTCATTTGTGTTCTACTATGGTGCTTTTAGTGTCTCCGAATACCGCAGTACGCGACATAGCTTTGCAGACGATAAGTACAACCGTTTCAGAGAGCAGAGCAGCCAATGTGATGATCTGGCTTTAAGTCGATTCGATAACAAATGACGAAAACGGACGGATTTCTCAGGTTTTTACTACATATGAACACTTTTCACATTCTCCCGTGCAACTCGGCTGCTAGTCCACCTTTCATGCAGAATCTTAAGGTCCTTGCTCATGTCCAAGGCACCAAAGCCAGCTAAAAGGTCAATATTCAATACCTAAATCTTGAATTGGACTACTTCTTACTGGCTATTGCATCAACTTAGTAGCTTCATCTGTGTTCTACTATGGTGATTTTAGTGTCTCCGCATACCGCAGCACGCGATATAGCTTTGTAGACGATAAGTACAACCGTTTCAGAGAGACGAGCGGCCAATGTGACGATCTGGCTTTAAGTCGATTCGATAACAAATGACGAAAACGGACGGATTTCTCAGGTTTGTATTACATTTGAACACTTTTCACATTCTCCCGTGCAACTCGGCTGCTAGTCCTCCTTTCATGCAGAATATTAAGGTCCTAGCTCATGTCCAAGGCACCAAAGCCATCTAAATATTCAATATTCAGTTCCTAAAACTTGAGTTGTACTACTTCTTACTGGCTATTACATCAACTTAGAAGCTTCATCTCTGTTCTACTATGGTGCTTTTATTGTCTTCACATACCGCAGCACGCGACATAGCTTTGCAGAAGATAAGTACAACCGTTTCAGAGAGAAGAGCGGCCAATGTGACGATCTGGCTTTAAGTCGATACGATAACAAATGAAGAAAAGGGACGGATTTCTCAGGTTTTTACTACATGCGAACACTTTTCACATTCTCCCGTGCAACTCTGCTGCTAGTCCTCCATTCACGCAGAATCTCAAGGTCGTAGCTCATGTCCAAGGCACGAAAGCCAGCTAAAACGTCAATAATCGATACCTAAAACTTGAATTGTACTACTTCTTACTGGCTATTACATCAACTTAGAAGTTTCATCTGTGTTCTACTATGATGATTTTCGTGTCTCCGCATACCGCAGCACGTGACATAGCTTTGCAGACGATAAGTACAACCGTTTCACGGAGAAGAGTGGCCAATGTGACGATCTGGCTTTAAGTTGCTGATAACAAATGACGAAAACGGACGGATTTCTCAGGTTTTTACTACATATGAACACTTTTCACATTCTACCGTGCAACTCAGCTGCTAGTCCTCCTTTCATGCAGAATCTTAAGGTCCTTGCTCATGTCCAAGGCACCAAAGCCAGCTAAAAAGTCAATAATCGATACCTAAAACTTGAATTCTACTTCTTCTTACTGGCTATTACATCAACTTAGAAGCTGCATCTCTGTTCTACTATGGTGCTTTTAGTGTCTCCACATACCGCAGCACGCGACATAGCTTTGCAGAAGATAAGTACAACCGTTTCAGAGAGAAGAGCGGCCAATGTGAAGATCTGGCTTTAAGTCGATTCGATAACAAATGACGAAAACGGACGGATTTCTAAGGTTTTTACTACATATGAACACTTTTCACATTCTCCCGTGCAACTCGGCTGATAGTCCTCCTTTCATGCAGAATCTTAAGGTCCTAGCTCATGTCCAAGGCACCAAAGACCGCTAAAAAGTCAATAATTGATACCTAAAACTTGAACTGTACTACTTCTTACTGACTATTGCATCAACTTAGAAGCTTGGTCTGTGTTCTACTATGGTGCTTTTAGTGTCTTCGCATACCGCAGCACGCGACATAGCTTTGAAGACGATAAATACAACCGTTTCAGAGAGAAGAGCGGCCAATGTGACGATCTGGCTTTAAGTCGATTCGATAACAAATGAGGAAAACGGACGGATTTGTCAGGTTTTTACTACATATGAACACTTTTCACATTCTCCAGTGCAACTCGGCTGCTAGTCCTCCTTTTATGCAGAATCTTAAGGTCCTAGCTCATGTCAAAGGTACCGAAGCCAGCTAAAAGGTCAATAATCGATACCGAAATCTTGAATTGGACTACTTCTTACTGGCTATTGCATCAACTTAGTAGCTTCATCTGTGTTCTACTATGGTGATTTTAGTGTCTCCGCATACCGCAGCACGCGACATAGCTTTGCAGACGATAAGTACAACCGTTTCAGAGAGAAGAGCGGCCAATGTGACGATCTGGCTTTCAGTCGATTCGATAACAAATGACGAAAACGGACGAATTTCTCCGGTTTTTACTACATATAAACACTTTTCACATTCTCCCGTGCAACTCGGCTGCTACTCCTCCTTTCATGCAGAATCTTAAGGTCCTAGCTCATGTACAAGGCACCAAAGCCAGCTAAGAAGTCAATAATCGATACCTAAAACTTGAATTGTACTACTTCTTACTGGCTATTACATCAACTTAGAAGCTTCATCTGTGTTCTATAATGGTGCTTTTAGTGTCTCCGCATAGCGCAGCACGCGACATAGCTTTGCAGACGATAAATACAACCGTTTCAGAGAGAAGAGCGGCCAATGTGACGATCTGGCTTTAAGTCGATTCGATAACAAATGACGAAAACGGACGGATTTCTCAGGTTTTTATTACATATGAACACTTTTCACATACTCCCGTGCAACTCGGCTGCTAGTCCTCCTCTCATGCAGAATCTTAAGGTCCTTGCTCATGTCCAAGGCAACAAATCCAGCTAAAAGGTCAATATTCAATACCTAAATCTTGAATTGGACTACTTCTTAGTGGTTATTGCATCAACTTAGTAGCTTCATCTGTGTTCTACTATGGTGATTTTAGTGTCTCCGCATACCGCAGCACGCGACATAGCTTTTCAGACGATAAGTACAAGCGTTTCAGAGAGAAGAGCGGCCAATGTGACGATCTGGCTTTAAGTCGATTCGATAACAAATGACGAAAACGGACGAATTTCTCAGATTTTTACTACATATGAACACTTTTCACATTCTCCCGTGGAACTCGGCTGCTAGTCCTCCTTTCATACAGAATGTTAAGGTCCTAGCTCATGTCCAAGGCACCAAAGCCAGCTAAAAAGTCAATAATCGATACCCAAAACTTGAATTGTACTACTTCTTACTGGCTATTACATCAACTTAGAAGCTTCATCTGTGTTCTACTATGGTGCTTTTAGTGTCTCCGCATACCGCAGACGCGACATAGCTTTGTAGACGATAAGTACAACCGTTTCAGATAGAAGAGCGGCCAATGTGACGATCTGGCTTTAAGTCGATTCGATAACAAATGACGAAAACGGACGGATTTCTCAGGTTTTTATTACATATGAACACTTTTCACATTCTCCCGTGCAACTCGGCTGCTAGTCCTCATTTCATGCAGAATGTTAAGGTCCTAGCTCATGTCCAATGCACCAAAGCCAGCTAAAAATTCAATAATCGATACCTAAAACTTGAACTGTACTACTTGTTACTGGCTATTACATCAACTTTGAAGCTTCATATGTGTTCTACTATGGTGCTTTTAGTGTCTCCGCATACCGCAGCACGCGACATAGCTTTGCAGACGATAAGTACAACCGTTTCAGAGAGAAGAGCGGCCAATGTGACGATCTGGCTTTAACTCGACTCGATAACAAATGACGAAACCGGACGGATTTCTCAGGTATTTACTACATATGAACACTTTTCACATTCTCCCGAGCAACGCGGCTGCTAGTCCTCCTTTCATGCAGAATGTTAAGGTCCTAGCTCATGTCCAAGGCACCAAAGCCAGCTAAAAAGTCAATAATCGATACCTAACTTCTTACTGGCTATTACATCATCTTAGAAGCTTCATCTGTGTTCTACTACGGTGCTTTTAGTTTCTCCGCATACCGCAGCACGCGACACAGCTTTGCAGACGATAAGTACAACCGTTTCAGAGAGAAGAGCGGCCAATGTGACGATCTGGCTTTAAGTCAATTCAATAACAAATGACGAAAACGGACGGATTACTCAGGTTTTTACTACATATGAACACTTTTCACATTCTCCCGAGCAACTCGGCTGCTAGTCCTCCTTTCATGCAGAATCTTAAGGTCCTAGCTCATGTCCAAGGCACCAAAGCCAGCTAAAAGGTCAATATTCATTACCTAAAACTTGAATTCTACTACTTCTTACTGGCTATTACATCAACTTAGAAGCTTCATCTGTGTTCTACTATGGTGATTTTAGTGTCTCCACATACCGCTGCAAGCGACATAGCTTTGCAGACGATATGTACAACCGTTTCAGAGAGAAGAGTGGCCAATGTGACGATCTGGCTTTAAGTCGATTCGATAACAAATGACGAAAACGGACGGACTTCTTAGGTTTTTACTACATATGAACACTTTTCACATTCTCACGTGCAACTCGGCTGCTAGTCCTCCTTTCATGCAGAATCTTAAGATCCTAGCTCATGTCCAAGGTACCGAAGCCAGCTAAAAAGTCAATAATCGATACCTAAAACTTGAATTGTTCTACTTCTTACTGGCTATTGCATCAACTTAGAAGCTTCATCTGTGTTCTACTATGGTGATTTTAGTGCCTCTGCATACCGCAGCACTCGACATAGCTTTGCAGACGATAAGTACAACCGTTTCAGAGAGAAGAGTGGCCAATGTGACGATCTGGCTTTAAGTCGATTCGGTAACAAATGACGAAAACGGACGAATTTCTCAGGTTTTTACTACATATGAACACTTTTCACATTCTCCCGTGCAACTCGGCTGCTAGTCCTCCTTTCATGCAGAATGTCAAGGTCCTAGCTCATGTCCAAGGCACCAAAGCCAGTTAAAAAGTCAATAATCGATATCTAAAACTTGAATTGTACTACATCTTACTGGCTATTACATCAACTTAGAAGCTTCTTCTGTGTTCTACTATGGTGCTTTTAGTGTCTCCGCATACCGCAGCACGCGACAAATCTTTGCAGACGATAAGTACAACCTTTTCAGAGAGAAGAGCGGCCAATGTGACGATCTGGCTTTATGTCGATTCGATAACAAATGACGAAAAAGGACGGATTTCTCTGGTTTTTACTACATATGAACACTTTTCACATTCTTCCGTGCAACTCGGCTGCTAGTCCTCCTTTCATGCAGAATCTTAAGGTCCTAGCTCATGTCCAAGGCACCAAAGCCAGCTAAAAGGTCCATATTCAATACCTAAAACTTGAATTGTACTACTTCTTACTGGCTATTACATCAACTTAGAAGCTTCATCTGTGTTCTACTATGGTGATTTTAGTGTCTCCGCATACCGCAGCACGCGACATAGCTTTGCAGACGATAAGTACAACCGTTTCAGAGAGAAGAGCGGCCAATGTGACGATCTGGCTTGAAGTCGATTCGATAACAAATGACGAAAACGGACGGATTTCTCAGGTTTTTACTACATATGAACACTTTTCACATTCTCCCGTGCAACTCGGCTGCTAGTCCTCCTTTCATGCAGAATCTTAAGGTCCTAGCTCATGTCCAATGCACCAAAGCCAGCTAAAAAGTCAATAACCGATACCTAAAACTTGAAATGTACTACTTCTTACTGGCTACTACGTCATCTTAGGAGCTTCATCTGTGTTCTACTGTGGTGCTTTTAGTGTTTCCGAATACAGCAGTACGCGACATAGCTTTGCAGACGATAAGTACAACCGTTTCAGAGAGCAGAGCGGCCAATGTGACGAACTGGCTTTAAGTCGATTCGATAACAAATGACGAAAACGGACCGATTTCTCAGGTTTTTACTACATATGAACACTTTTCACATTCTCCCGTGCAAATCGGCTGCTAGTCCTCCTTTCATGCAGAATCTTAAGGTCCTAGCTCATGTCCAAGGCACCAAAGCCAGCTAAAAGGTCCATATTCAATACCGAAAACTTGAATTGTACTACTTCTTACTGGCTATTACATCAACTTAGAAGCTTCATCTGTGTTCTACTATGGTGATTTTAGTGTCTCCGCATACCGCAGCACGCGACATAGCTTTGCAGACGATAAGTACAACCGTTTCAGAGAGAAGAGCGGCCAATGTGACGATCTGGCTTGAAGTCGATTCGATAACAAATGACGAAAACGGACGGATTTCTCAGGTTTTTACTACATATGAACACTTTTCACATTCTCCCGTGCAACTCGGCTGCTAGTCCTCCTTTCATGCAGAATCTTAAGGTCCTAGCTCATGTCCAAGGCACCAAAGCCAGCTAAAAAGTCAATAACCGATACCTAAAACTTGAAATGTACTACTTCTTACTGGCTATTACGTCATCTTAGGAGCTTCATCTGTGTTCTACTGTGGTGCTTTTAGTGTTTCCGAATACAGCAGTACGCGACATAGCTTTGCAGACGATAAGTACAACCGTTTCAGAGAGCAGAGCGGCCAATGTGACGAACTGGCTTTAAGTCGATTCGATAACAAATGACGAAAACGGACCGATTTCTCAGGTTTTTACTACATATGAACACTTTTCACATTCTCCCGTGCAAATCGGCTGCTAGTCCTCCTTTCATGCAGAATCTTAAGGTCCTAGCTCATGTCCAAGGCACCAAAGCCAGCTAAAAGGTCAATAATCGATTCCTAAAACTTGAATTGTACTACTTCTTACTGGCTATTACATCAACTTAGATGCTTCATCTGTGTTCTACTATGGTTCTTTTAGTGTCTCAGCATACCGCAGTACGCGACATAGATTTGCAGACGATAAGTACAGCCGTTTCAGAGAGAAGAGCGGCCAATGTGACGATCTGGCTTTAAGCCGATTCAATAACAAATGACGAAAACGGACGGATGTCTCAGGTTTTTACTACATGTGAACACTTTTCACATTCTCCCGTGAAACTAGGCTGCTAGTCCTCCTTTTATGCAGAATCTTTAAGTCATAGCTCATGTCCAAGGCACCAAAGCCAGCTAAAAAGTCAATAATCGATATCTAAAACTTGAATTGGACTACTTCTTACTGGCTATTACATCAACTTAGAAGCTTCATCTGTGTTCTACTACGGTGCTTTTAGTGTCTCCACATACCGCAGCACACGACATAGCTTTGCAGACGATAAGTACAACCGTTTCAGAGAGAAGAGTAGCCAATGTGACGATTTGGCTTTAAGTCGATTCGATAACAAATGACGAAAACGGACGGATTTCTCAGGTTTTTACTACATATGAAAACTTTTCACAGTCTCCCGTGCAACTCGGCTGCTAGTCCTTCTTTCATGCAGAATGTCAAGGTCCTAGCTCATGTCCAAGGCACCAAAGCCAGCTAAAAAGTCAATAATCGATACCTAAAACTTCAATTGTACTACTTCTTACTGGCTATTACATCAACTTAGAAGCTTCATCTGTGTTCTACTATGGAGCTTTTAGTGTCTCAGCATACCGCAGCACGCGACATAGCTTTGCAGACGATAAGTACAACCGTTTCAGAGAGAAGAGCGGCCAATGTGACGATCTGACTTTAAGTCGATTCGATAACAAATGACGAAAACGGACGGATTTCTCAGGTTATTACTACATATGAACACTTTTTACATTCTCTCGTGCAACTCGGCTGCTAGTCCTCCTTTCATGCAGAATCTTAAGGTCCTAGCTCATGTCCAGGGTACCGAAGCCAGCTAAAAAGTCAATAATCGATACCTAATACTTGAATTGTTCTACTTCTTACTGGCTATTGCATCATCTTAGAAGCTTCATCTGTGTTCTACTATGGTGATTTTAGTGTCTCCGCATACCGCAGCACGCGACATAGCTTTGCAGACGATAAGTACAACCGTTTCAGAGAGAAGAGGGGCCAATGTGACGATCTGGCTTTAAGTCGATTCGATAACAAATGACGAAAACGGATTTCTCAGGTTTTTACTACATATGAACACTTTTCACATTCTCCCGTGCAACTGGGCTGCTGGTCCTCCTTTTATGCAGAATCTTAAAGTCCTGGCTCATGTCCAAGGCACAAAAGCCAGCTAAAAAGTCAATAATCGATACCTAAATCTTGAATTGGACTACTTATTACTGGCTATTACATCAACTTAGAAGCTTCATCTGTGTTCTACTATGGTGCTTTTCCTGTTTCCGCCTATGGCAACGCGCGACATAGCTTTGCAGACGGTAAGCACAACCGTTTCAGAGAGAAGAGCGGCCAATGTGACGATCTGGCTTTATGTCGATTCGACAGCAAATGACGAAAAAGGACGGATTTCTCAGGTTTTTACTACATATGAACACTTTTCACATTCTCCCGTGCAACTCGGCTGCTAGTCTTCCTTTCATGCAGAATCCTAAGGTCCTAGCCCATGTCCAAGACACCAAAGCCAGCTAAAAGGTCCATATTCAATACCTAAAACTTGAATTGTACTACTTCTTACTGGCTATTACATCAACTTAGAACCTTGATCTGTGTTCTACTATGGTGCTTTTAGTGTCTCAGCATACCGCAGCACGCGACATAGCTTTGCAGACGATAAGTACAACCGTTTCAGAGAGAAGAGCGGCCAATGTGACGATCTGGCTTTAAGTCGATTCGATAACAAATGACGAAAACGGACGGATTTCTAAGGTTTTTACTACATATGAACACTTTTCACATTCTCCCGTGCAAATCGGCTGCTAGTCCTCCTTTCATGCAGAATCTTGAGGTCCTAGCTCATGTCCAAGGCACCAAAGCCAGCTAAAAAGTCAATAATCGATACCTAAAACATGAATTGTTCTACTTCTTACTGGCTATTGCATCAACTTAGAAGCTTCATCTGTGTTCTACTATGGTGATTTTAGTGTCATGGCATACCGCAGCACGCGACATAGCTTTGCAGACGATAAGTACAACCGTTTCAGAGAGAAGAGCGGCCAATGTGACGATCTGGCTTTAAGTCGATTCGATAACAAATGACGAAAACCGACGGATTTCTCAGGTTTTTACTACATATGAATACTTTTCACATTCTCCCGTGCAACTGGGCTGCTAGTCCTCCTTTTATGCAGAATCTTAAAGTCCTAGCTCATATCCAAGGCACCAAAGAAAGCTAAAAAGTCAATAATCGATACCTAAATCTTGAATTGGACTACTTCTTACTGGCTATTACATCAACGTAGAAGCTTCATCTGTGTTCTACTATGGTTCTTTTACTGTTTCCGCCTACGGCAACACGCGACATAGCTTTGCAGACGATAAGTACAACCGTTGCAGAGAGAAGAGCGGCCAATGTGACGATCTGGCTTTAAGTCATTCGATAACAAATGACGAAAACGGACGGATTTCTCAGGTTTTTACTACATATGAACACTTTTCACATTCTCCCGTGCAACTCGGCTGCTAGTCCTCCTTTCAGGCAGAATCTTAAGGTCCTAGCTCATGTCCAAGGCACCAAAGCCAGCTAAAAAGTCAATAACCGATACCTAAAACTTGAATTGTACTACTTCTTACTGGCTATTACATCATCTTAGGAGCTTCATCTGTGTTCTACTATGGTGCTTTTAGTGTCTCCGAATACCGCAGTACGCGACATAGCTTTGCAGACGATAAGTACAACCGTTTCAGAGGGCAGAGCGGCCAATGTGACGATCTGGCTTTAAGTCGATTCGATAACAAATGACGAAGACAGATGGATTACTCAGGTTTTTACTACATATGAACACTTTTCACATTCTCCCGTGCAACGCGGCTGCTAGTCCTCCATTCATGCAGAATCTTAAGGTCCTAGCTCATGTCCAAGGCACCAAAGCCAGCTAAAAGGTCAGAATTCAATACCTAAAACTTGAATTATACTACATCTTACTGGCTATTACATCAACTTAGAAGCTTGATCTGTGTTCTACTATGGTGCTTTTAGTGTCTCAGCATACCGCAGTACGCGACATAGCTTTGCAGACGATAAGTTCAACCGTTTCAGAGAGAAGAGCGGCCAATGTGACGATCTGACTTTAAGTCGATTCAATAACAAATGTCGAAAACGGACGGATGTCTCAAGTTTTTACTACATGTCAACACTTTTCACATTCTCCCGTGCAACTGGGCTGCTAGTCCTCCTTTTATGCAGAATCTTAAAGTCCTAGCTCATGTCCAAGGCAAAAGCCAGCTAAAAAGTCAATAATCGATATCTAAAACTTGAATTGGACTACTTCTTACTGGCTATTACATCAACTTAGAAGCTTCATCTGTGTTCTACTACGGTGCTTTTAGTTTCTCCGCATATCGCAGCACGCGACTTAGTTTTGCAGTCGATAAGCACAACCGTTTCAGAGAGAAGAGCGGCCAATGTGACGATGTGGCTTTAAGTCGATTCGATAACAAATGACGAAAACAGACGGATTTCTCAGGTGTTTACTACATATGAACACTTTTCACATTCTCCCGTGCAACTCGGCTGATAGTCCTCCTTTCATGCAGAATCTTAAGGTCCTTGCTCATGACCAAGGCACGAAAGCCAGGTAATAAGTCAATAATCGATACCTAAAACTTGAATTCTACTACTTCTAACTGGCTATTACATCAACTTAGAAGCTTCATCTGTGTTCTACTATGGTGCTTTTAGTGTCTCCACATACCGCAGCACGCGACATAGCTTTGCAGACGATAAGTACAACCGTTCCAGAGAGAAGAGTAGCCAATGTGACGATTTGGCTTTAAGTCGATTCTATAACAAATGACGAAAACGGACGGATTTCTAAGGATTTTACTACATATGAAAACTTTTCACAGTCTCCCGTGCAACTCGGCTGCTAGTCCTTCTTTCATGCAGAATGTCAAGGTCCTAGCTCATGTCCAAGGCACCAAAGCCAGCTAAAAAGTCAATAATCGATACCTAAATCTTGAATTGGACTACTTATTACTGGCTATTACATCAACTTAGAAGCTTCATCTGTGTTCTACTATGGTGATTTTAGTGTCACGGCATACCGCAGCACGCGACATAGCTTTGCAGACGATAAGTACAACCGTTTCAGAGAGAAGAGCGGCCAATGTGACGATCTGGCTTTAAGTCGATTCGATAACAAATGACGAAAACCGACGGATTTCTCAGGTTTTTACTACATATGAATACTTTTCACATTCTCCCGTGCAACTCGGCTGCTAGTCCTCCTTTCATGCAGAATCTTAAGGTCCTAGCTCATGTCCAGGGTACCGAAGCCAGCTAAAAAGTCAATAATCGATACCTAATACTTGAATTGTTCTACTTCTTACTGGCTATTGCATCATCTTAGAAGCTTCATCTGTGTTCTACTATGGTGATTTTAGTGTCTCCGCATACCGCAGCACGCGACATAGCTTTGCAGACGATAAGTACAACCGTTTCAGAGAGAAGAGGGGCCAATGTGACGATCTGGCTTTAAGTCGATTCGATAACAAATGACGAAAACGGATTTCTCAGGTTTTTACTACATATGAACACTTTTCACATTCTCCCGTGCAACTGGGCTGCTAGTCCTCCTTTTATGCAGAATCTTAAAGTCCTGGCTCATGTCCAAGGCACAAAAGCCAGCTAAAAAGTCAATAATCGATACCTAAATCTTGAATTGGACTACTTATTACTGGCTATTACATCAACTTAGAAGCTTCATCTGTGTTCTACTATGGTGCTTTTCCTGTTTCCGCCTACGGCAACGCGCGACATAGCTTTGCAGACGGTAAGCACAACCGTTTCAGAGAGAAGAGCGGCCAATGTGACGATCTGGCTTTATGTCGATTCGACAGCAAATGACGAAAAAGGACGGATTTCTCAGGTTTTTACTACATATGAACACTTTTCACATTCTCCCGTGCAACTCGGCTGCTAGTCTTCCTTTCATGCAGAATCCTAAGGTCCTAGCCCATGTCCAAGACACCAAAGCCAGCTAAAAGGTCCATATTCAATACCTAAAACTTGAATTGTACTACTTCTTACTGGCTATTACATCAACTTAGAACCTTGATCTGTGTTCTACTATGGTGCTTTTAGTGTCTCAGCATACCGCAGCACGCGACATAGCTTTGCAGACGATAAGTACAACCGTTTCAGAGAGAAGAGCGGCCAATGTGACGATCTGGCTTTAAGTCGATTCGATAACAAATGACGAAAACGGACGGATTTCTAAGGTTTTTACTACATATGAACACTTTTCACATTCTCCCGTGCAAATCGGCTGCTAGTCCTCCTTTCATGCAGAATCTTGAGGTCCTAGCTCATGTCCAAGGCACCAAAGCCAGCTAAAAAGTCAATAATCGATACCTAAAACATGAATTGTTCTACTTCTTACTGGCTATTGCATCAACTTAGAAGCTTCATCTGTGTTCTACTATGGTGATTTTAGTGTCACGGCATACCGCAGCACGCGACATAGCTTTGCAGACGATAAGTACAACCGTTTCAGAGAGAAGAGCGGCCAATGTGACGATCTGGCTTTAAGTCGATTCGATAACAAATGACGAAAACCGACGGATTTCTCAGGTTTTTACTACATATGAATACTTTTCACATTCTCCCGTGCAACTGGGCTGCTAGTCCTCCTTTTATGCAGAATCTTAAAGTCCTAGCTCATATCCAAGGCACCAAAGAAAGCTAAAAAGTCAATAATCGATACCTAAATCTTGAATTGGACTACTTCTTACTGGCTATTACATCAACGTAGAAGCTTCATCTGTGTTCTACTATGGTTCTTTTACTGTTTCCGCCTACGGCAACACGCGACATAGCTTTGCAGACGATAAGTACAACCGTTTCAGAGAGAAGAGCGGCCAATGTGACGATCTGGCTTTAAGTCATTCGATAACAAATGACGAAAACGGACGGATTTCTCAGGTTTTTACTACATATGAACACTTTTCACATTCTCCCGTGCAACTCGGCTGCTAGTCCTCCTTTCAGGCAGAATCTTAAGGTCCTAGCTCATGTCCAAGGCACCAAAGCCAGCTAAAAAGTCAATAACCGATACCTAAAACTTGAATTGTACTACTTCTTACTGGCTATTACATCATCTTAGGAGCTTCATCTGTGTTCTACTATGGTGCTTTTAGTGTCTCCGAATACCGCAGTACGCGACATAGCTTTGCAGACGATAAGTACAACCGTTTCAGAGAGCAGAGCGGCCAATGTGACGATCTGGCTTTAAGTCGATTCGATAACAAATGACGAAGACAGATGGATTACTCAGGTTTTTACTACATATGAACACTTTTCACATTCTCCCGTGCAACGCGGCTGCTAGTCCTCCATTCATGCAGAATCTTAAGGTCCTAGCTCATGTCCAAGGCACCAAAGCCAGCTAAAAGGTCAGAATTCAATACCTAAAACTTGAATTATACTACATCTTACTGGCTATTACATCAACTTAGAAGCTTGATCTGTGTTCTACTATGGTGCTTTTAGTGTCTCAGCATACCGCAGTACGCGACATAGCTTTGCAGACGATAAGTTCAACCGTTTCAGAGAGAAGAGCGGCCAATGTGACGATCTGACTTTAAGCCGATTCAATAACAAATGTCGAAAACGGACGGATGTCTCAAGTTTTTACTACATGTCAACACTTTTCACATTCTCCCGTGCAACTGGGCTGCTAGTCCTCCTTTTATGCAGAATCTTAAAGTCCTAGCTCATGTCCAAGGCAAAAGCCAGCTAAAAAGTCAATAATCGATATCTAAAACTTGAATTGGACTACTTCTTACTGGCTATTACATCAACTTAGAAGCTTCATCTGTGTTCTACTACGGTGCTTTTAGTTTCTCCGCATATCGCAGCACGCGACTTAGTTTTGCAGTCGATAAGCACAACCGTTTCAGAGAGAAGAGCGGCCAATGTGACGATGTGGCTTTAAGTCGATTCGATAACAAATGACGAAAACAGACGGATTTCTCAGGTTTTTACTACATATGAACACTTTTCACATTCTCCCGTGCAACTCGGCTGATAGTCCTCCTTTCATGCAGAATCTTAAGGTCCTTGCTCATGACCAAGGCACGAAAGCCAGGTAATAAGTCAATAATCGATACCTAAAACTTGAATTCTACTACTTCTTACTGGCTATTACATCAACTTAGAAGCTTCATCTGTGTTCTACTATGGTGCTTTTAGTGTCTCCACATACCGCAGCACGCGACATAGCTTTGCAGACGATAAGTACAACCGTTCCAGAGAGAAGAGTAGCCAATGTGACGATTTGGCTTTAAGTCGATTCTATAACAAATGACGAAAACGGACGGATTTCTAAGGATTTTACTACATATGAAAACTTTTCACAGTCTCCCGTGCAACTCGGCTGCTAGTCCTTCTTTCATGCAGAATGTCAAGGTCCTAGCTCATGTCCAAGGCACCAAAGCCAGCTAAAAAGTTAATAATCGATACCTAAATCTTGAATTGGACTACTTATTACTGGCTATTACATCAACTTAGAAGCTTCATCTGTGTTCTACTATGGTGATTTTAGTGTCACGGCATACCGCAGCACGCGACATAGCTTTGCAGACGATAAGTACAACCGTTTCAGAGGGAAGAGCGGCCAATGTGACGATCTGGCTTTAAGTCGATTCGATAACAAATGACGAAAACCGACGGATTTCTCAGGTTTTTACTACATATGAATACTTTTCACATTCTCCCGTGCAACTGGGCTGCTAGTCCTCCTTTTATGCAGAATCTTAAAGTCCTAGCTCATATCCAAGGCATCAAAGAAAGCTAAAAAGTCAATAATCGATACCTAAATCTTGAATTGGACTACTTCTTACTGGCTATTACATCAACGTAGAAGCTTCATCTGTGTTCTACTATGGTTCTTTTACTGTTTCCGCCTACGGCAACACGCGACATAGCTTTGCAGACGATAAGTTCAACCGTTTCAGAGAGAAGAGCGGCCAATGTGACGATCTGGCTTTAAGTCATTCGATAACAAATGACGATAACGGACGGATTTCTCAGGTTTTTACTACATATGAACACTTTTCACATTCTCCCGTGCAACTCGGCTGCTAGTCCTCCTTTCAGGCAGAATCTTAAGGTCCTAGCTCATGTCCAAGGCACCAAAGCCAGCTAAAAAGTCAATAACCGATACCTAAAACTTGAATTGTACTACTTCTTACTGGCTATTACATCATCTTAGGAGCTTCATCTGTGTTCTACTATGGTGCTTTTAGTGTCTCCGAATACCGCAGTACGCGACATAGCTTTGCAGACGATAAGTACAACCGTTTCAGAGAGCAGAGCGGCCAATGTGACGATCTGGCTTTAAGTCGATTCGATAACAAATGACGAAGACAGATGGATTTCTCAGGTTTTTACTACATATGAACACTTTTCACATTCTCCCGTGCAACGCGGCTGCTAGTCCTCCATTCATGCAGAATCTTAAGGTCCTACCTCATGTCCAAGGCACCAAAGCCAGCTAAAAGGTCAGAATTCAATACCTAAAACTTGAATTATACTACATCTTACTGGCTATTACATCAACTTAGAAGCTTGATCTGTGTTCTACTATGGTGATTTTAGTGTCACGGCATACCGCAGCACGCGACATAGCTTTGCAGACGATAAGTACAACCGTTTCAGAGAGAAGAGCGGCCAATGTGACGATCTGACTTTAAGTCGATTCAATAACAAATGTCGAAAACGGACGGATGTCTCAAGTTTTTACTACATGTCAACACTTTTCACATTCTCCCGTGCAACTGGGCTGCTAGTCCTCCTTTTATGCAGAATCTTAAAGTCCTAGCTCATGTCCAAGGCAAAAGCCAGCTAAAAAGTCAATAATCGATTCCTAAAACTTGAATTGTACTACTTCTTACTGGCTATTACATCAACTTAGATGCTTCATCTGCGTTCTACTATGGTGATTTTAGTGTCTCCGCATACCGCAGCACGCGACATAGCTTTGCAGACGATAAGTACAACCGTTTCAGAGAGAAGAGCGGCCAATGTGACGATCTGGCTTTAAGTCGATTCGATAACAAATGAAGAAAACGGACCGATTTCTCAGGTTTTTACTACATATGAACACTTTTCACATTCTCCCGTGCACTCGGCTGCTAGTCCTCCTTTCATGCAGAATCTTAAGGTCCTAGCTCATGTCCAAGGCACCAAAGCCAGCTATAAGGTCAATAATCGATTCCTAAAACTTGAATTGTACTACTTCTTACTGGCTATTACATCAACTTAGATGCTTCATCTGTGTTCTACTATGGTTCTTTTAGTGTCTCAGCATACCGCAGTACGCGACATAGATTTGCAGACGATAAGTACAACCGTTTCAGAGAGAAGAGCGGCCAATGTGACGATCTGGCTTTAAGCCGATTCAATAACAAATGACGAAAACGGACGGATGTCTCAGGTTTTTACAACATGTGAACACTTTTCACATTCTCCAGTGCAACTGGGCTGCTAGTCCTCCTTTTATGCAGAATCTTTAAGTCATAGCTCATGTCCAAGGCACCAAAGCCAGCTAAAAAGTCAATAATCGATATCTAAAACTTGAATTGGACTACTTCTTACTGGCTATTACATCAACTTAGAAGCTTCATCTGTGTTCTACTACGGTGCTTTTAGTTTCTCCGCATATCGCAGCACGCGACTTAGTTTTGCAGTCGATAAGCACAACCGTTTCAGAGAGAAGAGCGGCCAATGTGACGATGTGGCTTTAAGTCGATTCGATAACAAATGACGAAAACAGACGGATTTCTCAGGTTTTTACTACATATGAACACTTTTCACATTCTCCCGTGCAACTCGGCTGATAGTCCTCCTTTCATGCAGAATCTTAAGGTCCTTGCTCATGACCAAGGCACGAAAGCCAGGTAATAAGTCAATAATCGATACCTAAAACTTGAATTCTACTACTTCTTACTGGCTATTACATCAACTTAGAAGCTTCATCTGTGTTCTACTATGGTGCTTTTAGTGTCTCCACATACCGCAGCACGCGACATAGCTTTGCAGACGATAAGTACAACCGTTCCAGAGAGAAGAGTAGCCAATGTGACGATTTGGCTTTAAGTCGATTCTATAACAAATGACGAAAACGGACGGATTTCTAAGGATTTTACTACATATGAAAACTTTTCACAGTCTCCCGTGCAACTCGGCTGCTAGTCCTTCTTTCATGCAGAATGTCAAGGTCCTAGCTCATGTCCAAGGCACCAAAGCCAGCTAAAAAGTCAATAATCGATACCTAAATCTTGAATTGGACTACTTATTACTGGCTATTACATCAACTTAGAAGCTTCATCTGTGTTCTACTATGGTGCTTTTCCTGTTTCCGCCTACGGCAACACGCGACATAGCTTTGCAGACGGTAAGCACAACCGTTTCAGAGAGAAGAGCGGCCAATGTGACGATCTGGCTTTATGTCGATTCGATAGCAAATGACGAAAAAGGACGGATTTCTCAGGTTATTACTACATATGAACACTTTTCACATTCTCCCGTGCAACTCGGCTGCTAGTCTTCCTTTCATGCAGAATCTTAAGGTCCTAGCTCATGTCCAAGGCACCAAAGCCAGCTAAAAGGTCCATATTCAATACCTAAAACTTGAATTGTACTACTTCTTACTGGCTATTACATCAACTTAGAACCTTGATCTGTGTTCTACTATGGTGCTTTTAGTGTCTCAGCATACCGCAGCACGCGACATAGCTTTGCAGACGATAAGTACAACCGTTTCAGAGAGAAGAGCGGCCAATGTGACGATCTGGCTTTATGTGGATTCGATAACAAATGACGAAAACGGACGGATTTCTAAGGTTTTTCCTACATATGAACACTTTTCACATTCTCCCGTGCAAATCGGCTGCTAGTCCTCCTTTCATGCAGAATCTTGAGGTCCTAGCTCATGTCCAAGGCACCAAAGCCAGCTAAAAAGTCAATAATCGATACCTAAAACATGAATTGTTCTACTTCTTACTGGCTATTGCATCAACTTAGAAGCTTCATCTGTGTTCTACTATGGTGATTTTAGTGTCACGGCATACCGCAGCACGCGACATAGCTTTGCAGACGATAAGTACAACCGTTTCAGAGAGAAGAGCGGCCAATGTGACGATCTGGCTTTAAGTCGATTCGATAACAAATGACGAAAACGGACGGATTTCGAAGGTTTTTAGTACATATGAACACTTTTCACATTCTCCCGTGCAACTGGGCTGCTAGTCCTCCTTTTATGCAGAATCTTAAAGTCCTAGCTCACGTCCAAGGCAAAAGCCAGCTAAAAAGTCAATAATCGATTCCTAAAACTTGAATTGCACTACTTCTTACTGGCTATTACATCAACTTAGAAGCTTCATCTGTGTTCTACTACGGTGCTTTTAGTTTCTCCGCATATCGCAGCACGCGACATAGTTTTGCAGTCGATAAGCACAACCGTTACAGAGAGAAGAGCGGCCAATGTGACGATGTGGCTTTAAGTCGATTCGATAACAAATGACGAAAACGGACGGATTTCTCAGGTTTTTACTACATATGAACACTTTTCACATTCTCCCGTGCAACTCGGCTGCTAGTCCTCCTTTCATGCAGAATCTTAAGGTAATAGCTCATGTCCAAGGCACGAAAGCCAGGTAATAAGTCAATAATCGATACCTAAAACTTGAATTCTACTACTTCTTACTGGCTATTACATCAACTTAGAAGCTTCATCTGTGTTCTACTATGGTGCTTTTAGTGTCTCCACATACCGCAGCACGCGACATAGCTTTGCAGATGATAAGGACAACCGTTTCAGAGAGAAGAGTAGCCAATGTGACGATTTGGCGTTAAGTCGATTCTATAACAAATGACGAAAACGGACGGATTTCTAAGGATTTTACTACATATGAAAACTTTTCACAGTCTCCCGTGCAACTCGGCTGCTAGTCCTTCTTTCATGCAGAATGTCTAGGTCCTAGCTCATGTCCAAGGCACCAAAGCCAGCTAAAAAGTCAATAATCGATACCTAAAACTTGAATTGTACTACTTCTTACTGGCTATTACATCAACTTAGAAGCTTCATCTGTGTTCTACTATGGTGCTTTTAGTGTCTCAGCATACCGCAGCAAGCGACATAGCTTTGCAGACGATAAGTACAACCGTTTCAGAGAGAAGAGCGGCCTATGTGACGATCTGGCTTTAAGTCGATTCGATAACAAATGACGAAAACGGACGGATTTCTCAGGTTTTTACTACATATGAACACTTTTTACATTCTCTCGTGCAACTCGGCTTCTAGTCCTCCTTTCATGCAGAATCTTAAGGTCATAGCTCATGTCCAAGGTACAGAAGCCAGCTAAAAAGTCAATAATCGATACCTAAAACTTGAATTGTTCTACTTCTTACTGGTTATTGCATCATCTTAGAAGCTTCATCTGTGTTCTACTATGGTGATTTTAGTGTCTCCGCATACCGCAGCACGCGACATAGCTTTGCAGACGATAAGTACAACCGTTTCAGAGAGAAGAGGGGCCAATGTGACGATCTGGCTTTAAGTCGATTAGATAACAAATGACGAAAACGGATTTCTCAGGTTTTTACTACATATGAACACTTTTCACATTCTCCCGTGCAAGTGGGCTGCTAGTCCTCCTTTTATGCAGAATCTTAAAGTCCTGGCTCATGTCCAAGGCACGAAAGCCAGCTAAAAAGTCAATAATCGATACCTAAATCTTGAATTGGACTACTTATTACTGGCTATTACATCAACTTAGAAGCTTCATCTGTGTTCTACTATGGTGCTTTTCCTGTTTCCGCCTACGGCAACACGCGACATAGCTTTGCAGACGGTAAGCACAACCGTTTCAGAGAGAAGAGCGGCCAATGTGACGATCTGGCTTTATGTCGATTCGATAGCAAATGACGAAAAAGGACGGATTTCTCAGGTTATTACTACATATGAACACTTTTCACATTCTCCCGTGCAACTCGGCTGCTAGTCTTCATTTCATGCAGAATCTTAAGGTCCTAGCTCATGTCCAAGGCACCAAAGCCAGCTAAAAGGTCCATATTCAATACCTAAAACTTGAATTGTACTACTTCTTACTGGCTATTACATCAACTTAGAACCTTGATCTGTGTTCTACTATGGTGCTTTTAGTGTCTCAGCATACCGCAACACGCGACATAGCTTTGCAGACGATAAGTACAACCGTTTCAGAGAGAAGAGCGGCCAATGTGACGATCTGGCTTTATGTCGATTCGATAACAAATGATGAAAACGGACGGATTTCTAAGGTTTTTACTACATATGAACACTTTTCACATTCTCCCGTGCAAATCGGCTGCTAGTCCTCCTTTCATGCAGAATCTTGAGGTCCTAGCTCATGTCCAAGGCACCAAAGCCAGCTAAAAAGTCAATAATCGATACCTAAAACATGAATTGTTCTACTTCTTACTGGCTATTGCATCAACTTAGAAGCTTCATCTGTGTTCTACTATGGTGATTTTAGTGTCACGGCATACCGCAGCACGCTACATAGCTTTGCAGACGATAAGTACAACCGTTTCAGAGAGAAGAGCGGCCAATGTGACGATCTGGCTTTAAGTCGATTCGATAACAAATGACGAAAACGGACGGATTTCTCAGGTTTTTACTACATATGAACACTTTTCACATTCTCCCGTGCAACACGGCTGCTAGTCCTCCTTTCATGCAGAATCTTAAGGTCCTAGCTCATGTCCAAGGCACCAAAGCCAGCTAAAAAGTCAATAACCGATACCTAAAACTTGAATTGTACTACTTCTTACTGGCTATTACATCATCTTAGGAGCTTCAACTGTGTTCTACTATGGTGCTTTTAGTGTCTCCGAATACCGCAGTACGCGACATAGCTTTGCAGACGATAAGTACAACCGTTTCAGAGAGCAGAGCGGCCAATGTGACGATCTGGCTTTAAGTCGATTCGATAACAAATGACGAAGACAGATGGATTTCTCAGGATTTTACTACATATGAACACTTTTCACATTCTCCCGTGCAACGCGGCTGCTAGTCCTCCATTCATGCAGAATCCTAAGGTCCTAGCTCATGTCCAAGGCACCAAAGCTAGCTAAAAGGTCAATATTCAATACCTAAAACTTGAATTGTACTACTTCTTACTGGCTATTACATCAACTTAGAAGTTTGATCTGTGTTCTACTATGGTGCTTTTAGTGTCCCAGCATACCGCAGTACGCGACATAGCTTTGCAGACGATAAGTTCAACCGTTTCAGAGAGAAGAGCGGCCAATGTGACGATCTGACTTTAAGTCGATTCAATAACAAATGACGAAAACGGACGGATATCTCAGGTTTTTACTACATGTGAACACTTTTCACATTCTCCCGTGCAACTGGGCTGCTAGTCCTCCTATTATGCAGAATCTTAAAGTCCTAGCTCATGTCCAAGGCAAAAGCCAGCTAAAAAGTCAATAATCGATTCCTAAAACTTGAATTGTACTACTTCTTACTGGCTATTACATCAACTTAGATGCTTCATCTGCGTTCTACTATGGTGATTTTAGTGTCTCCACATACCGCAGCACGCGACATAGCTTTGCAGACGATAAGTACAACCGTTTCAGAGAGAAGAGGGGCCAATGTGACGATCTGGCTTTAAGTCGATTCGATAACAAATGACGAAAACGGTTTTCTCAGGTTTTTACTACATATGAACACTTTTCACATTCTCCCGTGCAAGTGGGCTGCTAGTCCTCCTTTTATGCAGAATCTTAAAGTCCTGGCTCATGTCCTAGGCACGAAAGCCAGCTAAAAAGTCAATAATCGATACCTAAATCTTGAATTGTACTACTTCTTACTGGCTATTACATCAACTTAGAAGCTTCATCTGTGTTCTACTATGGTGCTTTTCCTGTTTCCGCCTACGGCAACACGCGACATAGCTTTGCAGACGGTAAGCACAACCGTTTCAGAGAGAAGAGCGGCCAATGTGACGATCTGGCTTTATGTCGATTCGATAGCAAATGACGAAAAAGGACGGATTTCTCAGGTTATTACTACATATGAACACTTTTCACATTCTCCCGTGCAACTCGGCTGCTAGTCTTCCTTTCATGCAGAATCTTAAGGTCCTAGCTCATGTCGAAGGCACCAAAGCCAGCTAAAAGGTCCATATTCAATACCTAAAACTTGAATTGTACTACTTCTTACTGGCTATTACATCAACTTAGAAGCTTCATCTGTGTTCTACTACGGTGCTTTTAGTGTCTCAGCATACCGCAGCAAGCGACATAGCTTTGCAGACGATAAGTACAACCGTTTCAGAGAGAAGAGCGGCCAATGTGACGATCTGGCTTTAAGTCGATTCGTTAACAAATGACGAAAACGGACGGATTTCTCAGGTTTTTACTACATATGAACACTTTTTACATTCTCTCGTGCAACTCGGCTGCTAGTCCTCCTTTCATGCAGTATCTTAAGGTCCTAGCTCATGTCCAAGGTACCGAAGCCAGCTAAAAAGTCAATAATCGATACCTAAAACTTGAATTGTTCTGCTTCTTACTGGCTATTGCATCATCTTAGAAGCTTCATCTGTGTTCTACTATGGTGATTTTAGTGTCTCCGCATACCGCAGCACGCGACATAGCTTTGCAGACGATAAGTACAACCGTTTCAGAGAGAAGAGGGGCCAATGTGACGATCATGCTTTAAGTCGATTCGATAACAAATGACGAAAACGGATTTCTCTGGTTTTTACTACATATGAACACTTTTCACAGTCTCCCGTGCAACTCGGCTGCTAGTCCTTCTTTCATGCAGAATGTCTAGGTCCTAGCTCATGTCCAAGGCACCAAAGCCAGCTAAAAAGTCAATAATCGATACCTAAAACTTGAATTGTACTACTTCTTACTGGCTATTACATCAACTTAGAAGCTTCATCTGTGTTCTACTATGGTGCTTTTAGTGTCTCAGCATACCGCAGCAAGCGACATAGCTTTGCAGACGATAAGTACAACCGTTTCAGAGAGAAGAGCGGCCTATGTGACGATCTGGCTTTAAGTCGATTCGATAACAAATGACGAAAACGGACGGATTTCTCAGGTTTTTACTACATATGAACACTTTTTACATTCTCTCGTGCAACTCGGCTTCTAGTCCTCCTTTCATGCAGAATCTTAAGGTCATAGCTCATGTCCAAGGTACAGAAGCCAGCTAAAAAGTCAATAATCGATACCTAAAACTTGAATTGTTCTACTTCTTACTGGTTATTGCATCATCTTAGAAGCTTCATCTGTGTTCTACTATGGTGATTTTAGTGTCTCCGCATACCGCAGCACGCGACATAGCTTTGCAGACGATAAGTACAACCGTTTCAGAGAGAAGAGGGGCCAATGTGACGATCTGGCTTTAAGTCGATTAGATAACAAATGACGAAAACGGATTTCTCAGGTTTTTACTACATATGAACACTTTTCACATTCTCCCGTGCAAGTGGGCTGCTAGTCCTCCTTTTATGCAGAATCTTAAAGTCCTGGCTCATGTCCAAGGCACGAAAGCCAGCTAAAAAGTCAATAATCGATACCTAAATCTTGAATTGGACTACTTATTACTGGCTATTACATCAACTTAGAAGCTTCATCTGTGTTCTACTATGGTGCTTTTAGTGTCTCAGCATACCGCAGCAAGCGACATAGCTTTGCAGACGATAAGTACAACCGTTTCAGAGAGAAGAGCGGCCAATGTGACGATCTGGCTTTATGTCGATTCGATAGCAAATGACGAAATAGGACGGATTTCTCAGGTTATTACTACATATGAACACTTTTCACATTCTCCCGTGCAACTCGGCTGCTAGTCTTCATTTCATGCAGAATCTTAAGGTCCTAGCTCATGTCCAAGGCACCAAAGCCAGCTAAAAGGTCCATATTCAATACCTAAAACTTGAATTGTACTACTTCTTACTGGCTATTACATCAACTTAGAACCTTGATCTGTGTTCTACTATGGTGCTTTTAGTGTCTCAGCATACCGCAGCACGCGACATAGCTTTGCAGACGATAAGTACAACCGTTTCAGAGAGAAGAGCGGCCAATGTGACGATCTGGCTTTATGTCGATTCGATAACAAATGACGAAAACGGACGGATTTCTAAGGTTTTTACTACATATGAACACTTTTCACATTCTCCCGTGCAAATCGGCTGCTAGTCCTCCTTTCATGCAGAATCTTGAGGTCCTAGCTCATGTCCAAGGCACCAAAGCCAGCTAAAAAGTCAATAATCGATACCTAAAACATGAATTGTTCTACTTCTTACTGGCTATTGCATCAACTTAGAAGCTTCATCTGTGTTCTACTATGGTGCTTTTAGTGTCTCAGCATACCGCAGCAAGCGACATAGCTTTGCAGACGATAAGTACAACCGTTTCAGAGAGAAGAGCGGCCAATGTGACGATCTGGCTTTAAGTCGATTCGATAACAAATGACGAAAACGGACGGATTTCTCAGGTTTTTACTACATACGAACACTTTTTACATTCTCTCGTGCAACTCGGCTGCTAATCCTCCTTTCATGCAGAATCTTAAGGTCCTAGCTCATGTAAAAGGTAGCGAAGCCAGCTAAAAAGTCAATAATCGATACCTAAAACTTGAATTGTTCTACTTCTTACTGGCTATTGCATCATCTTAGAAGCTTCATCTGTGTTCTACTATGGTGATTTTAGTGTCTCCGCATGCCGCAGCACGCGACATAGCTTTGCAGGCGATAAGTACAACCGTTTCAGAGAGAAGAGCGGCCAATGTAACGATCTGGCTTTATGTCGATTCGATAACAAATGACGAAAACGGACGGATTTCTAAGGTTTTTACTACATATGAACACTTTTCACATTCTCCCGTGCAACTCGGCTGCTAGTCCTCCTTTCATGCAGAATCTTAAGGTCCTAGCTCATGTCCAAGACACCAAAGAGAGTCTAAAAGGTCCATATTCAATACCTAAAACTTGAATTGTACTACTTCTTACTGGCTATTACATCAACTTAGAACCTTGATCTGTGTTCTACTATGGTGCTTTTAGTTTCTCAGCATACCGCAGCACGCGACATAGCTTTGCAGACGATAAGTACAACCGTTTCAGAGAGAAGAGCGGCCAATGTGACGATCTGGCTTTATGTCGATTCGATAACAAATGACGAAAACGGACGGATTTCTAAGGTTTTTACTACATATGAACACTTTTCACATTCTCCCGTGCAAATCGGCTGCTAGTCCTCCTTTCATGCAGAATCTTGAGGTCCTAGCTCATGTCCAAGGCACCAAAGCCAGCTAAAAAGTCAATAATCGATACCTAAAACATGAATTGTTCTACTTCTTACTGGCTATTGCATCAACTTAGAAGCTTCATCTGTGTTCTACTATGGTGATTTTAGTGTCACGGCATACCGCAGCACGCTACATAGCTTTGCAGACGATAAGTACAACCGTTTCAGAGAGAAGAGCGGCCAATGTGACGATCTGGCTTTAAGTCGATTCGATAACAAATGACGAAAACGGACGGATTTCTCAGGTTTTTACTACATATGAACACTTTTCACATTCTCCCGTGCAACTGGGCTGCTAGTCCTCCTTTTATGCAGAATCTTAAAGTCCTAGCTCATGTCCAAGGCAAAAGCCAGCTAAAAAGTCAATAATCGATTCCTAAAACTTGAATTGCACTACTTCTTACTGGCTATTACATCAACTTAGAAGCTTCATCTGTGTTCTACTATGGTGCTTTTAGTGTCTCCACATACCGCAGCACGCGACATAGCTTTGCAGATGATAAGTACAACCGTTTCAGAGAGAAGAGTAGCCAATGTGACGATTTGGCTTTAAGTCGATTCTATAACAAATGACGAAAACGGACGGATTTCTAAGGATTTTACTACATATGAAAACTTTTCACAGTCTCCCGTGCAACTCGGCTGCTAGTCCTTCTTTCATGCAGAATGTCAAGGTCCTAGCTCATGTCCAAGGCACCAAAGCCAGCTAAAAAGTCAATAATCGATACCTAAAACTTGAATTGTACTACTTCTTACTGGCTATTACATCAACTTAGAAGCTTCATCTGTGTTCTACTATGGTGCTTTTAGTGTCTCAGCATACCGCAGCAAGCGACATAGCTTTGCAGACGATAAGTACAACCGTTTCAGAGAGAAGAGCGGCCAATGTGACGATCTGGCTTTAAGTCGATTCGATAACAAATGACGAAAACGGACGGATTTCTCAGGTTTTTACTACATACGAACACTTTTTACATTCTCTCGTGCAACTCGGCTGCTAATCCTCCTTTCATGCAGAATCTTAAGGTCCTAGCTCATGTAAAAGGTAGCGAAGCCAGCTAAAAAGTCAATAATCGATACCTAAAACTTGAATTGTTCTACTTCTTACTGGCTATTGCATCATCTTAGAAGCTTCATCTGTGTTCTACTATGGTGATTTTAGTGTCTCCGCATGCCGCAGCACGCGACATAGCTTTGCAGGCGATAAGTACAACCGTTTCAGAGAGAAGAGCGGCCAATGTAACGATCTGGCTTTATGTCGATTCGATAACAAATGACGAAAACGGACGGATTTCTAAGGTTTTTACTACATATGAACACTTTTCACATTCTCCCGTGCAACTCGGCTGCTAGTCCTCCTTTCATGCAGAATCTTAAGGTCCTAGCTCATGTCCAAGACACCAAAGAGAGTCTAAAAGGTCCATATTCAATACCTAAAACTTGAATTGTACTACTTCTTACTGGCTATTACATCAACTTAGAACCTTGATCTGTGTTCTACTATGGTGCTTTTAGTTTCTCAGCATACCGCAGCATGCGACATAGCTTTGCAGACGATAAGTACAACCGTTTCAGAGAGAAGAGCGGCCAATGTGACGATCTGGCTTTATGTCGATTCGATAACAAATGACGAAAACGGACGGATTTCTAAGGTTTTTACTACATATGAACACTTTTCACATTCTCCCGTGCAAATCGGCTGCTAGTCCTCCTTTCATGCAGAATCTTGAGGTCCTAGCTCATGTCCAAGGCACCAAAGCCAGCTAAAAAGTCAATAATCGATACCTAAAACATGAATTGTTCTACTTCTTACTGGCTATTGCATCAACTTAGAAGCTTCATCTGTGTTCTACTATGGTGATTTTAGTGTCACGGCATACCGCAGCACGCTACATAGCTTTGCAGACGATAAGTACAACCGTTTCAGAGAGAAGAGCGGCCAATGTGACGATCTGGCTTTAAGTCGATTCGATAACAAATGACGAAAACGGACGGATTTCTCAGGTTTTTACTACATATGAACACTTTTCACATTCTCCCGTGCAACACGGCTGCTAGTCCTCCTTTCATGCAGAATCTTAAGGTCCTAGCTCATGTCCAAGGCACCAAAGCCAGCTAAAAAGTCAATAACCGATACCTAAAACTTGAATTGTACTACTTCTTACTGGCTATTACATCATCTTAGGAGCTTCAACTGTGTTCTACTATGGTGCTTTTAGTGTCTCCGAATACCGCAGTATGCGACATAGCTTTGCAGACGATAAGTACAACCGTTTCAGAGAGCAGAGCGGCCAATGTGACGATCTGGCTTTAAGTCGATTCGATAACAAATGACGAAGACAGATGGATTTCTCAGGATTTTACTACATATGAACACTTTTCACATTCTCCCGTGCAACGCGGCTGCTAGTCCTCCATTCATGCAGAATCTTAAGGTCCTAGCTCATGTCCAAGGCACCAAAGCTAGCTAAAAGGTCAATATTCAATACCTAAAACTTGAATTGTACTACTTCTTACTGGCTATTACATCAACTTAGAAGTTTGATCTGTGTTCTACTATGGTGCTTTTAGTGTCCCAGCATACCGCAGTACGCGACATAGCTTTGCAGACGATAAGTTCAACCGTTTCAGAGAGAAGAGCGGCCAATGTGACGATCTGACTTTAAGTCGATTCAATAACAAATGACGAAAACGGACGGATATCTCAGGTTTTTACTACATGTGAACACTTTTCACATTCTCCCGTGCAACTGGGCTGCTAGTCCTCCTATTATGCAGAATCTTAAAGTCCTAGCTCATGTCCAAGGCAAAAGCCAGCTAAAAAGTCAATAATCGATTCCTAAAACTTGAATTGTACTACTTCTTACTGGCTATTACATCAACTTAGATGCTTCATCTGCGTTCTACTATGGTGATTTTAGTGTCTCCACATACCGCAGCACGCGACATAGCTTTGCAGACGATAAGTACAACCGTTTCAGAGAGAAGAGGGGCCAATGTGACGATCTAGCTTTAAGTCGATTCGATAACAAATGACGAAAACGGATTTCTCAGGTTTTTACTACATATGAACACTTTTCACATTCTCCCGTGCAAGTGGGCTGCTAGTCCTCCTTTTATGCAGAATCTTAAAGTCCTAGCTCATGTCCAAGGCAAAAGCCAGCTAAAAAGTCAATAATCGATTCCTAAAACTTGAATTGCACTACTTCTTACTGGCTATTGCATCAACTTAGAAGCTTCATCTGTGTTCTACTATGGTGATTTTAGTGTCACGGCATACCGCAGCACGCTACATAGCTTTGCAGACGATAAGTACAACCGTTTCAGAGAGAAGAGCGGCCAATGTGACGATCTGGCTTTAAGTCGATTCGATAACAAATGACGAAAACGGACGGATTTCTCAGGTTTTTACTACATATGAACACTTTTCACATTCTCCCGTGCAACTGGGCTGCTAGTCCTCCTTTTATGCAGAATCTTAAAGTCCTAGCTCATGTCCAAGGCAAAAGCCAGCTAAAAAGTCAATAATCGATTCCTAAAACTTGAATTGCACTACTTCTTACTGGCTATTACATCAACTTAGAAGCTTCATCTGTGTTCTACTATGGTGCTTTTAGTGTCTCCACATACCGCAGCACGCGACATAGCTTTGCAGATGATAAGTACAACCGTTTCAGAGAGAAGAGTAGCCAATGTGACGATTTGGCTTTAAGTCGATTCTATAACAAATGACGAAAACGGACGGATTTCTAAGGATTTTACTACATATGAAAACTTTTCACAGTCTCCCGTGCAACTCGGCTGCTAGTCCTTCTTTCATGCAGAATGTCAAGGTCCTAGCTCATGTCCAAGGCACCAAAGCCAGCTAAAAAGTCAATAATCGATACCTAAAACTTGAATTGTACTACTTCTTACTGGCTATTACATCAACTTAGAAGCTTCATCTGTGTTCTACTATGGTGCTTTTAGTGTCTCAGCATACCGCAGCAAGCGACATAGCTTTGCAGACGATAAGTACAACCGTTTCAGAGAGAAGAGCGGCCAATGTGACGATCTGGCTTTAAGTCGATTCGATAACAAATGACGAAAACGGACGGATTTCTCAGGTTTTTACTACATACGAACACTTTTTACATTCTCTCGTGCAACTCGGCTGCTAATCCTCCTTTCATGCAGAATCTTAAGGTCCTAGCTCATGTAAAAGGTAGCGAAGCCAGCTAAAAAGTCAATAATCGATACCTAAAACTTGAATTGTTCTACTTCTTACTGGCTATTGCATCATCTTAGAAGCTTCATCTGTGTTCTACTATGGTGATTTTAGTGTCTCCGCATGCCGCAGCACGCGACATAGCTTTGCAGGCGATAAGTACAACCGTTTCAGAGAGAAGAGCGGCCAATGTAACGATCTGGCTTTATGTCGATTCGATAACAAATGACGAAAACGGACGGATTTCTAAGGTTTTTACTACATATGAACACTTTTCACATTCTCCCGTGCAACTCGGCTGCTAGTCCTCCTTTCATGCAGAATCTTAAGGTCCTAGCTCATGTCCAAGACACCAAAGAGAGTCTAAAAGGTCCATATTCAATACCTAAAACTTGAATTGTACTACTTCTTACTGGCTATTACATCAACTTAGAACCTTGATCTGTGTTCTACTATGGTGCTTTTAGTTTCTCAGCATACCGCAGCATGCGACATAGCTTTGCAGACGATAAGTACAACCGTTTCAGAGAGAAGAGCGGCCAATGTGACGATCTGGCTTTATGTCGATTCGATAACAAATGACGAAAACGGACGGATTTCTAAGGTTTTTACTACATATGAACACTTTTCACATTCTCCCGTGCAAATCGGCTGCTAGTCCTCCTTTCATGCAGAATCTTGAGGTCCTAGCTCATGTCCAAGGCACCAAAGCCAGCTAAAAAGTCAATAATCGATACCTAAAACATGAATTGTTCTACTTCTTACTGGCTATTGCATCAACTTAGAAGCTTCATCTGTGTTCTACTATGGTGATTTTAGTGTCACGGCATACCGCAGCACGCTACATAGCTTTGCAGACGATAAGTACAACCGTTTCAGAGAGAAGAGCGGCCAATGTGACGATCTGGCTTTAAGTCGATTCGATAACAAATGACGAAAACGGACGGATTTCTCAGGTTTTTACTACATATGAACACTTTTCACATTCTCCCGTGCAACACGGCTGCTAGTCCTCCTTTCATGCAGAATCTTAAGGTCCTAGCTCATGTCCAAGGCACCAAAGCCAGCTAAAAAGTCAATAACCGATACCTAAAACTTGAATTGTACTACTTCTTACTGGCTATTACATCATCTTAGGAGCTTCAACTGTGTTCTACTATGGTGCTTTTAGTGTCTCCGAATACCGCAGTACGCGACATAGCTTTGCAGACGATAAGTACAACCGTTTCAGAGAGCAGAGCGGCCAATGTGACGATCTGGCTTTAAGTCGATTCGATAACAAATGACGAAGACAGATGGATTTCTCAGGATTTTACTACATATGAACACTTTTCACATTCTCCCGTGCAACGCGGCTGCTAGTCCTCCATTCATGCAGAATCTTAAGGTCCTAGCTCATGTCCAAGGCACCAAAGCTAGCTAAAAGGTCAATATTCAATACCTAAAACTTGAATTGTACTACTTCTTACTGGCTATTACATCAACTTAGAAGTTTGATCTGTGTTCTACTATGGTGCTTTTAGTGTCCCAGCATACCGCAGTACGCGACATAGCTTTGCAGACGATAAGTTCAACCGTTTCAGAGAGAAGAGCGGCCAATGTGACGATCTGACTTTAAGTCGATTCAATAACAAATGACGAAAACGGACGGATATCTCAGGTTTTTACTACATGTGAACACTTTTCACATTCTCCCGTGCAACTGGGCTGCTAGTCCTCCTATTATGCAGAATCTTAAAGTCCTAGCTCATGTCCAAGGCAAAAGCCAGCTAAAAAGTCAATAATCGATTCCTAAAACTTGAATTGTACTACTTCTTACTGGCTATTACATCAACTTAGATGCTTCATCTGCGTTCTACTATGGTGATTTTAGTGTCTCCACATACCGCAGCACGCGACATAGCTTTGCAGACGATAAGTACAACCGTTTCAGAGAGAAGAGGGGCCAATGTGACGATCTAGCTTTAAGTCGATTCGATAACAAATGACGAAAACGGATTTCTCAGGTTTTTACTACATATGAACACTTTTCACATTCTCCCGTGCAAGTGGGCTGCTAGTCCTCCTTTTATGCAGAATCTTAAAGTCCTGGCTCATGTCCTAGGCACGAAAGCCAGCTAAAAAGTCAATAATCGATACCTAAATCTTGAATTGTACTACTTCTTACTGGCTATTACATCAACTTAGAAGCTTCATCTGTGTTCTACTATGGTGCTTTTCCTGTTTCCGCCTACGGCAACACGCGACATAGCTTTGCAGACGGTAAGCACAACCGTTTCAGAGAGAAGAGCGGCCAATGTGACGATCTGGCTTTATGTCGATTCGATAGCAAATGACGAAAAAGGACGGATTTCTCAGGTTATTACTACATATGAACACTTTTCACATTCTCCCGTGCAACTCGGCTGCTAGTCTTCCTTTCATGCAGAATCTTAAGGTCCTAGCTCATGTCGAAGGCACCAAAGCCAGCTAAAAGGTCCATATTCAATACCTAAAACTTGAATTGTACTACTTCTTACTGGCTATTACATCAACTTAGAAGCTTCATCTGTGTTCTACTACGGTGCTTTTAGTGTCTCAGCATACCGCAGCAAGCGACATAGCTTTGCAGACGATAAGTACAACCGTTTCAGAGAGAAGAGCGGCCAATGTGACGATCTGGCTTTAAGTCGATTCGTTAACAAATGACGAAAACGGACGGATTTCTCAGGTTTTTACTACATATGAACACTTTTTACATTCTCTCGTGCAACTCGGCTGCTAGTCCTCCTTTCATGCAGTATCTTAAGGTCCTAGCTCATGTCCAAGGTACCGAAGCCAGCTAAAAAGTCAATAATCGATACCTAAAACTTGAATTGTTCTACTTCTTACTGGCTATTGCATCATCTTAGAAGCTTCATCTGTGTTCTACTATGGTGATTTTAGTGTCTCCGCATACCGCAGCACGCGACATAGCTTTGCAGACGATAAGTACAACCGTTTCAGAGAGAAGAGGGGCCAATGTGACGATCATGCTTTAAGTCGATTCGATAACAAATGACGAAAACGGATTTCTCTGGTTTTTACTACATATGAACACTTTTCACAGTCTCCCGTGCAACTCGGCTGCTAGTCCTTCTTTCATGCAGAATGTCTAGGTCCTAGCTCATGTCCAAGGCACCAAAGCCAGCTAAAAAGTCAATAATCGATACCTAAAACTTGAATTGTACTACTTCTTACTGGCTATTACATCAACTTAGAAGCTTCATCTGTGTTCTACTATGGTGCTTTTAGTGTCTCAGCATACCGCAGCAAGCGACATAGCTTTGCAGACGATAAGTACAACCGTTTCAGAGAGAAGAGCGGCCTATGTGACGATCTGGCTTTAAGTCGATTCGATAACAAATGACGAAAACGGACGGATTTCTCAGGTTTTTACAACATATGAACACTTTTTACATTCTCTCGTGCAACTCGGCTTCTAGTCCTCCTTTCATGCAGAATCTTAAGGTCATAGCTCATGTCCAAGGTACAGAAGCCAGCTAAAAAGTCAATAATCGATACCTAAAACTTGAATTGTTCTACTTCTTACTGGTTATTGCATCATCTTAGAAGCTTCATCTGTGTTCTACTATGGTGATTTTAGTGTCTCCGCATACCGCAGCACGCGACATAGCTTTGCAGACGATAAGTACAACCGTTTCAGAGAGAAGAGGGGCCAATGTGACGATCTGGCTTTAAGTCGATTAGATAACAAATGACGAAAACGGATTTCTCAGGTTTTTACTACATATGAACACTTTTCACATTCTCCCGTGCAAGTGGGCTGCTAGTCCTCCTTTTATGCAGAATCTTAAAGTCCTGGCTCATGTCCAAGGCACGAAAGCCAGCTAAAAAGTCAATAATCGATACCTAAATCTTGAATTGGCCTACTTATTACTGGCTATTACATCAACTTAGAAGCTTCATCTGTGTTCTACTATGGTGCTTTTAGTGTCTCAGCATACCGCAGCAAGCGACATAGCTTTGCAGACGATAAGTACAACCGTTTCAGAGAGAAGAGCGGCCAATGTGACGATCTGGCTTTATGTCGATTCGATAGCAAATGACGAAAAAGGACGGATTTCTCAGGTTATTACTACATATGAACACTTTTCACATTCTCCCGTGCAACTCGGCTGCTAGTCTTCATTTCATGCAGAATCTTAAGGTCCTAGCTCATGTCCAAGGCACCAAAGCCAGCTAAAAGGTCCATATTCAATACCTAAAACTTGAATTGTACTACTTCTTACTGGCTATTACATCAACTTAGAACCTTGATCTGTGTTCTACTATGGTGCTTTTAGTGTCTCAGCATACCGCAGCACGCGACATAGCTTTGCAGACGATAAGTACAACCGTTTCAGAGAGAAGAGCGGCCAATGTGACGATCTGGCTTTATGTCGATTCGATAACAAATGACGAAAACGGACGGATTTCTAAGGTTTTTACTACATATGAACACTTTTCACATTCTCCCGTGCAAATCGGCTGCTAGTCCTCCTTTCATGCAGAATCTTGAGGTCCTAGCTCATGTCCAAGGCACCAAAGCCAGCTAAAAAGTCAATAATCGATACCTAAAACATGAATTGTTCTACTTCTTACTGGCTATTGCATCAACTTAGAAGCTTCATCTGTGTTCTACTATGGTGATTTTAGTGTCACGGCATACCGCAGCACGCGACATAGCTTTGCAGACGATAAGTACAACCGTTTCAGAGAGAAGAGCGGCCAATGTGACGATCAGGCTTTAAGTCGATTCGATAACAAATGACGAAAACGGACGGATTTCTCAGGTTTTTAGTACATATGAACACTTTTCACATTCTCCCGTGCAACTGGGCTGCTAGTCCTCCTTTTATGCAGAATCTTAAAGTCCTAGCTCATGTCCAAGGCAAAAGCCAGCTAAAAAGTCAATAATCGATTCCTAAAACTTGAATTGCACTACTTCTTACTGGCTATTACATCAACTTAGAAGCTTCATCTGTGTTCTACTATGGTGCTTTTAGTGTCTCCACATACCGCAGCACGCGACATAGCTTTGCAGATGATAAGTACAACCGTTTCAGAGAGAAGAGTAGCCAATGTGACGATTTGGCTTTAAGTCGATTCTATAACAAATGACGAAAACGGACGGATTTCTAAGGATTTTACTACATATGAAAACTTTTCACAGTCTCCCGTGCAACTCGGCTGCTAGTCCTTCTTTCATGCAGAATGTCAAGGTCCTAGCTCATGTCCAAGGCACCAAAGCCAGCTAAAAAGTCAATAATCGATACCTAAAACTTGAATTGTACTACTTCTTACTGGCTATTACATCAACTTAGAAGCTTCATCTGTGTTCTACTATGGTGCTTTTAGTGTCTCAGCATACCGCAGCAAGCGACATAGCTTTGCAGACGATAAGTACAACCGTTTCAGAGAGAAGAGCGGCCAATGTGACGATCTGGCTTTAAGTCGATTCGATAACAAATGACGAAAACGGACGGATTTCTCAGGTTTTTACTACATACGAACACTTTTTACATTCTCTCGTGCAACTCGGCTGCTAATCCTCCTTTCATGCAGAATCTTAAGGTCCTAGCTCATGTCCAAGGTAGCGAAGCCAGCTAAAAAGTCAATAATCGATACCTAAAACTTGAATTGTTCTACTTCTTACTGGCTATTGCATCATCTTAGAAGCTTCATCTGTGTTCTACTATGGTGATTTTAGTGTCTCCGCATGCCGCAGCACGCGACATAGCTTTGCAGGCGATAAGTACAACCGTTTCAGAGAGAAGAGCGGCCAATGTAACGATCTGGCTTTATGTCGATTCGATAACAAATGACGAAAACGGACGGATTTCTAAGGTTTTTACTACATATGAACACTTTTCACATTCTCCCGTGCAACTCGGCTGCTAGTCCTCCTTTCATGCAGAATCTTAAGGTCCTAGCTCATGTCCAAGACACCAAAGAGAGTCTAAAAGGTCCATATTCAATACCTAAAACTTGAATTGTACTACTTCTTACTGGCTATTACATCAACTTAGAACCTTGATCTGTGTTCTACTATGGTGCTTTTAGTGTCTCAGCATACCGCAGCACGCGACATAGCTTTGCAGACGATAAGTACAACCGTTTCAGAGAGAAGAGCGGCCAATGTGACGATCTGGCTTTATGTCGATTCGATAACAAATGACGAAAACGGACGGATTTCTCAGGTTATTACTACATATGAACACTTTTCACATTCTCCCGTGCAAATCGGCTGCTAGTCCTCCTTTCATGCAGAATCTTGAGGTCCTAGCTCATGTCCAAGGCACCAAAGCCAGCTAAAAAGTCAATAATCGATACCTAAAACATGAATTGTTCTACTTCTTACTGGCTATTGCATCAACTTAGAAGCTTCATCTGTGTTCTACTATGGTGATTTTAGTGTCACGGCATACCGCAGCACGCTACATAGCTTTGCAGACGATAAGTACAACCGTTTCAGAGAGAAGAGCGGCCAATGTGACGATCTGGCTTTAAGTCGATTCGATAACAAATGACGAAAACGGACGGATTTCTCAGGTTTTTACTACATATGAACACTTTTCACATTCTCCCGTGCAACTCGGCTGCTAGTCCTCCTTTCATGCAGAATCTTAAGGTCCTAGCTCATGTCCAAGGCACCAAAGCCAGCTAAAAAGTCAATAACCGATACCTAAAACTTGAATTGTACTACTTCTTACTGGCTATTACATCATCTTAGGAGCTTCAACTGTGTTCTACTATGGTGCTTTTAGTGTCTCCGAATACCGCAGTACGCGACATAGCTTTGCAGACGATAAGTACAACCGTTTCAGAGAGCAGAGCGGCCAATGTGACGATCTGGCTTTAAGTCGATTCGATAACAAATGACGAAGACAGATGGATTTCTCAGGATTTTACTACATATGAACACTTTTCACATTCTCCCGTGCAACGCGGCTGCTAGTCCTCCATTCATGCAGAATCTTAAGGTCCTAGCTCATGTCCAAGGCACCAAAGCTAGCTAAAAGGTCAATATTCAATACCTAAAACTTGAATTGTACTACTTCTTACTGGCTATTACATCAACTTAGAAGCTTGATCTGTGTTCTACTATGGTGCTTTTAGTGTCCCAGCATACCGCAGTACGCGACATAGCTTTGCAGACGATAAGTTCAACCGTTTCAGAGAGAAGAGCGGCCAATGTGACGATTTGACTTTAAGTCGATTCAATAACAAATGACGAAAACGGACGGATATCTCAGGTTTTTACTACATGTGAACACTTTTCACATTCTCCCGTGCAACTGGGCTGCTAGTCCTCCTATTATGCAGAATCTTAAAGTCCTAGCTCATGTCCAAGGCAAAAGCCAGCTAAAAAGTCAATAATCGATTCCTAAAACTTGAATTGTACTACTTCTTACTGGCTATTACATCAACTTAGATGCTTCATCTGCGTTCTACTATGGTGATTTTAGTGTCTCCGCATACCGCAGCACGCGACATAGCTTTGCAGACGATAAGTACAACCGTTTCAGAGAGAAGAGGGGCCAATGTGACGATCTGGCTTTAAGTCGATTCGATAACAAATGACGAAAACGGATTTCTCAGGTTTTTACTACATATGAACACTTTTCACATTCTCCCGTGCAAGTGGGCTGCTTGTCCTCCTTTTATGCAGAATCTTAAAGTCCTGGCTCATGTCCTAGGCACGAAAGCCAGCTAAAAAGTCAATAATCGATACCTAAATCTTGAATTGTACTACTTCTTACTGGCTATTACATCAACTTAGAAGCTTCATCTGTGTTCTACTATGGTGCTTTTCCTGTTTCCGCCTACGGCAACACGCGACATAGCTTTGCAGACGGTAAGCACAACCGTTTCAGAGAGAAGAGCGGCCAATGTGACGATCTGGCTTTATGTCGATTCGATAGCAAATGACGAAAAAGGACGGATTTCTCAGGTTATTACTACATATGAACACTTTTCACATTCTCCCGTGCAACTCGGCTGCTAGTCTTCCTTTCATGCAGAATCTTAAGGTCCTAGCTCATGTCGAAGGCACCAAAGCCAGCTAAAAGGTCCATATTCAATACCTAAAACTTGAATTGTACTACTTCTTACTGGCTATTACATCAACTTAGAAGCTTCATCTGTGTTCTACTACGGTGCTTTTAGTGTCTCAGCATACCGCAGCAAGCGACATAGCTTTGCAGACGATAAGTACAACCGTTTCAGAGAGAAGAGCGGCCAATGTGACGATCTGGCTTTAAGTCGATTCGATAACAAATGACGAAAACGGACGGATTTCTCAGGTTTTTACTACATATGAACACTTTTTACATTCTCTCGTGCAACTCGGCTGCTAGTCCTCCTTTCATGCAGTATCTTAAGGTCCTAGCTCATGTCCAAGGTACCGAAGACAGCTAAAAAGTCAATAATCGATACCTAAAACTTGAATTGTTCTACTTCTTACTGGCTATTGCATCATCTTAGAAGCTTCATCTGTGTTCTACTATGGTGATTTTAGTGTCTCCGCATACCGCAGCACGCGACATAGCTTTGCAGACGATAAGTACAACCGTTTCAGAGAGAAGAGGGGCCAATGTGACGATCTGGCTTTAAGTCGATTCGATAACAAATGACGAAAACGGATTTCTCTGGTTTTTACTACATATGAACACTTTTCACATTCTCCCGTGCAACTGGGCTGCTAGTCCTCATTTTATGCAGTATCTTAAAGTCCTGGCTCATGTCCAAGGCACGAAAGCCAGCTAAAAAGTCAATAATCGATACCTAAATCTTGAATTGGACTACTTATTACTGGCTATTACATCAACTTAGAAGCTTCATCTGTGTTCTACTATGGTGTTTTTCCTGTTTCCGCCTACGGCAACACGGGACATAGCTTTGCAGACGGTAAGCACAACCGTTTCAGAGAGAAGAGCGGCCAATGTGACGATCTGGCTTTATGTCGATTCGATAGCAAATGACGAAAAAGGACGGATTTCTCAGGTTATTACTACATATGAACACTTTTCACATTCTCCCGTGCAACTCGGCTGCTAGTCTTCCTTTCATGCAGAATCTTAAGGTCCTAGCTCATGTCCAAGGCACCAAAGCCAGCTAAAAAGTCAATAATCGATACCTAAATCTTGAATTGGATTACTTCTTACTGGCTATTACATCAACGTAGAAGGTTCATCTGTGTTCTACTATGGTGCTTTTACTGTTTCCGCCTACGGCAACACGCGACATAGCTTTGCAGACGATAAGTACAACCGTTTCAGAGAGAAGTGCGAACCAATGTGACGATCTGGCTTTAAGTCGATTCGATAACAAATGACGAAAACGGACGGATTTCTCAGGTTTTTACTACATATGAACACTTTTCACATTCTCCCGTGCAACTCGGCTGCTAGTCCTCCTTTCATGCAGAATCTTAAGGTACTAGGTCATGTCCAAGGCACCAAAGCCAGCTAAAAAGTCAATAACCGATACCTAAAACTTGAATTGTACTACTTCTTACTGGCTATTACATCATCTTAGGAGCTTCATCTGTGTTCTACTATGGTGCTTTTAGTGTCTCCCAATACCGCAGTACGCGACATAGCTTTGCAGACGATAAGTACAACCGTTTCAGAGAGCAGAGCGGCCAATGTGACGATCTGGCTTTAAGTCGATTCGATAACAAATGACGAAAACGGACGGATTTCTCAGGTTTTTACTACATATGAACACTTTTCACATTCTCCCGTGCAACTCGGCTGCTAGTCCACCTTTCATGCAGGATCTTAACGTCCTAGCTCATGTCCAATGCACCAAAGCCAGCTAAAAAGTCAATAATCGATACCTAAAACTTGAATTTTACTACATCTTACTGGATATTACATCAACTTAGAAGCTTCATCTGTGTTCTACTGTGGTGACTTTAGTGTCACCGCATACCGCAGCACGTGACATAGCTTTGCAGACGATAAGTACAACCGTTTCAGAGAGAAGAGCGGCCAATGTGACGATCTGGCTTTAAGTCGATTCGATAACAAATGTCGAAAACGGACGGATTTCTCAGGTTTTTACTACATATGAACACTTTTCACATTCTCCCGTGCAACTCGGCTGCTAGTCCTCCTTTTATGCAGAATCTTAAGGTCCTAGCTCATGTCCAAGGCACCAAAGCCAGCTCAAAAGTCAATAATCAATACCTAAAACTTGAATTGGACTACTTCTTACTGGCTATTACATCAACTTAGAAGCTTCATCTGTGTTCTACTACGGTGCTTTTAGTTTCTCCGCATACCGCAGCACGCGACATAGTTTTGCAGACGATAAGCACAACCGTTTCAGAGAGAAGAGCGGCCAATGTGACGATCTGGCTTTAAGTCGATTCGATAACAAATGACGAAAACGGACGGATTTCCCAGGTTTTTACTACATATGAACACTTTTCACATTCTCCCGTGCAACTCGGCTGCTAGTCCTCCTTCATGCAAAATCTTAAGTTCCTAGCTCGTGTCCAAGGCACCAAAGAAGGGTAAATAGTCAATAACCGATACCTAAAACTTGAATTGTACTATTTCTTACTGGCTATTACATCAACTTAGAAGCATCATCTGTGATTTACTATGGTGCTTTTAGTGTCTCCGCATACCGCAGCACGCGACATAGCTTTGCAGACGATAAGTACAACCGTTTCAGAGAGAAGAGCTGCCAATGTGACGATCTGGCTTTAAGTCGATTGAATAACAAATGACGAAAACAGACGGATGTCTCAGGTTTTTACTACATATGAACACTTTTCACATTCTCCTGTGCAACTGGGCTGCTAGTCCTCCTTTTATGCAGAATCTTAAAGTCCTAGCTCATGTCCAAGGCACCAAAGCCAGCTCAAAAGTCAATAATCGATACCTAAAACTTGAATTGGACTACTTCTTACTGGCTATTACATCAACTTAGAAGCTTCATCTGTGTTCTACTACGGTGCTTTTAGTTTCTCCGCATACCGCAGCACGCGACATAGTTTTGCAGACGATAAGCACAACCGTTTCAGAGAGAAGAGCGGCCAATGTGACGATCTGGCTTTAAGTCGATTCGATAACAAATGACGAAAACGGACGGATTTCTCAGGTTTTTACTACATATGAACACTTTTCACATTCTCCCGTGCAACTCGGCTGCTAGTCCACCTTTCATGCAGAATCTTAACGTCCTAGCTCATGTCCAAGGTACCGAAGCCAGCTAAAAAGTCAATAATCGATACCTAAAACTTGAATTGTTCTACTTCTTACTGGCTATTGCATCAACTTAGAAGCTTCATCTGAGTTCTATTATGGTGATTTTAGTGTCTCCGCATACCGCAGCACGCGACATAGCTTTGAGGACGATAAGTACAACAGTTTTAGAGAGAAGAGCGGCCAATGTGACGATCTGGCTTTAAGTCGATTGATAACAAATGACGAAAACGGACGGATGTCTCAGGTTCTTACTACATGTGAACACTTTTGACATTCTCCTGTGCAACTGGGCTGCTATTCCTCCTTTTAAGCAGAATCTTAAAGTCCTAGCTCATTTCCAAGGCACCAAAGCCAGCTAAAAAGTCAATAATCGATACCTAAAACTTGAATTGGACTACTTCTTACTGGCTATTACATCAACTTAGAAGCTTCATCTGTGTTCTACTACGATGCTTTTAGTTTCTCCGCATACCGCAGCACGCGACATAGTTTTGCAGACGATAAGCACAACCGTTTCAGAGAGAAGAGCGGCCAATGTGACGATCTGGCTTTAAGTCGATTCGATAACAAATGACGAAAACGGACGGATTTCTCATGATTTTACTACATATGAACACTTTTCACATTCTCCCGTGCAACTCGGCTGCTAGTCCTCCTTTCATGCAGAATCTTAAGGTCCTAGCTCATGTCCAAGGCACCAAAGCCAGCTAAAAAGTCAATAATCGATTCCTAAAACTTGAATTGTACAACTTCTTACTGGCTATTACATCAACTTAGATGCTTCATCTGTGTTCTACTATGGTGATTTTAGTGTCTCCACAAGCCGCTGCACGCGACATAGCTTCATTGCTTTGCAGACGATATGTACAACCGTTTCAGAGAGAAGAGCGGCTTATGTGAACATCTGGCTTTAAGTCGATTCGATAACAAATGACGAAAACGGACGGATTTCTCAGGTTTTTACTACATATGAACAATTTTCACATTCTCCCGTGCAACTCGGCTGCTAGTCCTCCTTTCATGCAGAATGTCAAGGTCTTATCTCATGTCCAAGGCAACAAAGCCAGTTAAAAAGTCAATAATGGATACGTAAATCTTGAATTGGACTACATCTTACCGGCTATTACGTCAACATAGAAGCTTCGTCTGTGTTCTACTATGGTGCTTTTAGTGTCTCCGCATACCGCAGCATGCGACATAGCTTTGCAGACGATGAGTGCAACCGTTTCAGAGAGAAGAGCGGCCAAAGTGACGATCTGGCTTTAAGTCGATTCGATAATAAATGACGAAAACGGACGGATTTCTCAGGTTTTTAGTACATATGAACACTTTTCACATTCTCCCGTGCAACTGGGCTGCTAGTCCTCCTTTTATGCAGAATCTTAAAGTCCTAGCTCATGTCCAAGGCACCAAATCCAGCTAAAAAGTCAATAATCGATACCTAAATCTTGAATTGGATTACTTCTTACTGGCTATTACATCAACGTAGAAGCTTCATCTGTGTTCTACTATGGTGCTTTTACTGTTTCCGCCTACTGCAACACGCGACATAGCTTTGCAGACGATAAGTACAACCGTTTCAGAGAGAAGAGCGGCCAATGTGACGATCTGGCTTTAAGTCGATTCGATAACAAATGACGAAAACGGACGGATTTCTCAGGTTTTTACTACATATGAACACTTTTCACATTCTCCCGTGCAACTCGGCTGATAGTCCTCCTTTCATGCAGAATCTTAAGGTCCTTGCTCATGTCCAAGGCACGAAAGCCAGGTAATAAGTCAATAATCGATACCTAAAACTTGAATTCTACTACTTCTTACTGGCTATTACATCAACTTAGAAGCTTCATCTGTGTTCTACTATGGTGCTTTTAGTGTCTCCACATACCGCAGCACGCGACATAGCTTTGCACACGATAAGTACAACCGTTTCAGAGAGAAGAGTAGCCAATGTGACGATTTGGCTTTAAGTCGATTCTATAACAAATGACGAAAACGGACGGATTTCTAAGGATTTTACTACATATGAAAACTTTTCACAGTCTCCCGTGCAACTCGGCTGCTAGTCCAACTTTCATGCAGAATGTCAAGGTCCTAGCTCATGTCCAAGGCACCAAAGCCAGCTAAAAAGTCAATAATCGATACCTAAAACTTGAATTGTACTACTTCTTACTGGCTATTACATCAACTTAGAAGCTTCATCTGTGTTCTACTACGGTGCTTTTAGTGTCTCAGCATACCGCAGCAAGCGACATAGCTTTGCAGACGATAAGTACAACCGTTTCAGAGAGAAGAGCGGCCAATGTGACGATCTGGCTTTAAGTCGATTCGATAACAAATGACGAAAACGGACGGATTTCTCAGGTTTTTACTACATATGAACACTTTTTACATTCTCTCGTGCAACTCGGCTGCTAGTCCTCCTTTCATGCAGTATCTTAAGGTCCTAGCTCATGTCCAAGGTACCGAAGCCAGCTAAAAAGTCAATAATCGATACCTAAAACTTGAATTGTTCTACTTCTTACTGGCTATTGCATCATCTTAGAAGCTTCATCTGTGTTCTACTATGGTGATTTTAGTGTCTCCGCATACCGCAGCACGCGACATAGCTTTGCAGACGATAAGTACAACCGTTTCAGAGAGAAGAGGGGCCAATGTGACGATCTGGCTTTAAGTCGATTCGATAACAAATGACGAAAACGGATTTCTCTGGTTTTTACTACATATGAACACTTTTCACATTCTCCCGTGCAACTGGGCTGCTAGTCCTCCTTTTATGCAGAATCTTAAAGTCCTGGCTCATGTCCAAGGCACGAAAGCCAGCTAAAAAGTCAATAATCGATACCTAAATCTTGAATTGGACTACTTATTACTGGCTATTACATCAACTTAGAAGCTTCATCTGTGTTCTACTATGGTGCTTTTCCTGTTTCCGCCTACGGCAACACGGGACATAGCTTTGCAGACGGTAAGCACAACCGTTTCAGAGAGAAGAGCGGCCAATGTGACGATCTGGCTTTATGTCGATTCGATAGCAAATGACGAAAAAGGACGGATTTCTCAGGTTATTACTACATATGAACACTTTTCACATTCTCCCGTGCAACTCGGCTGCTAGTCTTCCTTTCATGCAGAATCTTAAGGTCCTAGCTCATGTCCAAGGCACCAAAGCCAGCTAAAAAGTCAATAATCGATACCTAAAACTTGAATTGTTCTACTTCTTACTGGCTATTGCATCAACTTAGAAGCTTCATCTGTGTTCTACTATGGTGATTTTAGTGTCACGGCATACCGCAGCACGCGACATAGCTTTGCAGACGAAAAGTACAACCGTTTCAGAGAGAAGAGCGGCCAATGTGACGAACTGGCTTTAAGTCGATTCGATAACAAATGACGAAAACGGACGGATTTTTCAGGGTTTTACTACATATGAACACTTTTCACATTCTCCCGTGCAACTGGGCTGCTATTCCTCCTTTTATGCAGAATCTTAAAGTCCTAGCTCATGTCCAAGGCACCAAAGCCAGCTAAAAAGTCAATAATCGATACCTAAATCTTGAATTGGATTACTTCTTACTGGCTATTACATCAACGTAGAAGGTTCATCTGTGTTCTACTATGGTGCTTTTACTGTTTCCGCCTACGGCAACACGCGACATAGCTTTGCAGACGATAAGTACAACCGTTTCAGAGAGAAGTGCGGCCAATGTGACGATCTGGCTTTAAGTCGATTCGATAACAAATGACGAAAACGGACGGATTTCTCAGGTTTTTACTACATATGAACACTTTTCACATTCTCCCGTGCAACTCGGCTGCTAGTCCTCCTTTCATGCAGAATCTTAAGGTCCTAGGTCATGTCCAAGGCACCAAAGCCAGCTAAAAAGTCAATAACCGATACCTAAAACTTGAATTGTACTACTTCTTACTGGCTATTACATCATCTTAGGAGATTCATCTGTGTTCTACTATGGTGCTTTTAGTGTCTCCGAATACCGCAGTACTGCGACATAGCTTTGCAGACGATAAGTACAACCGTTTCAGAGAGCAGAGCGGCCAATGTGACGATCTGGCTTTAAGTCGATTCGATAACAAATGACGAAAACGGACGGATTTCTCAGGTTTTTACTACATATGAACACTTTTCACATTCTCCCGTGCAACTCGGCTGCTAGTCCACCTTTCATGCAGGATCTTAACGTCCTAGCTCATGTCCAATGCACCAAAGCCAGCTAAAAAGTCAATAATCGATACCTAAAACTTGAATTGTACTACATCTTACTGGATATTACATCAACTTAGAAGCTTCATCTGTGTTCTACTGTGGTGACTTTAGTGTCACCGCATACCGCAGCACGTGACATAGCTTTGCAGACGATAAGTACAACCGTTTCAGAGAGAAGAGCGGCCAATGTGACGATCTGGCTTTAAGTCGATTCGATAACAAATGACGAAAACGGACGGATTTCTCAGGTTTTTACTACATATGAACACTTTTCACATTTTCCCGTGCAACTCGGCTGCTAGTCCTCCTTTTATGCAGAATCTTAAGGTCCTAGCTCATGTCCAAGGCACCAAAGCCAGCTCAAAAGTCAATAATCAATACCTAAAACTTGAATTGGACTACTTCTTACTGGCTATTACATCAACTTAGAAGCTTCATCTGTGTTCTACTACGGTGCTTTTAGTTTCTCCGCATACCGCAGCACGCGACATAGTTTTGCAGACGATAAGCACAACCGTTTCAGAGAGAAGAGCGGCCAATGTGACGATCTGGCTTTAAGTCGATTCGATAACAAATGACGAAAACGGACGGATTTCTCAGGTTTTTACTACATATGAACACTTTTCACATTCTCCCGTGCAACTCGGCTGCTAGTCCTCCTTCATGCAAAATCTTAAGTTCCTAGCTCGTGTCCAAGGCACCAAAGAAGGGTAAATAGTCAATAACCGATACCTAAAACTTGAATTGTACTTCTTCTTACTGGCTATTACATCAACTTAGAAGCATCATCTGTGATCTACTATGGTGCTTTTAGTGTCTCCGCATACCGCAGCACGCGACATAGCATTGCAGACGATAAGTACAACCGTTTCAGAGAGAAGAGCTGCCAATGTGGCGATCTGGCTTTAAGTCGATTGAATAACAGATGACGAAAACAGACGGATGTCTCAGGTTTTTACTACATGTGAACACTTTTCACATTCTCCTGTGCAACTGGGCTGCTAGTCCTCCTTTTATGCAGAATCTTAAAGTCCTAGCTCATGTCCAAGGCACCAAAGCCAGCTCAAAAGTCAATAATCGATACCTAAAACTTGAATTGGACTACTTCTTACTGGCTATTACATCAACTTAGAAGCTTCATCTGTGTTCTACTACGGTGCTTTTAGTTTCTCCGCATACCGCAGCACGCGACATAGTTTTGCAGACGATAAGCACAACCGTTTCAGAGAGAAGAGCGGCCAATGTGACGATGTGGCTTTAAGTCGATTCGATAACAAATGACGAAAACGGACGGATTTCTCAGGTTTTTACTACATATGAACACTTTTCACATTCTCCCGTGCAACTCGGCTGCTAGTCCACCTTTCATGCAGAATCTTAACGTCCTAGCTCATGTCCAAGGTACCGAAGCCAGCTAAAAAGTCAATAATCGATACCTAAAACTTGAATTGTTCTACTTCTTACTGGCTATTGCATCAACTTAGAAGCTTCATCTGAGTATATTATGGTGATTTTAGTGTCTCCGCATACCGCAGCACGCGACATAGCTTTGAGGACGATAAGTACAACAGTTTTAGAGAGAAGAGCGGCCAATGTGACGATCTGGCTTTAAGTCGATTGATAACAATTGACGAAAACGGACGGATGTCTCAGGTTCTTACTACATGTGAACACTTTTGACATTCTCCTGTGCAACTGGGCTGCTATTCCTCCTTTTATGCAGAATCTTAAAGTCCTAGCTCATTTCCAAGGCACCAAAGCCAGCTAAAAAGTCAATAATCGATACCTAAAACTTGAATTGGACTACTTCTTACTGGCTATTACATCAACTTAGAAGCTTCATCTGTGTTCTACTACGATGCTTTTAGTTTCTCCGCATACCGCAGCACGCGACATAGTTTTGCAGACGATAAGCACAACCGTTTCAGAGAGAAGAGCGGCCAATGTGACGATCTGGCTTTAAGTCGATTTGATAACAAATGACGAAAACGGACGGATTTCTCGTGATTTTACTACATATGAACACTTTTCACATTCTCCCGTGCAACTCGGCTGCTAGTCCTCCTTTCATGCAGAATGTCAAGGTCTTATCTCATGTCCAAGGCAACAAAGCCAGTTAAAAAGTCAATAATCGATACGTAAATCTTGAATTGGACTACATCTTACCGGCTATTACGTCAACATAGAAGCTTCGTCTGTGTTCTACTATGGTGCTTTTAGTGTCTCCGCATACCGCAGCATGCGACATAGCTTTGCAGACGATGAGTGCAACCTTTTTAGAGAGAAGTGCGGCCAATGTGACGATCTGGTTTTAAGTCGATTCGATAACAAATGACGAAAACGGACGGATTTCTCAGGTTTTTACTACATATGAACACTTTTCACATTCTCCCGTGTAACTCGGCTGCTAGTCCTCCTTTTATGCAGAATCTTAAAGCCCTAGCTCATGTCCAAGGCACGAAAGCCAGCTAAAAAGTCAATAATCGATATTTAAATCTTGAATTGGACTACTTATTACTGGTTATTACATCAACTTAGAAGCTTCATCTGTGTTCTACTATGGTGCTTTTCCTGTTTACGCCTACGGCAACACGCGACATAGCTTTGCAGACGATAAGCACAACCGTTTCAGAGAGAAGAGCGGCCAATTTGACGATCTGGCTTTAAGTCGATTCGATAACGAATGACGAAAAAGCACGGATTTCTCAGGTTATTACTACATATGAACACTTTTCACATTCTCCCGTGCAACTCGGCTGCTAGTCCTCCTTTCATGCAGAATCTTAAGGTCCTAGCTCATGTCCAAGGCACCAAAGCCAGCTAAAAGTTCCATATTCAATACCTATAACTTGAATAGTACTACTTCTTACTGGCTATTACATCAACTTAGAAGCTTCATCTGTGTTCTACTATGGTGCTTTTAGTGTCTCCTCACACCGCAGCACGCGACATAGCTTTGCAGACGATAAGTACAACCGTTTCAGAGAGAAGAGCGGCCAATGTGACGATCTGGCTTTATGTCGATTCGATAACAAATGACGAAAACGGACGGATTTCTCAGGTTTTTACTACATATGAACACTTTTCACATTCTCCCGTGCAACTCGGCTGCTAGTCCTCCTTTCATGCAGAATCTTAAGGTCCTAGCTCATGTCCAAGGCACCAAAGCCAGCTTAAAAGTCAATAATCGATTCCTAAAACTTGAATTGTACTACTTCTTACTGGATATTACATCAACTTAGATGCTTCATCTGTGTTCTACTATGGTGATTTTAGTGTCTCCACATACCGGAACACGCAACATATCTTTGCAGACGATAAGTACAACCGTTTCAGAGAGAAGAGCGGCCAATGTGTCGATCTGGCTTTAAGTCGATTCGATAACAAATGACGAAAACGGACGGATTTCTCAGGTGTTACTACATATGAACACTTTTCACATTCTCCCGTGCAACTCGGCTGCTAGTCCTCCTTTCATGCAGAATGTCAAGGTCCTAGCTCATGGCCAAGGCACCAAAGCCAGTTAAAAAGTCAATAATCGATACCTAAATCTTGAATTGGACTACTTCTTACTGGCTATTACATCAACTTAGAAGCTTCATCTGTGTTCTACTATGGTGCTTTTCCTGTTTCCGCCTACGGCAACACGCGACATAGCTTTGCAGACGATAAGCACAACCGTTTCAGAGAGAAGAGCGGCCAATGTGACGATCGGGCTTTAAGTCGATTCGATAACAAATGACGAAAACGGACGGATTTCTAAGGTTTTTACTACATATGAACACTTTTCACATTCTCCCGTGCAACTCGGCTGCTAGTCCTCCTTTCATGCAGAATGTCAAGGTCCTAGCTCATGGCCAAGGCACCAAAGCCAGTTAAAAAGTCAATAATCGATACCTAAATCTTGAATTGGACTACTTCTTACTGGCTATTACATCAACTTAGAAGCTTCATCTGTGTTCCACTATGGTGCTTTTCCTGTTTCCGCCTACGGCAACACGCGACATAGCTTTGCAGACGATAAGCACAACCGTTTCAGAGAGAAGAGCGGCCAATGTGACGATCGGGCTTTAAGTCGATTCGATAACAAATGACGAAAACGGACGGATTTCTAAGGTTTTTACTACATATGAACACTTTTCACATTCTCCCGTGCAACTCGGCTGCTAGTCCTCCTCTTATGCAGAATCTTAAAGTCCTAGCTCATGTCCAAGGCACCAAAGCCAGCTCAAAAGTCAATAATCGATACCTAAAACTTGAATTGGACTACTTCTTACTGGCTATTACATCAACTTAGAAGCTTCATCTGTGTTCTACTACGGTGCTTTTAGTTTTTCCGCATACCGCAGCACGCGACATAGTTTTGCAGACGATAAGCACAACCGTTTCAGAGAGAAGAGCGGCCAATGTGACGATGTGGCTTTAAGTCGATTCGATAACAAATGACGAAAACGAACGGATTTCTCAGGTTTTTACTACATATGAACAATTTTCACATTCTCCCGTGCAACTCGGCTGCTAGTCCTCCTTTCATGCAGAATGTCAAGGTCTTATCTCATGTCCAAGGCAACAAAGCCAGTTAAAAAGTCAATAATCGATACGTAAATCTTGAATTGGACTACATCTTACCGGCTATTACGTCAACATAGAAGCTTCGTCTGTGTTCTACTATGGTGCTTTTAGTGTCTCCGCATACCGCAGCATGCGACATAGCTTTGCAGACGATGAGTGCAACCTATTTAGAGAGAAGTGCGGCCAATGTGACGATCTGGTTTTAAGTCGATTCGATAACAAATGACGAAAACGGACGGATTTCTCAGGTTTTTACTACATATGAACACTTTTCACATTCTCCCGTGTAACTCGGCTGCTAGTCCTCCTTTTATGCAGAATCTTAAAGCCCTATCTCATGTCCAAGGCACGAAAGCCAGCTAAAAAGTCAATAATCGATACCTAAATCTTGAATTGGACTACTTCTTACTGGCTATTACATCAACTTAGAAGCTTCATCTGTGTTCTACTATGGTGCTTTTAGTGTCTCCTCACACCGCAGCACGCGACATAGCTTTGCAGACGATAAGTACAACCGTTTCAGAGAGAAGAGCGGCCAATGTGACGATCTGGCTTTATGTCGATTCGATAACAAATGACGAAAACGGACGGATTTCTCAGGTTTTTACTACATATGAACACTTTTCACATTCTCCCGTGCAACTCGGCTGCTAGTCCTCCTTTCATGCAGAATCTTAAGGTCCTAGCTCATGTCCAAGGCACCAAAGCCAGCTTAAAAGTCAATAATCGATTCCTAAAACTTGAATTGTACTACTTCTTACTGGCTATTACATCAACTTAGATGCTTCATCTGTGTTCTACTATGGTGATTTTAGTGTCTCCACATACCGCAGCACACGACATAGCTTTGCAGACGATAAGTACAACCCTTTCAGAGAGAAATGCGGCCAATGTGACGATCTGGCTTTAAGTCGATTCGATAACAAATGACGAAAACGGACGAATTTCTCAGGTGTTACTACATATGAACACTTTTCACATTCTCCCATGCAACTCGGCTGCTAGTCCTCCTTTCATGCAGAATGTCAAGGTCCTAGCTCATGGCCAAGGCACCAAAGCCATTTAAAAAGTCAATAATCGATACCTAAATCTTGAATTGGACTACTTCTTACTGGCTATTACATCAACTTAGAAGCTTCATCTGTGTTCTACTATGGTGCTTTTCCTGTTTCCGCCTACGGCAACACGCGACATAGCTTTGCAGATGATAAGCACAACCGTTTCAGAGAGAAGAGCGGCCAATGTGACGATCGGACTTTAAGTCGATTCGATAACAAATGACGAAAACGGACGGATTTCTAAGGTTTTTACTACATATGAACACTTTTCACATTCTCCCGTGCAACTCGGCTGCTAGTCCTCCTTTCATGAAGAACGTTAAGGTCCTAGCTCATGTCCAAGGCACCAAAGCCAGCTAAAATGTCAATAATCGATACCTAAAACTTGAATTGTACTACTTCTTACTGGGTATTACATCAACTTAGAAGCTTCATCTGTGTTCTACTAAGGTGCTTTTAGTGTCTCCACATACCGCAGCACGCGACATAGCTTTGCAGACGATAAGTACAACCGTTTCAGAGAGAAGAGCGGCCAATGTGACGATTTGGCTTTAAGTTTATTCGATAACAAATGACGAAAACGGACATATTTCTCAGGTTTTTACTACATTTGAACACTTTTCACATTCTCCTGTGCAACTCGGCTGCCAGTCCTCCTTTCATGCAGAATATTAAGGTCCTAGCTCATGTCCAAGGCACCAAAGCCAGCTAAAAAGTCAATAATCAATTCCTAAAACTTGAATTGTACTACTTCTTACTGGCTATTACATCAACTTACAAGCTTCATCTTTGTTCTACTACGGTGCTTTTAGTTTCTCCGCATACCGCAGCACGCGACACAGTTTTGCAGACGATAAGTACAACCGTTTCAGAGAGAAGAGCGGCCAATGTGACGATCTGGCTTTAAGTCGATTCGATAACAAATGACGAAAACGGACGGATTTCTCAGGTTTTTACTACATATGAACAGTTTTCACATTCTCCCGTGGAACTCGGCTGCTAGTCCACCTTTCATGCAGAATCTTAAGGTCCTAGCTCATGTCCAATGCACCAAAGCTAGCTAAAAAGTCAATAATCGATACCTAAAACTTGAATTGTACTACATCTTACTTTATATTACTTCAACTTAGAAGCTTCATCTGTGTTCTACTGTGGTGATTTTAGTGTCACCGCATACCGCAGCACGTGACATAGCTTTGCAGACGATAAGTACAACCGTTTCAGACAGAACAGCGGCTAATGTGACGATCTGGCTTTATGTCGATTCGATAACAAATGACGAAAACGGACGGATTTCTCAGGTTTTTACTACATATGAACACTTTTCACATTCTCCCGTTCAACTGGGCTGCTAGTCCTCCTTTTATGCAGAATCTTTAAGTCCTAGCTCATGTCCAAGGCACCAAAGCCAGCTAAAAAGTCAATAATCGATACCTAAATCTTGAATTGGACTACTTCTTACTGGCTATTACATCAACTTAGAAGCTTCGTCTGTGTTCTACTATGGTGCTTTTCCTGTTTCCGCCTACGGCAACACGCGACATAGCTTTGCAGACGATAAGCACAACCGTTTCAGAGAGAAGAGCGGCCAATGTGACGACCTGGCTTTAAGTCGATTCGATAACAAATGACGAAAACGGACGGATTACTCAGGTTTTTACTACATATGAACACTTTTCACATTCTCCCGCGCAACTCGGCTGCTAGTCCTCCTTTCATGCAGAATCTTAAAGTCTTAGCTCATGTCCAAGGCACCAAAGCCAGCTAAAAAGTCAATAATCGATTCCTAAAACTTGAATTGTACTTCTTCTTACTGGCTATTACATCAACTTAGATGCTTCAATTGTGTTCTACTATGGTGATTTTAGTGTCTCCACATACCGCTGCACGCGACATAGCTTTGCAGACGATATGTACAACCGTTTCAGAGAGAAGAGCGGCCAATGTGACCATCTGGCTTTAAGTGGATTCGATAACAAATGACGAAAACGGACTGATTTCTCAGGTTTTTACTACATATGAACACTTTTCACATTCTGACGTGCAACTCGGCTGCTAGTCCTCCTTTCATGCAGAATCTTAAGGTCCTAGCTCATGTGCAAGATACCGAAGCCAGCTAAAAAGTCAATAATCGATACCTAAATCTTGAATTCTTCAACTTCTTACTGGCTATTGCATCAACTTAGAAGCTTCATCTGTGTTCTACTATGGTGATTTTAGTGTCTCCGCATACCGCAGCACGCGACATAGCTTTGCAGACGATAAGTACAACCGTTTCAGAGAGAAGAGCGGCCAATGTGACGATCTGGCTTTAAGTCGATTCGATAACAAATGAAGAAAACGGACGGATTTCTCAGGTTTTTAGTACATATGAACACTTTTAACATTCTCCCGTGCAACTCGGCTGCTAGTCCTCCTTTCATGCAGAATCTTAAGGTCCTAAAACATGTCCAAGGCACCAAAGCCAGCTAAAAAGTCAATAACCGATACCTAAAACTTGAGTTGTACTACTTCTTACTGGCTATTACATCATCTTAGGAGCTTCATCTGTGTTCTACTATGGTGATTTTAGTGTCTCCGAATACCGCAGTACGCGACATAGCTTTGCAGACGATAAGTACAACCGTTTCAGAGAGAAGAGCGGCCAATGTGACGATCTGGCTTTAAATCGATTCGATAACAAATGACGAAAACGGACGGATTTCTCAGGTTTGTACTACATATGAACACTTTTCACATTCTCCCGTGCAACTCGGCTGCTAGTCCTCCTTTCATGCAGAATCTTAAGGTCCAAGCTCATGTCCAAGGCACCAAAGCCAGCTAAAAAGTCAATAATCAATACCTAAAACTTGAATTGTACTACTTCTTACTGGCTATTACATCAACTTAGAAGCTTCATCTGTGTTCTACTACGGTGCTTTTAGTTTCTCCGCATACCGCAGCACGCGACATAGTTTTGCAGTCGATAAGTACAACCGTTTCAGAGAGAAGGGCGGCCAATGTGACGATCTGGCTTTAAGTCGATTCGATAACAAATGACGAAAACGGACGTATTTCTCAGGTTTTTACTACATTTGAACACTTTTCACATTCTCCCGTGCAACTCGGCTGCCAGTCCTCCTGTCATGCACAATATTAAGTTCCTAGCTCATGTCCAAGGCACCAAAGCCAGCTAAAAATTCAATATTCAGTACCTAAAACTTGAATTCTACTACTTCTTACTGGCTATTACATCAACTTAGAAGCTTCGTCTGTGTTCTACTATGGTGCTTTTAGTGTCTCAGCATACCGCAGTACGCGACATAGCTTTGCAGGCGATAAGTACAACCGTTTCAGAGAGAAGAGCGGCCAATGTGACGATCTGGCTTTAAGTCGATTCGATAACAAATGACGAAAACGGACGGATTTCTCAGGTTTTTACTACATATGAACACTTTTCACATTCTCCCGTGCAACTGGGCTGCTAGTTCTCCTTTTATGCAGAATCTTAAAGTCCTAAATCATGTCCAAGGCACGAAAGCCAGCTAAAAAGTCAATAATCGATTCCTAAATCTTGAATTGGACTACTTCTTACTGGCTATTACATCAACATAGAAGCTTCATCTGTGTTCTACTATGGTGCTTTTCCTGTTTCCACCTACGGCAACACGCGACATAGCTTTGCAGACGATAAGCACAACTGTTTCAGAGAGAAGAGCGGCCAATGTGACGATCTGGCTTTAAGTCGATTCGATAACAAATGACGAAAAAGGACGGATTTTTCAGGTTATTACTACATATGAACACTTTTCACATTCTCCCGTGCAACTCAGCTGTTAGTCCTCCTTTCATGCAGAATCTTAAGGTCCTAGCACATGTCCGAGGCACCAAAGCCAGCTAAAAAGTCAATAACCGATACCTAAAACTTGAATTGTACTACATCTTACTGGCTATTACATCATCTTAGGAGCTTCATCTGTGTTCTACTATGGTGATTTTAGTGTCTCCGAATACCGCAGTACGCGACATAGCTTTGCAGTACAACCGTTTCAGAGAGAAGAGCGGCCAATGTGACGATCTGGCTTTAAGTCGATTCGATAACAAATGACGAAAACGGACGGATTTCTCAGGTTTTTACTACATATGAAAACTTTTCACATTCTCCCGTGCAACTCGGCTGCTAGTCCTCCTTTCATGCAGAATCTTAAGGTCGTAGCACATGTCCGAGGCACCAAAGCCAGCTAAAAAGTCAATAACCGATACCTAAAACTTGAATTGTACTACATCTTACTGGCTATTACATTATCTTAGGAGCTTCATCTGTGTTCTACTATGGTGATTTAAGTGTCTCCGAATACCGCAGTACGTGACATAGCTTTGCAGTACAACCGTTTCAGAGAGAAGAGCGGCCAATGTGACGATCTGGCTTTAAGTCGATTCGATAACAAATGACGAAAACGGACGGATTTCTCAGGTTTTTACTACATATGAAAACTTTTCACATTCTCCCGTGCAACTCGGCTGCTAGTCCTCCTTTCATGCAGAATCTTAAGGTCCTAGCTCATGTCCAAGGAACCAAAGCCAGCTAAAAAGTCAATAATCAATACCTAAAACTAGAATTGTACTACTTCTTACTGGCTATTACATCAATTAGAAGCTTCGTCTGTGTTCTACTATGGTGCTTTTAGTGTCTCAGCATACCGCAGTACGCGACATAGCTTTGCAGACGATAAATACAACCGTGTCAGAGAGAAGAGCGGCCAATGTGACGATCTGGCTTTAAGTCGATTCGATAACAAATGACGAAAACGGACGGATTTCTCAGGTTTTTGCTACATATAAACACTTTTCACATTCTCCCGTGCAACTCGGCTGCTGGTCCTCCTATTATGCAGAATCTTATAGTCCTAGCTCATGTCCAAGGCACCAAAGCCAGCTAAAAAGTCAATAATCGATACCTAAAACTTGAATTGGACTACTTCTTACTGGGTATTACATCAACTTAGAAGCTTCATCTGTGTTCTACTAAGGTGCTTTTAGTGTCTCCACATACCGCAGCACGCGACATAGCTTTGCAGACGATAAGTACAACCGTTTCAGAGAGAAGAGCGGCCAATGTGACGATCTGGCTTTAAGTCGATTCGATAACAAATGACGAAAACGGACGGATATCTCAGGTTTTTACTACATATGAACACTTTTCACATTCTCCCGTGCAACTCGGCTGCTAGTCCTCCTTTCATGCAGAAACTTAAGGTCCTAGCTCATGTCCAAAGCACCAAAGCCAGCTAAAAAGTCAATAACCGATACCTAAAACTTGAATTGTACTTCTTCTTACTGGCTATTACATCATCTTAGAAGCTTGATCTGTGTTCTACTATGGTGCTTTTAGTGTCTCAGCATGCCGCAGCACGCGACATAGCTTTGCAGACGATAAGTACAACCGTTTCAGAGAGAAGAGCGGCCAATGTGACGATCTGGCTTTAAGTCGGTTCGATAACAAATGACGAAAACGGACGGATTTCTCAGGTTTTTACTACATATGAACACTTTTCACATTTTGACGTGTAACTCGGCTGCTAGTCCTCCTTTCATGCAGAATCTTAAGGTCCTAGCTCATGTCCAAGGTACCGAAGCCAGCTAAAAAGTCAATAATCGATACCAAAAACTTGAATTGTTCTACTTCTTACTGGCTATTGCATCAACTTAGAAGCTTCATCTGTGTTCTACTATGGTGATTGTAGTGTCTCCGCATTCCGCAGCACGCGACATAGCTTTGCAGACGATAAGTACAACCGTTTCAGAGAGAAGAGCGGCCAATGAGACGATCTGGCTTTAAGTCGATTCGATAACAAATGACGAAAACGGACGGATTTCTCAGGTTTTTACTACATATGAACACTTTTCACATTCTCCCGTGCAACTCGGCTGCTAGTCCTCCTTTCATGCAGAATGTCAAGGTCTTAGCTCATGGCCAAGGCACCAAAGCCAGTTAAAAAGTCAATAATCGATACCTAATACTTGAATTGTACTACTTCTTACTGGCTATTACATCAACTTAGAAGCTTCGTCTGTGTTCTACTATGGTGCTTTTCCTGTTTCCGCCTACGGCAACACGTGACATAGCTTTGCAGACGATAAGTACAACCGTTTCAGAGAGAAGAGCGGCCAATGTGACGATCTGGCTTTACGTCGATTCGATAACAAATGACGAAAACGGACGGATTTCTCAGGTTTTTACTACATATGAACACTTTTCACATTCTCCCATGCAACTCGGCTGTTAGTCCTCCTTTCATGCAGAATCTTAAGGTCCTAGCACATGTCCGAGGCATCAAAGCCAGCTAAAAAGTCAATAACCGATACCTAAAACTTGAATTGTACTACATCTTACTGGCTATTACATCATCTTAGGAGCTTCATCTGTGTTCTACTATGGTGATTTTAGTGTCTCCGAATACCGCAGTACGCGACATAGCTTTGCAGACGATAAGTACAACCGTTTCAGAGAGAAGAGCGGCCAATGTGACGATCTGACTTTAAGTCGATACGATAACAAATGACGAAAACGGACTGATTTCTCAGGTTTTTACTACATATGAAAACTTTTCACATTCTCCCGTGCAACTCGGCTGCTAGTCCTCCTTTCATGCAGAATCTTAAGGTCCTAGCTCATGTCCAAGGAACCAAAGCCAGCTACAAAGTTAATAATCAATACCTAAAACTTGAATTGTACTACTTCTTACTGGCTATTACATCAACTTAGAAGCTTCATCTGTGTTCTACCACGGTGCTTTTAGTTTCTCCGCATACCGCAGCACGCGACATAGTTTTGCAGACGATAAGTACAACCGTTTCAGAGAGAAGAGCGGCCAATGTGACGATCTGGCTTTAAGTCGATTCGATAACAAATGACGAAAAATGACGGATTTCTCAGGTTATTACTACATATGAACACTTTTCACATTCTCCCGTGCAACTCGGCTGCTAGTCCTCCTTTTATGCAGAATCTTAAAGTCCTAGCTCATGTCCAAGGCACCAAAGCCAGCTAAAAAGTCAATAATCGATACCTAAAACTTGAATTGTACTACTTCTTACTGGCTATTACATCAACTTAGAAGCTTCATCTGTGTTCTATTATGGTGCTTTTCCTGTTTCCGCCTACGGCAACACGCGACATAGTTTTGCAGATGATAAGTACAACCGTTTCAGAGAGAAGAGCGGCCAATGTGAAGATCTGGATTTAAGTCGATTCGATAACAAATGACGAAAACGGACGGATTTCTCAGGTTTTTGCTAGATATGAACACTTTTCACATTCTCCCGTGCAACTCGGCTGCTGGTCCTCCTATTATACAGAATCTTAAAGTCCTAGCTCATGTCCAAGGCACCAAAGCCAGCTAAAAAGTCAATAATCGATACCTAAAACTTGAATTGGACTACTTCTTACTGGCTATTACATCAACTTAGAAGCTTCATCTGTGTTCTATTATGGTGCTTTTCCTGTTTCCGCCTACGGCAACACGCGACATAGCTTCGCAGACGATAAGTACAACCGTTTCAGAGAGAAGAGCGGCCAATGTGACGATCTGGCTTTAAGTCGATTCGCTAACAAATGACGAATAAGGACGGATTTCTAAGTTTATTACTAAATATGAACACTTTTCACATTCTCCCGTGCAACTCGGCTGCTAGTCCTCCTTTCATGCAGAATCTTAAGGTCCTAGCTGATGTCCAAGGCACCAAAGCCAGCTAAAAGGTCCATATTCAATACCTAAAACTTGAATTGTACTACTTCTTACTGGCTATTACATCAACTTAGAAGCTTGATCTGTGTTCTACTACGGTGCTTTTAGTGTCTCAGCATGCCGCAGCACGCGACATAGCTTTTCAGACGATAAGTACAACCGTTTCAGAGAGAAGAGCGGCCAATGTGACGATCTGTCTTTAAGTCGATTCGAAGACAAATGACGAAAACGGACGGATTACTCAGGTTTTTACTACATATGAACACATTTCACATTCTCCCGCGCAACTCGGCTGCTAGTCCTCCTTTCATGCAGAATCTTAAAGTCCTAGCTCATGTCCAAGGCACCAAAGCCAGCTAAAAAGTCAATAATCGATTCCTAAAACTTGAATTGTACTACTTCTTACTGGCTATTACATCAACTTAGATGCTTCATCTGTGTTCTACTATGGTGATTTTAGTGTCTCCACATACCGCAGCACGTGACATAGCTTTGCAGACGATATTTACAAACGTTTCAGAGAGAAGAGCGGCCAATGTGACCATCTGGCTTTAAGTAGATTCGATAACAAATGACGAAAACGGACGGATTTCTCAGGTTTTTACTACATATGAACACTTTTCACATTCTGACGTGCAACTCGGCTGCTAGTCCTCCTTTCATGCAGAATCTTAAGGTCCTAGCTCATGTCCAATGTACCGAAGCCAGCTAAAAAGGCAATAATCGATACCTAAAGCTTGAATTATACTACTTCTTACTGGGTATTACATCAACTTAGAAGCTTCATCTGTGTTCTACTATGGTGCTTTTAGTGTCTCCGCATACCGCAGCACGCGACATCGCTTTGCAGACGATATTTACAAACGTTTCAGAGAGAAGAGCGGCCAATGTGACCATCTGGCTTTAAGTAGATTCGATAACAAATGACGAAAAAGGACGGATTTCTCAGGTTATTACTACATATGAACACTTTTCACATTCTCCCGTGCAACTCGGCTGCTGGTCCTCCTTTTATGCAGAATCTTAAAGTCCTAGCTCATGTCCAAGGCACCAAAGCCAGCTAAAAAGTCAATAATCGATACCTAAAACTTGAATTGTACAACTTCTTACTGGCTATTACATCAACTTAGAAGCTTCATCTGTGTTCTATTATGGTGCTTTTCCTGTTTCCGCCTACGGCAACACGCGACATAGTTTTGCAGATGATAAGTACAACCGTTTCAGAGAGAAGAGCGGCCAATGTGACGATCTGGATTTAAGTCGATTCGATAACAAATGACGAAAACGGACGGATTTCTGAGGTTTTTACTACATATGAACTCTTTTCACATTCTCCCGTGCAACTCGGCTGCTAGTCCTCCTTTCATGCAGAATGTCAAGGTCCTAGCTCATGGCCAAGGCACCAAAGCCTGTTAAAAAGTCAATAATCTATACCTAAAACTTGAATTGTACTACTTCTTACTGGCTATTACATCAACTTAGAAGCTTCGTCTGTGTTCTACTATGGTGCTTTTAGTGTCTCAGCATACCGCAGTACGCGACATAGCTTTGCAGACGATAAGTACAACCGTTTCAGAGAGAAGAGCGGCCAATGTGACGATCTGGCTTTAAGTCGATTCGATAACAAATGACGAAAACGGACGGATTTCTCAGGTTTTTGCTACATATGAACACTTTTCACATTCTCCCGTGCAACTCGGCTGCTGGTCCTCCTATTATGCAGAATCTTAAAGTCCTAGCTCATGTCCAAGGCACCAAAGCCAGCCAAAAAGTCAATAATCGATACCTAAAACTTGAATTGGACTACTTCTTACTGGGTATTACATCAACTTAGAAGCTTCATCTGTGTTCTATTATGGTGCTTTTCCTGTTTCCGCCTACGGCAACACGCGACATAGCTTTGCAAACGATAAGTACAACCGTTTCAGAGGGAAGAGCGGCCAATGTGACGATCTGGCTTTAAGTCGATTCGATAACAAATGACGAAAACGGACGGATTTCTCAGGTTTTTACTACATATGAACACTTTTCACATTCTCCCGTGCAACTCGGCTGTTAGTCCTCCTTTCATGCAGAATCTTAAGGTCCTAGCTCATGTCCAAAGCACCAAAGCCAGCTAAAAAGTCAATAACCGATACCTAAAACTTGAATTGTACTTCTTCTTACTGGCTATTACATCATCTTAGAAGCTTCATCTGTGTTCTACTATGGTGCTTTTAGTGTCTCCGAATACCGCAGTACGCGACATAGCTTTGCAGACGATAAGTACAACCGTTTCAGAGAGACGAGCGGCCAATGTGACGATCTGGCTTTAAGTCGATTCGATAACAAATGACGAAAACGGACGGATTTCTCAGGTTTTTACTACATATGAACACTTTTTACATTCTCCCGTGCAACTCGGCTGCTAGTCCTCCTTTCATGAAGAATGTTAAGGTCCTAGCTCATGTCCAATGCACCAAAGCCAGCTAAAAAGTCAATAATCGATACCTTAAACTTGAATTGTACTACTTCTTACTGGGTATTACATCAACTTAGAAGCTTCATCTGTGTTCTACTATGGTGCTTTTAGTGTCTCCGCATACCGCAGCACGCGACATAGTTTTGCAGACGATAAGTACAACCGTTTCAGACAGAAGAGCGGCCAATGTGACGATCTGGCTTTAAGTCGATTCGATAACAAATGACGAAAACGGACGGATTTCTCAGGTTTTTACTACATATGAACACTTTTCACATTCTCCCGTGCAACTGGGCTGCTAGTCCTCCTTTTATGCAGAATCTTAAAGTCCTAGCTCATGTCCAAGGACGAAAGCCAGGTAAAAAGTCAATAATCGATACCTAAATCTTGAATTGGACTACTTCTTACTGGCTATTACACCAACTTGGAAGCTTCATCTGTGTTCTACTATGGTGCTTTCCCTGTTTCCGCCTACGGCAACACGCGACATAGCTTTGCAGACGATAAGCACAACCGTTTCAGAGAGAAGAGCGGCCAATGTGACGATCTGGCTTTAAGTCGATTCGCTAACAAATGACGAATAAGGACGGATTTCTAAGTTTATTACTAAATATGAACACTTTTCACATTCTCCCGTGCAACTCGGCTGCTAGTCCTCCTTTCATGCAGAATCTTAAGGTCCTAGCTCATGTCCAAGGCACCAAAGCCAGCTAAAAGGTCCATATTCAATACCTAAAACTTGAATTGTACTACTTCTTACTGGCTATTACATCAACTTAGAAGCTTGATCTGTGTTCTACTATGGTGCTTTTAGTGTCTCAGCATGCCGCAGCACGCGACATAGCTTTTCAGACGATAAGTACAACCGTTTCAGAGAGAAGAGCGGCCAATGTGACGATCTGTCTTTTAGTCGATTCGATAACAAATGACGAAAACGGACGGATTACTCAGGTTTTTACTACATATGAACACATTTCACATTCTCCCGCGCAACTCGGCTGCTATTCCTCCTTTCATGCAGAATCTTAAAGTCCTAGCTCATGTCCAAGGCACCAAAGCCAGCTAAAAAGTCAATAATCGATTCCTAAAACTTGAATTGTACTACTTCTTACTGGCTATTACATCAACTTAGATGCTTCATCTGTGTTCTACTATGGTGATTTTAGTGTCTCCACATACCGCAGCACGTGACATAGCTTTGCAGACGATATTTACAAACGTTTCAGAGAGAAGAGCGGCCAATGTGACCATCTGGCTTTAAGTAGATTCGATAACAAATGACGAAAACGGACGGATTTCTCAGGTTTTTACTACATATGAACACTTTTCACATTCTCCCGTGGAACTCGGCTGCTAGTCCACCTTTCATGCAGAATCTTAAGGTCCTAGCTCATGTCCAACGCACCAAAGCCAGCTAAAAAGTCAATAATCGATACCTAAAACTTGAATTGTACTACTTCTTACTGGCTATTACATCAACTTAGAAGCTTCGTCTGTGTTCTACTATGGTGCTTTTAGTGTCTCCACATAGCGCAGCACGCGACATAGCTTTGCAGACGATAAGTACAACCGTTTCAGAGACAAGAGCGGCCAATGTGACGATCTGGCTTTACGTCGATTCGATAACAAATGACGAAAACGGACGGATTTCTCAGGTTTTTACTACATATGAACACTTTTCACATTTTGACGTGCAACTCGGCTGCTAGTCCTCCTTTCATGCAGAATCTTAAGGTCCTAGCTCATGTCCAAGGCACCAAAGCCAGCTAAAAAGTCAATAACCGATACCTAAAACTTGAATTGTACTACTTCGTACTGGCTATTACATTATCTTAGGAGCTTCATCTGTGTTCTACTATGGTGCTTTTAGTGTCTCCGAATATCGCAGTACGCGACATAGCTTTGCAGACGATAAGTACAACCGTTTCAGAGAGAAGAGCGGCCAATGTGACGATCTGGCTTTAAGTCGATTCGATAACAAATGACGAAAACGAACGGATTTCTCAGGTTTTTACTATATATGACCACTTTTCACATTCTCCCGTGCAACTCTGCTGCTAGTCCTCCTTTCATGCAGAATCTTAAGGTCCTAGCTCATGTCCAAGGCACCAAAGCCAGCTAAAAAGTCAATAATCGATACCTAAAACTTGAATTGTACTACTTCTTACTGGCTATTACATCAACTTAGAAGCTTCATCTGTGTTCTACTACGGTGCTTTTAGTTTCTCCGCATACCGCAGCACGCGACATAGTTTTGCAGACGATAAGTACAACCATTTCAGAGAGAAGAGCTGCCAATGTGACGATCTGGCTTTAAGTCGATTCGATAACAAATGACGAAAAAGTACGGATTTCTCAGGTTATTACTACATATGAACACTTTTCACATTCTCCCATGCAACCCGGCTGCTAGTCCTCCTATTATGCAGAATCTTAAATTCTTAGCTCATGTCCAAGGCACCAAAGCCAGCTAAAAAGTCAATAATCGATACATAAAACTTGAATTGTACTACTTCTTACTGGATATTACATCAACTTAGAAGCTTCATCTGTGTTCTACTGTGGTTATTTTAGTGTCTCCGCATACCGCAGCACGTGACATAGCTTTGCAGACGATAAGTACAACCGTTTCAGAGAGAAGAGCGGCCAATGTGGCGATCTGGTTTTAAGTCGATTCGATAACAAATGACGAAAACGGACGGATTTCTTAGGTTTTTACTACATATGAACACTTTTCACATTCTCCCGTGCAACTGGGCTGCTAGTTCTCCTTTTATGCAGAATCTTAAAGTCCTAGCTCATGTCCAAGGCACGAAAGCCAGCTAAAAAGTCAATAATCGATACCTAAATCTTGAATTGGACTACTTCTTACTGGCTATTACATCAACTTAGAAGCTTCATCTGTGTTCTACTATGGTTCTTTTCCTGTTTTCGCCTACGGCAACACGCGACATAGCTTTGCAGACGATAAGCACAACCGTTTCAGAGAGAAGAGCGGCCAATGTGACGATCTGGCTTTAAGTCGGTTCGCTAACAAATGACGAGAAAGGACGGATTTCTAAGGTTATTACTACATATGAACACTTTTCACATTCTACCGTGCAACTCGGCTGCTAGTCCTCCTTTCATGCAGGATCTTAAGGTCCTCGCTCATGTCCAAGGCACCAAAGCCAGCTAAAAGGTCCATATTCAAAACCTAAAACTTGAATTGTACTACTTCTTACTGGCTATTACATCAACTTAGAAGCTTGATCTGTGTTCTACTATGGTGCTTTTAGTGTCTCAGCATGCCGCAGCACGCGACATAGCTTTTCAGACGATAAGTACAACCGCTTCAGAGAGAAGAGCGGCCAATGTGACGATCTGTCTTTAAGTCGATTCGATAACAAATGACGAAAACGGACGGATTACTCAGGTTTTTACTACATATGAACACATTTCACATTCTCCCGCGCTACTCGGCTGCTAGTCCTCCTTTCATGCAGAATCTTAAAGTCCTAGCTCATGTCCAAGGCACCAAAGCCAGCTGAAAAGTCAATAATCGATTCCTAAAACTTGAATTGTACTACTTCTTACTGGCTATTACATCAACTTAGATGCTTCATCTGTGTTCTACTATGGTGATTTTAGTGTCTCCACATACCGCTGCACGCGACATAGCTTTGCAGACGATATGTACAAACGTTTCAGACAGAAGAGCGGCCAATGTGACCATCTGGCTTTAAGTAGAGTCGATAACAAATGACGAAAACGGACGTATTTCTCAGGTTTTTACTACATATGAACACTTTTCACATTCTCCCGTGCAACTCGGATGCTAGTCCTCCTATTATGCAGAATCTTAAAGTCCTAGCTCATGTCCAAGGCACCAAAGCCAGCTAAAAAGTCAATAATCGATACCTAAAACTTGAATTGGACTACTTCTTACTGGGTATTACATCAACTTAGAAGCTTCATCTGTGTTCTATTATGGTGCTTTTCCTGTTTCCGCCTAAAGCAACTCGCGACATAGCTTTGCAGACGATAAGTACAACCGTTTCAGAGAGAAGAGCGGCCAATGTGACGATCTGGCTTCAAGTCGATTCGATAACAAATGAGGAAAACGGACGGATTTCTCAGGTTTTTACTACATATGAACACTTTTCACATTCTCCCGTGCAACTGGGCTGCTAGTCCTCCTTTCATGCAAAATCTTAAGGTCCTAGCTCTTGTCCAAGGCACCTAAGCCAGCTAAAAAGTCAATAACCGATACCTAAAACTTGAATTGTACTACTTCTTACTGGATATTACATCAACTTAGAATCTTCATCTGTGTTCTACTGTGGTGATTTTAGTGTCTCCGCATACCGCAGCGCGTGACATAGCTTTGCAGACGATAAGTACAACCGTTTCAGAGAGAAGAGCGGCCAATGTGACGATCTGGCTTTAACTCGATTCGATAACAAATGACGAAAACTGATGGAATTCTAATGTTTTTGCTACATATGAACACTTTTCACATTCTCCCGTGCAACTCGGCTGCTAGTCCTCCTTTCATGAAGAATGTTAAGGTCCTAGCTCATGTCCAAGGGACCAAAGCCAGCTAAAAAGGCAATAATCGATGCCTTAAACTTGAATTATACTACTTCTTACTGGGTATTACATCAACTTAGAAGCTTCATCTGTGTTCTACTATGGTGCTTTTAGTGTCTCCGCATACCGCAGCACGCGACATAGCTTTGCAGACGATAAGTACATCCGTTTCACAGAGAAGAGCGGCCAATGTGACGATCTGGCTTTAAGTCGATTCGATAACAAATGACGAAAACGGACGGATTTCTCAGGTTTTTACTACATTTGAACAGTTTTCACTTTCTCCCGTGCAACTCGGCTGCTAGTCCTCCTTTCATGCAGAATATTAAGGTCCTAGCTCATGTCCAAGGCACCAAAACCAGCTAAAAATTCAATATTCAGTACCTTATACTTGAATTTTACTACTTCTTACTGGCTATTACATCAACTTAGAAGCTTGATCTGTGGTCTACTATGGTGTTTTTAGTGTCTCAGCATACCGCAGCACGCGACATAGCATTGCAGACGATAAGTACAACCGTTTCAGAGAGAAGAGCGGCCAATGTGACGATCTGGCTTTAAGTCGATTCGATAACAAATGACGAAAACGGACGGATTTCTAAGGTTTTTACTACATATGAACACTTTTCACATTCTCCCGTGCAACTCGGTTGCAAGTCCTCCTTTCATGCAGAATCTTAAGGTCCTAGCTCATGTCCAAGGCACCAAAGCCAGCTAAAAAGTCAATAATCGATACCTAAAACTTGAATTGTACTACTTCTTACTGGATATTACATCAACTTAGAAGCTTCATCTGTGTTCTACTGTGGTGATTTTAGTGTCTCCGCATACCGCAGCACGTGACATAGCTTTGCAGACGATAAGTACAACCGTTTCAGAGAGAAGAGCGGCCAATGTGACGATCTGGCTTTAACTCGATTCGATAACAAATGACGAAAACGGACGGATTTCTCAGGTTTTTACTACATTTGAACTGTTTTCACATTCTCCCGTGCAACTCGGCTGCTAGTCCACGTTTCATGCAGAATATTAAGGTCCTAGCTCATGTCCAATGCACCAAAGCCAGCTAAAAAGTCAATAATCGATACCTAAAACTTGAATTGTACTACTTCTTACTGGATATTACATCAACTTAGAAGCTTCATCTGTGTTCTACTGTGGTGATTTTAGTGTCTCCGCATACCGCAGCACGTGACATAGCATTGCAGACGATAAGTACAACCGTTTCAGAGAGAAGAGCGGCCAATGTGACGATCTGGCTTTAAGTCGATTCGATAACAAAAGACGAAAACGGACGGATTTGTAAGGTTTTTACTACATATGAACACTTTTCACATTCTCCCGTGCAACTCGGCTGCTAGTCCTCCTTTCATGAAGAATGTTAAGGTCCTAGCTCATGTCCAAGGGACCAAAGCCAGCTAAAAAGTCAATAATCGATACCTTAACCTTGAATTGTACTACTTCTTACTGGGTATTACATCAACTTAGAAACTTCATCTGTGTTCTACTATGGAGCTTTTAGTGTCTCCGCATACCGCATCACGCGACATAGCTTTGCAGACGATAAGTACAACCGTTTCAGCGAGAAGAGCGGCCAATGTGACGATCTGGCTTTAAGTCGATTCGATAACAAATGACGAAAACGGACGGATTTCTCAGGTTTTTACTACATATGAACACTTTTCCCATTCTCCCGTGCAACTGGGCTGCTGGTCCTCCTTTTATGCAGAATCTTAAAGTCCTAGCTCATGTCCAAGGCACGAAAGCCAGCTAAAAAGTCAATAATCGATACCTAAATCTTGAATTGGACTACTTCTTACTGGCTATTACATCAACTTAGAAGCTTCATCTGTGTTCTACTATGGTGCTTTTCCTGTTTCCGCCTACGGCAACACGCGACATAGCTTTGCAGACGATAAGCACAACCGTTTCAGAGAGAAGAGCGGCCAATGTGACGATCTGGCTTTAAGTCGATTCGCTAACAAATGACGAAAAAAGACGGATTTCTCAGGTTATTACTACATATGAACACTTTTCACATTCTCCCGTGCAACTCGGCTGCTAGTCCTCCTTTCATGCAGAATCTTAAGGTCCTTGCTCATGTCCAAGGCACCAAAGCCAGCTAAAAGGTCCATATTCAATACCTAAAACTTGAATTGTACTACTTCTTACTGGCTATTACATCAACTTAGAAGCTTGATCTGTGTTCTACTATGGTGCTTTTAGTGTCTCAGCATTCCGCAGCACGCGACATAGCTTTTCAGACGATAAGTACAACCGTTTCAGAGAGAAGAGCGGCCAATGTGACGATGTGGCTTTAAGTCGATTCGATAACAAATGACGAAAACGGACGGATTTCTGAGGTTTTTACTACATCTGAACACTTTTCACATTCTCCCGTGCAACTGGGCTGCTGGTCCTCCTTTTATGCAGAATCTTAAAGTCCTAGCTCATGTCCAAGGCACCAAAGCCAGCTAAAAAGTCAATAATCTATTCCTAAAACTTGATTTGTACTACTTCTTACTGGCTATTACATCAACTTAGATGCTTCATCTGTGTTCTACTATGGTGATTTTAGTGTCTGAACATACCGCTGCACGCTACATAGCTTTGCAGACGATGTGTACAAACGTTTCAGAGAGAAGAGCGGCCAATGTGACCATCTGGCTTTAAGTCGATTCGATAACAAATGACGACAACGGACGGATTTCTCAGGTTTTTACTACATATGAACACTTTTCACATTCTGACGTGCAACTCGGCTGCTAGTCCTCCTTTCATGCAGAATCTTAAGGTCCTAGCTCATGTCCAAGGTACCGAAGCCAGCTAAAAAGACAATAATCGATACCTAAAACTTCAATTGTTCTACTTCTTACTGGCTATTGCATCAACTTAGAAGCTTCATCTGTGTTCTACTATGGTGATTTTAGTGTCTCCGCATACCGCAGCACGCGACATAGCTTTGCCGACGATAAGTACAACCGTTTCAGAGAGAAGAGCGGCTAATGTGACGATCTGGCTTTAAGTCGATTCGATAACAAATGACGAAAACGGACGGATTTCTCAGGTTTTTACTACATATGAACACTTTTCACATTCTCCCGTGCAACTCGGCTGCTAGTCCTCCTTTCATGCAGAATCTTAAGGTCCTAGCTCATGTCCAAGGCACCAAAGCCAGCTAAAAAGTCAATAATCGATACGTAAAACTTGAATTGTACTACTTCTTACTGGCTATTACATCAACTTAGAAGCTTCATCTGTGTTCTACTACGGTGTATTTAGTTTCTCCGCATACCGCAGCACGCGACATAGTTTTGCAGACGATAAGTACAACCGTTTCAGAGAGAAGAGCGGCCAATGTGACGATCTGGCTTTAAGTCGATTCGATAACAAACGACGAAAAAGGGCGGATTTCTCAGGTTATTACTACATATGAACTCTTTTCACATTCTCCCGTGCAACTCGGCTGCTAGTCCTCCTTTCATGCAGAATCTTAAGGTCCTAGCTCATGTCCAAGGCACCAAAGCCAGCTAAAAGGTCAATATTCAATACCTAAAACTTGAATTGTACTACTTCTTACTGGCTATTACATCAACTTAGAAGCTTGATCTGTGGTCTACTATGGTGATTTTAGTGTCTCCACATACCGCTGCACGCGACATAGCTTTGCAGACGATATGTACAAACGTTTCAGAGAGAAGAGCGGCCAATGTGACCATCTGGCTTTAAGTCGATTCGATAACAAATGACGAAAACGGATGGATTTCTCAGGTTTTTACTACATATGAACGCTTTTCACATTCTGACGTGCAACTCGGCTGCTAGTCCTCCTTTCATGCAGAATCTTAAGGTCCTAGCTCATGTCCAAGGTACCGAAGCCAGCTAAAAAGTCAAAAAACGATACCTAAAACTTGAATTGTTCTACTTCTTACTGGGTATTGCATCAACTTAGAAGCTTCATCTGTGTTCTACTATGGTGATTTTAGTGTCTCCGCATACCGCAGCACGCGACATAGCTTTGCAGACGGTAAGTACAACCGTTTCAGAGAGAAGAGGGGCCAATGTGACGATCTGGCTTTAAGTCGTTTCGATAACAAATGACGAAAACGGACGGATTTCTCAGGTTTTTACTACATATGAACACTTTTCACATTCTCCCGTGCAACTCGGCTGCTAGTCCTCCTTTCATGCAGAATCTTAAGGTCCTAGCTCATGTCCAAGGCACCAAAGCCAGCTAAAAAGTCAATAATCAATACCTAAAACTTGAATTGTACTACTTCTTACTGGCTATTACATCAACTTAGAAGCTTCATCTGTGTTCTACTACGTTGCTTTTAGTTTCTCCGCATACCGCAGCACGCGACATAGTTTTGCAGACGATAAGTACAACCGCTTCAGAGAGAAGAGCGGCCAATGTGACGATCTGGCTTTAAGTCGATTCGATAACAAATGACGAAAACGGACGGATTTCTCAGGTTTTTACTACATATGAACACTTTTCACATTGTCCCGTGGAACTCGGCTGCTAGTCCACCTTTCATGCAGAATCTTAAGGTCCTAGCTCATGTCCAATGCACCAAAGCCAGCTGAAAAGTCAATAATCGATTCCTAAAACTTGATTTGTACTACGTCTTACTGGCTATTACATCAACTTAGATGCTTCATCTGTGTTCTACTATGGTGATTTTAGTGTCTGAACATACCGCTGCACGCTACATAGCTTTGCAGACGATACGTACAAACGTTTCAGAGAGAAGAGCGGCCAATGTGACGATGTGGCTTTAAGTCGATTCGATAACAAATGACGAAAACGGACGGATTTCTCAGGTTTTTACTACATATGAACACTTTTCACATTCTGACGTGCAACTCGGCTGCTAGTCCTCCTTTCATGCAGAATCTTAAGGTCCTAGCTCATGTCCAAGGCACCAAAGCCAGCTAAAAAGTCAATAATCGATTACTAAAACTTGATTTGTACTACGTCTTACTGGCTATTACATTAACTTAGATGCTTCATCTGTGTTCTACTATGGTGATTTTAGTGTCTGAACATACCGCTGCACGCTACATAGCTTTGCAGACGATATGTACAAACGTTTCAGAGAGAAGAGCGGCCAATGTGACCATCTGGCTTTAAGTCGATTCGATAACAAATGACGAAAACGGACGGATTTCTCAGGTTTTTACTACATATGAACACTTTTCACATTCTGACGTGCAACTCGGCCGCTAGTCCTCCTTTCATGCAGAATCTTAAGGTCCTAGCTCATGTCCAAGGCACGAAAGCCAGCTAAAAAGACAATAATCGATACCTAAATCTTGAATTGGACTACTTCTTACTGGCTATTACATCAACTTAGAAGCTTCATCTGTGTTCTACTATGGTGCTTTTCCTGTTTCCGCCAACGGCAACACGCGATATAGCTTTGCAGACTATAAGCACAACCGGTTCAGAGAGAAGAGCGGCCAATGTGACGATCTGGCTTTAAGTCGATTCGCTAACAAATGACGAAAAAGGACGGATTTCTCAGGTTATTACTACATATGAACTCTTTTCACACTCTCCCGTGCAACTCGGCTGCTAGTCCTCCTTACATGCTGAGTCTTAAAGTCCTAGCTCATGTCCAAGGCACCAAAGCCAGCTAAAAGGTCAATATTCAATACCTAAAACCTGAATTGTACTACTTCTTACTGGCTATTACATCAACTTAGAAGCTTGATCTGTGTTCTACTATGGTGCTTTTAGTGTCTCAGCATGCCGCAGCACGCGACATAGCTTTTCAGACGATAAGTACAACCGCTTCAGAGAGAAGAGCGGCCAATGTGACGATCTGTCTTTAAGTCGATTCGATAACAAATGACGAAAACGGACGGATTACTCATTTTTTTACTACATATGAACACATTTCACATTCTCCCGCGCAACTCGGCTGCTAGTCCTCCTTTCATGCAGAATCTTAAAGTCCTAGCTCATGTCCAAGGCACCAAAGCCAGCTAAAAAGTCAATAATCGATTCCTAAAACTTGAATTGTACTACTTCTTACTGGCTATTACATCAACTTAGATGCTTCATCTGTGTTCTACTATGGTGATTTTAGTGTCTCCACATACCGCTGCACGCGACATAGCTTTGCAGACGATATGTACAAACGTTTCAGACAGAAGAGCGGCCAATGTGACCATCTGGCTTTAAGTAGAGTCGATAACAAATGACGAAAACGGACGGATTTCTCAGGTTTTTACTACATATGAACACTTTTCACATTCTCCCGTGCAACTCGGCTGCTAGTCCTCCTTTCATGCAAAATCTTAAGGTCCTAGCTCATGTCCAAGGCACCTAAGCCAGCTAAAAGTCAATAACCGATACCTAAAACTTGAATTGTACTACTTCTTACTGGATATTACATCAACTTAGAATCTTCATCTGTGTTCTACTGTGGTGATTTTAGTGTCTCCGCATACCGCAGCGCGTGACATAGCTTTGCAGACGATAAGTACAACCGTTTCAGAGAGAAGAGCGGCCAATGTGACGATCTGGCTTTAACTCGATTCGATAACAAATGACGAAAACTGATGGAATTCTAATGTTTTTGCTACATATGAACACTTTTCACATTCTCCCGTGCAACTCGGCTGCTAGTCCTCCTTTCATGAAGAATGTTAAGGTCCTAGCTCATGTCCAAGGGACCAAAGCCAGCTAAAAAGGCAATAATCGATGCCTTAAACTTGAATTATACTACTTCTTACTGGGTATTACATCAACTTAGAAGCTTCATCTGTGTTCTACTATGGTGCTTTTAGTGTCTCCGCATACCGCAGCACGCGACATAGCTTTGCAGACGATAAGTACATCCGTTTCACAGAGAAGAGCGGCCAATGTGACGATCTGGCTTTAAGTCGATTCGATAACAAATGACGAAAACGGACGGATTTCTCAGGTTTTTACTACATTTGAACAGTTTTCACTTTCTCCCGTGCAACTCGTCTGCTAGTCCTCCTTTCATGCAGAATATTAAGGTCCTAGCTCATGTCCAAGGCACCAAAACCAGCTAAAAATTCAATATTCAGTACCTTATACTTGAATTTTACTACTTCTTACTGGCTATTACATCAACTTAGAAGCTTGATCTGTGTTCTACTATGGTGCTTTTAGTGTCTCAGCATACCGCAGCACGCGACATAGCATTGCAGACGATAAGTACAACCGTTTCAGAGAGAAGAGCGGCCAATGTGACGATCTGGCTTTAAGTCGATTCGATAACAAATGACGAAAACGGACGGATTTCTAAGGTTTTTACTGCATATGAACACTTTTCACATTCTCCCGTGCAACTCGGCTGCTAGTCCACCTTTCATGCAGAATATTAAGGTCCTAGCTCATGTCCAATGCACCAGAGCCAGCTAAAAAGTCAATAATCGATACCTAAAACTTGAATTGTACTACTTCTTACTGGATATTACATCAACTTAGAAGCTTCATCTGTGTTCTACTGTGGTGATTTTAGTGTCTCCGCATACCGCAGCACGTGACATAGCATTGCAGACGATAAGTACAACCGTTTCAGAGAGAAGAGCGGCCAATGTGACGATCTGGCTTTAAGTCGATTCGATAACAAAAGACGAAAACGGACGGATTTGTAAGGTTTTTACTACATATGAACACTTTTCACATTCTCCCGTGCAACTCGGCTGCTAGTCCTCCTTTCATGAAGAATGTTAAGGTCCTAGCTCATGTCCAAGGGACCAAAGCCAGCTAAAAAGTCAATAATCGATACCTTAACCTTGAATTGTACTACTTCTTACTGGGTATTACATCAACTTAGAAACTTCATCTGTGTTCTACTATGAAGCTTTTAGTGTCTCCGCATACCGCATCACGCGACATAGCTTTGCAGACGATAAGTACAACCGTTTCAGCGAGAAGAGCGGCCAATGTGACGATCTGGCTTTAAGTCGATTCGATAACAAATGACGAAAACGGACGGATTTCTCAGGTTTTTACTACATCTGAACACTTTTCACATTCTCCCGTGCAACTGGGCTGCTGGTCCTCCTTTTATGCAGAATCTTAAAGTCCTAGCTCATGTCCAAGGCACCAAAGCCAGCTAAAAAGTCAATAATCTATTCCTAAAACTTGATTTGTACTACTTCTTACTGGCTATTACATCAACTTAGATGCTTCATCTGTGTTCTACTATGGTGATTTTAGTGTCTGAACATACCGCTGCACGCTACATAGCTTTGCAGACGATGTGTACAAACGTTTCAGAGAGAAGAGCGGCCAATGTGACCATCTGGCTTTAAGTCGATTCGATAACAAATGACGACAACGGACGGATTTCTCAGGTTTTTACTACATATGAACACTTTTCACATTCTGACGTGCAACTCGGCTGCTAGTCCTCCTTTCATGCAGAATCTTAAGGTCCTAGCTCATGTCCAAGGTACCGAAGCCAGCTAAAAAGACAATAATCGATACCTAAAACTTCAATTGTTCTACTTCTTACTGGCTATTGCATCGACTTAGAAGCTTCATCTGTGTTCTACTATGGTGATTTTAGTGTCTCCGCATACCGCAGCACGCGACATAGCTTTGCAGACGATAAGTACAACCGTTTCAGAGAGAAGAGCGGCCAATGTGACGATCTGGCTTTAAGTCGATTCGATAACAAATGACGAAAACGGACGGATTTCTCAGGTTTTTACTACATATGAACACTTTTCACATTCTCCCGTGCAACTCGGCTGCTAGTCCTCCTTTCATGCAGAATCTTCTGGTCCTAGCTCATGTCCAAGGCACCAAAGCCAGCTAAAAAGTCAATAATCGATACGTAAAACTTGAATTGTACTACTTCTTACTGGCTATTACATCAACTTAGAAGCTTCATCTGTGTTCTACTACGGTGTATTTAGTTTCTCCGCATACCGCAGCACGCGACATAGTTTTGCAGACGATAAGTACAACCGTTTCAGAGAGAAGAGCGGCCAATGTGACGATCTGGCTTTAGGTCGATTCGATAACAAATGACGAAAAAGGGCGGATTTCTCAGGTTATTACTACATATGAACTCTTTTCACATTCTCCCGTGCAACTCGGCTGCTAGTCCTCCTTTCATGCAGAATCTTAAGGTCCTAGCTCATGTCCAAGGCACCAAAGCCAGCTAAAAGGTCAATATTCAATACCTAAAACTTGAATTGTACTACTTCTTACTGGCTATTACATCAACTTAGAAGCTTGATCTGTGGTCTACTATGGTGATTTTAGTGTCTCCACATACCGCTGCACGCGACATAGCTTTGCAGACGATATGTACAAACGTTTCAGAGAGAAGAGCGGCCAATGTGACCATCTGGCTTTAAGTCGATTCGATAACAAATGACGAAAACGGATGGATTTCTCAGGTTTTTACTACATATGAACGCTTTTCACATTCTGACGTGCAACTCGGCTGCTAGTCCTCCTTTCATGCAGAATCTTAAGGTCCTAGCTCATGTCCAAGGTACCGAAGCCAGCTAAAAAGTCAAAAATCGATACCTAAAACTTCAATTGTTCTACTTCTTACTGGGTATTGCATCAACTTAGAAGCTTCATCTGTGTTCTACTATGGTGATTTTAGTGTCTCCGCATACCGCAGCACGCGACATAGCTTTGCAGACGGTAAGTACAACCGTTTCAGAGAGAAGAGGGGCCAATGTGACGATCTGGCTTTAAGTCGTTTCGATAACAAATGACGAAAACGGACGGATTTCTCAGGTTTTTACTACATATGAACACTTTTCACATTCTCCCGTGCAACTCGGCTGCTAGTCCTCCTTTCATGCAGAATCTTAAGGTCCTAGCTCATGTCCAAGGCACCAAAGCCAGCTAAAAAGTCAATAATCAATACCTAAAACTTGAATTGTACTACTTCTTACTGGCTATTACATCAACTTAGAAGCTTCTTCTGTGTTCTACTACGTTGCTTTTAGTTTCTCCGCATACCGCAGCACGCGACATAGTTTTGCAGACGATAAGTACAACCGCTTCAGAGAGAAGAGCGGCCAATGTGACGATCTGGCTTTAAGTCGATTCGATAACAAATGACGAAAACGGACGGATTTCTCAGGTTTTTACTACATATGAACACTTTTCACATTGTCCCGTGGAACTCGGCTGCTAGTCCTCCTTACATGCTGAGTCTTAAAGTCCTAGCTCATGTCCAAGGCACCAAAGCCAGCTAAAAGGTCAATATTCAATACCTAAAACTTGAATTGTGCTACTTCTTACTGGCTATTACATCAACTTAGAAGCTTCATCTGTGTTCTACTATGGTGCTTTTAGTGTCTCAGCATTCCGCAGCACGCGACATAGCTTTTCAGACGATAAGTACAACCGTTTCAGAGAGAAGAGCGGCCAATGTGACGATCTGGCTTTAAGTCGATTCGATAACAAATGACGAAAACGGACGGATTTCTCAGGTTTTTACTATATATGAACACTTTTCACATTCTCCCGTGCAACTGGGCTGCTGGTCCTCCTTTTATGCAGAATCTTAAAGTCCTAGCTCATGTCCAAGGCACCAAAGCCAGCTAAAAAGTCAATAATCGATTCCTAAAACTTGATTTGTACTACGTCTTACTGGCTATTACATCAACTTAGATGCTTCATCTGCGTTCTACTATGGTGATATTAGTGTCTGAACATACCGCTGCACGCTACATAGCTTTGCAGACGATATGTACAAACGTTTCAGAGAGAAGAGCGGCCAATGTGACCATCTGGCTTTAAGACGATTCAATAACAAATGACGAAAACGGACGGATTTCTCAGGTTTTTACTACATATGAACACTTTTCACATTCTGACGTGCAACTCGGCTGCTAGTCCTCCTTTCATGGAGAATCTTAAGGTCCTAGCTCATGTCCAAGGTACCGAAGCCAGCTAAAAAGACAATAATCGTTACCTAAAACTTGAATTGTTCTACTTCTTACTGGCTATTGCATCAACTTAGAAGCTTCATCTGTGTTCTACTATGGTGATTTTAGTTTCTCCGCATACCGCAGCACGCGACATAGCTTTGAAGACGATAAGTACAACCGTTTCAGAGAGAAGAGCGGCCAATGTGACGATCTGGCTTTAAGTCGATTCGATAACAAATGACGAAAACGGACGGATTTCTCAGGTTTTTACTACATATGAACACTTTTCACATTCTCGCCTGCAACTCGGCTGCTAGTCCTCCTTTCATGCAGAATCTTAAGGTCCTAGCTCATGTCCAAGGCACCAAAGCCAACTAAAAAGTCAATAATCGATACGTAAATCTTGAATTGGACTACTTCTTACTGGCTATTACATCAACTTAGAAGCTTCATCTGTGTTCTACTATGGTGCATTTCCTGTTTCCGCCTACGGCAACACGCGACATAGCTTTGCAGACTATAAGCACAACCGGTTCAGAGAGAAGAGCGGCCAATGTGACGATCTGGATTTAAGTCGATTCGCTAACAAATGACGAAAAAGGACGGATTTCTCAGGTTATTACTGCATATGAACTCTTTTCACACTCTCCCGTGCAACTCGGCTGCTAGTCCTCCTTTCATGCAGAATCTTAAGGTCCTAGCTCATGTCCAAGGTACCGAAGCCAGCTAAAAAGTCAATAATCGATACGTAAAACTTGAATTGTACTACTTCTTACTGGCTATTACATCAACTTAGAAGCTTCATCTGTGTTCTACTACGGTGCTTTTAGTTTCTCCGCATACCGCAGCACGCGACATAGTTTTGCAGACGATAAGTACAACCGTTTCAGAGAGAAGAGCGGCCAATGTGACGATCTGGCTTTAAGTCGATTCGATAACAAATGACGAAAAAGGGCGGATTTCTCAGGTTATTACTACATATGAACTCTTTTCACATTCTCCCGTGCAACTCGGCTGCTAGTCCTCCTTTCATGCAGAATCTTAAGGTCCTAGCTCATGTCCAAGGCACCAAAGCCAACTAAAAGGTCAATATTGAATACCTAAAACTTGAATTGTACTACTTCTTACTGGCTATTACATCAACTTAGAAGCTTGATCTGTGGTCTACTATGGTGATTTTAGTGTCTCCACATACCGCTGCACGCGACATAGCTTTGCAGACGATATGTACAAACGTTTCAGAGAGAAGAGCGGCCAATGTGACCATCTGGCTTTAAGTCGATTCGATAACAAATGACGAAAACGGATGGATTTCTCAGGTTTTTACTACATATGAACGCTTTTCACATTCTGACGTGCAACTCGGCTGCTAGTCCTCCTTTCATGCAGAATCTTAAGGTCCTAGCTCATGTCCAAGGTAGCGAAGCCAGCTAAAAAGTCAAAAATCGATACCTAAAACTTGAATTGTTCTACTTCTTACTGGGTATTGCATCAACTTAGAAGCTTCATCTGTGTTCTACTATGGTGATTTTAGTGTCTCCGCATACCGCAGCACGCGACATAGCTTTGCAGACGGTAAGTACAACCGTTTCAGAGAGAAGAGGGGCCAATGTGACGATCTGGCTTTAAGTCGTTTCGATAACAAATGACGAAAACGGACGGATTTCTCAGGTTTTTACTACATATGAACACTTTTCACATTCTCCCGTGCAACTCGGCTGCTAGTCCTCCTTTCATGCAGAATCTTAAGGTCCTAGCTCATGTCCAAGGCACCAAAGCCAGCTAAAAAGTCAATAATCAATACGTAAAACTTGAATTGTACTACTTCTTACTGGCTATTACATCAACTTAGAAGCTTCATCTGTGTTCTACTACGTTGCTTTTAGTTTCTCCGCATACCGCAGCACGCGACATAGTTTTGCAGACGATAAGTACAACCGCTTCAGAGAGAAGAGCGGCCAATGTGACGATCTGGCTTTAAGTCGATTCGATAACAAATGACGAAAACGGACGGATTTCTCAGGTTTTTACTACATATGAACACTTTTCACATTGTCCCGTGGAACTCGGCTGCTAGTCCACCTTTCATGCAGAATCTTAAGGTCCTAGCTCATGTCCAATGCACCAAAGCCAGCTGAAAAGTCAATAATCGATTCCTAAAACTTGATTTCTACTACGTCTTACTGGCTATTACATCAACTTAGATGCTTCATCTGTGTTCTACTATGGTGATTTTAGTGTCTGAACATACCGCTGCACGCTACATAGCTTTGCAGACGATACGTACAAACGTTTCAGAGAGAAGAGCGGCCAATGTGACCATCTGGCTTTAAGTCGATTCGATAACAAATGACGAAAACGGACGGATTTCTCAGGTTTTTACTACATATGAACACTTTTCACATTCTGACGTGCAACTCGGCTGCTAGTCCTCCTTTCATGCAGAATCTTAAGGTCCTAGCTCATGTCCAAGGCACCAAAGCCAGCTAAAAAGTCAATAATCGATTACTAAAACTTGATTTGTACTACGTCTTACTGGCTATTACATTAACTTAGATGCTTCATCTGTGTTCTACTATGGTGATTTTAGTGTCTGAACATACCGCTGCACGCTACATAGCTTTGCAGACGATATGTACAAACGTTTCAGAGAGAAGAGCGGCCAATGTGACCATCTGGCTTTAAGTCGATTCGATAACAAATGACGAAAACGGACGGATTTCTCAGGTTTTTACTACATATGAACACTTTTCACATTCTGACGTGCAACTCGGCCGCTAGTCCTCCTTTCATGCAGAATCTTAAGGTCCTAGCTCATGTCCAAGGCACGAAAGCCAGCTAAAAAGACAATAATCGATACCTAAATCTTGAATTGGACTACTTATTACTGGCTATTACATCAACTTAGAAGCTTCATCTGTGTTCTACTATGGTGCTTTTCCTGTTTCCGCCAACGGCAACACGCGATATAGCTTTGCAGACTATAAGCACAACCGGTTCAGAGAGAAGAGCGGCCAATGTGACGATCTGGCTTTAAGTCGATTCGCTAACAAATGACGAAAAAGGACGGATTTCTCAGGTTACTACTACATATGAACACTTTTCACATTCTCCCGTGCAACTGGGCTGCTGGTCCTCCTTTTATGCAGAATCTTAAAGTCCTAGCTCATGTCCAAGGCACCAAAGCCAGCTAAAAAGTCAATAATCGATTCCTAAAACTTGATTTGTACTACGTCTTACTGGCTATTACATCAACTTAGATGCTTCATCTGCGTTCTACTATGGTGATTTTAGTGTCTGAACATACCGCTGCACGCTACATAGCTTTGCAGACGATATGTACAAACGTTTCAGAGAGAAGAGCGGCCAATGTGACCATCTGGCTTTAAGACGATTCAATAACAAATGACGAAAACGGACGGATTTCTCAGGTTTTTACTACATATGAACACTTTTCACATTCTGACGTGCAACTCGGCTGCTAGTCCTCCTTTCATGCAGAATCTTAAGGTCCTAGCTCATGTCCAAGGTACCGAAGCCAGCTAAAAAGACAATAATCGTTACCTAAAACTTGAATTGTTCTACTTCTTACTGGCTATTGCATCAACTTAGAAGCTTCATCTGTGTTCTACTATGGTGATTTTAGTTTCTCCGCATACCGCAGCACGCGACATAGCTTTGAAGACGATAAGTACAACCGTTTCAGAGAGAAGAGCGGCCAATGTGACGATCTGGCTTTAAGTCGATTCGATAACAAATGACGAAAACGGACGGATTTCTAAGGTTTTTACTACATATGAACACTTTTCACATTCTCGCCTGCAACTCGGCTGCTAGTCCTCCTTTCATGCAGAATCTTAAGGTCCTAGCTCATGTCCAAGGCACCAAAGCCAACTAAAAAGTCAATAATCGATACGTAAATCTTGAATTGGACTACTTCTTACTGGCTATTACATCAACTTAGAAGCTTCATCTGTGTTCTACTATGGTGCATTTCCTGTTTCCGCCTACGGCAACACGCGACATAGCTTTGCAGACTATAAGCACAACCGGTTCAGAGAGAAGAGCGGCCAATGTGACGATCTGGATTTAAGTCGATTCGCTAACAAATGACGAAAAAGGACGGATTTCTCAGGTTATTACTGCATATGAACTCTTTTCACACTCTCCCGTGCAACTCGGCTGCTAGTCCTCCTTTCATGCAGAATCTTAAGGTCCTAGCTCATGTCCAAGGTACCGAAGCCAGCTAAAAAGTCAATAATCGATACGTAAAACTTGAATTGTACTACTTCTTACTGGCTATTACATCAACTTAGAAGCTTCATCTGTGTTCTACTACGGTGCTTTTAGTTTCTCCGCATACCGCAGCACGCGACATAGTTTTGCAGACGATAAGTACAACCGTTTCAGAGAGAAGAGCGGCCAATGTGACGATCTGGCTTTAAGTCGATTCGATAACAAATGACGAAAAAGGGCGGATTTCTCAGGTTATTACTACATATGAACTCTTTTCACATTCTCCCGTGCAACTCGGCTGCTAGTCCTCCTTTCATGCAGAATCTTAAGGTCCTAGCTCATGTCCAAGGTAGCGAAGCCAGCTAAAAAGTCAAAAATCGATACCTAAAACTTGAATTGTTCTACTTCTTACTGGGTATTGCATCAACTTAGAAGCTTCATCTGTGTTCTACTATGGTGATTTTAGTGTCTCCGCATACCGCAGCACGCGACATAGCTTTGCAGACGGTAAGTACAACCGTTTCAGAGAGAAGAGGGGCCAATGTGACGATCTGGCTTTAAGTCGTTTCGATAACAAATGACGAAAACGGACGGATTTCTCAGGTTTTTACTACATATGAACACTTTTCACATTCTCCCGTGCAACTCGGCTGCTAGTCCTCCTTTCATGCAGAATCTTAAGGTCCTAGCTCATGTCCAAGGCACCAAAGCCAGCTAAAAAGTCAATAATCAATACGTAAAACTTGAATTGTACTACTTCTTACTGGCTATTACATCAACTTAGAAGCTTCATCTGTGTTCTACTACGTTGCTTTTAGTTTCTCCGCATACCGCAGCACGCGACATAGTTTTGCAGACGATAAGTACAACCGCTTCAGAGAGAAGAGCGGCCAATGTGACGATCTGGCTTTAAGTCGATTCGATAACAAATGACGAAAACGGACGGATTTCTCAGGTTTTTACTACATATGAACACTTTTCACATTGTCCCGTGGAACTCGGCTGCTAGTCCACCTTTCATGCAGAATCTTAAGGTCCTAGCTCATGTCCAATGCACCAAAGCCAGCTGAAAAGTCAATAATCGATTCCTAAAACTTGATTTCTACTACGTCTTACTGGCTATTACATCAACTTAGATGCTTCATCTGTGTTCTACTATGGTGATTTTAGTGTCTGAACATACCGCTGCACGCTACATAGCTTTGCAGACGATACGGACAAACGTTTCAGAGAGAAGAGCGGCCAATGTGACCATCTGGCTTTAAGTCGATTCGATAACAAATGACGAAAACGGACGGATTTCTCAGGTTTTTACTACATATGAACACTTTTCACATTCTGACGTGCAACTCGGCTGCTAGTCCTCCTTTCATGCAGAATCTTAAGGTCCTAGCTCATGTCCAAGGCACCAAAGCCAGCTAAAAAGTCAATAATCGATTACTAAAACTTGATTTGTACTACGTCTTACTGGCTATTACATTAACTTAGATGCTTCATCTGTGTTCTACTATGGTGATTTTAGTGTCTGAACATACCGCTGCACGCTACATAGCTTTGCAGACGATATGTACAAACGTTTCAGAGAGAAGAGCGGCCAATGTGACCATCTGGCTTTAAGTCGATTCGATAACAAATGACGAAAACGGACGGATTTCTCAGGTTTTTACTACATATGAACACTTTTCACATTCTGACGTGCAACTCGGCTGCTAGTCCTCCTTTCATGCAGAATCTTAAGGTCCTAGCTCATGTCCAAGGCACGAAAGCCAGCTAAAAAGACAATAATCGATACCTAAATCTTGAATTGGACTACTTCTTACTGGCTATTACATCAACTTAGAAGCTTCATCTGTGTTCTACTATGGTGCTTTTCCTGTTTCCGCCAACGGCAACACGCGATATAGCTTTGCAGACTATAAGCACAACCGGTTCAGAGAGAAGAGCGGCCAATGTGACGATCTGGCTTTAAGTCGATTCGCTAACAAATGACGAAAAAGGACGGATTTCTCAGGTTATTACTACATATGAACTCTTTTCACACTCTCCCGTGCAACTCGGCTGCTAGTCCTCCTTACATGCTGAGTCTTAAGGTCCTAGCTCATGTCCAAGGCACCAAAGCCAGCTAAAAGGTCAATATTCAATACCTAAAACTTGAATTGTACTACTTCTTACTGGCTATTACATCAACTTAGAAGCTTCATCTGTGTTCTACTATGGTGCTTTTAGTGTCTCAGCATTCCGCAGCACGCGACATAGCTTTTCAGACGATAAGTACAACCGTTTCAGAGAGAAGAGCGGCCAATGTGACGATCTGGCTTTAAGTCGATTCGATAACAAATGACGAAAACGGACGGATTTCTCAGGTTTTTACTACATATGAACACTTTTCACATTCTCCCGTGCAACTGGGCTGCTGGTCCTCCTTTTATGCAGAATCTTAAAGTCCTAGCTCATGTCCAAGGCACCAAAGCCAGCTAAAAAGTCAATAATCGATTCCTAAAACTTGATTTGTACTACGTCTTACTGGCTATTACATCAACTTAGATGCTTCATCTGCGTTCTACTATGGTGATTTTAGTGTCTGAACATACCGCTGCACGCTACATAGCTTTGCAGACGATATGTACAAACGTTTCAGAGAGAAGAGCGGCCAATGTGACCATCTGGCTTTAAGACGATTCAATAACAAATGACGAAAACGGACGGATTTCTCAGGTTTTTACTACATATGAACTCTTTTCACATTCTGACGTGCAACTCGGCTGCTAGTCCTCCTTTCATGCAGAATCTTAAGGTCCTAGCTCATGTCCAAGGTACCGAAGCCAGCTAAAAAGACAATAATCGTTACCTAAAACTTGAATTGTTCTACTTCTTACTGGCTATTGCATCAACTTAGAAGCTTCATCTGTGTTCTACTATGGTGATTTTAGTTTCTCCGCATACCGCAGCACGCGACATAGCTTTGAAGACGATAAGTACAACCGTTTCAGAGAGAAGAGCGGCCAATGTGACGATCTGGCTTTAAGTCGATTCGATAACAAATGACGAAAACGGACGGATTTCTCAGGTTTTTACTACATATGAACACTTTTCACATTCTCGCCTGCAACTCGGCTGCTAGTCCTCCTTTCATGCAGAATCTTAAGGTCCTAGCTCATGTCCAAGGCACCAAAGCCAGCTAAAAAGTCAATAATCGATACGTAAATCTTGAATTGTACTACTTCTTACTGGCTATTACATCAACTTAGAAGCTTCATCTGTGTTCTACTATGGTGCATTTCCTGTTTCCGCCTACGGCAACACGCGACATAGCTTTGCAGGCTATAAGCACAACCGGTTCAGAGAGAAGAGCGGCCAATGTGACGATCTGGATTTAAGTCGATTCGCTAACAAATGACGAAAAAGGACGGATTTCTCAGGTTATTACTGCATATGAACTCTTTTCACACTCTCCCGTGCAACTCGGCTGCTAGTCCTCCTTTCATGCAGAATCTTAAGGTCCTAGCTCATGTCCAAGGCACCAAAGCCAGCTAAAAGGTCAATATTCAATACCTAAAACTTGAATTGTACTACTTCTTACTGGCTATTACATCAACTTAGAAGCTTCATCTGTGTTCTACTATGGTGCTTTTAGTGTCTCAGCATTCCGCAGCACGCGACATAGCTTTTCAGACGATAAGTACAACCGTTTCAGAGAGAAGAGCGGCCAATGTGACGATCTGGCTTTAAGTCGATTCGATAACAAATGACGAAAACGGACGGATTTCTCAGGTTTTTACTACATATGAACACTTTTCACATTCTCCCGTGCAACTCGGCTGCTAGTCCTCCTTTCATGCAGAGTCTTAAGGTCCTAGCTCATGTCCAAGGCACGAAAGCCAGCTAAAAAGTCAATAATCGATACCTAATCTTGAATTGGACTACTTCTTACTGGCTATTATATCAACTTAGAAGCTTCATCTGTGTTCTACTATGGTGCTTTTCCTGTTTCCGCCTACGGCAACACCCGACATGGCTTTGCAGACTACAAGCACAACCGGTTCAGAGAGAAGAGCGGCCAATGTGACGATCTGGATTTAAGTCGATTCGCTAACAAATGACGAAAACGGACGTATTTCTCAGGTTTTACTACATATGAACACTTTTCACATTGTCCCGTGGAACTCGGCTGCTAGTCCACCTTTCATGCAGAATCTTAAGGTCCTAGCTCATGTCCAATGCACCAAAGCCAGCTGAAAAGTCAATAATCGATTCCTAAAACTTGATTTCTACTACGTCTTACTGGCTATTACATCAACTTAGATGCTTCATCTGTGTTCTACTATGGTGATTTTAGTGTCTGAACATACCGCTGCACGCTACATAGCTTTGCAGACGATACGTACAAACGTTTCAGAGAGAAGAGCGGCCAATGTGACCATCTGGCTTTAAGTCGATTCGATAACAAATGACGAAAACGGACGGATTTCTCAGGTTTTTACTACATATGAACACTTTTCACATTCTGACGTGCAACTCGGCTGCTAGTCCTCCTTTCATGCAGAATCTTAAGGTCCTAGCTCATGTCCAAGGCACCAAAGCCAGCTAAAAAGTCAATAATCGATTACTAAAACTTGATTTGTACCACGTCTTACTGGCTATTACATTAACTTAGATGCTTCATCTGTGTTCTACTATGGTGATTTTAGTGTCTGAACATACCGCTGCACGCTACATAGCTTTGCAGACGATATGTACAAACGTTTCAGAGAGAAGAGCGGCCAATGTGACCATCTGGCTTTAAGTCGATTCGATAACAAATGACGAAAACGGACGGATTTCTCAGGTTTTTACTACATATGAACACTTTTCACATTCTGACGTGCAACTCGGCCGCTAGTCCTCCTTTCATGCAGAATCTTAAGGTCCTAGCTCATGTCCAAGGCACGAAAGCCAGCTAAAAAGACAATAATCGATACCTAAATCTTGAATTGGACTACTTATTACTGGCTATTACATCAACTTAGAAGCTTCATCTGTGTTCTACTATGGTGCTTTTCCTGTTTCCGCCAACGGCAACACGCGATATAGCTTTGCAGACTATAAGCACAACCGGTTCAGAGAGAAGAGCGGCCAATGTGACGATCTGGCTTTAAGTCGATTCGCTAACAAATGACGAAAAAGGACGGATTTCTCAGGTTATTACTACATATGAACTCATTTCACACTCTCCCGTGCAACTCGGCTGCTAGTCCTCCTTACATGCTGAGTCTTAAGGTCCTAGCTCATGTCCAAGGCACCAAAGCCAGCTAAAAGGTCAATATTCAATACCTAAAACTTGAATTGTACTACTTCTTACTGGCTATTACATCAACTTAGAAGCTTCATCTGTGTTCTACTATGGTGCTTTTAGTGTCTCAGCATTCCGCAGCACGCGACATAGCTTTTCAGACGATAAGTACAACCGTTTCAGAGAGAAGAGCGGCCAATGTGACGATCTGGCTTTAAGTCGATTCGATAACAAATGACGAAAACGGACGGATTTCTGAGGTTTTTACTACATATGAACACTTTTCACATTCTCCCGTCTAACTGGGCTGCTGGTCCTCCTTTTATGCAGAATCTTAAAGTCCTAGCTCATGTCCAAGGCACCAAAGCCAGCTAAAAAGTCAATAATCGATTCCTAAAACTTGATTTGTACTACGTCTTACTGGCTATTACATCAACTTAGATGCTTCATCTGCGTTCTACTATGGTGATTTTAGTGTCTGAACATACCGCTGCACGCTACATAGCTTTGCAGACGATATGTACAAACGTTTCAGAGAGAAGAGCGGCCAATGTGACCATCTGGCTTTAAGACGATTCAATAACAAATGACGAAAACGGACGGATTTCTCAGGTTTTTACTACATATGAACACTTTTCACATTCTGACGTGCAACTCGGCTGCTAGTCCTCCTTTCATGCAGAATCTTAAAGTCCTAGCTCATGTCCAAGGTACCGAAGCCAGCTAAAAAGACAATAATCGTTACCTAAAACTTGAATTGTTCTACTTCTTACTGGCTATTGCATCAACTTAGAAGCTTCATCTGTGTTCTACTATGGTGATTTTAGTTTCTCCGCATACCGCAGCACGCGACATAGCTTTGAAGACGATAAGTACAACCGTTTCAGAGAGAAGAGCGGCCAATGTGACGATCTGGCTTTAAGTCGATTCGATAACAAATGACGAAAACGGACGCATTTCTCAGGTTTTTACTACATATGAACACTTTTCACATTCTCGCCTGCAACTCGGCTGCTAGTCCTCCTTTCATGCAGAATCTTAAGGTCCTAGCTCATGTCCAAGGCACCAAAGCCAGCTAAAAAGTCAATAATCGATACGTAAATCTTGAATTGGACTACATCTTACTGGCTATTACATCAACTTAGAAGCTTCATCTGTGTTCTACTATGGTGCATTTCCTGTTTCCGCCTACGGCAACACGCGACATAGCTTTGCAGGCTATAAGCACAACCGGTTCAGAGAGAAGAGCGGCCAATGTGACGATCTGGATTTAAGTCGATTCGCTAACAAATGACGAAAAAGGACGGATTTCTCAGGTTATTACTGCATATGAACTCTTTTCACACTCTCCCGTGCAACTCGGCTGCTAGTCCTCCTTTCATGCAGAATCTAAAGGTCCTAGCTCATGTCCAAGGCACCAAAGCCAGCTAAAAGGTCAATATTCAATACCTAAAACTTGAATTGTACTACTTCTTACTGGCTATTACATCAACTTAGAAGCTTCATCTGTGTTCTTCTATGGTGCTTTTAGTGTCTCAGCATTCCGCAGCACGCGACATAGCTTTTCAGACGATAAGTACAACCGTTTCAGAGAGAAGAGCGGCCAATGTGACGATCTGGCTTTAAGTCGATTCGATAACAAATGACGAAAACGGACGGATTTCTCAGGTTTTTACTACATATGAACACTTTTCACATTCTCCCGTGCAACTCGGCTGCTAGTCCTCCTTTCATGCAGAGTCTTAAGGTCCTAGCTCATGTCCAAGGCACGAAAGCCAGCTAAAAAGTCAATAATCGATACCTAATCTTGAATTGGACTACTTCTTACTGGCTATTATATCAACTTAGAAGCTTCATCTGTGTTCTACTATGGTGCTTTTCCTGTTTCCGCCTACGGCAACACCCGACATGGCTTTGCAGACTACAAGCACAACCGGTTCAGAGAGAAGAGCGGCCAATGTGACGATCTGGATTTAAGTCGATTCGCTAACAAATGACGAAAACGGACGTATTTCTCAGGTTTTACTACATATGAACAGTCTTCACATTCTCCCCTGCAACTCGGCTGCTAGTCCTCCTTTCATGCAGAATCTTAAGGTCCTAGCTCATGTCCAAGGTACCGAAGCCAGCTAAAAAGACAATAATCGTTACCTAAAACTTGAATTGTTCTACTTCTTACTGGCTATTGCATCAACTTAGAACCTTCATCTGTGTTCTACTATGGTGATTTTAGTGTCTCCGCATACCGCAGCACGAGACAAATCTTTGAAGACGATAAGTACAACCGTTTCAGAGAGAAGAGCGGCCAATGTGACGATCTGGCTTTAAGTCGATTCGATAACAAGTGACGAAAACGGACGGATTTCTCAGGTTTTTACTACATATGAACACTTTTCACATTCTCCCGTGCAACTCGGCTGCTAGTCCTCCTTCTATGCAGAATCGTAAGGTCCTAGCTCATGTCCAAGGCACCAAAGCCAGCTAAAAAGTCAATAATCGATACGTAAAACTTGAATTGTACTACTTCTTACTGGCTATTACATCAACTTAGACGCTTCATCTGTGTTCTACTACGGTGCTTTTAGTTTCTCCGCATACCGCAGCACGGGACATAGTTTTGCAGACGATAAGTACAACCGTTTCAGAGAGAAGAGCGGCCAATGTGACGATCTGGCTTTAAGTCGATTCGATAACAAATGACGAAAACGGACGGATTTCTCAGGTTTTTACTACATATGAACACTTTTCACATTCTCCCGTGGAACTCGGCTGCTAGTCCACCTTTCATGCAGAATCTTAAGGTCCTAGCTCATGTCCAATGCACCAAAGCCAGCTAAAAATTCGATAATCGATACCTCAAACTTGAATAGTACTACTTCTTCCTGGATATTACATCAACTTAGAAGCTTCATCTGTGTTCTGCTGTGGTGATTTTAGTGTCTCCGCATACCGCAGCACGTGACATAGCTTTGCAGACGATAAGTACAACCGTTTCAGAGAGAAGAGCGGCCAATGTGACGATCTGGCTTTAAGTCGATTCGATAACAAATGACGAAAACGGACGGATTTCTAAGGTTTTTACTACATATGAACACTTTTCACATTCTCCCGTGCAACTCGGCTGCTAGTCCTCCTTTCATGAAGAATGTTAAGGTCCTAGCTCATGTCCAAGGCACCAAAGCCAGCTAAAAAGTCAATAATCGATACCTTAAACTTGAAATGTACCACTTCTTACTGGGTATTTCATCAACTTAGAAGCTTCATCTGTGTTCTACTATGGTGCTTTTAGTGTCTCCGCATACCGCAACACGCGACATAGCTTTGCAGACGATAAGTACATCCGTTTCAGAGAGAAGAGCGGCCAATGTGACCATCTGGCTTAAAGTCGATTCGATAACAAATGACGAAAACGGACGGATTTCTCAGGTTTTTACTACATATGAACACTTTTCACATTCTCCCGTGCAACTCGGCTGCTAGTCCTCCTTTTATTCAGAATCTTAAAGTCCTAGCTCATGTCCAAGGCACGAAAGCCAGCTAAGAAGTCAATAATCGATACCTAAATCTTGAATTGGACTACTTCTTACTGGCTATTACATCAACTTCGAAGCTTCATCTGTGTTCTACTATGGTGATTTTAGTGTGTCAGCATACCGCAGCACGCGACATAGCTTTGCAGACGATAAGTACAACCGTTTCAGAGACAAGAGCGGACAATGTGACGATCTGGCTTTAAGTCGATTCGATAACAAATGACGAAAACGGACGTATTTCTCAGGTTTTACTACATATGAACACTTTTCACATTCTCCCGTGCAACTCTGCTGCGAGTCCTCCTTTATGCAAAATCTTAAGTTCCTAGCTCGTGTCCAAGGCACCAAAGAAGGGTAAACAGTCAATAACCGATACATAAACTTGAATTGTACTACTTCTTACTGGCTATTACATCAACTTAGAAGCATCATCTGTGTTCTACTATGGTGCTTTTAGTGTCTCCGCACACCGCAGCACGCGACATAGCTTTGCAGACGATAAGTACAACCGTTTCAGAGAGAAGAGCGGAAAATGTGACGATCTGGCTTTAAGTCAATTCGATAACAAATGACGAAAACGGAGGGATGTCTCAGGCTTTTACTACATATGAACACTTTTCACATTCTCCCGTGCAACTGGGCTGCTGGTCCTCCTTTTATGCAGAATCTTAAAGTCCCAGCTCATGTCCAAGGCACCTAAGCCAGCTAAAAAGTCAATAATCGATACCTAAAACTTGAATTGGACTACTTCTTACTGGCTATTACATCAACTTAGAAGCTTCATCTGTCTTCTTATGGTGCTTTTCCTGTTTCCGCCTACGGCAACACGCGACATAGCTTTGCAGACGATAAGTACCACCGTTTCAGAGAGAAGAGCGGCCAATGTGACGATCTGGCTTTAAGTCGATTCGATAACAAATGACGAAAACGGACGGATTTCTCAGGTTTGTACTACATATGAACACATTTCACATTCTCCCGTGGAAGTCGGCTGCTAGTCCTCCTTTCATGCAGAATCTTAAGGTCCTAGCTCATGTCCAATGCACCAAAGCCAGCTGAAAAGTCAATAATCGATACCTAAAACTTGAATTGTACTACTTCTTACTGGATATTACATCATTTTAGAAGCTTCATCTGTGTCCTACTGCGGTGATTTTAGTGTCACCACATACCGCAGCACGTGACATAGCTTTGCAGACGACAAGTACAACCGTTTCAGAGAGAAGAGCGACCAATGTGACGATCTGGCTTTAAGTCGATTCGATAACAAATGACGAAAACGGACGGATTTCTAAGGTTTTTACTACATATGAACACTTTTCACATTCTCCCGTGCAACTCGGCTGCTAGTCCTCCTTTCATGCAGAATATTAAGGTCCTAGCTTATGTCCAAGGCACCAAAACCAGCTAAAAAGTCAATAATCAATACCTAAAACTTGAATTGTACTACTTCTTACTGGCTATTACATCAACTTAGAAGCTTCATCTGTGTTCTACTACGGTGCTTTTAGTTTCTCCGCATACCGCAGCACGCGACATAGTTTTGCAGACGATAAGTACAACCGTTTCAGAGAGAAGAGCGGCCAATGTGACGATGTGGCTTTAAGTCGATTCGATATCAAATGACGAAAACGGACGGATGTCTCAGGTTTTTACTACATATGAACACTTTTCACATTCTCCCGTGCAACTGGGCTGCTGGTCCTCCTTTTATGCAGAATCTTAAAGTCCCAGCTCATGTCCAAGGCACCTAAGCCAGCTAAAAAGTCAATAATCGATACCTAAAACTTGAATTGTACTACTTCTTACTGGCTATTACATCAACTTAGAAGTTTCATCTATGTTCTACGATGGTGCTTTTAGTGTCTCCGCATACCGCAGCACGCCACATAGCTTTGCAGACGATGAGTACAACCGTTTCAGGGAGAAGAGTGGCCAATGTGACGATGTGGCCTTAAGTCGATTCGATAACAAATGACGAAAACGGACGGATTTCTCAGGTTATTACTACATATGAACACTTTTCACATTCTCCCGTGCAACTCGGCTGCTAGTCCTCCTTTCATGCAGAATCTTAAGGTCCTAGCTCATGTCCAATGCACCAAAGTCAGCTGAAAAGTCAATAATCGATACCTAAAACTTGAATTGTACTACTTCTTACTGGATATTACATCATCTTAGAAGCTTCATCTGTGTTCTACTGCGGTGATTTTAGTGTCACCACATACCGCAGCACGTGACATAGCTTTGCAGACGATAAGTACAACCGTTTCAGAGAGAAGAGCGGCCAATGTGACGATCTGGCTTTAAGTCGATTCGATAACAAATGACGAAAAAGGACGGATTTCTCCGGTTATTACTACATATGAACACTTTTCACATTCTCCCGTGCAACTCGGCTGCTAGTCCTCCTTTCATGCAGAATCTTAAGGTCCTAGCTCATGTCCAAGGCACCAAAGCTAGCTAAAAAGTCAATATTCGATACCTAAAACTTGAATTGTACTACTTCTTATTGGGTATTACATCAACTTAGAAGCTTCATCTGTGTTCTATTAAGGTGCTTTTAGTGTCTCCGAATACCGCAGTACGCGACATAGCTTTGCAGACGATAAGTACAACCGTTTCAGTGAGAAGAGCGGCCAATGTGACGATCTGGCTTTAAGTCAATTCGATAACAAATGACGAAAACGGACGGATTTCTCAGGTTTTTACTACATATGAACACTTTTCACATTCTCCCGTGCAACTCGGCTGCTAGTCCTCCTTTCATGCAGAATCTTGAGGTCCTAGCTCATGTCCAAGGCACAAAAGCCAGCTAAAAGGTCATTATTCAATACCTAAAACTTGAATTGTACTACTTCTTACTGGCTATTACATCAACTACGAAGCTTCATCTGTGTTCTACTATGGTGATTGTAGTGTGTCAGCATACCGCAGCACGCGACATAGCTTTGCAGACGATAAGTACAACCGTTTCAGAGACAAGAGCGGACAATGTGACGATCTGGCTTTAAGTCACGATAACAAATGACGAAAACGGACGGATGTCTCATTTTTTTACTTCATATGAACACTTTTCACATTCTCCCGTGCAACTGGGCTGCTAGTCCTCCTTTTATGCAGAATCTTAAAGTCCTAGCTCATGTCCAAGGCACCTAAGCCAGCTAAAAAGTCAATAATCGATACCTAAAACTTGAATTGGACTAATTCTTACTGGCTATTACATCAACTTAGAAGCTTCATCTGTGTTCTATTATGGTGCTTTTCCTGTTTCCGCCTACGGCAACACGCGACATAGCTTTGCAGACGATAAGTACCACCGTTTCAGAGAGAAGAGCGGCCAATGAGACGATCTGGCTTTAAGTCGATTCGATAACAAATGACGAAAACGGACGGATTTCTCAGGTTTGTACTACATATGAACACTTTTCACATTCTCCCGTGCAACTCGGCTGCTAGTCCTCCTTTCATGCAGAATCTTAAGGTCCTAGCTCATGTCCAAGGCACCAAAGCCAGCTAAAAAGTCAATAACCGATACCTAAAACTTGAATTGTACTTCTTCTTACTGGCTATTACATCATCTTAGAAGCTTCATCTGTGTTCTACTATCGTGCTTTTAGTGTCTCCGAATACCGCAGTACGCGACATGGCTTTGCAGACGATAAGTACAACCGTTTCAGAGAGAAGAGCGGCCAATGTGAAGATCTGGCTTTAAGTCGATTCGATAACAAATGAGGAAAACGGACGGATTTCTCAGGTTTGTACTACATATGAAGACTTTTCACATTCTCCCGTGCAACTCGTTTGCTCGTCCTCCTTTCATGCAGAATATTAAGGTCCTAGCTCATGTCCAAGGCACCAAAACCAGCTAAAAAGTCAATAATCAATACCTAAAACTTGAATTGTACTACTTCTTACTGGCTATTACATCAACTTAGAAGCTTCATCTGTGTTCTACTACGGTGCTTTTAGTTTCTCCGCATACCGCAGCACGCGACATAGTTTTGCAGACGATAAGTACAACCGTTTCAGAGAGAAGAGCGGCCAATGTGACGATGTGGCTTTAAGTCGATTCGATAACAAATGACGAAAACGGACGGATGTCTCATTTTTTTACTACATATGAACATTTTTCACATTCTCCCGTGCAACTCGGCTGCTAGTCCTCCTTTCATGCAGAATCTTAAGGTCCTAGCTCATGTCCAAGGCACCAAAGCCAACTAAAAGGTCAATATTCAATACCTAAAACTTGAATTGTACTACTTCTTACTGGCTATTACATCAACTTAGAAGCTTGATCTGTATTCTACTATGGTGCTTTTAGTGTCTCAGCATATCGCAGCACGCGACATAGCTTTGCAGACGATAAGTACAACCGTTTCAGGGAGAAGAGCGGCCATTTTGACGATCTGGCTTTAAGTCGATTCGATAACAAATGACGAAAACGGACCGATTTCTCAGGTTTTTACTTTATATGAACACTTTTCACATTCTCCCGTGCAACTCGGCTGCTAGTCCTCCTTTCATGCAGAATCTTAAGGTCCTAGCTCATGTCCAAGGCACCAAAGCCAGCTAAAAAGTCAATAACCGATACCTAAAACTTGAATTGTACTTCTTCTTACTGGCTATTACATCATCTTAGAAGCTTCATCTGTGTTCCACTATGGTGCTTTTAGTATCTCCGAATACCGCAGTACGCGACATAGCTTTGCAGACGATAAGTACAACCGTTTAAGAGAGAAGAGCGGCCAATGTGACGATCTGGCTTTAAGTCGATTCGCTAACAAATGACGAAAAAGGACGGGTTTCTCAGGTTATTACTACATATGAACACTTTTCACATTCTCCCGTGCAACTCGGCTGCTAGTCCTACTTTCATGCAGAATCTTAAGGTCCTAGCTCATGTCCAAGGCACCAAAGCCAGCTAAAAGTTCCATATTCAATACCTAAAACTTGAATTGTACTACTTCTTACTGGATATTACATCAACTTAGAAGCTTGATCTGTGGTCTACTATGGTGCTTTTAGTGTCTCCGCATACCGCAGCACGCGACATAGCTTTGCAGACGGTAAGTACAACCATTTCAGAGAGAAGAGCGGCCAATGTGACGATCTGGCTTTAAGTCGATTCCATAACAAATGACGAAAACGGACGGATTCCTCAGGTTTTTACTACATATGAACACTTTTCACATTCTCCCGTGCAACTCGGCTGCTAGTTCTCCTTTCATGCAGAATCTTAAGGTCCTAGCTCATGTCCAAGGCACCAAAGCCAGCTAAAAAGTCAATAATCAATACGTAAAACTTGAATTGTACTACTTCTTACTGGCTATTACATCAACTTAGAAGCTTCATCTGTGTTCTACTACGTTGCTTTTAGTTTCTCCGCATACCGCAGCACGCGACATAGCTTTGCAGACGATAAGTACAACCGTTTCAGAGAGAAGAGCGGCCAATGTGACGATCTGGCTTTAAGTCGATTCGCTAACAAATGACGAAAAAGGACGGGTTTCTCAGGTTATTACTACATATGAACACTTTTCACATTCTCCCGTGCAACTCGGCTACTAGTCCTACTTTCATGCAGAATCTTAAGGTCCTAGCTCATGTCCAAGGCACCAAAGCCAGCTAAAAGTTCCATATTCAATACCTAAAACTTGAATTGTACTACTTCTTACTGGATATTACATCAACTTAGAAGCTTGATCTGTGGTCTACTATGGTGCTTTTAGTGTCTCCGCATACCGCAGCACGCGACATAGCTTTGCAGACGGTAAGTACAACCGTTTCAGAGAGAAGAGCGGCCAATGTGCCCATCTGGCTTTAAGTCGATTCGATAACAAATGACGAAAACGGACGGATTTCTCAGGTTTGTACTACATATGAACACTTTTCACATTCTCCCGTGCAACTCGGCTGCTAGTCCTCCTTTCATGCAGAATCTTAAGCTCCTAGCTCATGTCCAAGGCACCAAAGCCAGCTAAAAAGTCAATAACCGATACCTAAAACTTGAATTGTACTACTTCTTACTGGCTATTACATCATCTTAGGAGCTTCATCTGTGTTCTACTATGGTGCTTTTAGTGTTTCCGAATACCGCAGTACGCGACATAGCTTTGCAGACGATAAGTACAACCGTTTCAGAGAGAAGAGCGGCCAATGTGACGATCTGGCTTTAAGTCGATTCGATAACAAATGACGAAAACGGACGGATTTCTCAGGTTTTTACTACATATGAACACTTTTCACATTCTCCCGTGCAACTCGGCTGCTAGTTCTCCTTTCATGCAGAATCTTAAGGTCCTAGCTCATGTCCAAGGCACCAAAGCCAGCTAAAAAGTCAATAATCAATACGTAAAACTTGAATTGTACTACTTCTTACTGGCTATTACATCAACTTAGAAGCTTCATCTGTGTTCTACTACGTTGCTTTTAGTTTCTCCGCATACCGCAGCACGCGACATAGCTTTGCAGACGATAAGTACAACCGTTTCAGAGAGAAGAGCGCCCAATGTGACGATCTGGCTTTAAGTCGATTCGATAACAAATGACGAAAACGGACGGATTCCTCAGGTTTTTACTACATATGAACACTTTTCACATTCTCCCGTGGAACTCGGCTGCTAGTCCACCTTTCATGCAGAATCTTAAGGTCCTAGCTCATGTCCAAGGCACCAAAGCCAGCTAAAAGTTCCATATTCAATACCTAAAACTTGAATTGTACTACTTCTTATTGGGTATTACATCAACTTCGAAGCTTCATCTGTGTTCTACTATGGTGCTTTTAGTGTCTCCACATACCGCAGCACGCGACATAGCTTTGCAGACGATAAGTACAACCGTTTCAGTGAGAAGAGCGGCCAATGTGACGATGTGGCTTTAAGTCGATTCGATAACAAATGACGAAAACGGACGGATGTCTCATTTTTTTACTACATATGAACATTTTTCACATTCTCCCGTGCAACTCGTCTGCTAGTCCTCCTTTCATGCAGAATCTTAAGGTCCTAGCTCATGTCCAAGGCACCAAAGCCAACTAAAAGGTCAATATTCAATACCTAAAACTTGAATTGTACTACTTCTTACTGGCTATTACATCAACTTAGAAGCTTGATCTGTATTCTACTATGGTGCTTTTAGTGTCTCAGCATATCGCAGCACGCGACATAACTTTGCAGACTTTAAGTACAACCGTTTCAGGGAGAAGAGCGGCCATTGTGACGATCTGGCTTTAAGTAGATTCGATAACAAATGACGTAAACGGACCGATTTCTCAGGTTTTTACTACATATGAACATTTTTCACATTCCCCCGTGCAACTCGTCTGCTAGTCCTCCTTTCATGCAGAATCTTAAGCTCCTAGCTCATGTCCAAGGCACCAAAGCCAGCTAAAAAGTCAATAATCGATACCTAAATCTTGAATTGGACTACTTCTTACTGGCTATTACATCAACTTAGAAGCTTCATCTGTGTTCTCTTATGGTGCTTTTCCTGTTTCCGCCTACGGCAACACGCGACATAGCTTTCCAGACGATAAGTAGAACCGTTTCAGAGAGAAGAGCGGCCAATGTGACGATCTGGCTTTAAGTCGATTCGATAACAAATGACGAAAACGGACGGATTTCTCAGGTTTTTACTACATATGAACACTTTTCACATTCTCCCGTGCAACTGGGCTGCTGGTCCTCCTTTTATGCAGAATCTTAAAGTCCTAGCTCATGTCCAAGGCACCAAAGCCAGCTAAAAAGTCAATAATCGATTCCTAAAACTTGATTTGTACTACGTCTTACTGGCTATTACATCAACTTAGATGCTTCATCTGTGTTCTACTATGGTGCTTTTCCTGTTTCCGCCTACGGCAACACGCGACATAGCTTTGCAGACTATAAGCACAACCGGTTCAGAGAGAAGAGCGGCCAATGTGACGATCTGGATTTAAGTCGATTCGCTAACAAATGACGAAAAAGGACGGATTTCTCAGGTTATTACTACATATGAACTCTTTTCACACTCTCCCGTGCAACTCGGCTGCTAGTCCTCCTTTCATGCAGAATCTTAAGGTCCTAGCTCATGTCCAAGGCACCAAAGCCAGCTAAAAGGTCAATATTCAATACCTAAAACTTGAATTGTACTACTTCTTACTGGCTATTACATCAACTTAGAAGCTTCATCTGTGTTCTACTATGGTGCTTTTAGTGTCTCAGCATTCCGCAGCACGCGACATAGCTTTTCAGACGATAAGTACAACCGTTTCAGAGAGAAGAGCGGCCAATGTGACGATCTGGCTTTAAGTCGATTCGATAACAAATGACGAAAACGGACGGATTTCTCAGGTTTTTACTACATATGAACACTTTTCACATTCTCCCGTGCAACTCGGCTGCTAGTCCTCCTTTCATGCAGAATCTTAAGGTCCTAGCTCATGTCCAAGGCACGAAGGCCAGCTAAAAAGTCAATAATCGATACCTAAATCTTGAATTGGACTACTTCTTACTGGCTATTATATCAACTTAGAAGCTTCATCTGTGTTCTACTATGGTGCTTTTCCTGTTTCCGCCTACGGAAACACCCGACATTTCTTTGCAGACTATAAGCACAACCGGTTCAGAGAGAAGAGCGGCCAATGTGACGATCTGGATTTAAGTCGATTCGCTAACAAATGACGAAAACGGACGTATTTCTCAGGTTTTACTACATATGAACACTTTTCACATTCTCCCCTGCAACTCGGCTGCTAGTCCTCCTTTCATGCAGAATCTTAAGGTCCTAGCTCATGTCCAAGGTACCGAAGCCAGCTAAAAAGACAATAATCGTTACCTAAAACTTGAATTGTTCTACTTCTTACTGGCTATTGCATCAACTTAGAAGCTTCATCTGTGTTCTACTATGGTGATTTTAGTGTCTCCGCATACCGCAGCACGAGACAAATCTTTGAAGACGATAAGTACAACCGTTTCAGAGAGAAGAGCGGCCAATGTGACGATCTGGCTTTAAGTCGATTCGATAACAAATGACGAAAACGGACGGATTTCTCAGGTTTTTACTACATATGAACACTTTTCACATTCTCCCGTGCAACTCGGCTGCTAGTTCTCCTTTCATGCAGAATCTTAAGGTCCTAGCTCATGTCCAAGGCACCAAAGCCAGCTAAAAAGTCAATAATCAATACGTAAAACTTGAATTGTACTACTTCTTACTGGCTATTACATCAACTTAGAAGCTTCATCTGTGTTCTACTACGTTGCTTTTAGTTTCTCCGCATACCGCAGCACGCGACATAGCTTTGCAGACGATAAGTACAACCGTTTCAGAGAGAAGAGCGCCCAATGTGACGATCTGGCTTTAAGTCGATTCGATAACAAATGACGAAAACGGACGGATTCCTCAGGTTTTTACTACATATGAACACTTTTCACATTCTCCCGTGGAACTCGGCTGCTAGTCCACCTTTCATGCAGAATCTTAAGGTCCTAGCTCATGTCCAAGGCACCAAAGCCAGCTAAAAGTTCCATATTCAATACCTAAAACTTGAATTGTACTACTTCTTATTGGGTATTACATCAACTTCGAAGCTTCATCTGTGTTCTACTATGGTGCTTTTAGTGTCTCCACATACCGCAGCACGCGACATAGCTTTGCAGACGATAAGTACAACCGTTTCAGAGAGAAGAGCGCCCAATGTGACGATCTGGCTTTAAGTCGATTCGATAACAAATGACGGAAACGGATGGATTTCTCAGGTTTTTACTACATATGAACACTTTTCACTTTCTCCCATGCAACTCGGCTGCTAGTCCTCCTTTCATGCAGAATCATAAGGACCTAGCTCATGCCAAAGGCACCAAAGCCAGCTAAAAAGTCAATAATCGATACCTAAAACTTGAAATGTACTTCTTCTTACTGGCTATTACATCAACTTAGAAGCTTCATCTGTGTTCTACTATGGTGCTTTTAGTGTCTCCGCATACCGCAGCACGCGACATAGCTTTGCAGACGATAAGTACAACCGTTTCAGTGAGAAGAGCGGCCAATGTGACGATGTGGCTTTAAGTCGATTCGATAACAAATGACGAAAACGGACGGATGTCTCATTTTTTTACTACATATGAACATTTTTCACATTCTCCCGTGCAACTCGTCTGCTAGTCCTCCTTTCATGCAGAATCTTAAGGTCCTAGCTCATGTCCAAGGCACCAAAGCCAACTAAAAGGTCAATATTCAATACCTAAAACTTGAATTGTACTACTTCTTACTGGCTATTACATCAACTTAGAAGCTTGATCTGTATTCTACTATGGTGCTTTTAGTGTCTCAGCATATCGCAGCACGCGACATAACTTTGCAGACTTTAAGTACAACCGTTTCAGGGAGAAGAGCGGCCATTGTGACGATCTGGCTTTAAGTAGATTCGATAACAAATGACGTAAACGGACCGATTTCTCAGGTTTTTACTACATATGAACATTTTTCACATTCTCCCGTGCAACTCGTCTGCTAGTCCTCCTTTCATGCAGAATCTTAAGGTCCTAGCTCATGTCCAAGGCACCAAAGCCAGCTAAAAAGTCTATAATCGATACCTAAATCTTGAATTGGACTACTTCTTACTGGCTATTACATCAACTTAGAAGCTTCATCTGTGTTCTATTATGGTGCTTTTCCTGTTTCCGCCTACGGCAACACGCGACATAGCTTTCCAGACGATAAGTAGAACCGTTTCAGAGAGAAGAGCGGCCAATGTGACGATCTGGCTTTAAGTCGATTCGATAACAAATGACGAAAACGGACGGATTTCTCAGGTTTTTACTACATATGAACACTTTTCACATTCTCCCGTGCAACTGGGCTGCTGGTCCTCCTTTTATGCAGAATCTTAAAGTCCTAGCTCATGTCCAAGGCACCAAAGCCAGCTAAAAAGTCAATAATCGATTCCTAAAACTTGATTTGTACTACGTCTTACTGGCTATTACATCAACTTAGATGCTTCATCTGTGTTCTACTATGGTGATTTTAGTGTCTGAACATACCGCTGCACGCTACATAGCTTTGCAGACGATATGTACAAACGTTTCAGAGAGAAGAGCGGCCAATGTGACCATCTGGCTTTAAGACGATTCAATAACAAATGACGAAAACGGACGGATTTCTCAGGTTTTTACTACATATGAACACTTTTCACATTCTGACGTGCAACTCGGCTGCTAGTCCTCCTTTCATGCAGAATCTTAAGGTCCTAGCTCATGTCCAAGGTACCGAAGCCAGCTAAAAAGACAATAATCGTTACCTAAAACTTGAATTGTTCTACTTCTTACTGGCTATTGCATCAACTTAGAAGCTTCATCTGTGTTCTACTATGGTGATTTTAGTTTCTCCGCATACCGCAGCACGCGACATAGCTTTGAAAACGATAAGTACAAGCGTTTCAGAGAGAAGAGCGGCCAATGTGACGATGTGGCTTTAAGTCGATTCGATAACAAATGACGAAAACGGACGGATTTCTCAGGTTTTTACTACATATGAAAACTTTTCACATTCTCCCCTGCAACTCGGCTGCTAGTCCTCCTTTCATGCAGAATCTTAAGGTCCTAGCTCATGTCCAAGGCACCAAAGCCAGCTAAAAAGTCAATAATCGATACGTAAATCTTGAATTGGACTACTTCTTACTGGCTATTACATCAACTTAGAAGCTTCATCTGTGTTCTACTATGGTGCTTTTCCTGTTTCCGCCTACGGCAACACGCGACATAGCTTTGCAGACTATAAGCACAACCGGTTCAGAGAGAAGAGCGGCCAATGTGACGATCTGGATTTAAGTCGATTCGCTAACAAATGACGAAAAAGGACGGATTTCTCAGGTTATTACTACATATGAACTCTTTTCACACTCTCCCGTGCAACTCGGCTGCTAGTCCTCCTTTCATGCAGAATCTTATGGTCCTAGCTCATGTCCAAGGCACCAAAGCCAGCTAAAAGGTCAATATTCAATACCTAAAACTTGAATTGTACTACTTCTTACTGGCTATTACATCAACTTAGAAGCTTCATCTGTGTTCTACTATGGTGCTTTTAGTGTCTCAGCATTCCGCAGCACGCGACATAGCTTTTCAGACGATAAGTACAACCGTTTCAGAGAGAAGAGCGGCCAATGTGACGATCTGGCTTTAAGTCGATTCGATAACAAATGACGAAAACGGACGGATTTCTCAGGTTTTTACTACATATGAACACTTTTCACATTCTCCCGTGCAACTCGGCTGCTAGTCCTCCTTTCATGCAGAATCTTAAGGTCCTAGCTCATGTCCAAGGCACGAAGGCCAGCTAAAAAGTCAATAATCGATACCTAAATCTTGAATTGGACTACTTCTTACTGGCTATTATATCAACTTAGAAGCTTCATCTGTGTTCTACTATGGTGCTTTTCCTGTTTCCGCCTACGGCAACACCCGACATGGCTTTGCAGACTATAAGCACAACCGGTTCAGAGAGAAGAGCGGCCAATGTGACGATCTGGATTTAAGTCGATTCGCTAATAAAAGACGAAAACGGACGTATTTCTCAGGTTTTACTACATATGAACAATTTTCACATTCTCCCCTGCAACTCGGCTGCTAGTCCTCCTTTCATGCAGAATCTTAAGGTCCTAGCTCATGTCCAAGGTACCGAAGCCAGCTAAAAAGACAATAATCGTTACCTAAAACTTGAATTGTTCTACTTCTTACTGGCTATTGCATCAACTTAGAAGCTTCATCTGTGTTCTACTATGGTGATTTTAGTGTCTCCGCATACCGCAGCACGAGACAAATCTTTGAAGACGATAAGTACAACCGTTTCAGAGAGAAGAGCGGCCAATGTGACGATCTGGCTTTAAGTCGATTCGATAACAAATGACGAAAACGGACGGATTTCTCAGGTTTTTACTACATATGAACACTTTTCACATCCTCCCGTGCAACTCGGCTGCTAGTCCTAATTCTATGCAGAATCTTAAGGTCCTAGCTCATGTCCAAGGCACCAAAGCCAGCTAAAAAGTCAATAATCGATACGTAAAACTTGAATTGTACTACTTCTTACTGGATATTACATCAACTTAGAAGCTTCATCTGTGTTCTGCTGTGGTGATTTTAGTGTCTCCGCATACCGCAGCACGGGACATAGTTTTGCAGACGATAAGTACAACCGTTTCAGAGAGAAGAGCGGCCAATGTGACGATCTGGCTTTAAGTCGATTCGATAACAAATGACGAAAACGGACGGATTTCTCAGGTTTTTACTACATATGAACACTTTTCACATTCTCCCGTGGAACTCGGCTGATAGTCCACCTTTCATGCAGAATCTTAAGGTCCTAGCTCATGTCCAATGCACCAAAGCCAGCTAAAAAGTCGATAATCGATACCTAAAACTTGAATTGTACTACTTCTTTCTGGATATTACATCAACTTAGAAGCTTCATCTGTGTTCTGCTGTGGTGATTTTAGTGTCTCCGCATACCGCAGCACGTGACATAGCTTTGCAGACGATAAGTACAACCGTTTCAGAGAGAAGAGCGGCCAATGTGACGATCTGGCTTTAAGTCGATTCGATAACAAATTAATAAAACGGACGGATTTCTAAGGTTTTTACTACATATGAACACTTTTCACATTCTCCCGTGCAACTCGGCTGCTAGTCCTCCTTTCATGAAGAATGTTAAGGTCCTAGCTCATGTCCAAGGCACCAAAGCCAGCTAAAAAGTCAATAATCGATACCTTAAACTTGAAATGTACTACTTCTTACTGGGTATTTCATCAACTTAGAAGCTTCATCTGTGTTCTACTATGGTGCTTTTAGTGTCTCCGCATACCGCAAGACGCGACATAGCTTTGCAGACGATAAGTACATCCGTTTCAGAGAGAAGAGCGGCCAATGTGACCATCTGGCTTAAAGTCGATTCGATAACAAATGACGAAAACGGACGGATTTCTCAGGTTTTTACTACATATGAACACTTTTCACATTCTCCCGTGCAACTGGGCTGCTAGTCCTCCTTTTATGCAGAATCTTAAAGTCCTAGCTCATGTCCAAGGCACGAAAGCCAGCTAAGATGTCAATAATCGATACCTAAATCTTGAATTGGACTACTTCTTACTGGCTATTACATCAACTTCGAAGCTTCATCTGTGTTCTACTATGGTGATTTTAGTGTGTCAGCATACCGCAGCACGCGACATAGCTTTGCAGACGATAAGTACAACCGTTTCAGAGACAAGAGCGGACAATGTGACGATCTGGCTTTAAGTCGATTCGATAACAAATGACGAAAACGGACGTATTTCTCAGGTTTTACTACATATGAAAACTTTTCACATTCTCCCGTGCAACTCGGCTGCTAGTTCTCCTTTATGCAAAATCTTAAGTTCCTAGCTCGTGTCCAAGTCACCAAAGAAGGGTAAACAGTCAATAACCGATACATAAACTTGAATTGTACTACTTCTTACTGGCTATTACATCAACTTAGAAGCATCATCTGTGTTCTACTATGGTGCTTTTAGTGTCTCCGCATACCGCAGCACGCGACATAGCTTTGCAGACGATAAGTACAACCGTTTCAGAGAGAAGAGCGGAAAATGTGACGATCTGGCTTTAAGTCAATTCGATAACAAATGACGAAAACGGACGGATGTCTCAGGTTTTTACTACATATGAACACTTTTCACATTCTCCCGTGCAACTGGGCTGCTGGTCCTCCTTTTATGCAGAATCGTAAAGTCCCAGCTCATGTCCAAGGCACCTAAGCCAGCTAAAAAGTCAATAATCGATACCTAAAACTTGAATTGGACTACTTCTTACTGGCTATTACATCAACTTAGAAGCTTCATCTGTCTTCTATTATGGTGCTTTTCCTGTTTCCGCCTACGGCAACACGCGACATAGCTTTGCAGACGATAAGTACCACCGTTTCAGAGAGAAGAGCGGCCAATGTGACGATCTGGCTTTAAGTCGATTCGATAACAAATGACGAAAACGGACGGATTTCTCAGGTTTTTACTACATATGAACACTTTTCACATTCTCCCGTGGAAGTCGGCTGCTAGTCCTCCTTTCATGCAGAATCTTAAGGTCCTAGCTCATGTCCAATGCACCAAAGCCAGCTGAAAAGTCAATAATCGATACCTAAAACTTGAATTGTACTACTTCTTACTGGATATTACATCATCTTAGAAGCTTCATCTGTGTTCTACTGCGGTGATTTTAGTGTCACCACATATCGCAGCACGTGACATAGCTTTGCAGACGATAAGTACAACCGTTTCAGAGAGAAGAGCGGCCAATGTGACGATCTGGCTTTAAGTCGATTCGATAACAAATGACGAAAAAGGACGGATTTCTCAGGTTATTACTACATATGAACACTTTTCACATTCTCCCGTGCAACTCGGCTGCTAGTCCTCCTTTCATGCAGAATCTTAAGGTCCTAGCTCATGTCCAAGGCACCAAAGCTAGCTAAAAAGTCAATATTCGATACCTAAAACTTGAATTGTACTACTTCTTATTGGGTATTACATCAACTTAGAAGCTTCATCTGTGTTCTATTAAGGTGCTTTTAGTGTCTCCGAATACCGCAATACGCGACATAGCTTTGCAGACGATAAGTACAACCGTTTCAGTGAGAAGAGCGGCCAATGTGACGATCTGGCTTTAAGTCAATTCGATAACAAATGACGAAAACGGACGGATTTCTAAGGTTTTTACTACATATGAACACTTTTCACATTCTCCCGTGCAACTCGGCTGCTAGTCCTCCTTTCATGCAGAATCTTGAGGTCCTAGCTCATGTCCAAGGCACAAAAGACAGCTAAAAGGTCAATATTCAATACCTAAAACTTGAATTGTACTACTTCTTACTGGCTATTACATCAACTTCGAAGCTTCATCTGTGTTCTACTATGGTGATTGTAGTGTGTCAGCATACCGCAGCACGCGACATAGCTTTGCAGACGATAAGTACAACCGTTTCAGAGACAAGAGCTGACAATGTGACGATCTGGCTTTAAGTCACGATAACAAATGACGAAAACGGACGGATGTCTCATTTTTTTACTTCATATGAACACTTTTCACGTTCTCCCACGCAACTGGGCTGCTAGTCCTCCTTTTATGCAGAATCTTAAAGTCCTAGCTCATGTCCAAGGCACCTAAGCCAGCTAAAAAGTCAATAATCGATACCTAAAACTTGAATTGGACTACTTCTTACTGGCTATTACATCAACTTAGAAGCTTCATCTGTGTTCTATTATGGTGCTTTTCCTGTTTCCGCCTACGGCAACACGCGACATAGCTTTGCAGACGATAAGTACCACCGTTTCAGAGAGAAGAGCGGCCAATGTGACGATCTGGCTTTACGTCGATTCGATAACAAATGACGGAAACGGACGGATTTCTCAGGTTTGTACTACATATGAACACTTTTCACATTCTCCCGTGCAACTCGGCTGCTAGTCCTCCTTTCATGCAGAATCTTAAGGTCCTAGCTCATGTCCAAGGCACCAAAGCCAGCTAAAAAGTCAATAACCGATACCTAAAACTTGAATTGTACTTCTTATTACTGGCTATTACATCATCTTAGAAGCTTCATCTGTGTTCTACTATCGTGCTTTTAGTGTCTCCGAATACCGCAGTACGCGACATAGCTTTGCAGACGATAAGTACAACCGTTTCAGAGAGAAGAGCGGCCAATGTGACGATCTGGCTTTAAGTCGATTCGATAACAAATTAATAAAACGGACGGATTTCTAAGGTTTTTACTACATATGAACACTTTTCACATTCTCCCGTGCAACTCGGCTGCTAGTCCTCCTTTCATGAAGAATGTTAAGGTCCTAGCTCATGTCCAAGGCACCAAAGCCAGCTAAAAAGTCAATAATCGATACCTTAAACTTGAAATGTACTACTTCTTACTGGGTATTTCATCAACTTAGAAGCTTCATCTGTGTTCTACTATGGTGCTTTTAGTGTCTCCGCATACCGCAAGACGCGACATAGCTTTGCAGACGATAAGTACATCCGTTTCAGAGAGAAGAGCGGCCAATGTGACCATCTGGCTTAAAGTCGATTCGATAACAAATGACGAAAACGGACGGATTTCTCAGGTTTTTACTACATATGAACACTTTTCACATTCTCCCGTGCAACTGGGCTGCTAGTCCTCCTTTTATGCAGAATCTTAAAGTCCTAGCTCATGTCCAAGGCACGAAAGCCAGCTAAGAAGTCAATAATCGATACCTAAATCTTGAATTGGACTACTTCTTACTGGCTATTACATCAACTTCGAAGCTTCATCTGTGTTCTACTATGGTGATTTTAGTGTGTCAGCATACCGCAGCACGCGACATAGCTTTGCAGACGATAAGTACAACCGTTTCAGAGACAAGAGCGGACAATGTGACGATCTGGCTTTAAGTCGATTCGATAACAAATGACGAAAACGGACGTATTTCTCAGGTTTTACTACATATGAACACTTTTCACATTCTCCCGTGCAACTCGGCTGCTAGTCCTCCTTTATGCAAAATCTTAAGTTCCTAGCTCGTGTCCAAGTCACCAAAGAAGGGTAAACAGTCAATAACCGATACATAAACTTGAATTGTACTACTTCTTACTGGCTATTACATCAACTTAGAAGCATCATCTGTGTTCTACTATGGTGCTTTTAGTGTCTCCGCATACCGCAGGACGCGACATAGCTTTGCAGACGATAAGTACAACCGTTTCAGAGAGAAGAGCGGAAAATGTGACGATCTGGCTTTAAGTCAATTCGATAACAAATGACGAAAACGGACGGATGTCTCAGGTTTTTACTACATATGAACACTTTTCACATTCTCCCGTGCAACTGGGCTGCTGGTCCTCCTTTTATGCAGAATCGTAAAGTCCCAGCTCATGTCCAAGGCACCTAAGCCAGCTAAAAAGTCAATAATCGATACCTAAAACTTGAATTGGACTACTTCTTACTGGCTATTACATCAACTTAGAAGCTTCATCTGTCTTCTATTATGGTGCTTTTCCTGTTTCCGCCTACGGCAACACGCGACATAGCTTTGCAGACGATAAGTACCACCGTTTCAGAGAGAAGAGCGGCCAATGTGACGATCTGGCTTTAAGTCGATTCGATAACAAATGACGAAAACGGACGGATTTCTCAGGTTTTTACTACATATGAACACTTTTCACATTCTCCCGTGGAAGTCGGCTGCTAGTCCTCCTTTCATGCAGAATCTTAAGGTCCTAGCTCATGTCCAATGCACCAAAGCCAGCTGAAAAGTCAATAATCGATACCTAAAACTTGAATTGTACTACTTCTTACTGGATATTACATCATCTTAGAAGCTTCATCTGTGTTCTACTGCGGTGATTTTAGTGTCACCACATACCGCAGCACGTGACATAGCTTTGCAGACGGTAAGTACAACCGTTTCAGAGAGAAGAGCGGCCAATGTGACGATCTGGCTTTAAGTCGATTCGATAACAAATGACGAAAACGGACGGATTTCTCAGGTTTGTACTACATATGAACACTTTTCACATTCTCCCGTGCAACTCGGCTGCTAGTCCTCCTTTCATGCAGAATCTTAAGCTCCTAGCTCATGTCCAAGGCACCAAAGCCAGCTAAAAAGTCAATAACCGATACCTAAAACTTGAATTGTACTACTTCTTATTGGGTATTACATCAACTTAGAAGCTTCATCTGTGTTCTACTATGGTGCTTTTAGTGTTTCCGAATACCGCAGTACGCGACATAGCTTTGCAGACGATAAGTACAACCGTTTCAGAGAGAAGAGCGGCCAATGTGACGATCTGGCTTTAAGTCGATTCGATAACAAATGACGAAAACGGACGGATTTCTCAGGTTTTTACTACATATGAACACTTTTCACATTCTCCCGTGCAACTCGGCTGCTAGTCCTCCTTTCATGCAGAATCTTAAGGTCCTAGCTCATGTCCAAGGCACGAAGGCCAGCTAAAAAGTCAATAATCGATAACTAAATCTTGAATTGGACTACTTCTTACTGGCTATTATATCAACTTAGAAGCTTCATCTGTGTTCTACTATGGTGCTTTTCCTGTTTCCGCCTACGGCAACACCCGACATGGCTTTGCAGACTATAAGCACAACCGGTTCAGAGAGAAGAGCGGCCAATGTGACGATCTGGATTTAAGTCGATTCGCTAACAAATGACGAAAACGGACGTATTTCTCAGGTTTTACTACATATGAACACTTTTCACATTCTCCCCTGCAACTCGGCTGCTAGTCCTCCTTTCATGCAGAATCTTAAGGTCCTAGCTCATGTCCAAGGTACCGAAGCCAGCTAAAAAGACAATAATCGTTACCTAAAACTTGAATTGTTCTACTTCTTACTGGCTATTGCATCAACTTAGAAGCTTCATCTGTGTTCTACTATGGTGATTTTAGTGTCTCCGCATACCGCAGCACGAGACAAATCTTTGAAGACGATAAGTACAACCGTTTCAGAGAGAAGAGCGGCCAATGTGACGATCTGGCTTTAAGTCGATTCGATAACAAATGACGAAAACGGACGGATTTCTCAGGTTTTTACTACATATGAACACTTTTCACATTCTCCCGTGGAAGTCGGCTGCTAGTCCTCCTTTCATGCAGAATCTTAAGGTCCTAGCTCATGTCCAATGCACCAAAGCCAGCTGAAAAGTCAATAATCGATACCTAAAACTTGAATTGTACTACTTCTTACTGGATATTACATCATCTTAGAAGCTTCATCTGTGTTCTACTGCGGTGATTTTAGTGTCACCACATATCGCAGCACGTGACATAGCTTTGCAGACGATAAGTACAACCGTTTCAGAGAGAAGAGCGGCCAATGTGACGATCTGGCTTTAAGTCGATTCGATAACAAATGACGAAAAAGGACGGATTTCTCAGGTTATTACTACATATGAACACTTTTCACATTCTCCCGTGCAACTCGGCTGCTAGTCCTCCTTTCATGCAGAATCTTAAGGTCCTAGCTCATGTCCAAGGCACCAAAGCTAGCTAAAAAGTCAATATTCGATACCTAAAACTTGAATTGTACTACTTCTTATTGGGTATTACATCAACTTAGAAGCTTCATCTGTGTTCTATTAAGGTGCTTTTAGTGTCTCCGAATACCGCAATACGCGACATAGCTTTGCAGACGATAAGTACAACCGTTTCAGTGAGAAGAGCGGCCAATGTGACGATCTGGCTTTAAGTCAATTCGATAACAAATGACGAAAACGGACGGATTTCTAAGGTTTTTACTACATATGAACACTTTTCACATTCTCCCGTGCAACTCGGCTGCTAGTCCTCCTTTCATGCAGAATCTTGAGGTCCTAGCTCATGTCCAAGGCACAAAAGACAGCTAAAAGGTCAATATTCAATACCTAAAACTTGAATTGTACTACTTCTTACTGGCTATTACATCAACTTCGAAGCTTCATCTGTGTTCTACTATGGTGATTGTAGTGTGTCAGCATACCGCAGCACGCGACATAGCTTTGCAGACGATAAGTACAACCGTTTCAGAGACAAGAGCTGACAATGTGACGATCTGGCTTTAAGTCACGATAACAAATGACGAAAACGGACGGATGTCTCATTTTTTTACTTCATATGAACACTTTTCACGTTCTCCCACGCAACTGGGCTGCTAGTCCTCCTTTTATGCAGAATCTTAAAGTCCTAGCTCATGTCCAAGGCACCTAAGCCAGCTAAAAAGTCAATAATCGATACCTAAAACTTGAATTGGACTACTTCTTACTGGCTATTACATCAACTTAGAAGCTTCATCTGTGTTCTATTATGGTGCTTTTCCTGTTTCCGCCTACGGCAACACGCGACATAGCTTTGCAGACGATAAGTACCACCGTTTCAGAGAGAAGAGCGGCCAATGTGACGATCTGGCTTTACGTCGATTCGATAACAAATGACGGAAACGGACGGATTTCTCAGGTTTGTACTACATATGAACACTTTTCACATTCTCCCGTGCAACTCGGCTGCTAGTCCTCCTTTCATGCAGAATCTTAAGGTCCTAGCTCATGTCCAAGGCACCAAAGCCAGCTAAAAAGTCAATAACCGATACCTAAAACTTGAATTGTACTTCTTATTACTGGCTATTACATCATCTTAGAAGCTTCATCTGTGTTCTACTATCGTGCTTTTAGTGTCTCCGAATACCGCAGTACGCGACATAGCTTTGCAGACGATAAGTACAACCGTTTCAGAGAGAAGAGCGGCCAATGTGACGATCTGGCTTTAAGTCGATTCGATAACAAATTAATAAAACGGACGGATTTCTAAGGTTTTTACTACATATGAACACTTTTCACATTCTCCCGTGCAACTCGGCTGCTAGTCCTCCTTTCATGAAGAATGTTAAGGTCCTAGCTCATGTCCAAGGCACCAAAGCCAGCTAAAAAGTCAATAATCGATACCTTAAACTTGAAATGTACTACTTCTTACTGGGTATTTCATCAACTTAGAAGCTTCATCTGTGTTCTACTATGGTGCTTTTAGTGTCTCCGCATACCGCAAGACGCGACATAGCTTTGCAGACGATAAGTACATCCGTTTCAGAGAGAAGAGCGGCCAATGTGACCATCTGGCTTAAAGTCGATTCGATAACAAATGACGAAAACGGACGGATTTCTCAGGTTTTTACTACATATGAACACTTTTCACATTCTCCCGTGCAACTGGGCTGCTAGTCCTCCTTTTATGCAGAATCTTAAAGTCCTAGCTCATGTCCAAGGCACGAAAGCCAGCTAAGAAGTCAATAATCGATACCTAAATCTTGAATTGGACTACTTCTTACTGGCTATTACATCAACTTCGAAGCTTCATCTGTGTTCTACTATGGTGATTTTAGTGTGTCAGCATACCGCAGCACGCGACATAGCTTTGCAGACGATAAGTACAACCGTTTCAGAGACAAGAGCGGACAATGTGACGATCTGGCTTTAAGTCGATTCGATAACAAATGACGAAAACGGACGTATTTCTCAGGTTTTACTACATATGAACACTTTTCACATTCTCCCGTGCAACTCGGCTGCTAGTCCTCCTTTATGCAAAATCTTAAGTTCCTAGCTCGTGTCCAAGTCACCAAAGAAGGGTAAACAGTCAATAACCGATACATAAACTTGAATTGTACTACTTCTTACTGGCTATTACATCAACTTAGAAGCATCATCTGTGTTCTACTATGGTGCTTTTAGTGTCTCCGCATACCGCAGGACGCGACATAGCTTTGCAGACGATAAGTACAACCGTTTCAGAGAGAAGAGCGGAAAATGTGACGATCTGGCTTTAAGTCAATTCGATAACAAATGACGAAAACGGACGGATGTCTCAGGTTTTTACTACATATGAACACTTTTCACATTCTCCCGTGCAACTGGGCTGCTGGTCCTCCTTTTATGCAGAATCGTAAAGTCCCAGCTCATGTCCAAGGCACCTAAGCCAGCTAAAAAGTCAATAATCGATACCTAAAACTTGAATTGGACTACTTCTTACTGGCTATTACATCAACTTAGAAGCTTCATCTGTCTTCTATTATGGTGCTTTTCCTGTTTCCGCCTACGGCAACACGCGACATAGCTTTGCAGACGATAAGTACCACCGTTTCAGAGAGAAGAGCGGCCAATGTGACGATCTGGCTTTAAGTCGATTCGATAACAAATGACGAAAACGGACGGATTTCTCAGGTTTTTACTACATATGAACACTTTTCACATTCTCCCGTGGAAGTCGGCTGCTAGTCCTCCTTTCATGCAGAATCTTAAGGTCCTAGCTCATGTCCAATGCACCAAAGCCAGCTGAAAAGTCAATAATCGATACCTAAAACTTGAATTGTACTACTTCTTACTGGATATTACATCATCTTAGAAGCTTCATCTGTGTTCTACTGCGGTGATTTTAGTGTCACCACATACCGCAGCACGTGACATAGCTTTGCAGACGGTAAGTACAACCGTTTCAGAGAGAAGAGCGGCCAATGTGACGATCTGGCTTTAAGTCGATTCGATAACAAATGACGAAAACGGACGGATTTCTCAGGTTTGTACTACATATGAACACTTTTCACATTCTCCCGTGCAACTCGGCTGCTAGTCCTCCTTTCATGCAGAATCTTAAGCTCCTAGCTCATGTCCAAGGCACCAAAGCCAGCTAAAAAGTCAATAACCGATACCTAAAACTTGAATTGTACTACTTCTTATTGGGTATTACATCAACTTAGAAGCTTCATCTGTGTTCTACTATGGTGCTTTTAGTGTTTCCGAATACCGCAGTACGCGACATAGCTTTGCAGACGATAAGTACAACCGTTTCAGAGAGAAGAGCGGCCAATGTGACGATCTGGCTTTAAGTCGATTCGATAACAAATGACGAAAACGGACGGATTTCTCAGGTTTTTACTACATATGAACACTTTTCACATTCTCCCGTGCAACTCGGCTGCTAGTCCTTCTTTCATGCAGAATCTTAAGGTCCTAGCTCATGTCCAAGGCACGAAGGCCAGCTAAAAAGTCAATAATCGATAACTAAATCTTGAATTGGACTACTTCTTACTGGCTATTATATCAACTTAGAAGCTTCATCTGTGTTCTACTATGGTGCTTTTCCTGTTTCCGCCTACGGCAACACCCGACATGGCTTTGCAGACTATAAGCACAACCGGTTCAGAGAGAAGAGCGGCCAATGTGACGATCTGGATTTAAGTCGATTCGCTAACAAATGACGAAAACGGACGTATTTCTCAGGTTTTACTACATATGAACACTTTTCACATTCTCCCCTGCAACTCGGCTGCTAGTCCTCCTTTCATGCAGAATCTTAAGGTCCTAGCTCATGTCCAAGGTACCGAAGCCAGCTAAAAAGACAATAATCGTTACCTAAAACTTGAATTGTTCTACTTCTTACTGGCTATTGCATCAACTTAGAAGCTTCATCTGTGTTCTACTATGGTGATTTTAGTGTCTCCGCATACCGCAGCACGAGACAAATCTTTGAAGACGATAAGTACAACCGTTTCAGAGAGAAGAGCGGCCAATGTGACGATCTGGCTTTAAGTCGATTCGATAACAAATGACGAAAACGGACGGATTTCTCAGGTTTTTACTACATATGAACACTTTTCACATCCTCCCGTGCAACTCGGCTGCTAGTCCTCCTTCTATGCAGAATCTTAAGGTCCTAGCTCATGTCCAAGGCACCAAAGCCAGCTAAAAAGTCAATAATCGATACGTAAAACTTGAATTGTACTACTTCTTACTGGATATTACATCAACTTAATAGCTTCATCTGTGTTCTGCTGTGGTGATTTTAGTGTCTCCGCATACCGCAGCACGGGACATAGTTTTGCAGACGATAAGTACAACCGTTTCAGAGAGAAGAGCGGCCAATGTGACGATCTGGCTTTAAGTCGATTCGATAACAAATGACGAAAACGGACGGATTTCTCAGGTTTTTACTACATATGAACACTTTTCACATTCTCCCGTGGAACTCGGCTGATAGTCCACCTTTCATGCAGAATCTTAAGGTCCTAGCTCATGTCCAATGCACCAAAGCCAGCTAAAAAGTCGATAATCGATACCTAAAACTTGAATTGTACTACTTCTTTCTGGATATTACATCAACTTAGAAGCTTCATCTGTGTTCTGCTGTGGTGATTTTAGTGTCTCCGCATACCGCAGCACGTGACATAGCTTTGCAGACGATAAGTACAACCGTTTCAGAGAGAAGAGCGGCCAATGTGACGATCTGGCTTTAAGTCGATTCGATAACAAATTAATAAAACGGACGGATTTCTAAGGTTTTTACTACATATGAACACTTTTCACATTCTCCCGTGCAACTCGGCTGCTAGGCCTCCTTTCATGAAGAATGTTAAGGTCCTAGCTCATGTCCAAGGCACCAAAGCCAGCTAAAAAGTCAATAATCGATACCTTAAACTTGAAATGTACTACTTCTTACTGGGTATTTCATCAACTTAGAAGCTTCATCTGTGTTCTACTATGGTGCTTTTAGTGTCTCCGCATACCGCAAGACGCGACATAGCTTTGCAGACGATAAGTACATCCGTTTCAGAGAGAAGAGCGGCCAATGTGACCATCTGGCTTAAAGTCGATTCGATAACAAATGACGAAAACGGACGGATTTCTCAGGTTTTTACTACATATGAACACTTTTCACATTCTCCCGTGCAACTGGGCTGCTAGTCCTCCTTTTATGCAGAATCTTAAAGTCCTAGCTCATGTCCAAGGCACGAAAGCCAGCTAAGAAGTCAATAATCGATACCTAAATCTTGAATTGGACTACTTCTTACTGGCTATTACATCAACTTCGAAGCTTCATCTGTGTTCTACTATGGTGATTTTAGTGTGTCAGCATACCGCAGCACGCGACATAGCTTTGCAGACGATAAGTACAACCGTTTCAGAGACAAGAGCGGACAATGTGACGATCTGGCTTTAAGTCGATTCGATAACAAATGACGAAAACGGACGTATTTCTCAGGTTTTACTACATATGAAAACTTTTCACATTCTCCCGTGCAACTCGGCTGCTAGTTCTCCTTTATGCAAAATCTTAAGTTCCTAGCTCGTGTCCAAGTCACCAAAGAAGGGTAAACAGTCAATAACCGATACATAAACTTGAATTGTACTACTTCTTACTGGCTATTAAATCAACTTAGAAGCATCATCTGTGTTCTACTATGGTGCTTTTAGTGTCTCCGCATACCGCAGCACGCGACATAGCTTTGCAGACGATAAGTACAACCGTTTCAGAGAGAAGAGCGGAAAATGTGACGATCTGGCTTTAAGTCAATTCGATAACAAATGACGAAAACGGACGGATGTCTCAGGTTTTTACTACATATGAACACTTTTCACATTCTCCCGTGCAACTGGGCTGCTGGTCCTCCTTTTATGCAGAATCGTAAAGTCCCAGCTCATGTCCAAGGCACCTAAGCCAGCTAAAAAGTCAATAATCGATACCTAAAACTTGAATTGGACTACTTCTTACTGGCTATTACATCAACTTAGAAGCTTCATCTGTCTTCTATTATGGTGCTTTTCCTGTTTCCGCCTACGGCAACACGCGACATAGCTTTGCAGACGATAAGTACCACCGTTTCAGAGAGAAGAGCGGCCAATGTGACGATCTGGCTTTAAGTCGATTCGATAACAAATGACGAAAACGGACGGATTTCTCAGGTTTTTACTACATATGAACACTTTTCACATTCTCCCGTGGAAGTCGGCTGCTAGTCCTCCTTTCATGCAGAATCTTAAGGTCCTAGCTCATGTCCAATGCACCAAAGCCAGCTGAAAAGTCAATAATCGATACCTAAAACTTGAATTGTACTACTTCTTACTGGATATTACATCATCTTAGAAGCTTCATCTGTGTTCTACTGCGGTGATTTTAGTGTCACCACATACCGCAGCACGTGACATAGCTTTGCAGACGATAAGTACAACCGTTTCAGAGAGAAGAGCGGCCAATGTGACGATCTGGCTTTAAGTCGATTCGATAACAAATGACGAAAAAGGACGGATTTCTCAGGTTATTACTACATATGAACACTTTTCACATTCTCCCGTGCAACTCGGCTGCTAGTCCTCCTTTCATGCAGAATCTTAAGGTCCTAGCTCATGTCCAAGGCACCAAAGCTAGCTAAAAAGTCAATATTCGATACCTAAAACTTGAATTGTACTACTTCTTATTGGGTATTACATCAACTTAGAAGCTTCATCTGTGTTCTATTAAGGTGCTTTTAGTGTCTCCGAATACCGCAATACGCGACATAGCTTTGCAGACGATAAGTACAACCGTTTCAGTGAGAAGAGCGGCCAATGTGACGATCTGGCTTTAAGTCAATTCGATAACAAATGACGAAAACGGACGGATTTCTCAGGTTTTTACTACATATGAACACTTTTCACATTCTCCCGTGGAAGTCGGCTGCTAGTCCTCCTTTCATGCAGAATCTTAAGGTCCTAGCTCATGTCCAATGCACCAAAGCCAGCTGAAAAGTCAATAATCGATACCTAAAACTTGAATTGTACTACTTCTTACTGGATATTACATCATCTTAGAAGCTTCATCTGTGTTCTACTGCGGTGATTTTAGTGTCACCACATACCGCAGCACGTGACATAGCTTTGCAGACGGTAAGTACAACCGTTTCAGAGAGAAGAGCGGCCAATGTGACGATCTGGCTTTAAGTCGATTCGATAACAAATGACGAAAACGGACGGATTTCTCAGGTTTGTACTACATATGAACACTTTTCACATTCTCCCGTGCAACTCGGCTGCTAGTCCTCCTTTCATGCAGAATCTTAAGCTCCTAGCTCATGTCCAAGGCACCAAAGCCAGCTAAAAAGTCAATAACCGATACCTAAAACTTGAATTGTACTACTTCTTATTGGGTATTACATCAACTTAGAAGCTTCATCTGTGTTCTACTATGGTGCTTTTAGTGTTTCCGAATACCGCAGTACGCGACATAGCTTTGCAGACGATAAGTACAACCGTTTCAGAGAGAAGAGCGGCCAATGTGACGATCTGGCTTTAAGTCGATTCGATAACAAATGACGAAAACGGACGGATTTCTCAGGTTTTTACTACATATGAACACTTTTCACATTCTCCCGTGCAACTCGGCTGCTAGTCCTCCTTTCATGCAGAATCTTAAGGTCCTAGCTCATGTCCAAGGCACGAAGGCCAGCTAAAAAGTCAATAATCGATACCTAAATCTTGAATTGGACTACTTCTTACTGGCTATTATATCAACTTAGAAGCTTCATCTGTGTTCTACTATGGTGCTTTTCCTGTTTCCGCCTACGGCAACACCCGACATGGCTTTGCAGACTATAAGCACAACCGGTTCAGAGAGAAGAGCGGCCAATGTGACGATCTGGATTTAAGTCGATTCGCTAACAAATGACGAAAACGGACGTATTTCTCAGGTTTTACTACATATGAACACTTTTCACATTCTCCCCTGCAACTCGGCTGCTAGTCCTCCTTTCATGCAGAATCTTAAGGTCCTAGCTCATGTCCAAGGTACCGAAGCCAGCTAAAAAGACAATAATCGTTACCTAAAACTTGAATTGTTCTACTTCTTACTGGCTATTGCATCAACTTAGAAGCTTCATCTGTGTTCTACTATGGTGATTTTAGTGTCTCCGCATACCGCAGCACGAGACAAATCTTTGAAGACGATAAGTACAACCGTTTCAGAGAGAAGAGCGGCCAATGTGACGATCTGGCTTTAAGTCGATTCGATAACAAATGACGAAAACGGACGGATTTCTCAGGTTTTTACTACATATGAACACTTTTCACATTCTCCCGTGGAACTCGGCTGATAGTCCACCTTTCATGCAGAATCTTAAGGTCCTAGCTCATGTCCAATGCACCAAAGCCAGCTAAAAAGTCGATAATCGATACCTAAAACTTGAATTGTACTACTTCTTTCTGGATATTACATTAACTTAGAAGCTTCATCTGTGTTCTGCTGTGGTGATTTTAGTGTCTCCGCATACCGCAGCACGTGACATAGCTTTGCAGACGATAAGTACAACCGTTTCAGAGAGAAGAGCGGCCAATGTGACGATCTGGCTTTAAGTCGATTCGATAACAAATTAATAAAACGGACGGATTTCTAAGGTTTTTACTACATATGAACACTTTTCACATTCTCCCGTGCAACTCGGCTGCTAGGCCTCCTTTCATGAAGAATGTTAAGGTCCTAGCTCATGTCCAAGGCACCAAAGCCAGCTAAAAAGTCAATAATCGATACCTTAAACTTGAAATGTACTACTTCTTACTGGGTATTTCATCAACTTAGAAGCTTCATCTGTGTTCTACTATGGTGCTTTTAGTGTCTCCGCATACCGCAAGACGCGACATAGCTTTGCAGACGATAAGTACATCCGTTTCAGAGAGAAGAGCGGCCAATGTGACCATCTGGCTTAAAGTCGATTCGATAACAAATGACGAAAACGGACGGATTTCTCAGGTTTTTACTACATATGAACACTTTTCACATTCTCCCGTGCAACTGGGCTGCTAGTCCTCCTTTTATGCAGAATCTTAAAGTCCTAGCTCATGTCCAAGGCACGAAAGCCAGCTAAGAAGTCAATAATCGATACCTAAATCTTGAATTGGACTACTTCTTACTGGCTATTACATCAACTTCGAAGCTTCATCTGTGTTCTACTATGGTGATTTTAGTGTGTCAGCATACCGCAGCACGCGACATAGCTTTGCAGACGATAAGTACAACCGTTTCAGAGACAAGAGCGGACAATGTGACGATCTGGCTTTAAGTCGATTCGATAACAAATGACGAAAACGGACGTATTTCTCAGGTTTTACTACATATGAAAACTTTTCACATTCTCCCGTGCAACTCGGCTGCTAGTTCTCCTTTATGCAAAATCTTAAGTTCCTAGCTCGTGTCCAAGTCACCAAAGAAGGGTAAACAGTCAATAACCGATACATAAACTTGAATTGTACTACTTCTTACTGGCTATTAAATCAACTTAGAAGCATCATCTGTGTTCTACTATGGTGCTTTTAGTGTCTCCGCATACCGCAGCACGCGACATAGCTTTGCAGACGATAAGTACAACCGTTTCAGAGAGAAGAGCGGCCAATGTGACGATCTGGCTTTAAGTCGATTCGATAACAAATGACGAAAACGGACGGATTTCTCAGGTTTGTACTACATATGAACACTTTTCACATTCTCCCGTGCAACTCGGCTGCTAGTCCTCCTTTCATGCAGAATCTTAAGCTCCTAGCTCATGTCCAAGGCACCAAAGCCAGCTAAAAAGTCAATAACCGATACCTAAAACTTGAATTGTACTACTTCTTATTGGGTATTACATCAACTTAGAAGCTTCATCTGTGTTCTACTATGGTGCTTTTAGTGTTTCCGAATACCGCAGTACGCGACATAGCTTTGCAGACGATAAGTACAACCGTTTCAGAGAGAAGAGCGGCCAATGTGACGATCTGGCTTTAAGTCGATTCGATAACAAATGACGAAAACGGACGGATTTCTCAGGTTTTTACTACATATGAACACTTTTCACATTCTCCCGTGCAACTCGGCTGCTAGTCCTCCTTTCATGCAGAATCTTAAGGTCCTAGCTCATGTCCAAGGCACGAAGGCCAGCTAAAAAGTCAATAATCGATACCTAAATCTTGAATTGGACTACTTCTTACTGGCTATTATATCAACTTAGAAGCTTCATCTGTGTTCTACTATGGTGCTTTTCCTGTTTCCGCCTACGGCAACACCCGACATGGCTTTGCAGACTATAAGCACAACCGGTTCAGAGAGAAGAGCGGCCAATGTGACGATCTGGATTTAAGTCGATTCGCTAACAAATGACGAAAACGGACGTATTTCTCAGGTTTTACTACATATGAACACTTTTCACATTCTCCCCTGCAACTCGGCTGCTAGTCCTCCTTTCATGCAGAATCTTAAGGTCCTAGCTCATGTCCAAGGTACCGAAGCCAGCTAAAAAGACAATAATCGTTACCTAAAACTTGAATTGTTCTACTTCTTACTGGCTATTGCATCAACTTAGAAGCTTCATCTGTGTTCTACTATGGTGATTTTAGTGTCTCCGCATACCGCAGCACGAGACAAATCTTTGAAGACGATAAGTACAACCGTTTCAGAGAGAAGAGCGGCCAATGTGACGATCTGGCTTTAAGTCGATTCGATAACAAATGACGAAAACGGACGGATTTCTCAGGTTTTTACTACATATGAACACTTTTCACATTCTCCCGTGGAACTCGACTGATAGTCCACCTTTCATGCAGAATCTTAAGGTCCTAGCTCATGTCCAATGCACCAAAGCCAGCTAAAAAGTCGATAATCGATACCTAAAACTTGAATTGTACTACTTCTTTCTGGATATTACATCAACTTAGAAGCTTCATCTGTGTTCTGCTGTGGTGATTTTAGTGTCTCCGCATACCGCAGCACGTGACATAGCTTTGCAGACGATAAGTACAACCGTTTCAGAGAGAAGAGCGGCCAATGTGACGATCTGGCTTTAAGTCGATTCGATAACAAATTAATAAAACGGACGGATTTCTAAGGTTTTTACTACATATGAACACTTTTCACATTCTCCCGTGCAACTCGGCTGCTAGGCCTCCTTTCATGAAGAATGTTAAGGTCCTAGCTCATGTCCAAGGCACCAAAGCCAGCTAAAAAGTCAATAATCGATACCTTAAACTTGAAATGTACTACTTCTTACTGGGTATTTCATCAACTTAGAAGCTTCATCTGTGTTCTACTATGGTGCTTTTAGTGTCTCCGCATACCGCAAGACGCGACATAGCTTTGCAGACGATAAGTACATCCGTTTCAGAGAGAAGAGCGGCCAATGTGACCATCTGGCTTAAAGTCGATTCGATAACAAATGACGAAAACGGACGGATTTCTCAGGTTTTTACTACATATGAACACTTTTCACATTCTCCCGTGCAACTGGGCTGCTAGTCCTCCTTTTATGCAGAATCTTAAAGTCCTAGCTCATGTCCAAGGCACGAAAGCCAGCTAAGAAGTCAATAATCGATACCTAAATCTTGAATTGGACTACTTCTTACTGGCTATTACATCAACTTCGAAGCTTCATCTGTGTTCTACTATGGTGATTTTAGTGTGTCAGCATACCGCAGCACGCGACATAGCTTTGCAGACGATAAGTACAACCGTTTCAGAGACAAGAGCGGACAATGTGACGATCTGGCTTTAAGTCGATTCGATAACAAATGACGAAAACGGACGTATTTCTCAGGTTTTACTACATATGAAAACTTTTCACATTCTCCCGTGCAACTCGGCTGCTAGTTCTCCTTTATGCAAAATCTTAAGTTCCTAGCTCGTGTCCAAGTCACCAAAGAAGGGTAAACAGTCAATAACCGATACATAAACTTGAATTGTACTACTTCTTACTGGCTATTAAATCAACTTAGAAGCATCATCTGTGTTCTACTATGGTGCTTTTAGTGTCTCCGCATACCGCAGCACGCGACATAGCTTTGCAGACGATAAGTACAACCGTTTCAGAGAGAAGAGCGGAAAATGTGACGATCTGGCTTTAAGTCAATTCGATAACAAATGACGAAAACGGACGGATGTCTCAGGTTTTTACTACATATGAACACTTTTCACATTCTCCCGTGCAACTGGGCTGCTGGTCCTCCTTTTATGCAGAATCGTAAAGTCCCAGCTCATGTCCAAGGCACCTAAGCCAGCTAAAAAGTCAATAATCGATACCTAAAACTTGAATTGGACTACTTCTTACTGGCTATTACATCAACTTAGAAGCTTCATCTGTCTTCTATTATGGTGCTTTTCCTGTTTCCGCCTACGGCAACACGCGACATAGCTTTGCAGACGATAAGTACCACCGTTTCAGAGAGAAGAGCGGCCAATGTGACGATCTGGCTTTAAGTCGATTCGATAACAAATGACGAAAACGGACGGATTTCTCAGGTTTTTACTACATATGAACACTTTTCACATTCTCCCGTGGAAGTCGGCTGCTAGTCCTCCTTTCATGCAGAATCTTAAGGTCCTAGCTCATGTCCAATGCACCAAAGCCAGCTGAAAAGTCAATAATCGATACCTAAAACTTGAATTGTACTACTTCTTACTGGATATTACATCATCTTAGAAGCTTCATCTGTGTTCTACTGCGGTGATTTTAGTGTCACCACATACCGCAGCACGTGACATAGCTTTGCAGACGATAAGTACAACCGTTTCAGAGAGAAGAGCGGCCAATGTGACGATCTGGCTTTAAGTCGATTCGATAACAAATGACGAAAAAGGACGGATTTCTCAGGTTATTACTACATATGAACACTTTTCACATTCTCCCGTGCAACTCGGCTGCTAGTCCTCCTTTCATGCAGAATCTTAAGGTCCTAGCTCATGTCCAAGGCACCAAAGCTAGCTAAAAAGTCAATATTCGATACCTAAAACTTGAATTGTACTACTTCTTATTGGGTATTACATCAACTTAGAAGCTTCATCTGTGTTCTATTAAGGTGCTTTTAGTGTCTCCGAATACCGCAATACGCGACATAGCTTTGCAGACGATAAGTACAACCGTTTCAGTGAGAAGAGCGGCCAATGTGACGATCTGGCTTTAAGTCAATTCGATAACAAATGACGAAAACGGACGGATTTCTAAGGTTTTTACTACATATGAACACTTTTCACATTCTCCCGTGCAACTCGGCTGCTAGTCCTCCTTTCATGCAGAATCTTGAGGTCCAAGCTCATGTCCAAGGCACAAAAGACAGCTAAAAGGTCAATATTCAATACCTAAAACTTGAATTGTACTACTTCTTACTGGCTATTACATCAACTTCGAAGCTTCATCTGTGTTCTACTATGGTGATTGTAGTGTGTCAGCATACCGCAGCACGCGACATAGCTTTGCAGACGATAAGTACAACCGTTTCAGAGACAAGAGCTGACAATGTGACGATCTGGCTTTAAGTCACGATAACAAATGACGAAAACGGACGGATGTCTCATTTTTTTACTTCATATGAACACTTTTCACGTTCTCCCACGCAACTGGGCTGCTAGTCCTCCTTTTATGCAGAATCTTAAAGTCCTAGCTCATGTCCAAGGCACCTAAGCCAGCTAAAAAGTCAAAAATCGATACCTAAAACTTGAATTGGACTACTTCTTACTGGCTATTACATCAACTTAGAAGCTTCATCTGTGTTCTATTATGGTGCTTTTCCTGTTTCCGCCTACGGCAACACGCGACATAGCTTTGCAGACGATAAGTACCACCGTTTCAGAGAGAAGAGCGGCCAATGTGACGATCTGGCTTTACGTCGATTCGATAACAAATGACGGAAACGGACGGATTTCTCAGGTTTGTACTACATATGAACACTTTTCACATTCTCCCGTGCAACTCGGCTGCTAGTCCTCCTTTCATGCAGAATCTTAAGGTCCTAGCTCATGTCCAAGGCACCAAAGCCAGCTAAAAAGTCAATAACCGATACCTAAAACTTGAATTGTACTTCTTATTACTGGCTATTACATCATCTTAGAAGCTTCATCTGTGTTCTACTATCGTGCTTTTAGTGTCTCCGAATACCGCAGTACGCGACATAGCTTTGCAGACGATAAGTACAACCGTTTCAGAGAGAAGAGCGGCCAATGTGACGATCTGGCTTTAAGTCGATTCGATAACAAATTAATAAAACGGACGGATTTCTAAGGTTTTTACTACATATGAACACTTTTCACATTCTCCCGTGCAACTCGGCTGCTAGTCCTCCTTTCATGAAGAATGTTAAGGTCCTAGCTCATGTCCAAGGCACCAAAGCCAGCTAAAAAGTCAATAATCGATACCTTAAACTTGAAATGTACTACTTCTTACTGGGTATTTCATCAACTTAGAAGCTTCATCTGTGTTCTACTATGGTGCTTTTAGTGTCTCCGCATACCGCAAGACGCGACATAGCTTTGCAGACGATAAGTACATCCGTTTCAGAGAGAAGAGCGGCCAATGTGACCATCTGGCTTAAAGTCGATTCGATAACAAATGACGAAAACGGACGGATTTCTCAGGTTTTTACTACATATGAACACTTTTCACATTCTCCCGTGCAACTGGGCTGCTAGTCCTCCTTTTATGCAGAATCTTAAAGTCCTAGCTCATGTCCAAGGCACGAAAGCCAGCTAAGAAGTCAATAATCGATACCTAAATCTTGAATTGGACTACTTCTTACTGGCTATTACATCAACTTCGAAGCTTCATCTGTGTTCTACTATGGTGATTTTAGTGTGTCAGCATACCGCAGCACGCGACATAGCTTTGCAGACGATAAGTACAACCGTTTCAGAGACAAGAGCGGACAATGTGACGATCTGGCTTTAAGTCGATTCGATAACAAATGACGAAAACGGACGTATTTCTCAGGTTTTACTACATATGAACACTTTTCACATTCTCCCGTGCAACTCGGCTGCTAGTCCTCCTTTATGCAAAATCTTAAGTTCCTAGCTCGTGTCCAAGTCACCAAAGAAGGGTAAACAGTCAATAACCGATACATAAACTTGAATTGTACTACTTCTTACTGGCTATTACATCAACTTAGAAGCATCATCTGTGTTCTACTATGGTGCTTTTAGTGTCTCCGCATACCGCAGGACGCGACATAGCTTTGCAGACGATAAGTACAACCGTTTCAGAGAGAAGAGCGGAAAATGTGACGATCTGGCTTTAAGTCAATTCGATAACAAATGACGAAAACGGACGGATGTCTCAGGTTTTTACTACATATGAACACTTTTCACATTCTCCCGTGCAACTGGGCTGCTGGTCCTCCTTTTATGCAGAATCGTAAAGTCCCAGCTCATGTCCAAGGCACCTAAGCCAGCTAAAAAGTCAATAATCGATACCTAAAACTTGAATTGGACTACTTCTTACTGGCTATTACATCAACTTAGAAGCTTCATCTGTCTTCTATTATGGTGCTTTTCCTGTTTCCGCCTACGGCAACACGCGACATAGCTTTGCAGACGATAAGTACCACCGTTTCAGAGAGAAGAGCGGCCAATGTGACGATCTGGCTTTAAGTCGATTCGATAACAAATGACGAAAACGGACGGATTTCTCAGGTTTTTACTACATATGAACACTTTTCACATTCTCCCGTGGAAGTCGGCTGCTAGTCCTCCTTTCATGCAGAATCTTAAGGTCCTAGCTCATGTCCAATGCACCAAAGCCAGCTGAAAAGTCAATAATCGATACCTAAAACTTGAATTGTACTACTTCTTACTGGATATTACATCATCTTAGAAGCTTCATCTGTGTTCTACTGCGGTGATTTTAGTGTCACCACATACCGCAGCACGTGACATAGCTTTGCAGACGGTAAGTACAACCGTTTCAGAGAGAAGAGCGGCCAATGTGACGATCTGGCTTTAAGTCGATTCGATAACAAATGACGAAAACGGACGGATTTCTCAGGTTTGTACTACATATGAACACTTTTCACATTCTCCCGTGCAACTCGGCTGCTAGTCCTCCTTTCATGCAGAATCTTAAGCTCCTAGCTCATGTCCAAGGCACCAAAGCCAGCTAAAAAGTCAATAACCGATACCTAAAACTTGAATTGTACTACTTCTTATTGGGTATTACATCAACTTAGAAGCTTCATCTGTGTTCTACTATGGTGCTTTTAGTGTTTCCGAATACCGCAGTACGCGACATAGCTTTGCAGACGATAAGTACAACCGTTTCAGAGAGAAGAGCGGCCAATGTGACGATCTGGCTTTAAGTCGATTCGATAACAAATGACGAAAACGGACGGATTTCTCAGGTTTTTACTACATATGAACACTTTTCACATTCTCCCGTGCAACTCGGCTGCTAGTTCTCCTTTCATGCAGAATCTTAAGGTCTTAGCTCATGTCCAAGGCACCAAAGCCAGCTAAAAATCAATAATAAATACGTAAAACTTGAATTGTACTACTTCTTACTGGCTATTACATCAAGTTAGAAGCTTCATCTGTGTTCTACTACGTTGCTTTTAGTTTCTCCGCATACCGCAGCACGCGACATAGCTTTGCAGACGATAAGTACAACCGTTTCAGAGAGAAGAGCGCCCAATGTGACGATCTGGCTTTAAGTCGATTCGATAACAAATGACGAAAACGGACGGATTCCTCAGGTTTTTACTACATATGAACACTTTTCACATTCTCCCGTGGAACTCGGCTGCTAGTCCACCTTTCATGCAGAATCTTAAGGTCCTAGCTCATGTCCAATGCACCAAAGCCAGCTGAAAAGTCAATAATCGATACCTAAAACTTGAATTGTACTACTTCTTACTGGATATTACATCATCTTAGAACCTTCATCTGTGTTCTACTGCGGTGATTTTAGTGTCACCACATACCGCAGCACGTGACATAGCTTTGCAGACGAAAAGTACAACCGCTTCAGAGAGAAGAGCGGCCAATGTGACGATCTGGCTTTAAGTCGATTCGATAACAAATGACGAAAAAGGACGGATTTTTCAGGTTATTACTACATATGAACACTTTTCACATTCTCCCGTGCAACTCGGCTGCTAGTCCTCCTTTCATGCAGAATCTTAAGGTCCTAGCTCGTGTCCAAGGCACCAATGCCAGCAAAAAGGTCAATATTCAATACCTAAAACTTGAATTGTACAACTTCTTACTGGCACTTACATCAACTTCGAAGCTTCATCTGTGTTCTACTATGGTGCTTTTAGTGTCTCAGCATACCGCAGCACGCGACATAGCTTTGCAGACGATAAGTACAACCGTTTCAGAGAGAAGAGCGGCCAATGTGACGATGTGGCTTTAAGTCGATTCGATAACAAATGACGAAAACGGACGGATGTCTCATTTTTTTACTACATATGAACATTTTTCACATTCTCCCGTGCAACTCGTCTGCTAGTCCTCCTTTCATGCAGAATATTAAGGTCCTAGCTCATGTCCAATGCACAAAAGCCAGCTAAAAAGTCAATAATCGATACCTAAAACTTGAATTGTACTACTTCTTACTGGATATTACATCAACTTAGAAGCTTCATCTGTGTTCTACTGTGGTGATTTTAGTGTCTCCGCATACCGCAGCACGTGACATAGCTTTGCAGACGATAAGTACAACCGTTTCAGAGAGAAGAGCGGCCAATGTGACGATCTGGCTTTAAGTCGATTCGCTAACAAATGACGAAAAAGGACGGATTTCTCAGGTTATTACTATATATGAACACTTTACACATTCTCCCGTGCAACTCGGCTGCTAGTCCTACTTTCATGCAGAATCTTAAGGTCCTAGCTCATGTCCAAGGCACCAAAGCCAGCTAAAAGGTCCATATTCAATACCTTAAACTTGAATTGTACTACTTCTTACTGGCTATTACATCAACTTAGAAGCTTGATCTGTGGTCTACTATGGTGCTTTTAGTGTCTCAGCATCCCGCAGCACGCGACATAGCTTTGCAGACGATAAGTACAACCGTTTCAGAGAGAAGAGCGGCCAATGTGACGATCTGGCTTTAAGTAGATTCGATAACAAATGACGAAAACGTACGGATTTCTCAGGTTTTTACTACATATGAACACTTTTCACATTCTCCCGTGCAACTCGGCTGCTAGTCCTCCTTACATGCAGAATCTTAAAGTCCTAGCTCATGTCCAAGGCACCAAAGCTAGCTAAAAAGTCAATAATCGATTCCTAAAACATGAATTGTACTACTTCTTACTGGCTATTACATCAACTTAGATGCTTCATCTGTGTTCTACTATGGTGCTTTTAGTGTCTCCACATACCGCTGCACGCGACATAGCTTTGCTGTCGATATGTACAAACGTTTCAGAGAGAAGAGCGGCCAATGTGACCATCTGGCTTTAAGTCGATTCGATAACAAAACACGAAAACGGACGGATTTCTCAGGTTTTTACTACATATGAACACTTTTCACATTCTCCCGTGCAACTCGGCTGCTAGTCCTCCTTTCATGCAGAATCTTAAGGTCCTAGCTCATGTCCAAGGTACCGAAGCCAGCTAAACGGTCAATAATCGATACCTAAAACTTGAATTGTTCTACTTCTTACTGGCTATTGCATCAACTTAGAAGCTTCATCTGTGTTCTACTATGGTGATTTTAGTGTCTCCGCATACCGCAGCACGCGACATAGCTTTGCAGACGGTAAGTACAGCCATTTCAGAGAGAAGAGCGGCCAATGTGACGACCTGGCTATAAGTCGATTCGATAACAAATGACGAAAACGGACGGATTTCTCAGGTTTTTACTACATATGAACACTTTTCACATTCTCCCGTGGAACTCGGCTGCTAGTCCACCTTTCATGCAGAATCTTAAGGTCCTAGCTCATGTCCAAGGCACCAAAGCCAGCTAAAAAGTCAATAACCGATACCTAAAACTTGAATTGTACTACTTCTTACTGGATATTACATCATCTTAGAAGCTTCATCTGTGTTCTACTGCGGTGATTTTAGTGTCACCACATACCGCAGCACGTGACATAGCTTTGCAGACGATAAGTACAACCGCTTCAGAGAGAAGAGCGGCCAATGTGACGATCTGGCTTTAAGTCGATTCGATAACAAATGACGAAAAAGGACGGATTTCTCAGGTTATTACTACATATGAACACTTTTCACATTCTCCCGTGCAACTCGGCTGCTAGTCCTACTTTCATGCAGAATCTTAAGGTCCTAGCTCATGTCCAAGGCACCAAAGCCAGCTAAAAAGTCAATACTCGATACCTAAAACTTGAATTGTACTACTTCTTACTGGCTATTACATCAACTTCGAAGCTTCATCTGTGTTCTACTATGGTGCTTTTAGTGTCTCAGCATACCGCAGCACGCGACATAGCTTTGCAGACGATAAGTACAACCGTTTCAGAGAGAAGAGCGGCCAATGTGACGATCTGGCTTTAAGTCGATTCGATAACAAATGACGAAAACGGACGTATTTCTCAGGTTTTACTACATATGAACACTTTTCACATTCTCCCGTGCAACTCGGTTGCTAGTCCTCCTTCATGCAAAATCTTAAGTTCCTAGCTCGTGTCCAAGGCACTAAAGAAGGGTAAAAAGTCAATAACCGATACCTAAAACTTGAATTGTACTACTTCTTACTGGCTATTACATCAACTTAGAAGCATCATCTGTGTTCTACTATGGTGCTTTTAGTGTCTCCGCATACCGCAGCACGCGACATAGCTTTGCAGACGATAAGTACAACCGTTTCAGAGAGAAGAGCGGAAAATGTGACGATCTGGCTTTAAGTCAATTCGATAACAAATGACGAAAACGGACGGATGTCTCAGGTTTTTACTACATATGAACACTTTTCACATTCTCCCGTGCAACTGGGCTGCTAGTCCTCCTTTTATGCAGAATCTTAAAGTCCTAGCTCATGTCCAAGGCACCAAAACCAGCTAAAAAGTCAATAATCAATACATAAAACTTGAATTGTACTACTTCTTACTGGCTATTACATCAACTTAGAAGCTTCATCTGTGTTCTACTATGGTGCTTTTAGTTTCTCCGCATACCGCAGCACGCGACATAGGTTTGCAGACGATAAGTACAACCGTTTCAGAGAGAAGAGCGGCCAATGTGACGATGTGGCTTTAAGTCGATTCGATAACAAATGACGAAAACGGACGGGTTTCTCAGGTTTTTACTACATATGAACACTTTTCACATTCTCCCGTGCAACTCGGCTGCTAGTCCTCCTTTCATGCAGAATCTTAAGGTCCTAGCTCATGTCCAAGGCACCAAAGCCAGCTAAAAAGTCAATAACCGATACATAAAACTTGAATTGGACTACTTCTTACTGGCTATTACATCAACTTAGAAGCTTGATCTGTATTCTACTATTGTGCTTTTGGTGTTTCAGCGTATCGCAGCACGCGACATAGCTTTGCAGACGATAAGTACAACCGTTTCAGAGAGAAGAGCGGCCAATGTGACGATCTGGCTTTAAGTCGATTCGATAACAAATGACGAAAACGGACGGGTTTCTCAGGTTTTTACTACATATGAACACTTTTCACATTCTCCCGTGCAACTCGGCTGCTAGTCCTCCTTTCATGCAGAATCTTAAGGTAGCAGCTCATGTCCAAGGCACCAAAGCCAGCTAAAAAGTCAATAATCGATACCTAAAACTTGTATTGTACTACTTCTTACTGGATATTACATCAACTTAGAAGCTACATCTGTGTTCTAGTGTGGTGCTTTTAGTGTCTCCGAATACCGCAGTACGCGACATAACTTTGCAGACGATAAGTACAACCGTTTCAGAGAGAAGAGCGGCCAATGTGACGATCTCGCTTTACATCGATTCAATAACAAATGACGAAAACGGACGGATGTCTCAGGTTTTTACTACATATGAACACTTTTCACATTCTCCCGTGCAACTCGGCGGCTAGTCCTCCTTTCATGCAGAATCTTAAGGTCCTAGCTCATGTCCAAGGCACCAAAGCCAGCTACAAAGTCAATAACCGATACATAAAACTTGAATTGGACTACTTCTTACTGGCTATTACATCAACTTAGAAGCTTCATCTGTGTTCTATTATGGTGATTTTCCTGTTTCCGCCTACGGCAACACGCGACATAGCTTTGCAGACGATAAGTACAACCGTTTCAGAGAGAAGATCGGCCAATGTGACGATCTGGCTTTTAAGTCGATTCGATAACAAATGACGAAAACGGACGGATTTCTCAGGTTTTTACTACATATGAACACTTTTCACATTCTCCCGTGCAACTCGGCTGCTAGTCCTCCTTTCATGCAGAATCTTAAGGTCCTAGCTCATGTCCAAGGCTCCAAAGCCAGCTAAAAAGTCAATAACCGATACCTAAAACTTGAATTGTACTACTTTTTACTGGCTATTACATCATTTTAGAAGCTTCATCTGTGTTCTACTATGGTGCTTTTAGTGTCTCCGAATACCGCAGTACGTGACATAGCTTTGCAGACGATAAGTACAACCGTTTCAGAGAGAAGAGCGGCCAATGTGACGATCTGGCTTTAAGTCGATTCGATAACAAATGACGAAAACGGACGGATTTCTCAGGTTTTTACTACATATGAACACTTTTCACATTCTCCCGTGCAACTCGACTGCTAGTCCTCCTTTCATGCAGAATCTTAAGGTCCTAGCTCATGTCCAAGGCACCAAAGCCAGCTAAAAAGTAAATAATCGATACCCAAATCTTGAATTGGATTACTTCTTACTGGCTATTACATCAACTTAGATGCTTCATCTGTTCCTACTATGGTGATTTTAGTGTCTCCGCATACCACAGCTCGCGACATAGCTTTGCAGACAATAAGTACAACCGTTTCAGAGGGAAGAGCGGCCAATGTGACGATGTGGCTTTAAGTCGATTCGATAACAAATGACGAAAACGGACGGATGTCTCATTTTTTTACTACATATGAACACTTTTCACATTCTCCCGTGCAACTCGGCTGCTAGTCCTCCTTTCATGCAGAACCTTAAGGTAAAAGCTCATGTCCAAGGCACCAATGCCAGCTAAAAGGTCAATATTCAATACCTAAAACTTGAATTGTACTACTTCTTACTGGCTATTACATCAACTTAGAAGCTTCATCTGTGGTCTACTACGTTGCTTTTAGTTTCTCCGCATACCACAGCACGCGACATAGTTTTGCAGACGATAAGTACAACCGTTTCAGAGAGAAGAGCGGCCAATGTGACGATCTGGCTTTAAGTCGATTCGATAACAAATGACGAAAACGGACGGATTTCTCAGGTTTTTACTACATATGAACACTTTTCACATTCTCCCGTGAAACTCGGCTCCTAGTCCTCCTTTCATGCAGAATCTTAAGTTCCTAGCTCATGTCCAAGGCACCAAAGCCAGCTAAAAAGTCAATAATCGATACCTAAAACTTGAATTGTACTACTTCTTACTGGATATTACATCAACTTAGAAGCTTCATCTGTGTTCTACTGTGGTGCTTTTAGTGTCTTCGAATACCGCAGTACGCGACATAGCTTTGCAGACGATAAGTACAACCATTTCAGAGAGCAGAGCGGCCAATGTGACGATCTGGCTTTACGTCGATTCGATAACAAATGACGAAAACGGTCGGATGTCTCAGGTTTTTATTACATATGAACACTTTTCACATTCTCCCGTGCTACTCGGCTGCTAGTCCTCCTTTCATGCAGAATCTTAAGGTCCTAGCTCATGTCCAAGGCACCAAAGCCAGCTAAAAGTTCAATATTCAATACCTAAAACTTGAATTGGACTACTTCTTACTGCCTATTACATCAACTTAGAAGCTTGATCTGTGTTCTACTATGGTGCTTTTAGTGTCTTAGCATACCGCAGCACGCGACATAGCTTTGCAGACGATAAGTACATCCGTTTCAGAGAGAAGATCATCCAATGTGACGATCTGGCTTTAAGTCGATTCGATAACAAATGACGAAAACGGACGGATTTCTCAGGTTTTTACTACATATGAACACTTTTCACATTCTCCCCTGCAACTCGGCTGCTAGTCCTCCTTTCATGCAGAATATTAAGGTCCTAGCTCATGTCCAAGGCACGAAACCCAGCTCAAAATTCAATATTCAATACCTAAAACTTGAATTGTACTACTTCTTACTGGATATTACATCAACTTAGAAGCTTCATCTGTGTTCTACTATGTTGCTTGTAGTGTCTCAGCATACCGCAGCACGCGACATAGCTTTGCAGACGATAAGTACAACCATTTCAGAGAGCAGAGCGGCCAATGTGACGATCTGGCTTTACGTCGATTCGATAACAAATGACGAAAACGCTCGGATGTCTCAGGTTTTTATTACATATGAACACTTTTCACATTCTCCCGTGCAACTCGGCTGCTAGTCCTCCTTTCATGCAAAATCTTAAGGTCCTATCTCATGTCCAAGGCACCAAAGCCAGCTAAAAGGTCAATATTCAATACCTAAAACTTGAATTGTACTACCTCTTACTGGCTATTACCTCAACTTAGAAGCTTCATCTGTGTTCTACTATGGTGCTTGTAGTGTCTCAGCATACCGCAGCACGGGACAAAGCTTTGCAGACGATAAGTACAACCGTTTCAGAGAGAAGAGCGGCCAATGTGTCGATCTGGCTTTAAGTCGATGCGATAACAAATGACGAAAACGGACTGATTTCTCAGGTTTTTACTACATATGAACACTTTTCACATTCTCCCGTGCAACTCGGCTGCTAGTCCTCCTTTCATGCAGAATCTTAAGGTCCTAGCTCATGTCCAAGGCACCAAAGCCAGCTAAAAAGTCAATAATCAATACATAAAACTTGAATTGAACTACTTCTTACTGGCTATTACATAATTTTAGAAGCTTCATCTGTGTTCTACTATGGTGCATTTAGTGTCTCCGAATACCGCAGTACGCGACATAGCTTTGCAGACGATAAGTACAACCGTTTCAGAGAGAAGAGCGGCCAATGTGACGATCTGGCTTTAAGTCGATTCGATAACAAATGACGAAAACGGACGGATTTCTCAGGTTTTTACTACATATGAACACTTTTCACATTCTGCCGTGCAACTCGGCTGCTAGTCCTCCTTTCATGCAGAATCTTAAGGTCCTAGCTCATGGTCAAGGCACCAAAGCCAGCTAAAAAGTCAATAACCGATACCTAAAACTTGAATTGGACTACTTCTTATTGGCTATTACATCAACTTAGAAGCTTCATCTGTGTTCTATTATGGTGCTGTTCCTGTTTCCGCCTACGGCAACACGCGACATAGCTTTGCAGACGATAAGTACAACCGTTTCAGAGAGAAGATCGGCCAATGTGACGATATGGCTTTAAGTCGATTCGGTAACAAATGACGAAAACGGACGGATTTCTCAGGTTTTTACTACATATGAACACTTTTCACATTCTCCCGTGCAACTCGGCTGCTAGTCCTCCTTTCATGCAGAATCTTAAGGTCCTAGCTCATCTCCAAGGCACCAGAGCCAGCTAAAAAGTCAATAACCGATACCTAAAACTTGAATTGTACTACTTCTTACTGGCTATTACATCATTTTAGAAGCTTCATCTGTGTTCTACTATGTTGCTTTTAGTGTCTCCGAATACCGCAGTACGCGACATAGCTTTGCAGACGATAAGTACAACCGTTTCAGAGAGAAGAGCGGCCAATGTGACGATCTGGCTTTAAGTCGATTCGATAACAAATGACGAAAACGGACGGATTTCTCAGGATTTTACTACATATGAACACTTTTCACATTCTCCCGTGCAACTCGGCTGCTAGTGCTCCTTTCATGCAGAATCTTAAGGTCCTAGCTCATGTCCAAGGCACCAAAGCCAGCTAAAAAGTCAATAATCAATACCTAAAACTTGAAATGTACTGCTTCTTACTGGCTATTACATCAACTTAGAAGCTTCATCTGTGTTCTACTACGTTGCTTTTAGTTTCTCCGCATACCACAGCACGCGACATAGTTTTGCAGACGATAAGTACAACCGTTTCAGAGAGAAGAGCGGCCAATGTGACGATCTGGCTTTAAGTCGATTCGATAACAAATGACCAAAACGGACGGATTTCTCAGGTTTTTACTACATATGAACACTTTTCACATTCTCCCCTGCAACTCGGCTGCTAGTCCTCCTTTCATGCAGAATCTTAAGGTCCTAGCTCATGTCCAAAGCACCAAAGCCAGCTAAAAGGTCAATATTCAGTACCTAAAACTTGAATTGTACTACTTCTTACTGGCTATTACATCAACTTAGAACCTTGATCTGTGTTCTACTATGGTGCATTTAGTGTCTCAGCATACCGCAGCACGCGACACAGCTTTGCAGACGATAAGTATATCCGTTTCAGAGAGAAGATCGGCCAATGTGACGATCTGGCTTTAAGTCGATTCGATAACAAATGACGAAAACGGACGGATTTCTCAGGTTTTTACTACATATGAACACTTTTCACATTCTCCCCTGCAACTCGGCTGCTAGTCCTCCTTTCATGCAGAATCTTAAGGTCCTAGCTCATGTCCAAGGCACCAAAGCCAGCTAAAAATTCAATATTCAATACCTAAAACTTGAATTGTACTACTTCTTACTGGATATTACATCAACTTAGAAGCTTCATCTGTGTTCTACTATGGTGCTTGTAGTGTCTCAGCATACCGCAGCACGCGACATAGCATTGCAGACGATAAGTACAACCATTTCAGAGAGCAGAGCGGCCAATGTGACGATCTGGCTTTACGTCGATTCGATAACAAATGACGAAAACGCTCGGATGTCTCAGGTTTTTATTACATATGAACACTTTTCACATTCTCCCGTGCAACTCGGCTGCTAGTCCTCCTTTCATGCAGAATCCTAAGGTCCTATCTCATGTCCAAGGCACCAAAGCCAGCTAAAAGGTCAATATTCAATACCTAAAACTTGAATTGTACTAACTCTTACTGGCTATTACCTCAACTCAGAAGCTTCATCTGTGTTCTACTATGGTGCTTGTAGTGTCTCAGCATACCGCAGCACGCGACAAAGCTTTGCAGACGATAAGTACAACCGTATCAGAGAGAAGAGCGGCCAATGTGTCGATCTGGCTTTAAGTCGTTGCGATAACAAATGACGAAAACGGACGGATTTCTCAGGTTTTTACTACATATGAACACTTTTCACATTCTCCCGTGCAACTCGGCTGCTAGTCCTCCTTTCATGCAGAATCTTAAGGTCCTAGCTCATGTCCAAGGCACCAAAGCCAGCTAAAAAGTCAATAATCAATACATAAAACTTGAATTGTACTACTTCTTACTGGCTTTTACATAATTTTAGAAGCTTCATCTGTGTTCTACTATGGTGCTTTTAGTGTCTCCGAATACCGCAGTACGTGACATAGCTTTGCAGACGATAAGTACAACCGTTTCAGAGAGAAGAGCGGCCAATGTGACGATCTGGCTTTAAGTCGATTCGATAACAAATGACGAAAACGGACGGATTTCTCAGGTTTTTACTACATATGAACACTTTTCACATTCTGCCGTGCAACTCGGCTGCTAGTCCTCCTTTCATGCAGAATCTTAAGGTCCTAGCTCATGGTCAAGGCACCAAAGCCAGCTAAAAAGTCAATAACCGATACCTAAAACTTGAATTGGACTACTTCTTACTGGCTATTACATCAACTTAGAAGCTTCATCTGTGTTCTATTATGGTGCTTTTCCTGTTTTCGCCTACGGCAACACGCGACATAGCTTTGCAGACGATAAGTACAACCGTTTCAGAGAGAAGATCGGCCAATGTGACGATCTGGCTTTAAGTCGATTCGGTAACAAATGTCGAAAACGGACGGATTTCTCAGGTTTTTACTACATATGAACACTTTTCACATTCTCCCGTGCAACTCGGCTGCTAGTCCTCCTTTCATGCAGAATCTTAAGGTCCTAGCTCATGTCCAAGGCACCAGAGCCATCTAAAAAGTCAATAACCGATACCTAAAACTTGAATTGTACTACTTCTTACTGGCTATTACATCATTTTAGAAGCTTCATCTGTGTTCTACTATGTTGCTTTTAGTGTCTCCGAATACCGCAGTACGCGACATAGCTTTGCAGACGATAAGTACAACCGTTTCAGAGAGAAGAGCGGCCAATGTGACGATCTGGCTTTAAGTCGATTCGATAACAAATGACGAAAACGGATGGATTTCTCAGGATTTTACTACAAATGAACACTTTTCACATTCTCCCGTGCAACTCGGCTGCTAGTCCTCCTTTCATGCAGAATCTTAAGGTCCTAGCTCATGTCCAAGGCACCAAAGCCAGCTAAAAAGTCAATAATCAATACCTAAAACTTGAAGTGTACTGCTTCTTAGTGGCTATTACATCAACTTAGAAGCTTCATCTGTGGTCTACTACGTTGCTTTTAGTTTCTCCGCATACCACAGCACGCGACATAGTTTTGCAGACGATAAGTACAACCGTTTCAGAGAGAAGAGCGGCCAATGTGACGATCTGGCTTTAAGTCGATTCGATAACAAATGACCAAAACGGACGGATTTCTCAGGTTTTTACTACATATGAACACTTTTCACATTCTCCCGTGCAACTCGGCTGCTAGTCCTCCTTTCATGCAGAATCTTAAGGTCCTAGCTCATGTCCAAAGCACCAAAGCCAGCTAAAAGGTCAATATTCAATACCTAAAACTTGAATTGTACTACTTCTTACCATTCTATTACATCAACTTAGAACCTTGATCTGTGTTCTACTATGGTGCATTTAGTGTCTCAGCATACCGCAGCACGCGACATAGCTTTGCAGACGATAAGTATATCCATTTCAGAGAGAAGATCGGCCAATGTGACGATCTGGCTTTAAGTCGATTCGATAACAAATGACGAAAACGGACGGATTTCTCAGGTTTTTACTACATATGAACACTTTTCACATTCTCCCCTGCAACTCGGCTGCTAGTCCTCCTTTCATGCAGAATATTAAGGTCCTATCTCATGTCCAAGGCACGAAAGCCAGCTAAAAATTCAATATTCAATACCTAAAACTTGAATTGTACTACTTCTTACTGGATATTACATCAACTTAGAAGCTTCATCTGTGTTCTACTATGGTGCTTGTAGTGTCTCAGCATACCGCAGTACGCGACATAGCTTTACAGACGATAAGTACAACCATTTCAGAGAGCAGAGCGGCCAATGTGACGATCTGGCTTTACGTCGATTCGATAACAAATGACGAAAACGGTCGGATGTCTCAGGTTTTTATTACATATGAACACTTTTCACATTCTCCCGTGCAACTCGGCTGCTAGTCCTCCTTTCATGCAGAATCTTAAGGTCCTATCTCATGTCCAAGGCACCAAAGCCAGCTGAAAGGTCAATATTCAATACCTAAAACTTGAATTGTACTACCTCTTACTGGCTATTACCTCAACTTAGAAGCTTCATCTGTGTTCTACTATGGTGCTTGTAGTGTCTCAGCATACCGCAGCACGCGACAAAGCTTTGCAGACGATAAGTACAACCGTTTCAGAGAGAAGAGCGGCCAATGTGTCGATCTGGCTTTAAGTCGATGCGATAACAAATGACGAAAACGGACGGATTTCTCAGGTTTTTACTACATATGAACACTTTTCACATTCTCCCGTGCAACTCGGCTGCTAGTCCTCCTTTCATGCAGAATCTTTAGGTCCTAGCTCATGTCCAAGGCACCAAAGCCAGCTAAAAAGTCAATAATCAATACATAAAACTTGAATTGTACTACTTCTTACTGGCTATTACATAATTTTAGAAGCTTCATCTGTGTTCTACTATGGTGCTTTTAGTGTCTCCGAATACCGCAGTACGCGACATAGCTTTGCAGACGATAAGTACAACCGTTTCAGAGAGAAGAGCGGCCAATGTGACGATCTGGCTTTAAGTCGATTCGATAACAAATGACGAAAACGGACGGATTTCTCAGGTTTTTACTACATATGAACACTTTTCACATTCTGCCGTGCAACTCGGCTGCTAGGCCTCCTTTCATGCAGAATCTTAAGGTCCTAGCTCATGGTCAAGGCACCAAAGCCAGCTAAAAAGTCAATAACCGATACCTAAAACGTGAATTGGACTACTTGTTACTGGCTATTACATCAACTTAGAAGCTTCATCTGTGTTCTATTATGGTGCTTTTCCTGTTTCCGCCTACGGCAACACGCGACATAGCTTTGCAGACGATAAGTACAACCGTTTCAGAGAGAAGAGCGGCCAATGTGACGATCTGGCTTTAAGTCGATTCGGTAACAAATGACGAAAACGGACGGATTTCTCAGGTTTTTACTACATATGAACACTTTTCACATTCTCCCGTGCTACTCGGCTGCTAGTCCTCCTTTCATGCAGAATCTTAAGGTCCTAGCTCATGGTCAAGGCACCAAAGCCAGCTAAAAAGTCAATAACCGATACCAAAAACTTGAATTGGACTACTTCTTACTGTCTATTACATCAACTTAGAAGCTTCATCTGTGTTCTATTATGGTGCTTTTCCTGTTTCCGCCTACGGCAACACGCGACATAGCTTTGCAGACGATAAGTACAACCGTTTCAGAGAGAAGATCGGCCAATGTGACGATATGGCTTTAAGTCGATTCGGTAACAAATGACGAAAACGGACGGATTTCTCAGGTTTTTACTACATATGAACACTTTTCACATTCTCCCGTGCAACTCGGCTGCTAGTCCTCCTTTCATGCAGAATCTTAAGGTCCTAGCTCATGTCCAAGGCACCAGAGCCAGCTAAAAAGTCAATAACCGATACCTAAAACTTGAATTGTACTACTTCTTACTGGCTATTACATCATTTTAGAAGCTTCATCTGTGTTCTACTATGTTGCTTTTAGTGTCTCCGAATACCGCAGTACGCGACATAGCTTTGCAGACGATAAGTACAACCGTTTCAGAGAGAAGAGCGGCCAATGTGACGATCTGGCTTTAAGTCGATTCGATAACAAATGACGAAAACGGACGGATTTCTCAGGATTTTACTACATATGAACACTTTTCACATTCTCCCGTGCAACTCGGCTGCTAGTCCTCCTTTCATGCAGAATCTTAAGGTCCTAGCTCATGTTCAAGTCACCAAAGCCAGCTAAAAAGTCAATAATCAATACATAAAACTTGAATTGTACTACTTCTTACTGGCTATTACATAATTTTAGAAGCTTCATCTGTGTTCTACTATGGTGCTTTTAGTGTCTCCGAATACCGCAGTACGCGACATAGCTTTGCAGACGATAAGTAGAACCGTTTCAGAGAGAAGAGCGGCCAATGTGACGATCTGGCTTTAAGTCGATTCGATAACAAATGACGAAAACGGACGGATTTCTCAGGTTTTTACTACATATGAACACTTTTCACATTCTGCCGTGCAACTCGGCTGCTAGGCCTCCTTTCATGCAGAATCTTAAGGTCCTAGCTCATGGTCAAGGCACCAAAGCCAGCTAAAAAGTCAATAACCGATACCTAAAACGTGAATTGGACTACTTCTTACTGGCTATTACATCAACTTAGAAGCTTCATCTGTGTTCTATTATGGTGCTTTTCCTGTTTCCGCCTACGGCAACACGCGACATAGCTTTGCAGACGATAAGTACAACCGTTTCAGAGAGAAGATCGGCCAATGTGACGATCTGGCTTTAAGTCGATTCGGTAACAAATGACGAAAACGGACGGATTTCTCAGGTTTTTACTACATATGAACACTTTTCACATTCTCCCGTGCTACTCGGCTGCTAGTCCTCCTTTCATGCAGAATCTTAAGGTCCTAGCTCATGGTCAAGGCACCAAAGCCAACTAAAAAGTCAATAACCGATACCAAAAACTTGAATTGGACTACTTCTTACTGTCTATTACATCAACTTAGAAGCTTCATCTGTGTTCTATTATGGTGCTTTTCCTGTTTCCGCCTACGGCAACACGCGACATAGCTTTGCAGACGATAAGTACAACCGTTTCAGAGAGAAGATCGGCCAATGTGACGATATGGCTTTAAGTCGATTCGGTAACAAATGACGAAAACGGACGGATTTCTCAGGTTTTTACTACATATGAACACTTTTCACATTCTCCCGTGCAACTCGGCTGCTAGTCCTCCTTTCATGCAGAATCTTAAGGTCCTAGCTCATGTCCAAGGCACCAGAGCCAGCTAAAAAGTCAATAACCGATACCTAAAACTTGAATTGTACTACTTCTTACTGGCTATTACATCATTTTAGAAGCTTCATCTGTGTTCTACTATGTTGCTTTTAGTGTCTCCGAATACCGCAGTACGCGACATAGCTTTGCAGACGATAAGTACAACCGTTTCAGAGAGAAGAGCGGCCAATGTGACGATCTGGCTTTAAGTCGATTCGATAACAAATGACGAAAACGGACGGATTTCTCAGGTTTTTACTACATATGAACACTTTTCACATTCTCCCGTGCAACTCGGCTGCTAGTCCTCCTTTCATGCAGAATCTTAAGGTCCTAGCTCATGTCCAAGGCACCAAAGCCAGCTAAAAATTCAATATTCAATACCTAAAACTTGAAATGTACTGCTTCTTACTGGCTATTACATCAACTTAGAAGCTTCATCTGTGTTCTACTACGTTGCTTTTAGTTTCTCCGCATACCACAGCACGCGACATAGTTTTGCAGACGATAAGTACAACCGTTTCAGAGAGAAGAGCGGCCAATGTTACGATCTGGCTTTAAGTCGATTCGATAACAAATGACCAAAACGGACGGATTTCTCAGGTTTTTACTACATATGAACACTTTTCACATTCTTCCCTGCAACTCGGCTGCTAGTCCTCCTTTCATGCAGAATCTTAAGGTCCTAGCTCATGTCCAAGGCACCAAAGCCAGCTAAAAAGTCAATAATCAATACCTAAAACTTGAATTGTACTACTTCTTACTGGCTAATACATCAACTTAGAAGCTTCATCTGTGTTCTACTACGGTGCTTTTAGTGTCTCAGCATACCGCAGCACGCGACATAGCTTTGCAGACGATAAGTACAACCGTTTCAGAGAGAAGAGCGGCCAATGTGACGATCTGGCTTTAAGTCGATTCGATAACAAATGACGAAAACGGACGGATTTCTCAGGTATTTACTACATATGAACACTTTTCACATTCTCCCGTGCAACTCGGCTGCTAGTCCTCCTTTCATGCAGAATCTTAAGGTCCTAGCTCATGTCCAAGGCACCAAAGCCAGCTAAAAAGTCAATAATCAATACCTAAAACTTGAATTGTACTAATTCTTACTGGGTATTACATCAACTTACAAGCTTCATCTGTGTTCTACTATGGTGCTTTTAGTGTCTCCGCATACCGCAGCACGCGACATAGCTTTGCAGACGATAAGTACAAGCGTTTCAGAGAGAAGAGCGGCCAATGTGACGATCTGGCTTGAAGTCGATTCGATAACCAATGACGAAAACAGACGTATTTCTCAGGTTTTTACTACATTTGAACACTTTTCACATTGTCTCATGCAACTCGGCTGCTAGTCCTCCTTTCATGCAGAATATTAAGGTCCTAGCTCATGTCCAAGGCACCAAAGCCAGCTAAAAATTCAATATTCAATACCTAAAACTTGAATTGTACTACTTCTTAATGGCTATTACATCAACTTAGATGCTTCATCTGTGTTCTACTACGTTGCTTTTAGTTTCTCCGCATACCGCAGCACGCGACATAGTTTTGCAGACGATAAGTACAACCGTTTCAGAGAGAAGAGCGGCCAATGTGACAATCTGGCTTTAAGTCGATTCGATAACAAATGACGAAAACAGACGGATTTCTCAGGTTTTTACTACATATGAACACTTTTCACATTCTCCCGTGCAACTTGGCTGCTAGTCCTCCTTTCATGCAGAATCTTAAGGTCCTAGCTCATGTCCAAGGCACCAAAGCCAGCTAAAAAGTCAATAATCAATACCTAAAACTTGAATTGTACTACTTCTTACTGGGTATTAGATCAACTTAGAAGCTTCATCTGTGTTCTACTACGGTGCTTTTAGTTTCTCCGCATACCGCAGCACGCGACATAGCTTTGCAGACGACAAGTACAACCGTTTCAGAGAGAAGAGCGGCCAATGTGACGATCTGGCTTTAAGTCGATTCGATAACAAATGACGAAAACGGACGGATTTCTCAGGTATTTACTACATATGAACACTTTTCACATTCTCCCGTGCAACTCGGCTGCTAGTCCTCCTTTCATGCAGAATCTTAAGGTCCTAGCTCATGTCCAAGGCACCAAAGCAAGCTAAAAAGTCAATAATCAATACCTAAAACTTGAATTGTACTAATTCTTACTGGGTATTACATCAACTTACAAGCTTCATCTGTGTTCTACTATGGTGCTTTTAGTGTCTCCACATACCGCAGCACGTGACATAGCTTTGCAGACGATAAGTACAAGCGTTTCAGAGAGAAGAGTGGCCAATGTGACGATCTGGCTTGAAGTCGATTCGATAACCAATGACGAAAACAGACGTATTTCTCAGGTTTTTACTACATTTGAACACTTTTCACATTGTCTCATGCAACTCGGCTGCTAGTCCTCCTTTCATGCAGAATATTAAGGTCCTAGCTCATGTCCAAGGCACCAAAGCCAGCTAAAAATTCAATATTCAATACCTAAAACTTGAATTGTACTACTTCTTACTGGCTATTACATCAACTTAGAAGCTTCATCTGTGGTCTACTATGGTGCTTTTAGTGTCTCAGCATACCGCAGCACGCGACATAGCTTTGCAGACGATAAGTACAACCGTTTCAGAGAGAAGAGCGGCCAATGTGACGATCTGGCTTTAAGTCGATTCGATAACAAATGACGAAAGCGGACGGATTTCTCAGGTTTTTACTACATATGAACACTTTTCAAATTCTCCCGTGCAACTCGGCAGCTAGTCCTCCTTTCATGCAGAATCTTAAGGTCCTAGCACATGTCCAAGGCACCAAAGCCAGCAAAAAGGTCAATATTCAATACCTAAAACTGGAATTGTACTACTTCTTACTGGCTGTTACATCAACTTAGAAGCTTCATCTGTGTTCTACTGTGGTGATTTTAGTGTCTCCGCATACCGCAGCACGCGACATACCTTTGCAGACGATAAGTACAACCGTGTCAGAGAGAAGAGCGGCTAATGTGACGATCTGGCTTTAAGTCGATTCGATAACAAATGACGAAAACGGACGGATTTCTATGGTTTTTACTACATATGAACACTTTTCACATTCTCCCGTGCAACTCGGCTGCTAGTCCTCTTTTCATGCAGAATATTAAGATCCTAGCTCATGTCCAAGGCACCAAAGCCAGCTAAAAAGTCAATAATCAATACCTAAAACTTGAATTGTACTACTTCTTACTAGGTATTAGATCAACTTAGAAGCTTCATCTGTGTTCTACTACGGTGCTTTTAGTTTCTCCGCATACCGCAGCACGCGACATAGTTTTGCAGACGATAAGTACAAGCGTTTCAGAGAGAAGAGCGGCCAATGTGACGATGTGGCTTTAAGTCGATTCTATAACAAATGACGAAAACGGACGGATGTCTCATTTTTTTACTACATATGAACACTTTTCACATTCTCCCGTGCAACTCGGCTGCTAGTCCTCCTTTCATGCAGAACCTTAAGGTCCTATCTCATGTCCAAGGCACCAAAGCCAGCTAAAATGTCAATATTCAATACCTAAAACTTGAATTGTACTACTTCTTACTGGCTATTACATCAACTTAGAAGCGTGATCTGTGTTCTACTATGGTGCTTTTAGTGTCTCAGCATACCGCAGCACGCGACATAGCTTTGCAGACGATAAGTACAACCGTTTCAGAGAGAAGAGCGGCCAATGTGACGATCTGGCTTTAAGTCGATTCGATAACAAATGACGAAAACGGACGGATTTCTCAGGTTTTTACTACATATGAACACTTTTCACATTCTCCCGTGAAACTCGGCTGCTAGTCCTCCTTTCATGCATTATCTTAAGGTCCTAGCTCATGTCCAAGGCACCAAAGCCAGCTAAAAAGTCAATAATCGATACCTAAAACTTGAATTGTACTACTTCTTACTGGATATTACATCAACTTAGAAGCTTGATCTGTGTTCTACTGTAGTGCTTTTAGTGTCTCCGAATACCGCAGTACGCGACATAGCTTTGCAGACGATAAGTACAACCATTTCAGAGAGCAGAGCGGCCAATGTGACGATCTGGCTTTACGTCGATTCGGTAACAAATGACGAAAACGGTCGGATGTCTCAGGTTTTTACTACATATGAACACTTTTTACATTCTCCCGTGCAACTCGGCTGCTAGTCCTCCTTTCATGCAGAATCTTAAGGTCCTATCTCATGTCCAAGGCACCAAAGCCAGCTAAAAGGTCAATATTCAATACCTAAAACTTGAATTGTACTACCTCTTACTGGCTATTACCTCAACTTAGAAGCTTCATCTGTGTTCTACTATGGTGCTTGTAGTGTCTCAGCATACCGCAGCACGCGACAAAGCTTCGCAGACGATAAGTACAACCGTTTCAGAGAGAAGAGCGGCCAATGTGTCGATCTGGCTTTAAGTCGATGCGATAACAAATGACGAAAACGGACGGATTTCTCAGGTTTTTACTACATATGAACACTTTTCACATTCTCCCGTGCAACTCGGCTGCTAGTCCTCCTTTCATGCAGAATCTTAAGGTCCTAGCTCATGGTCAAGGCACCAAAGCCAGCTAAAAAGTCAATAACCGATACCTAAAACTTGAATTGGACTACTTCTTACTGGCTATTACATCAACTTAGAAGCTTCATCTGTGTTCTATTATGGTGCTTTTCCTGTTTCCGCCTACGGCAACACGCGACATAGCTTTGCAGATGATAAGTACAACCGTTTCAGAGAGAAGATCAGCCAATGTGACGATCTGGCTTTAAGTCGATTCGGTAACAAATGAGGAAAACGGACTGATTTCTCAGGTTTTTACTACATATGAACACTTTTCACATTCTCCCGTGCAACTCGGCTGCTAGTCCTCCTTTCATGCAGAATCTTAAGGTCCTAGCTCATGTCCAAGGCACCAAAGCCAGCTAAAAAGTCAATAACCGATACCTAAAACTTGAATTTTACTACTTCTTACTGGCTATTACATCATTTTAGAAGCTTCATCTGTGTTCTACTATGTTGCTTTTAGTGTCTCCGAATACCGCAGTACGCGACATAGCTTTGCAGAAGATAAGTGCAACCGTTTCAGAGAGAAGAGCGGCCAATGTGACGATCTGGCTTTAAGTCGATTCGATAACAAATGACGAAAACGGACGGATTTCTCAGGTTTTTACTACATATGAAAACTTTTCACATTCTCCCGTGCAACTCGGCTGCTAGTCCTCCTTTCATGCAGAATCTTAAGGTCCTAGCTCATGTCCAAGGCACCAAAGCCAGCTAAAAAGTCAATAATCAATACCTAAAACTTGAATTGTACTAATTCTTACTGGGTATTACATCAACTTACAAGCTTCATCTGTGTTCTACTATGGTGCTTTTAGTGTCTCCGCATACCGCAGCACGCGACATAGCTTTGCAGACGATAAGTACAAGCGTTTCAGAGAGAAGAGCGGCCAATGTGACGATCTGGCTTGAAGTCGATTCGATAACCAATGACGAAAACAGACGTATTTCTCAGGTTTTTACTACATTTGAACACTTTTCACATTGTCTCATGCAACTCGGCTGCTAGTCCTCCTTTCATGCAGAATATTAAGGTCCTAGCTCATGTCCAAGGCACCAAAGCCAGCTAAAAATTCAATGTTCAATACCTAAAACTTGAATTGTACTACTTCTTACTGGCTATTACATCAACTTAGATGCTTCATCTGTGTTCTACTACGTTGCTTTTAGTTTCTCCGCATACCGCAGCACGCGACATAGTTTTGCAGACGATAAGTACAACCGTTCCAGAGAGAAGAGCGGCCAATGTGACGATCTGGCTTTAAGTCGGTTCGATAACAAATGACGAAAACAGACGGATTTCTCAGGTATTTACTACATATGAACACTTTTCACATTCTCCCGTGCAACTCGGCTGCTAGTCCTCCTTTCATGCAGAATCTTAAGGTCCTAGCTCATGTCCAAGGCACCAAAGCCAGCTAAAAAGTCAATAATCAATACTTAAACATGAATTGTACTAATTCTTACTGGGTATTACATCAACTTACAAGCTTCATCTGTGTTCTACTATGGTGCTTTTAGTGTCTCCACATACCGCAACACGTGACATAGCTTTGCAGACGATAAGTACAAGCGTTTCAGAGAGAAGAGTGGCCAATGTGACGATCTGGCTTTAAGTCGATTCGATAACAAATGACGAAAACGGACGGATTTCTATGGTTTTTACTACATATGAACACTTTTCACATTCTCCCGTGCAACTCGGCTGCTAGTCCTCTTTTCATGCAGAATATTAAGATCCTAGCTCATGTCCAAGGCACCAAAGCCAGCAAAAAGGTCAATATTCAATACCTAAAACTGGAATTGTACTACTTCTTACTGGCTGTTACATCAACTTAGAAGCTTCATCTGTGTTCTACTGTGGTGATTTTAGTGTCTCCGCATACCGCAGCACGCGACATAGCTTTGCAGACGATAAGTACAACCGTTTCAGAGAGAAGAGCGGCTAATGTGACGATCTGGCTTTAAGTCGATTCGATAACAAATGACGAAAACGGACGGATTTCTCAGGTTTTTACTACATATGAACACTTTTCACATTCTCCCGTGCAACTCGGCTGCTAGTCCTCTTTTCATGCAGAATATTAAGATCCTAGCTCATGTCCAAGGCACCAAAGCCAGCTAAAGAGTCAATAATCAATACCTAAAACTTGAATTGTACTACTTCTTACTGGGTATTAGATCAACTTAGAAGCTTCATCTGTGTTCTACTACGGTGCTTTTAGTTTCTCCGCATACCGCAGCACGCGACATAGTTTTGCAGACGATAAGTACAACCGTTTCAGAGAGAAGAGCGGCCAATGTGACGATGTGGCTTTAAGTCGATTCTATAACAAATGACGAAAAAGGACGGATGTCTCATTTTTTTACTACATATGAACACTTTTCACATTCTCCCGTGCAACTCGGCTGCTAGTCCTCCTTTCATGCATTATCTTAAGGTCCTAGCTCATGTCCAAGGCACCAAAGCCAGCTAAAAAGTCAATAACCGATACCTAAAACTTGAATTGTACTACTTCTTACTGGATATTACTTCAACTTAGAAGCTTCATCTGTGTTCTACTGTAGTGCTTTTAGTGTCTCCGAATACCGCAGTACGCGACATAGCTTTGCAGACGATAAGTACAACCATTTCAGAGAGCAGAGCGGCCAATGTGACGATCTGGCTTTACGTCGATTCGATAACAAATGACGAAAACGGTCGGATGTCTCAGGTTTTTATTACATATGAACACTTTTCACATTCTCCCGTGCAACTCGGCTGCTAGTCCTCCTTTCATGCAGAATCTTAAGGTCCTATCTCATGTCCAAGGCACCAAAGCCAGCTAAAAGGTCAATATTCAATACCTAAAACTTGAATTGTACTACCTCTTACTGGCTATTACCTCAACTTAGAAGCTTCATCTGTGTTCTACTATGGTGCTTGTAGTGTCTCAGCATACCGCAGCACGCGACAAAGCTTTGCAGACGATAAGTACAACCGTTTCAGGGAGAAGAGCGGCCAATGTGTCGATCTGGCTTTAAGTCGATGCGATAACAAATGACGAAAACGGACGGATTTCTCAGGTTTTTACTACATATGAACACTTTTCACATTCTCCCGTGCAACTCGGCTGCTAGTCCTCCTTTCATGCAGAATCTTAAGGTCCTAGCTCATGTCCAAGGCACCAAAGCCAGTTAAAAAGTCAATAATCAATACCTAAAACTTGAACTGTACTACTTCTTACTGGCTATTACATCAACTTAGAAGCTTCATGTGTGTTCTCCTACGGTGGTTTTAGTTTCTCCGCATACCGCAGCACGCGACATAGTTTTGCAGACGATAAGTACAACCGTTTCAGAGAGAAGAGCGGCCAATGTGACGATCTGGCTTTAAGTCGATTCGATAACAAATGACGAAAACGGACGGATTTCTCAGGTTTTTACTACATATGAACACTTGTCACATTCTGCCGTGCAACTCGGCTGCTAGGGCTCCTTTCATGCAGAATCTTAAGGTCCTAGCTCATGGTCAAGGCACCAAAGCCAGCTAAAAAGTCAATAACCGATACCTAAAACTTGAATTGGACTACTTCTTACTGGCTATTACATCAACTTAGAAGCTTCATCTGTGTTCTACTATGGTGCTTTTCCTGTTTCCGCCTACGGCAACACGCGACATAGCTTTGCAGACGATAAGTACAACCGTTTCCGAGAGCAGAGCGGCCAATGTGACGATCTGGCTTTAAGTCGATTCGATAACAAATGACGAAAACGGACGGATTTCTCAGGTTTTTACTACATATGAACACTTTTCACATTCTCCCGTGCAACTCGGCTGCTAGTCCTCCTTTCATGCAGAATCTTAAGGTCCTAGCTCATGTCCAAGGCACCAAAGCCAGGTAAAAAGTCAATAATCGATACCTAAAACTTGAATTGGATTACTTCTTACTGGCTATTACATCAACTTAGATGCTTCATCTGTGTTCTACTATGGTGATTTTAGTGTCTCCGCTTACCGCAGCACGCGACATAGCATTGCAGACGATAAGTACAACCGTTTCAGAGAGAAGAGCGGCCAATGTGACGATCTGGCTTTGAGTCGATTCGATAACAAATGACGAAAATGGACGGATTTCGCAGGTTTTTACTACATATGAACACTTTTCACATTCTCCCCTGCAACTCGGCTGCCAGTCCTCCTTTCATGCAGAATCGTAAGGTCCTAGCTCATGTCCAAGGCACCAAAGCCAGCTAAAAAGTCAATAATCGATACCTAAAACTTGAATTGGACTACTTCTTACTGGCTTTTACATCAACTTAGAAGCTTCATACGTGTTCTACTACGGTGCTTTTCCTGTTTCCGCCTACGGCAACACGCGACATAGCTTTGCAGACGATAAGTACAACCGTTTCCGAGAGCACAGTGGGCTATGTGACGATCTGACTTTAAGTCGATTCGATAACAAATGACGAAAACGGACGGATTTCTCTGGTTTTTACTACATATGAACATTTTTCACATTCTCCCCTGCAACTCGTCTGCTAGTCCTCCTTCCATGCAAAATCTTAAGGTCCTAGCTCATGTCCAAGGCACCAAAGCCAGCTAAAAAGTCAATAATCGATACCTAAAACTAGAATTGTACTACTTCTTACTGGCTATTACATCAACTTAGGAGCTTGATCTGTGTTCTACTATGGTGATTTTAGTGTCTCAGCATACCGCAGAACGCGACATAGCTTTGCAGACGATAAGTACAACCGTTTCAGAGAGATGGGCGGCCAACTTGACGATCTGGCTTTAAGTCGATTCGATAACAAATGACCAAAACGGACGGATTTCTCAGGTTTTTACTACATATGAACACTTTTCACATTCTCCCCTGCAACTCGGCTGCTAGGCCTCCTTTCATGCAGAATCTTAAGGTCCTAGCTCATGTCCAAGGCACCAAAGCCAGCTAAAAAGTCAATAATCGATACCTAAAACTTGAATTGGACTACTTCTTACTGGCTATTACATCAACTTAGAAGCTTCATCTGTGTTCTACTATGGTGCTTTTCCTGTTTCCGCCTACGGCAACACGCGACATAGCTTTGCAGACGATAAGTACAACCGTTTCCGAGAGCAGAGCGGCCAATGTGACGATCTGGCTTTAAGTCGATTCGATAACAAATAACGAAAACGGACGGATTTCTCAGGTTTTTACTACATATGAACACTTTTCACATTCTCCCGTGCAACTCGGCTGCTAGTCCTCCTTTCATGCAGAATCTTAAGGTCCTAGCTCATGTCCAAGGCACCAAAGCCAGGTAAAAAGTCAATAATCGATACCTAAAACTTGAATTGGATTACTTCTTACTGGCTATTACATCAACTTAGATGCTTCATCTGTGTTCTACTATGGTGATTTTAGTGTCTCCGCTTACCGCAGCACGCGACATAGCATTGCAGACGATAAGTACAACCGTTTCAGAGAGAAGAGCGGCCAATGTGACGATCTGGCTTTAATTCGATTCGATAACAAATGACGAAAATGGACGGATTTCGCAGGTTTTTACTACATATGAACACTTTTCACATTCTCCCCTGCAACTCGGCTGCCAGTCCTCCTTTCATGCAGAATCGTAAGGTCCTAGCTCATGTCCAAGGCACCAAAGCCAGCTAAAAAGTCAATAATCGATACCTAAAACTTGAATTGGACTACTTCTTACTGGCTTTTACATCAACTTAGAAGCTTCATACGTGTTCTACTACGGTGCTTTTCCTGTTTCCGCCTACGGCAACACGCGACATAGCTTTGCAGACGATAAGTACAACCGTTTCCGAGAGCACAGTGAACTATGTGACGATCTGACTTTAAGTCGATTCGATAACAAATGACGAAAACGGACGAATTTCTCAGGTTTTTACTACATATGAACACTTTTCACATTCTCCCCTGCAACTCGGCTGCCAGTCCTCCTTTCATGCAGAATCGTAAGGTCCTAGCTCATGTCCAAGGCACCAAAGCCAGGTAAAAAGTCAATAATCGATACCAAAAACTTGAATTGTACTACTTCTTACTGGCTATTACATCAACTTAGAAGCTTGATCTGTGTTCTACTATGGTGCTTTTAGTGTCTCCGCATACCGCAGCACGCGACATAGCTTTGCAGACGATAAGTACAACCGTTTCCGAGAGCAGAGCGGGCAATGTGACGATCTGGCTTTAAGTCGATTCGATAACAAATGACGAAAACGGACGGATTTCTCAGGTTTTTACTACATATGAACACTTTTCACATTCTCCCCTGCAACTCGGCTGCCAGTCCTCCTTTCATGCAGAATCGTAAGGTCCTAGCTCATGTCCAAGGCACCAAAGCCAGCTAAAAAGTCAATAATCGATACCTAAAACTTGAAATGGACTACATCTTACTGGCTATTACATCAACTTAGAAGCTTCATCTGTGTTCTACTATGATGCTTTTCCTGTTTCCGCCTACGGCAACACGCGACGTAGCTTTGCAGACGATAAGTACAAGCGTTTCCGAGAGCAGAATGGCCAATGTGACGATCTGGCTTTAAGTCGATTCGATAACAAATGACGAAAACGGACGTATTTCTCTGGTTTTTACTACATATGAACACTTTTCACATTCTCCCCTGCAACTCGGCTGCTAGTCCTCCTTTCATGCAGAATCTTAAGGTCCTAGCTCATGTCCAAGGCACCAAAGCCAGCTAAAAAGTCAATAATCGATACCTAAAACTAGAATTGTACTACTTCTTACTGGCTATTACATCAACTTAGAAGCTTCATGTGTGTTCTACTACGGTGGTTTTAGTTTCTCCGCATACCGCAGCACGCGACATAGTTTTGCAGACGATAAGTACAATCGTTTCAGAGAGACGAGCGGCCAATGTGACGATCTGGCTTTAAGTCGATTCGATAACAAATGACGAAAACGGACGGATGTCTCAGGTTTTTACTACATATGAACACTTTTCACATTCTCCCGTGCAACTCGGCTGCTAGTCCTCCTTTCATGCAGAATCTTAAGGTCCTAGCTCATGTCCAAGGCACCAAAGTCAGCTAAAAGGTCAATATTCAGTAGCTAAAACTTGAATTGTACTACCTCTTACTGGCTAGTACATCAACTTAGAAGCTTCATCTGTGTTCTACTATGGTGCTTGTAGTGTCTCAGCATACCGCAGCACGCGACATAGCTTTGCAGACGATAAGTACAACCGTTTCAGAGAGAAGAGCGGCCAATGTGACGATCTGGCTTTAAGTCGATTCGATAACAAATGACGAAAACGGACGGATTTCTCATGTTTTTACTACATATGAACACTTTTCACATTCTCCCGTGCCACTCGATTGCTAGTCCTCCTTTCATGCAGATTATTAAGGTTCTAGCTCATGTCCAAGGCACCAAAGCCAGCTAAAAAGTCAATAATCGATACCTAAAACTTGAATTGTACTACTTCTGACTGGCTATTACATCAACTTAGAAGCTTCATCTGTGTTCTACTATGGTGCTTTTAGTGTCTCAGCATACCGCAGCACGCGACATAGCTTTGCAAACGACAAGTACAACCGTTTCAGAGAGAAGAGCGGCCAATGTGACGATCTGGCTTTAAGTCGATTCGATAACAAATGACGAAAACGAACGGATTTCTCGGGTTTTTACTACATATGAACACTTTTCACATTCTCCCATGCAAATCAGCTGCTAGTCCTCCTTTCATGAAGAATGTTAAGGTCCTAGCTCATGTCCAAGGCACCAAAGCCAGCTAAAAGGTCAATATTCAATACCTAAAACTTGAATTGTACTACTTCTTCCTGGCTATTACGTCAAGTTAGAAGCTTCATCTGTGTTCTACTATGGTGCTTTTAGTGTCTCCGCTTACCGCAGCACGCGACATAGCTTTGCAGACGATAAGTACAACCGTTTCAGAGAGAGGAGCGGCCAATGTGACGATCTGGCTTTAAGTCGATTCGATAACAAATGACGAAAACGGACGGATGTCTCAGGTTTTTACTACATATGAACACTTTTCACATTCTCCCGTCCTACTCGATTGCTAGTCCTCCTTTCATGCTGAATATTAAGGTCCTAGCTCATGTCCAAGGCACCAAAGCCAGCTAAAAAGTCAATAATCGATACCTAAAACTTGAATTGGATTACTACTTACTGGCTATTACATCAACTTAGATGCTTCATCTGTGTTCTACTATGGTGATTTTAGTGTCTCCGCTTACCGCAGCACGCGACATAGCATTGCAGACGAAAAGTACAACCGTTTCAGAGAGAAGAGCGGCCAATGTGACGATCTGGCTTTAAGTCGATTCGATAACAAATGACGAAAATGGACGGATTTCTAAGGTTTTTACTACATATGAACACTTTTCACATTCTCCCGTGCAACTCGGCTGCTAGTCCTCCTTTCATGCAGAATCTTAAGGTCCTAGCTCATGTCCAAGGCACCAAAGCCAGCTAAAAAGTCAATAATCGATACCTAAAACTTGAATTGGACTACTTCTTACTGGCTATTACATCAACTTAGAAGCTTCATCTGTGTTCTACTACGGTGCTTTTCCTGTTTCCGCCTACGGCAACACGCGACATAGCTTTGCAGACGATAAGTACAACCGTTTCCGAGAGCACAGCGGGCAATGTGACGATCTGACTTTAAGTCGATTCGATAACAAATGACGAAAACGGACGGATTTCTCAGGTTTTTACTACATATGAACACTTTTCACATTCTCCCCTGCAACTCGGCTGCCAGTCCTCCTTTCATGCAGAATCGTAAGGTCCTAGCTCATGTCCAAGGCACCAAAGCCAGCTAAAAAGTCAATAATCGATACCTAAAACTTGAAATGGACTACTTCTTACTGGCTATTACATCAACTTAGAAGCTTCATCTGTGTTCTACTATGATGCTTTTCCTGTTTCCGCCTACGGCAACACGCGACATAGCTTTGCAGACGATAAGTACAAGCGTTTCCGAGAGCAGAACGGCCAATGTGACGATCTGGCTTTAAGTCGATTCGATAACAAATGACGAAAACGGACGGATTTCTAAGGTTTTTACTACATATGAACACTTTTCACATTCTCACGTGCAACGCGGCAGCTAGTCCTCCTTTCATACAGAATGATAAGGTCCTAGCTCATGTCCAAGGCACCAAAGCCAGCTAAAAAGTCAATAATCGATACCTAAAACTAGAATTGTACTACTTCTTACTGGCTATTACATCAACTTAGAAGCTTGATCTGTGTTCTACTATGGTGATTTTAGTGTCTCAGCATACCGCAGAACGCGACATAGCTTTGCAGACGATAAGTACAACCGTTTCAGAGAGATGGGCGGCCAATGTGACGATCTGGCTTTAAGTCGATTCGATAACAAATGACGAAAACGGACGGATTTCTCAGGTTTTTACTACATATGAACACTTTTCACATTCTCCCCTGCAACTCGGCTGCTAGTCCTCCTTTCATGCAGAATCTTAAGGTCCTAGCTCATGTCCAAGGCACCAAAGCCAGCTAAAAAGTCAATAATCGATACCTAAAACTTGAATTGGACTACTTCTTACTGGCTATTACATCAACTTAGAAGCTTCATCTGTGTTCTACTATGGTGCTTTTCCTGTTTCCGCCTACGGCAACACGCGACATAGCTTTGCAGACGATAAGTACAACCGTTTCCGAGAGCAGAGCGGCCAATGTGACGATCTGGCTTTAAGTCGATTCGATAACAAATGACGAAAACGGACGGATTTCTCAGGTTTTTACTACATATGAACACTTTTCACATTCTCCCGTGCAACTCGGCTGCTAGTCCTCCTTTCATGCAGAATCTTAATGTCCTAGCTCATGTCCAAGGCACCAAAGCCAGGTAAAAAGTCAATAATCGATACCTAAAACTTGAATTGGATTACTTCTTACTGGCTATTACATCAACTTAGATGCTTCATCTGTGTTCTACTATGGTGATTTTAGTGTCTCCGCTTACCGCAGCACGCGACATAGCATTGCAGACGATAAGTACAACCGTTTCAGAGAGAAGAGCGGCCAATGTGACGATCTGGCTTTAAGTCGATTCGATAACAAATGACGAAAATGGACGGATTTCGCAGGTTCTTACTACATATGAACACTTTTCACATTCTCCCCTGCAACTCGGCTGCCAGTCCTCCTTTCATGCAGAATCGTAAGGTCCTAGCTCATGTCCAAGGCACCAAAGCCAGCTAAAAAGTCAATAATCGATACCTAAAACTAGAATTGTACTACTTCTTACTGGCTATTACATCAACTTAGAAGCTTGATCTGTGTTCTACTATGGTGCTTGTAGTGTCTCAGCATACCGCAGCACGCGACATAGCTTTGCAGACGATAAGTACAACCGTTTCAGAGAGAAGAGCGGCCAATGTGACGATCTGGCTTTAAGTCGATTCGATAACAAATGACGAAAACGGACGGATTTCTCAGGTTTTTACTACATATGAACACTTTTCACATTCTCCCGTGCAACTCGGCTGCTAGTCCTCCTTTCATGCAGAATCTTAAGGTCCTAGCTCATGTCCAAGGCACCAAAGCCAGGTAAAAAGTCAATAATCGATACCTAAAACTTGAATTGGACTACTTCTTACTGGCTTTTACATCAACTTAGAAGCTTCATCTGTGTTCTACTACGGTGCTTTTCCTGTTTCCGCCTACGGCAACACGCGACATAGCTTTGCAGACGATAAGTACAACCGTTTCCGAGAGCACAGTGGGCTATGTGACGATCTGACTATAAGTCGATCCGATAACAAATGACGAAAACGGACGGATTCCTCAGGTTTTTACTACATATGAACACTTTTCACATTCTCCCCTGCAACTCGGCTGCCAGTCCTCCTTTCATGCAGAATCGTAAGGTCCTAGCTCATGTCCAAGGCACCAAAGCCAGCTAAAAAGTCAATAATCGATACCTAAAACTTGAAATGGACTACTTCTTACTGGCTATTACATCAACTTAGAAGCTTCATCTGTGTTCTACTATGATGATTTTCCTGTTTCCGCCTACGGCAACACGCGATATAGCTTTGCAGACGATAAGTACAAGCGTGTCCGAGAGCAGAACGGCCAATGTGACGATCTGGCTTTAAGTCGATTCGATAACAAATGACGAAAATGGACAGATTTCTCTGGTTTTTACTACATATGAATATTTTTCACATTCTTCCCTGCAACTCGGCTGCTAGTCCTCCTTTCATGCAGAATCTTAAGGTCCTAGCTCATGTCCAAGGCACCAAAGCCAGCTAAAAAGTCAATAATCGATACCTAAAACTTGAATTGTACTACTTCTTACTGTCTATTACATCAACTTAGAAGCTTGAACTGTGTTCTACTATGGTGAGTGCAGTGTCTCCTGGTACCGCAGCACGCGACATAGCTTTGCAGACGATAAGTACAAGCGTTTCGGAGAGAAGAGCGGCCAATGTGACGATCTGGCTTTAAGTCGATTCGATAACAAATGACGAAAATGGACGGATTTCTAAGGTTTTTACTACATATGAACACTTTTCACATTCTCCCGTGCAACTCGATTGCTAGTCCTACTTTCATGCAGAATATTAAGGTCCTAGCTCATGTCCAAGGCACCAAAGCCAACTAAAAAGTCAATAATCGATACCTAAAACTTGAATTGGATTACTTCTTACTGGCTATTACATCAACTTAGATGCTTTATCTGTGTTCTACTATGGTGATTTTAGTGTCTCCGCTTACCGCAGCACGCGACATAGCATTGCAGACAATAAGTACAACCGTTTCAGAGAGAAGAGCGGCCAATGTGACGATCTGGCTTTAAGTCGATTCGATAACAAATGACGAAAACGGACGGATTTCTAAGGTTTTTACTACATATGAACACTTTTCACATTCTCCCGTGCAACGCGGCAGCTAGTCCTCCTTTCATACAGAATGATAATGTCCTAGTTCATGTCCAAGGCACCAAAGCCAGCTAAAAAGTCAATAATCGATACCTAAAACTTGAATTGGACTACTTCTTACTGGCTATTACATCAACTTAGAAGCTTCATCTGTGTTCTACTACGGTGCTTTTCCTGTTTCCGAATACGGCAACACGCGACATAGCTTTGCAGACGATAAGTACAATCGTTTCAGAGAGAAGAGCGGCCAATGTGACGATCTGGCTTTAAGTCGATTCGATAACAAATGACGAAAACGGACGGATGTCTCAGGTTTTTACTACATATGAACACTTTTCACATTCTCCCGTGCAACTCGGCTGCTAGTCCTCCTTTCATGCAGAATCTTAAGGTCCTAGCTCATGTCCAAGGCACCAAAGCCAGCTAAAAGGTCAATATTCAGTACCTAAAACTTGAATTGTACTACCTCTTACTGGCTAGTACATCAACTTAGAAGCTTCATCTGTGTTCTACTATGGTGCTTGTAGTGTCTCAGCATACCGCAGCACGCGACATAGCTTTGCAGACGATAAGTACAACCGTTTCAGAGAGAAGAGCGGCCAATGTGACGATCTGGCTTTAAGTCGATTCGATAACAAATGACGAAAACGGACGGATTTCTCAGGTTTTTACTACATATGAACACTTTTCACATTCTCCCGTGCAACTCGGCTGCTAGTCCTCCTTTCATGCAGAATCTTAAGGTCCTAGCTCATGTCCAAGGCACCAAAGCCAGGTAAAAAGTCAATAATCGATACCTAAAACTTGAATTGGACTACTTCTTACTGGCTTTTACATCAACTTAGAAGCTTCATCTGTGTTCTACTACGGTGCTTTTCCTGTTTCCGCCTACGGCAACACGCGACATAGCTTTGCAGACGATAAGTACAACCGTTTCCGAGAGCACAGTGGGCTATGTGACGATCTGACTATAAGTCGATCCGATAACAAATGACGAAAACGGACGGATTCCTCAGGTTTTTACTACATATGAACACTTTTCACATTCTCCCCTGCAACTCGGCTGCCAGTCCTCCTTTCATGCAGAATCGTAAGGTCCTAGCTCATGTCCAAGGCACCAAAGCCAGCTAAAAAGTCAATAATCGATACCTAAAACTTGAAATGGACTACTTCTTACTGGCTATTACATCAACTTAGAAGCTTCATCTGTGTTCTACTATGATGATTTTCCTGTTTCCGCCTACGGCAACACGCGATATAGCTTTGCAGACGATAAGTACAAGCGTGTCCGAGAGCAGAACGGCCAATGTGACGATCTGGCTTTAAGTCGATTCGATAACAAATGACGAAAATGGACAGATTTCTCTGGTTTTTACTACATATGAATATTTTTCACATTCTTCCCTGCAACTCGGCTGCTAGTCCTCCTTTCATGCAGAATCTTAAGGTCCTAGCTCATGTCCAAGGCACCAAAGCCAGCTAAAAAGTCAATAATCGATACCTAAAACTTGAATTGTACTACTTCTTACTGTCTATTACATCAACTTAGAAGCTTGAACTGTGTTCTACTATGGTGAGTGCAGAGTCTCCTGGTACCGCAGCACGCGACATAGCTTTGCAGACGATAAGTACAAGCGTTTCGGAGAGAAGAGCGGCCAATGTGACGATCTGGCTTTAAGTCGATTCGATAACAAATGACGAAAATGGACGGATTTCTAAGGTTTTTACTACATATGAACACTTTTCACATTCTCCCGTGCAACTCGATTGCTAGTCCTACTTTCATGCAGAATATTAAGGTCCTAGCTCATGTCCAAGGCACCAAAGCCAACTAAAAAGTCAATAATCGATACCTAAAACTTGAATTGGATTACTTCTTACTGGCTATTACATCAACTTAGATGCTTCATCTGTGTTCTACTATGGTGATTTTAGTGTCTCCGCTTACCGCAGCACGCGACATAGCATTGCAGACAATAAGTACAACCGTTTCAGAGAGAAGAGCGGCCAATGTGACGATCTGGCTTTAAGTCGATTCGATAACAAATGATGAAAACGGACGGATTTCTAAGGTTTTTACTACATATGAACACTTTTCACATTCTCACGTGCAACGCGGCAGCTAGTCCTCCTTTCATACAGAATGATAATGTCCTAGTTCATGTCCAAGGCACCAAAGCCAGCTAAAAAGTCAATAATCGATACCTAAAACTTGAATTGGACTACTTCTTACTGGCTATTACATCAACTTAGAAGCTTCATCTGTGTTCTACTACGGTGCTTTTCCTGTTTCCGCCTACGGCAACACGCGACATAGCTTTGCAGACGATAAGTACAATCGTTTCAGAGAGAAGAGCGGCCAATGTGACGATCTGGCTTTAAGTCGATTCGATAACAAATGACGAAAACGGACGGATGTCTCAGGTTTTTACTACATATGAACACTTTTCACATTCTCCCGTGCAACTCGGCTGCCAGTCCTCCTTTCATGCAGAATCGTAAGGTCCTAGCTCATGTCCAAGGCACCAAAGCCAGCTAAAAAGTCAATAATCGATTCCTAAAACTAGAATTGTACTACTTCTTACTGGCTATTACATCAACTTAGAAGCTTGATCTGTGTTCTACTATGGTGCTTGTAGTGTCTCAGCATACCGCAGCACGCGACATAGCTTTGCAGACGATAAGTACAACCGTTTCAGAGAGAAGAGCGGCCAATGTGACGATCTGGCTTTAAGTCGATTCGATAACAAATGACGAAAACGGACGGATTTCTCAGGTTTTTACTACATATGAACACTTTTCACATTCTCCCGTGCAACTCGGCTGCTAGTCCTCCTTTCATGCAGAATCTTAAGGTCCTAGCTCATGTCCAAGGCACCAAAGCCAGGTAAAAAGTCAATAATCGATACCTAAAACTTGAATTGGACTACTTCTTACTGGCTTTTACATCAACTTAGAAGCTTCATCTGTGTTCTACTACGGTGCTTTTCCTGTTTCCGCCTACGGCAACACGCGACATAGCTTTGCAGACGTTAAGTACAACCGTTTCCGAGAGCACAGTGGGCTATGTGACGATCTGACTATAAGTCGATCCGATAACAAATGACGAAAACGGACGGATTCCTCAGGTTTTTACTACATATGAACACTTTTCACATTCTCCCCTGCAACTCGGCTGCCAGTCCTCCTTTCATGCAGAATCGTAAGGTCCTAGCTCATGTCCAAGGCACCAAAGCCAGCTAAAAAGTCAATAATCGATACCTAAAACTTGAAATGGACTACTTCTTACTGGCTATTACATCAACTTAGAAGCTTCATCTGTGTTCTACTATGATGATTTTCCTGTTTCCGCCTACGGCAACACGCGATATAGCTTTGTAGACGATAAGTACAAGCGTGTCCGAGAGCAGAACGGCCAATGTGACGATCTGGCTTTAAGTCGATTCGATAACAAATGACGAAAATGGACAGATTTCTCTGGTTTTTACTACATATGAATATTTTTCACATTCTTCCCTGCAACTCGGCTGCTAGTCCTCCTTTCATGCAGAATCTTAAGGTCCTAGCTCATGTCCAAGGCACCAAAGCCAGCTAAAAAGTCAATAATCGATACCTAAAACTTGAATTGTACTACTTCTTACTGTCTATTACATCAACTTAGAAGCTTGAACTGTGTTCTACTATGGTGAGTGCAGTGTCTCCTGGTACCGCAGCACGCGACATAGCTTTGCAGACGATAAGTACAAGCGTTTCGGAGAGAAGAGCGGCCAATGTGACGATCTGGCTTTAAGTCGATTCGATAACAAATGACGAAAATGGACGCATTTCTAAGGTTTTTACTACATATGAACACTTTTCACATTCTCCCGTGCAACTCGATTGCTAGTCCTACTTTCATGCAGAATATTAAGGTCCTAGCTCATGTCCAAGGCACCAAAGCCAACTAAAAAGTCAATAATCGATACCTAAAACTTGAATTGGATTACTTTTTACTGGCTATTACATCAACTTAGATGCTTCATCTGTGTTCTACTATGGTGATTTTAGTGTCTCCGCTTACCGCAGCACGCGACATAGCATTGCAGACAATAAGTACAACCGTTTCAGAGAGAAGAGCGGCCAATGTGACGATCTGGCTTTAAGTCGATTCGATAACAAATGACGAAAACGGACGGATTTCTAAGGTTTTTACTACATATGAACACTTTTCACATTCTCACGTGCAACGCGGCAGCTAGTCCTCCTTTCATACAGAATGATAATGTCCTAGCTCATGTCCAAGGCACCAAAGCCAGCTAAAAAGTCAATAATCGATACCTAAAACTTGAATTGGACTACTTCTTACTGGCTATTACATCAACTTAGAAGCTTCATCTGTGTTCTACTACGGTGCTTTTCCTGTTTCCGCCTACGGCAACACGCGACATAGCTTTGCAGACGATAAGTACAATCGTTTCAGAGAGAAGAGCGGCCAATGTGACGATCTGGCTTTAAGTCGATTCGATAACAAATGACGAAAACGGACGGATGTCTCAGGTTTTTACTACATATGAACACTTTTCACATTCTCCCGTGCAACTCGGCTGCTAGTCCTCCTTTCATGCAGAATCTTAAGGTCCTAGCTCATGTCCAAGGCACCAAAGCCAGCTAAAAGGTCAATATTCAGTACCTAAAACTTGAATTGTACTACCTCTTACTGGCTAGTACATCAACTTAGAAGCTTCATCTGTGTTCTACTATGGTGCTTGTAGTGTCTCAGCATACCGCAGCACGCGACATAGCTTTGCAGACGATAAGTACAACCGTTTCAGAGAGAAGAGCGGCCAATGTGACGATCTGGCTTTAAGTCGATTCGATAACAAATGACGAAAACGGACGGATTTCTCATGTTTTTACTACATGTGAACACTTTTCACATTCTCCCGTGCCACTCGATTGCTAGTCCTCCTTTCATGCAGAATATTAAGGTTCTAGCTCATGTCCAAGGCACCAAAGCCAGCTAAAAAGTAAATAATCGATACCTAAACCTTGAATTGTACTACTTCTGACTGGCTATTACATCAACTTAGAAGCTTCATCTGTGTTCTACTATGGTGCTTTTAGTGTCTCAGCATACCGCAGCACGCGACATAGCTTTGCAAACGACAAGTACAACCGTTTCAGAGAGAAGAGCGGCCAATGTGACGATCTGGCTTTAAGTCGATTCGATAACAAATGACGAAAACGGACGGATTTCTCGGGTTTTTACTACATATGAACACTTTTCACATTCTCCCATGCAAATCAGCTGCTAGTCCTCCTTTCATGAAGAATGTTAAGGTCCTAGCTCATGTCCAAGGCACCAAAGCCAGCTAAAAGGTCAATATTCAATACCTAAAACTTGAATTGTACTACTTCTTCCTGGCTATTACGTCAACTTAGAAGCTTCATCTGTGTTCTACTATGGTGCTTTTAGTGTCTCCGCATACCGCAGCACGCGACATAGCTTTGCAGACGATAAGTACAACCGTTTCAGACAGAAGAGCGGCCAATGTGACGATCTGGCTTTAAGTCGATTCGATAACAAATGACGAAAACGGACGGATGTCTCAGGTTTTTACTACATATGAACACTTTTCACATTCTCCCGTGCTACTCGATTGCTAGTCCTCCTTTCATGCTGAATATTAAGGTCCTAGCTCATTTCCAAGGCAACAAAGCCAGCTAAAAAGTCAATAATCGATACCTAAAACTTGAATTGGACTACTTCTTACTGGCTATTACATCAACTTAGAAGCTTCATCTGTGTTCTACTATGGTGCTTTTCCTGTTTCCGCCTACGGCAACACGCGACATAGCTTTGCAGACGATAAGTACAACCGTTTCCGAGAGCAGAGCGGCCAATGTGACGATCTGGCTTTAAGTCGATTCGATAACAAATGACGAAAACGGACGGATTTCTCAGGTTTTTACTACATATGAACACTTTTCACATTCTCCCGTGCAACTCGGCTGCTAGTCCTCCTTTCATGCAGAATCTTAAGGTCCTAGCTCATGTCCAAGGCACCAAAGCCAGGTAAAAAGTCAATAATCGATACCTAAAACTTGAATTGGATTACTTCTTACTGGCTATTACATCAACTTAGATGCTTCATCTGTGTTCTACTATGGTGATTTTAGTGTCTCCGCTTACCGCAGCACGCGACATAGCATTGCAGACGATAAGTACAACCGTTTAGAGAGAAGAGCGGCCAATGTGACGATCTGGCTTTAAGTCGATTCGATAACAAATGACGAAAATGGACGGATTTCGCAGGTTTTTACTACATATGAACACTTTTCACATTCTCCCCTGCAACTCGGCTGCCAGTCCTCCTTTCATGCAGAATCGTAAGGTCCTAGCTCATGTCCAAGGCACCAAAGCCAGCTAGAAAGTCAATAATCGATACCTAAAACTTGAATTGGACTACTTCTTACTGGCTTTTACATCAACTTAGAAGCTTCATCTGTGTTCTACTACGGTGCTTTTCCTGTTTCCGCCTACGGCAACACGCGACATAGCTTTGCAGACGATAAGTACAACCGTTTCCGAGAGCACAGTGGGCTATGTGACGATCTGACTTTAAGTCGATTCGATAACAAATGACGAAAACGGACGGATTCCTCAGGTTTTTACTACATATGAACACTTTTCACATTCTCCCCTGCAACTCGGCTGCCAGTCCTCCTTTCATGCAGAATCGTAAGGTCCTAGCTCATGTCCAAGGCACCAAAGCCAGCTAAAAAGTCAATAATCGATACCTAAAACTTGAAATGGACTACTTCTTACTGGCTATTACATCAACTTAGAAGCTTCATCTGTGTTCTACTATGATGCTTTTCCTGTTTCCGCCTACGGCAACACGCGATATAGCTTTGCAGACGATAAGTACAAGCGTGTCCGAGAGCAGAACGGCCAATGTGACGATCTGGCTTTAAGTCGATTCGATAACAAATGACGAAAATGGACAGATTTCTCTGGTTTTTACTACATATGAATATTTTTCACATTCTTCCCTGCAACTCGGCTGCTAGTCCTCCTTTCATGCAGAATCTTAAGGTCCTAGCTCATGTCCAAGGCACCAAAGCCAGCTAAAAAGTCAATAATCGATACCTAAAACTTGAATTGTACTACTTCTTACTGTCTATTACATCAACTTAGAAGCTTGAACTGTGTTCTACTATGGTGAGTGCAGTGTCTCCTGGTACCGCAGCACGCGACATAGCTTTGCAGACGATAAGTACAAGCGTTTCGGAGAGAAGAGCGGCCAATGTGACGATCTGGCTTTAAGTCGATTCGATAACAAATGACGAAAATGGACGGATTTCTAAGGTTTTTACTACATATGAACACTTTTCACATTCTCCCGTGCAACTCGATTGCTAGTCCTACTTTCATGCAGAATATTAAGGTCCTAGCTCATGTCCAAGGCACCAAAGCCAACTAAAAAGTCAATAATCGATACCTAAAACTTGAATTTGATTACTTCTTACTGGCTATTACATCAACTTAGATGCTTCATCTGTGTTCTACTATGGTGATTTTAGTGTCTCCGCTTACCGCAGCACGCGACATAGCATTGCAGACAATAAGTACAACCGTTTCAGAGAGAAGAGCGGCCAATGTGACGATCTGGCTTTAAGTCGATTCGATAACAAATGACGAAAATGGACGGATTTCTAAGGTTTTTACTACATATGAACACTTTTCACATTCTCCCGTGCAACGCGGCAGCTAGTCCTCCTTTCATGCAGAATGTTAAGGTCCTAGCTCATGTCCAAGGCACCAAAGGTAGCTAAAAAGTCAATAATCGATACCTAAAACATGAATTGTACTACTTCTTACTGGCTATTACATCAACTTAAAAGCTTCATCTGTGTTCTACTATGGTGATTTTAGTGTCTCCGCATACCGCAGCACGCGACATAGCTTTGCCGACGATAAGTACAACCATTTCATAGAGAAGAGCGGCCAATGTGACGATCTGGCTTTAAGTCGATTCGATAACAAATGACGAAAACGGACGGATGTCTCAGGTTTTTACTACATATGAACACTTTTCACATTCTCCCGTGCAACTCGGCTGCTAGTCCTCCTTTCATGCAGAATCTTAAGGTCCTAGCTCATGTCCAAGGCACCAAAGCCAGCTAAAAGGTCAATATTCAGTACCTAAAACTTGAATTGTACTACCTCTTACTGGCTAGTACATCAACTTAGAAGCTTCATCTGTGTTCTACTATGGTGCTTGTAGTGTCTCAGCATACCGCAGCACGCGACATAGCTTTGCAGACGATAAGTACAACCGTTTCAGAGAGAAGAGCGGCCAATGTGACGATCTGGCTTTAAGTCGATTCGATAACAAATGACGAAAACGGACGGATTTCTCATGTTTTTACTACATATGAACACTTTTCACATTCTCCCGTGCCACTCGATTGCTAGTCCTCCTTTCATGCAGAATATTAAGGTTCTAGCTCATGTCCAAGGCACCAAAGCCAGCTAAAAAGTAAATAATCGATACCTAAAACTTGAATTGTACTACTTCTGACTGGCTATTACATCAACTTAGAAGCTTCATCTGTGTTCTACTATGGTGCTTTTAGTGTCTCAGCATACCGCAGCACGCGACATAGCTTTGCAAACGACAAGTACAACCGTTTCAGAGAGAAGAGCGGCCAATGTGACGATCTGGCTTTAAGTCGATTCGATAACAAATGACGAAAACGGACGGATTTCTCGGGTTTTTACTACATATGAACACTTTTCACATTCTCCCATGCAAATCAGCTGCTAGTCCTCCTTTCATGAAGAATGTTAAGGTCCTAGCTCATGTCCAAGGCACCAAAGCCAGCTAAAAGGTCAATATTCAATACCTAAAACTTGAATTGTACTACTTCTTCCTGGCTATTACGTCAACTTAGAAGCTTCATCTGTGCTCTACTATGGTGCTTTTAGTGTCTCCGCATACCGCAGCACGCGACATAGCTTTGCAGACGATAAGTACAACCGTTTCAGAGAGAAGAGCGGCCAATGTGACGATCTGGCTTTAAGTCGATTCGATAACAAATGACGAAAACGGACGGATGTCTCAGGTTTTTACTACATATGAACACTTTTCACATTCTCCCGTGCTACTCGATTGCTAGTCCTCCTTTCATGCTGAATATTAAGGTCCTAGCTCATGTCCAAGGCACCAAAGCCAGCTAAAAAGTCAATAATCGATATCTAAAACTTGAATTGGATTACTTCTTACTGGCTATTACATCAACTTAGATGCTTCATCTGTGTTCTACTATGGTGATTTTAGTGTCTCCGCTTACCGCAGCACGCGACATAGCATTGCAGACGATAAGTACAACCGTTTCAGAGAGAAGAGCGGCCAATGTGACGATCTGGCTTTAAGTCGATTCGATAACAAATGACGAAAATGGACGGATTTCTAAGGTTTTTACTACATATGAACACTTTTCACATTCTCCCGTGCAACTCGGCTGCTAGTCCTCCTTTCATGCAGAATCTTAAGGTCCTAGCTCATGTCCAAGGCACCAAAGCCAGCTAAAAAGTCAATAATCGATAACTAAAACTTGAATTGGACTACGTCTTACTGGCTATTACATCAACTTAGAAGCTTCATCTGTGTTCTACTATGATGCTTTTCCTGTTTCCGCCTACGGCAACACGCGACATACCTTTGCAGACGATAAGTACAAGCGTTTCCGAGAGCAGAACGGCCAATGTGACGATCTGGTTTTAAGTCGATTCGATAACAAATGACGAAAACGGACGGATTTCTAAGGTTTTTACCACATATGAACACTTTTCACATTCTCACGTGCAACGCGGCAGCTAGTCCTCCTTTCATACAGAATGATAAGGTCCTAGCTCATGTCCAAGGCACCAAAGCCAGCTAAAAAGTCAATAATCGATACCTAAAACTAGAATTGTACTACTTCTTACTGGCTATTACATCAACTTAGAAGCTTGATCTGTGTTCTACTATGGTGATTTTAGTGTCTCAGCATACCGCAGAACGCGACATAGCTTGCAGACGATAAGTACAACCGTTTCAGAGAGATGGGCGGCCAATGTGACGATCTGGCTTTAAGTCGATTCGATAACAAATGACCAAAACGGACGGATTTCTCAGGTTTTTACTACATATGAACACTTTTCACATTCTCCCCTGCAACTCGGCTGCTAGTCCTCCTTTCATGCAGAATCTTAAGGTCCTAGCTCATGTCCAAGGCACCAAAGCCAGCTAAAAAGTCAATAATCGATACCTAAAACTTGAATTGGACTAGTTCTTACTGGCTATTACATCAACTTAGAAGCTTCATCTGTGTTCTGCTATGGTGCTTTTCCTGTTTCCGCCTACGGCAACACGCGACATAGCTTTGCAGACGATAAGTACAACCGTTTCCGAGAGCAGAGCGGCCAATGTGACGATCTGGCTTTAAGTCGATTCGATAACAAATGACGAAAACGGACGGATTTCTCAGGTTTTTACTACATATGAACACTTTTCACATTCTCCCGTGCAACTCGGCTGCTAGTCCTCCTTTCATGCAGAATCTTAAGGTCCTAGCTCATGTCCAAGGCACCAAAGCCAGGTAAAAAGTCAATAATCGATACCTAAAACTTGAATTGGATTACTTCTTACTGGCTATTACATCAACTTAGATGCTTCATCTGTGTTCTACTATGGTGATTTTAGTGTCTCCGCTTACCGCAGCACGCGACATAGCATTGCAGACGATAAGTACAACCGTTTAGAGAGAAGAGCGGCCAATGTGACGATCTGGCTTTAAGTCGATTCGATAACAAATGACGAAAATGGACGGATTTCGCAGGTTTTTACTACATATGAACACTTTTCACATTCTCCCCTGCAACTCGGCTGCCAGTCCTCCTTTCATGCAGAATCGTAAGGTCCTAGCTCATGTCCAAGGCACCAAAGCCAGCTAGAAAGTCAATAATCGATACCTAAAACTTGAATTGGACTACTTCTTACTGGCTTTTACATCAACTTAGAATCTTCATCTGTGTTCTACTACGGTGCTTTTCCTGTTTCCGCCTACGGCAACACGCGACATAGCTTTGCAGACGATAAGTACAACCGTTTCCGTGAAGCACAGTGGGCTATGTGACGATCTGACTTTAAGTCGATTCGATAACAAATGACGAAAACGGACGGATTCCTCAGGTTTTTACTACATATGAACACTTTTCACATTCTCCCCTGCAACTCGGCTGCCAGTCCTCCTTTCATGCAGAATCGTAAGGTCCTAGCTCATGTCCAAGGCACCAAAGCCAGCTAAAAAGTCAATAATCGATACCTAAAACTTGAAATGGACTACTTCTTACTGGCTATTACATCAACTTAGAAGCTTCATCTGTGTTCTACTATGATGCTTTTCCTGTTTCCGCCTACGGCAACACGCGATATAGCTTTGCAGACGATAAGTACAAGCGTGTCCGAGAGCAGAACGGCCAATGTGACGATCTGGCTTTAAGTCGATTCGATAACAAATGACGAAAATGGACAGATTTCTCTGGTTTTTACTACATATGAATATTTTTCACATTCTTCCCTGCAACTCGGCTGCTAGTCCTCCTTTCATGCAGAATCTTAAGGTCCTAGCTCATGTCCAAGGCACCAAAGCCAGCTAAAAAGTCAATAATCGATACCTAAAACTTGAATTGTACTACTTCTTACTGTCTATTACATCAACTTAGAAGCTTGAACTGTGTTCTACTATGGTGAGTGCAGTGTCTCCTGGTACCGCAGCACGCGACATAGCTTTGCAGACGATAAGTACAAGCGTTTCGGAGAGAAGAGCGGCCAATGTGACGATCTGGCTTTAAGTCGATTCGATAACAAATGACGAAAATGGACGGATTTCTAAGGTTTTTACTACATATGAACACTTTTCACATTCTCCCGTGCAACTCGATTGCTAGTCCTACTTTCATGCAGAATATTAAGGTCCTAGCTCATGTCCAAGGCACCAAAGCCAACTAAAAAGTCAATAATCGATACCTAAAACTTGAATTTGATTACTTCTTACTGGCTATTACATCAACTTAGATGCTTCATCTGTGTTCTACTATGGTGATTTTAGTGTCTCCGCTTACCGCAGCACGCGACATAGCATTGCAGACAATAAGTACAACCGTTTCAGAGAGAAGAGCGGCCAATGTGACGATCTGGCTTTAAGTCGATTCGAAAACAAATGACGAAAATGGACGGATTTCTAAGGTTTTTACTACATATGAACACTTTTCACATTCTCCCGTGCAACGCGGCAGCTAGTCCTCCTTTCATGCAGTATGTTAAGGTCCTAGCTCATGTCCAAGGCACCAAAGGTAGCTAAAAAGTCAATAATCGATACCTAAAACATGAATTGTACTACTTCTTACTGGCTATTACATCAACTTAAAAGCTTCATCTGTGTTCTACTATGGTGATTTTAGTGTCTCCGCATACCGCAGCACGCGACATAGCTTTGCCGACGGTAAGTACAACCATTTCATAGAGAAGAGCGGCCAATGTGACGATCTGGCTTTAAGTCGATTCGATAACAAATGATGAAAACGGAAGGATTTCTAAGGTTTTTACTACATATGAACACTTTTCACATTCTCCCGTGCAACGCGGCTGCTAGTCCTCCTTTCATGCAGAAATTAAAGGTCCTAGCTCATGTCCAAGGCACCAAAGCCAGTGAAAAAGTCAATAATCGATACCTAAAACTTGAATTGTACTACTTCTTACTGGCAATTACATCAACTTAGAAGCTTCATCTGTGTTCTACTATGGTGCTTTTAGTGTCTCCACATACCGCAGCACGCGACATAGCTTTGCAGACGATAAGTACAACCGTTTCAGAGAGAAGAGCGGGCAATGTGACGATCTGGCTTTAAGTCGATTCGATAACAAATGACGAAAACGGACGGATTTCTAAGGTTTTTACTACATATGAACACTTTTCACATTCTCCCCTGCAACTCGGCTGCCAGTCCTCCTTTCATGCAGAATCGTAAGGTCCTAGCTCATGTCCAAGGCACCAAAGCCAGCTAAAAAGTCAATAATCGATACCTAAAACTTGAATTGGACTACTTCTTACTGGCTATTACATCAACTTAGAAGCTTCATCTGTGTTCTACTACGGTGCTTTTCCTGTTTCCGCCTACGGCAACACGCGACATAGCTTTGCAGACGATAAGTACAACCGTTTCAGAGAGATGGGCGGCCAATGTGACGATCTGGCTTTAAGTCGATTCGACACTAAATGACCAAAACGGACGGATTTCTCAGGTTTTTACTACATATGAACACTTTTCACATTCTCCCCTGCAACTCGGCTGCTAGTCCTCCTTTCATGCAGAATCTTAAGGTCCTAGCTCATGTCCAAGGCACCAAAGCCAGCTAAAAAGTCAATAATCGATACCTAAAACTTGAATTGGACTACTTCTTACTGGCTATTACATCAACTTAGAAGCTTCATCTGTGTTCTACTATGGTGCTTTTCCTGTTTCCGCCTACGGCAACACGCGACATAGCTTTGCAGACGATAAGTACAACCGTTTCCGAGAGCAGAGCGGCCAATGTGACGATCTGGCTTTAAGTCGATTCGATAACAAATGACGAAAACGGACGGATTTCTCAGGTTTTTACTACATATGAACACTTTTCACATTCTCCCCTGCAACTCGGCTGCTAGTCCTCCTTTCATGCAGAATCTTAAGGTCCTAGCTCATGTCCAAGGCACCAAAGCCAGCTAAAAAGTCAATAATCGATACCTGAAACTTGAATTGTACTACTTCTTACTGGCTATTACATCAACTTAGAAGCTTGAACTGTGTTCTACTATGGTGAGTGCAGTGTCTCCGGATACCGCAGCACGCGACATAGCTTTGCAGACGATAAGTACAAGCGTTTCAGAGAGAAGAGCGGCCAATGTGACGATATGGCTTTAAGTCGATTCGATAACAAATGACTAAAACGCACGGATTTCTCAGGTTTTTACTACATATGAACACTTTTCACATTCTCCCGTGCAACTCGGCTGCTAGTCCTCCTTTCATACCGGAATGTTAAGGTCCTAGCTCATGTCCAAGGCACCAAAGCCAGCTAAAAAGTCAATAATCGATACCTAAAACTTGAATTGGACTACTTCTTACTGGCTATTACATCAACTTAGAAGCTTCATCTGTGTTCTACTACGGTGCTTTTCCTGTTTCCGCCTACGGCAACACGCGACATAGCTTTGCAGACGATAAGTACAACCGTTTCAGAGAGATGGGCGGCCAATGTGACGATCTGGCTTTAAGTCGATTCGACACTAAATGACCAAAACGGACGGATTTCTCAGGTTTTTACTACATATGAACACTTTTCACATTCTCCCCTGCAACTCGGCTGCTAGTCCTCCTTTCATGCAGAATCTTAAGGTCCTAGCTCATGTCCAAGGCACCAAAGCCAGCTAAAAAGTCAATAATCGATACCTAAAACTTGAATTGGACTACTTCTTACTGGCTATTACATCAACTTAGAAGCTTCATCTGTGTTCTACTATGGTGCTTTTCCTGTTTCCGCCTACGGCAACACGCGACATAGCTTTGCAGACGATAAGTACAACCGTTTCCGAGAGCAGAGCGGCCAATGTGACGATCTGGCTTTAAGTCGATTCGATAACAAATGACGAAAACGGACGGATTTCTCAGGTTTTTACTACATATGAACACTTTTCACATTCTCCCCTGCAACTCGGCTGCTAGTCCTCCTTTCATGCAGAATCTTAAGGTCCTAGCTCATGTCCAAGGCACCAAAGCCAGCTAAAAAGTCAATAATCGATACCTGAAACTTGAATTGTACTACTTCTTACTGGCTATTACATCAACTTAGAAGCTTGAACTGTGTTCTACTATGGTGAGTGCAGTGTCTCCGGATACCGCAGCACGCGACATAGCTTTGCAGACGATAAGTACAAGCGTTTCAGAGAGAAGAGCGGCCAATGTGACGATCTGGCTTTAAGTCGATTCGATAACAAATGACTAAAACGCACGGATTTCTCAGGTTTTTACTACATATGAACACTTTTCACATTCTCCCGTGCAACTCGGCTGCTAGTCCTCCTTTCATACCGGAATGTTAAGGTCCTAGCTCATGTCCAAGGCACCAAAGCCAGCTAAAAAGTCAATAATCGATACCTAAAACATGAATTGTACTACTTCTTACTGGCTATTACATGAACTTAAAAGCTTCATCTGTGTTCTACTATGGTGATTTTAGTGTCTCCGCATACCGCAGCACGCGACATAGCTTTGCAGACGATAAGTACAACCGTTTCAGAGAGAAGGGCGGCCAATGTGACGATCTGGCTTTAAGTCGATTCGATAACAAATGACGAAAACGGAAGGATTTCTAAGGTTTTTACTACATATGAACACTTTTTACATTCTCCCGTGCAACGCGGCTGCTAGTCCTCCTTTCATGCAGAAATTTAAGGTCCTAGATCATGTCCAAGGCACCAAAGCCAGCGAAAAAGTCAATAATCGATACCTAAAACTTGAAGTGTACTACCTCTTACTGGCAATTACATCAACTTAGAAGCTTCATCTGTGTTCTACTATGGTGCTTTTAGTGTCTCCACATACCGCAGCACGCGACATAGCTTTGCAGACGATAAGTACAACCGTTTCAGAGAGAAGAGCGGCCAATGTGATGATCTGGCTTTAAGTCGATTCGATAACAAATGACGAAAACGGACTGATTTCTCAGGATTTTACTACATATGAACACTTTTCACATTCTCCCGTGCAACTTGGCTGCTAGTCCTCCTTTCATGCAGAATCTTAAGGTCCTAGCTCATGTCCAAGGCACCAAAGCCAGCTAAAAAGTCAATAATCGATACCTAAAACTTGAATTGGATTACTTCTTACTGGCTATTACATCAACTTAGATGCTTCATCTGTGTTCTACTACGGTGCTTTTCCTGTTTCCGCCTATGGCAACACGCGACGTAGCTTTGCAGACGATAAGTACAACCGTTTCCGAGAGCACAGCGGGCAATGTGACGATCTGACTTTAAGTCGATTCGATAACAAATGACGAAAACGGACAGATTTCTCAGGTTTTTACTACATATGAACACTTTTCACATTCTCCCCTGCAACTCGGCTGCCAGTCCTCCTTTCATGCAGAATCGTAAGGTCCTAGCTCTTGTCCAAGGCACCAAAGCCAGCTAAAAAGTCAATAATCGATACCTAAAACTTGAATTTTACTACTTCTTACTGGCTATTACATCAACTTAGAAGCTTCATCTGTGTTCTACTATGGTGCTTTTAGTGTCTCCACATACCGCAGCACGCGACATAGCTTTGCAGACGATAAGTACAAGCGTTTCAGAGAGAAGAGCGGCCAATGTGACGATCTGGCTTTAAGTCGATTCGATAACAAATGACGAAAACGGACGGATTTCTAAGGTTTTTACTACATATGAACACTTTTCACATTCTCCCGTGCAACGCGGCTGCTAGTCCTCCTTTCATGCAGAAATTTAAGGTCCTAGCTCATGTCCAAGGCAACAAAGCCAGCTAAAAAGTCAATAATCGATACCTAAAACTTGAATTGTACTACTTCTTACTGGCTATTACATCAACTTAGAAGCTTCATCTGTGTTCTACTATGGTGATTTTAGTGTCTCCACATACCGCAGCACGCGACATAGCTTTGCAGACGATAAGTACAACCGTTTCAGAGAGAAGAGCGGCAAATGTGACGATCTGGCTTTAAGTCGATTCGATAACAAATGACGAAAACGGACGGATTTCTCGGGTTTTTACTACATATGAACACTTTTCACATTCTCCCGTGCAACTCGGCTGCTAGTCCTCCTTTCATGCAGAATCTTAAGGTGCTAGCTCATGTCCAAGGCACCAAAGCCAGCTAAAAAGTCAATAATCGATACCTAAAACTTCAATTCCACTACTTCTTACTGGCTATTACATCAACTTAGAAGCTTCATCTGTGTTCTACTATGGTGCTTTTAGTGTCTCCACATACCGCAGCACGCGACATAGCTTTGCAGACGATAAGTACAAGCGTTTCAGAGAGAAGAGCGCCCAATGTGACGATCTGGCTTTAAGTCGATTCGATAACAAATGACCAAAACGGACGGATTTCTCGGGTTTTTACTACATATGAACACTTTTCACATTCTCCCCTGCAACTCGGCTGCTAGTCCTCCTTTCATGCAGAATCTTAAGGTCCTAGCTCATGTCCAAGGCACCAAAGCCAGCTAAAAAGTCAATAATCGATACCAAAAACTTGAATTTTACTACTTCTTACTGGCTATTACATCAACTTAGAAGCTTCATCTGTGTTCTACTATGGTGCTTTTAGTGTCTCCACATACCGCAGCACGCGACATAGCTTTGCAGACGATAAGTACAAGCGTTTCAGAGAGAAGAGCGGCCAATGTGACGATCTGGCTTTAAGTCGATTCGATAACAAATGACGAAAACGGACGGATTTCTAAGGTTTTTACTACATATGAACACTTTTCACATTCTCCCGTGCAACGCGGCTGCTAGTCCTCCTTTCATGCAGAAATTTAAGGTCCTAGCTCATGTCCAAGGCAACAAAGCCAGCTAAAAAGTCAATAATCGATACCTAAAACTTGAATTGTACTACTTCTTACTGGCTATTACATCAACTTAGAAGCTTCATCTGTGTTCTACTATGGTGATTTTAGTGTCTCCACATACCGCAGCACGCGACATAGCTTTGCAGACGATAAGTACAACCGTTTCAGAGAGAAGAGCGCCCAATGTGACGATCTGGCTTTAAGTCGATTCGATAACAAATGACGAAAACGGACGGATTTCTCGGGTTTTTACTACATATGAACACTTTTCACATTCTCCCGTGCAACTCGGCTGCTAGTCCTCCTTTCATGCAGAATCTTAAGGTGCTAGCTCATGTCCAAGGCACCAAAGCCAGCTAAAAATCAATAATCGATACCTAAAACTTCAATTCCACTACATCTTACTGGCTATTACATCAACTTAGAAGCTTCATCTGTGTTCTACTATGGTGCTTTTAGTGTCTCCACATACCGCAGCACGCGACATAGCTTTGCAGACGATAAGTACAAGCGTTTCAGAGAGAAGAGCGCCCAATGTGACGATCTGGCTTTAAGTCGATTCGATAACAAATGACCAAAACGGACGGATTTCTCGGGTTTTTACTACATATAAACACTTTTCACATTCTCCCCTGCAACTCGGCTGCTAGTCCTCCTTTCATGCAGAATCTTAAGGTCCTAGCTCATGTCCAAGGCACCAAAGCCAGCTAAAAAGTCAATAATCGATACCTAAAACTTGAATTGGACTACTTCTGATTGGCTATTAAATCAACTTAGAAGGTTCGTCTGTGTTCTACAATGGTGCATTTCCTGTTTCCGCCTACGGCAACACGCGACATAGCTTTGCAGACGATAAGTACAACCGTTTCCGAGAGCAGAGCGGCCAATGTGACGATCTGGCTTTAAGTCGATTCGATAACAAATGACGAAAACGGACGGATTTCTCAGGTTTTTACTACATATGAACACTTTTCACATTCTCCCCTGCAACTCGGCTGCTAGTCCTCCTTTCGTGCAGAATCTTAAGGTCCTAGCTCATGTCCAAGGCACCAAAGACAGCTAAAAAGTCAATAATCGATACCTAAAACTTGAATTGTACTACTTCTTACTGGCTATTACATCAACTTAGAAGCTTGAACTGTGTTCTACTATGGTGAGTGCAGTGTCTCCGCATACCGCAGCACGAGACATAGTTTTGCAGACGATAAGTACAAGCGTTTCAGAGAGAAGAGCGGCCAATGTTACGATCTGCCTTTAAGTCGATTCGATAACAAATGACGAAAACGGACGGATTTCTAAGGTTTTTACTACATATGAAGACTTTTAACATTCTCCTGTGCAACTCGGCTGCTAGTCCTCCTTTCATGCAGAATGTTAAGGTCCTAGCTCATGTCCAAGGCACCAAAGCCAGCTAAAAAGTCAATAATCGATACCTAAAACTTGAATTGGACTACTTCTTACTGGCTATTACATCAACTTAGAAGCTTCATCTGTGTTCTACTACGGTGCTTTTCCTGTTTCCGCCTACGGCAACACGCGACATAGCTTTGCAGACGATAAGTACAACCGTTTCCGAGAGCACAGCGGGCAATGTGACGATCTGACTTTAAGTCGATTCGATAACAAATGACGAAAACGGACGGATTTCTCAGGTTTTTACTACATATGAACACTTTTCACACTCTCCCCTGCAACTCGGCTGCCAGTCCTCCTTTCATGCAGAATCGTAAGGTCCTAGCTCATGTCCAAGGCACCAAAGCCAGCTAAAAAGTCAATAATCGATACCTAAAACTTGAAATGGACTACTTCTTACTGGCTATTACATCAACTTAGAAGCTTCATCTGTGTTCTACTATGATGCTTTTCCTGTTTCCGCCTACGGCAACACGGGACATAGCTTTGCAGACGATAAGTACAAGCGTGTCCGAAAGCAGAACGGCCAATGTGACGATCTGGCTTTAAGTCGATTCGATAACAAATGACGAAAATGGACGGATTTCTCTGGTTTTTACTACATATGAACATTTTTCACATTCTTCCCTGCAACTCGGCTGCTAGTCCTCCTTTCATGCAGAATCTTAAGGTCCTAGCTCATGTCCAAGGCACCAAAGCCAGCTAAAAAGTCAATAATCGATACCTAAAACTTGAATAGTACAACTTCTTACTGTCTATTACATCAACTTAGAAGCTTGAACTGTGTTCTACTATGGTGAGTGCAGTGTCTCCTGGTACCGCAGCACGCGACATAGCTTTGCAGACGATAAGTACAAGCGTTTCGGAGAGAAGAGCGGCCAATGTGACGATCTGGCTTTAAGTCGATTCGATAACAAATGACGAAAATGGACGGATTTCTAAGGTTTTTACTACATATAAACACTTTTCACATTCTCCCGTGCAACTCGATTGCTAGTCCTCCTTTCATGCAGAATATTAAGGTCCTAGCTCATGTCCAAGGCACCAAAGCCAGCTAAAAAGTCAATAATCGATACCTAAAACTTGAATTTTACTACTTCTTACTGGCTATTACATCAACTTAGATGCTTCATCTGTGTTCTACTATGGTGATTTTAGTGTCTCCGCTTACCGCAGCACGCGACATAGCATTGCAGACAATAAGTACAACCGTTTCAGAGAGAAGAGCGGCCAATGTGACGATCTGGCTTTAAGTCGATTCGATAACAAATGACGAAAATGGACCGATTTCTAAGGTTTTTACTACATATGAACACTTTTCACATTCTCCCGTGCAACGCGGCAGCTAGTCCTCCTTTCATGCAGAATGTTAAGGTCCTAGCTCATGTCCAAGGCACCAAAGCCAGCTAAAAAGTCAATAATTGATACCTAAAATTTGAATTGGACTACTTCTTACTGGCTATTACATCAGCTTAGAAGCTTCATCTGTGTTCTACTACGGTGCTTTTCCTGTTTCCGCCTACGGCAACACGCGACATAGCTTTGCAGACGATAAGTACAAGCGTTTCAGAGAGAAGAGCGGCCAATGTGACGATCTGGCTTTAAGTCGATTCGATAACAAATGACGAAAACGGAAGGATTTCTAAGGTTTTTACTACATATGAACACTTTTCACATTCTCCCCTGCAACTCGGCTGCCAGTCCTATTTTCATGCAGAAATTTAAGGTCGTAGCTCATGTCCAAGGCACCAAAGCCAGCTAAAAAGTCAATTATCGATACCTAAAACTTGAATTCCACTACTTCTTATTGGCTATTACATCAACTTAGAAGCTTCATCTGTGTTCTACTATGGTGCTTTTAGTGTCTCCACATACCGCAGCACGCGACATAGCTTTGCAGACGATAAGTACAAGCGTTTCAGAGAGAAGAGCGGGCAATGTGACGATCTGGCTTTAAGTCGATTCGATAACAAATGACCAAAACGGACGGATTTCTCGGGTTTTTACTACATATGAACACTTTTCACATTCTCCCCTGCAACTCGGCTGCTAGTCCTCCTTTCATGCAGAATCTTAAGGTCCTAGCTCATGTCCAAGGCACCAAAGCCAGCTAAAAAGTCAATAATCGATACCTAAAACTTGAATTGGACTACTTCTTACTGGCTATTAAATCATTTTAGAAGCTTCGTCTGTGTTCTACAATGGTGCATATCCTGTTTCCGCCTATGGCAACACGCGACATAGCTTTGCAGACGATAAGTACAACCGTTTCCTAGAGCAGAGCGGCCAATGTGACGATCTGGCTTTAAGTCGATTCGATAACAAATGACGAAAACGGACGGATTTCGCTGGTTTTTACTACATATGAACACTTTTCACATTCTCCCCTGCAACTCGGCTGCTAGTCCTCCTTTCATGCAGAATCTTAAGGTCCTAGCTCATGTCCAAGGCACCAAAGACAGCTAAAAAGTCAATAATCGATACCTAAAACTTGAATTGTACTACTTCTTACTGGCTATTACATCAACTTAGAAGCTTGAACTGTGTTCTACTATGGTGAGTGCAGTGTCTCCGCATACCGCAGCACGAGACATAGCTTTGCAGACGATAAGTACAAGCGTTTCAGAGAGAAGAGCGGCCAATGTGACGATCTGCCTTTAAGTCGATTCGATAACAAACGACGAAAACGGACGGATTTCTAAGGTTTTTACTACATATGAACACTTTTAACATTCTCCTGTGCAACTCGGCTGCTAGTCCTCCTTTCATGCAGAATGTTAAGGTCCTAGCTCATGTCCAAGGCACCAAAGGTAGCTAAAAAGTCAATAATCGATACCTAAAACATGAATTGTACTACTTCTTACTGGCTATTACATCAACTTAAAAGCTTCATCTGTGTTCTACTATGGTGATTTTAGTGTCTCCGCATACCGCAGCACGCGACATAGCTTTGCCGACGATAAGTACAACCATTTCATAGAGAAGAGCGGCCAATGTGACGATCTGGCTTTAAGTCGATTCGATAACAAATGACGAAAACGGAAGGATTTCTAAGGTTTTTACTACATATGAACACTTTTCACATTCTCCCGTGCAACGCGGCTGCTAGTCCTCCTTTCATGCAGAAATTAAAGGTCCTAGCTCATGTCCAAGGCACCAAAGCCAGTGAAAAAGTCAATAATCGATACCTAAAACTTGAATTGTACTACTTCTTACTGGCAATTACATCAACTTAGAAGCTTCATCTGTGTTCTACTATGGTGCTTTTAGTGTCTCCACATACCGCAGCACGCGACATAGCTTTGCAGACGATAAGTACAACCGTTTCAGAGAGAAGAGCGGCCAATGTGACGATCTGGCTTTAAGTCGATTCGATAACAAATGACGAAAACGGACTGATTTCTCACGATTTTACTACATATGAACACTTTTCACATTCTCCCGTGCAACTCGGCTGCTAGTCCTCCTTTCATGCAGAATCTTAAGGTCCTAGCTCATGTCCAAGGCACCAAAGCCAGCTAAAAAGTCAATAATCGATACCTAAAACTTGAATTGGATTACTTCTTACTGGCTATTACATCAACTTAGATGCTTCATCTGTGTTCTACTATGGTGATTTTAGTGTCTCCGCTTACCGCAGCACGCGACATAGCATTGCATACGATAAGTACAACCGTTTCAGAGAGAAGAGCGGCCAATGTGACGATCTGGCTTTAAGTCGATTCGATAACAAATGACGAAAATGGACGGATTTCTAAGGTTTTTACTACATATGAACACTTTTCACATTCTCCCGTGCAACGCGTCAGCTAGTCCTCCTTTCATGCAGAATGTTAAGGTCCTAGCTCATGTCCAAGGCACCAAAGCCAGCTAAAAAGTCAATAATCGATACCTAAAACTTGAATTGGAGTACTTCTTACTGGCTATTACATCAACTTAGAAGCTTCATCTGTGTTCTACTACGGTGCTTTTCCTGTTTCCGCCTACGGCAACACTCGACATAGCTTTGCAGACGATAAGTACAACCGTTTCGGAGAGCACAGCGGGCAATGTGACGATCTGACTTTAAGTCGATTCGATAACAAATGACGAAAACGGACGGATTTCTAAGGTTTTTACTACATATGAACACTTTTCACATTCTCCCGTGCAATTCGGCTGCTAGTCCTCCTTTCATGCAGAATGTTAAGGTCCTAGATCATGTCCAAGGCAACAAAGCCAGCTAAAAAGTCAATAATCGATACCTAAAACTTGAATTGGACTACTTCTTACTGGCTATTACATCAACTTAGAAGCTTCATCTGTGTTCTACTACGGTGCTTTTCCTGTTTCCGCCTACGGCAACACGCGACATAGCTTTGCAGACGATAAGTACAACCGTTTCCGAGAGCACAGCGGGCAATGTGACGATCTGGCTTTAAGTCGATTCGATAACAAATGATGAAAACGGACGGATTTCTCAGGTTTTTACTACATATGAACACTTTCCACATTCTCCCCTGCAACTCGGCTGCCAGTCCTCCTTTCATGCAGAATCGTAAGGTCCTAGCTCATGTCCAAGGCACCAAAGTCAGCTAAAAAGTCAATAATCGATACCTAAAACTTGAAATGGACTACTTCTTACTGACTATTACATCAACTTAGAAGCTTCATCTGTGTTCTACTATGATGCTTTTCCTGTTTCCGCCTACGGCAACACGCGACATAGCTTTGCAGACGATAAGTACAAGCGTTTCCGAGAGCAGAACGGCCAATGTGACGATCTGGCTTTAAGTCTATTCGATAACAAATGACGAAAATGGACGGATTTCTAAGGTTTTTACTACATATGAACATTTTTCACATTCTTCCCTGCAACTCGGCTGCTAGACCTCCTTTCATGCAGAATCTTAAGGTCCTAGCTCATGTCCAAGGCACCAAAGCCAGCTAAAAAGTCAATAATCGATACCTAAAACTTGAATTGTACTACTTCTTACTGGCTATTACATCAACTTAGATGCTTGAACTGTGTTCTACTATGGTGAGTGCAGTGTCTCCGGATACCGCAGCACGCGACATAGCTTTGCAGACGATAAGTACAAGCGTTTCGGAGAGAAGAGCGGCCAATGTGACGATCTGGCTTTAAGTCGATTCGATATCAAATGACGAAAATGGACGGATTTCTAAGGTTTTTACTACATATGAACACTTTTCACATTCTCCCGTGCAACTCGGCTGCTAGTCCTCCTTTCATGCAGAATGTTAAGGTCCTAGCTCATGTCCAAGGCACCAAAGCCAGCTAAAAAGTCAATAATCGATACCTAAAACTTGAATTGGACTACTTCTTACTGGCTATTACATCAACTTAGAAGCTTCATCTGTGTTCTACTTCGGTGCTTTTCCTGTTTCCGCCTACGGCAACACGCGACATAGCTTTGCAGACGATAAGTACAACCGTGTCCGAGAGCACAGCGGGCAATGTGACATTCTGACTTTAAGTCGATTCGATAACAAATGACGAAAACGGACGGATTTCTCAGGTTTTTACTACATATGAACACTTTTCACATTCTCCCCTGCAACTCGGCTGCCAGTCCTCCTTTCGTGCAGAATCGTAAGGTCCTAGCTCATGTCCAAGGCACCAAAGCCAGCTAAAAAGTCAATAATCGATACCTAAAACTTGAAATGGACTACTTCTTACTGGCTATTACATCAACTTAGAAGCTTCATCTGTGTTCTACTATGATGCTTTTCCTGTTTCCGCCTACGGCAACACGCGACATAGCTTTGCAGACGATAAGTACAAGCGTTTCCAAGAGCAGAACGGCCAATGTGACGATCTGGCTTTAAGTCGATTCGATAACAAATGACGAAAATGGACGGATTTCTCTGGTTTTTACTACATATGAACATTTTTCACATTCTTCCCTGCAACTCGGCTGCTAGTCCTCCTTTCATGCAGAATCTTAAGGTCCTAGCTCATGTCCAAGGAACCAAAGACAGCTAAAAAGTCAATAATCGATACCTAAAACTTGAATTGTACTACTTCTTACTGTCTATTACATCAACTTAGAAGCTTGAACTGTGTTCTACTATGGTGAGTGCAGTGTCTCCGGATACCGCAGCACGCGACATAGCTTTGCAGACGATAAGTACAAGCGTTTCGGAGAGAAGAGCGGCCAATGTGACGATCTGGCTTTAAGTCGATTCGATAACAAATGACGAAAATGGACGGATTTCTAAGGTTTTTACTACATATGAACACTTTTCACATTCTCCCGTGCAACTCGGCTGCTAGTCCTCCTTTCATGCAGAATGTAAAGGTCCTAGCTCATGTCCAAGGCAACAAAGCCAGCTAAAAAGTCAATAATCGATACCTAAAACTTGAATTGTACTACTTCTTACTGGCTATTACATCAACTTAGAAGCTTCATCTGTGTTCTACTAGGGTGCTTTTAGTGTCTCCACATACCGCAGCACGCGACATAGCTTTGCAGACGATAAGTACAAGCGTTTCAGAGAGAAGAGCGGCCAATGTGACGATCTGGCTTTAACTCGATTCGATAACAAATGACTAAAACGGGCGGATTTCTAAGGTTTTTACTACATATGAACACTTTTAACATTCTCCCGTGCAACTCGGCTGCTAGTCCTCCTTTCATGCAGAATCTTAAGGTCCTTGCTCATGTCCAAGGCACCAAAGCCAGCAAAAAAGTCAATAATCGATACCTAAAACATGAATTGTACTACTTCTTACTGGCTATTACATCAACTTAAAAGCTTCAACTGTGTTCTACTATGGTGATTTTAGTGTCTCCGCATACCGCAGCACGCGACATAGCTTTGCAGACGATAAGTACAAGCGTTTCAGAGAGAAGAGCGGCCAATGTGACGATCTGGCTTTAAGTCGATTCGATAACAAATGACGAAAACGGAAGGATTTCTAAGGTTTTTACTACATATGAACACTTTTCACATTCTCCCGTGCAACGCGGCTGCTAGTCCTCCTTTCATGCAGAAATTTAAGGTCCTAGCTCATGTCCAAGGCAACAAAGCCAGCTAAAAAGTCAATAATCGATACCTAAAACTTGAATTGTACTACTTCTTACCGGCTATTACATCAACTTAGAAGCTTCATCTGTGTTCTACTATGGTGATTTTAGTGTCTCCACATACCGCAGCACGCGACATAGCTTTGCAGACGATAAGTACAACCGTTTCAGAGAGAAGAGCGGCCAATGTGACGATCTGGCTTTAAGTCGATTCGATAACAAATGACGAAAACGGACGGATTTCTCAGGTTTTTACTACATATGAACACTTTTCACATTCTCCCGTGCAACTCGGCTGCTAGTCCTCCTTTCATGCAGAATCTTAAGGTGCTAGCTCATGTCCAAGGCACCAAAGCCAGCTAAAAAGTCAATAATCGATACCTAAAAGTTGAATTCCACTACTTCTTACTGGCTATTACATCAACTTAGAAGCTTCATCTGTGTTCTACTATGGTGCTTTTAGTGTCTCCACATACCGCAGCACGCGACATAGCTTTGCAGACGATAAGTACAAGCGTTTCAGAGAGAAGAGCGGCCAATGTGACGATCTGGCTTTAAGTCGATTCGATAACAAATGACCAAAACGGACGGATTTCTCGGGTTTTTACTACATATGAACACTTTTCACATTCTCCCCTGCAACTCGGCTGCTAGTCCTCCTTTCATGCAGAATGTTAAGGTCCTAGCTCATCTCCAAGGCACCAAAGCCAGCTAAAAAGTCAATAATCGATACCTAAAACTTGAATTGTACTACTTCTTACTGGCTATTACATCAACTTAGAAGCTTCGTCTGTGTTCTACAATGGTGCTTTTCCTGTTTCCGCCTACGGCAACACGCGACATAGCTTTGCAGACGATAAGTACAACCGTTTCCGAGAGCAGAGCGGCCAATGTGACGATCTGGCTTTAAGTCGATTCGATAACAAATGATGAAAACGGACGGATTTCTCAGGTTTTTACTACATATGAACACTTTTCACAGTCTCCCCTGCAACTCGGCTGCCAGTCCTCCTTTCATGCAGAATCGTAAGGTCCTAGCTCATGTCCAAGGCACCAAAGCCAGCTAAAAAGTCAATAATCGATACCTAAAACTTGAAATGGACTACTTCTTACTGGCTATTACATCAGCTTAGAAGCTTCATCTGTGTTCTACTATGATGCTTTTCCTGTTTCCGCCTACGGCAACACGCGACATAGCTTTGCAGACGATAAGTACAAGCGTTTCCGAGAGCAGAACGGCCAATGTGACGATCTGGCTTTAAGTCGATTCGATAACAAATGACGAAAATGGACGGATTTCTCTGGTTTTTACTACATATGAACATTTTGCACATTCTTCCCTGCAACACGGCTGCTAGTCCTCCTTTCATGCAGAATCTTAAGGTCCTAGCTCATGTCCAAGGCACCAAAGCCAGCTAAAAAGTCAATAATCGATACCTAAAACTTGAATTGTACTACTTCTTACTGGCTATTACATCAACTTAGATGCTTGAACTGTGTTCTACTATGGTGAGCGCAGTGTCTCCGGATACCGCAGCACGCGACATAGCTTTGCAGACGATAAGTACAAGCGTTTCGGAGAGAAGAGCGGCCAATGTGACGATCTGGCTTTAAGTCGATTCGATAACAAATGACGAAAATGGACGGATTTCTAAGGTTTTTACTACATATGAACACTTTTCACATTCTCCCGTGCAACTCGGCTGCTAGTCCTCCTTTCATGCAGAATCTTAAGGTCCTAGCTCATGTCCAAGGCAACAAAGCCAGCTAAAAAGTCAATGATCGATACCTAAAACTTGAATTGTGCTACTTCTTACTGGCTATTACAGCAGCGTAGAAGGTTCATCTGTGTTCTACTATGGTGCTTTTAGTGTCTATACATACCGCAGTAAGCGACATAGCTTTGCAGACGATAAGTACAACCGTTTCAGAGAGAAGAGCGGCCAATGTGACGATCTGGCTTTAAGTCGATTCGATAACAAATGACGAAAACGGACGGATTTCTCAGGTTTTTACTACATATGAACACTTTTCACATTCTCCCGTGCAACGCGGCTGCTAGTCCTCCTTTCATGCAGAAATTAATGGTCCTAGCTCATGTCCAAGGCGCCAAAGCCAGTGAAAAAGTCAATAATCGATACCTAAAACTTGAATTGTACTACTTCTTACTGGCAATTACATCAAATTAGAAGCTTCATCTGTGTTCTACTATGGTGCTTTTAGTGTCTCCACATACCGCAGCACGCGACATAGCTTTGCAGACGATAAGTACAACCGTTTCAGAGAGAAGAGCAGCCAATGTGACGATCTGGCTTTCAGTCGATTCGATAACAAATGACGAAAATGGACGGATTTCTAAGGTTTTTACTACATATGAACACTTTTCACATTCTCCCGTGCAACGAGGCAGCTAGTCCTCCTTTCATGCAGTATGTTAAGGTCCTAGCTCATGTCCAAGGCACCAAAGGTAGCTAAAAAGTCAATAATCGATACCTAAAACATGAATTGTACTACTTCTTACTGGCTATTACATCAACTTAAAAGCTTCATCTGTGTTCTACTATGGTGCTTTTAGTGTCTATACATACCGCAGTAAGCGACATAGCTTTGCAGACGATAAGTACAACCGTTTCAGAGAGAAGAGCGGCCAATGTGACGATCTGGCTTTAAGTCGATTCGATAACAAATGACGAAAACGGACGGATTTCTCAGGTTTTTACTACATATGAACACTTTTCACATTCTCCCGTGCAACGCGGCTGCTAGTCCTCCTTTCATGCAGAAATTAATGGTCCTAGCTCATGTCCAAGGCGCCAAAGCCAGTGAAAAAGTCAATAATCGATACCTAAAACTTGAATTGTACTACTTCTTACTGGCAATTACATCAAATTAGAAGCTTCATCTGTGTTCTACTATGGTGCTTTTAGTGTCTCCACATACCGCAGCACGCGACATAGCTTTGCAGACGATAAGTACAACCGTTTCAGAGAGAAGAGCAGCCAATGTGACGATCTGGCTTTAAGTCGATTCGATAACAAATGACGAAAATGGACGGATTTCTAAGGTTTTTACTACATATGAACACTTTTCACATTCTCCCGTGCAACGCGTCAGCTAGTCCTCCTTTCATGCAGAATGTTAAGGTCCTACCTCATGTCCAAGGCACCAAAGCCAGCTAAAAAGTCAATAATCGATACCTAAAACTTGAATTGGACTACTTCTTACTGGCTATTACATCAACTTAGAAGCTTCATCTGTGTTCTACTACGGTGCTTTTCCTGTTTCCGCCTACGGCAACACTCGACATAGCTTTGCAGACGATAAGTACAACCGTTTCGGAGAGCACAGCGGGCAATGTGACGATCTGACTTTAAGTCGATTCGATAACAAATGACGAAAACGGACGGATTTCTAAGGTTTTTACTACATATGAACACTTTTCACATTCTCCCGTGCAATTCGGCTGCTAGTCCTCCTTTCAGGCAGAATGTTAAGGTCCTAGCTCATGTCCAAGGCAACAAAGCCAGCTAAAAAGTCAATAATCGATACCTAAAACTTGAATTGGACTACTTCTTACTGGCTATTACATCAACTTAGAAGCTTCATCTGTGTTCTACTACGGTGCTTTTCCTGTTTCCGCCTACGGCAACACGCGACATAGCTTTGCAGACGATAAGTACAACCGTTTCCGAGAGCAGAGCGGGCAATGTGACGATCTGGCTTTAAGTCGATTCGATAACAAATGATGAAAACGGACGGATTTCTCAGGTTTTTACTACATATGAACACTTTCCACATTCTCCCCTGCAACTCGGCTGCCAGTCCTCCTTTCATGCAGAATCGTAAGGTCCTAGCTCATGTCCAAGGCACCAAAGCCAGCTAAAAAGTCAATAATCGATACCTAAAACTTGAAATGGACTACTTCTTACTGACTATTACATCAACTTAGAAGCTTCATCTGTGTTCTACTATGATGCTTTTCCTGTTTCCGCCTACGGCAACACGCGACATAGCTTTGCAGACGATAAGTACAAGCGTTTCCGAGAGCAGAACGGCCAATGTGACGATCTGGCTTTAAGTCTATTCGATAACAAATGACGAAAATGGACGGATTTATAAGGTTTTTACTACATATGAACATTTTTCACATTCTTCCCTGCAACTCGGCTGCTAGACCTCCTTTCATGCAGAATCTTAAGGTCCTAGCTCATGTCCAAGGCACCAAAGCCAGCTAAAAAGTCAATAATCGATACCTAAAACTTGAATTGTACTACTTCTTACTGGCTATTACATCAACTTAGATGCTTGAACTGTGTTCTACTATGGTGAGTGCAGTGTCTCCGGATACCGCAGCACGCGCCATAGCTTTGCAGACGATAAGTACAAGCGTTTCGGAGAGAAGAGCGGCCAATGTGACGATCTGGCTTTAAGTCGATTCGATATCAAATGACGAAAATGGACGGATTTCTAAGGTTTTTACTACATATGAACACTTTTCACATTCTCCCGTGCAACTCGGCTGCTAGTCCTCCTTTCATGCAGAATGTTAAGGTCTTAGCTCATGTCCAAGGCACCAAAGCCAGCTAAAAAGTCAATAATCGATACCTAAAACTTGAATTGGACTACTTCTTACTGGCTATTACATCAACTTAGAAGCTTCATCTGTGTTCTACTACGGTGCTTTTCCTGTTTCCGCCTACGGCAACACGCGACATAGCTTTGCAGACGATAAGTACAACCGTGTCCGAGAGCACAGCGGGCAATGTGACATTCTGACTTTAAGTCGATTCGATAACAAATGACGAAAACGGACGGATTTCTCAGGTTTTTACTACATATGAACACTTTTCACATTCTCCCCTGCAACTCGGCTGCCAGTCCTCCTTTCATGCAGAATCGTAAGGTCCTAGCTCATGTCCAAGGCACCAAAGCCAGCTAAAAAGTCAATAATCGATACCTAAAACTTGAAATGGACTACTTCTTACTGGCTATTACATCAACTTAGAAGCTTCATCTGTGTTCTACTATGATGCTTTTCCTGTTTCCGCCTACGGCAACACGCGACATAGCTTTGCAGACGATAAGTACAAGCGTTTCCAAGAGCAGAACGGCCAATGTGACGATCTGGCTTTAAGTCGATTCGATAACAAATGACGAAAATGGACGGATTTCTCTGGTTTTTACTACATATGAACATTTTTCACATTCTTCCCTGCAACTCGGCTGCTAGTCCTCCTTTCATGCAGAATCTTAAGGTCCTAGCTCATGTCCAAGGAACCAAAGACAGCTAAAAAGTCAATAATCGATACCTAAAACTTGAATTGTACTACTTCTTACTGTCTATTACATCAACTTAGAAGCTTGAACTGTGTTCTACTATGGTGAGTGCAGTGTCTCCGGATACCGCAGCACGCGACATAGCTTTGCAGACGATAAGTACAAGCGTTTCGGAGAGAAGAGCGGCCAATGTGACGATCTGGCTTTAAGTCGATTCGATAACAAATGACGAAAATGGACGGATTTCTAAGGTTTTTACTACATATGAACACTTTTCACATTCTCCCGTGCAACTCGGCTGCTAGTCCTCCTTTCATGCAGAATGTAAAGGTCCTAGCTCATGTCCAAGGCACCAAAGCCAGCTAAAAAGTCAATAATCGATACCTAAAACTTGAATTGTACTACTTCTTACTGGCTATTACATCAACTTAGAAGCTTCATCTGTGTTCTACTAGGGTGCTTTTAGTGTCTCCACATACCGCAGCACGCGACATAGCTTTGCAGACGATAAGTACAAGCGTTTCAGAGAGAAGAGCGGCCAATGTGACGATCTGGCTTTAACTCGATTCGATAACAAATGACTAAAACGGGCGGATTTCTAAGGTTTTTACTACATATGAACACTTTTAACATTCTCCCGTGCAACTCGGCTGCTAGTCCTCCTTTCATGCAGAATCTTAAGGTCCTAGCTCATGTCCAAGGCACCAAAGCCAGCAAAAAAGTCAATAATCGATACCTAAAACATGAATTGTACTACTTCTTACTGGCTATTACATCAACTTAAAAGCTTCAACTGTGTTCTACTATGGTGATTTTAGTGTCTCCGCATACCGCAGCACGCGACATAGCTTTGCAGACGATAAGTACAAGCGTTTCAGAGAGAAGAGCGGCCAATGTGACGATCTGGCTTTAAGTCGATTCGATAACAAATGACGAAAACGGAAGGATTTCTAAGGTTTTTACTACATATGAACACTTTTCACATTCTCCCGTGCAACGCGGCTGCTAGTCCTCCTTTCATGCAGAAATTTAAGGTCCTAGCTCATGTCCAAGGCAACAAAGCCAGCTAAAAAGTCAATAATCGATACCTAAAACTTGAATTGTACTACTTCTTACTGGCTATTACATCAACTTAGAAGCTTCATCTGTTTTCTACTATGGTGATTTTAGTGTCTCCACATACCGCAGCACGCGACATAGCTTTGCAGACGATAAGTACAACCGTTTCAGAGAGAAGAGCGGCCAATGTGACGATCTGGCTTTAAGTCGATTCGATAACAAATGACGAAAACGGAAGGATTTCTAAGGTTTTTACTACATATGAACACTTTTCACATTCTCCCGTGCAATGCGGCTGCTAGTCCTCCTTTCATGCAGAAATTTAAGGTCCTAGCTCATGTCCAAGGCAACAAAGCCAGCTAAAAAGTCAATAATCGATACCTAAAACTTGAATTGTACTACTTCTTACTGGCTATTACATCAACTTAGAAGCTTCATCTGTGTTCTACTATGGTGATTTTAGTGTCTCCACATACCGCAGCACGCGACATAGCTTTGCAGACGATAAGTACAACCGTTTCAGAGAGAAGAGCGGCCAATGTGACGATCTGGCTTTAAGTCGATTCGATAACAAATGACGAAAACGGACGGATTTCTCAGGTTTTTACTACATATGAACACTTTTCACATTCTCCCGTGCAACTCGGCTGCTAGTCCTCCTTTCATGCAGAATCTTAAGGTGCTAGCTCATGTCCAAGGCACCAAAGCCAGCTAAAAAGTCAATAATCGATACCTAAAAGTTGAATTCCACTACTTCTTACTGGCTATTACATCAACTTAGAAGCTTCATCTGTGTTCTACTATGGTGCTTTTAGTGTCTCCACATACCGCAGCACGCGACATAGCTTTGCAGACGATAAGTACAAGCGTTTCAGAGAGAAGAGCGGCCAATGTGACGATCTGGCTTTAAGTCGATTCGATAACAAATGAACAAAACGGACGGATTTCTCGGGTTTTTACTACATATGAACACTTTTCACATTCTCCCCTGCAACTCGGCTGCTAGTCCTCCTTTCATGCAGAATGTTAAGGTCCTAGCTCATCTCCAAGGCACCAAAGCCAGCTAAAAAGTCAATAATCGATACCTAAAACTTGAATTGGACTACTTCTTACTGGCTATTACATCAACTTAGAAGCTTCGTCTGTGTTCTACAATGGTGCTTTTCCTGTTTCCGCCTACGGCAACACGCGACATAGCTTTGCAGACGATAAGTACAACCGTTTCCGAGAGCAGAGCGGGCAATGTGACGATCTGGCTTTAAGTCGATTCGATAACAAATGATGAAAACGGACGGATTTCTCAGGTTTTTACTACATATGAACACTTTTCACATTCTCCCCTGCAACTCGGCTGCCAGTCCTCCTTTCATGCAGAATCGTAAGGTCCTAGCTCATGTCCAAGGCACCAAAGCCAGCTAAAAAGTCAATAATCGATACCTAAAACTTGAAATGGACTACTTCTTACTGGCTATTACATCAACTTAGAAGCTTCATCTGTGTTCTACTATGATGCTTTTCCTGTTTCCGCCTACGGCAACACGCGACATAGCTTTGCAGACGATAAGTACAAGCGTTTCCGAGAGCAGAACGGCCAATGTGACGATCTGGCTTTAAGTCGATTCGATAACAAATGACGAAAATGGACGGATTTCTCTGGTTTTTACTACATATGAACATTTTGCACATTCTTCCCTGCAACACGGCTGCTAGTCCTCCTTTCATGCAGAATCTTAAGGTCCTAGCTCATGTCCAAGGCACCAAAGCCAGCTAAAAAGTCAATAATCGATACCTAAAACTTGAATTGTACTACTTCTTACTGGCTATTACATCAACTTAGATGCTTGAACTGTGTTCTACTATGGTGAGTGCAGTGTCTCCGGATACCGCAGCACGCGACATAGCTTTGCAGACGATAAGTACAAGCGTTTCGGAGAGAAGAGCGGCCAATGTGACGATCTGGCTTTAAGTCGATTCGATAACAAATGACGAAAATGGACGGATTTCTAAGGTTTTTACTACATATGAACACTTTTCACATTCTCCCGTGCAACTCGGCTGCTAGTCCTCCTTTCATGCAGAATCTTAAGGTCCTAGCTCATGTCCAAGGCAACAAAGCCAGCTAAAAAGTCAATGATCGATACCTGAAACTTGAATTGTACTACTTCTTACTTGCTATTACAGCAGCGTAGAAGGTTCATCTGTGTTCTACTATGGTGCTTTTAGTGTCTATACATACCGCAGTAAGCGACATAGCTTTGCAGACGATAAGTACAACCGTTTCAGAGAGAAGAGCGGCCAATGTGACGATCTGGCTTTAAGTCGATTCGATAACAAATGACGAAAACGGACGGATTTCTCAGGTTTTTACTACATATGAACACTTTTCACATTCTCCCTTGCAACTCGGCTGCTAGTCCTCCTTTCATGCAGAATCTTAAGGTCCTAGCTCATGTCCAAGGCACCAAAGCCAGCTAAAAAGTCAATAATCGATACCTAAAACTTGAATTCTACTACTTCTTACTGGCTATTACATCAACGTAGAAACTTCATCTGTGTTCTACTATGGTGATTTTAGTGTCTCCGCATACCGCAGCACGCGACATAGTTTTGCAGACGATAAGTACATCCGTTTCAGAGAGAAGAGCGGCCAATGTGACGATCTGGCTTTAAGTCGATTCGATAACAAATGACGAAAACTGACGGATTTCTCAGGTTTTTAATACATGTGAACACTTTTCACATTCTCCCGTGCAACTGGGCTGCTAATCCTCCTTTTATGCAGAATCTTAAAGTCCTAGCTCATGTCCAAGGCACCAAAGCCAGCTAAAAAGTCAATAATCGATACCTAAATCTTGAATTGGACTACTTCTTACTGGCTATTACATCAACTTAGAAGCATCATCTGTGTTCTACTATGGTGATTTTAGTGTCTCCGCATACCGCAGCACGCGGCATAGATCTGTAGACGATAAGTACAACCGTTTCAGAGAGAAGAGCGGCCAATGTGACGATCTGGCTTTAAGTCGATTCGATAACAAATGATGAAAACGGACGGATTTCTCGGGTTTTTACTACATATGAACACTTTTCACATTCTCCCGTGCAACTCGGCTGCTAGTCCTCCTTCATGCAAAATCTTAATTTCCTAGCTCGTGTCCAAGGCACCAAGGAAGGGTAAAAAGTCATTAACTGATACCTAAAACTTTAATTGTACTACTTCTTACTGGCTATTACATCAACTTAGAAGCTTCATCTGTGTTCTACTATGGTGCTTTTAGTGTCTCCGCATACCGCAGCACGCGACGTAGCTTTGTAGACGATAAGTACATCCTTTTCAGAGAGAAGTGCGACCAATGTGACGATCTGGCTTTAAGTGGATTCCATAACAAATGACGAAAACGGACGGATTTCTAAAGTATTTTTTTACATATGAACACTTTTCACATTCTCCCGTGCAACTCGGCTGCTAGTCCTCCTTTCATGCAGAATCTTAAGGCCGTAGCTCATGTCCAAGGCACCAAAGCCAGCTAAAAAGTCAATAATCGATACCTAAAACTTGAATTGTACTACTTCTTACGGGCTATTACATCAACTTCGAAGCTTCATCTGTGTTCTACTATGCTGCTTGTAGTGTCTCAGCATACCGCAGCATGCGACATAGCTTTGCAGACGATAAGTACAAGCGTTTCAGAGAGAAGAGCGGCCAATGTGACGATCTGGCTTTAAGTCGATTCGATAACAAATGACGAAAACGGACGAATTTCTAAGGTTTTTACTACATATGAACACTTTTCACATTCTCCCGTGCTACTCGGCTGCTAGTCCTCCTTTCATGCGGAATCTTAAGGTCCTAGCTCATGTCCAAGGCACCAAAAATAGCTAAAAAGTCAATAATCGATACCTAAAACTTGAATTGTACTACTTCTTACTGGCAATTACATCAACTTAGAAGCTTCATCTGTGTTCTACTATGCTGCTGGTAGTGTCTCAGCATACCGCAGCATGCGACATAGATTTGCAGACGATAAGTACAAACGTTTCAGAGAGAAGAGCGACCAATGTGACGATCTGGCTTTAAGTCGATTCGATAACAAATGACGAAAACGGAAGGATTTCTCAGGTTTTTACTACATATGAACACTTTTCACATTCTCCCGTGCAACTCGGCTGATAGTCCTCCTTCATGCAAAATCTTAATTTCCTAGCTCGTGTCCAAGGCACCAAAGAAGGGTGAAAGTCATTAACCGATACCTAAAACTTTAATTGTACTACTTCTTACTTGCTATTACATCAACTTAGAAGCTTCATCTGTGTTCTACTATGGTGCTTTTAGTGAGTCCGCATACCGCAGCACGTGACATAGCTTTGCAGACGATAAGTACAAGCGTTTCGGAGAGAAGAGCGGCCAATGTGACTATCTGGCTTTAAGTCGATTCGATAACAAATGACGAAAACGGACGAATTTCTCAGGTTTTTACTACATATGAACACTTTTCACATTCTCCCGTGCTACTCGGCTGCTAGTCCTCCTTTCATGCAGAATCTTAAGGTCCTAGCTCATGTCCAAGGCACCAAAGCCAGCTAAAAAGTAAATAATCGATACCTAAAACTTGAATTGGACTACTTCTTACTCGCAATTACATCAATTTAGAAGCTTCATCTGTGTTCTACTATGGTGCTTTTCCTGTTTCCGCGTACGGCAACACGCGACATAGCTTTGCAGACGATAAGTACAACTTTTTCAGAGAGAAGAGCGGCCAATGTGACGATCTGGCTTTAAGTCGATTCGATAACAAATGACGAAAACTTACGGATTTCTCAGGTTTTTACTACATATGAACACTTTTCACATTCTCCCGTGCAACTCGGCTGCTAGTCCTCCTTTCATGCAGAATCGTAAGGTCCTAGCTCATGTCCAATGCACAAAAGCCAGCTAAAAAGTCAATAATCGATACCTAAAACTTGAATTGTACTACTTCTTACTGGCTATTACATCAACTTAGAAGCCTCATCTGTGTTCTACTATGCTGCTTGTAGTGTCTCAGCATACCGCAGCATGCGACATAGCTTTGCAGACGATAAGTACAAGCGTTTCAGAGAGAAGAGCGGCCAATGTGACGATCTGGCTTTAAGTCGATTCGATAACAAATGACGAAAACGGACGAATTTCTCAGGTTTTTACTACATATGAACACTTTTCACATTCTCCCGTGCTATTCGGCATCTAGTCCTCCTTTCGTGCTGAATCTTAAGGTCCTAGCTCATGTCCAAGGCACCAAAGCCAGCTAAAAAGTCAATAATCGATACCTAAAACTTGAATTGTACTACTTCTTACTGGCTATTACATCAACTTAGATGCTTGAACTGTGTTCTACTATGGTGAGTGCAGTGTCTCCGGATACCGCAGCACGCGACATAGCTTTGCAGACGATAAGTACAAGCGTTTCGGAGAGAAGAGCGGCCAATGTGACGATCTGGCTTTAAGTCGATTCGATAACAAATGACGAAAATGGACGGATTTCTAAGGTTTTTACTACATATGAACACTTTTCACATTCTCCCGTGCAACTCGGCTGCTAGTCCTCCTTTCATGCAGAATCTTAAGGTCCTAGCTCATGTCCAAGGCAACAAAGCCAGCTAAAAAGTCAATGATCGATACCTAAAACTTGAATTGTACTACTTCTTACTGGCTATTACAGCAGCGTAGAAGGTTCATCTGTGTTCTACTATGGTGCTTTTAGTGTCTATACATACCGCAGTAGGCGACATAGCTTTGCAGACGATAAGTACAACCGTTTCAGAGAGAAGAGCGGCCAATGTGACGATCTGGCTTTAAGTCGATTCGATAACAAATGACGAAAACGGACGGATTTCTCAGGTTTTTACTACATATGAACACTTTTCACATTCTCCCTTGCAACTCGGCTGCTAGTCCTCCTTTCATGCAGAATCTTAAGGTCCTAGCTCATGTCCAAGGCACCAAAGCCAGCTAAAAAGTCAATAATCGATACCTAAAACTTGAATTCTACTACTTCTTACTGGCTATTACATCAACGTAGAAACTTCATCTGTGTTCTACTATGGTGATTTTAGTGTCTCCGCATACCGCAGCACGCGACATAGTTTTGCAGACGATAAGTACATCCGTTTCAGAGAGAAGAGCGGCCAATGTGACGATCTGGCTTTAAGTCGATTCGATAACAAATGACGAAAACTGACGGATTTCTCAGGTTTTTAATACATGTGAACACTTTTCACATTCTCCCGTGCAACTGGGCTGCTAATCCTCCTTTTATGCAGAATCTTAAAGTCCTAGCTCATGTCCAAGGCACCAAAGCCAGCTAAAAAGTCAATAATCGATACCTAAATCTTGAATTGGACTACTTCTTACTGGCTATTACATCAACTTAGAAGCATCATCTGTGTTCTACTATGGTGATTTTAGTGTCTCCGCATACCGCAGCACGCGGCATAGATCTGTAGACGATAAGTACAACCGTTTCAGAGAGAAGAGCGGCCAATGTGACGATCTGGCTTTAAGTCGATTCGATAACAAATGATGAAAACGGACGGATTTCTCGGGTTTTTACTACATATGAACACTTTTCACATTCTCCCGTGCAACTCGGCTGCTAGTCCTCCTTCATGCAAAATCTTAATTTCCTAGCTCGTGTCCAAGGCACCAAGGAAGGGTAAAAAGTCATTAACTGATACCTAAAACTTTAATTGTACTACTTCTTACTGGCTATTACATCAACTTAGAAGCTTCATCTGTGTTCTACTATGGTGCTTTTAGTGTCTCCGCATACCGCAGCACGCGACGTAGCTTTGTAGACGATAAGTACATCCTTTTCAGAGAGAAGTGCGACCAATGTGACGATCTGGCTTTAAGTGGATTCCATAACAAATGACGAAAACGGACGGATTTCTAAAGTATTTTTTTACATATGAACACTTTTCACATTCTCCCGTGCAACTCGGCTGCTAGTCCTCCTTTCATGCAGAATCTTAAGGCCGTAGCTCATGTCCAAGGCACCAAAGCCAGCTAAAAAGTCAATAATCGATACCTAAAACTTGAATTGTACTACTTCTTACGGGCTATTACATCAACTTCGAAGCTTCATCTGTGTTCTACTATGCTGCTTGTAGTGTCTCAGCATACCGCAGCATGCGACATAGCTTTGCAGACGATAAGTACAAGCGTTTCAGAGAGAAGAGCGGCCAATGTGACGATCTGGCTTTAAGTCGATTCGATAACAAATGACGAAAACGGACGAATTTCTAAGGTTTTTACTACATATGAACACTTTTCACATTCTCCCGTGCTACTCGGCTGCTAGTCCTCCTTTCATGCGGAATCTTAAGGTCCTAGCTCATGTCCAAGGCACCAAAAATAGCTAAAAAGTCAATAATCGATACCTAAAACTTGAATTGTACTACTTCTTACTGGCAATTACATCAACTTAGAAGCTTCATCTGTGTTCTACTATGCTGCTTGTAGTGTCTCAGCATACCGCAGCATGCGACATAGATTTGCAGACGATAAGTACAAACGTTTCAGAGAGAAGAGCGACCAATGTGACGATCTGGCTTTAAGTCGATTCGATAACAAATGACGAAAACGGAAGGATTTCTCAGGTTTTTACTACATATGAACACTTTTCACATTCTCCCGTGCAACTCGGCTGATAGTCCTCCTTCATGCAAAATCTTAATTTCCTAGCTCGTGTCCAAGGCACCAAAGAAGGGTGAAAGTCATTAACCGATACCTAAAACTTTAATTGTACTACTTCTTACTTGCTATTACATCAACTTAGAAGCTTCATCTGTGTTCTACTATGGTGCTTTTAGTGAGTCCGCATACCGCAGCACGTGACATAGCTTTGCAGACGATAAGTACAAGCGTTTCGGAGAGAAGAGCGGCCAATGTGACTATCTGGCTTTAAGTCGATTCGATAACAAATGACGAAAACGGACGAATTTCTCAGGTTTTTACTACATATGAACACTTTTCACATTCTCCCGTGCTACTCGGCTGCTAGTCCTCCTTTCATGCAGAATCTTAAGGTCCTAGCTCATGTCCAAGGCACCAAAGCCAGCTAAAAAGTAAATAATCGATACCTAAAACTTGAATTGGACTACTTCTTACTCGCAATTACATCAATTTAGAAGCTTCATCTGTGTTCTACTATGGTGCTTTTCCTGTTTCCGCGTACGGCAACACGCGACATAGCTTTGCAGACGATAAGTACAACTTTTTCAGAGAGAAGAGCGGCCAATGTGACGATCTGGCTTTAAGTCGATTCGATAACAAATGACGAAAACGGACGGATTTCTCAGGTTTTTACTACATATGAACACTTTTCACATTCTCCCGTGCAACTCGGCTGCTAGTCCTCCTTTCATGCAGAATCGTAAGGTCCTAGCTCATGTCCAATGCACAAACGCCAGCTAAAAAGTCAATAATCGATACCTAAAACTTGAATTGTACTACTTCTTACTGGCTATTACATCAACTTAGAAGCCTCATCTGTGTTCTACTATGCTGCTTGTAGTGTCTCAGCATACCGCAGCATGCGACATAGCTTTGCAGACGATAAGTACAAGCGTTTCAGAGAGAAGAGCGGCCAATGTGACGATCTGGCTTTAAGTCGATTCGATAACAAATGACGAAAACGGACGAATTTCTCGGGTTTTTACTACATATGAACACTTTTCACATTCTCCCGTGCTATTCGGCATCTAGTCCTCCTTTCGTGCTGAATCTTAAGGTCCTAGCTCATGTCCAAGGCACCAAAGCCAGCTAAAAAGTCAATAATCGATACCTAAAACTTGAATTGTACTATTTCTTACTGGCTATTACATCAACTTAGAAAGTTCATCTGTGTTCTACTATGGTGCATTTAGTGTCTCCACATACCGCAGTACGCGACATAGCTTTGCAGACGATAAGTACAACCGTTTCAGAGAGAAGAGTGGCAAATGTGATGATCTGGCTTAAAGTCGATTCGATAACAAATGACGAAAACGGACGGATTTCTCAGGTTTTTATTACATATGAACACTTTTCACATTCTCCTGTGCAACTCGGCTGCTAGTCCTCCTTTCATGCTGAATCTTAAGGTCCTAGCTCATGTCCAAAGCACCAAAGCCAGCTAAAAAGTCAATAATCGATACCGAAAACTTGAATTGGATTACTTCTTACTGGCTATTACATCAACTTAGATGCTTCATCTGTTTCCTACTATGGTGATTTTAGTGTCTCCGCATACCGCAGCTCGCGACATAGCTTTGCAGACGATAAATACAAGCGTTTCAGAGAGAAGAGCGGCCAATGTGACGATCTGGCTTTAAGTCGATTCGATAACAAATGACAAAAACCGACGAATTTCTCAGGTTTTTACTACATATGAACACTTTTCACATTCTCCCATGCTACTCGGCTGCTAGTCCTCCTTTCATGCAGAATCCTCAGGTCCTAGCTCATGTCCAAGGCATCAAAGCTAGCTAAAAAGTCAATAATCGATACCTAAAACTTGAATTGTACTACTTCTTACTGGCTATTACATCAACTTAGAAGCTTCATCTGTGTTCTACTATGGTGCTTTTAGTGTGTCCACATACCGCAGCACGCGACATAGCTTTGCAGACGATAAGTACAACCGTTTCAGAGAGAAGAGCGGCCAATGTGACGATCTGGCTTTAAGTCGATTCGATAACAAATTACGAAAACGGACAGATTTCTAAGGTTTTTACTACATATGAACACTTTTCACGTTCTCCTGTGCAACTCGGCTGCTAGTAATCCTTTCATGCAGAATGTTAAGGTCCTAGCTCATGTCCAAGGCACCAAAGCCAGCTAAAAAGTCAATAATCGATACCTAAGACTTGAATTGTACTACTTCTTACTGGCTTTTACATTAACTTAGAAGCTTAATCTGTGTTCTACTATGGTGCTTTTAGTGTCTCCGCATACCGCAGCACGCGACATAGCTTAGTAGACGATAAGTACAACCGTTTCCGAGAGCAGAGCGGACAATGTGACGATCTGGCTTTAAGTCGATTCGATAACAAATGACGAAAACGGACGGATTTCTCAGGTTTTTATTACATATGAACACTTTTCACATTCTCCCGTGCAACTCGGCTGCTAGTCCTCCTTTCATGCAGAATCGTAAGGTCCTAGCTCATGTCCATTTCACCAAAGCCAGCTAAAAAGTCAATGATCGATACCTAAAACTTGAATTGTACTACTTCTTACTGGCTATTACATTAACTTAGAAGCTTCATGTGTGTTCTACTATGGTGCTTTTAGTGTCTCCGCATACCGCAGCACGCGACATAGCTTAGTAGACGATAAGTACAACCGTTTCCAGGAGCAGAGCGGCCAAGGTGACGATCTGGCTTTAAGTCGATTCGATAACAAATGACGAAAACGGACGGATTTCTCAGGTTTTTATTACATATGAACACTTTTCACATTCTCCCGTGCAACTCGGCAGCTAGTCCTCCTTTCATGCTAAATCTTAAGGTCCTAGCTCATGTCCAAGGCACCAAAGCCAGCTAAAAAGTCAATAATCGATACCTAAAACTTGAATTGGATTACTTCTTACTGGCTATTACATCAACTTAGATGCTTCATCTGTTTCCTACTATGGTGATTTTAGTGTCTCCACATACCGAAGCTCGCGACATAGCTTTGCAGACGATAAATACAAACGTTTCAGAGAGAAGAGCGGCCAATGTGACGATCTGGCTTTAAGTCGATTCGATAACAAATGACGAAAACGGACGAATTTCTCAGGTTTTTACTACATATGAACACTTTTCACATTCTCCCGTGCTATTCGGCATCTAGTCCTCCTTTCATGCTGAATCTTAAGGTCCTAGCTCATGTCCAAGGCACCAAAGCCAGCTAAAAAGTCAATAATCGATACCTAAAACTTGAATTGTACTATTTCTTACTGGCTATTACATCAACTTAGAAAGTTCATCTGTGTTCTACTATGGTGCATTTAGTGTCTCCACATACCGCAGTACGCGACATAGCTTTGCAGACGATAAGTACAACCGTTTCAGAGAGAAGAGCGGCAAATGTGATGATCTGGCTTAAAGTCGATTCGATAACAAATGACGAAAACGGACGGATTTCTCAGGTTTTTATTACATATGAACACTTTTCACATTCTCCTGTGCAACTCGGCTGCTAGTCCTCCTTTCATGCTGAATCTTAAGGTCCTAGCTCATGTCCAAAGCACCAAAGCCAGCTAAAAAGTCAATAATCGATACCGAAAACTTGAATTGGATTACTTCTTACTGGCTATTACATCAACTTAGATGCTTCATCTGTTTCCTACTATGGTGATTTTAGTGTCTCCGCATACCGCAGCTCGCGACATAGCTTTGCAGACGATAAATACAAGCGTTTCAGAGAGAAGAGCGGCCAATGTGACGATCTGGCTTTAAGTCGATTCGATAACAAATGACAAAAACGGACGAATTTCTCAGGTTTTTACTACATATGAACACTTTTCACATTCTCCCATGCTAATCGGCTGCTAGTCCTCCTTTCATGCAGAATCTTCAGGTCCTAGCTCATGTCCAAGGCATCAAAGCTAGCTAAAAAGTCAATAATCGATACCTAAAACTTGAATTGTACTACTTCTTACTGGCTATTACATCAACTTAGAAGCTTCATCTGTGTTCTACTATGGTGCTTTTAGTGTGTCCACATACCGCAGCACGCGACATAGCTTTGCAGACGATAAGTACAACCGTTTCAGAGAGAAGAGCGGCCAATGTGACGATCTGGCTTTAAGTCGATTCGATAACAAATTACGAAAACGGACAGATTTCTAAGGTTTTTACTACATATGAACACTTTTCACGTTCTCCTGTGCAACTCGGCTGCTAGTAATCCTTTCATGCAGAATGTTAAGGTCCTAGCTCATGTCCAAGGCACCAAAGCCAGCTAAAAAGTCAATAATCGATACCTAAGACTTGAATTGTACTACTTCTTACTGGCTTTTACATTAACTTAGAAGCTTAATCTGTGTTCTACTATGGTGCTTTTAGTGTCTCCGCATACCGCAGCACGCGACATAGCTTAGAAGACGATAAGTACAACCGTTTCCGAGAGCAGAGCGGACAATGTGACGATCTGGCTTTAAGTCGATTCGATAACAAATGACGAAAACGGACGGATTTCTCAGGTTTTTATTACATATGAACACTTTTCACATTCTCCCGTGCAACTCGGCAGCTAGTCCTCCTTTCATGCAGAATCGTAAGGTCCTAGCTCATGTCCATTTCACCAAAGCCAGCTAAAAAGTCAATGATCGATACCTAAAACTTGAATTGTACTACTTCTTACTGGCTATTACATTAACTTAGAAGCTTCATGTGTGTTCTACTATGGTGCTTTTAGTCTCTCCGCATACCGCAGCACGCGACATAGCTTAGTAGACGATAAGTACAACCGTTTCCAGGAGCAGAGCGGCCAAGGTGACGATCTGGCTTTAAGTCGATTCGATAACAAATGACGAAAACGGACGGATTTCTCAGGTTTTTATTACATATGAACACTTTTCACATTCTCCTGTGCAACTCGGCAGCTAGTCCTCCTTTCATGCTAAATCTTAAGGTCCTAGCTCAAGTCCAAGGCACCAAAGCCAGCTAAAAAGTCAATAATCGATACCTAAAACTTGAATTGGATTACTTCTTACTGGCTATTACATCAACTTAGATGCTTCATCTGTTTCCTACTATGGTGATTTTAGTGTCTCCACATACCGAAGCTCGCGACATAGCTTTGCAGACGATAAATACAAGCGTTTCAGAGAGAAGAGCGGCCAATGTGACGATCTGGCTTTAAGTCGATTCGATAACAAATGACGAAAACGGACGAATTTCTCAGGTTTTTACTACATATGAACACTTTTCACATTCTCCCGTGCTATTCGGCATCTAGTCCTCCTTTCATGCTGAATCTTAAGGTACTAGCTCACGTCCAAGGCACCAAAGCTAGCTAAAAAGTCAATAATCGATACCTAAAACTTGAATTGTACTACTTCTTACTGGCTATTACATCAACTTAGAAGCTTCATCTGTGTTCTACTATGGTGCTTTTAGTGTCTCCACATACCGAAGAACGTGACATAGCTTTGTAGACGATAAGTACAACCGTTTCAGAGAGAAGAGCGGCCAATGTGACGATCTGTCTTTAAGTCGATTCGATAACAAATGAGGAAAACGGACGGATTTCTCAGGTTTTTATTACATATGAACACTTTTCACATTCTCCCGTGCTACTCGGCTGCTAGTCCTCCTTTCATGCAGAATCTTAAGGTCCTAGCTCATGTCCAAGGCATCAAAGCCAGCTAAAAAGTCAATAATCGATACCTAAAACTAGAATTGTACTACTTCTTACTGGCTATTACATCAACTTAGAAGCTTCATCTGTGTTCTACTATGGTGCTTTTATTGTGTCCACGTACCGCAGCACGCGACATAGCTTTGCAGACGATAAGTACAACTTTTTCAGAGAGAAGAGCGGCCAATGTGACGATCTGGCTTTAAGTCGATTCGATAACAAATAACGAAAACGGACGGATTTCTCAGGTTTTTGCTACATATGAACACTTTTCACATTCTCCCGTGCAACTAGGCTGCTAGTCCTCCTTTCATGTAGAATCTTAAGGTCCTAGCTCATGTCCAAGGCACCAAAACCAGCTAAAAAGTCTATAATCTATACCTAAAACTTGAATTGGATTACTTCTTACTGGCTATTACATCAACTTGGATGCTTCATCTGTGTTCTACTATGGTAATTTTAGTGTCTCCACATACCGCAGCACGCGACACAGCTTTGCAGACGATAAGTACAAGCGTTTCAGAGAGAATAGCGGCCAATGTGACGATCTGGCTTTAAGTCGATTCGATAACAAATGACGAAAACGGATGGATTTCTAAGGTTTTTACTACATATGAACACTTTTCACATTCTCCCGTGCTACTCGGCTGCTAGTCCTCCTTTCATGCAGAATTTTAAGGTACTAGCTCATGTCCAAGGCACCAAAGCCAGCTAAAAAGTCAATAATCGATACCTAAAACTTGAATTGTACTACTTCTTACTGGCTATTACATCAACTTAGAAGCTTCATCTGTGTTTTACTATGCTGCTTGTAGTGTCTCAGCATACCGCAGCATGCGACATAGCTTTGCAGACGATAAGTACAAGCGTTTCAGAGAGAAGAGCGGCAAATAAGATGATGTGGCTTTAAGTCGATTTGATAACAAATGACGAAAACGGACGAATTTCCCAGGTTTTTACTACATATGAACACTTTTCACATTCTCCCGTTCAACTCGGCTGCTAGTCCTCCTTTCATGCAGAATCTTAAGGTCCTAGCTCATGTCCAAGGCACCAAATCCAGATAAAAAGTCAATAATCGACACCTAAAACTTGAATTGGACTACTTCTTACTCGCTATTACATCAACTTAGAAGCTTCATCTGTGTTCTACTATGGTGCTTTTATTGTGTCCAAGTACCGCAGCACGCGACATAGCTTTGCAGACGATAAGTACAACCGTTTCAGAGAGAAGAGCGGCCAATGTGACGATCTGGCTTTAAGTCGATTCGATAACAAATTACGAAAACGGACAGATTTCTAAGGTTTTTACTACATATGAACACTTTTCACGTTCTCCTGTGCAACTCGTATGCTAGTAATCCTTTCATGCAGAATGTTAAGGTCCTAGCTCATGTCCAAGGCACCAAAGCCAGCTAAAAAGTCAATAATCGATACCTAAGACTTGAATTGTACTACTTCTTACTGGCTTTTACATTAACTTAGAAGCTTAATCTGTGTTCTACTATGGTGCTTTTAGTGTCTCCGCATACCGCAGCACGCGACATAGCTTAGTAGACGATAAGTACAACCGTTTCCGAGAGCAGAGCGGACAATGTGACGATCTGGCTTTAAGTCGATTCGATAACAAATGACGAAAACGGACGGATTTCTCAGGTTTTTATTACATATGAACACTTTTCACATTCTCCCGTGCAACTCGGCAGCTAGTCCTCCTTTCATGCTAAATCTTAAGGTCCTAGCTCATGTCCAAGGCACCAAAGCCAGCTAAAAAGTCAATAATCGATACCTAAATTTTGAATTGGATTACTTCTTACTGGCTATTACATCAACTTAGATGCTTCATCTGTTTCCTACTATGGTGATTTTAGTGTCTCCGCATACCGAAGCTCGCGACATAGCTTTGCAGACGATAAATAGAAGCGTTTCAGAGAGAAGAGCGGCCAATGTGACGATCTGGCTTTAAGTCGATTCGATAACAAATGACGAAAACGGACGAATTTCTCAGGTTTTTACTATATATGAACACTTTTCACATTCTCCCGTGCTATTCGGCAGCTAGTCCTCCTTTCATGCTGAATATTAAGGTACTAGCTCACGTCCAAGGCACCAAAGCTAGCCAAAAAGTCAATAATCGATACCTAAAACTTGAATTGTACTACATCTTACTGGCTATTACATCAACTTAGAAGCTTCATCTGTGTTCTACTATGGTGCTTTTAGTGTCTCCACATACCGAAGAACGTGACATAGCTTTGTAGACGATAAGTACAACCGTTTCAGAGAGAAGAGCGGCCAATGTGACGATCTGTCTTTAAGTCGATTCGATAACAAATGAGGAAAACGGACGGATTTCTCAGGTTTTTATTACATATGAACACTTTTCACATTCTCCCGTGCTACTCGGCTGCTAGTCCTCCTTTCATGCAGAATCTTAAGGTCCTAGCTCATGTCCAAGGCATCAAAGCCAGCTAAAAAGTCAATAATCGATACCTAAAACTTTAATTGTACTACTTCTTACTGGCTATTACATCAACTTAGAAGCTTCATCTGTGTTCTACTATGGTGCTTTTATTGTGTCCACGTACCGCAGCACGCGACATAGCTTTACAGACGATAAGTACAACTTTTTCAGAGAGAAGAGCGGCCAATGTGACGATCTGGCTTTAAGTCGATTCGATAACAAATGACGAAAACGGACGGATTTCTCAGGTTTTTACTACATATGAACACTTTTCACATTCTCCCGTGCAACTAGGCTGCTATTCCTCCTTTCATGTAGAATCTTAAGGTCCTAGCTCATGTCCAAGGCACCAAAACCAGCTAAAAAGTCTATAATCTATACCTAAAACTTGAATTGGATTACTTCTTACTGGCTATTACATCAACTTGGATGCTTCATCTGTGTTCTACTATGGTAATTTTAGTGTCTCCACATACCGCAGCACGCGACACAGCTTTGCAGACGATAAGTACAAGCGTTTCAGAGAGAATAGCGGCCAATGTGACGATCTGGCTTTAAGTCGATTCGATAACAAATGACGAAAACGGATGGATTTCTAAGGTTTTTACTACATATGAACACTTTTCACATTCTCCCGTGCTACTCGGCTGCTAGTCCTCCTTTCATGCAGAATTTTAAGGTACTAGCTCATGTCCAAGGCACCAAAGCCAGCTAAAAAGTCAATAATCGATACCTAAAACTTGAATTGTACTACTTCTTACTGGCTATTACATCAACTTAGAAGCTTCATCTGTGTTTTACTATGCTGCTTGTAGTGTCTCAGCATACCGCAGCATGCGACATAGCTTTGCAGACGATAAGTACAAGCGTTTCAGAGAGAAGAGCGGCAAATAAGATGATGTGGCTTTAAGTCGATTCGATAACAAATGACGAAAACGGACGAATTTCCCAGGTTTTTACTACATATGAACACTTTTCACATTCTCCCGTTCAACTCGGCTGCTAGTCCTCCTTTCATGCAGAATCGTAAGGTCCTAGCTCATGTCCAAGGCACCAAAGCCAGCTAAAAAGTCAATAATCGATACCTAAGACTTGAATTGTACTACTTCTTACTGGCTTTTACATTAACTTAGAAGCTTAATCTGTGTTCTACTATGGTGCTTTTAGTGTCTCCGCATACCGCACTACGCGACATAGCTTAGTAGACGATAAGTACAACCGTTTCCGAGAGCAGAGCGGACAATGTGACGATCTGGCTTTAAGTCGATTCGATAACAAATGACGAAAACGGACGGATTTCTCAGGTTTTTATTACATATGAACACTTTTCACATTATCCCGTGCAACTCGGCTGCTAGTCCTCCTTTCATGCAGAATCGTAAGGTCCTAGCTCATGTCCAAGGCACCAAAGCCAGCTAAAAAGTCAATGATCGATACCTAAAACTTGAATTGTACTACTTCTTACTGGCTATTACATTAACTTAGAAGCTTTATGTGTGTTCTACTATGGTGCTTTTAGTGTCTCCGCATACCGCAGCACGCGACATAGCTTAGTAGACGATAAGTACAACCGTTTCCAGGAGCAGAGCGGCCAAGGTGACGATCTGGCTTTAAGTCGATTCGATAACAAATGACGAAAACGGACGGATTTCTCAGGTTTTTATTACATATGAACACTTTTCACATTCTCCCGTGCAACTCGGCAGCTAGTCCTCCTTTCATGCTAAATCTTAAGGTCCTAGCTCATGTCCAAGGCACCAAAGCCAGCTAAAAAGTCAATAATCGATACCTAAAACTTGAATTGGATTACTTCTTACTGGCTATTACATCAACTTAGATGCTTCATCTGTTTCCTACTATGGTGATTTTAGTGTCTCCGCATACCGAAGCTCGCGACATAGCTTTGCAGACGATAAATAGAAGCGTTTCAGAGAGAAGAGCGGCCAATGTGACGATCTGGCTTTAAGTCGATTCGATAACAAATGACGAAAACGGACGAATTTCTCAGGTTTTTACTACATATGAACACTTTTCACATTCTCCCGTGCTATTCGGCAGCTAGTCCTCCTTTCATGCTGAATCTTAAGGTACTAGCTCACGTCCAAGGCACCAAAGCTAGCTAAAAAGTCAATAATCGATACCTAAAACTTTAATTGTACTACTTCTTACTGGCTATTACATCAACATAGAAGCTTCATCTGTGTTCTACTATGGTGCTTTTATTGTGTCCACGTACCGCAGCACGCGACATAGCTTTTCAGACGATAAGTACAACTTTTTCAGAGAGAAGAGCGGCCAATGTGACGATCTGGCTTTAAGTCGATTCGATAACAAATGACGAAAACGGACGGATTTCTCAGGTTTTTACTACATATGAACACTTTTCACATTCTCCCGTGCTACTCGGCTGCTAGTCCTCCTTTCATGCAGAATCTTAAGGTCCTAGCTCATGTCCAAGGCATCAAAGCCAGCTAAAAAGTCAATAATCGATACCTAAAACTTTAATTGTACTACTTCTTACTGGCTATTACATCAACTTAGAAGCTTCATCTGTGTTCTACTATGGTGCTTTTATTGTGTCCACATACCGCAGCACGCGACATAGCTTTACAGACGATAAGTACAACTTTTTCAGAGAGAAGAGCGGCCAATGTGACGATCTGGCTTTAAGTCGATTCGATAACAAATGACGAAAACGGACGGATTTCTCAGGTTTTTACTACATATGAACACTTTTCACATTCTCCCGTGCAACTAGGCTGCTAGTCCTCCTTTCATGTAGAATCTTAAGGTCCTAGCTCATGTCCAAGGCACCAAAACCAGCTAAAAAGTCTATAATCTATACCTAAAACTTGAATTGGATTACTTCTTACTGGCTATTACATCAACTTGGATGCTTCATCTGTGTTCTACTATGGTAATTTTAGTGTCTCCACATACCGCAGCACGCGACACAGCTTTGCAGACGATAAGTACAAGCGTTTCAGAGAGAATAGCGGCCAATGTGACGATCTGGCTTTAAGTCGATTCGATAACAAATGACGAAAACGGATGGATTTCTAAGGTTTTTACTACATATGAACACTTTTCACATTCTACCGTGCTACTCGGCTGCTAGTCCTCCTTTCATGCAGAATTTTAAGGTACTAGCTCATGTCCAAGGCACCAAAGCCAGCTAAAAAGTCAATAATCGATACCTAAAACTTGAATTGTACTACTTCTTACTGGCTATTACATCAACTTAGAAGCTTCATCTGTGTTTTACTATGCTGCTTGTAGTGTCTCAGCATACCGCAGCATGCGACATAGCTTTGCAGACGATAAGTACAAGCGTTTCAGAGAGAAGAGCGGCAAATAAGATGATGTGGCTTTAAGTCGATTCGATAACAAATGACGAAAACGGACGAATTTCCCAGGTTTTTACTACATATGAACACATTTCACTTTCTCCCGTTCAACTCGGCTGCTAGTCCTCCTTTCATGCAGAATCGTAAGGTCCTAGCTCATGTCCAAGGCACCAAAGCCAGCTAAAAAGTCAATAATCGATACCTAAGACTTGAAATGTACTACTTCTTACTGGCTTTTACATTAACTTAGAAGCTTAATCTGTGTTCTACTATGGTGCTTTTAGTGTCTCCGCATACCGCAGCACGCGACATAGCTTAGTAGACGATAAGTACAACCGTTTCCAGGAGCAGAGCGGCCAAGGTGACGATCTGGCTTTAAGTCGATTCGATAACAAATGACGAAAACGGACGGATTTCTCAGGTTTTTATTACATATGAACACTTTTCACATTCTCCCGTGCAACTCGGCAGCTAGTCCTCCTTTCATGCTAAATCTTAAGGTCCTAGCTCATGTCCAAGGCACCAAAGCCAGCTAAAAAGTCAATAATCGATACCTAAAACTTGAATTGGATTACTTCTTACTGGCTATTACATCAACTTAGATGCTTCATCTGTTTCCTACTATGGTGATTTTAGTGTCTCCGCATACCGAAGCTCGCGACATAGCTTTGCAGACGATAAATAGAAGCGTTTCAGAGAGAAGAGCGGCCAATGTGACGATCTGGCTTTAAGTCGATTCGATAACAAATGACGAAAACGGACGAATTTCTCAGGTTTTTACTACATATGAACACTTTTCACATTCTCCCGTGCTATTCGGCAGCTAGTCCTCCTTTCATGCTGAATCTTAAGGTACTAGCTCACGTCCAAGGCACCAAAGCTAGCTAAAAAGTCAATAATCGATACCTAAAACTTTAATTGTACTACTTCTTACTGGCTATTACATCAACATAGAAGCTTCATCTGTGTTCTACTATGGTGCTTTTATTGTGTCCACGTACCGCAGCACGCGACATAGCTTTTCAGACGATAAGTACAACTTTTTCAGAGAGAAGAGCGGCCAATGTGACGATCTGGCTTTAAGTCGATTCGATAACAAATGACGAAAACGGACGGATTTCTCAGGTTTTTACTACATATGAACACTTTTCATATTCTCCCGTGCAACTAGGCTGCTAGTCCTCCTTTCATGTAGAATCTTAAGGTCCTAGCTCATGTCCAAGGCACCAAAACCAGCTAAAAAGTCTATAATCTATACCTAAAACTTGAATTGGATTACTTCTTACTGGCTATTACATCAACTTAGATGCTTCATCTGTGTTCTACTATGGTAATTTTAGTGTCTCCACATACCGCAGCACGCGACACAGCTTTGCAGACGATAAGTACAAGCGTTTCAGAGAGAATAGCGGCCAATGTGACGATCTGGCTTTAAGTCGATTCGATAACAAATGACGAAAACGGATGGATTTCTAAGGTTTTTACTACATATGAACACTTTTCACATTCTCCCGTGCTACTCGGCTGCTAGTCCTCCTTTCATGCAGAATTTTAAGGTACTAGCTCATGTCCAAGGCACCAAAGCCAGCTAAAAAGTCAATAATCGATACCTAAAACTTGAATTGTACTACTTCTTACTGGCTATTACATCAACTTAGAAGCTTCATCTGTGTTTTACTATGCTGCTTGTAGTGTCTCAGCATACCGCAGCATGCGACATAGCTTTGCAGACGATAAGTACAAGCGTTTCAGAGAGAAGAGCGGCCAATGTGACGATCTGGCTTTAAGTCGATTCGATAACAAATGACGAAAACAGATGAATTTCTCAGGTTTTTACTACATATGAACACTTTTCACATTCTCCCGTGCTACTCGGCTGCTAGTCCTCCTTTCATGCAGAATCTTAAGGTTCTAGCTCATGTCCAAGGCACCAAAGCTAGCTAAAAAGTCAATAATCGATACCTAAAACTTGAATTGTACTACTTCTTACTGGCTATTACATCAACTTAGAAGCTTCATCTGTGTTATACTATGCTGCTTGTAGTGTCTCAGCATACCGCAGCATGCGACATAGCTTTGCAGACGATAAGTACAAGCGTTTCAGAGAGAAGAGCGGCAAATAAGACGATGTGGCTTTAAGTCGATTCGATAACAAATGACGAAAACGGACGAATTTCCCAGGTTTTTACTACATATGAACACTTTTAACATTCTCCCGTTCAACTCGGCTGCTAGTCCTCCTTTCATGCAGAATCTTAAGGTCCTAGCTCATGTCCAAGGCACCAAAGCCAGATAAAAAGTCAATAATCGACACCTAAAACTTGAATTGGACTACTTCTTACTCGCTATTACATCAACTTAGAAGCTTCATCTGTGTTCTACTATGGTGCTTTTATTGTGTCCAAGTACCGCAGCACGCGACATAGCTTTGCAGACGATAAGTACAACTTTTTCAGAGAGAAGAGCGGCCAATGTGACGATCTGGCTTTAAGTCGATTCGATAACAAATGACGAAAACGGACGGATTTCTCAGGTTTTTACTACATATGAACACTTTTCACATTCTCCCGTGCAACTCGGCTGCTAGTCCTCCTTTCATGTAGAATCTTAAGGTCCTAGCTCATGTCCAAGGCACCAAAGCCAGCTAAAAAGTCAATAATCGATACCTAAAACTTGATTTGGATTACTTCTTACTGGCTATTACATCAACTTAGATGCTTCATCTGTGTTCTACTATGGTAATTTTAGTGTCTCCACATACCGCAGCACGCGACATAGCTTTGCAGACGATAAGTACAACCGTTTCAGAGAGAATAGCGGCCAATGTGACGATCTGGCTTTAAGTCGATTCGATAACAAATGACGAAAACGGATGGATTTCTAAGGTTTTTACTACATATGAACACTATTCACATTCTCCCTTGCAACTCGGCTGCTAGTCCTCCTTTCATGCAGAATTTTAAGGTACTAGCTCATGTCCAAGGCACCAAAGCCAGCTAAAAAGTCAATAATCGATACCTAAAACTTGAATTGTACTACTTCTTACTGGCTATTACATCAACTTAGAAGCTCCATCTGTGTTCTACTATGGTGCTTTTAGTGTCTCCGCATACCGCAGCACGCGACATAGCTTTGCAGACGATAAGTACAACCGTTTCAGAGAGAAGAGTGGCCAATGTGACGATCTGGCTTTTAAGTCGATTCGACCACAAATGACGAAAACGGACGGATGTCTCAGGTTTTTAATACATAAGAACACTTTTCACATTCTCCCGTGCAACTGGGCTGCGAGTCCTCCTTTTATGCAGAATCATAAAGTCCTAGCTAATGTCCAAGGCACTAAAAACCAGCTAAAAAGTCAATAATCGACACCTAAATCTTGAATTGGTCTACTTCTTACTGGCTATTACATCAACTTAGAAGCTTCATCTGTGTTCTACTATGGTGCTTTTCTGTTTCCGCCTACGGCAAAACGCGACATTGCTTTGCAGACGATAAGTACAACCGTTTCAATAGCAGAGCGGCCAATGTGACGATCTGGCTTTAAGTCGATTCGATAACAAATGACGAAAACGGACGGATTACTCAGGTTTTTACTTCATATGAACACTTTTTACATTCTCCCCTGCAACTCGGCTGCTAGTCCTCCTTTCATGCAGAATCTTAAGGTCCTAGCACATGTCCAAGGCACCAAAGCCTGCTAAAAAGTCAATAATCGATACCTAAGACTTGAATTGTACTACTTCTTACTGGCTATTACAATAACTTTGAAGCTTAATCTGTGTTCTACTATGGTGCTTTTAGTGTCTCCGCATACCGCGGCACGCGACATAGCTTAGTAGACGATAAGTACAACCGTTTCCGAGAGCAGAGCGGCCAATGTGACGATCTGGCTTTAAGTCGATTCGATAACAAATGACGAAATCGGACGGATTTCTCAGGTTTTTATTACATATGAACACTTTTCACATTCTCCCGTGCAACTCTGCTGCTAGTCCTCCTTTCATGCAGAATCGTAAGGTCCTAGCTCATGTCCAAGGCACCAAAGCCAGCTAAAAAGTCAATAATCGATACCTAAAACTTGAATTGTACTACTTCTTACTGGCTATTACATTAACTTAGAAGCTTCATCTGTGTTCTACTATGGTGCTTTTAGTGTCTCCGCATACCGCAGCACGCGACATAGCTTAGTAGACGATAAGTACAACCGTTTCCGAGAGCAGAGCGACCAATGTGACGATCTGGCTTTAAGTCGATTCGATAACAAATGACGAAAACGGACGGATTTCTCAGGTTTCTATTACATATGAACACTTTTCACATTCTCCCGTGCAACTCGGCTGCTAGTCCTCCTTTCATGCTAAATCTTAAGGTCCTAGCTCATGTCCAAGGCACCAAAGCCAGCTAAAAAGTCAATAATCGATACCTAAAACTTGAATTGGATTACTTCTTACTGGCTATTACATCAACTTAGATGCTTCATCTGTTTCCTACTATGGTGATTTTAGTGTCTCCGCATACCGCAGCTCGCGACATAGCTTAGCAGACGATAAATACAAGCGTTTCAGAGAGAAGAGCGGCCAATGTGACGATCTGGCTTTAAGTCGATTCGATAACAAATGACGAAAACGGACGGATATCTCAGGTATTTTTTTACATATGAACACTTTTCACATTCTCCCGTGCAACTCGGCTGCTAGTCCTCCTTTCATGCTGAATCTTAAGGTCCTAGATCACGTCCAAGGCACCAAAGCTAGCTAAAAAGTCAATAATCGATACCTAAAACTTGAATTGTACTACTTCTTACTGGCTATTACATCAACTTAGAAGCTTCATCTGTGTTCTACTATGCTGCTTGTAGTGTCTCAGCATACCACAGCATGCGACATAGCTTTGCAGACGATAAGTACAACCGTTTCAGAGAGAAGAGCGACCAATGTGACGATCTGGCTTTAAGTCGATTCGATAACAAATGACGAAAACGGACGGATATCTCAGGTATTTTTTTACATATGAACACTTTTCACATTCTCCCGTGCAACTCGGCTGCTAGTCCTCCTTTCATGCTGAATCTTAAGGTCCTAGATCACGTCCAAGGCACCAAAGCTAGCTAAAAAGTCAATAATCGATACCTAAAACTTGAATTGTACTACTTCTTACTGGCTATTACATCAACTTAGAAGCTTCATCTGTGTTCTACTATGCTGCTTGTAGTGTCTCAGCATACCGCAGCATGCGACATAGCTTTGCAGACGATAAGTACAACCGTTTCAGAGAGAAGAGCGACCAATGTGACGATCTGGCTTTAAGTCGATTCGATAACAAATGACGAAAACGGACGGATATCTCAGGTATTTTTTTACATATGAACACTTTTCACATTCTCCCGTGCAACTCGGCTGCTAGTCCTCCTTACATGCAGAATCTTAAGGTCCTAGCTCATGTCGAAGGCACCAAAGCCAGCTAAAAAGTCAATAATCGATACCTAAAACTTTAATTGTACTACTTGTTACTGGCTATTACATCAACTTAGAAGCTTCATCTGTGTTCAACTATGGTGCTTTTAGTGTCTCCACATACCGAAGCACGTGACATAGCTTTGTAGACGATAAGTACAACCGTTGCAGAGAGAAGAGCGGCCAATGTGACGATCTGACTTTAAGTCGATTCGATCACAAATGACGAAAACGGACGGATGTCTCAGGTTTTTAATACATATGAACACTTTTCACATTCTCCCTTGCAACTGGGCTGCGAGTCCTCCTTTTATGCAGAATCATAAAGTCCTAGCTCATGTCCAAGGCACAAAAAACCAGCTAAAAAGTCAATAATCGATACCTAAATCTTGAATTGGTCTACTTCTTACTGGCTATTACATCAACTTAGAAGCTTCATCTGTGTTCTACTATGGTGCTTTTCTGTTTCCGCCTACGGCAAAACGCGACATTGCTTTCCAGACGATAAGTACAACCGTTTCAAGATCAGAGCGGCCAATGTGACGATCCGGCTTTAAGTCGATTCGATAACAAATGACGAAAACGGACGGATTACTCAGGTTTTTACTTCATATGAACACTTTTTACATTCTCCCCTGCAACTCGGCTGCTAGTCCTCCTTTCATGCAGAATCTTAAGGTCCTAGCTCATGTCCAAGGCACCAAAGCCAGCTAAAAAGTCAATAATCGATACCTAAAACTTGAATTCTACTACTTCTTACTGGCTATTACATCAACTTAGAAGCTTCATCTGTGTTCTACTATGGTGCTTTTAGTGTGTCCACATACCGCAGCACGCGACATAGCTTTGCAGACGATAAGTACAACCGTTTCAGAGAGAAGAGCGGCCAATGTGACGATCTGGCTTTAAGTCGATTCGATAACAAATTACGAAAACGGACGGATTTCTAAGGTTTTTACTACATATGAACACTTTTCACGTCCTCCCGTGCAACTCGGCTGCTAGTAATCCTTTCATGCAGAATGTTAAGGTCCTAGCTCATGTCCAAGGCACCAAAGCCAAATAAAAAGTCAATAATCGATACCTAAGACTTGAATTGTACTACTTCTTACTGGCTATTACATTAACTTAGAAGCTTAATCTGTGTTCTACTATGGTGCTTTTAGTGTCTCCGCATACCGCAGCACGCGACATAGCTTAGTAGACGATAAGTACAACCGTTTCCAAAAGCAGAGCGGCCTATGTGACGATCTCGCTTTAAGTCGATTCGATAACAAATGACGAAAACGGACGGATTTCTCAGGTTTTTATTACATATGAACACTTTTCACATTCTCCCGTACAACTCGGCTGCTTGTCCTCCTTTCACGCAGAATCGTAAGGTCCTAGCTCATGTCCAAGGCACCAAAGCCAGCTAAAAAGTCAATAATCGATACCTAAAACTTGAATTGTACTACTTCTTACTGGCTATTACATTAACTTAGAAGCTTCATCTGTGTTCTACTATGGTGCTTTTAGTGTCTCCGCATACCGCAGCACGCGACATAGCTTAGTAGACGATAATTACAACCGTTTCCGAGAGCAGAGCGGACAATGTGACGATCTGGCTTTAAGTCGATTCGATAACAAATGACGAAAACGGACGGATTTCTCAGGTTTTTATTACATATGAACACTTTTCACATTCTCCCGTGCAACTCGGCTCCTAGTCCTCCTTTCATGCTAAATCTTAAGGTCCTAGCTCATGTCCAAGGCACCAAAGCCAGCTAAAAAGTCAAAAATCGATACCTACAACTTGAATTGGATTACTTCTTACTGGCTATTACATCAACTTAGATGCTTCATCTGTTTCCTACTATGGTGATTTTAGTGTCTCCGCATACCGCAGCTCGCGACATAGCTTTGCAGACGATAAATACAAGCGTTTCAGAGAGAAGAGCGGCCAATGTGACGATCTGGCTTTAAGTCGATTCGATAACAAATGACGAAACCGGACGAATTTCTCAGGTTTTTACTACATGGAACACTTTTCACATTCTCCCGTGCTATTCGGCTGCTAGTCCTCCTTTCATGCTGAATCTTAAGGTCCTAGCTCACATCCAAGGCACCAAAGCTAGCTAAAAAGTCAATAATCGATACCTAAAACTTGAATTGTACTATTTCTTACTGACTATTACATCAACTTAGAAGCTTCTTCTGTGTTCTACTATGTTGCTTGTAGTGTCTGAGCATACCGCAGCATGCGACATAGCTTTGCAGACGATAAGTACAACCGTTTCAGAGAGAAGAGCGACCAATGTGACGATCTGGCTTTAAGTCGATTCGATAGCAAATGACGAAAACGGACGGATATCTCAGGTATTTTTTTACATATGAACACTTTTCACATTCTCCCGTGCAACTCGGCTGCCAGTCCTCCTTACATGCAGAATCTTAAGGTCCTAGCTCATGTCGAAGGCACCAAAGCCAGCTAAAAAGTCAATAATCGATACCTAAAACTTGAATTGTACTACTTCTTACCGGCTATTACATCAACTTAGAAGCTTCATCTGTGTTCTACTATGGTGCTTTTAGTGTCTCCACATACCGAAGCACGTGACATAGCTTTGTAGACGATAAGTACAACCGTTTCAGAGAGAAGAGCGGCCAATGTGACGATCTGGCTTTAAGTCGATTCGATCACAAATGACGAAAACGGACGGATGTCTCAGGTTTTTAATACACATGAACACTTTTCACATTCTCCCGTGCAACTGGGCTGCTAGTCTTCCTTTTATGCAGAATCATAAAGTCCTAGCTCATGTCCAAGGCACAAAAAACCAGCTAAAAAGTCAATAATCGATACCTAAATCTTGGATTGGTCTACTTCTTACTGGCTATTACATCAACTTAGAAGCTTCATCTGTGTTCTACTTGGTGCTTTTCTGTTTCCGCCTACGGCAAAACGCGACATTGCTTTGCAGACGATAAGTACAACCGTTTCAAGAGCAGAGCGGCCAATGTGACGATCCGGCTTTAAGTCGATTCGATCACAAATTACGAAAACGGACGGATTTCTCAGGTTTTTATTACATATGAACACTTTTCACATTCTCCCGTGCAACTCGGCTGCTAGTCCTCCTTTCATGCAGAATCTTAAGGTCCTAGCTCATGTCCAAGGCATCAAAGCCAGCTAAAAAGTCAATAATCGATACCTATAACTTTAATTGTACTACTTCTTACTGGCTATTACATCAACTTAGAAGCTTCATCTGTGTTTTACTATGCTGCTTGTAGTGTCTCAGCATACCGCAGCATGCGACATAGCTTTGCAGACGATAAGTACAAGCGTTTCAGAGAGAAGAGCGGCCTATATGACGATCTGGCTTTAAGTCGATTCGATAACAAATGACGAAAACAGACGAATTTCTCAGGTTTTTACTACATATGATCACTTTTCACATTCTCCCGTGCTACTCGGCTGCTAGTCCTCCTTTCATGCAGAATCTTAAGGTCCTAGCTCTTGTCCAAGGCACCAAAGCTAGCTAAAAAGTCAATAATCGATACCTAAAACTTGAATTGTACTACTTCTTACTGGCTATTACATCAACTTAGAAGCTTCATCTGTGTTCTACTATGGTGCTTTTAGTGTCTCCACATACCGAAGCACGTGACATAGCTTTGTAGACGATAAGTACAACCGTTTCAGAGAGAAGAGCGGCTAATGTGACGATCTGACTTTAAGTCGATTCGATAACAAATGACGAAAACGGACGGATTTCTCAGGTTTTTATTACATATGAACACTTTTCACATTCCCCCGTGCAACTCGGCTGCTAGTCCTCCTTTCATGCAGAATCTTAAGGTCCTAGCTAATGTCCAAGGCAACAAAGCCAGCTAGAAAGTCAATAATCGATACCTAAAACTTGAATTGTACTACTTCTTACTGGCTATTACATCAACTTAGAAGCTTAATCTGTGTTCTACTATGGTACTTTTAGTGTCTCCGCATACCGCAGCACGCGACATAGCTTTGCAGACGATAAGTACAACCGTTTCAGAGAGAAGAGCGGCCAATGTGACGCACTGCTTTAAGTCGATTCGATAATAAATTACGAAAACGGACGGATTTCTCAGGTTTTTACTACATATGAACACTTTTCACATTCTCCCGTTCAACTCGGCTGCTAGTCCTCCTTTCATGCAGAATTTTAAGGTACTAGCTCATGTCCAAGGCACCAAAGCCAGCTAAAAAGTCAATAATCGATACCTAAAACTTGAATTGTACTACTTCTTACTGGCTATTACATCAACTTAGAAGCTCCATCTGTGTTCTACTATGGTGCTTTTAGTGTCTCCGCATACCGCAGCACGCGACATAGCTTTGCAGACGATAAGTACAACCGTTTCAGAGAGAAGAGCGGCCAATGTGACGATCTGGCTTTAAGTCGATTCGATCACAAATGACGAAAACGGACGGATGTCTCAGGTTTTTAATACATATGAACACTTTTCACATTCTCCCGTGCAACTGTTCTGCTAGTCCTCCCTTTATGCAGAATCATAAAGTCCTAGCTCATGTCCAAGGCACAAAAAACCAGCTAAAAAGTCAATAATCGATACCTAAATCTTGAATTGGTCTACTTCTTACTGGCAATTACATCAACTTAGTAGCTTCATCTGTGTTCTACTATGGTGCTTTTCTGTTTCCGCCTACGGCAAAACGCGACATTGCTTTGCAGACGATAAGTACAACCGTTTCAAGAGCAGAGCGGCCAATGTGACGATCTGGCTTTAAGTCGATTCGATAACAAATGACGAAAACGGACGGATTACTCAGGTTTTTACTCCATATGAACACTTTTTACATTCTCCCCTGCAACTCGGCTGCTAGTCCTCCTTTCATGCAGAATCTTAAGGTCCTAGCTCATGTCCAAGGCACCAAAGCCAGCTAAAAAGTCAATAATCGATACCTAAAACTTGAATTGTACTACTTTTTACTGGCTATTACATCAACTTAGAAGCTTCATCTGTGTTTTACTATGCTGCTTGTAGTGTCTCAGCATACCGCAGCATGCGACATAGCTTTGCAGAAGATAAGTACAAGCGTTTCAGAGAGAAGAGCGGCCAATATGACGATCTGGCTTTAAGTCGATTCGATAACAAATGACGAAAACAGACGAATTTCTCAGGTTTTTACTACATATGATCACTTTTCACATTCTCCCGTGCTACTCGGCTGCTAGTCCTCCTTTCATGCAGAATCTTAAGGTCCTAGCTCATGTCCAAGGCACCAAAGCTAGCTAAAAAGTCAATAATCGATACCTAAAACTTGAATTGTACTACTTCTTACTGGCTGTTACATCAACTTAGAAGCTTCATCTGTGTTCTACTATGCTGCTTGTAGTGTCTCAGCATACCGCAGCATGCGACATAGCTTTGCAGACGATAAGTACAAGCGTTTCAGAGAGAAGAGCGGCAAATAAGACGATGTGGCTTTAAGTCGATTCGATAACAAATGACGAAAACGGACGAATTTCCCAGGTTTTTACTACATATGAACACTTTTCACATTCTCCCGTGCTACTCGGCTGCTAGTCCTCCTTTCATGCAGAATCTTAACGTCCTAGCTCATGTCCAAGGCACCAAAGCCAGCTAAAAAGTCAATAATCGATACCTAAAACTTGAATTGTACTACTTCTTAATGGCTATTACATCAACTTAGAAGCTTGGTCTGTGTTCTACTATGGTTATTTTAGTGTCACCGCATACCGCAGCACGCGACATAGCTTTGCAGACGATAAGTACAAGCGTTTCGGAGATAAGAGCGGCCAATGTGACTATCTGGCTTTAAGTCGATTCGATAACAAATGACGAAAACGGACGGATGTCTCAGGTTTATACTGCATATGAACACTTTTCACATTCTTCCGTGCAACTCGGCTGCTAGTCCTCCTTTCATGCAGAATCTTAAGGTCCTAGCTCATGTCGAAGGCACCAAAGCCAGCTAAAAAGTCAATAATCGATACCTAAAACTTGAATTGTACTACTTCTTACTGGCTATTACATCATCTTAGAAGCTTCATCTGTGTTCTACTATATTGCTTTTAGTGTCTCCACATACCGCAGCACGTGACATAGCTTTATAGACGATAAGTACAACCGTTTCAGAGAGAAGAACGGCCAATGTGACGATCTGACTTAACGTCGATTCGATAACAAATGACGAAAACGGACGGATGTCTCAGGTTTTTAATACATATGAACACATTTCACATTCTCCCGTGCAACTGGGCTGCTAGTCCTCCTTTCATGCAGAATCTTAAGGTCCTAGCTCATGTCCAAGGCACCAAAGCTAGCTAAAAAGTCAATAATCGATACCTAAAACTTGAATTGTACTACTTCTTACTGGCTATTACATCAACTTAGAAACTTCATCTGTGTTCTACTATGCTGCTTGTAGTGTCTCAGCATACCGCAGCATGCGACATAGCTTTGCAGACGATAAGTACAAGCGTTTCAGAGAGAAGAGCGGCCTATGTTACGAACTGGCTTTAAGTCGATTCGATAACAAATGACGAAAACGGACGAATTTCCCAGGTTTTTACTACATATGAACACGTTTCACATTCTCCCGTGCTACTCGGCTGCTAGTCCTCCTTTCATGCAGAATCTTAAGGTCCTAGCTCATGACCAAGGCACCAATGCTAGCTAAAATGTCAATAATCGATACCTAAAACTTGTATTGTACTACTTCTTACTGGCTATTACATCATCTTAGAAGCTTCATCTGTGTTCTACTATGGTGCTTTTAGTGTCTCCACATACCGCAGCACGCGACATAGCTTTGCAGACGATAAGTACAACCGTTTCAGAGAGAAGAGCGGCCAATGTGACGATCTGACTTTAAGTCGATTCGATAACAAATTACGAAAACGGACGGATTTCTCAGGTTTTTATTACATATGAACACTTTTCACATTCTCCCGTGCAACTCGGCTGCTAGTCCTCCTTTCATGCAGAATCTTAAGGTCCTAGCTTATGTCCAAGGCAACAAAGCCAGCTAGAAAGTCAATAATCGATACCTAAAACTTGAATTGTACTACTTCTTACTGGCTATTACATCAACTTAGAAGCTTAATCTGTGTTCTACTATGGTACTTTTAGTGTCTCCGCATACCGCAGCACGCGACATAGCTTTGCAGACGATAAGTACAACCGTTTCAGAGAGAAGAGCGGCCAATGTGACGCACTGCTTTAAGTCGATTCGATAATAAATTACGAAAACGGACGGATTTCTCAGGTTTTTACTACATATGAACACTTTTCACATTCTCCCGTTCAACTCGGCTGCTAGTCCTCCTTTCATGCAGAATTTTAAGGTACTAGCTCATGTCCAAGGCACCAAAGCCAGCTAAAAAGTCAATAATCGATACCTAAAACTTGAATTGTACTACTTCTTACTGGCTATTACATCAACTTAGAAGCTCCATCTGTGTTCTACTATGGTGCTTTTAGTGTCTCCGCATACCGCAGCACGCGACATAGCTTTGCAGACGATAAGTACAACCGTTTCAGAGAGAAGAGCGGCCAATGTGACGATCTGGCTTTAAGTCGATTCGATCACAAATGACGAAAACGGACGGATGTCTCAGGTTTTTAATACATATGAACACTTTTCACATTCTCCCGTGCAACTGTTCTGCTAGTCCTCCCTTTATGCAGAATCATAAAGTCCTAGCTCATGTCCAAGGCACAAAAAACCAGCTAAAAAGTCAATAATCGATAACTAAATCTTGAATTGGTCTACTTCTTACTGGCAATTACATCAACTTAGTAGCTTCATCTGTGTTCTACTATGGTGCTTTTCTGTTTCCGCCTACGGCAAAACGCGACATTGCTTTGCAGACGATAAGTACAACCGTTTCAAGAGCAGAGCGGCCAATGTGACGATCTGGCTTTAAGTCGATTCGATAACAAATGACGAAAACGGACGGATTACTCAGGTTTTTACTCCATATGAACACTTTTTACATTCTCCCCTGCAACTCGGCTGCTAGTCCTCCTTTCATGCAGAATCTTAAGGTCCTAGCTCATGTCCAAGGCACCAAAGCCAGCTAAAAAGTCAATAATCGATACCTAAAACTTGAATTGTACTACTTCTTACTGGCTATTACATCAACTTAGAAGCTTCATCTGTGTTTTACTATGCTGCTTGTAGTGTCTCAGCATACCGCAGCATGCGACATAGCTTTGCAGAAGATAAGTACAAGCGTTTCAGAGAGAAGAGCGGCCAATATGACGATCTGGCTTTAAGTCGATTCGATAACAAATGACGAAAACAGACGAATTTCTCAGGTTTTTACTACATATGATCACTTTTCACATTCTCCCGTGCTACTCGGCTGCTAGTCCTCCTTTCATGCAGAATCTTAAGGTCCTAGCTCATGTCCAAGGCACCAAAGCTAGCTAAAAAGTCAATAATCGATACCTAAAACTTGAATTGTACTACTTCTTACTGGCTGTTACATCAACTTAGAAGCTTCATCTGTGTTCTACTATGCTGCTTGTAGTGTCTCAGCATACCGCAGCATGCGACATAGCTTTGCAGACGATAAGTACAAGCGTTTCAGAGAGAAGAGCGGCAAATAAGACGATGTGGCTTTAAGTCGATTCGATAACAAATGACGAAAACGGACGAATTTCCCAGGTTTTTACTACATATGAACACTTTTCACATTCTCCCGTGCTACTCGGCTGCTAGTCCTCCTTTCATGCAGAATCTTAACGTCCTAGCTCATGTCCAAGGCACCAAAGCCAGCTAAAAAGTCAATAATCGATACCTAAAACTTGAATTGTACTACTTCTTAATGGCTATTACATCAACTTAGAAGCTTGGTCTGTGTTCTACTATGGTTATTTTAGTGGCACCGCATACCGCAGCACGCGACATAGCTTTGCAGACGATAAGTACAAGCGTTTCGGAGATAAGAGCGGCCAATGTGACTATCTGGCTTTAAGTCGATTCGATAACAAATGACGAAAACGGACGGATGTCTCAGGTTTATACTGCATATGAACACTTTTCACATTCTTCCGTGCAACTCGGCTGCTAGTCCTCCTTTCATGCAGAATCTTAAGGTCCTAGCTCATGTCGAAGGCACCAAAGCCAGCTAAAAAGTCAATAATCGATACCTAAAACTTGAATTGTACTACTTCTTACTGGCTATTACATCATCTTAGAAGCTTCATCTGTGTTCTACTATATTGCTTTTAGTGTCTCCACATACCGCAGCACGTGACATAGCTTTATAGACGATAAGTACAACCGTTTCAGAGAGAAGAACGGCCAATGTGACGATCTGACTTAAAGTCGATTCGATAACAAATGACGAAAACGGACGGATGTCTCAGGTTTTTAATACATATGAACACATTTCACATTCTCCCGTGCAACTGGGCTGCTAGTCCTCCTTTCATGCAGAATCTTAAGGTCCTAGCTCATGTCCAAGGCACCAAAGCTAGCTAAAAAGTCAATAATCGATACCTAAAACTTGAATTGTACTACTTCTTACTGGCTATTACATCAACTTAGAAACTTCATCTGTGTTCTACTATGCTGCTTGTAGTGTCTCAGCATACCGCAGCATGCGACATAGCTTTGCAGACGATAAGTACAAGCGTTTCAGAGAGAAGAGCGGCCAATGTTACGAACTGGCTTTAAGTCGATTCGATAACAAATGACGAAAACGGACGAATTTCCCAGGTTTTTACTACATATGAACACGTTTCACATTCTCCCGTGCTACTCGGCTGCTAGTCCTCCTTTCATGCCGAATCTTAAGGTCCTAGCTCATGACCAAGGCACCAATGCTAGCTAAAATGTCAATAATCGATACCTAAAACTTGTACTGTACTACTTCTTACTGGCTATTACATCATCTTAGAAGCTTCATCTGTGTTCTACTATGGTGCTTTTAGTGTCTCCACATACCGCAGCACGCGACATAGCTTTGCAGACGATAAGTACAACCGTTTCAGAGAGAAGAGCGGCCAATGTGACGATCTGGCTTTAAGTCGATTCGATAACAAATGACGAAAACGGACGGATTTCTAAGGTTTTTACTACATATGAACACTTTTCACATTCTCCCGTGCAACTCGGCTGCTAGTCCTCCTTTCATGCAGAATCTTAAGGTCCTAGCTCATGTCCAAGGCACCAAAGCCAGCTAAAAAGTCAATAATCGATACCTAAAACTTGAATTGTACTACTTCTTACTGGCTATTACATCAACTTAGATGCTTCATTTGTGTTCTACTATGGTAATTTTAGTGTCTCCACATACCGCAGCACGCGACATAGCTTTGCAGACGATAAGTACAACCGTTTCAGGGAGAATAGCGGCCAATGTGACGATCTGGCTTTAAGTCGATTCGATCACAAATTACGAAAACGGACGGTTGTCTCAGGTTTATAATACATATGAACACTTTTCACATTCTCCCGTGCAACTGGGCTGCTAGTCCTCCTTTTATGCAGAATCATAAAGTCCTAGCTCATGTCCAAGGCACAAAAAACCAGCTAAAAAGTCAATAATCGATACCTAAATCTTGAATTGGTCTACTTCTTACTGGCAATTACATCAACATAGAAGCTTCATCTGTGTTCTACTATGGTGCTTTTCTGTTTCCGCCTACGGCAAAACGCGACATTGCTTTGCAGACGATAAGTACAACCGTTTCAAGAGCAGAGCGGCCAATGTGACGATCTGGCTTTAAGTCGATTCGATAACAAATGACGAAAACGGACGAATTTCCCAGGTTTTTACTACATATGAACACGTTTCACATTCCCCGTGCTACTCGGCTGCTAGTCCTCCTTTCATGCAGAATCTTAAGGTCCTAGCTCATGTCCAAGGCACCAATGCTAGCTAAAATGTCAATAATCGATACCTAAAACTTGTATTGTACTACTTCTTACTGGCTATTACATCAACTTAGAAGCTTCATCTGTGTTCTACTATGGTGCTTTTAGTGTCTCCACATACCGCAGCACGCGACATAGCTTTGCAGACGATAAGTACAACCGTTTCTGAGACAAGAGCGGCCAATGTGAAGATCTGGCTTTAAGTCGATTCGATAACAAATGACGAAAACGGACGGATTTCTCAGGTTTTTACTACATATGAACACTTTTCACATTCTCCCGTGCAACTCGGCTGATAGTCCTCCTTCATGCAAAATCTTAATTTCCTAGCTCGTGTCCAAGGCACCAAAGAAGGGTAAAAGTCATTAACCGATACCTAAAACTTTAATTGTACTTTTTCTTACTGTCTATTACATCAAATTAGAAGCTTCATCTGTGTTCTACTCTGGTGCTTTTATTGTGTCCGCATACCGCAGCACGCGACATAGCTTTGCAGACGATAAGTACAACTTTTTCAGAGAGAAGAACGGCCAATGTGACGATCTGGCTTTAAGTCGATTCGATAACAAATGACCGAAACGGTCGGATTTCTCAGGTTTTTACTACATATGAACACTTTTCACATTCTCCCGTGCAACTCGGCTGCTAGTCCTCCTTTCATGCAGAATCATAAGGTCCTAGCTCATGTCTAAGGTACCAAAGCCAGCAAAAAAGTCAATAATCCATACCAAAAACTAGAATTCTACAACTTCTTGCTGGCTATTACATCAACTTAGAAGCTTCATCTGTGTTCTACTATGGTGCTTTTAGTGTCTCCGCATACCGCAGCACGCGACATAGCTTTGCAGACGATAAGTACAACCGTTTCAGAGAGAAGAGCGGCCAATGTGACGATCTGGCTCTATGTCGATTCGATAACAAATGACGAAAACGGACGGATTTCTCAGGTTTTTACTACTTATGAACACTTTTCACATTCTCCGTGCAACTCGGCTGCTAGTCCTCCTTTCATGCAGAATCTTAAGGTACTAGCTCATGTCCAAGGCACCAAAGCCAACTAAAAAGTCAATAATCGATACCTAAAACTAGAATTGTACTACTTCTTACTGGCTATTACATCAACTTAGAAGCTTCATCTGTGTTCTACTATGGTGCTTTTCTGTTTCCGCCTACGGCAACAAGCGACATAGCTTTGCAGACGATAAGTACAAGCGTTTCAGAGAGAAGAGCGGCAAATAAGGCGATCTGGCTTTAAGTCGATTCGATAACAAATGACGAAAACGGACCGATTTCTCAGGTTTTTACTACATATGAACACTTTTCACATTCTCCCTTGCAACTCGGCTGCTAGTCCTCCTTTCATGCAGAATCTTAAGGTCCTAGCTCATGTCCAAGGCACCAAAGCCAGCTAAAAAGTCAATAATCGATACCTAAAACTTGAATTGTACTACTTCTTACTGGCTATTACATCAACTTAGAAGCTTCATCTGTGTTCTACTATGGTGCTTTTAGTGTCTCCGCATACCGCAGCACGCGACATAGCTTTGCAGACGATAAGTACAAGTGTTTCAGAGAGAAGAGCGGCCAATGTGACGATCTGGCTTTAAGTCGATTCGATAACAAATGACGAAAACGGACGGTTGTCTCAGGTTTTTAATACATATGAACACTTTTCACATTCTCCCGTGCAACTGGGCTGCTAGTCCTCCTTTTATGCAGAATCTTAAAGTCCAAGCTCATGTCCAAGGCACCAAAGCCAGCTAAAAAGTCAATAATCGATACCTAAAACTTGAACTGTACTACTTGTTACTGGCTATTACATCAACTTTGAAGCTTCATATGTGTTCTACTATGGTGCTTTTAGTGTCTCCGCATACCGCAGCACGCGACATAGCTTTGCAGACGATAAGTACAACCGTTTCCGAGAGCAGAGCGGCCAATGTGACGATCTGGCTTTAAGTCGATTCGATAACAAATGACGAAAACGGACGGATTTCTCAGGTTTTTACTTCATATGAACACTTTTTACATTCTCCCCTGCAACTCGGCTGCTAGTCCTCCTTTCATGCAGAATCTGAAGGTCCTAGCTCATGTCCAAGGCACCAAAGCCAGCTAAAAAGTCAATAATCGATACCTAAATCTTGAATTGTACTACTTCTTACTGGCTATTACATCAACTTAGAAGCTTCATCTGTGTTCTACTATGGTGATTTTAGTGTTCCCGCATACCGCAGCACGCGACATAGCTTTGCAGACGATAAGTACAACCGTTTCAAGAGAGAAGAGCGGCCAATGTGATGATCTGGCTTTAAGTCGATTCGATAACAAATGACGAAAATGGACGGATTTCTCAGGTTTTTACTACATATGAACACTTTTCACATACTCCCGTGCAACGCGGCCGCTAGTCTTCGTTTCATGCAGAATCATAAGGTCCTAGCTCATGTCCAAGGCACCAAAGCCAGCTAAAAAGTCAATAATCGATACCTAAATCTTGAATTGGACTACTTCTTACTGGCTATTACATCAACTTAGAAACATCATTTGTGTTCTACTATGGTTCTTTTAGTGTCTCCGCATATCGCAGCACGCGACATAGCTTTGTAGACGATAAGTACAACCGTTTCAGAGAGAAGAGCGGCCAATGTGACGATCTGGCTTTAAGTCGATTCGATAACAAATGACGAAAACGGACGGATTTCTCAGGTTTTTACTACATATGAACACTTTTCACATTCTCCCATGCAACGCGGCTGCTAGTCCTCCTTTCATGCAAAATCTTAACGTCATAGGTCATGTCCAAGCCACAAAAGCCGGCTAAAAAGTGAATAATCAGCAAACTAAAACTTGAATTGTACTACTTCTTACTGGCGATTACTTCAACAGAGAAGCTTCTTCTGTGTTCTACTATGGTGCTTTTAGTGTTTCCGCATACCGCAGCACGCGACATAGCTTTGCAGACGATAAGTACAAGTGTTTCAGAGAGAAGAGCGGCCATTGTGACGATCTGGCTTTAAGTCGATACGTTAACAAATGACGAAAACGGACGGATTTCTCAGGTTTTTACTACATATGAACACTTTTCACATTCTCCCGTGCAACTCGGCTGCTAGTCCTCCCTCATGCAAAATCTTAAGTTCCTAGCTCGTGTCCAAGGCACCAAAGAAGGGTAAAAAGTCAATAACCGATACCTATAACTTTAATTGTACTACTTCTTACTGGCTATTACATCAACTTAGAAGCTTCATCTGTGTTCTACTATGGTGCTTTTAGTGTCTCCGCATATCGCAGCTCGCGACCATAGCTTTTTAGTTGATAAGTACAACCGTTTCAGAGAGAAGAGCGGAAAATGTGACGATCTTGCTTTAAGTAGATTCGATAACAAATGACGAAAACGGACCGATTTCTCAGGTTTTTACTACATATGAACACTTTTCACATTCTCCCGTGCAACTCGGCTGCTAGTCCTCCTTTCATGCAGAATCATAAGGTCCTAGCTCAATTCCAAGGCACCAAAGCTAGCTAAATGTCAATAATCGATACCTAAAACTTGAATTGTACTACTTCTTACTGGCTATTACATCAACTTAGAAGCTTCATCTGTGTTCTACTATAGTGCTTTTAGTGTCTCCGCATACCGCAGCACGTGACATAGCTTTGCAGACGATAAGTACAACCGTTTCAGAGAGAAGAGCGGCCAATGTGACGATCTGGCTTTAAGTCGATTCGATAACAATTGACGAAAACGGACGGATGTCTCAGGTTTTTAATACATATGAACACTTTTCACATTCTCCCGTGCAACTGGGCTGCTAGTCCTCCTTTTATGCAGAATCTTAAAGTCCTAGCTCATGTCCAAGGCACCAAAGCCAGCTAAAAAGTTAATAATCGATACCTAAAACTTGAATGGTATTACTTCTTACTGGCTATTACAGCAACTTAGGAGATTCATCTGTGTTCTACTATGGTGATTTTAGTGTTTCCGCATACCGCAGCACGTGACATAGCTTTGCAGACGATAAGTACAAGTGTTTCAGAAAGAAGAGCGGCCAATGTGACGATCTGGCTTTAAGTCGATCGATAACAAAAGACGACAACGGACGGATTTCTCAGGTTTTTACTACATATGAACACTTTTCACATTCTCCCTTGCAACTCGGCTGCTAGTCCTCCTTTCATGCAGAATCTTAAGGTCCTAGCTCATGTCCAAGTCACCAAAGCCAGCTAAAAAGTCAATAATCAATACCTAAACTTGAATTTTACTACTTCTTCCTGGCTATTACATCAACTTAGAAGCTTCATCTGTGTTCTACTACGGTGCTTTTAGTTTCTCCGCATACCGCAGCACGCGACATAGTTTTGCAGACGATAAGTACAACCGTTTCAGAGAGAAGAGCGGCCAATGTGACGATCTGGCTTTAAGTCGATTCGATAACAAATGACGAAAATGGACGGATTTCTCAGGTTTTTACTACATATGAACACTTTTCACATACTCCCATGAAACGCGGCCGCTAGTCCTCGTTTCATGCAGAATAATAAGGTCCTAGCTCATGTCCAACGCACCAATGCCAGCTAAAAAGTCAATAATCGATACCTAAATCTTGAATTTGACTACTTCTTACTGGCTATTACATCAACTTAGAAGCATCATTTGTGTTCTACTATGGTTGCTTTTAGTGTCTCCGCATATCGCAGCACGCGACATTGCTTTGTAGACGATAAGTACAACCGTTTCAGAGAGAAGAGCGGCCAATGTGACGATCTGGCTTTAAGTCGATTCGATAACAAATGACGAAAACGGACGAATTTCTTAGGTTTTTACTACATATGAACACTTTTCACATTCTCCCGTGCAACTCGGCTGCTAGTCCTCCTTTCATGCAGAATCTTAAGGTCCTAGCTCATGTCCAAGGAACCAAAGCCAGCTAAAAAGTCAATAATCAATACCTAAAACTTGAATTGTACTACTTCTTACTGGCTATTACATCAACTTAGAAGCTTCATCTGTGTTCTACTATGCTGCTTGTAGTGTCTCAGCATACCGCAGCATGCGACATAGCTTTGCAGACGATAAGTACAAGCGTTTCAGAGAGAAGAGCGGCCAATGTGACGATCTGGCTTTAAGTCGATTCGAAAACATATGATGAAAACGGACGAATTTCTCAGGTTTTTACTACTTATGAACACTTTTCACATTCTCCCGTGCAACTCGGCTGCTAGTCCTCCTTTCATGCAGAATCTTAAGGTCCTAGCTCATGTCCAAGGCACCAAAGCTAGCTAAAAAGTCAATAATCGATACCAAAAACTTGAATTGTACTACTTCTTACTGGCTATTACATCAACGTAGAAGCTCCATCTGTGTTCTACTATGGTGCTTTTAGTGCCTCCGCTAACCGCAGCACGCGACATAGCATTGCAGACGATAAGTACAAGCGTTTCAGAGAGAAGAGCGGCCAATTTGACGATCTGGCTTTAAGTCGATTCGATAACAAATGACGAAAACGGACGGATGTCTCAGGTTTTTACTACATATGAACACTTTTCACATACTCCCGTGGAACGCGGCCGCTAGTCCTCGTTTCATGTAGAATCATAAGGTCCTAGCTCATGTCCAAGGCACCAAAGCCAGCTAAAAAGTCAATAATCGATACCTAAATCTTGAATTGGACTACTTCTTACTGGCTATTACATCAACTTAGAAGCATCATTTGTGTTCTACTATGGTGCTTTTAATGTCTCTGCATATCGCAGCACGCGACATAGCTTTGTAGACGATAAGTACAACCGTTTCAGAGAGAAGAGCGGCCAATGTGACGATCTGGCTTTAAGTCGATTCGATAACAAATGACGAAAACGGACGGATTTCTCAGGTTTTTACTACATATGAACACTTTTCACATTCTCCCGTGCAACTCGGCTGCTAGTCCTCCCTCATGCAAATTCTTAAGTTCCTAGCTCGTGTCCAAGGCACCAAAGAAGGGTAAAAAGTCAATAACCGATACCTAAAACTTTAATTGTACTAATTCTTACTGGCTATTACATCAACTTAGAAGCTTCATCTGTGTTCTACTATAGTGCTTTTAGTGTCTCCGCATACCGCAGCACGTGACATAGCTTTGCAGACGATAAGTACAACCGTTTCAGAGAGAAGAGCGGCCAATGTGACGATCTGGCTTTAAGTCGATTCGATAACAATTGACGAAAACGGACGGATGTCTCAGGTTTTTAATACATATGAACACTTTTCACATTCTCCCGTGCAACTGGGCTGCTAGTCCTCCTTTTATGCAGAATCTTAAAGTCCTAGCTCATGTCCAAGGCACCAAAGCCAGCTAAAAAGTTAATAATCGATACCTAAAACTTGAATGGTATTACTTCTTACTGGCTATTACAGCAACTTAGGAGATTCATCTGTGTTCTACTATGGTGCTTTTCTGTTTCCGCCTACGGCAACAAGCGACATAGCTTTGCAGACGATAAGTACAAGCGTTTCAGAGAGAAGAGCGGCAAATAAGGCGATCTGGCTTTAAGTCGATTCGATAACAAATGACGAAAACGGACCGATTTCTCAGGTTTTTACTACATATGAACACATTTCACATTCTCCCTTGCAACTAGGCTGCTAGTCCTCGTTTCATGCAGAATCTTAAGGTCCTAGCTCATGTCCAAGGCACCAAAGCCAGGTAAAAAGTCAACAATCAATACCTAAAACTTGAATTGTACTACTTCTTCCTGGCTATTACGTCAACGTAGAAGCTACATCTGTGTTCTACTACGGTGCTTTTAGTGTCTCCGCATATCGCAGCACGCGACATAGCTTTGTAGAGGATAAGTACAACCGTTTCAGAGAGAAGAGTGGCCAATGTGACGATCTTGCTTTAAGTAGATTCGATTACAAATGACGAAAACGGACGGATTTCTCAGGTTTTTGCTACATATGAACACTTTTCACATTCTCCCGTGCAACTCGGCTGATAGTCCTCCTTCATGCAAAATCTTAATTTCCTAGAACGTGTCCAAGGCACCAAAGAAGGGTAAAAAGTCATTAACTGATACCTAAAACTTTAATTGTACTAATTCTTACTGGCTATTACATCAACTTAGAAGCTTCATCTGGGTTATACTATGGTGCTTTTAGTGTGTCCGCATACCGCAGCACGCGACATAGCTTTGCAGACGATAAGTACAACTTTTTCAGAGAGAAGAGCGGCCAATGTGACGATCTGGCTTTAAGTCGATTCGATAACAAATAACGAAAATGGACGGATATCTCAGGTTTTTACTACATATGAACACTTTTCACATTCTCCCGTGCAACTCGGCTGATAGCCCTCCTTTCATGCAGAATATTAAGGTTCTAGCTCATGTCCAAGGCACCAAAGCCAGCTACAAATTCAATATTCAATACCTAAAACTTGAATTGTACTACTTCTTACTGGCTATTACATCAACTTAGAAGCTTGATCTGTGTTCTACTATGGTGATTTTAGTGTCTCAGCATACCGCAGCACGCGACATAGCTTTGCAGACGATAAGTACAACCGTTTCAGAGAGAAGAGCGGCCAATGTGACGATCTGGCTTTAAGTCGATTCGATAACAAATGACGAAAACGGACGGATTTCTCAGGTTTTTACTACATATGAACACTTTTCACATTCTCCCGTGCAACTCGGCTGCTAGTCCTCTTTTCATGCAGAATCATAAGGTCCTAGCACATGTCCAAGGCACCAAAGCTAGCTAAAAAGTCAATAATCGATACATAAAACCTGAATTGTACTACTTCTTACTGGCTATTACATCAACTTAGAAGCTTCATCTGTGTTCTACTATGGTGCTTTTAGTATCTCCGCATACCGCAGCACGCGACATAGCTTTGCAATCGATAAATACAACCGTTTCAGAGAGAAGAGCGGCTAATTTGACGATCTGGCTTTAAGTCGATTCGATAACAAATGACGAAAACGGACGGATTTCTCGTGTTTTTTTACATATGAACACTTTTCACATTCTCCCAAGCAAATCGGCTGCTAGTCCTCCTTTCATGCAGAATGTTAAGGTCCTAGCTTTTGTCCAAGGCACCAAAGCCAGCTAAAAAGTCAATAACCGACACCTAAAACTTGAATTGTACTACTTCTTCCTGGCTATTACGTCAACTTAGAAGCTTCATCTGTGTTCTACTATGGTGATTTTAGTGTTTCCGCATACCGCAGCACGCGACATAGCTTTGCAGACGGTAAGTACAACCGTTTCAGAGAAAAAAGCGTCCAATGTGTCGATCTGGCTTGAAGTCGATTAGATAACAAATGACGAAAACGGACGGATTTCACAGGTTTTTACTACATATGAACACTTTTCACATACTCCCGTGCAACTGAGCTGCTAGTCCTCCTTTCATGCAGAATCTTAAGGTCCTAGCTCATGTCCAAGGCACCAAAGCCAGCTAAAAAGTCAATAATCGATACCTAAAACGCGAATTGTACTACTTGTTACTGGATATTGCATCAACTTAGAAGCTTCATCTGTGTTCTACTGTGGAGATTTTAGTGTCTCCGCATACCGCAGCACGTGACATAGCTTTGCAGACGATAAGTACAACCGTTTCAGAGAGAAGAGCGGCCAATGTGACGATCTGGCTTTAAGTCGATTCGATAACAAATGACGAAAACGGACGGATTTCTCAGGTTTTTACTACATATGAACACGTTTCACATTCTCCCGTGCAACTCGGCTGCTAGTCCTCCTTTCATGCAGAATCTTAAGGTCCTAGCTCATGTCCAAGGCACCAAAGCCAGCTAAAAAGTCAATAATCCATACCTAAAACTTGAATTGAACTACTTCTTACAGGCTATTACATCAACTTAGAAGGTTCATCTGTGTTCTACTATGGTGATTTTAGTGTTTCCGCATACCGCAGCACGCGACATAGCTTTGCAGACGATAAGTACAAGTGTTTCAGAGAGAAGAGCGGCCAGTGTGACGATCTGGCTTTAAGTCGATTCGATAACAAATGACGAAAACGGACCGATTTCTCAGGTTTTTACTACTTATTTAAACTTTTTTACATTCTCCCTTGCAACTCGGCTGCTAGTCCTCCTTTCATGCAGAATCTTAAGGTCCTAGCTCATGTCCAAGGCACCAAAGCCAGCTAAAAAGTCAATAATCAATACCTAAAACTTGAATTGTACTACTTCTTCCTGGCTATTACGTCAACTTAGAAGCTTCATCTGTGTTCTACTACGGTGCTTTTAGTTTCTCCGCATACCGCAGCACGCGACATAGTTTTGCAGACGATAAGTACAACCGTTTCAGAGAGAAGAGCGGCCAATGTGACGATCTGGCTTTAAGTCGATTCGATAACAAATGACGAAAATGGACGGATTTCTCAGGTTTTTACTACATATGAACACTTTTCACATACTCCCGTGCAACGCGGCCGCTAGTTAGTTTCTCCGCATACCGCAGCACGCTACATAGTTTTGCAGACGACAAGTACAACCGTTTCAGAGAGAAGAGCGGCCAATGTGACGATCTGGCTTTAAGACGATTCGATAACAAATGACGAAAACGGACGGATATCTCAGGTTTTTACTACATATGAACACTTTTCACATTCTCCCGTGCAACTCGGCTGATAGCCCTCCTTTCATGCAGAATATTAAGGTTCTAGCTCATGTCCAAGGCACCAAAGCCAGCTACAAATTCAATATTCAATACATAAAACTTGAATTGTACTACTTCTTACTGGCTATTACATCAACTTAGAAGCTTGATCTGTGTTCTACTATGGTGATTTTAGTGTCTCAGCATACCGCAGCACGCGACATAGCTTTGCAGACGATAAGTACAACCGTTTCAGAGAGAAGAGCGGCCAATGTGACGATCTGGCTTTAAGTCGATTCGATAACAAATGACGAAAACGGACGGATTTCTCAGGTTTTTACTACATATGAACACTTTTCACATTCTCCCGTGCAACTCGGCTGCTAGTCCTCCTTTCATGCAGAATCATAAGGTCCTAGCACATGTCCAAGGCACCAAAGCTAGCTAAAAAGTCAATAATCGATACATAAAACCTGAATTGTACTACTTCTTACTGGCTATTACATCAACTTAGAAGCTTCATCTGTGTTCTACTATGGTGCTTTTAGTATCTCCGCATACCGCAGCACGCGACATAGCTTTGCAATCGATAAATACAACCGTTTCAGAGAGAAGAGCGGCTAATTTGACGATCTGGCTTTAAGTCGATTCGATAACAAATGACGAAAACGGACGGATTTCTCGTGTTTTTTTACATATGAACACTTTTCACATTCTCCCAAGCAAATCGGCTGCTAGTCCTCCTTTCATGCAGAATGTTAAGGTCCTAGCTTTTGTCCAAGGCACCAAAGCCAGCTAAAAAGTCAATAACCGACACCTAAAACTTGAATTGTACTACTTCTTCCTGGCTATTACGTCAACTTAGAAGCTTCATCTGTGTTCTACTATGGTGATTTTAGTGTTTCCGCATACCGCAGCACGCGACATAGCTTTGCAGACGGTAAGTACAACCGTTTCAGAGAAAAAAGCGTCCAATGTGTCGATCTGGCTGGAAGTCGATTAGATAACAAATGACGAAAACGGACGGATTTCACAGGTTTTTACTACATATGAACACTTTTCACATACTCCCGTGCAACTGAGCTGCTAGTCCTCCTTTCATGCAGAATCTTAAGGTCCTAGCTCATGTCCAAGGCACCAAAGCCAGCTAAAAAGTCAATAATCGATACCTAAAACGCGAATTGTACTACTTGTTACTGGATATTGCATCAACTTAGAAGCTTCATCTGTGTTCTACTGTGGAGATTTTAGTGTCTCCGCATACCGCAGCACGTGACATAGCTTTGCAGACGATAAGTACAACCGTTTCAGAGAGAAGAGCGGCCAATGTGACGATCTGGCTTTAAGTCGATTCGATAACAAATGACGAAAACGGACGGATTTCTCAGGTTTTTACTACATATGAACACGTTTCACATTCTCCCGTGCAACTCGGCTGCTAGTCCTCCTTTCATGCAGAATCTTAAGGTCCTAGCTCATGTCCAAGGCACCAAAGCCAGCTAAAAAGTCAATAATCCATACCTAAAACTTGAATTGAACTACTTCTTACTGGCTATTACATCAACTTAGAAGCTTCATCTGTGTTCTACTATGGTTCTTTTAGTATCTCCGCATACCGCAGCACGCGACATAGCTTTGCAATCGATAAATACAACCGTTTCAGAGAGAAGAGCGGCTAATTTGGAGATCTGGCTTTAAGTCGATTCGATAACAAATGACGAAAACGGACGGATTTCTCGTGTTTTTTTACATATGAACACTTTTCACATTCTCCCAAGCAAATCGGCTGCTAGTCCTCCTTTCATGCAGAATGTTAAGGTCCTAGCTTTTGTCCAAGGCACCAAAGCCAGCTAAAAAGTCAATAACCGACACCTAAAACTTGAATTGTACTACTTCTTCGTGGCTATTACGTCAACTTAGAAGCTTCATCTGTGTTCTACTATGGTGATTTTAGTGTTTCCGCATACCGCAGCACGCGACATAGCTTTGCAGACGGTAAGTACAACCGTTTCAGAGAAAAAAGCGTCCAATGTGTCGATCTGGCTTGAAGTCGATTAGATAACAAATGACGAAAACGGACGGATTTCACAGGTTTTTACTACATATGAACACTTTTCACATACTCCCGTGCAACTGAGCTGCTAGTCCTCCTTTCATGCAGAATCTTAAGGTCCTAGCTCATGTCCAAGGCACCAAAGCCAGCTAAAAAGTCAATAATCGATACCTAAAACGCGAATTGTACTACTTGTTACTGGATATTGCATCAACTTAGAAGCTTCATCTGTGTTCTACTGTGGAGATTTTAGTGTCTCCGCATACCGCAGCACGTGACATAGCTTTGCAGACGATAAGTACAACCGTTTCAGAGAGAAGAGCGGCCAATGTGACGATCTGGCTTTAAGTCGATTCGATAACAAATGACGAAAACGGACGGATTTCTCAGGTTTTTACTACATATGAACACGTTTCACATTCTCCCGTGCAACTCGGCTGCTAGTCCTCCTTTCATGCAGAATCTTAAGGTCCTAGCTCATGTCCAAGGCACCAAAGCCAGCTAAAAAGTCAATAATCCATACCTAAAACTTGAATTGAACTACTTATTACAGGCTATTACATCAACTTAGAAGGTTCATCTGTGTTCTACTATGGTGATTTTAGTGTTTCCGCATACCGCAGCACGCGACATAGCTTTGCAGACGATAAGTACAAGTGTTTCAGAGAGAAGAGCGGCCAGTGTGACGATCTGGCTTTAAGTCGATTCGATAACAAATGACGAAAACGGACCGATTTCTCAGGTTTTTACTACTTATTTAAACTTTTTTACATTCTCCCTTGCAACTCGGCTGCTAGTCCTCCTTTCATGCAGAATCTTAAGGTCCTAGCTCATGTCCAAGGCACCAAAGCCAGCTAAAAAGTCAATAATCAATACCTAAAACTTGAATTGTACTACTTCTTCCTGGCTATTACATCAACTTAGAAGCTTCATCTGTGTTCTACTATGGTGCTTTTAGTTTCTCCGCATACCGCAGCACGCGACATAGTTTTGCAGACGATAAGTACAACCGTTTCAGAGAGAAGAGCGGCCAATGTGACGATCTGGCTTTAAGTCGATTCGATAACAAATGACGAAAATGGACGGATTTCTCAGGTTTTTACTACATATGAACACTTTTCACATACTCCCGTGCAACGCGGCCGCTAGTTAGTTTCTCCGCATACCGCAGCACGCTACATAGTTTTGCAGACGACAAGTACAACCGTTTCAGAGAGAAGAGCGGCCAATGTGACGATCTGGCTTTAAGACGATTCGATAACAAATGACGAAAACGGACGGATTTCTCGGGTTTTTACTACATATGAACACTTTTCACATTCTCCCATGCAAATCGGCTGCTAGTCCTCCTTTCATGCAGAATGTTAAGGTCCTAGCTCATGTCCAAGGCACCAAAGCCAGCTAAAAAGTCAATAGTCGATACCTAAAACTTGAATTGTACTACTTCTTCCTGGCTATTACGTCAAATTAGAAGCTTCATCTGTGTTCTACTATGGTGCTTTTATTGTCTCCGCATACCGCAGCATGCGACATAGCTTTGCAGACGATAAGTACAACCGTTTCAGAGAGAAGAGCGGCCAATGTGACGATCTGGCTTTAAGTCGATTCGATAACAAATGACGAAAACGGACGGATTTCTCAGGTTTTTACTACATATGAACACGTTTCACATTCTCCCGTGCAACTCGGCTGCTAGTCCTCCTTTCATGCAGAATCTTAAGGTCCTAGCTCATGTCCAAGGCACCAAAGCCAGCTAAAAAGTCAATAATCCATACCTAAAACTTGAATTGAACTACTTATTACAGGCTATTACATCAACTTAGAAGGTTCATCTGTGTTCTACTATGGTGATTTTAGTGTTTCCGCATACCGCAGCACGCGACATAGCTTTGCAGACGATAAGTACAAGTGTTTCAGAGAGAAGAGCGGCCAGTGTGACGATCTGGCTTTAAGTCGATTCGATAACAAATGACGAAAACGGACCGATTTCTCAGGTTTTTACTACTTATTTAAACTTTTTTACATTCTCCCTTGCAACTCGGCTGCTAGTCCTCCTTTCATGCAGAATCTTAAGGTCCTAGCTCATGTCCAAGGCACCAAAGCCAGCTAAAAAGTCAATAATCAATACCTAAAACTTGAATTGTACTACTTCTTCCTGGCTATTACATCAACTTAGAAGCTTCATCTGTGTTCTACTATGGTGCTTTTAGTTTCTCCGCATACCGCAGCACGCGACATAGTTTTGCAGACGATAAGTACAACCGTTTCAGAGAGAAGAGCGGCCAATGTGACGATCTGGCTTTAAGTCGATTCGATAACAAATGACGAAAATGGACGGATTTCTCAGGTTTTTACTACATATGAACACTTTTCACATACTCCCGTGCAACGCGGCCGCTAGTTAGTTTCTCCGCATACCGCAGCACGCTACATAGTTTTGCAGACGACAAGTACAACCGTTTCAGAGAGAAGAGCGGCCAATGTGACGATCTGGCTTTAAGACGATTCGATAACAAATGACGAAAACGGACGGATTTCTCGGGTTTTTACTACATATGAACACTTTTCACATTCTCCCATGCAAATCGGCTGCTAGTCCTCCTTTCATGCAGAATGTTAAGGTCCTAGCTCATGTCCAAGGCACCAAAGCCAGCTAAAAAGTCAATAGTCGATACCTAAAACTTGAATTGTACTACTTCTTCCTGGCTATTACGTCAAATTAGAAGCTTCATCTGTGTTCTACTATGGTGCTTTTATTGTCTCCGCATACCGCAGCATGCGACATAGCTTTGCAGACGATAAGTACAACAGTTTCAGAGAGAAGAGCGGCCAATGTGACGATCTGGCTTTAAGTCGATTCGATAACAAATGACGAAAACGGACGAATATCTTAGGTTTTTACTACATATGAACACTTTTCACATTCTCCCGTGCAACTCGGCTGCTAGTCCTCCTTTCATGCAGAATCTTAAGGTCCTAGCTCATGTCCAAGGCACCAAAGCCAGCTAAAAAGTCAATAATCAATACCTAAAACTTGAATTGTACTACTTCTTACTGGCTATTACATCAACTTAGAAGCTTCATCTGTGTTCTACTATGCTGCTTGTAGTGTTTCAGCATACCGCAGCATGCGACATAGCTTTGCTGACGATAAGTACAAGCGTTTCAGAGAGAAGAGCGGCCAATGTGACGATCTGGCTTTAAGTCGATTCGAAAACAAATGACGAAAACGGACGAATTTCTCAGGTTTTTACTACTTATGAACACTTTTCACATTCTTCCGTGCAACTCGGCTGCTAGTCCTCCTTTCATGCAGAAACTTAAGGTCCTAGCTCATGTCCAAGGCACCAAAGCTAGCTAAAAAGTCAATAATCGATACCTAAAACTTGAATTGTACTACTTCTTACTGGCTATTACATGAACTTAGAAGCTTCATCTGTGTTCTACTATGGTGCTTTTAGTGCCTCCGCATACCGCAGCACGCGACATAGCTTTGCAGACGATAAGTACAAGCGTTTCAGAGACAAGAGCGGCCAATGTGACGATCTGGCTTTAAGTCGATTCGATAACAAATGACGAAAACGGACGGATGTCTCAGGTTTTTACTACATATGAACACTTTTCACATTCTCCCGTGCAACTCGGCTGATAGTCCTCCTTCATGCAAAATCTTAATTTCCTAGAACGTGTCCAATGCACCAAAGAAGGGTAAAAAGTCATTAACTGATACCTAAAACTTTAATTGTACTACTTCTTACTGGCTATTACATCAACTTAGAAGCTTCATCTGGGTTCTACTATGGTGCTTTTAGTGTGTCCGCATACCGCAGCACGCGACATAGCTTTGCAGACGATAAGTACAAGTTTTTCAGAGAGAAGAGCGGCCAATGTGACGAACTGGCTTTTAGTCGATTCGATAACAAATGACGAAAATGGACGGATATCTCAGGTTTTTACTACATATGAACACTTTTCACATTCTCCCGTACAACTCGGCTGCTAGCCCTCCTTTCATGCAGAATATTAAGGTCCTAGCTCATGTCCAAGGCACCAAAGCCAGCAAAAATTCAATATTCAATACCTAAAACTTGAATTGTACTACTTCTTACTGGCTATTACATCAACTTAGAAGCTTGATCTGTGTTCTACTATGGTGCTTTTAGTGCTCAGCATACCGCAGCACGCGACATAGCTTTGCAGACGATAAGTACAACCGTTTCAGAGAGAAGAGCGGCCAATGTGACGATCTGGCTTTAAGTCGAATCGATAACAAATGACGAAAACGGACGGATTTCTCGGGTTTTTACTACATAGCAACACTTTTCACATTCTCCATGCAAATCGGCTGCTAGTCCTCCTTTCATACAGAATGTTAAGGTCCTAACTTTTGTCCAAGGCACCAAAGCCAGCTAAAAAGTCAATAACCGATACCTAAATCTTGAATTGGACTACTTCTTACTGGCTATTACATCAACTTAGAAGTTTCATCTGGGTTCTACTATGGTGCTTTTAGTGTGTCCGCATACCGCTGCACGCGACATAGCTTTGCAGACGATAAGTACAACTTTCTCAGAGAGAAGAGCATCCAATGTGACGATCTGGCTTTAAGTCGATTCGATAACAAATGACGAAAACGGACCGATTTCTCAGGTTTTTACTACATATGAACACTTTTCACATTCTCCCGTGCAACTGGGTTGCTAGTCCTCCTTCATGCAAAATCTTAAGTTCCTAGCTCATGTCCAAGGCACCAAACAAGTGTAAAAAGTCATTAACTGATACCTAAAACTTTAATTGGACTACTTCTTACTGGCTATTACATCAACTTAGAAGCTTCATCTGGGTTCTACTATGGTGCTTTTAGTGTGTCCGCATACCGCAGCACGCGACATAGCTTTGCAGACGATAAGTACAACTTTCTCAGAGAGAAGAGCATCCAATGTGACGATCTGGCTTTAAGTCGATTCGATAACAAATGACGAAAATGGACGGATATCTCAGGTTTTTACTACATATGAACACTCTTCACATTCTCCCGTGCAACTCGGCTGCTAGTCCTCCTTTCATGCCGATTCTTAAGGTCCTAGCTCATGTCCAAGGCACCAAAGCCAGCTAAAAAGTCAATAATCGATACCTAAATCTTGAATTGGACTACTTCTTACTGGCTATTACATCAACTTAGAAGTTTCATCTGTGTTCTACTATGGTGCTTTTCCTGTTTCCGCCTACGGCAACACGCGACATTGCTTTGCAGACGATAAGTACAACCGTTTCCGAGAGCAGAGCGGCCAATGTGACGATCTGGCTTTAAGTCGATTCGATAACAAATGACGAAAACGGACCGATTTCTCAGGTTTTTACTACATATGAACACTTTTCACATTCTCCCGTGCAACTGGGTTGCTAGTCCTCCTTCATGCAAAATCTTAAGTTCCTAGCTCGTGTCCAAGGCACCAAAGAAGTGTAAAAAGTCATTAACTGATACCTAAAACTTTAATTGGACTACTTCTTACTGGCTATTACATCAACTTAGAAGCTTCATCTGGGTTCTACTATGGTGCTTTTAGTGTGTCCGCATACCGCTGCACGCGACATAGCTTTGCAGACGATAAGTACAACTTTCTCAGAGAGAAGAGCATCCAATGTGACGATCTGGCTTTAAGTCGATTCGATAACAAATGACGAAAACGGACCGATTTCTCAGGTTTTTACTACATATGAACACTTTTCACATTCTCCCGTGCAACTCGGCTGCTAGTCCTCCTTTCATGCAGAATCATAAGGTCCTAGCCCATGTCCAAGGCACCAAAGTCAGCTAAAAAGTCAACAACCGATACCTAAAACTTGAATTGTACTACTTCTTACTGGCTATTACATCATCTTAGAAGCTTCATCTGTGTTCTACTATGGTGCTTTTAGTGTCTCCGAATACCGCAGTACGCGACATAGCTTTGCAGACGAAAAGTACAACCGTTTCAGAGAGAAAAGCGGCCAATGTGACGATCTGGCTTTAAGTAGATTCGATAATAAATGACGAAAACGGACGGATTTCTCAGGTTTTTACTACATATGAACACTTTTCACATTCTCCCGTGCAACTCGGCTGCTAGTCCTCCTTTCATGCAGAAACTTAAGGTCACAGCTCATGTCCAAGGCACAAAAGCCAGCTAAAAAGTCAATAATCGATACCTAAAACTTGAATGCTACTACTTCTTACTGGCTATTACATCAACTTAGAAGCTTCATCTGTGTTCTACTATGGTGCTTTTAGTGACTCCACATACTGCAGCACGCGACATGGCTTTGCAGACGATAAGTACAACCGTTTCAGAGAGAAGAGCGGCCAATGTGACGATCTGGCTTTAAGTCGATTCGATAACAAATGACGAAAGCGGATGGATTTCTCAGGTTTTTACTACATATGAACACTTTTCACATTCTCCCGTGCAACTCGGCTGCTAGTCCTCCTTTATTGGAGAATCTTAAGGTCCTAGCTCATGTCCAAGGCACCAAAGCCAGCTAAAAAGTCAATAATCGATACCTAAAACGCGAATTGTACTACTTCTTACTGCTTATTACATCAATTTAGAAGCTTCATCTGTGTTCTACTATGGTGCTTTTAGTGTCTCCGCATACCGCAGCACGCGACATAGCTTTGCAGACGATAAGAACAACCGTTTCGGAGAGAAGAGCGGCCAATGTGACGATCTGGCTTTAAGTCGATTCGATAACAAATGACGAAAACGGACGGATTTCTAAGGTTTTTACTACATATGAACACTTTTCACATTCTCTCGTGCAACTCGGCTGGTAGTAATCCTTTCATGCAGAATGTTAAGGTCCTAGCTCATGTCCAAGGCACCAAAGCCAGCTAAAAAGTCAATAATCGATACCTAAAACTTGAATTGTACTACTTCTTCCTGGCTATTACATCAACTTAGAAGCTTCATCTGTGTTCTACTACGGTGCTTTTAGTTTCTCCGCATACCGCAGCACGCGACATAGTTTTACAGACGATAAGTACAACCGTTTCAGAGAGAAGAGCGGCCAATGTGACGATCTGGCTTTAAGTCGATTCGATAACAAATGACGAAAACGGACGGATTTCTCAGGTTTTTAATACATATGAACGCTTTTCACATTCTCCCGTGCAACTCGGCTGATAGTCCTCCTTCATGCAAAATCTTAATTTTCTAGCTCGTGTCCAAGGCACCAAAGAAGGGTAAATGCCATTAACCGATACCTAAAACTTTAATTGTACTACTTCTTACTGGCTATTACATCAACTTAGAAGCTTCATCTGTGTTCTACTATGGTGCTTTTCCTGTTTCCGCCTATGGCAACACGCGACATAGCTTTGCAGACGATAAGTACAACCGTTTCCGAGAGCAGAGCGGCCAATGTGACGATCTGGCATTAATTCGATTCGATAACAAATGACGAAAACGGACGGATTTCTCAGGTTTTTACTACATATGAACACTTTTCACATTTTCCCCTGCAACTCGGCTGCTAGTCCTCCTTTCATGCAGAATCTTAAGGTCCTAGCTCATGTCCAAGGCACCAAAGCCAGCTAAAAAGTCAATAATCGATACCTAAAACTTGTATTGGACTACTTCTTACTGGCTATTACATCAACTTAGAAGCTTCATCTGTGTTCTACTATGGTGCCTTTCCTGTTTCCGCCTACGGCAACACGCGACATAGCTTCGCAGACGATAAGTACAACCGTTTCCGAGAGCAGAGCGGCCAATGTGACGATCTGGCTTTAAGTCGATTCGATAACAAATGACGAAAACGGACGAATTTCTGAGGTTTTTACTACATATGAACACTATTCACATTCTCCCATGCTACTCGGCTGCTAGTCCTCCTTTCATGCTGAATCTTAAGGTCCTAGCTCATGTCCAAGGCACCAAAGCTAGCTAAAATGTCAATAATCGATACCTAAAACTTGAATTGTACTACTTCTTACTGGCTATTACATCAACGTAGAAGCTTCATCTGTGTTCTACTACGCTGCTTGTAGTGTCTCAGCATACCGCCATATGCGACATAGCTTTGCAGACGATAAGTACAACCGTTTCAGAGAGAAGAGCGACCAATGTGACGATCTGGCTTTAAGTCGATTCGATAACAAATGACGAAAACGGACGGATTTCTCAGGTATTTTTTTACATATGAACACTTTTCACATTCTCCCGTGCAACTCGGCTGCTAGTCCTCCTTACATGCAGAATCTAAAGGTCCTAGCTCATGTCGAAGGCACCAAAGCCAGCTAAAAAGTCAATAATCGATACCTAAAACTTGAATTGTACTACTTCTTACTGGCTCTTACATCAACTTAGTAGCTCCATCTGTGTTCTTTTATGGTGATTTTAGTGTCTCCGCATACCGCAGCACGCGACATAGCTTTGTAGACGATAAGTACAACCGTTTCAGAGAGAAGAGCGGCCAATGTGACGATCTGGCTTTAAGTCGATTCGATAACAAATGACGAAAACGGACGAATTTCTCAGGTTTTTACTACATATGAACACTTTTCACATTCTCCCGTGCTACTCGGCTGCTAGTCCTCCTTTCATGCAGAATCTTAAGGTCCTAGCTCATGTCCAAGGCACCAAAGCCAGCTAAAAAGTCAATAATCGATACCTAAAACTTGAATTGGACTACTTCTTACTCGCAATTACATCAATTTAGAAGCTTCATCTGTGTTCTACTATGGTGCTTTTCCTGTTTCCGCGTACGGCAACACGCGACATAGCTTTGCAGACGATAAGTACAACTTTTTCAGAGAGAAGAGCGGCCAATGTGACGATCTGGCTTTAAGTCGATTCGATAACAAATGACGAAAACGGACGGATTTCTCAGGTTTTTACTACATATGAACACTTTTCACATTCTCCCGTGCAACTCGGCTGATAGTCCTCCTTCATGCAAAATCTTAAATTTCTAGCTCGTGTCCAAGGCACCAAAGAAGGGTAAATGTCATTAACCGATACCTAAAACTTTAATTGTACTACTTCTTACTGGCTATTACATCAACTTAGAAGCTTCATCTGTGTTCTACTATGGTGCTTTTCCTGTTTCCGCCTATGGCAACACGCGACATAGCTTTGCAGACGATAAGTACAACCGTTTCCGAGAGCAGAGCGGCCAATGTGACGATCTGGCATTAAGTCGATTCGATAACAAATGACGAAAACGGACGGATTTCTCAGGTTTTTACTACATATGAACACTTTTCACATTCTCCCATGCTACTCGGCTGCTAGTCCTCCTTTCATGCTGAATCTTAAGGTCCTAGCTCATGTCCAAGGCACCAAAGCTAGCTAAAAAGTCAATAATCGATACCTAAAACTTGAATTGTACTACTTCTTACTGGCTATTACATCAACGTAGAAGCTTCATCTGTGTTCTACTACGTTGCTTGTAGTGTCTCAGCATACCGCAGCATGCGACATAGCTTTGCAGACGATAAGTACAAGCGTTTCAGAGAGAAGAGCGGCCAATGTGACGATCTGGCTTTAAGTCGATTCGATAACAAATGACGAAAACGGACGAATTTCTCAGGTTTTTACTACATATGATGACTTTTCACATTCTCCCGTGCTACTCGGCTGCTAGTCCTCCTTTCATGCACAATCTTAAGGTCCTAGCTCATGTCCAAGGCACCAAAGCTAGCTAAAAAGTCAATAATCGATACCTAAAACTTGAATTGTACTAATTCTTACTGGCTATTACATCAACTTAGAAGCTTCATCTGTGTTCTACTATGCTGCCTGTAGTGTCTCAGCATACCGCAGCATGCGACATAGCTTTGCAGACGATAAGTACAACCGTTTCAGAGAGAAGAGCGGCCAATAAGACGATGTGGCTTTAAGTCGATTCGATAACAAATGACGAAAACGGACGAATTTCACAGGTTTTTACTACATATGAACACTTTTCACATTCTCCCGTGCTACTCGGCTGCTAGTCCTTCTTTCATGCAGAATCTTAAGGTCATAGCTCATGTCCAAGGCACCAAAGCTAGCTAAAAAGTCAATAATCGATACCTAAAACTTGAATTGTATTACTTCTTACTGGCTATTACATCAACTTAGTAGTTCCATCTGTGTTCTTTTATGGTGATTTTAGTGTCTCCGCATACCGCAGCACGCGACATAGCTTTGTAGACGATAAGTACAACCGTTTCAGAGAGAAGAGCGGCCAATGTGACGATCTGGCTTTAAGTCGATTCGATAACAAATGACGAAAACGGACGAATTTCTCAGGTTTTTACTACATATGAACACTTTTAACATTCTCCCGTGCTACTCGGCTGCTAGTCCTCCTTTCATGCAGAATCTTAAGGTCCTAGCTCATGTCCAAGGCACCAAAGCCAGCTAACAAGTCAATAATCGATACCTAAAACTTGAATTGGACTACTTCTTACTCGCAATTACATCAATTTAGAAGCTTCATCTGTGTTCTACTATGGTGCTTTTCCTGTTTCCGCCTACGGCAACACGCGACATAGCTTTGCAGACGATAAGTACAACCGTTTCCGAGAGCAGAGCGGCCAATGTGACGATCTGGCATTAAGTCGATTCGATAACAAATGACGAAAACGGACGGATTTCTCAGGTTTTTACTACATATGAACACTTTTCACATTTTCCCCTGCAACTCGGCTGCTAGTCCTCCTTTCATACAGAATCTTAAGGTCCTAGCTCATGTCCAAGGCACCAAAGCTAGCTAAAAAGTCAATAATCGATACCTAAAACTTGAATTGTACTACTTCTTACTGGCTATTACATCAACGTAGGAGCTTCATCTGTGTTCTACTATGCTGCTTGTAGTGTCTCAGCATACCGCAGCATGCGACATAGCTTTGCAGACGATAAGTACAACCGTTTCAGAGAGAAGAGCGACCAATGTGACGATCTGGCTTTAAGTCGATTCGATAACAAATGACGAAAACGGACGGATTTCCCAGGTATTTTTTACATATGAACACTTTTCACATTCTCCGGTGCAACTCGGCAGCTAGTCCTCCTTACATGCAGAATCTTAAGGTCCTAGCTCATGTCGAAGGCACCAAAGCCAGCTAAAAAGTCAATAATCGATACCTAAAACTTGAATTGGATTGCTTCTTACTGGCTATTACATCAACTTAGATGCTTCATCTGTGTTCTACTATGGTAATTTTAGTGTCTCCACATACCGCAGCACGCGACATAGCTTTGCAGACGATAAGTACAACCGTTTCAGAGAGAAGAGCGGCCAATGTGACGATCTGGCTTTAAGTCGATTCGATAACAAATGCGAAAACGGATGGATTTCTAAGGTTTTTACTACATATGAACACTTTTCACATTCTCCCGTGCAACTCGGATGCTAGTCCTCCTTTCATGCAGAATCTTAAGGTACTAGCTCATGTCCAAGGCACCAAAGCCAGCTAAAAAGTCAATAATCGATACCTAAAACTTGAATTGTACTACTTCTTACTGGCCATTACATCGACTTAGAAGCTCCATCTGTGTTCTACTATGGTGCTTTTAGTGTCTCCGCATACCGCAGCACGCGACATAGCTTTGCAGACGATAAGTACAGCCGTTTCAGAGTGAAGAGCGGCCAATGCGACGATCTGGCTTTAAGTCGATTCGATCACAAATGACGAAAACGGACGGATGTCTCAGGTTTTTAATACATATCAACACTTTTCACATTCTCCCGTGCAACTGGGCTGCTAGTCCTCCTTTTATGCAGAATCTTAAAGTCCTAGCTCATGTCCAAGGCACCAAAGCCAGCTAAAAAGTCAATAATCGATACCTAAATCTTGAATTGGTCTACTTCTTACTGGCTATTACTTCAACTTAGAAGCTTCATCTGTGTTCTACTATGGTGCTTTTCTGTTTCCGCCTACGGCAAAACGCGACATTGCTTTGCAGACGATAAGTGCAACCGTTTCCGAGAGCAGAGCGGCCAATGTGACGATCTGGCTTTAAGTCGATTCGATAACAAATGACGAAAACGGACGGATTACTCAGGTTTTTACTTCATATGAACACTTTTTACATTCTCCCCTGCAACTCGGCTGCTAGTCCTCCTTTCATGCAGAATCTTAAGGTCATAGCTCATGTCCACGGCACCAAAGCTAGCTATAAAGTCAATAATCGATACCTAAAACTTGAATTGTACTACTTCTTACTGGCTATTACATCAACTTAGTAGCTCCATCTGTGTTCTTTTATGGTGATTTTATTGTCTCCGCATACCGCAGCACGGGACATAGCTTTGTAGACGATAAGTACAACCGTTTCAGAGAGAAGAGCGGCCAATGTGACGATCTGGCTTTAAGTCGATTCGATAACAAATGACGAAAACGGACGAATTTCTCAGGTTTTTACTACATATGAACACTTTTCACTTTCTCCCGTGCTACTCGGCTGCTAGTCCTCCTTTCATGCAGAATCTGAAGGTCCTAGCTCATGTCCAAGGCACCAAAGCCAGCTAAAAAGTCAATAATCGATACCTAAAACTTGAATTGGACTACGTCTTACTCGCAATTACATCAATTTAGAAGCTTCATCTGTGTTCTACTATGGTGCTTTTCCTGTTTCCGCCTACGGCAACACGCGACATAGCTTTGCGGACGGTAAGTACAACTTTTTCAGAGAGAAGAGCGGCCAATGTGACGATCTGGCTTTAAGTCGATTCGATAACAAATGACGAAAACGTACGGATATCTCAGGTTTTTACTACATATGAACACTTTTCACATTCTCCCGTGCAACTCGGCTGCTAGTCCTCCTTTCATGCAGAATCTTAAGGTCTTAGCTCATGTCCAAGGTACCAAAGCCAGCTAAAAAGTCAATAATGGATACCTAAAACTTGAATTGTACTACTTCTTACTGGCTATTACATCAACTTAGAAGCTTCATCTGTGTTCTACTATGGTGCTTTTAGTGTCTCCGCATACCGCAGCACGCGACATAGCTTTGCAGACGATAAGTACAACCGTTTCAGAGAGAAGAGCGGCCGATGTTACGATCTGGCTTTAAGTCGATTCGATAACAAATGACGAAAACGGACGGATTTCTAAGGTTTTTACTACATATGAACACTTTTCACATTCTCCCGTGCAACTCGGCTGGTAGTAATCCTTTCATGCAGAATGTTAAGGTCCTAGCTCATGTCCAAGGCACCAAAGCCAGCTAAAAGGTCAATAATCGATACCTAAAACTTGAATTGTACTACTTCTTCCTGGCTATTACATCAACTTAGAAGCTTCATCTGTGTTCTGCTACGGTGCTTTTAGTTTCTCCGCATACCGCAGCACGCGACATAGTTTTACAGACGATAAGTACAACCGTTTCAGAGAGAAGAGCGGCCAATGTGACGATCTGGCTTTAAGTCGATTCGATAACAAATGACGAAAACGGACGGATTTTTCAGGTTTTTACTACATATGATCACTTTTCACATTCTCCCGTGCTACTCGGCTGCTAGTCCTCCTTTCATGCAGAATCTTAAGGTCATAGCTCATGTCCAAGGCACCAAAGCCAGCTAAAGAGTCAATAATCGATACCTAAAACTTGAATTGGACTACTTCTTACTGGCTATTACATCAACTTCGAAGCTTCATCTGTGTTCTACTATGCTGCTTGTAGTGTCTCAGCATACCGCAGCATGCGACATAGCTTTGCAGACGATAAGTACAACCGTTTCAGAGAGAAGAGCGACCAATGTGACGATCTGGCTTTAAGTCGATTCGATAACAAATGACGAAAACGGACGGATTTCTCAGGTATTTTTTTTCATATGAACACTTTTCACATTCTCCCGTGCAACTCGGCTGCTAGTCCTCCTTACATGCAGAATCTTAGGGTCCTAGCTCATGTCGAAGGCACTAAAGCCAGCTAAAAAGTCAATAATCGATACCTAAAACTTGAATTGGATTACTTCTTACTGGCTATTACATCAACTTAGAAGCTTCATCTGTGTTCTACTATGGTGCTTTTCCTGTTTCCGCTTACGGCAACACGCGACATGGCTTTGCAGACGATAGGTACAACTTTTTCAGAGAGAAGAGCGGCCAATGTGACGATCTGGCTTTAAGTCGATTCGATAACAAATGACGAAAACGGACGGATTTCTCAGGTTTTTACTACATATGAACACTTTTCACATTTTCCCCTGCAACTCGGCTGCTAGTCCTCCTTTCATGCAGAATCTTAAGGTCCTAGCTCATGTCCAAGGCACCAAAGCCAGCTAAAAAGTCAATAATCGATACCTAAAACTTGAATTGGACTACATCTTACTGGCTATTACATCAACTTAGAAGCTTCATCTGTGTTCTACTATAGTGCCTTTCCTGTTTCCGCCTACGGCAACACGCGACATAGCTTTGCAGACGATAAGTACAACCGTTTCCGAGAGCAGAGCGGCCAATGTGACGATCTGGCTTTAAGTCGATTCGATAACAAATGTCGAAAACGGACGAATTTCTCAGGTTTTTACTACATATGAACACTTTTCACATTCTCCCATGCTACTCGGCTGCTAGTCCTCCTTTCATGCTGAATCTTAAGGTCCTAGCTCCTGTCCAAGGCACCAAAGCTAGCTAAAAAGTCAATAATCGATACCTAAAACTTGAATTGTACTACTTCTTACTGGCTATTACATCAACGTAGAAGCTTCATCTGTGTTCTACTATGCTGCTTGTAGTGTCTCAGCATACCGCAGCATGCGACATAGCTTTGCAGACGATAAGTACAACCGTTTCAGAGAGAAGAGCGACCAATGTGACGATCTGGCTTTAAGTCGATTCGATAACAAATGACGAAAACGGACGGATTTCTCAGGTATTTTTTTACATATGAACACTTTTCACATTCTCGGGTGCAACTCGGCTGCTAGTCCTCCTTACATGCAGAATCTTAAGGTCCTAGCTCATGTCGAAGGCACCAAAGCCAGCTAAAAAGTCAATAATCGATACCTAAAACTTGAATTGGATTGCTTCTTACTGGCTATTACATCAACTTAGATGCTTCATCTGTGTTCTACTATGGTAATTTTAGTGTCTCCACATACCGCAGCACGCGACATAGCTTTGCAGACGATAAGTACAACCGTTTCAGAGAGAAGAGCGGCCAATGTGACGATCTGGCTTTAAGTCGATTCGATAACAAATGCGAAAACGGATGGATTTCTAAGGTTTTTACTACATATGAACACTTTTCACATTCTCCCGTGCAACTCGGATGCTAGTCCTCCTTTCATGCAGAATCTTAAGGTACTAGCTCATGTCCAAGGCACCAAAGCCAGCTAAAAAGTCAATAATCGATACCTAAAACTTGAATTGTACTACTTCTTACTGGCCATTACATCGACTTAGAAGCTCCATCTGTGTTCAACTATGGTGCTTTTAGTGTCTCCGCATACCGCAGCACGCGACATAGCTTTGCAGACGATAAGTACAGCCGTTTCAGAGTGAAGAGCGGCCAATGTGACGATCTGGCTTTAAGTCGATTCGATCACAAATGACGAAAACGGACGGATGTCTCAGGTTTTTAATACATATGAACACTTTTCACATTCTCCCGTGCAACTGGGCTGCTAGTCCTCCTTTCATGCAGAATCTTAAGGTCCTATCTCATGTCCAAGGCACCAAAGCCAGCTAAAAAGTCTATAATCGATACCTAAAACTTGAATTGTACTACTTCTTACTGGCTATTACATCAACTTAGAAGCTTCATCTGTGTTTTACTATGCTGCTTGTAGTGTCTCAGCATACCGCAGCATGCGACATAGCTTTGCAGACGATAAGTACAAGCGTTTCAGAGAGAAGAGCGGCCAATGTGACGATCTGGCTTTAAGTCGATTCGATAACAAATGACGAAAACGGACGAATTTCTCAGGTTTTTACTACATATGACCACTTTTCACATTCTCCCGTGCTACTTGGCTGCTAGTCCTCCTTTCATGCAGAATCTTAAGGTACTAGCTCATGTCCAAGGCACCAAAGCTAGCTAAAAAGTCAATAATCGATACCTAAAACTTGAATTGTACTACTTCTTACTGGCTATTACATCAACTTAGTAGCTCCATCTGTGTTCTTTTATGGTGCTTTTCCTGTTTCCGCCTACGGCAACACGCGAAATAGCTTTGCAGACGATAAGTACAACTTTTTCAGAGAGAAGAGCGGCCAATGTGACGATCTGGCTTTAAGTCGATTCGATAACAAATGACGAAAACGGACGAATTTCTCAGGTTTTTACTACATATGATCACTTTTCACATTCTCCCGTGCTACTCGGCTGCTAGTCCTCCTTTCATGCAGAATCTTAAGGTCCTAGCTCATGTCCAAGGCACCAAAGCTAGCTAAAAAGTCAATAATCGATACCTAAAACTTGAATTGTACTAATTCTTACTGGCTATTACATCAACTTAGAAGCTTCATCTGTGTTCTACTATGCTGCCTGTAGTGTCTCAGCATACCGCAGCATGCGACATAACTTTGCAGACGATAAGTACACGCGTTTCAGAGAGAAGAGCGGCCAATAAGACGATGTGGCTTTAAGTCGATTCGATAACAAATGACGAAAACGGACGAATTTCCCAGGTTTTTACTACATATGAACACTTTTCACAGTCTCCCGTGCTACTCGGTTGCTAGTCCTCCTTTCATGCAGAATCTTAAGGTCATAGCTCATGTCCAAGGCACCAAAGCTAGCTAAAAAGTCAATAATCGATACCTAAAACTTGAATTGTACTACTTCTTACTGGCTATTACATCAACTTAGTAGCTCCATCTGTGTTCTTTTATGGTGATTTTAGTGTCTCCGCATACCGCAGCACGCGACATAGCTTTGTAGACGATAAGTACAACCGTTTCAGAGAGAAGAGCGGCCAATGTGACGATGTGGCTTTAAGTCGATTCGATAACAAATGACGAAAACGGACGAATTTCTCAGGTTTTTACTACATATGAACACTTTTCACATTCTCCCGTGCTACTCGGCTGCTAGTCCTCCTTTCATGCAGAATCGTAAGGTCCTAGCTCATGTCCAAGGCATCAAAGCCAGCTAAAAAGTCAATAATCGATACCTAAAACTTTAATTGTACTACTTCTTACTGGCTATTACATCAACTTAGAAGCTTCATCTGTGTTCTACTATGGTGCTTTTATTGTGTCCACGTACCGCAGCACGCGACATAGCTTTGCAGACGATAAGTACAACTTTTTCAGAGAGAAGAGCGGCCAATGTGACGATCTGGCTTTAAGTCGATTCGATAACAAATGACGAAAACGTACGGATTTCTCAGGTTTTTACTACATATGAACACTTTTCACATTCTCCCATGCTACTCGGCTGCTAGTCCTCCTTTCATGCTGAATCTTAAGGTCCTATCTCATGTCCAAGGCACCAAAGCCAGCTAAAAAGTCAATAATCGATACCTAAAACTTGAATTGTACTACTTCTTACTGGCTATTACATCAACTTAGAAGCTTCATCTGTGTTTTACTATGCTGCTTGTAGTGTCTCAGCATACCGCAGCATGCGACATAGCTTTGCAGACGATAAGTACAAGCGTTTCAGAGAGAAGAGCGGCCAATGTGACGATCTGGCTTTAAGTCGATTCGATAACAAATGACGAAAACGGGCGAATTTCTCAGGTTTTTACTACATATGACCACTTTTCACATTCTCCCGTGCTACTCGGCTGCTAGTCCTCCTTTCATGCAGAATCTTAAGGTCATAGCTCATGTCCAAGGCACCAAAGCTAGCTAAAAAGTCAATAATCGATAGCTAAAACTTGAATTGTACTACTTCTTACTGGCTATTACATCAACTTAGTAGCTCCATCTGTGTTCTTTTATGGTGATTTTAGTGTCTCCGCATACCGCAGCACGGGACATAGCTTTGTAGACGATAAGTACAACCGTTTCAGAGAGAAGAGCGGCCAATGTGACGATCTGGCTTTAAGTTGATTCGATAACAAATGACGAAAACGGACGAATTTCTCAGGTTTTTACTACATATGAACACTTTTCACATTCTCCCGTGCTACTCGGCTGCTAGTCCTCCTTTCATGCAGAATCTTAAGGTCCTAGCTCATGTCCAAGGCACCAAAGCCAGCTAAAAAGTCAATAATCGATACCTAAAACTTGAATTGGACTACTTCTTACTCGCAATTACATCAATTTAGAAGCTTCATCTGTGTTCTACTATGCTGCTTTTCCTGTTTCCGCCTACGGCAACACGCGAAATAGCTTTGCAGGCGATAAGTACAACTTTTTCAGAGAGAAGAGCGGCCAATGTGACGATCTGGCTTTAAGTCGATTCGATAACAAATGACGAAAACGTACGGATTTCTCAGGTTTTTACTACATATGAACACTTTTCCCATTCTCCCGTGCAACTCGGCTGCTAGTCCTCCTTTCATGCAGAATCTTAAGGTCTTAGCTCATGTCCAAGGTACCAAAGCCAGCTAAAAAGTCAATAATGGATACCTAAAACTTGAATTGTACTACTTCTTACTGGCTATTACATCAACTTAGAAGCTTCATCTGTGTTCTACTATGGTGCTTTTAGTGTCTCCGCATACCGCAGCACGCGACATAGCTTTGCAGACGATAAGTACAACCGTTTCCGAGAGCAGAGCGGCCAATGTGACGATCTGGCATTAAGTCGATTCTATAACAAATGACGAAAACGGACGGATTTCTCAGGTTTTTACTACATATGAACACTTTTCACATTTTGCCCTGCAACTCGGCTGCTAGTCCTCCTTTCATGCAGAATCTTAAGGTCCTAGCTCATGTCCAAGGCACCAAAGCCAGCTAAAAAGTCAATAATCGATACCTAAAACTTGAATTGGACTACTTCTTCCTGGCTATTACATCAACTTAGAAGCTTCATCTGTGTTCTACTATGCTGCTTGTAGTGTCTCAGCATACCGCAGCATGCGACATAGCTTTGCAGACGATAAGTACAACCGTTTCAGAGAGAAGAGCGACCAATGTGACGATCTGGCTTTAAGTCGATTCGATAACAAATGACGAAAACGGATGGATTTCTCAGGTTTTTACTACATATGAACACTTTTCACATTCTCCCGTGCAACTCGGATGCTAGTCCTCCTTTCATGCAGAATATTAAGGTACTAGCTCATGTCCAAGGCACCAAAGCTAGCTAAAAAGTCAATAATCGATACCTAAAACTTGAATTGTACTACTTCTTACTGGCTATTACATCGACTTAGAAGCTCCATCTGTGTTCTACCATGGTGCTTTTAGTGTCTCCGCATACCGCAGCACGCGACATAGCTTTGCAGACGATAAGTACAGCCGTTTCAGAGAGAAGAGCGGCCAATGTGACGATCTGGCTTTAAGTCGATTCGATCACAAATGACGAAAACGGACGGATGTCTCAGGTTTTTAATACATATGAACACTTTTCACATTCTCCCGTGCTACTGGGCTGCTAGTCCTCCTTTTATGCAGAATCTTAAAGTCCTAGCTCATGTCCAAGGCACCAAAGCCAGCTAAAAAGTCAATAATCGATACCTAAATCTTGAATTGGTCTACTTCTTACTGGCTATTACATCAACCTAGAAGCTTCATCTGTGTTCTACTATGGTGCTTTTCTGTTTCCGCCTACGGCAAAACGCGACATTGCTTTGCAGACGATAAGTGCAACCGTTTCCGAGAGCAGAGCGGCCAATGTGATGATCTGGCTTTAAGTCGATTCGATAACAAATGACGAAAACGGACGGATTACTTAGGTTTTTACTTCATATGAACACTTTTTACATTCTCCCCTGCAACTCGGCTGCTAGTCCTCCTTTCATGCAGAATCTTAAGGTCCTATCTCATGTCCAAGGCACCAAAGCCAGCTAAAAAGTCAATAATCGATACCTAAAACTTGAATTGTACTACTTCTTACTGGCTATTACATCAACTTAGAAGCTTCATCTGTGTTTTACTATGCTGCTTGTAGTGTCTCAGCATACCGCAGCATGCGACATAGCTTTGCAGGCAATAAGTACACGCGTTTCAGAGAGAAGAGCGGCCAATAAGACGATGTGGCTTTAGGTCGATTCGATAACAAATGACGAAAACGGACGAGTTTCCCAGGTTTTTACTACATATGAACACTTTTCACATTCTCCCGTGCTACTCGGCTGCTAGTCCTCCTTTCATGCAGAATCTTAAGGTCATAGCTCATGTCCAAGGCACCAAAGCTAGCTAAAAATTCAATAATCGATTTCTAAAACTTGAATTGTACTACTTCTTACTGGCTATTACATCAACTTAGTAGCTCCATCTGTGATCTACTATGGTGATTTTAGTGTCTCCGCATACCGCAGCACGCGACATAGCTTTGTAGACGATAAGTACAACCGTTTCAGAGAGAAGAGCGGCCAATGTGACGATCTGGTTTTAAGTCGATTCGATAACAAATGACGAAAACGGACGAATTTCTCAGGTTTTTACTACATATGAACACTTTTCACATTCTCCCGTGCTACTCGGCTGCTAGTCCTCCTTTCATGCAGAATCTTAAGGTCCTAGCTCAGGTCCAAGGCACCAAAGCCAGCTAAAAAGTCAATAATCGATACCTAAAACTTGAATTGGACTACTTCTTACTCGCTATTACATCAACTTAGAGCTTCATCTGTGTTCTACTTATGGTGCTTTTCCTGTTTCCGCCTACGGCAACACGCGACATAGCTTTGCAGACGATAAGTACAACCGTTTCCGAGAGCAGAGCGGCCAATAAGACGATGTGGCTTTAAGTCGATTCGATAACAAATGACGAAAACGGACGAATTTCCCAGGTTTTTACTACATATGAACACTTTTCACATTCTCCCGTGCTACTCGGCTGCTAGTCCTCCTTTCATGCAGAATCTTAAGGTCCTAGCTCATGTCCAAGGCACCAAAGCCAGCTAAAAAGTCAATAATCGATACCTAAAACTTGAATTGGACTACTTCTTACTCGCTATTACATCAACTTAGAAGCTTCATCTGTGTTCTACTATGGTGCTTTTCCTGTTTCCGCCTACGGCAACACGCGACATAGCTTTGCAGACGATAAGTACAACTTTTTCAGAGAGAAGAGCGGCCAATGTGACGATCTGGCTTTAATTCGATTCGATAACAAATGACGAAAACGGACGGATTTCTAAGGTTTTTACTACATATGAACACTTTTCACATTCTCCCGTGCAACTCGGCTGGTAGTAATCCTTTCATGCAGAATGTTAAGGTCCTAGCTCATGTCCAAGGCACCAAAGCCAGCTAAAAAGTCAATAATCGATACCTAAAACTTGAATTGTACTACTTCTTCCTGGCTATTACATCAACTTAGAAGCTTCATCTGTGTTCTGCTACGGTGCTTTTAGTTTCTCCGCATACCGCAGCACGCGACATAGTTTTACAGACGATAAGTACAACCGTTTCAGAGAGAAGAGCGGCCAATGTGACGATCTGGCTTTAAGTCGATTAGATAACAAATGACGAATACGGACGGATTTCTCAGGTTTTTACTACATATGAACACTTTTCACATTTTCCCCTGCAACTCGGCTGCTAGTCCGCCTTTCATGCAGAATCTTAAGGTCCTAGCTCATGTCCAAGGCACCAAAGCCAGCTAAAAAGTCAATAATCGATACCTAAAACTTGAATTGTACTACTTCTTACTGGCTATTACATCAACTTAGAAGCTTCATCTGTGTTCTACTATAGTGATTTTAGTGTTTCCGCATACCGCAGCACGCGACATAGCTTTGCAGACGATAAGTACAAGCGTTTCAGAGAGAAGAGCGGCCAATGTGACGATCTGGCTTTAAGTCGATTCGATAACAAATGACGAAAACGGACGAGTTTCTCAGGTTTTTACTACATATGATCACTTTTCACATTCTCCCGTGCTACTCGGCTGCTAGTCCTCCTTTCATGCAGAATCTTAAGGTCCTAGCTCATGTCCAAGGCACCAAAGCTAGCTAAAAAGTCAATAATCGATACCTAAAACTTGAATTGTACTAATTCTTACTGGCTATTACATCAACTTAGAAGCTTCATCTGTGTTCTACTATGCTGCCTGAAGTGTCTCAGCATATCGCAGCTTGCGACATAGCTTTGCAGGCGATAAGTACACGCGTTTCAGAGAGAAGAGCAGCCAATAAGACGATGTGGCTTTAAGTCGATTCGATAACAAATGACGAAAACGGACGAATTTCCCAGGTTTTTACTACATATGAACACTTTTCACATTCTCCCGTGCTACTCGGCTGCTAGTCCTCCTTTCATGCAGAATTTTAAGGTCATAGCTCATGTCCAAGGCACCAAAGCTAGCTAAAATGTCAATAATCGATACCTAAAACTTGAATTGGACTACTTCTTACTGGCTATTACATCAACTTAGTAGCTCCATCTGTGTTCTACTATGGTGATTTTAGTGTCTCCGCATACCGCAGCACGCGACATAGCTTTGTAGACGATAAGTACAACCGTTTCAGAGAGAAGAGCGGCCAATGTGACGATCTAGCTTTAAATCGATTCGATAACAAATGACGAAAACGGACGAATTTCTCAGGTTTTTACTACATATGAACACTTTTCACATTCTCCCGTGCTACTCGGCTGCTAGTCCTCCTTTCATGCAGAATCTTAAGGTCCTAGCTCATGTCCAAGGCACCAAAGCCAGCTAAAAAGTCAATAATCGATACCTAAAACTTGAATTGGACTACTTCTTACTCGCTATTACATCAAATTAGAAGCTTCATCTGTGTTCTACTTATGGTGCTTTTCCTGTTTCCGCCTACGGCAACACGCGACATAGCTTTGCAGACGATAAGTACAACCGTTTCCGAGAGCAGAGCGGCCAATGTGACGATCTGGCTTTAAGTCGATTCGATAACAAATGACGAAAACGGACGGATTTCTCAGGTTTTTACTTCATATGAACACTTTTTACATTCTCCCCTGCAACTCGGCTGCTAGTCCTCCTTTCATGCAGAATCTTAAGGTCCTAGCTCATGTCCAAGGCACCAAAGCCAGCTAAAAAGTCAATAATCGATACCTAAAACTTGAATTGTACTACCTCTTACTGGCTATTACATCAACTTAGAAGCTTCATCTCTGTTTTACTATGCTGCTTGTAGTGTCTCAGCATACCGCAGCATGCGACATAGCTTTGCAGTCGATATGTAGAAGTGTTTCAGAGAGAAGAGCGGCCAATGTGACGATCTGGCTTTAAGTCGATTCGATAACAAATGACGAAAACGGACGAATTTCTCAGGTTTTTACTATATATGATCACTTTTCACATTCTCCCGTGCTACTCGGCTGCTAGTCCTCCTTGCATGCAGAATCTTAAGGTCCTAGCTCATGTCCAAGGCACCAAAGCTAGCTAAAAAGTCAATAATCGATACCTAAAACTTGAATTGTACTACTTCTTACTGGCTATTACATCAACTTAGAAGCTTCATCTGTGTTCTACTATGCTGCTTGTAGTGTCTCAGCATACCGCAGCATGCGACATAGCTTTGCAGACGATAAGTACAAGTGTTTCAGAGAGAAGAGCGGCCAATAAGACGATGTGGCTTTAAGTCGATTCGATAACAAATGACGAAAGCGGACGAATTTCCCAGGTTTTTACTACATATGAACACTTTTCACATTCTCCCGTGCTACTCGGCTGCTAGTCCTCCTTTCATGCAGAATCTTAAGGTCCTAGCTCATGTCCAAGGCACCAAAGCCAGCTAAAAAGTCAATAATCGATACCTAAAACTTGAATTGGACTACTTCTTACTCGCTATTACATCAACTTAGAAGCTTCATCTGTGTTCTACTATGGTGCTTTTCCTGTTTCCGCCTACGGCAACACGCGACATAGCTTTGCAGACGATAAGTACAACTTTTTCAGAGAGAAGAGCGGCCAATGTGACGATCTGGCTTTAATTCGATTCGATAACAAATGACGAAAACGTACGGATTTCTCAGGTTTTTACTACATATGAACACTTTTCACATTTTCCCCTGCAACTCGGCTGCTAGTCCTCCTTTCATTCAGAATCTTAAGGTCCTAGCTCATGTCCAAGGCACCAAAGCCAGCTAAAAAGTCAATAATCGATACCTAAAACTTGAATTGGACTACTTCTTACTCGCTATTACATCAACTTAGAATCTTCATCTGTGTTCTACTATGGTGCTTTTCGTGTTTCCGCCTACGGCAACACGCGACATAGCTTTGCAGACGATAAGTACAACTTTTTCAGAGAGAAGAGCGGCCAATGTGACGATCTGGCTTTAATTCGATTCGATAACAAATGACGAAAACGGACGGATTTCTAAGGTTTTTACTACATATGAACACTTTTCACATTCTCCCGTGCAACTCGGCTGGTAGTAATCCTTTCATGCAGAATGTTAAGGTCCTAGCTCATGTCCAAGGCACCAAAGCCAGCTAAAAAGTCAATAATCGATACCTAAAACTTGAATTGTACTACTTCTTCCTGGCTATTACATCAACTTAGAAGCTTCATCTGTGTTCTGCTACGGTGCTTTTAGTTTCTCCGCATACCGCAGCACGCGACATAGTTTTACAGACGATAAGTACAACCGTTTCAGAGAGAAGAGCGGCCAATGTGACGATCTGGCTTTAAGTCGATTCGATAACAAATGACGAAAACGGACGGATTTCTCAGGTTTTTACTACATATGAACACTTTTCACATTCTCCCGTGCAACTCGGCTGATAGTCCTCCTTCATGCAAAATCTTAATTTCCTAGCTCGTGTCCAAGGCACCAAAGAAGGGTAAATGTCATTAACCGATACCTAAAACTTTAATTGTACTACTTCTTACTGGCTATTACATCAACTTAGAAGCTTCATCTGTGTTCTACTATGGTGCTTTTCCTGTTTCCGCCTATGGCAACACGCGACATAGCTTTGAGGACGATAAGTACAACCGTTTCCGAGAGCAGAGCGGCCAATGTGACGATCTGGCATTAAGTCGATTCGATAACAAATGACGAAAACGGACGGATTTCTCAGGTTTTTACTACATATGAACACTTTTCACATTTTCCCCTGCAACTCGGCTGCTAGTCCTCCTTTCATGCAGAATCTTAAGGTCCTAGCTCATGTCCAAGGCACCAAAGCCAGCTAAAAAGTCAATAATCGATACCTAAAACTTGAATTGTACTACTTCTTACTGGCTATTACATCAACTTAGAAGCTTCATCTGTGTTCTACTATAGTGATTTTAGTGTTTCCGCATACCGCAGCACGCGACATAGCTTTGCAGACGATAAGTACAAGCGTTTCAGAGAGAAGAGCGGCCAATGTGACGATCTGGCTTTAAGTCGATTCGATAACAAATGACGAAAACGGACGAATTTCTCAGGTTTTTACTACATATGATCACTTTTCACATTCTCCCGTGCTACTCGGCTGCTAGTCCTCCTTTCATGCAGAATCTTAAGGTCCTAGCTCATGTCCAAGGCACCAAAGCTAGCTAAAAAGTCAATAATCGATACCTAAAACTTGAATTGTACTAATTCTTACTGGCTATTACATCAACTTAGAAGCTTCATCTGTGTTCTACTATGCTGCCTGTAGTGTCTCAGCATATCGCAGCATGCGACATAGCTTTGCAGGCGATAAGTACACGCGTTTCAGTGAGAAGAGCGGCCAATAAGACGATGTGGCTTTAAGTCGATTCGATAACAAATGACGAAAACGGACGAATTTCCCAGGTTTTTACTACATATGAACACTTTTCACATTCTCCCGTGCTACTCGGCTGCTAGTCCTCCTTTCATGCAGAATCTTAAGGTCATAGCTCATGTCCAAGGCACCAAAGCTAGCTAAAATGTCAATAATCGATACCTAAAACTTGAATTGGACTACTTCTTACTGGCTATTACATCAACTTAGTAGCTCCATCTGTGTTCTACTATGGTGATTTTAGTGTCTCCGCATACCGCAGCACGCGACATAGCTTTGTAGACGATAAGTACAACCGTTTCAGAGAGAAGAGCGGCCAATGTGACGATCTAGCTTTAAGTCGATTCGATAACAAATGACGAAAACGGACGAATTTCTCAGGTTTTTACTACATATGAACACTTTTCACATTCTCCCGTGCTACTCGGCTGCTAGTCCTCCTTTCATGCAGAATCTTAAGGTCCTAGCTCATGTCCAAGGCACCAAAGCCAGCTAAAAAGTCAATAATCGATACCTAAATCTTGAATTGGTCTACTTCTTACTAGCTATTACATCAACTTAGAAGCTTCATCTGTGTTCTACTATGGTGCTTTTCTGTTTCCGCCTACGTCAAAACGCGACATTGCTTTGCAGACGATAAGTGCAACCGTTTCCGAGAGCAGAGCGGCCAATGTGATGATCTGGCTTTAAGTCGATTCGATAACAAATGACGAAAACGGACGGTTTACTCAGGTTTTTACTTCATATGAACACTTTTTACATTCTCCCCTGTAACTCGGCTGCTAGTCCTCCTTTCATGCAGAATCTTAAGGTCCTGTCTCATGTCCAAGGCACCAAAGCCAGCTAAAAAGTCAATAATCGATAACTAAAACTTGAATTCTACTACTTCTTACTGGCTATTACATCAACTTAGAAGCTTCATCTGTGTTCTACTATGCTGCTTGTAGTGTCTCAGCATACCGCAGCATGCGACATAGCTTTGCAGACGATAAGTACAAGCGTTTCAGAGAGAAGAGCGGCCAATGTGACGATCTGGCTTTAAGTCGATTCGGTAACAAATGACGAAAACGGACGAATTTCTCAGGTTTTTACTACATATGATCACTTTTCACATTCTCCCGTGCTACTCGGCTGCTAGTCCTCCTTTCATGCAGAATCTTAAGGTCCTAGCTCATGTCCAAGGCACCAAAGCTAGCTAAAAAGTCAATAATCGATACCTAAAACTTGAATTGTACTAATTCTTACTGGCTATTACATCAGCTTAGAAGCTTCATCTGTGTCCTACTATGCTGCTTGTAGTGTCTCAGCATACCGCAGCATGCGACATAGCTTTGCAGGCGATAAGTACACGCGTTTCAGAGAGAAGAGCGGCCAATAAGACGATGTGGCTTTAAGTCGATTCGATAACAAATGACGAAAACGGACGAATTTCCCAGGTTTTTACTACATATGAACACTTTTCACATTCTCCCGTGCTACTCGGCTGCTAGTCCTCCTTTCATGCAGAATCTTAAGGTCATAGCTCATGTCCAAGGCACCAAAGCTAGCTAAAATGTCAATAATCGATACCTAAAACGTGAATTGGACTACTTCTTACTGGCTATTACATCAACTTAGTAGCTCCATCTGTGTTCTACTATGGTGATTTTAGTGTCTCCGCATACCGCAGCACGCGACATAGCTTTGTAGACGATAGGTACAACCGTTTCAGAGAGAAGAGCGGCCAATGTGACGATCTGGCTTTAAGTCGATTCGATAACAAATGAGGAAACCGGCGAATTTCTCAGGTTTTTACTACATATGAACACTTTTCACATTCTCCCGTGATACTCGGCTGCTAGTCCTCCTATCATGCAGAATCTTAAGGTCCTAGCTCATGTCCAAGGCACCAAAGCCAGCTAAAAATTCAATAATCGATACCTAAAACGTGAATTGGACTACTTCTTACTGGCTATTACATCAACTTAGAAGCTTCATCTGTGTTCTACTATGCTGCTTGTAGTGTCTCAGCATACCGCAGCAAGCGACATAGCTTTGCAGACGATAAGTACAAGCGTTTCAGAGAGAAGAGCGGCCAATGTGACGATCTGGCTTTAAGTCGATTCGGTAACAAATGACGAAAACGGACGAATTTCTCAGGTTTTTACTACATATGAACACTTTTCACATTCTCCCGTGCTACTCGGCTGCTAGTCCTCCTTTCATGCAGAATCTTAAGGTCATAGCTCATGTCCAAGGCACCAAAGCTAGCTAAAATGTCAATAATCGATACCTAAAACGTGAATTGGACTACTTCTTACTGGCTATTACATCAACTTAGTAGCTCCATCTGTGTTCTACTATGGTGATTTTAGTGTCTCCGCATACCGCAGCACGCGACATAGCTTTGTAGACGATAGGTACAACCGTTTCAGAGAGAAGAGCGGCCAATGTGACGATCTGGCTTTAAGTCGATTCGATAACAAATGAGGAAACCGGCGAATTTCTCAGGTTTTTACTACATATGAACACTTTTCACATTATCCCGTGATACTCGGCTGCTAGTCCTCCTTTCATGCAGAATCTTAAGGTCATAGCTCATGTCCAAGGCACCAAAGCTAGCTAAAATGTCAATAATCGATACCTAAAACGTGAATTGGACTACTTCTTACTGGCTATTACATCAACTTAGTAGCTCCATCTGTGTTCTACTATGGTAATTTTAGTGTCTCCGCATACCGCAGCACGCGACATAGCTTTGTAGACGATAGGTACAACCGTTTCAGAGAGAAGAGCGGCCAATGTGACGATCTGGCTTTAAGTCGATTCGATAACAAATGAGGAAACCGGCGAATTTCTCAGGTTTTTACTACATATGAACACTTTTCACATTCTCCCGTGATACTCGGCTGCTAGTCCTCCTATCATGCAGAATCTTAAGGTCCTAGCTCATGTCCAAGGCACCAAAGCCAGCTAAAAATTCAATAATCGATACCTAAAACTTGAATTGGACTATTTCTTACTCGCTATTACATCAACTTAGAAGCTTCATCTGTGTTCTACTATGGTGCTTTTCCTGTTTCCGCCTACGGCAACACGCGACATAGCTTTGCAGACGATAAGTACAACCGTTTCCGAGAGCAGAGCGGCCAATCTGACGATCTGGCTTTAAGTCGATTCGATAACAAATGACGAAAACGGACGAATTTCTCAGGTTTTTACTATATATGATCACTTTTCACATACTCCCGTGCTACTCGGCTGCTAGTCCTCCTTGCAGGAAGAATCTTATGGTCCTAGCTCATGTCCAAGGCACCAAAGCCAGCTAAAAAGTCAATAATCGATACCTAAAACTTGAATCGTACTACTTCTTACTGGCTATTACATCAACTTAGAAGCTTCCTCTGTGTTCTACTATGCTGCTTGTAGTGTCTCAGCATACCGCAGCATGCGACATAGCTTTGCAGACGATAAGTACAAGCGTTTCAGAGAGAAGAGCGGCCAATAAGACGATGTGGCTTTAAGTCGATTCGATAACAAATGACGGAAGAATTTCCCAGGTTTTTACTACATATGAGCACTTTTCACATTCTCCCGTGCTACTCGGCTGCTAGTCCTCCTTTCATGCAGAATCTTAAGGTCCTAGCTCATGTCCAAGGCACCAAAGCCAGCTAAAAAGGCAATAATCGATACGTAAAACTTGAATTGTACTACTTCTTACTGGCTATTACATCAACTTGGAAGCTTCATCTGTGTTCTACTATGGTGCTTTTAGTGTCTCCGCATACCGCAGCACGCGACATAGCTTTGCAGACGATAAGTACAACCGTTTCAGAGAGAAGAGCGGCCAATGTGACGATCTGGCTTTAAGTCGATTCGATAACAAATGATGAAAACGGACGGATGTCTCAGGTATTTAATACATATGAACACTTTTCACATTCTCCCGTGCAACTGGGCTGCTAGTCCTCCTTTTATGCAGAATCTTATAGTCCTAGCTCATGTCCAAGGCACCAAAGCCAGCTAAAAAGTCAATAATCGATACCTAAATCTCTAATTGGTCTACTTCTTACTGGCTATTACATCAACTTAGAAGCTTCATCTGTGTTCTACTATGGTGCTTTTCTGTTTCCGCCTACGGCAACACGCGACATAGCTTTGCGGACGATAAGTACAACCGTTTCTGAGAGCAGAGCGGCCAATGTGACGATCTGGCTTTAAGTCGATTCGATAACACATGATGAAAACGGACGGATTACTCAGGTCTTTAGTTCATATGAACACTTTTTACATTCTCCCCTGCAACTCGGCTGCTAGTCCTCCTTTCACGCAGAATCTTAAGGTCCTAGCTCATGTCCAAGGCACCAAAGCCAGCTAAAAAGTCAATAATCGATACCTAAAACTTGAATTGTACTACTTCTTACTGGCTATTACGTCAACATAGAAGCTTCATCTGTGTTCTACTATGCTGCTTGTAGTGTCTCAGCATACCGCAGCATGCGACATAGCTTTGCAGACGATACGTACAAGCGTTTCAGAGAGAAGAGCGGCCAATGTGACGATCTGGCTTTAAGTCGATTCGATAACAAATGACGAAAACGGACGAATTTCCCAGGATTTTACTACATATGAACACTTTTCACATTCTCCCGTGTTACTCGGCTGCTAGTCCTCCTTTCATGCAGAATCTTAAGGTCCTAGCTCATGTCCAAGGCACCAATGCTAGCTAAAAAGTCAATAATCGATACCTAAAACTTGAATTGTACTACTTCTTACTGGCTATTACATCAACTTAGAAGCTCCATCTGTGTTCTACTATGGTGATTTTAGTGACTCCGCATACCGCAGCATGCGACATAGCTTTGTAGACGATAAGTACAACCGTTTCAGAGAGAAGAGCGGCCAATGTGACGATCTGGCTTAAAGTCGATTCGATAACAAGTGACGAAAACGGACGGATTTCTCAGGTTTTTACTACATATGAACACATTTCACATTCTCCCGTGCAACTCGGCTGCTAGTCCTCCTTTCATGCAGAATCTTAAGGTCCTAGCTCATGTCCAAGGCACCAAAGCCAGCTAAAAAGTCAATAATCGATACCTAAAACGCGAATTGTACTACTTCTTACTCGCTATTACATCAACTTAGAAGCTTCATCTGTGTTCTACTATGGTGCTTTTCCTGTTTCCGCCTACGGCAACACGCGACATAGCTTTGCAGACGATAAGTACAACCGTTTCAGAGAGAAGAGCGGCCAGTGTGACGATCTGGCTTTAAGTCGATTCGATAACAAATGACGAAAACAGACGGATTTCTCAGGTTTTTTCTACATATGAACACTTTTCACATTTTCCCCTGCAACTCGGCTGCTAGTCCTCCTTTCATGCAGAATCTTAAGGTCCTTGCTCATGTCCAAGGCACCAAAGCCAGCTAAAAAGTCAATAATCGATACCTAAAACATGAATTGTAGTACTTCTAACTGGCTATTACATCAACTTAGAAGCCTCATCTGTGATCTCATATGGTGCTTTTAGTGTCTCCACATACCGCAGCACGTGACATAGCTTTGTAGACGATAAGTACAACCGTTTCAGAGAGAAGAGCGGCCAATGTGACGATCTGACTTTAAGTCGATTCGATAACAAATGACGAAAACGGACGGATTTCTCAGGTTTTTATTACATATGAACACTTTTCACATTCTCCCGTGCAACTCGGCTGCTTGTCCTCCTTTCATTCAGAATCTTAAGGTCCTAGCTCATGACCAATGCACCAAAGCCAGCTAAAAAGTCAATAATCGATACCTAAAACTTGAATTGGATTACGTCTTACTTCCTATTACATCAACTTAGATGCTTCTTCTGTGTTCTACTATGGTGCTTTTAGTGTCTCCACATACCGCAGCACGCGACATAGCTTTGCAGACGATAAGTACAAGCGTTTCAGAGAGAAGAGCGGCCAATGTGACGATCTGGCTTTAAGTCGATTCGATAACAAATGACGAAAACGGATGGATTTCTAAGGTTTTTACTACTGATGAACACTTTTCACATTCTCCCGTGCAACTTGGCTGCTAGTCCTCCTTTCATGCAGAATCTTAAGGTACTAGCTCATTCCTAGGCACCAAAGCCAGCTAAAAAGTCAATAATCGATACCTAAAACTAGAATTGTACTACTTCTTACTGGCTATTACATCAACTTAGAAGCTTCATCTGTGTTCTACAATGGTGCTTTTCTGTTTCCGCCTACGGCAACAAGCAACATAGCTTTGCAGACGATAAGTACAACCGTTTCCGAGAGCAGAGCGGCCAATGTGACGGTCTGGCTTTAAGTCGATTCCATAACAAATGACGAAAACGGACGGATTTCTCAGGTTTTTACTTCATATGAACACTTTTTACATTCTCCCCTGCAACTCGGCTGCTAGTCCACCTTTCATGCAGAATCTTAAGGTCCTAGCTCATGTCCAAGGCACCAAAGCCAGCTAAAAAGTCAATAATCGATACCTAAAACTTGAATTGTACTACTTCTTACTGGCTATTACATCAACTTAGAAGCTTCATCTCTGTTTTACTATGCTGCTTGTAGTGTCTCAGCATACCGCAGCATGCGACATAGCTTTGCAGACGATAAGTAGAAGTGTTTCAGAGAGAAGAGCGGCCAATGTGACGATCTGGCTTTAAGTCGATTCGATAACAAATGACGAAAACGGACGAATTTCTCAGGTTTTTACTATATATGATCACTTTTCACATTCTCCCGTGCTACTCGGCTGCTAGTCCTCCTTGCATGCAGAATCTTAAGGTCCTAGCTCATGTCCAAGGCACCAAAGCTAGCTAAAAAGTCAATAATCGATACCTAAAACTTGAATTGTACTACTTCTTACTGGCTATTACATCAACTTAGAAGCTTCATCTGTGTTCTACTATGCTGCTTGTAGTGTCTCAGCATACCGCAGCATGCGACATAGCTTTGCAGACGATAAGTACAAGTGTTTCAGAGAGAAGAGCGGCCAATAAGACGATGTGGCTTCAAGTCATTTCGATAACAAATGACGAAAACGGACGAATTTCTCAGGTTTTTACTACATATGAACACATTTCACATTCTCCCGTGCTACTCGGCTGCTAGTCCTCCTTTCATGCAGAATCTTAAGGTCCTAGCTCATGTCCAAGGCACCAAAGCCAGCTAAAAAGTCAATAATCGATACCTAAAACTTGAATTGGACTACTTCTTACTCGCAATTACATCAACTTAGAAGCTTCATCTGTGTTCTACTATGGTGCTTTTCCTGTTTCCGCCTACGGCAACACGCGACATAGCTTTGCAGACGATAAGTACAACTTTTTCAGAGAGAAGAGCGGCCAATGTGACGATCTGGCTTTAATTCGATTCGATAACAAATGACGAAAACGTACGGATTTCTCAGGTTTTTACTACGTATGAACACTTTTCACATTCTCCCGTGCAACTCGGCTGCTAGTCCTCTTTTCATGCAGAATCTGAAGGTCTTAGCTCATGTCCAAGGTACCAAAGCCAGCAAAAAGTCAATAATGGATACCTAAAACTTGAATTGTACTACTTCTTACTGGCTATTACATCAACTTAGAAGCTTCATCTGTGTTCTACTATGGTGCTTTTAGTGTCTCCGCATACCGCAGCACGCGACATAGCTTTGCAGACGATAAGTACAACCGTTTCAGAGAGAAGAGCGGCCAATGTGACGATCTGGATTTAAGTCGATTCGATAACAAATGACGAAAACGGACGGATTTCTAAGGTTTTTACTACATATGAACACTTTTCACATTCTCCCGTGCAACTCGGCTGGTAGTCATCCTTTCATCCAGAATGTTAAGGTCCTAGCTCATGTCCAAGGCACCAAAGCCAGCTAAAAAGTCAATAATCGATACCTAAAACTTGAATTGTACTACTTCATCCTGGCTATTACATCAACTTAGAAGCTTCATCTGTGTTCTGCTACGGTGCTTTTAGTTTCTCCGCATACCGCAGCACGCGACATAGTTTTACAGACGATAAGTACAACCGTTTCAGAGAGAAGAGCGGCCAATGTGACGATCTGGCTTTAAGTCGATTCGATAACAAATGACGAAAACGGACGGATTTCTCAGGTTTTTACTACATATGTACACTTTTCACATTCTCCCGTGCAACTCGGCTGATAGTCCTCCTTCATGCAAAATCTTAATTTCCTAGCTCGTGTCCAAGGCACCAAAGAAGGGTAAATGTCATTAACCGATACCTAAAACTTTAATTGTACTACTTCTTACTGGCTATTACATCAACTTAGAAGCTTCATCTGTGTTCTACTATGGTGCTTTTCCTGTTTCCGCCTATGGCAACACGCGACATAGCTTTGCAGACGATAAGTACAACCGTTTCCGAGATCAGAGCGGCCAATGTGACGATCTGGCATTAAGTCGATTCGATAACAAATGACGAAAACGGACGGATTTCTCAGGTTTTTACTACATATGAGCACTTTTCACATTACCCCTGCAACTCGGCTGCTAGTCCTCCTTTCATGCAGAATCTTAAGGTCCTAGCTCATGTCCAAGGCACCAAAGCCAGCTAAAAAGCCAATAATCGATACCTAAAACTTGAATTGTACTACTTCTTACTGGCTATTACATCAACTTAGAAGCTTCATCTGTGTTCTACTATGGTGATTTTAGTGTTTCCGCATACCGCAGCACGCGTCATAGCTTTGCAGACGATAAGTACAAGCGTTTCAGAGAGAAGAGCGGCCAATGTGACGATCTGGCTTTAAGTCGATTCGATAACAAATGACGAAAACGGACGGATTTCTCAGGTTTTTACTACATATGAACACATTTCACATTCTCCCGTGCAACTCGGCTGCTAGTCCTCCTTTCATGCAGAATCTTAAGGTCCTAGCTCATGTCCAAGGCACCAAAGCTAGCTAAAAAGTCAATAATCGATACCTAAAACTTGAATTGTACTAATTCTTACTGGCTATTACATCAACTTAGAAGCTTCATCTGTGTTCTACTATGCTGCCTGTAGTGTCTCAGCATATCGCAGCATGCGACATAGCTTTGCAGGCGATAAGTACACGCGTTTCAGAGAGAAGAGCGGCCAATAAGACGATGTGGCTTTAAGTCGACTCGATAACAAATGACGAAAACGGACGAATTTCCCAGTTTTTTACTACATATGAACACTTTTCACATTCTCCCGTGCTACTCGGCTGCTAGTCCTCCTTTCATGCAGAATCTTAAGGTCATAGCTCATGTCCAAGGCACCAAAGCTAGCTAAAATGTCAATAATCGATACCTAAAACTTGAATTGGACTACTTCTTACTGGCTATTACATCAACTTAGTAGCTCCATCTGTGTTCTACTATAGTGCTTTTAGTGTCTCCACATACCGCAGCACGCGACATAGCTTTGCAGACGATAAGTACAACCGTTTCAGAGAGAAGAGCGGCCAATGTGACGATCTGGCTTTAAGCCGATTCGATAAGAAATGACAAAAACGGATGGATTTCTAAGGTTTTTACTACATATGAACACTTTTCACATTCTCCCGTGCTACTCGGCTGCTAGTCCTCCTTTCATGCAGAATCTTAAGGTACTAGCTCATGTCCAAGGCACCAAAGCCAGCTAAAAAGGCAATAATCGATACGTAAAACTTGAATTGTACTACTTCTTACTGGCTATTACATCAACTTGGAAGCTTCATCTGTGTTCTACTATGGTGCTTTTAGTGTCTCCGCATACCGCAGCACGCGACATAGCTTTGCAGACGATAAGTACAACCGTTTTAGAGAGAAGAGCGGCCAATGTGACGATCTGGCTTTAAGTCGATTCGATAACAAATGATGAAAACGGACGGATTTCTCAGGTATTTAATACATATGAACACTTTTCACATTCTCCCGTGCAACTGGGCTGCTAGTCCTCCTTTTATGCAGAATCTTAAAGTCCTAGCTCATGTCCAAGGCACCAAAGCCAGCTAAAAAGTCAATAATCGATACCTAAATCTCTAATTGGTCTACTTCTTACTGGCTATTACATCAACTTAGAAGCTTCAACTGTGTTCTACTATGGTGCTTTTCTGTTTCCGCCTACGGCAACACGCGACATAGCTTTGCGGACGATAAGTACAACCGTTTCTGAGAGCAGAGCGGCCAATGTGACGATCTGGCTTTAAGTCGATTCGATAACACATGACGAAAACGGACGGATTACTCCGGTCTTTACTTCATATGAACACTTTTTACATTCTCCCCTGCAACTCGGCTGCTAGTCCTCCTTTCACGCAGAATCTTAAGGTCCTAGCTCATGTCCAAGGCACCAAAGCCAGCTAAAAAGTCAATAATCGATACCTAAAACTTGAATTGTACTACTTCTTACTGGCTATTACGTCAACATAGAAGCTTCATCTGTGTTCTAGTATGCTGCTTGTAGTGTCTCAGCATACCGCAGCATGCGACATAGCTTTGCAGACGATAAGTACAAGCGTTTCAGAGAGAAGAGCGGCCAATGTGACGATCTGGCTTTAAGTCGATTCGATAACAAATGACGAAAACGGACGAATTTCTCAGGTTTATACTACATATGAACACTTTTCACATTTTCCCGTGCTACTCGGCTGCTAGTCCTCCTTTCATGCAGAATCTTAAGGTTCTAGCTCATGTCCAAGGCACCAATGCTAGCTAAAAAGTCAATAATCGATACCTAAAACTTGAATTGTACTACTTCTTACTGGCTATTACATCAACATAGAAACTTCATCTGTGTTCTACTATGCTGCTTGTAGTGTCTCAGCATACCGCAGTATGCGACATAGCTTTGCAGACGATAAGTACAAGCGTTTCAGAGAGAAGAGCGGCCAATGTGACGATCTGGCTTTAAGTCGATTCGATAACAAATGACGAAAACGGACGAATTTCCCAGGATTTTACTACATATGAACACTTTTCACATTCTCCCGTGTTACTCGGCTGCTAGTCCTCCTTTCATGCAGAATCTTAATGTCCTAGCTCATGTCCAAGGCACCAATGCTAGCTAAAAAGTCAATAATCGATACCTAAAACTTGAATTGTACTACTTCTTACTGGCTATTACATCAACTTAGAAGCTCCATCTGTGTTCTACTATGGTGATTTTAGTGTCTCCGCCTACGGCAACACGCGACATAGCTTTGCAGGCGATAAGTACAACCGTTTCAGAGAGAAGAGCGGCCATTGTGACGATCTGGCTTTAGGTCGATTCGATAACAAATGACGAAAACGGACGGATTTCTCAGGTTTTTACTACATATGAACACTTTTCACATTCTCCCGTGCAACTCGGCTGCTAGTCCTCCTTTCATGCAGAATCATAAGGTCCTAGCTCATGTCCAAGGCACCAAAGCTAGCTAAATGTCAATAATCGATACCTAAAACTTAAATTGTACTACTTCTTACTGGCTATTACATCAACTTAGAAGCTTCATCTGTGTTCTACTATGGTGCTTTTAGTGTCTCCGCATACCGCAGCACGCGACATAGCTTTGCAATCGATAAGTACAACCGTTTCAGAATGAAGAGCGGCTAATGTGACGATCTGGCTTTAAGACGATACGATAACAAATGACGAAAACGGACGGATATCTCGGGTTTTTACTACATATGAACACTTTTCACATTCTCCCATGCAAATCGGCTGCTAGTCCTCCTTTCATGCAGAATGTTAAGGTCCTAGCTCATGTCCAAGGCACCAAAGCCAGCTAAAAAGTCAATAGTCGATACCTAAAACTTGAATTGTACTACTTCTTCCTGGCTATTACGTCAAATTAGAAGCTTCATCTGTGTTCTACTATGGTGCTTTTATTGTCTCCGCATACCGCAGCACGCGACATAGCTTTGCAGACGATAAGTACAACCGTTTCAGAGAGAAGAGCGGCCAATGTGACGATCTGGCTTTAAGTCGATTCGATAACAATTGACGAAAACGGACGATTTTCTTAGGTTTTTACTACATATGAACACTTTTCACATTCTCCCGTGCAACTCGGCTGCTAGTCCTCCTTTCATGCAGAATCTTAAGGTCCTAGCTCATGTCCAAGGCACCAAAGCCAGCTAAAAAGTCAATAATCAATACCTAAAACTTGATTTGTACTGCTTCTTACTGGCTATTATATCAACTTAGAAGCTTCATCTGTGTTCTACTATGCTGCTTGTAGTGTCTCAGCATACCGCAGCATGCGACATAGCTTTGCAGACGATAAGTACAAGCGTTTCAGAGAGAAGAGCGGCCAATGTGACGATCTGGCTTTAAGTCGATTCGAAAACAAATGACGAAAACGGACGAATTTCTCAGGTTTTTACTAGTTATGAACACTTTTCACATTCTCCCGTGCAACTCGGCTGCTAGTCCTCCTTTCGTGCAGAATCTTAAGGTCCTAGCTCATGTCCAAGGCACCAAAGCTAGCTAAAAAGTCAATAATCGATACCTAAAACTTGAATTGTACTACTTCTTACTGGCTATTACATCAACTTAGAAGCTTCATCTGTGTTCTACTATGGTGCTTTTCTGTTTCCGCCTACGGCAACAAGCGACATAGCTTTGCAGACGATAAGTACAACCGTTTCCGAGAGCAGAGCGGCCAATGTGACGATCTGGCTTTAAGTCGATTCCATAACAAATGACGAAAACGGACGGATTTCTCAGGTTTTTACTTCATATGAACACTTTTTACATTCTCCCCTGCAACTCGGCTGCTAGTCCACCTTTCATGCAGAATCTTAAGGTGCTAGCTCATGTCCAAGGCACCAAAGCCAGCTAAAAAGTCAATAATCGATACCTAAAACTTGAATTGTACTACTTCTTACTGGCTATTACATCAACTTAGAAGCTTCATCTGTGTTCTACTATGGTGATTTTAGTGTCTCCGCATACCGCAGGACGCGACATAGCTTTGCAGACGATAAGTACAAGCGTTTCAGAGAGAAGAGCGGCCAATGTGACGATCTGGCTTTAAGTCGATTCGATAACAAATGACGAAAACCGACCGATTTCTCAGGTTTTTACTACATATGAACACTTTTCACATTCTCCCTTGCAACTCGGCTGCCAGTCCTCCTTTCATGCAGAGTCTTAAGGTCCTAGATCATGTCCAAGGCACCAAAGCCAGCTAAAAAGTCAATAATCAATACCTAAAACCTGAATTGTACTACTTCTTCCTGGCTATTACATCTACTTAGAAGCTTAATCTGTGTACTACTACGGTGCTTTTAGTTTCTCCGCATACCGCAGCACGCGACATAGTTTTGCAGACGATAAGTACAACCGTTTCAGAGAGAAGAGCGGCCAATGTGACGATCTGGCTTTAAGTCGATTCGATAACAAATGACGAAAATGGACGGATTTCTCAGGTTTTTACTACATATGAACACTATTCACATACTCCCGTGCAACGCGGCCGCTAGTCTTCGTTTCATGCAGAATCATAAGGTCCTAGCTCATGTTCAAGGCACCAAAGCCAGCTAAAAAGTCAATAATCGATACCTAAATCTTGAATTGGACTACTTCTTACTGGCTATTACATCGACTTAGACGCATCATTTGTGTTCTACTATGGTGCTTTTAATGTCTCCGCATATCGCAGCACGCGACATAGCTTTGTAGACGATAAGTACAACCGTTTCAGAGAGAAGAGCGGCCAATGTGTCGATCTGGCTTTAAGTCGATCCGATAACAAATGACGAAAACGGACGGATTTCTCAGGTTTTTACTACATATGAACACTTTTCACATTCTCCCGTGCAACTCGGCAGCTAGTCCTCCTTTCATGCAGAATCATAAGGTCCTAGCTCATGTTCAAGGCACCAAAGTCAGCTAGAAATTCAATAATCGATAACTAAATCTTGAATTGGACTACTTCTTACTGGCTATTACATCAACTTAGAAGCTTCATCTGTGTTCTACTATGGTGCTTTTCTGTTTCCGCCTACGGCAACAAGCGACATAGCTTTGCAGACGATAAGTACAACCGTTTCCGAGAGCAGAGCGGCCAATGTGACGATCTGGCTTTAAGTCGATTCGATAACAAATGACGAAAACGGACGGATTTCTCAGGTTTTTACTTCATATGAACACTTTTTACATTCTCCCCTGCAACTCGGCTGCTAGTCCTCCTTTCATGCAGAATCTTAAGGTCCTAGCTCATGTCCAAGGCACCAAAGAAGGCTAAAAAGTCAAAAATCGATACCTAAAACTTGAATTGTACTACTTCTTACTGGCTATTACATCAACTTAGAAGCTTCATCTGTGTTCTACTATGGTGATTTTAGTGTTTCCGCATACCGCAGCACGCGACATAGCTTTGCAGACGATAAGTACAAGCGTTTCAGAGAGAAGAGCGGCCAATGTGACGATCTGGCTTTAAGTCGATTCGATAACAAATGACGAAAACGGACCGATTTCTCAGGTTTTTACTACATATGAACACTTTTCACATTCTCCCTTGCAACTCGGCTGCTAGTATTCCTTTCATGCAGACTCTTAAGGTCCTAGCTCATGTCCAAGGCACCAAAGCCAGCTAAAAAGTCAATAGTCGATACCTAAAACTTGAATTGTACTACTTCTTCCTGGCTATTACGTCAAATTAGAAGCTTCATCTGTGTTCTACTATGGTGCTTTTATTGTCTCCACATACCGCAGCACGCGACATAGCTTTGCAGACGATAAGTACAACCGTTTCAGAGAGTTGAGCGGCCAATGTGACGATCTTGCTTTAAGTCGATTCGATAACAAATGACGAAAACGGACGGATTTCTCAGGTTTTTACTACATATGAACACTTTTCACATTCTCCCGTGCAACTCGGCTGCTAGTCCTCCTTTCATGCAGAATCATAAGGTCCTAGCCCATGTCCAAGGCACCAAAGCTAGCTAAATGTCAATAATCGATACCTAAAACTTAAATTGTACTACTTCTTACTGGCTATTACATCAACTTAGAAGCTTCATCTGTGTTCTACTACGGTGCTTTTAGTTTCTCCGCATACCGCAGCACGCGACATAGTTTTGCAGACGATAAGTACAACCGTTTCAGAGAGAAGAGCGGCCATTGTGACGATCTGGCTTTAAGTCGATTCGATAACAAATGACGAAAACGGACGGATTTCTCAGGTTTTTACTACATATGAACACTTTTCACATTCTCCCGTGCAACTCGGCTGCTAGTCTTCCTTTCATGCAGAATGTTAAGGTCCTAGCTCATGTCCAAGGCACCAAAGCCAGCTAAAAAGTCAATAGTCGATACCTAAAACTTGAATTGTACTACTTCTTCCTGGCTATTACGTCAAATTAGAAGCTTCATCTGTGTTCTACTATGGTGCTTTTATTGTCTCCGCATACCGCAGCATGCGACATAGCTTTGCAGACGATAAGTACAAACGTTTCAGAGAGAAGAGCGGCCAATGTGACGATCTGGCTTTAAGTCGATTCGAAAACAAATGACGAAAACGGACGAATTTCTCAGGTTTTTACTACTTATGAACACTTTTCACATTCTCCCGTGCAACTCGGCTGCTAGTCCTCCTTTCATGCAGAATCTTAAGGTCCTAGCTCATGTCCAAGGCACCAAAGCTAGCTAAAAAGTCAATAATCGATACCTAAAACTTGAATTGTACTACTTCTTACTGGCTATTACATCAACTTAGAAGCTTCATCTGTGTTCTACTATGGTGCTTTTAGTGCCTCCGCATACCGCAGCACGCGACATAGCTTTGCAGACGATAAGTACAAGCGTTTCAGAGAGAAGAGCGGCCAATGTGACGATCTGGCTTTAAGTCGATTCGATAACAAATGACGAAAACGGACGGATGTCTCAGGTTTTTACCACATATGAACACTTTTCACATTCTCCTGTGCAACTCGGCTGATAGTCCTCCTTCATGCTAAATCTTAATTTCCTAGAACGTGTCCAAGGCACCAAAGAAGGGTAAAAAGTCATTAACTCATACCTAAAACTTTAATTGTACTACTTCTTACTCGCTATTACATCAACTTAGAAGCTTCATCTGGGTTCTACTATGGTGCTTTTAGTGTGTCCGCATACCGCAGCACGCGACATAGCTTTGCAGACGATAAGTACAACCGTTTCAGAGAGAAGAGCGGCCAATGTGACGATCTGGCTTTAAGTCGATTCGATAACAAATGACGAAAACGGACGGATTTCTCAGGTTTTTACTACATATGAACACTTTTCACATTCTCCCGTGCAACTCGGCTGCTAGTCCTCCTTTCATGCAGAATCATAAGGTCCTAGCTCATGTCCAAGGCACCAAAGGTAGCTAAAAATTCAATAATCGATACCTAAAACTTGAATTGTACTACTTCTTACTGGCTATTACATCAACTTGGAAGCTTCATCTGTGTTCTACTATGGTGATTTTAGTGTCTCCGCATACCGCAGCACGCGACATAGCTTTGCAATCGATAAGTACAACCGTTTCAGAGAGAAGAGCGGCTAATTTGACGATCTGACTTTAAGTCGATTCGATAACAAATGACGAAAATGGACGGATATCTCAGGTTTTTACTACATACGAACACTTTTCACATTCTCCCGTGCAACTCGGCTGCTAGCCCTCTTTTCATGCAGAATATTAAGGTCCTAGCTCATGTCTAAGGCACCAAAGCCAGCTAAAAATTCAATATTCAATACCAAAAACTTGAATTGTACAACTTCTTACTGGCTATTACATCAACTTAGAAGCTTCATCTGTGTTCTACTATGGTACTTTTAGTGTCTCAGCATACCGCAGCACGCGACATAGCTTTGCAGACGATAAGTACAACCGTTTCAGAGAGAAGAGCGGCCAATAAGACGATCTGGCTTTAAGTCGATTCGATAACAAATGACGAAAACGGACGGATTTCTCAGGTTTTTACTACATATGAACACTTTTCACATTCTCCCGTGCAACTCGGCTGCTAGTCCTCCTTTCATGCAGAATCATAAGGTCCTAGCTCATGTCCAAGGCACCAAAGGTAGCTAAAAAGTCAATAATCGATACCTAAAACTTGAATTGTACTACTTCTTACTGGCTATTACATCAACTTGGAAGCTTCATCTGTGTTCTACTATGGTGATTTTAGTGTCTCCGCATACCGCAGCACGCGACATAGCTTTGCAATCGATAAGTACAACCGTTTCAGAGAGAAGAGCGGCTAATTTGACGATCTGACTTTAAGTCGATTCGATAACAAATGACGAAAACGGACGGATTTCCCGGGTTTTTACTACATATGAACACTTTTCACATTCTCCCATGCAAATCGGCTGCTAGTCCTCCTTTCATACAGAATGTTAAGGTCCTAGCTTTTGTCCAAGGCACCAAAGCCAGCTAAAAAGTCAATAACCGACACCTAAAACTTGAATTGTACTACTTCTTCCTGGCTATTACGTCAACTTAGAAGCATCATCTGTGTTCTACTATGGTGCTTTTAGTGTTTCCGCATACCGCAGCACGCGACATAGCTTTGCAGACGATAAGTACAACCGTTTCAGAGAGAAGAGCGGCCAATGTGACGATCTGGCTTTAAGTCGATTCGATAACAAATGACGAAAACGGACGAATTTCTTAGGTTTTTACTACATATGAAAACTTTTCACATTCTCCCGTGCAACTCGGCTACTAGTCCTCCTTTCATGCAGATTCTTAAGCTCCTAGCTCATGTCCAAGGCACCAAAGCCAGCTAAAAAGTCAATAATCGATACTTAATCTTGAATTGGACTACTTCTTACTGGCTATTACATCAACTTAGAAGTTTAATCTGTGTTCTACTATGGTGCTTTTCCTGTTTCCGCCTACGGCAACACGCGACATAGCTTTGCAGACGATAAGTACAACCGTTTCAGAGAGAAGAACGGCCAATGTGATGATCTGGCTTTAAGTAGATTTGATAATAAATGACGAAAACGGACGTATTTCTCAGGTTTTTACTACATATGAACACTTTTCACATTCTCCCGTGCAACTCGGCTGCTAGTCCTCCTTTCATGCAGAATCTTAAGGTCCCAGCTTATGTCCAAGGCACAAAAGCCAGCTAAAAGGTCAATATTCAATACCTAATACTTGTATTGTACTACTTCTTACTGGCTATTACATCAACTTAGAAGCTTGATCTGTGTTCTACTATAGTGCTTTTAGTGTCTCAGCATACCGCATCACGCGACATAGCTTTGCAGACGATAAGTACAACCGTTTCAGAGAGAAAAGCGGCCAATGTGTCGATCTGGCTTTAAGTCGATTCGATAACAAATGACGAAAACGGACGGATTTCTCAGGTTTGCTACATATGAACACTTTTCACATACTCCCGTGCAACTGAGCTGCTAGTCTCCCTTTCATGCAGAATCTTAAGGTTCTAGCTCATGTCCAAGGCACCAAAGCCAGCTAAAAAGTCAATAATCGATACCTAAAACTTGAATTGTACTACTTCTTACTGGCTATTACATCAACTTAGAAGCTTCATCTGTGTTCTACTATGGTGCTTTTAGTGTCTCCGCATACCGCAGCACGCGACATAGCTTTGCAGACGATAAGTACAACCTTTTCAGACAGAAGAGCGGCCAATGTGACGATCTGGCTTTAAGTCGATTCGATAACAAATGACGAAAACGGACGGATGTCTCAGGTTTTTACTGCATATGAACACTTTTCACATTCTCCCGTGCAACTCGGCTGCTAGTCCTCCTTTCATGCAGAATCTTAAGGTCCTTGCTCATGTCCAAGGCACCAAAGCCAGCTAAAAAGTCAATAATCGATACCTAAAACTAGAATTGGATTACTTCTTACTGGCTATTACATCAACTTAGATGCTTCATCTGTGTTCTACTATGGTGATTTTAGTGTCTCCGCATACCGCAGCACGCGACATAGCTTTGCAGACGATAAGAACAACCGTTTCAGAGAGAAGAGCAGCCAATGTGACGATCTGGCTTTAAGTCGATTCGATAACAAATGACGAAAACGGACGGATTTCTCAGGTTTTTACTACATATGAACACTTTTCACGTTCTCCCATGCAACTCGGCTGCTAGTCCTCCTTTAATGCAGAATCTTAAGGTCCTAGCTCATGTCAAAGGCACCAAAGCCAGCTAAAAAGTCAATAATCGATACCTAAAACTTGAATTGGATTACTTCTTACTGGCTATTACATCAACTTAGATGCTTCATCTGTGTTCTACTATGGTGATTTTAGTGTCTCCGCATACCGCAGCACGCGACATAGCTTTGCAGACGATAAGTGCAACCGTTTCAGAGAGAAGGGCAGCCAATGTGACGATCTGGCTTTAAGTCGATTCGATAACAAATGACGAAAACGGACGGATTTCTAAGGTTTTTACTACATATGAACACTTTTCGCATTCTCCCGTGCATCTCGGCTGCTAGTCCTCCTTTCATGCAGAATGTTAAGGTCCTATCTCATGTCCAAGGTACCAAAGCCAGGTAAAAAGTCAATAATCGATACCTAAAACTTGAATTTTACTACTTCTTACTGGGTATTACATCAACTTAGAAGCTTAATGGGTGTTCTACTATGTTGCTTTTAGTGTCTCCGCATACCGCAGCATGCGACATAGCTTTGCAGACGATAAGTGCAACCGTCTCAGAGAGAAGAGCAGCCAGTGTGACGATCTGGCTTTAAGTCGATTCGATAACAAATGACGAAAACTTACGGATGTCTCAGGTTTTTACTGCATATGAACACTTTTCACATTCTCCCGTGCAACTCGGCTGCTAGTCCTCCTTTCATGCAGAATCTTAAAGTCCTAGCTCATGTCCAAGGCACCAAAGCCAGCTAAAAAGTCAATAATCGATACCTAAAACTTGAATTGGATTACTTCTTACTGGCTATTACATCAACTTAGATGCTTCATCTGTGTTCTACTATGGTGATTTTAGTGTCTCCGCATACCGCAGCACGCGACATAGCTTTGCAGACGATAAGTGCAACCGTTTCAGAGAGAAGAGCAGCCAATGTGACGATCTGGCTTTAAGTCGATTCGATAACAAATGACGAAAACGGACGGATTTCTCAGGTTTTTACTACATATGAACACTTTTCACATTCTCCCATGCAACTCGGCTGCTAGTCCTCCTTTAATGCAGAATCTTAAGGTCCTAGCTCATGTCCAAGGCACCAAAGCCAGCTAAAAAGTCAATAATCGATACCTAAAACTTGAATTGGATTACTTCTTACTGGCTATTACATCAACTTAGATGCTTCATCTGTGTTCTACTATGGTGATTTTAGTGTCTCAGCATACCGCAGCACGCGACATAGCTTTGCAGACGATAGGTACAAGCGTTTCAGAGAGAAGAGCGGCCAATGTGACAATCTGGCTTTAAGTCGATTCGATAAGAAATGACGAAAACGGACGGATTTCTGAGGTTTTTACTACAAATGAACACTTTTCACGTTCTCCCGTGCAACTCGGCAGCTAGTCCTCCTTTCATGCAGAATGTTAAGGTCTTAGCTCATGTCCAAGGCACCAAAGCCAGCTAAAAAGTCAATAATCGATAACTAAAACTTGAATTTTACTACTTCTTACTGGGTATTACATCTACTTAGAAGCTTAATCTGTGTTCTACTATGGTGCTTTTAGTGTCTCCGCATACCGCAGCACGCGACATAGCTTTGCAGTCGATAAGTACAACCGTTTCAGAGAGAAGAGCGGCCAATGTGACGATCTGGCTTTAAGTCGATTCGATAACAAATGACGAAAACGGACGGATTTCTCAGGTTTTTACTACATATGAACACTTTTCACATTCTCCCGTGCAACTCGGCTGCTAGTCCTCCTTTCATGCAGAATCTTAAGGTCCTAGTTCATGTCCAATGCACCAAAGCCAGCTAAAAAGTCAATAATCGATACCTAAAACTTGAATTGTACTACTTCTTACTGGCTATTACATCAACTTAGAAGCTTCATCTGTGTTCTACTACGGTGCTTTTAGTGTCTCCACATACCGCAAGACGCGACATAGCTTTGCAGACGGTAAGTACAACCGTTTCAGAGAGAAGAGCGGCCAATGTGACGATCTGGCTTTAAGTCGATTCGATAACAAAAGACGAACATGGACGGATATCTCAGGATTTTACTACATATGAACAATTTTCACATTCTCCCGTTCAACGCGGCCGTTAGTCCTCATTTCATGCAAAATCTTAAGTTCCTAGCTCATGTCGAAGGCAACAAAGAAGGGTAAAAAAACAACAATCGATACCTAAAACTTGAATTGAACTACTTCTTACTGGCTATTACATCAACTTAGATGCTTCATCTGTGTTCTACTATGGAGCTTCTAGTGTCTCCGCATACCGCAGCATGCGACATAGCATTGCAGTCGATAAATGTAACCGTTTCAGACAGAAGAGCGCCCAATGTGACAATTTGCCTTTAAGTCGATTCGATAACAAATGACGAAAACGGACGGATTTCTCAGGTTTTTACTACATATGAACACTTTTCACATTCTCCCGTTCAACGCGGCCGCTAGTCCTCATTTCATGCAAAATCTTAAGTTCCTAGCTCATGTCGAAGGCAACAAAGAAGGTTAAAAAAAAACAATCGATACCTAAAACTTAAAATTGTACTACTTCTTACTGGCTATTACATCGACTTAGGAGCTTCAACTGTGTTCTGCTATGGTGCTTTTAGTGTCTCCGCATACCGCAGCACGCAACATAGCTTTGCAGACGATAAGTACAACCGTTTCAGAGAGAAGAGCGGCCAATGTGACGATCTGGCTTTAAGTCGATTCGATAACAAAAGACGAACATGGACGGATATCTCAGGATTTTACTACATATAAACACTTTTCACATTCTCCCGTGCAACGCGGCCACTAGTCCTCCTTTCATGCAAAATCTTAAGTTCCTTGCTCATGTCGAAGGCAACAAAGAAGGGTAAAAAGTCAATAATAGATACCTAAAACTTGAATTGAACTACTTCTTACTAGCTATTACATCAACTTAGAAGCTTCATCTGTGTTCTACTATGGTGCTTCTCGTGTCTCCGCATACCGCAGCATGCGACATAGCTTTGCAGACGATAAATGTAACCGTTTCAGACAGAAGTGCGCCGAATGTGACAATCTGGCTTGAAGTCGATTCGATAACAAATGACGAAAACGGGCGGATTTCTCAGGTTTTTACTACATATGAACACTTTTAACATTCTCCCGTGCAACGCGGCTGCTAGTCCTCCTTTCAAGCAAAATGTTAAGTTCCTAGCTCATTTCCAAGGCACCAAAGCCAGCTAAAAAATCAATAATCGATAACTAAAACTTGAATTGTAGTACTTCTTACTGGCTATTACATCAACTTAGAAGCTTCATCTGTGTTCTACTACGGTGCTTTTAGTGTCTCCGCATACCGCAACACGCGACATAGCTTTGCAGACGACAAGTACAACCGTTTCAGAGAGAAGAGCGCCCAATGTGACGATCTGGCTTTAAGTCGATTCGATAACGAATGACGAACACGGACGGATTTCTCAGGTTTTTACTACATATGAACACTTTACACATTCTCAAGTGCAACGCGGCCGCTAGTTCTCCTTTCATTCAAAATCTTAAGTTCGTAGCTCATGTCGAAGGCAACAAAGAAGGGTAAAAAGTCAATAATAGATACCTAAAACTTGAATTGAACTACTTCTTACTGGCTATTACATCAACTTAGAAGCTTCATCTGTGTTCTACTATGGTGCTTCTAGTGTCTCTGCATACCGCAGCATGCGACATAGCTTTGCAGACGATAAATGTAACCGTTTCAGACAGAAGAGCGCCCAATGTGACAATCTGCCTTTAAGTCGATTCGATAACAAATGACGAAAACGGACGGATTTCTCAGGGTTTTACTACATATGAACACTTTTCACATTCTCCCGTGCAACTCGGCTGCTAGTCCTCCTTTCATTCAAAACGTTAAGGTCCTAGCTAATGTCCAAGGCATCAAAGCCAGCTAAAAAGTCAATAATCGATAAATAAGACTTGAATTGTGCTACTTCTTACTGGCTATTACATCAACTTAGAAGCTTCATCTGTGTACTACTATGGTGCTTTTAGTGTCTCAGCATACCGCAGCACGCGACATAGCTTTGCAGACGATAAGTACAACCGTTTCAGAGAGAAGAGCGGCCAATGTGACGATCTGGCTTTAAGTCGATTCGATAACAAAAGACGTACATGGACGGATATCTCAGGTTTTTACTACATATGAACACTTTTCACATTCTCCCGTGCAACGCGGCTTCTAGTTTCCTTTCTTGCAAATTCTTAAGTTCCTAGCTCATGTCCACGGCACCAAAGAAGGGTAAAAAGTCAATAATCCATAACTAAAACTTTAATTGTACAACTTCTTATTGGCTATTACATCAACTTAGAAACTTCATCTGTGTTCTACTATGTTGCTTTTAGTGTCTCTGCATACCGCAGCACGCGACATAGCTTTGCAGACGATAAGTACAACCGTTTCAAAGTGACGAGCGGCTAATTTGAAGATCTGGCTTTAAGTCGATTCGATAACAAATGACGAACGCGGACGGATTTCTCAGGTTTTTACCACATATGAACACTTTTCACATTCTCCCGTGCAACTAGGCTGCTAGTCCTCCTTTCATGCAAAACGTTAATGTCCTAGCTAATGTCCAAGGCATCGAAGCCAGCTAAAAAGTCAATAATCGATAAATAAGACTAGAATTGTACTACTTCTTACTGGCTATTACATCAACTTAGAAGGTTCATCTGTGTTCTACTATGGTGCTTCTAGTGTCTCCGCATACCGCAGCACGCGACATAGCTTTGTAGACGATAAATGAAACCGTTTCAGACAGAAGAGCGGCCAATGTGACAATCTGGCTTTAAGTCGATTCGATAACAAATGACGAAAACGGACGGATTTCTCAGGTTTCTACTACATATAAACACTTTTCACATTCTCCCGTGCAACGCGGCTGCTAGTCCTCATTTCATGTAAAATCTTAAGTTCCTAGCTCATATCCAAGGCACCAAAGAAGGGTAAATAGTCAATAATCGATACCTAAAACTTCAATTGTACTACTTCTTACTGGCTATAACATCAACTTAGAAGCTTCATCTTTGTTCTACTATGGTGCTTCTAGTGTCTCCGCATACCGCAGCACGCGACATAGCTTTGCAGACGATAAGTACAACCGTTTCAGAGAGAAGAGCGGCCAATGTGACGATCTGGCTTGAAGTCGATTCGATAACAAATGACGAAAACGGGCGGATTTCTTAGGTTTTTACTACATATGAACATTTTTAACATTCTCCCGTGCCATGCGGCTGCTAGTCCTCCTTTCATGCAAAATGTTAAGTTCCTAGCTCATGTCCAAGGCGCCAAAGAAGGGTAAAAAGTCAATAATACATAACTAAAACTTGAATAGTACTACTACTTACTGGCTACTACATCAATTTAGAAGCTTCATCTGTGTTCTACTATGGTGTTTTTAGTGTTTCCGCATACCGCAGCACGCGACATAGCTTTGCAGACGATAAGTACAGCCGTTTCAGAGAGAAGAGCGGCCAATGTGACGATCTGGCTTTAAGTCGATTCGATAACAAATGACGAAAACCGGCGGATTTCTCAGCTTTTTACTACATATGAACACTTTTCACATTCTCCCGTGCAACGCGGCCGCTAGTCCTCTTTTCATGCAAAATCTTAAGTTCCTAGCTCATGTCGAAGGCAACAAAGAAGGGTAAAAAGACAATAATAGATACCTAAAACTTGAATTGAACTACTTCTTACTGGCTATAACATCAACTTAGAAGCTTCATCTTTGTTCTACTATGGTGCTTCTAGTGTCTCCGCATACCGCAGCACGCGACATAGCTTTGCAGACGATAAGTACAACCGTTTCAGAGAGAAGAGCGGCCAATGTGACGATCTGGCTTGAAGTCGATTCGATAACAAATGACGAAAACGGGCGGATTTCTTAGGTTTTTACTACATATGAACATTTTTAACATTCTCCCGTCCCATGCGGCTGCTAGTCCTCCTTTCATGCAAAATGTTAAGTTCCTAGCTCATGTCGAAGGCAACAAAGAAGGGTAAAAAGTCAATAATAGATACCTAAAACTTCAATTGAACTACTTCTTACTGGCTATTACATCAACTTAGAAGCTTCATCTGTGTTCTACTACGGTGCTTTTAGTGTCTCCACATACCGCAAGACGCGACATAGCTTTGCAGACGGTAAGTACAACCGTTTCAGAGAGAAGAGCGGCCAATGTGACGATCTGGCTTTAAGTCGATTCGATAACGAATGACGAACATGGACGGTTATCTCAGGATTTTACTACATATGAACACTATTCACATTCTCCCGTTCAACGCGGCCGTTAGTCATCATTTCATGCAAAATCTTAAGTTCCTAGCTCATGTCGAAGGCAACAAAGAAGGGTAAAAAAACAACAATCGATACCTAAAACTTGAATTGAACTACTTCTTACTGGCTATTACATCAACTTAGATGCTTCATCTGTGTTCTACTATGGAGCTTCTAGTGTCTCCGCATACCGCAGCATGCGACATAGCATTGCAGTCGATAAATGTAACCGTTTCAGACAGAAGAGCGCCCAATGTGACAATTTGCCTTTAAGTCGATTCGATAACAAATGACGAAAACGGACGGATTTCTCAGGTTTTTACTACATATGAACACTTTTCACATTCTCCCGTTCAACGCGGCCGCTAGTCCTCATTTCATGCAAAATCTTAAGTTCCTAGCTCATGTCGAAGGCAACAAAGAAGGTTAAAAAAAAAACAATCGATACCTAAAACTTAAAATTGTACTACTTCTTACTGGCTATTACATCGACTTAGGAGCTTCAACTGTGTTCTGCTATGGTGCTTTTAGTGTCTCCGCATACCGCAGCACGCGACATAGCTTTGCAGACGATAAGTACAACCGTTTCAGAGAGAAGAGCGGCCAATGTGACGATCTGGCTTTAAGTCGATTCCATAACAAAAGACGAACATGGACGGATATCTCAGGATTTTACTACATATAAACACTTTTCACATTCTCCCGTGCAACGCGGCCACTAGTCCTCCTTTCATGCAAAATCTTAAGTTCCTTGCTCATGTCGAAGGCAACAAAGAAGGGTAAAAAGTCAATAATAGATACCTAAAACTTGAATTGAACTACTTCTTACTAGCTATTACATCAACTTAGAAGCTTCATCTGTGTTCTACTATGGTGCTTCTCGTGTCTCCGCATACCGCAGCATGCGACATAGCTTTGCAGACGATAAATGTAACCGTTTCAGACAGAAGAGCGCCGAATGTGACAATCTGGCTTGAAGTCGATTCGATAACAAATGACGAAAACGGGCGGATTTCTCAGGTTTTTACTACATATGAACACTTTTAACATTCTCCCGTGCAACGCGGCTGCTAGTCCTCCTTTCAAGCAAAATGTTAAGTCCCTAGCTCATTTCCAAGGCACCAAAGCCAGCTAAAAAATCAATAATCGATAACTAAAACTTGAATTGTAGTACTTCTTACTGGCTATTACATCAACTTAGAAGCTTCATCTGTGTTCTACTACGGTGCTTTTAGTGTCTCCGCATACCGCAACACGCGACATAGCTTTGCAGACGACAAGTACAACCGTTTCAGAGAGAAGAGCGCCCAATGTGACGATCTGGCTTTAAGTCGATTCGATAACGAATGACGAACACGGACGGATTTCTCAGGTTTTTACTACATATGAACACTTTTCACATTCTCAAGTGCAACGCGGCCGCTAATCCTCCTTTCATGCAAAATCTTAAGTTCGTAGCTCATGTCGAAGGCAACAAAGAAGGGTAAAAAGTCAATAATAGATACCTAAAACTTGAATTGAACTACTTCTTACTGGCTATTACATCAACTTAGAAGCTTCATCTGTGTTCTACTATGGTGCTTCTAGTGTCTCTGCATACCGCAGCACGCGACATAGCTTTGCAGACGATAAGTACAACCGTTTCAAAGTGACGAGCGGCTAATTTGAAGATCTGGCTTTAAGTCGATTCGATAACAAATGACGAACGCGGACGGATTTCTCAGGTTTTTACCACATATGAACACTTTTCACATTCTCCCGTGCAACTAGGCTGCTAGTCTTCCTTTCATGCAAAACGTTAAGGTCCTAGCTAATGTCCAAGGCATCGAAGCCAGCTAAAAAGTCAATAATCGATAAATAAGACTAGAATTGTACTACTTCTTACTGGCTATTACATCAACTTAGAAGCTTCATCTGTGTTCTACTATGGTGCTTCTAGTGTCTCCGCATACCGCAGCACGCGACATAGCTTTGTAGACGATAAATGAAACCGTTTCAGACAGAAGAGCGGCCAATGTGACAATCTGGCTTTAAGTCGATTCGATGACAAAAGACGAAAACGGACAGATTTCTCAGGTTTCTACTACATATAAACACATTTCACATTCTCCCGTGCAACGCGGCTGCTAGTCCTCATTTCATGTAAAATCTTAAGTTCCTAGCTCATATCCAAGGCACCAAAGAAGGGTAAATAGTCAATAATCGATACCTAAAACTTCAATTGTACTACTTCTTACTGGCTATTACAGCAACTTAGAAGCTTCATCTGTGTTCTACTATGGTGCTTTTAGTGTCTCCGCATTCCGCAGCACGCGACATAGCTTTGCAGACGATATGTACAACTGTTTCAGAGAGAAGAGCGGCCAATGTGACGATCTGGCTTTAAGTCGATTCGATAGCAAATGACGAAAACGGACGGATTTCTCAGGTTTTTACTACATATGAACACTTTTCATATTCTCTCGGGCAACGCGGCTGCTAGTCCTTGTTTCATGCAAAATTTTAAGTTCCTAGCTCATGTCCAAGGCACCAAAGAAGGGTAAAAAGTCAATAATACATAACTAAAACTTGAATAGTACTACTACTTACTGGCTACTACATCAATTTAGAAGCTTCATCTGTGTTCTACTATGGTGTTTTTAGTGTCTCCGCATACCGCAGCACGCGACATAGCTTTGCAGACGATAAGTACAGCCGTTTCAGAGAGAAGAGCGGCCAATGTGACGATCTGGCTTGAAGTCGATTCGATAACAAATGACGAAAACCGGCGGATTTCTCAGGTTTTTACTACATATGAACACTTTTCACATTCTCCCGTGCAACGCGGCCGCTAGTCCTCTTTTCATGCAAAATCTTAAGTTCCTACCTCATGTCGAAGGCAACAAAGAAGGGTAAAAAGTCAATAATAGATACCTAAAACTTGAATTGAACTACTTCTTACTGGCTATAACATCAACTTAGAAGCTTCATCTTTGTTCTACTATGGTGCTTCTAGTGTCTCCGCATGCCGCAGCATGCGACATGGCTTTGCAGACGATAAATGTAACCGTTTTAGACAGAAGAGCGCCCAATGTGACAATCTGCCTTTAAGTCGATTCGATAACAAATGACGAAAACGGGCGGATTTCTCAGGGTTTTACTACATATGAACACTTTTAACATTCGCCCGTGCAACGCGGCTGCTATTCCTCTTTTCATGCAAAATGTTAAGGTCCTAGCTCATGTCCAAGCACCAAAGCCAGCTAAAATGTCAATAATCGATAACTAAAACTTGAATTGTACTACTTCTTACAGGCTATTACATCTTCTTAGAAGCTTCATCTGTGTTCTACTATGGTGCTTTTAGTGTCTCCGCATACCGCAACACGCGACATAGCTTTGCAGACGATAAGTGCAACCGTTTCAGAGAGAAGGGCGGCCAATGTGACGATCTGGCTTTAAGTCGATTCCATAGCAAATGACGAAAACGGACGGATTTCTCAGGTTTTTACTACATATGAACACTTTTCATACTCTCTCGGGCAACGCGGCTGCGAGTCCTCCTTTCATGCAAAATCTTAAGTTCCTAGCTCATGTCCAAGGCACCAAAGAAAGGTAAAAAGTCAATAATCCATAACTAAAACTTGAATTGTACTTCTTCTTACTGGCTATTACATCAACTTAGAACCTTCATCTGTGTTCTACTATGGTGCTTTTAGTGTGTCCGCATACCGTAGCACGCGACAAAGCTTTGCAGACCATAAGTACAGCCGTTTCAGAGAGAAGAGCGGCCAATGTGACGATGTGGCTTTAAGTCGATTCGATAACAAATGACGAACACGGACGGATATCTCAGATTTTTACTATATATGAACACTTTTCACATTCTCCCGTGCAACGCGGCCGCTAGTCCTCCTTTCATGCAAAATCTTAAGTTCCTAGCTCATGTCCAGGGCACCAAAGAAGGTTAAAAACTCAATAATCCATAACTAAAACTTTAATTGTACTACATCTTACTGGCTATTACATCTACTTAGAAGCTTCATCTGTGTTCTACTGTGGTGCTTTTAGTGTCTCCGCATTCCGCAGCACGCGACATAGCTTTGCAGACGATATGTACAACTGTTTCAGAGAGAAGAGCGGCCAATGTGACGATCTGGCTTTAAGTCGATTCGATAGCAAATGACGAAAACGGACGGATTTCTCAGGTTTTTACTACATATGAACACTTTTCATATTCTCGCGGGCAACGCGGCTGCTAGTCCTCCTTTCATGCAAAATCTTAAGTTCCTAGCTCATGTCCAAGGCACCAAAGAAGGGTAAAAAGTCAATAATCCATAACTAAAACTTGAATTGTACTACTTCTTACTGGCTATTACATCAACTTAGAACCTTCATCTGTGTTCTACTATGGTGCTTTTAGTGTGTCCGCATACCGTAGCACGCGACAAAGCTTTGCAGACCATAAGTACAGCCGTTTCAGAGAGAAGAGCCGCCAATGCGACGATCTGGCTTTAAGTCGATTCGATAGCAAATGACGAAAACGGACGGATTTCTCAGGTTTTTACTACATATGAACACGTTTCATATTCTCTCGGGCAACGCGGCTGCTAGTCCTTGTTTCATGCAAAATTTTAAGTTCCTAGCTCATGTCCAAGGCACCAAAGAAGGGTAAAAAGTCAATAATACATAACTAAAACTTGAATAGTACTACTACTTACTGGCTACTACATCAATTTAGAAGCTTCATCTGTGTTCTACTATGGTGTTTTTAGTGTCTCCGCATACCGCAGCACGCGACATAGCTTTGCAGACGATAAGTACAGCCGTTTCAGAGAGAAGAGCGGCCAATGTGACGATCTGGCTTGAAGTCGATTCGATAACAAATGACGAAAACGGACGGATTTCTCAGGTTTTTACTACATATGAACACTTTTCACATTCTCCCGTGCAACGCGGCCGCTAGTCCTCTTTTCATGCAAAATCTTAAGTTCCTAGCTCATGTCGAAGGCAACAAAGAAGGGTAAAAAGTCAATAATAGATACCTAAAACTTGAATTGAACTACTTCTTACTGGCTATAACATCAACTTAGAAGCTTCATCTTTGTTCTACTATGGTGCTTCTAGTGTCTCCGCATGCCGCAGCATGCGACATGGCTTTGCAGACGATAAATGTAACCGTTTTAGACAGAAGAGCGCCCAATGTGACAAACTGCCTTTAAGTCGATTCGATAACAAATGACGAAAACGGGCGGATTTCTCAGGGTTTTACTACATATGAACACTTTTAACATTCGCCCGTGCAACGCGGCTGCTATTCCTCTTTTCATGCAAAATGTTAAGGTCCTAGCTCATGTCCAAGCACCAAAGCCAGCTAAAATGTCAATAATCGATAACTAAAACTTGAATTGTACTACTTCTTACAGGCTATTACATCTTCTTAGAAGCTTCATCTGTGTTCTACTATGGTGCTTTTAGTGTCTCCGCATACCGCAACACGCGACATAGCTTTGCAGACGATAAGTGCAACCGTTTCAGAGAGAAGGGCGGCCAATGTGACGATCTGGCTTTAAGTCGATTCCATAGCAAATGACGAAAACGGACGGATTTCTCAGGTTTTTACTACATATGAACACTTTTCATACTCTCTCGGGCAACGCGGCTGCGAGTCCTCCTTTCATGCAAAATCTTAAGTTCCTAGCTCATGTCCAAGGCACCAAAGAAAGGTAAATAGTCAATAATCCATAACTAAAACTTGAATTGTACTTCTTCTTACTGGCTATTACATCAACTTAGAACCTTCATCTGTGTTCTACTATGGTGCTTTTAGTGTGTCCGCATACCGTAGCACGCGACAAAGCTTTGCAGACCATAAGTACAGCCGTTTCAGAGAGAAGAGCGGCCAATGTGACGATGTGGCTTTAAGTCGATTCGATAACAAATGACGAACACGGACGGATATCTCAGATTTTTACTATATATGAACACTTTTCACATTCTCCCGTGCAACGCGGCCGCTAGTCCTCCTTTCATGCAAAATCTTAAGTTCCTAGCTCATGTCCAGGGCACCAAAGAAGGTTAAAAACTCAATAATCCATAACTAAAACTTTAATTGTACTACATCTTACTGGCTATTACATCTACTTAGAAGCTTCATCTGTGTTCTACTGTGGTGCTTTTAGTGTCTCCGCATACCGCAGCACGCGACATAGCTTTGCAGACGATAAGTACAACCGTTTCAGAGAGAAGAGCGGCCAATGTGAAGATCTGGCTTTAAGTCGATTCGATAACAAATGACGAACACGGACGGATTTCTCTGGTTTCTTCTACATATAAACACTTTTCACATTCTCCCGTGCAACGCGGCTGCTAGTCCTCATTTCATGTAAAATCTTAAGTTCCTAGCTCATATCCAAGGCACCAAAGAAGGGTAAATAGTCAATAATCGATACCTAAAACTTCAATTGTACTACTTCTTACTGGCTATTACAGCAACTTAGAAGCTTCATCTGTGTTCTACTATGGTGCTTTTAGTGTCTTCGCATACCGCAGCACGCGACATAGCTTTGCAGACGATAAGTACAATCGTTTCAGAGAGAAGAGCGGCCAATGTGACGATCTGGCTTTAAGTCGATTCGATAACAAATGACGAAAACGGACGGATTTCTCAGGTTTTTACTACATATGAACACTTTTCATATTCTCTCGGGCAACGCGGCTGCTAGCCCTTGTTTCATGCAAAATTTTAAGTTCCTAGCTCATGTCCAAGGCACCAAAGAAGGGTAAAAAGTCAATAATACATAACTAAAACTTGAATAGTACTACTACTTACTGGCTACTACATCAATTTAGAAGCTTCATCTGTGTTCTACTATGGTGTTTTTAGTGTCTCCGCATACCGCAGCACGCGACATAGCTTTGCAGACGATAAGTACAGCCGTTTCAGAGAGAAGAGAGGTAAATGTGACGATCTGGCTTTAAGTCGATTCGATAACAAATGACGAAAACGGGCGGATTTCTCAGGTCTTTACTACATATGAACACTTTTAACATTCTCCCGTACAACGCGGCTGCTATTCCTCCTATCATGCAAAATGTTAAGGTCCTAGCTCATGTCCAAGGCACCAAAGCCAGTTAAAAAGTCAATAATCGATAACTAAAACTTGGATTGTACTACTTCTTACTGGCTATTACATCAACTTAGAAGCTTCATCTGTGTTCTACTCTGGTGCTCCTAGTGTCTCCGCATAGCACAGCACGCGACATAGCTTTGCAGACGATAAATGAAACCGTTTCAGACAGAAGAGCGGCCAATGTGACAATCTGTCTTTAAGTCGATTCGATAATAAATGACGAAAACGGACGGATTTGTCAGGTTTTTACTACATATGAACACTTTTCACATTCTCTCGGGCAACGCGGGTGCTAGTCCTCGTTTCATGCAAAATCTTAAGTTCTTAGCTCATGTCCAAGGCACCAAAGAACTGTAAAAAGTCATAATCCATAACTAACACTTGAATTGTACTACTTCTTACTGGCTATTACATCAACTTAGAACCTTCATCTGTGTTCTACTATGGTGCTTTTAGCATCTCCGCATACCGCAGCACGCGACATAGCTTTGCAGACGATAAGTACAACCGTTTCAGAGAGAAGAGCGGGCAATGTGACGATCTGGCTTTAAGTCGATTCGATAACAAATGACGAAAACGGACGGATTTCTAAGGTTTGTACTACATATGAACACTTTTCACATTCTCCCGTGCAACTCGGCTGCTAGTCCTCCTTTCATGCAAAATATTAAGGTCCTAGCTCATGCCCATTGCACCAAAGACAGCTAAAAAATCAATAATCGATAAATAAAACTTGAATTGTACTACTTCTTACTTGCTATTACATCAACTTAGAAGCTTCATCTGTGTTCTACTATGGTGCATTTAGTGTCTCCGCATACCGCAGCACGCGACATAGCTTTGCAGACGATAAGTACAACCGTTTCAGAGAGAAGAGCGGCCAATATGGCGATCTGGCTTTAAGTCGATTCGATAACAAATGACGAACACGGACGGATTTCTCAGGTTTTTACTACATATGAACACTTTCCACATTCTCCCGGGCAACGCGGCTGCTAGTCCTCCTTTCATGCATAATCTTAAGTTCCTAGCTCATGTCCAAGGCACCAAAGAAGGGTAAAAAGTCAATAATCCATAACTAAAACTTGAGTTGTACTACTTCTTACTGGCTATTACATCAACTTCGAAGCTTCATCTGTGTTCTAGTATGGTGCTTTTAGTGTCTCCACATACCGCAGCACGCGACATAGCTCTGCAGACGATAAGTACAACCATTCCAGAGGGAAGAGTGGCCAATGTGACGATCTGGCTCTAAGTCGATTCGATAACAAACGACTAAAACGGGCGAATTTCTCAAGTTTTTACTACATATGAACACTTTTCACATTCTCCCGTGCAACTCGGCTGCTAGTCCTCCTTTCATGCAAAATGTTAAGGTCCCAGCTCATGTCCATTGCACCAAAGACAGCTAAAAAGTCAATAGTCGATAAATAAAACTTGAATTGTACTACTTCTTACTGGCTATGACATCAACTTAGAAGCTTCATCTGTGTTCTACTATGGTGCTTTTAGTGTCTCCGCATACCTCAGCACGCGACATAGCTTTGCAGACGATAAGTACAACCGTTTCAGAGAGAAGAGTGGCAATTGTGACGATCTGGCTTAAGTCGATTCGATAACAAATGACGAAAACGGACGGATTTCTCAGGTTTTTACTACATATAAACACTTTTCACATTCTCCCGTGCAACTCGGCTGCTAGTCCTCCTTTCATGCAAAACGTTAAGGTCATAGCTCATGTCCAAGGCATCAAAGCCAGCTAAAAAGTCAATAATCAATAATTAAAATCTGAATTGTACCACTTCTTACTGGCTATTACATCAACTTAGAACCTACATCTGTGCTCTACTATGGTGCTTTTAGTGTCTCCGCATACCGCAGCACGCGACATAGCTTTGGAGACGGTAAATGTAACCGTTTCAGACAGAAGAGCGGCAAATGTTACGATCTGGCTATAAGTCGATTCGATAACAAATGACGAAAACGGACGGATTTCTCAGGTTTTTACTACATGTGAACACTTTTCACATTCTCCCGTGCAACTCGGCTGCTAGTCCTCCTTTCATGCAAATTGTTAAGGTCCTACATCATGTCCAAGGCACCTAAGCCATCTAAAAGGTCAATAATCGATAACTAAAACTTGAATTGGACTACTTCTTACTGGCTATTACATCAACTTCGAAGCTTCATCTGTGTTCTACTATGGTGCTTTTAGTGTCTCCGCATACCGCAAGCACGCGACATAGCTTTGCAGACGATAAGCACAACCGTTTCAGAGAGGAGAGCGGCCAATATGACGATCTGGCTTTAAGTCGATACGATAACAAATGATGAAAACGGACGGATTTCTCAGGTTTTTACTACATATGAACACATTTCACATTCTCCCGTGCAACTCGGCTGCTAGTCCTCCTTTCATGCAAAATCTTAAGTTCCTAGGGCATGTCCAAGGCACAAAAGAAGAGTAAATAGTCAATAATCCATACCTAAAACTTGAATTGTACTACTCCTTACTGGCTATTACATCAACTTAGAAGCTTCATCTGTGTTCTATTATGGTGCTTTTAGTGTCTCCGCATACCGCAGCACGCGATATAGCTTTGCAGACGAAAAGAACAACCGTTTCAGACAGAAGAGCATCCAATGTAACGATCTGGCTTTAAGTAGATTCGATAACAAATGACGAAAACGGACGGATTTCTCAGGTTTTTACTACATATGAACACTTTTCACATTCTCCCGTGCAACGCGGCTGCTAGTCCTCCTTTCATGCAAAATCTTAAGTTCGTAGCTCATGTCCAAGGCACCAAAGAAGGGTAAAAAGTCAATTACCCATAACTAAAACTTGAGTTGTATTACTTCTTACTGGCTATTACATCAACTTAGAACCTTCATCTGTGTTCTACTGTGCTGCTTTTAGGGTCTCCGCATACCGCAGCACGCGACATAGCCTTGCAGACGATAAGTACAGCCGTTTCAGAGAGAAGAGCGGCCAATGTGACGATCTGGCTTTAAGTCGATTCGATAACAAATGACGAACACGGTCGGATTTCTCATGTTTTTACTACATATGAACACTTTTCACATTCTCCCGGGCAACGCGGTTGCTAGTCATCCTTTCATGCAAAATCTTAAGTTCCTAGCTCATGTCCAAGGCACCAAATAAGGGTAAAAAGTCAATAATCCATAACTAAAACTTGAGTTGTACTACTTCTTACTGGCTATTACATCAACTTAGAAGCTTCATCTGTGTTCTAGTATGGTGCTTTTAGTATCTCCGCATACCGCAGCACGCGGCATAGCTTTGCAGACGATAAGTACAAGCGTTTCAGAGAGAAGAGCGGCCAATGTGACGATCTGGCTTTAAGTCGATTCGATAACAAAAGACGTACATGGACGGATATCTCAGGTTTTTACTACATATGAACACTTTTCACATTCTCCCGTGCAACTCGGCCGCTAGTCATCCTTTCATGCAAAACGTTAAGGTCCTAGCTAATGTCCAAGGCATCAAAGCAAGCTAAAAAGTCAATAATCGATAAATAAGACTTGAATTGTATTACTTCTTACCGGCTATTACATCAACTTAGAAGCTTCATCTGTGTTCTACTATGGTGCTTTTAGTGTCTCCGCATACCGCAGCACGCGACATAGCTTTGAAGACGATAAGTACAACCGTTTCAGAGAGAAAAGAAGTCAATGTGACGATCTGGCTTTAAGTCGATTCGATAACAAATGACGAACACGGACGGATTTCTCAGGTTTTTACTACATATGAAAACTTTTCACATTCTCCCGTGCAACGCGGCCGCTAGTCCTCCATTCATGCAAAATCTTAAGTTCCTAGCTCATGTCGAAGGCAACAAAGAAGGGTAAAAAGTCAATAATAGATACCTAAAACTTGAATAGAACTACTTCTTACTGGCTATTACGTCAACTTAGAAGTTTCATCTGTGTTCTACTATGGTGGTTTTAGTGTCTCCGCATACCGCAACACGCGACATAACTTTGCAGACGATAAGTACATCCGATTCAGAGAGAAGAGCGGCCAATATGACGATCTGGCTTTAAGTCGATTCGATAACAAATGACGAAACCGGACGGATTTCTCAGGTTTTTCCTACATATGAACACTTTTCACATTCTCCCGTGCAACGCGGCTGCTAGTCCTCCTTTCATGCAAAACGTTAAGGTCCTAGCTAAAGTCCAAGTCATCAAAGCCAGCTAAATAGTCAATAGTCGATAAATATGACTTGAATTGTACTACTACTTACCGGCTATTACATCAACTTAGAAGCTTCATCTGTGTTCTACTATGGTGCTCTTAGTGTCTCCGCATACCGCAGCACGCGACATAGCTTTGCAGACGATAAGTACAACCGTTTCAGAGAGAAGAGCGGCCATTGTGACGATCTGGCTTTAAGTCGATTCGATAACAAATGACGAACACGGACGGATTTCTTAGGTTTTTACTACATATGTACAGTTTTCACATTCTCCCGTGCAACGCGGCTGCTAGTCCTCCTTCCATGCAAAATCTTAAGTTCCTAGCTCGTATCCTAGCATCAAAGAAGGGTAAAAAGTCAATAATCCATAACTAAAACTTGAATTGTACTACTACTTACTGGCTATTACATCAATTTAGAAGCTTCATCTGTGTTCTACTATGGTGTTTTTAGTGTCTCCGCATACCGCAGCACGAGACATAGCTTTGCAGACGATAAGTACAGCCGTTTCAGAGAGAAGAGCGGCCAATGTGACGATTTGGCTTTAGGTCGATTCGATAACAAATGACGAAAACGGGCGGATTTCTCAGGTTTTTACTACATATGAACACTTTTAACATTCTCCCGTGCAACGCGGCTGCTAGCCCTCCTTTCATGCAAAATGTTAAGGTTCTAGCTCATGTCCAAGGCACCAAAGCCAGCTAAAAAGTCAATAATCGATAAATAAAACTTGAATTGTACAACATCTTACTGGCTATTACATCATCTTAGAAGCTTCATCTGTGTTCTACTATGGTGCTTTTAGTGTCTCCGCATACCGCGACACGCGACATAGCTTTGCAGACGATAAGTACAACCGTTTCAGAGAGAAGAGCGGCCAATGTGACGATCTGGCTTTAAGTCGATTCGATAACAAATGACGAAAACGGACGGATTTCACAGGTTTTTACTACATATGAACACTTTTAACATTCTCCCGTGCAACGCGGTCGCTAGTCCTCCTTTCATGCAAAATCTTAAGTTCCTAGCCCATGTCGAAGGTAACAAAGAAGGGTAAATAGTCAATAACAGATACCTAAAACTTGAATTGAACTACTTCTTACTGGCTATTACATCAACTTAGAAGCTTCATCTGTGTTCTACTATGGTGCTTCTAGTGTCTCCGCATACCGCAGCATGCGACATAGCTTTGCAGACTATAAATGAAACCGTTTCAGAAAGAAGAGCGTCCGAAGTGACAATCTGCCTTTAAGTCGATTCGATAACAAATGACGAAAACAGACGGATTTCTCAGGTTTTTACTACATATGAACACATTTCACATTCTCCCGTGCACGCGGCTGCTAGTCCTCCTATCATGCATAATCTTAAGTTCCTAGCTCATGTCCAAGGCACCAAAGAAGGATAAAAAAACAACAATCGATACATAAAACTTAAATTGTACTACTTCTTACTGGCTATTACATCGACTTATGAGCTTCAACTGTGTTCTGCTATGGTGCTTGTAGTGTCTCCGCATACCGCAGCACGCGACATAGCTTTGCAGACGATAAGTACAACCGTTCCAGAGAGAAGAGCGGCCTATGTGACGATCTGGCTTGAAGAAGTTTCGATAACAAATGACGAAAACGGACGGATTTCACAGGTTTTTACTACATATGAACACTTTTAACATTCTCCCGTGCAACGCGGTCGCTAGTCCTCCTTTCATGCAAAATCTTAAGTTCCTAGCTCATGTCCAAGGCACCAAAGAAGGGTAAATAGTCAATAATCGATACCTAAAACTTGAATTGTACTACTTCTTACTGGCTATTACATCAACTTAGAAGCTTCATCTGTGTTCGACTATGGTGCTTTTAGTGTCCCCGCATACCGCAGCAAGCGACATAGGTTTGCATACGACAAGAACAACCGTTTCAGAGAGAAGAGCCGCCAATGTGACGATCTGGCTTGAAGTCGATTCGATAACAAATGACGAACACGGACGGATCTCTCAGGTTTTTACTACATATGAACACTTTTCACATTCTCCCGTGCAACCCGGCCGCTAGTCCTCCTTTCATGCAAAATCTTAAGTTCCTAGCTCGTGTCGAAGGCAACAAAGAAGGGTAAAAAGGCAATAATAGATACCTAAAACTTGAATAGAACTACTTCTTACTGGCTATTACATCAACTTAGAAGCTTCATCTGTGTTCTACTATGGTGCTTCTAGTGTCTCCGCACACCGCAGCATGCGACATAGCTTTGCAGACGATTAATGTAACCGTTTCAGAAAGAAGAGCGTCCAAAGTGACAATCTGCTTTTAAGTCGATTCGATAACAAATGACGAAAACGGACGGATTTCTCAGGTTTTTACTACATATGAACACTTTTCACATTCTCCCGTGCACGCGGCTGCTAGTCCTCCTATCATGCATAATCTTAAGTTCCTACCTCATGTCGAAGGCAACAAAGAAGGGTAAAAAGTCAATAATAGATACCTAAAACTTGAATTGAACTACTTCTTACTGGCTATTACATCAACTTAGAAGCATCATCTGTGTTCTACTATGGTGCTTCTAGTGCCTCCGCATACCGCAGCATGCGACATAGCTTTGCAGACGATAAATGTAACCGTTTCAGACAGAAGAGCGCCCAATGTGACAATCTGCCATTAAGTCGATTCGATAACAAATAACGAAAACGGACGGATTTCTCAGGTTTTTACTACATATGAACACTTTTCACATTCTCCCGTGCAAAGCGGCTGCTAGTCCTCCTATCATGCATAATCTTAAGTTCCTAGCTCATGTCCAAGGCACCAAAGAAGGGTAAAAAGTCAATAATCCATAACTAAAACTTGAATTGTACAACTTCTTACTGGCTATTACATCAATTTTGAAGCTTCATCTGTGTTCTACTAAGGTGCTTTTAGTGTCTCCGCATACCGCAGCACGCGACATAGCTTTGCAGACGATAAGTACAACCGTTTCAGTGAGAAGAGCGGCCAATGTGACGATCTGGCTTGAAGTCGATTCGATAATAAATGACGAAAACGGGCGGATATTTCGGGTTTTTACTACATATGAACACTTTTAACATTCTCCCGTGCAACGCGGCTGCTATTCCTCCTTTCATGCAAAATGTTAAGGTCCTAGCCCATGTCCAAGGCACCAAAGCCAGCTAAAAAGTCAATAATCGAGAACTAAAACTTGAATTGTACTACTTCTTACTGGCTATTACATCAACTTAGAAGCTTCATCTGTGTTCTACTATGGTGCTTTTAGTGTCTCCGCATACCGCAACACGCGACATAACTTTGCAGACGATAAGTACATCCGATTCAGAGAGAAGAGCGGCCAATATGACGATCTGGCTTTAAGTCGATGCGATATCAAATGACTAACATGGACGGATTTCTCAGGTTTTTATTACATATCAACACTTTTCACATTCTCCCGTGCAACGCGGCCGCTAGTCATCCTTTCATGCAGAATCTTAAGTTCCTAGCTCATGTCGAAGGCAACAAAGAAGGGTAAAAAATCAATAATAGATACCTAAAACTTGAATTGAACTACTTCTTACTGGCTATTACATGAACTTAGAAGCATCATCTGTGTTCTACTATGGTGCTTCTAGTGCCTCCGCATACCGCAGCATGCGACATAGCTTTGCAGACGATAAATGTAACCGTTTCAGACAGAAGAGCGCCCAATGAGACAATCTGCCATTAAGTCGATTCGATAACAAATAACGAAAACGGACGGATTTCTCAGGTTTCTACTACATATGAACACTTTTCACATTCTCCCGTGCAAAGCGGCTGCTAGTCCTCCTATCATGCATAATCTTACGTTCCTAGCTCATGTCCAAGGCACCAAAGAAGGGTAAAAAGTCAACAATCGATACCTAAAACTTGAATTGTACTACTTCTTACTGGCTATTGCATCGACTTAGGAGCTTCATCTGTGTTCTGCTATGGTGCTTTTAGTGTCTCCACATACCGCAGCACGCGACATAGCTTTGCAGACGATAAGTACAACCGTTTCAGAGAGAAGAGCGGCCAATGTGGCGATCTGGCTTTAAGTCGATTCTATAACAAAAGACGAACATGGACGGATATCTCAGGTTTTTACTACATATGAACACTTTTCACATTCTCCCGTGCAACGCGGCTTCTAGTCCTCCTTTCATGCAAAATCGTAAGGTCCTAGCTCATGTCCAAGGCACCAAAGAAGGGTAAAAAGTCAATAATCCATAACTAAAACTTGAATTGTACAACTTCTTACTGGCTATTACATCAATTTTGAAGCTTCATCTGTGTTCTACTAAGGTGCTTTTAGTGTCTCCGCATACCGCAGCACGCGACATAGCTTTGCAGACGATAACTACAACCGTTTCAGTGAGAAGAGCGGCCAAGTGACGATCTGGCTTGAAGTCGATTCGATAATAAATGACGAAAACGGGCGGATATCTCGGGTTTTTACTACATATGAACACTTTTAACATTCTCCCGTGCAACGCGGCTGCTATTCCTCCTTTCATGCAAAATGTTAAGGTCCTAGCTCATGTCCAAGGCACCAAAGGCAGCTAAAAAGTCAATAATCGAGAACTAAAACTTGAATTGTACTACTTCCTACTGGCTATTACATCAACTTAGAAGCTTCATCTGTGTTCTACTATGGTGCTTTTAGTGTCTCCGCATACCGCAACACGCGACATAACTTTGCAGACGATAAGTACATCTGATTCAGAGAGAAGAGCGGCCAATATGACGATCTGGCTTTAAGTCGATTCGATAACAAATGACGAACACGGACGGATTTCTCAGGTTTTTACTACATATAAACACTTTTCACATTCTCCCGTGCAACGCGGCCGCTAGTCCTCCTTTCATGCAAAATCTTAAGTTCCTAGCTCATGTCGAAGGCAACAAAGAAGGGTAAATAGTCAATAACAGATACCTAAAACTTGAATTGAACTACTTCTTACTGGCTATTACTTCAACTTAGAAGCATCATCTGTGTTCTACTATGGTGCTTCTATTGCCTCCGCATACCGCAGCATGCGACATAGCTTTGCAGACGATAAATGTAACCGTTTCAGACAGAAGAGCGCCCAATGTGACAATCTGCCATTAAGTCGATTCGATAACAAATAACGAAAACGGACGGATTTCTCAGGTTTTTACTACATATGAACACTTTTCACATTCTCCCGTGCAACGCGGCTGCTAGTCCTCCTTTCATGCAAAATGTTAAGGTCCTAGCTCATTTCCAAAGAACCAAAGCCAGCTAAAAAGTCAATAATCGATAACTTAAACTTGAATTGTACTACTTCTTAATGGCTATTACATCAATTTTGAAGCTTCATCTGTGTTCTACTATGGTGCTTTTAGTGTCTCCGCATACCGCAGCACGCGACATAGCTTTGCAGACGATAAGTACAACCGTTTCAGTGAGAAGAGCGGCCAATGTGACGATATGGCTTGAAGTCGATTCGATAATAAATGACGAAAACGGGCGGATATATCGGGTTTTTACTACATATGAACACTTTTAACATTCTCCCGTGCAACGCGGCTGCTAGTCCTCCTTTCATGCAAAATGTTAAGGTCCTAGCTCATTTCCAAAGAACCATAGCCAGCTAAAAAGTCAATAATCGATAACTTAAACTTGAATTGTACTACTTCTTAATGGCTATTACATCTTCTTAGTAGCTTCATTTGTGTTCTACTATGGTGCTTTTAGTGTCTCAGCATACCGCAGCACGAGACATAGCTTTGCAGACGATAAGTACAACCGTTTCAGAGAGAAGAGCGGCCAATGTGACGATCTGGCTTTAAGTCGATTCTATAACAAAAGACGAACATGGACGGATATCTCAGGTTTTTACTACATATGAACACTTTTCACATTCTCCCGTGTAACGCGGCTGCTAGTCCTCCTTTCATGCAAAATGTTAAGGTCCTAGCTCATTTCCAAGGCACCAAAGCCAGCTAAAAAGTCGACAATCGATAACTTGAACTTGAATTGTACTACTTCTTAATGGCTATTGCATCTACTTAGAAGCTTCATCTGTGTTCTACTGTGTGCTTTTAGTGTCTCCGCATACCGCAGCACGCGACATAGCTTTGCAGACGATAAGTACAATCGTTTCAGAGAGAAGAGCGGCCAATGTGAGGAACTGGTTTTAAGTCGATTCGATAACAAAAGACGAACATGGACGGATATCTCAGGTTGTTACTACATATGAACACTTTTCACATTCTCCCGTGCAACGCGGCTGCTAGTCCTCCTTTCATGCAAAATCTTAAGTTCCTAGCTCATGTCCAAAGCACCAAAGAAAGCTAAAAAGTCAATAATCGGTACCTAAAACATGAGTTGTACTACTTCTTACTGGCTATTACATCAACTTAGAAGCTTCATCTGTGTTCTACTATGGTGCTATTAGTGTCTCCACATACCGCAGCATGCGACATAGCTTTGGAGACGGTAAATGTAACCGTTTCAGACAGAAGAGCAGCAAATGTGACGATCTGGCTATAAGTCGATTCGATAACAAATAACGAAAACGGACGGATTTCTCAGGTTTTTACTACATATGAACACATTTCACATTCTCCCGTGCAAGTCGGCTGCTAGTCCTCCTTTCATGGACAACGTTAAGGTCCTAGCTCATGTCCAAGGCACCAAAGAAGGGTAAAAATTCAATAATCGATAACTAAAACTTGAATTGTACTACTTCTTACTGGCTATTACATCAACCTAGAAGCTTCATCTGTGTTCTACTATGGTGCTTTTAGTGTCTCCGCATACAGCATCACGCGACATAGCTTTGCAGACGAAAAGTACAACCGTTTCAGAGAGAAGAGCAACCAATGTGACGATGTGGCTTTAAGTCGATTCAATAACAAATGACGAAAACGGACGGATTTCTCAGGTTTTTACTACATATGAACACTTTTCACATCAACCCGAGCAATGCAGTTGCTAGTCCTCCTTTCATGCAAAATCTTAAGTTCCTAGGTCATGTCCAAGGCACAAAAGAAGAGTAAATAGTCAATAATCCATACCTAAAACTTGAATTGTACTACTCCTTACTGGCTATTACATCAACTTAGAAGCTTCATCTGTGTTCTATTATGGTGCTTTTAGTGTCTCCGCATACCGCAGCACGCGATATAGCTTTGCAGACGAAAAGAACAACCGTTTCAGACAGAAGAGCATCCAATGTGACGATCTGGCTTTAAGTAGATTCGATAACAAATGACGAAAACGGACGGATTTCTCAGGTTTTTACTACATATGAACACTTTTCACATTCTCCCGTGCAACGCGGCTGCTAGTCCTCCTTTCATGAAAATCTTAAGTTCCTAGCTCATGTCCAAGGCACCAAAGAAGGGTAAAAAGACAATTACCCATAACTAAAACTTGAGTTGTACTACTTCTTACTGCCTATTACATCAACTTAGAACCTTCATCTGTGTTCTACTATGGTGCTTTTAGCGTCTCCGCATACCGCAGCACGCGACATAGCTTTGCAGACGATAAGTACAACCGTTTCAGAGAGAAGAGCAGGCAATGTGACGATCTGGCTTTAAGTCGATTCGATAACAAATGACGAAAACGGACGGATTTCTCAGGTTTTTACTACATATGAACACTTTTCACATTCTCCAGTGCAACGCGGCTGCTAGTCCTCCTTTCATGCAAAATCTTAAGTTCCTAGCTCATGTCCAAGGCACCAAAGAAGGTTAAAAAGTCAATTATCCAAAACTATAACTTGAGTTGTACTACTTCTTACTGGCTATTACATCAACTTAGAACCTTCATCTGTGTTCTACTATGGTGCTTTTAGGGTCCCCGCATACCGCAGCACGCGACATAGCTTTGCAGACGATAAGTACAGCCGTTTCAGAGAGAAGAGCGGCCAATGTGACGATCTGACTTTAAGTCGATTCGATAACAAATGACGAACACGGTCGGATTTCTCATGTTTTTACTACATATGAACACTTTTCACATTCTCCCGGGCAACGCGGCTGCTAGTCCTTCTTTCATGCAAAATCTGAAGTTCCTAGCTCATGTCCAAGGCACCAAATAATGGTAAAAAGTCAATAATCCATAACTAAAACTTGAGTTGTACTACTTCTTACTGGCTATTACATCAACTTAGAAGCTTCATCTGTGTTCTAGTATGGTGCTTTTAGTGTCTCCACATACCGCAGCACGGGACATAGCTCTGCAGACGATGAGTACAGCCATTTCAGAGGGAAGAGCGGCCAATGTGACGATCTGGCTCTAAGTCGATTCGATAACAAATGACGAAAACGGGCGAATTTCTCAAGTTTTTACTACATGTGAACACTTTTCACATCCTCCCGTGCAACTCGGCTGCTAGTCCTCCTTTCATGCAAAATGTTAAGGTCCTAGCTCATGTCCATTGCACCAAAGACAGCTAAAAAGTCAATAGTCGATAAATAAAACTTGAATTGTACTACTTCTTACTGGCTATTACATCAACTTAGAAGCTTCATCTGTGTTCTACTATGGTGCTTTTAGAGTCTCCGCATACCTTAGCACGCGACATAGCTTTGCAGACGATAAGTACAACCGTTTCAGAGACAAGAGTGGCCAATGTGACGATCAGGCTTAAGTCGATTCGACAACAAATGAGGAAAACGGACGGATTTCTCAGGTTTTTACTACATATAAACACTTTTCACATTCTCCCGTGCAACTCGGCTGCTAGTCCTCCTTTCATCCAAAACGTTAAGGTCATAGCTCATGTCCAAGGCATCAAAGCCAGCTAAAAAGTCAATAATCAATAACTAAAACTCGAATTGTACAACTTCTTACTGGCTATTACATCAACTTAGAACCTTCACCTGTGCTCTACTACGGTGCTTTTAGTGTCTCCGCATACCGCAGCACGCGGCATAGCTTTGCAGACGATAAGTACAACCGTTTCAGTGAGAAGAGCGGCCAATGTGACGATCTGGCTTTAAGACGATTCGATAACAAATGACGAAAACGGACGGATTTCTCAGGTTTTTACTACATATGAACACTTTTCACTTTCTCCCGTGCAACTCGGCTGCTAGTCATCCTTTCATGCAAAACGTTAAGGTCCTAAATCATGTCCAAGGCATCAAAGCCGGCTAAAAAGTCAATAATCGATAACTAAAACTTGAATTGTACTACTTCTTACTGGCTATTACATCAACTTAGAAGCTTCATCTGTATTCTACTATAGTGCTTTTAGTGTCTCCGCATACCGCAGCACGCGACATAGCTTCGCAGACGATAAGTACAACTGTTTCAGAGAGAAGAACGGCCAATGTGACGATCTGGCTTTAAGTCGATTCGATAACAAATGACGAACACGGACGGATTTCTCAGGTTTTTACTACATATGAACAATTTTAACATTCTCCCGTGCAACGCGACTGCTAGTCCTCCTTTCATGCAAAATCTTAAGTTCCTAGCTCATGTGCAACGCACCAAAGAAGCGTACAAAGTCAATAATCCATATCTAAAACTTGAATTGTACTACTTCTTACTGGCCATTACATCAACTTAGAAACTTCATCTGTGTTCTACTATGGTGCTTTTAGTGTCTCCGCATACCGCAGCACGCGACATAGCTTTGCAGACGATAAGTACAACCGTTTCAGAGTGACGAGCGGCCAATGTGAAGATCTGGCTTTAAGTAGATTCGATAACAAATGACGAACACGGACGGATTTCTCAGGTTTTTACTACATATGAACACTTTTCACATTCTCCCGTGCAACTCGGCTGCTAGTCATCCTTTCATGCAAAACGTTAAGGTCCTAGCTAATGTCCAAGGCATCAAAGCAAGCTAAAGAGTCAATAATCGATAAATATGACTTGAATTGTATTACTTCTTACCGGCTATTACATCAACTTAGAAGCTTCATCTGTGTTCTACTATGGTGCTTTTAGTGTCTCCGCATAACGCAGCACGCGACATAGCTTTGAAGACGATAAGTACAACCGTTTCAGAGAGAAAAGAAGTCAATGTGACGATCTGCCTTTAAGTCGATTCGATAACAAATGACGAACACGGACGGATTTCTCAGGTTTTTACTACATATGAACACTTTTCACATTCTCCCGTGCAACGCGGCCGCTAGTCCTCCTTTCATGCAAAATCTTAAGTTTCTAGCTCATGTCGAAGGCAACAAAGAAGGGTAAAAAGTCAATAATAGATACCTAAAACTTGAATTGAACTACTTCTTACTGGCTATTACATCAACTTAGAAGTTTCATCTGTGTTCTACTATGGTGCTTTTAGTGTCTCCACATACCGCAGCACGCGACATAGCTTTGCAGACGATAAATGTAACCGTTTCAGACAGAAGAACGCCCAATGTGACAATCTGCCTTTAAGTCGATTCGATAACAAATGACGAAAACGGACGGACTGCTCAGGTTTTTACTACATATGAACACTTTTCACATTCTCCCGTGCAACGCGGCTGCTAGTCCTCCTATCATGCAAAACGTTAAGGTCCTAGCTAATGTCCAAGGCATCAAAGCCAGCTAAATAGTCAATAATCGATAAATAAGACTTTAATGTTACTACTTCTTACCGGCTATTACATCAACTTAGAAGCTTCACCTGTGTTCTACTATGGTGCTTTTAGTGTCTCCGCATACCGCAGCACGCGACATAGCTTTGCAGACGATAAGTACAACCGTTTCAGAGAGAAGAGCGGCCAATGTGACGATCTGGCTTGAAGTCGATTCGGTAACAAAGGACGAAAACGGGCGGATTTCTCAGGTTTTTACTACATATGAACACTTTTAATTTCCTCCCGTGCGACGCGGCTGCTAGTCCTCCTCTCATGCAAAATGTTAAGGACCTAGCTCATTTCCAAGGCACCAAAGCCAGCTAAAAAGTCAATAATCGATACTAAAACTTGAATTGTACTACTTCTTACTGGCTATTACATCAACTTAGAAGTTTCATCTGTGTTCTACTATGGTGCTTCTAGTGTCTCCGCATACCGCAGCATGCGACATAGCTTTGCAGACGATAAATGTAACCGTTTCAGACAGAAGAGCGCCCAATGTGACAATCTGCCTTTAAGTCGATTCGATAACAAATGACGAAAACGGACGGATTTCTCAGGTTTTTACTACATATGAACACTTTTCACAATCGCACGTGCTACGCAGCTGCTAGTCCTCCTTTCATGCAAAATATTAAGTTCCTAGCTCATGTCCAAGGCAACAAAGAAGGGTAAAAAGTCAATAATAGATACCTAAAACTTTAATTGTACTACTTCTTACTGGCTATTACATCAACTTGGAAGCTTCATCTGTGTTCTACTATGGTGCTTCTAGTGTCTCCGCATGCCGCAGCACGCGACATAGCATTGTAGACGATAAATGTAACCGTTTCAGACAGAAGAGCGAAAATATGACGATCTGGCTTTAAGTCGATACGATAACAAATGACGAAACCGGACGGATTTCTCAGGCTTTTCCTAATATGAACACTTTTCACATTCTCCCGTGCAACGCGGCTGCTATTCCTCCTTTCATGCAAAATGTTAAGGTCCTAGCTCATGTCCAAGGCACCAAAGGCAGCTAAAAAGTCAATAATCGAGAACTAAAACTTGAATTGTACTACTTCCTACTGGCTATTACATCAACTTAGAAGCTTCATCTGTGTTCTACTATGGTGCTTTTAGTGTCTCCGCATACCGCAACACGCGACATAACTTTGCAGACGATAAGTACATCCGATTCAGAGAGAAGAGCGGCCAATATGACGATCTGGCTTTAAGTCGATTCGATAACAAATGACGAACACGGACGGATTTCTCAGGTTTTTACTACATATGAACACTTTTCACATTCTCCCGTGCAACGCGGCCGCTAGTCCTCCTTTCATGAAAAATCTTAAGTTCCTAGCTCATGTCGAAGGCAACAAAGAAGGGTAAATAGTCAATAACAGATACCTAAAACTTGAATTGAACTACTTCTTACTGGCTATTACATCAACTTAGAAGCTTCATCTGTGTTCTACTATGGTGCTTCTATTGCCTCCGCATACCGCAGCATGCGACATAGCTTTGCAGACGATAAATGTAACCGTTTCAGACAGAAGAGCGCCCAATGTGACAATCTGCCATTAAGTCGATTCGATAACAAATAACGAAAACGGACGGATTTCTCAGGTTTTTACTACATATGAACACTTTTCACATTCTCCCGTGCAACGCAGCTGCTAGTCCTCCTTTCATGCAAAATGTTAAGGTCCTAGCTCATTTCCAAAGAACCAAAGCCAGCTAAAAAGTCAATAATCGATAACTTAAACTTGAATTGTACTACTTATTAATGGCTATTACATCAATTTTGAAGCTTCATCTGTGTTCTACTATGGTGCTTTTAGTGTCTCCGCATACCGCAGCACGCGACATAGCTTTGCAGACGATAAGTACAACCGTTTCAGTGAGAAGAGCGGCCAATGTGACGATATGGCTTGAAGTCGATTCGATAATAAATGACGAAAACGGGCGGATATATCGGGTTTTTACTACATATGAACACTTTTAACATTCTCCCGTGCAACGCGGCTGCTAGTCCTCCTTTCATGCAAAATGTTAAGCTCCTAGCTCATTTCCAAAGAACCATAGCCAGCTAAAAAGTCAATAATCGATAACTTAAACTTGAATTGTACTACTTCTTAATGGCTATTACATCTTCTTAGTAGCTTCATCTGTGTTCTACTATGGTGCTTTTAGTGTCTCAGCATACCGCAGCACGAGACATAGCTTTGCAGACGATAAGTACAACCGTTTCAGAGAGAAGAGCGGCCAATGTGACGATCTGGCTTTAAGTCGATTCTATAACAAAAGACGAACATGGACGGATACCTCAGGTTTTTACTACATATGAACACTTTTCACATTCTCCTGTGTAACGCGGCTGCTAGTCCTCCTTTCATGCAAAATGTTAAGGTCCTAGCTCATTTCCAAGGCACCAAAGCCAGCTAAAAAGTCAACAATCGATAACTTGAACTTGAATTGTACTACTTCTTAATGGCTATTGCATCTACTTAGAAGCTTCATCTGTGTTCTACTGTGTGCTTTTAGTGTCTCCGCATACCGCAGCACGCGACATAGCTTTGCAGACGATAAGTACAACCGTTTCAGAGAGAAGAGCGGCCAATGTGAGGAACTGGTTTTAAGACGATTCGATAACAAAAGACGAACATGGACGGATATCTCAGGTTTTTACTACATATGAACACTTTTCACATTCTCCCGTGCAACGCGGCTGCTAGTCCTCCTTTCATGCAAAATCTTAAGTTCCTAGCTCATGTCCAAAGCACCAAAGAAAGCTAAAAAGTCAATAATCGGTACCTAAAACATGAATTGTACTACTTCTTACTGGCTATTACATCAACTTAGAAGCTTCATCTGTGTTCTACTATGGTGCTTTTAGTGTCTCCACATACCGCAGCATGCGACATAGCTTTGGAGACGGTAAATGTAACCGTTTCAGACTGAAGAGCGGCAAATGTGACGATCTGGCTATAAGTCGATTCGATAACAAATGACGAAAACGGACGGATTTCTCAGGTTTTTACTACATATGAACACTTTTCACATCAACCCGAGCAACGCAGTTGCTAGTCCTCCTTTCATGCTAAATCTTAAGTTCCTAGGTCATGTCCAAGGCACAAAAGAAGAGTAAATAGTCAATAATCCATACCTAAAACTTGAATTGTACTACTCCTTACTGGCTATTACATCAACTTAGAAGCTTCATCTGTGTTCTATTATGGTGCTTTTAGTGTCTCCGCATACCGCAGCCTGCGATATAGCTTTGCAGACGAAAAGAACAACCGTTTCAGACAGAAGAGCATCCAATGTGACGATCTGGCTTTAAGTAGATTCGATAACAAATGACGAAAAAGGACGGATTTCTCAGGTTTTTACTACATATGAACACGTTTCACATTCTCCCGTGCAACGCGGCTGCTAGTCCTCCTTTCATGAAAATCTTAAGTTCCTAGCTCATGTCCAAGGCACCAAAGAAGGGTAAAAAGTCAATTACCCATAACTAAAACTTGAGTTGTACTACTTCTTACTGCCTATTACATCAACTTAGAACCATCATCTGTGTTCTACTATGGTGCTTTTAGCGTCTCCGCATACCGCAGCACGCGACATAGCTTTGCAGACGATAAGTACAACCGTTTCAGAGAGAAGAGCAGGCAATGTGACGATCTGGCTTTAAGTCGATTCGATAACAAATGACGAAAACGGACGGATTTCTCAGGTTTTTACTACATATGAACACTTTTCACATTCTCCAGTGCAACGCGGCTGCTAGTCCTCCTTTCATGCAAAATCTTAAGTTCCTAGCTCATGTCCAAGGCACCAAAGAAGGTTAAAAAGTCAATTATCCAAAACTATAACTTGAGTTGTACTACTTCTTACTGGCTATTACATCAACTTAGAACCTTCATCTGTGTTCTACTATGGTGATTTTAGGGTCCCCGCATACCGCAGCACGCGACATAGCTTTGCAGACGATAAGTACAGCCGTTTCAGAGAGAAGAGCGGCCAATGTGACGATCTGGCTTTAAGTCGATTCGATAACAAATGACGAACACGGTCGGATTTCTCATGTTTTTACTACATATGAACACTTTTCACATTCTCCCGGGCAACGCGGCTGCTAGTCCTTCTTTCATGCAAAATCTGAAGTTCCTAGCTCATGTCCAAGGCACCAAATAATGGTAAAAAGTCAATAATCCATAACTAAAACTTGAGTTGTACTACTTCTTACTGGCCATTACATCAACTTAGAAGCTTCATCTGTGTTCTAGTATGGTGCTTTTAGTGTCTCCACATACCGCAGCACGGGACATAGCTCTGCAGACGATAAGTACAGCCATTTCAGAGGGAAGAGCGGCCAATGTGACGATCTGGCTCTAAGTCGATTCGATATCAAATGACGAAAACGGGCGAATTTCTCAAGTTTTTACTACATGTGAACACTTTTCACATTCTCCCGTGCAACTCGGCTGCTAGTCCTCCTTTCATGCAAAATGTTAAGGTCCTAGCTCATGTCCATTGCACCAAAGACAGCTAAAAAGTCAATAGTCGATAAATAAAACTTGAATTGTACTACTTCTTACTGGCTATTACATCAACTTAGAAGCTTCATCTGTGTTCTACTATGGTGCTTTTAGTGTCTCCGCATACCTCAGCACGCGACATAGCTTTGCAGACGATAAGTACAACCGTTTCAGAGACAAGAGTGGCCAATGTGACGATCAGGCTTAAGTCGATTCGACAACAAATGAGGAAAACGGACGGATTTCTCAGGTTTTTACTACATATAAACACTTTTCACATTCTCCCGTGCAACTCGGCTGCTAGACCTCCTTTCATCCAAAACGTTAAGGTCATAGCTCATGTCCAAGGCATCAAAGCCAGCTAAAAAGTCAATAATCAATAACTAAAACTTGAATTGTACAACTTCTTACTGGCTATTACATCAACTTAGAACCTTCATCTGTGCTCTACTACGGTGCTTTTAGTGTCTCCGCATACCGCAGCACGCGGCATAGCTTTGCAGACGATAAGTACAACCGTTTCAGAGGGAAGAGCGGCCAATGTGACGATCTGGCTTTAAGTCGATTCGATAACAAATGACGAAAACGGACGGATTTCTCAGGTTCTTACTACATATGAACACTTTTCACTTTCTCCCGTGCAACTCGGCTGCTAGTCATCCTTTCATGCAAAACGTTAAGTTCCTAGATCATGTCCAAGGCATCAAAGCCGGCTAAAAAGTCAATAATCGATAACTAAAACTTGAATTGTACTACTTCTTACTGGCTATTACATCAACTTAGAAGCTTCATCTGTATTCTACTATAGTGCTTTTAGTGTCTCCGCATACCGCAGCACGCGACATAGCTTCGCAGTCGATAAGTACAACTGTTTCAGAGAGAAGAACGGCCAATGTGACGATCTGGCTTTAAGTCGATTCAATAACAAATGACGAAAACGGACGGATTTCTCAGGTTTTTACTACATATGAACACTTTTCACATCAACCCGAGCAACGCAGTTGCTAGTCCTCCTTTCATGCTAAATCTTAAGTTCCTAGGTCATGTCCAAGGCACAAAAGAAGAGTAAATAGTCAATAATCCATACCTAAAACTTGAATTGTACTACTCCTTACTGGCTATTACATCAACTTAGAAGCTTCATCTGTGTTCTATTATGGTGCTTTTAGTGTCTCCGCATACCGCAGCACGCGATATAGCTTTGCAGACGAAAAGAACAACCGTTTCAGACAGAAGGGCATCCAATGTGACGATCTGGCTTTAAGTAGATTCGATAACAAATGACGAAAAAGGACGGATTTCTCAGGTTTTTACTACATATGAACACGTTTCACATTCTCCCGTGCAACGCGGCTGCTAGTCCTCCTTTCATGAAAATCTTAAGTTCCTAGCTCATGTCCAAGGCACCAAAGAAGGGTAAAAAGTCAATTACCCATAACTAAAACTTGAGTTGTACTACTTCTTACTGCCTATTACATCAACTTAGAACCATCATCTGTGTTCTACTATGGTGCTTTTAGCGTCTCCGCATACCGCAGCACGCGACATAGCTTTGCAGACGATAAGTACAACCGTTTCAGAGAGAAGAGCAGGCAATGTGACGATCTGGCTTTAAGTCGATTCGATAACAAATGACGAAAACGGACGGATTTCTCAGGTTTTTACTACATATGAACACTTTTGACATTCTCCAGTGCAACGCGGCTGCTAGTCCTCCTTTCATGCAAAATCTTAAGTTCCTAGCTCATGTCCAAGGCACCAAAGAAGGTTAAAAAGTCAATTATCCAAAACTATAACTTGAGTTGTACTACTTCTTACTGGCTATTACATCAACTTAGAACCTTCATCTGTGTTCTACTATGGTGCTTTTAGGGTCCCCGCATACCGCAGCACGCGACATAGCTTTGCAGACGATAAGTACAGCCGTTTCAGAGAGAAGAGCGGCCAATGTGACGATCTGGCTTTAAGTCGATTCGATAACAAATGACGAACACGGTCGGATTTCTCATGTTTTTACTACATATGAACACTTTTCACATTCTCCCGGGCAACGCGGCTGCTAGTCCTTCTTTCATGCAAAATCTGAAGTTCCTAGCTCATGTCCAAGGCACCAAATAATGGTAAAAAGTCAATAATCCATAACTAAAACTTGAGTTGTACTACTTCTTACTGGCCATTACATCAACTTAGAAGCTTCATCTGTGTTCTAGTATGGTGCTTTTAGTGTCTCCACATACCGCAGCACGGGACATAGCTCTGCAGACGATAAGTACAGCCATTTCAGAGGGAAGAGCGGCCAATGTGACGATCTGGCTCTAAGTCGATTCGATATCAAATGACGAAAACGGGCGAATTTCTCAAGTTTTTACTACATGTGAACACTTTTCACATTCTCCCGTGCAACTCGGCTGCTAGTCCTCCTTTCATGCAAAATGTTAAGGTCCTAGCTCATGTCCATTGCACCAAAGACAGCTAAAAAGTCAATAGTCGATAAATAAAACTTGAATTGTACTACTTCTTACTGGCTATTACATCAACTTAGAAGCTTCATCTGTGTTCTACTATGGTGCTTTTAGTGTCTCCGCATACCTCAGCACGCGACATAGCTTTGCAGACGATAAGTACAACCGTTTCAGAGACAAGAGTGGCCAATGTGACGATCAGGCTTAAGTCGATTCGACAACAAATGAGGAAAACGGACGGATTTCTCAGGTTTTTACTACATATAAACACTTTTCACATTCTCCCGTGCAACTCGGCTGCTAGACCTCCTTTCATCCAAAACGTTAAGGTCATAGCTCATGTCCAAGGCATCAAAGCCAGCTAAAAAGTCAATAATCAATAACTAAAACTTGAATTGTACAACTTCTTACTGGCTATTACATCAACTTAGAACCTTCATCTGTGCTCTACTACGGTGCTTTTAGTGTCTCCGCATACCGCAGCACGCGGCATAGCTTTGCAGACGATAAGTACAACCGTTTCAGAGGGAAGAGCGGCCAATGTGACGATCTGGCTTTAAGTCGATTCGATAACAAATGACGAAAACGGACGGATTTCTCAGGTTTTTACTACATATGAACACTTTTCACTTTCTCCCGTGCAACTCGGCTGCTAGTCATCCTTTCATGCAAAACGTTAAGGACCTAGATCATGTCCAAGGCATCAAAGCCGGCTAAAAAGTCAATAATCGATAACTAAAACTTGAATTGTACTACTTCTTACTGGCTATTACATCAACTTAGAAGCTTCATCTGTATTCTACTATAGTGCTTTTAGTGTCTCCGCATACCGCAGCACGCGACATAGCTTCGCAGTCGATAAGTACAACTGTTTCAGAGAGAAGAACGGCCAATGTGACGATCTGGCTTTAAGTCGATTCGATAACAAATGACGAACACGGACGGATTTCTCAGGTTTTTACTACATATGAACAATTTTAACATTCTCCCGTGCAACGCGACTGCTAGTCCTCCTTTCATGCAAAATCTTAAGTTCCTAGCTCATGTGCAACGCACCAAAGAAGCGTACAAAGTCAATAATCCATATCTAAAACTTGAATTGTACTACTTCTTACTGGCCATTACATCAACTTAGAAACTTCATCTGTGTTCTACTATGGTGCTTTTAGTGTCTCCGCATACCGCAGCACGCGACATAGCTTTGCAGACGATAAGTACAACCGTTTCAGAGTGACGAGCGGCCAATGTGAAGATCTGGCTTTAAGTAGATTCGATAACAAATGACGAACACGGACGGATTTCTCAGGTTTTTACTACATATGAACACTTTTCACATTCTCCCGTGCAACTCGGCTGCTAGTCATCCTTTCATGCAAAACGTTAAGGTCCTAGCTAATGTCCAAGGCATCAAAGCAAGCTAAAGAGTCAATAATCGATAAATATGACTTGAATTGTATTACTTCTTACCGGCTATTACATCAACTTAGAAGCTTCATCTGTGTTCTACTATGGTGCTTTTAGTGTCTCCGCATACCGCAGCACGCGACATAGCTTTGAAGACGATAAGTACAACCGTTTCAGAGAGAAAAGAAGTCAATGTGACGATCTGCCTTTAAGTCGATTCGATAACAAATGACGAACACGGACGGATTTCTCAGGTTTTTACTACATATGAACACTTTTCACATTCTCCCGTGCAACGCGGCTGCTAGTCCTCCTATCATGCAAAACGTTAAGGTCCTAGCTAATGTCCAAGGCATCAAAGCCAGCTAAATAGTCAATAATCGATAAATAAGACTTTAATTTTACTACTTCTTACCGGCTATTACATCAACTTAGAAGCTTCACCTGTGTTCTACTATGGTGCTTTTAGTGTCTCCGCATACCGCAGCACGCGACATAGCTTTGCAGACGATAAGTACAACCGTTTCAGAGAGAAGAGCGGCCAATGTGACGATCTGGCTTGAAGTCGATTCGGTAACAAAGGACGAAAACGGGCGGATTTCTCAGGTTTTTACTACATATGAACACTTTTAATTTCCTCCCGTGCGACGCGGCTGCTAGTCCTCCTCTCATGCAAAATGTTAAGGACCTAGCTCATTTCCAAGGCACCAAAGCCAGCTAAAAAGTCAATAATCGATACTAAAACTTGAATTGTACTACTTCTTACTGGCTATTACATCAACTTAGAAGTTTCATCTGTGTTCTACTATGGTGCTTCTAGTGTCACCGCATACCGCAGCATGCGACATAGCTTTGCAGACGATAAATGTAACCGTTTCAGACAGAAGAGCGCCCAATGTGACAATCTGCCTTTAAGTCGATTCGATAACAAATGACGAAAACGGACGGATTTCTCAGGTTTTTACTACATATGAACACTTTTCACAATCTCACGTGCTACGCAGCTGCTAGTCCTCCTTTCATGCTAAATATTAAGTTCCTAGCTCATGTCCAAGGCAACAAAGAAGGGTAAAAAGTCAATAATAGATACCTAAAACTTTAATTGTACTACTTCTTACTGGCTATTACATCAACTTGGAAGCTTCATCTGTGTTCTACTATGGTGCTTCTAGTGTCTCCGCATGCCGCAGCACGCGACATAGCATTGTAGACGATAAATGTAACCGTTTCAGACAGAAGAGCGAAAATATGACGATCTGGCTTTAAGTCGATACGATAACAAATGACGAAACCGGACGGATTTCTCAGGCTTTTCCTAATATGAACACTTTTCACATTCTCCCGTGCAACGCGGCTGCTATTCCTCCTTTCATGCAAAATGTTAAGGTCCTAGCTCATTTCCAAGGCACCAAAGCCAGCTAAAAAGTCAACAATCGATAAGTTGAACTTGAATTGTACTACTTCTTAATGGCTATTGCATCTACTTAGAAGCTTCATCTGTGTTCTACTATGGTGCTTCTATTGCCTCCGCATACCGCAGCATGCGACATAGCTTTGCAGACGATAAATGTAACCGTTTCAGACAGAAGAGCGCCCAATGTGGCAATCTGCCATTAAGTCGATTCGATAACAAATAACGAAAACGGACGGATTTCTCAGGTTTTTACTACATATGAACACTTTTCACATTCTCCCGTGCAACGCAGCTGCTAGTCCTCCTTTCATGCAAAATGTTAAGGTCCTAGCTCATTTCCAAAGAACCAAAGCCAGCTAAAAAGTCAATAATCGATAACTTAAACTTGAATTGTACTACTTATTAATGGCTATTACATCAATTTTGAAGCTTCATCTGTGTTCTACTATGGTGCTTTTAGTGTCTCCGCATACCGCAGCACGCGACATAGCTTTGCAGACGATAAGTACAACCGTTTCAGTGAGAAGAGCGGCCAATGTGACGATATGGCTTGAAGTCGATTCGATAATAAATGACGAAAACGGGCGGATATATCGGGTTTTTACTACATATGAACACTTTTAACATTCTCCCGTGCAACGCGGCTGCTAGTCCTCCTTTCATGCAAAATGTTAAGCTCCTAGCTCATTTCCAAAGAACCATAGCCAGCTAAAAAGTCAATAATCGATAACTTAAACTTGAATTGTACTACTTCTTAATGGCTATTACATCTTCTTAGTAGCTTCATCTGTGTTCTACTATGGTGCTTTTAGTGTCTCAGCATACCGCAGCACGAGACATAGCTTTGCAGACGATAAGTACAACCGTTTCAGAGAGAAGAGCGGCCAATGTGACGATCTGGCTTTAAGTCGATTCTATAACAAAAGACGAACATGGACGGATATCTCAGGTTTTTACTACATATGAACACTTTTCACATTCTCCCGTGTAACGCGGCTGCTAGTCCTCCTTTCATGCAAAATGTTAAGGTCCTAGCTCATTTCCAAGGCACCAAAGCCAGCTAAAAAGTCAACAATCGATAACTTGAACTTGTATTGTACTACTTCTTAATGGCTATTGCATCTACTTAGAAGCTTCATCTGTGTTCTACTGTGTGCTTTTAGTGTCTCCGCATACCGCAGCACGCGACATAGCTTTGCAGACGATAAGTACAACCGTTTCAGAGAGAAGAGCGGCCAATGTGAGGAACTGGTTTTAAGACGATTCGATAACAAAAGACGAACATGGACGGATATCTCAGGTTTTTACTACATATGAACACTTTTCACATTCTCCCGTGCAACTCGGCTGCTAGTCCTCCTTTCATGCAAAATCTTAAGTTCCTAGCTCATGTCCAAAGCACCAAAGAAAGCTAAAAAGTCAATAATCGGTACCTAAAACATGAATTGTACTACTTCTTACTGGCTATTACATCAACTTAGAAGCTTCATCTGTGTTCTACTATGGTGCTTTTAGTGTCTCCACATACCGCAGCATGCGACATAGCTTTGGAGACGGTAAATTAACCGTTTCAGACTGAAGAGCGGCAAATGTGACGATCTGGCTATAAGTCGATTCGATAACAAATGACGAAAACGGACGGATTTCTCAGGTTTTTACTACATATGAACACATTTCACATTCTCCCGTGCAAGTCGGCTGCTAGTCCTCCTTTCATGGACAACGTTAAGGTCCTAGCTCATGTCCAAGGCACCAAAGAAGGGTAAAAATTCAATAATCGATAACTAAAACTTGAATTGTACTACTTCTTACTGGCTATTACATCAACCTAGAAGCTTCATCTGTGTTCTACTATGGTGCTTTTAGTGTCTCCGCATACAGCATCACGCGACATAGCTTTGCAGACGAAAAGTACAACCGTTTCAGAGAGAAGAGCGGCCAATGTGACGATGTGGCTTTAAGTCGATTCAATAACAAATGACGAAAACGGACGGATTTCTCAGGTTTTTACTACATATGAACACTTTTCACATCAACCCGAGCAACGCAGTTGCTAGTCCTCCTTTCATGCTAAATCTTAAGTTCCTAGGTCATGTCCAAGGCACAAAAGAAGAGTAAATAGTCAATAATCCATACCTAAAACTTGAATTGTACTACTCCTTACTGGCTATTACATCAACTTAGAAGCTTCATCTGTGTTCTATTATGGTGCTTTTAGTGTCTCCGCATACCGCAGCACGCGATATAGCTTTGCAGACGAAAAGAACAACCGTTTCAGACAGAAGAGCATCCAATGTGACGATCTGGCTTTAAGTAGATTCGATAACAAATGACGAAAAAGGACGGATTTCTCAGGTTTTTACTACATATGAACACTTTTCACATTCTCCCGTGCAACGCGGCTGCTAGTCCTCCTTTCATGAAAATCTTAAGTTCCTAGCTCATGTCCAAGGCACCAAAGAAGGGTAAAAAGTCAATTACCCATAACTAAAACTTGAGTTGTACTACTTCTTACTGCCTATTACATCAACTTAGAACCATCATCTGTGTTCTACTATGGTGCTTTTAGCGTCTCCGCATACCGCAGCACGCGACATAGCTTTGCAGACGATAAGTACAACCGTTTCAGAGAGAAGAGCAGGCAATGTGACGATCTGGCTTTAAGTCGATTCGATAACAAATGACGAAAACGGACGGATTTCTCAGGTTTTTACTACATATGAACACTTTTGACATTCTCCAGTGCAACGCGGCTGCTAGTCCTCCTTTCATGCAAAATCTTAAGTTCCTAGCTCATGTCCAAGGCACCAAAGAAGGTTAAAAAGTCAATTATCCAAAACTATAACTTGAGTTGTACTACTTCTTACTGGCTATTACATCAACTTAGAACCTTCATCTGTGTTCTACTATGGTGCTTTTAGGGTCCCCGCATACCGCAGCACGCGACATAGCTTTGCAGACGATAAGTACAGCCGTTTCAGAGAGAAGAGCGGCCAATGTGACGATCTGGCTTTAAGTCGATTCGATAACAAATGACGAACACGGTCGGATTTCTCATGTTTTTACTACATATGAACACTTTTCACATTCTCCCGGGCAACGCGGCTGCTAGTCCTTCTTTCATGCAAAATCTGAAGTTCCTAGCTCATGTCCAAGGCACCAAATAATGGTAAAAAGTCAATTATCCATAACTAAAACTTGAGTTGTACTACTTCTTACTGGCCATTACATCAACTTAGAAGCTTCATCTGTGTTCTAGTATGGTGCTTTTAGTGTCTCCACATACCGCAGCACGGGACATAGCTCTGCAGACGATAAGTACAGCCATTTCAGAGGGAAGAGCGGCCAATGTGACGATCTGGCTCTAAGTCGATTCGATATCAAATGACGAAAACGGGCGAATTTCTCAAGTTTTTACTACATGTGAACACTTTTCACATTCTCCCGTGCAACTCGGCTGCTAGTCCTCCTTTCATGCAAAATGTTAAGGTCCTAGCTCATGTCCATTGCACCAAAGACAGCTAAAAAGTCAATAGTCGATAAATAAAACTTGAATTGTACTACTTCTTACTAACTATTACATCAACTTAGAAGCTTCATCTGTGTTCTACTATTGTGCTTTTAGTGTCTCCGCATACCTCAGCACGCGACATAGCTTTGCAGACGATAAGTACAACCGTTTCAGAGACAAGAGTGGCCAATGTGACGATCAGGCTTAAGTCGATTCGACAACAAATGAGGAAAACGGACGGATTTCTCAGGTTTTTACTACATATAAACACTTTTCACATTCTCCCGTGCAACTCGGCTGCTAGACCTCCTTTCATCCAAAACGTTAAGGTCATAGCTCATGTCCAAGGCATCAAAGCCAGCTAAAAAGTCAATAATCAATAACTAAAACTTGAATTGTACAACTTCTTACTGGCTATTACATCAACTTAGAACCTTCATCTGTATTCTACTATAGTGCTTTTAGTGTCTCCGCATACCGCAGCACGCGACATAGCTTCGCAGTCGATAAGTACAACTGTTTCAGAGAGAAGAACGGCCAATGTGACGATCTGGCTTTAAGTCGATTCGATAACAAATGACGAACACGGACGGATTTCTCAGGTTTTTACTACATATGAACAATTTTAACATTCTCCCGTGCAACGCGACTGCTAGTCCTCCTTTCATGCAAAATCTTAAGTTCCTAGCTCATGTGCAACGCACCAAAGAAGCGTACATATTCAATAATCCATATCTAAAACTTGAATTGTACTACTTCTTACTGGCCATTACATCAACTTAGAAACTTCATCTGTGTTCTACTATGGTGCTTTTAGTGTCTCCGCATACCGCAGCACGCGACATAGCTTTGCAGACGATAAGTACAACCGTTTCAGAGAGAAAAGAAGTCAATGTGACGATCTGCCTTTAAGTCGATTCGATAACAAATGACGAAAACGGACGGATTGCTCAGGTTTTTACTACATATGAACACTTTTCACATTCTCCCGTGCAACGCGGCTGCTAGTCCTCCTATCATGCAAAACGTTAAGGTCCTAGCTAATGTCCAAGGCATCAAAGCCAGCTAAATAGTCAATAATCGATAAATAAGACTTTAATTCTACTACTTCTTACCGGCTATTACATCAACTTAGAAGCTTCACCTGTGTTCTACTATGGTGCTTTTAGTGTCTCCGCATACCGCAGCACGCGACATAGCTTTGCAGACGATAAGTACAACCGTTTCAGAGAGAAGAGCGCCCAATGTGACAGTCTGCCTTTAAGTCGATTCGATAACAAATGACGAAAACGGACGGATTTCTCAGGTTTTTACTACATATGAACACTTTTCACAATCTCACGTGCTACGCAGCTGCTAGTCCTCCTTTCATGCAAAATATTAAGTTCCTAGCTCATGTCCAAGGCAACAAAGAAGGGTAAAAAGTCAATAATAGATACCTAAAACTTTAATTGTACTACTTCTTACTGGCTATTACATCAACTTGGAAGCTTCATCTGTGTTCTACTATGGTGCTTCTAGTGTCTCCGCATGCCGCAGCACGCGACATAGCATTGTAGACGATAAATGTAACCGTTTCAGACAGAAGAGCGAAAATATGACGATCTGGCTTTAAGTCGATACGATAACAAATGACGAAACCGGACGGATTTCTCAGGCTTTTCCTAATATGAACACTTTTCACATTCTCCCGTGCAACGCGGCTGCTAGTCCTCCTTTCATGTAAAACGTTAGGGTCCTAGCTAATGTCCAAGTCATCAAAGCCAGCTAAATAGTCAATAGTCGATAAATAAGACTTGAATTGTACTACTTCTTACCGGCTATTACATCAACTTAGAAGCTTCATCTGTGTTCTACTATGGTGCTCTTAGTGTCTCCGCATACTGCAGTACGCGACATAGCTTTGCAGACGTTAAGTACAACCGTTTCAGTGAGAAGAGCGGCCAATGTGGCGATCTGGCTTGAAGTCGATTCGATAATAAATGACGTAAACGGGCGGATATCTCGGGTTTTTACTACATATGAACACTTTTAACGTTCTCCCGTGCAACGTTGCTGCTAGTCCTCCTTTCATACAAAATGATAAGGTCCTAGCTCATTTCCAAAGAACCAAAGCCAGCTAAAAAGTCAATAATCGATAACTTAAACTTGAATTGTACTACTTCTTAATGGCTATTACATCTTCTTAGTAGCTTCATCTGTGTTCTACTATGGTGCTTTTAGTGTCTCAGCATACCGCAGCACGAGACATAGCTTTGCAGACGATAAGTACAACCGTTTCAGAGAGAAGAGCGGCCAATGTGACGAACTGGTTTTAAGTCGATTCGATAACAAAAGACGAACATGGACGGATATCTCAGGTTTTTACTACATATGAACACTTTTCACAATCTCCCGTGCAACGCGGCTTCTAGTCCTCCTTTCATGCAAAATCTTAAGTTCCTAGATCATATCCAATGCACCAAAGACAGCTAAAAAGTCAATAATCGATAAATAAAACTTGAATTTTACTATTTCTTACTGGCTATTTCATCAACTTAGAAGCTTCATCTGTGTTCTACTATGGTGCTTTTAGTGTCTCAGCATACCGCAGCACGCGACATAGCTTTGCAGACGATAAGTACAACCGTTTCAGACAGAAGAGCATCCAATGTGACGATCTGGCTTTAAGTAGATTCGTTAACAAATGACGAACACGGAGGGATTTCTCAGGTTTTTACTACATATGAACACTTTTCACATTCTCCCGTGCAACTCGGCTGCTAGTCCTCCTTTCATGCAAATTGTTAAGGTCCTAGATCATGTCCAAGGCACCAAAGCCAGCTAAAAGGTCAATAATCGATAACTAAAACTTGAATTGGACTACTTCTTACTGGCTATTACATCAACTTAGAAGCTTCATCTGTGTTCTACTATGGTGCTTTTAGTGTCTCCGCATACCGCAAGCACGCGACATAGCTTTGCAGACGATAAGCACAACCGTTTCAGAGAGAAGAGTGGCCAATATGACGATCTGGCTTTAAGTCGATACGATAACAAATGATGAAAACGGACGGATTTCTCAGGTTTTTACTACATATGAACACATTTCACATTCTCCCGTGCACCTCGGCTGCTAGTCCTCCTTTCATGCAAAATCTTAAGTTCCTAGGTCATGTCCAAGGCACAAAAGAAGAGTAAATAGCCAATAATCCATACCTAAAACTTGAATTGCACTACTCCTTACTGGCTATTACATCAACTTAGAAGCTTCATCTGTGTTCTATTATGGTACTTTTAGTGTCTCCGCATACCGCAGCACGCGATATAGCTTTGCAGACGAAAAGAACAACCGTTTCAGACAGAAGAGCATCCAATTTGACGATCTGGCATTAAGAAGATTCGATAACAAATGACGAAAACGGACGGATTTCTCAGGTTTTTACTACGTATGAACACATTTCACATTCTCCCGTGCAACGCGGCTGCTAGTCCTCCTTTCATGCAAAATCTTAAGTTCCTAGCTCATGTCCAAGGCACCAAAGAAGGGTAAAAAGTCAATTACCCATAACTAAAACTTGAGTTGTACTAATTCTTACTGCCTATTACATCAACTTAGAACCTTCATCTGTGTTCTACTATGGTGCTTTTAGCGTCTCCACATACCGCAACACGCGACATAGCTTTGCAGACGATAAGTACAACCGTTTCAGAGAGAAGAGCGGGCAATGTGACGATCTGGCTTTAAGTCGATTCGATAACAAATGACGAAAACGGACGGATTTCTCAGGTTTTTACTACATATGAACACTTTTCACATTCTCCCGTGCAACGCGGCTGCTAGTCCTCCTTTCATGCAAAATCTCAAGTTCCTAGCTCATGTCCAAGGCACCAAAGAAGGTTAAAAAGTCAACTATCCATAACTATAACTTGAGTTGTACTACTTCTTACTTGCTATTACATCAACTTAGAACCTTCATCTGTGTTCTACTATGGTGCTTTTAGGGTCTCCGCATACCGCAGCACGCGACATAGCTTTGCAGACGATAAGTACAGCCGTTTCAGAGAGAAGAGCGGCCAATGTGACGATCTGGCTTTAAGTCGATTCGATAACAAATGACGAACACGGTCGAATTTCTCATGTTTTTACTACATATGAACACTTTTCACATTCTCCCGGGCAACGCGGCTGCTAGTCCTCCTTTCATGCAAAATCTGAAGTTCCTAGCTCATGTCCAAGGCACCAAATAATGGTAAAAAGTCAATAATCCATAACTAAAACTTGAGTTATACTACTTCTTACTGGCTATTACATCAACTTAGAAGCTTCATCTGTGTTCTAGTATGGTGCTTTTAGTGTCTCCACATACCGCAGCACGGGACATAGCTCTGCAGACGATAAGTACAGCCATTTCAGAGGGAAGAGCGGCCAATGTGACGATCTGGCTCTAAGTCGATTCGATAACAAATGACGAAAACGGGCGAATTTCTCATGTTTTTACTACATATGAACACTTTTCACATTCTCCCGTGCAACTCGGCTGCTAGTCCTCCTTTCATGCAAAATGTTAAGGTCCTAGCTCATGTCCATTGCACCAAAGACTGCTAAAAACTCAATAGTCGATAAATAAAACTTGAATTGTACTACTTCTTACTGGCTATTACATCAACTTAGAAGCTTCATCTGTGTTCTACTATGGTGCTTTTAGTGTCTCCGCATACCTCAGCACGCGACATAGCTTTGCAGACGATAACTACAACCGTTTCAGAGAGAAGAGTGGCCAATGTGACGATCAGGCTTAAGTCGATTCGATAACAAATGAGGAAAACGGACGGATTTCTCAGGTTTTTACTACATATAAACACTTTTCACATTCTCCCGTGCAACTCGGCTGCTAGTCCTCCTTTCATCTAAAACGTTAAGGTCATAGCTCATGTCCAAGGCATCAAAGCCTGTTAAAAAGTCAATAATCAATAACTAAAACTTGAATTGTACAACTTCTTACTGGCTATTACATCAACTTAGAACCTTCATCTGTGCTCTACTACGGTGCTTTTAGTGTCTCCGCATACCGCAGCACGCGGCATAGCTTTGCAGACGATAAGTACAACCGTTTCAGAGAGAAGAGCGGCCAATGTGACGATCTGGCTTTAAGTCGATTCCATAACGAATGACGAAAACGGCCGGATTTCTCAGGTTTTTACTACATATGAACACTTTTCACTTTCTCCCGTGCAACTCGGCTGCTAGTCATCCTTTCATGCAAAACGTTAAGGTCCTAAATCATGTCCAAGGCATCAAAGCCGGCTACAAAGTCAATAATCGATAACTAAAACTTGAATTGTACTACTTCTTACTGGCTATTACATCAACATAGAAGCTTCATCTGTATTCTACTATAGTGCTTTTAGTGTCTCCGCATACCGCAGCACGCGACATAGCTTTGCAGACGATAAGTACAACTGTTTCAGAGAGAAGAACGGCCAATGTGACGATCTGGCTTTAAGTCGATTCGATAACAAATGACGAACACGGACGGATTTCTCAGGTTTTTACTACATATGAACAATTTTAACATTCTCCCGTGCAACGCGACTGCTAGTCCTCCTTTCATGCAAAATCTTAAGTTCCTAGCTCATGTCCAACGCACCAAAGAAGCGTACAAAGTCAATAATCCATATCTAAAACTTGAATTGTACTACTTCTTACTGGCCATTACATCAACTTAGAAACTTCATCTGTGTTCTACTATGGTGCTTTTAGTGTCTCCGCATACCTCAGCACGCTACATAGCTTTGCAGACGATAAGTACAATCGTTTCAGAGAGAAGAGTGGCAAATGTGACGATCAGGCATAAGTCGATTCGATAACAAATGAGGAAAACGGACGGATTTCTCAGGTTTTTACTACATATAAACACTTTTCACATTCTCCCGTGCAACTCGGCTGCTAGTCCTCCTTTCATCCAAAACGTTAAGGTCATAGCTCATGTCCAAGGCATCAAAGCCTGTTAAAAAGTCAATAATCAATAACTAAAACTTGAATTGTACAACTTCTTACTGGCTATTACATCAACTTAGAACCTTCATCTGTGCTCTACTACGGTGCTTTTAGTGTCTCCGCATACCGCAGCACGCGGCATAGCTTTGCAGACGATAAGTACAACCGTTTCAGAGAGAAGCGCGGCCAATGTGACGATCTGGCTTTAAGTCGATTCGATAACAAATGACGAAAACGGACGGATTTCTCAGGTTTTTACTACATATGAACACTTTTCACTTTCTCCCGTGCAACTCGGCTGCTAGTCATCCTTTCATGCAAAACGTTAAGGTCCTAAATCATGTCCAAGGCATCAAAGCCGGCTACAAAGTCAATAATCGATAACTAAGACTTGAATTGTACTACTTCTTACTGGCTATTACATCAACTTAGAAGCTTCATCTGTATTCTACTATAGTGCTTTTAGTGTCTCCGCATACCGCAGCACGCGACATAGCTTTGCAGACGATAAGTACAACTGTTTCAGAGAGAAGAACGGCCAATGTGACGATCTGGCTTTAAGTCGATTCGATAACAAATGACGAACACGGACGGATTTCTCAGGTTTTTACTACATATGAACAATTTTAACATTCTCCCGTGCAACGCGACTGCTAGTCCTCCTTTCATGCAAAATCTTAAGTTCCTAGCTCATGTCCAACGCACCAAAGAAGCGTACAAAGTCAATAATCCATATCTAAAACTTGAATTGTACTACTTCTTACTGGCCATTACATCAACTTAGAAACTTCATCTGTGTTCTACTATGGTGCTTTTAGTGTCTCCGCATACCGCAGCACGCGACATAGCTTTGCAGACGATAAGTACAACCGTTTCAGAGTGACGACCGGCCAATGTGAAGATCTGGCTTTAAGTCGATTCGATAACAAATGACGAACACGGACGGATTTCTCAGGTTTTTACTACATATGAACACTTTTCACAATCTCCCGTGCACGCGGCTGCTAGTCCTCCTATCATGCATAATCTTAAGTTCCTAGCTCATGTCCAAGGCACCAAAGAAGAGTAAAAAAACAACAATCGACACATAAAACTTAAATTGTACTACTTCTTACTGGCTATTACATCGACTTAGGAGCTTCAACTGTGTTCTGCTAGGGTGCTTGTAGTGTCTCCGCATACCGCAGCACACGACATAGCTTTGCAGACGATAAGTACAACCGTTCCAGAGAGATGATCGGCCTATGTGACGATCTGGCTTGAAGAAGATTCGATAACAAATGACGAAAACGGACGGATTTCTAGGGTTTCTACTCCATATAAACACTTTTCACATTCTCCCGTGCAACGCGTTTGCTAGTCCTCCTTTCATGCAACATCTTAAGTTCCTAGCTCATGTCCAAGGCACCAAAGAAGGGTCAATAGTCAGCAGTCGATACCTAAAACTTGAATTGGTCTACTTCTTACTAGCTATTACATCAACTTAGGAGCTTCATCTGTGTTCTACTATGGTGCTTGTAGTGTCTCCGCATACCGCAGCACGCGACATAGCTTTGCAGACGATAAGTACAACCGTTCCAGAGAGAAGAGCGGCCTATGTGACGATCTGGCTTGAAGTCGATTCGATAACAAATGACGAAAACGGACGGATTTCTAGGGTTTCTACTACATATAAACACTTTTCACATTCTCCCGTGCAACGCGGCTGCTAGTCCTCCTTTCATGCAAAATCTTAAGTTCCTAGCTCATGTCGAAGGCAACAAAGAAGGGTAAAAAGGCAATAATAGATACCTAAAACTTGAATTGAACTACTTCTTACTGGCTATTACATCAACTTCGAAGCTTCATCTGTGTTCTACTATGGTGCTTGTAGTGTCTCCGCATACCGCAGCAAGCGACATAGCTTTGCATACGATAAGGACAACCGTTTCAGAGAGAAGAGCCGCCAATGTGACGATCTGGCTTGAGGTCGATTCGATAACAAATGACGAACACGGACGGATTTCTCAGGTTTTTACTACATATGAACACTTTTCACATTCTCCCGTGCAACGCGGCCGCTAGTCCTCCTTTCATGCAAAATCTTAAGTTCCTAGCTCATGTCGAAGGCAACAAAGAAGGGTAAAAAGGCAATAATAGATACCTAAAACTTGAATTGAACTACTTCTTACTGGCTATTACGTCAACTTAGAAGCTTCATCTGTTTTCTACTATGGTGCTTCTAGTGTCTCCGCATACCGCAGCATGCGACATAGCTTTGCAGACGATAAATGTAACCGTTTCAGAAACAAGAGCGTCCAAAGTGACAATCTGCCTTTAAGTCGATTCGATAACAAATGACGAAAACGGACGGATTTCTCAGGTTTTTACTACATATGAACACTTTTCACATTCTCCCGTGCACGCGGCTGCTAGTCCTCATATCATGCATAATCTTATGTTCCTAGCTCATGTCCAAGGCACCAAAGAAGGGTAAAAAAACAACAATCGATACATAAAACTTAAATTGTACTACTTCTCACTGGCTATTACATCGACTTAGGAGCTTCAACTGTGTTCTGCTATGGTGCATGTAGTGTCTCCGCATACCGCAGCACGCGTCATAGCTTTGCAGACGATAAGTACAACCGTTCCAGAGAGAAGAGTGGCCTATGTGACGATCTGGCTTGAAGAAGATTCGATAACAAATGACGAAAACGGACGGATTTCTAGGGTTTCTACTACATATAAACACTTTTCACATTCTCCCGTGCAACGCGGCTGCTAGTCCTCCTTTCATGCAAAATCTTAAGTTCCTAGCTCATGTCCAAGGCACCAAAGAAGGGTAAATAGTCAATAATCGATACCTAAAACTTGAATTGTACTACTTCTTACTGGCTATTACATCAACTTAGAAGCTTCATCTGTGTTCTACTATGGTGCTTGTAGTGTCTCCGCATACCGCAGCACGCGACATAGCTTTGCAGACGATAAGTACAACCGTTCCAGAGAGAAGAGCGGCCCATGTGACGATCTGGCTTGAAGTCGATTCGATAACAAATGAGGAAAACGGACGGATTTCTAGGGTTTCTACTACATATAAACACTTTTCACATTCTCCCGTGCAACGCGGCTGCTAGTCCTCCTTTCATGCAAAATCTTAAGTTCCTAGCTCATGTCCAAGGCACCAAAGAAGGGTAAATAGTCAATAATCGATACCTAAAACTTGAATTGTACTACTTCTTACTGGCTATTACATCAACTTAGAAGCTTCATCTGTGTTCTACTATGGTGCTTTTAGTGTCCCCGCATACCGCAGCAAGCGTCATAGCTTTGCAGACGATAAGTACATCCGATTCAGAGAGAAGAGCGGCCAATATGACGATCTGGCTTTAAGTCGATTCGATAACAAATGACGAACATGGACGAATTTCTCAGGTTTTTACTACATATGAACACTTTTCACATTCTCCCGTGCAACGCGGCCGCTAGTCCTCCTTTCATGCAAAATCTTAAGTTCCTTGATCATGTCGAAGGCAACAAAGAAGGGTAAAAAGTCAATAATAGATACCTAAAACTTGAATTGAACTACTTCTTACTGGCTATTACATCAACTTAGAAGCATCATCTGTGTTCTACTATGGTGCTTCTATTGCCTCCGCGTACCGCAGCATGCGACATAGCTTTGCAGACGATAAATGTAACCGTTTCAGACAGAAGAGCGCCCAATGTGACAATCTGCCATTAAGTCGATTCGATAACAAATAACGAAAACGGACGGATTTCTCAGGTTTTTACTACATATGAACACTTTTCACATTCTCCCGTGCAACGCGGCTGCTAGTCCTCCTATCATGCATAATCTTAAGTTCCTAGCTCATGTCCAAGGCACCAAAGAAGGGTAAAAAGTCAAGAATCGATACCTAAAACTTGAATTGTACTACTTCTTACTGGTTATTACATCGACTTAGGAGCTTCATCTGTGTTCTGCTATGGTGCTTTTAGTGTCTCCACATACCGCAGCACGCGACATAGCTTTGCAGACGATAAGTACAACCGTTTCAGAGAGAAGAGCGGCCAATGTGGCGATCTGGCTTTAAGTCGACTCTATAACAAAAGACGAACATGGACGGATATCTCAATTTTTTACTACATATGAACACTTTTAACATTCTCCCGTGCAACGAGGCATCTAGTCCTCCTTTCATGCAAAATCTTAAGTTCCTAGCTCATGTCCAAGGCACCAAAGAAGGGTAAAAAGTCAATAATCCATAACTAAAACTTGAATTGTACAATTTCTTACTGGCTATTACATCAATATTGAAGCTTCATCTGTGTTCTACTATGGTGCTTTTAGTGTCTCCGCATACCGCAGCACGCGACATAGCTTTGCAGACGATAAGTACAACCGTTTCAGTGAGAAGAGCGGCCAATGTGACGATCTGGCTTGAAGTCGATTCGATAATAAATGACGAAAACGGGCGGATATCTCGGGTTTTTACTACATATGAAAACTTTTAACATTCTCCCGTGCAACGCGGCTGCTAGTCCTCCTTTCATGCAAAATGTTAAGGTCCTAGCTCATTTCAAAAGAGCCAAAGCCAGCTAAAAAGTCAATAATCGATAACTTAAACTTGAATTGTACTACTTCTTATTGGCTGTTACATCTTCTTAGTAGCTTCATCTGTGTTCTACTATGGTGCTTTTAGTGTCTCAGCATACCGCAGCAAGAGACATAGCTTTGCAGACGATAAGTACAACCGTTTCAGAGAGAAGAGCGGCCAATGTGACGATCTGGCTTTAAGTCGATTCTATAACAAAAGACGAACATGGACGGATATCTCAGGTTTTTACTACATATGAACACTGTTCACATTCTCCCGTGTAACGCGGCTGCTAGTCCTCCTTTCATGCAAAATGTTAAGGTCCTAGCTCATTTCGAAGGCACCAAAGCCAGCTAAAAAGTCAACAATCGATAACTTGAACTTGAATTGTACTACTTCTTAATGGCTATTGCATCTACTTAGAAGCTTCATCTGTGTTCTACTGTGTTCTTTTAGTGTCTCCGCATACCGCAGCACGCGACATAGCTTTGCAGACGGTAAGTACAACCGTTTCAGAGAGAAGAGTGGTCAATGTGACGATGTGGCTTTAAGTCGATTCGATAACAAATGACGAAAACGGACGGATTTCTCAGGTTTTTACTACATATAAACACTTTTCACAGTCTCCCGTGTAACTCGGCTGCTAGTCCTACTTTCTTGCAAAATCTTAAGTTCCTAGCTCATGTCCAAGGCAACAAAGAAAGATAAAAAGTCAATAATCTATAACTAAAACTTGAATTGTACTACTTCTTACTGGCCATTACATCAACTTAGAAACTTCATCTGTGTTCTACTATGGTGCTTTTAGTGACTCCGCATACCGGAGCACGCGACATAGCTTTGCAGACGATAAGTACAACCGTTTCAGAGTGACGAGCGGCCAATGTGAAGATCTGGCTTTAAGTCGATTCGATAACAAATGACGAACACGGACGGATTTCTCAGGTTTTTACTACATTTGAACACTCTTCACATTCTCCCATGCAACTCGGCTGCTAGTCCTTTCATGCAAAACATTAAGGTTCTAGCTAATGTCCAAGGCATCAAAGCCAGCTAAAAAGTCAATAATCGATAAATAAGACTTGAATTGTAGTAATTCCTACTGGCTATTACATCGACTTAGGAGCTTCATCTGTGTTCTACTATGGTGCTTCTAGTGTCTCCGCATACCGCAAAATGCGACATAGCTCTGTAGACGATAAATATAACCGTTTCAGACAGAAGAGCGGGCAATGTGTCAATCTGGCTTTAAGTCGATTCCATAAAAAATGACGAAAACGGACGGATTTCTCAGGTTTTTACTACATATAAACACTTTTCACATTCTCCCATGTAACTCGGCTGCTAGTCCTCCTTTCATGCAAAATCTTAAGTTCCTAGCTCATGTCCAAGGCACCAAAGACGGGTAAATAGTCAATAATCGATACCTAAAACTTGAATTGTACTACTTCTTACTGGCTATTACATCAACTTAGAAGCTTCATCTGAGTTCTACTATGGTGCTTTTAGTGTCTCCGCATACGGCAGCACGCGACATAGCTTTGCAGACGATAAGTACAACCGTTTCAGAGAGAAGAGCGGCCAATGTGACGATCTGGCTTTAAGTCGATTCCATACCAAATGACGAATACAGACGGATTTCTCAGGTTTTTACTACATATGAACACTTTTCACATTCTCCCATGCAACTCGGCTGCTAGTCCTTTCATGCAAAACATTAAGGTTCTAGCTAATGTCCAAGGCATCAAAGCCAGCAAAAAAGTCAGTAATCGATAAATAAGACTTGAATTGTACTAATTCCTACTGGCTATTACATCGACTTAGGAGCTTCATCTTTGTTCTACTATGGTGCTTCTGGTGTCTCCGCATACCGCAAAACGCGACATAGTTTTGTAGACGATAAATATAACCGTTTCAGACAGAAGAGCGGGCAATGTGACAATCTGTCTTTAACTCGATTCGATAAAAAATGACGAAAACGGACGGATTTCTCAGGTTTTTACTACATATAAACACTTTTCACATGATCCCATTTAACTCGGCTGCTAGTCCACCTTTCATGCAAAATCTTAAGTTCCTAGCTCATGTCCAAGGCACCAAAGACGGGTAAATAGTCAATAATCGATACCTAAAACTTGAATTGTACTACTTCTTACTGGCTATTACATCAACTTAGAAGCTTGATCTGAGTTCTACTATGGTGCTTTTAGTGTCTCCGCATACGGCAGCACGCGACATAGCTTTGCAGACGATAAGTACAACCGTTTCAGAGAGAAGAGTGGCCAATGTGAGGATCTGGCTTTAAGTCGATTCGATAGCAAATGACGAACACGGATGGATTTCTCAGGTTTTTACTACATATGAACACTTTTTATATTCTCTCGGGCAACGCTGCTGCTAGTCCTCCTTTCATGCAAAATCTTAAGTTCCTAGCTCATGTCCAAGGCACCAAAGAAGGATAAATAGTCAAAAATCCATAACTAAAACTTGAGTTGTACTACTTCTTACTGGCTATTACATCAATTTAGGAGCTTCATCTGTGTTCTACTATGGTGCTTTTAGTGTCTCCGCATACCGCAGCACGCGACATAGCTTTCAGACGATAAGTACAACCGTTTCAGAGAGGAGAGCGGCCAATGTGACGATCTGGCTTTAAGTCGATTCGATAACAAATGACGAAAACGGACGGATTTCTCAGGATTTTACTACATATGAACACTTTTCACATTCTCCCGTGCAAATCGCCTGCTAGTCCTCCTTTCATGCAGAATCTTAAGGTCCTAGCTCATGTCCAAGGCACCAAAGCCAGCTAAAAATTCAATAATCGATACTTAAAACTTGAATTGTACTACTTCTTACTGGTTATTACATCAACTTAGAAGCTTCATCTGTGTTCTACAATGGTGCTTTTAGTGTCTCCACAAACCGCAGCATGCGACATAGCTTTGCAGACGATAAGTACAACCGTTTCAGAGCGAAGAGAGGCCAATATGACAATCTGGCTTTAAGGCGATTCGATAACAAATGACGAAACCGGACGGATTTCTCAGGTTTTTGCTACATATGTACACTTTTCACATCCTCCCATGCAACTCGGCTGCTAGTCCTCCTTTCATGCAGAGTCTTAAGGTCCTAGCTCATGTCCAAGGCACCAAAGCCAGCTAAAAAGTCAATAATCGATACTTAAAACTTGAATTATACTACTTCTTACTGGATATTACATCATCTTAGAAGCTTCATCTGTGTTCTACTACGGTGCTTTTAGTGTCTCCACAAACAGCAGCACGCGACATAGCTTTGCAGACGATAAGTACAACCGTTTCAAAGAGAAGAGCGGCCAATGTGACGATCTGGCTTTAAGTCGATTCCATAACAAATGACGTATACAGACGGATTTCTCAGGTTTTTACTACATATGAACACTTTTCACAATCTCGCGTGCAATTCGGCTGCTAGTCCTCCTTTCATGCAGAATCTTAAGGTCCTAGCTCACGTCCAATGCACCAAGGCCAGCTAAAAAGCCAATAATCGATACCTAAAACTTGAATTGTACTACTTCTTACTGGCTATTACATCAACTTAGAAGCTTCATTTGTGGTCTATTATGGTGCTATTAGTGTCTCCGCTTACTGCAGCACGCGACATAGCTTTGCAGACGATAAGTACAACCGTTTCAGAGCGAAGAGCGGCCAATGTGACGATCTGGCTTTAAGTCGATTCGATAACAAATGACGAAAACGGATGGATTTCTCAGTTTTTTACTACATATGAACACTTTTCACATTCTCCCATGCAACTCGGCTGCTAGTCCTCCTTTCATGCAGAATCTTATGGTCCTAGCTCATGTCCAAGGCGCCAAAGCAAGCTAAAAAGTCAATAATCGATACCTAGAACTTGAGTTGTACTACTTCTTACTGGCTATTACATCATCCTAGAAGCTTTTTCTTTGTTCTACTATGGTGCTTTTAGTGTCTCCGCATACCGCAGCACGCGACATAGCTTTCAGACGATAAGTACAACCGTTTCAGAGAGAAGAGCGGCCAATGTGACGATCTGGCTTTAAGTCGATTCGATAACAAATGACGAAAACGGACGGATTACTCAGGTTTTTACTACATATGAACACTTTTCACATTCTCTCGTGCAACTCGGCTGCTAGTCCTAGTTTCATGCAGAATCTTATGGTCCTAGCTCATGTCCAAGGCACCAAAGCCAGCTAAAAAGTCAATAATCGATACCTAGAACTTGAGATGTACTACTTCTTACTGGCTATTACATCAACTTAGAAGCTTCAGCTGTGTTCTACTATGGTGCTTTTAGAGTCTCCATATACCGCAACACGCGACATAGCTTTGCAGACGATATGTACAACCGTTTCAGACAGAAGATTGGCCAATGTGACGACCTGGCTTTAAGTCGATTCGATAACGAATGACGAAAACGGACGGATTTCTCAGGTTTTTACTAGATATGAACACTTTTCACATTCTCCCGTGCAAATCGCCTGCTAGTCCTCCTTTCATGCAGAATCTTAAGGTCCTAGCTCATGTCCAAGGCACCAAAGCCAGCTAAAAATTCAATAATCGATACTTAAAACTTGAATTGTACTACTTCTTACTGGTTATTACATCAACTTAGAAGCTTCATCTGTGTTCTACAATGGTGCTTTTAGTGTCTCCACAAACCGCAGCATGCGACATAGCTTTGCAGACGATAAGTACAACCGTTTCAGAGCGAAGAGAGGCCAATATGACAATCTGGCTTTAAGGCGATTCGATAACAAATGACGAAACCGGACGGATTTCTCAGGTTTTTGCTACATATGTACACTTTTCTCATCCTCCCATGCAACTCGGCTGCTAGTCCTCCTTTCATGCAGAGTCTTAAGGTCCTAGCTCATGTCCAAGGCACCAAAGCCAGCTAAAAAGTCAATAATCGATACTTAAAACTTGAATTCTACTACTTCTTACTGGATATTACATCATCTTAGAAGCTTCATCTGTGTTCTACTACGGTGCTTTTAGTGTCTCCACAAACAGCAGCACGCGACATAGCTTTGCAGACGATAAGTACAACCGTTTCAAAGAGAAGAGCGGCCAATGTGACGATCTGGCTTTAAGTCGATTCCATAACAAATGACGTATACGGACGGATTTCTCAGGTTTTTACTACATATGAACACTTTTCACAATCTCGCGTGCAATTCGGCTGCTAGTCCTCCTTTCATGCAGAATCTTAAGGTCCTAGCTCACGTCCAATGCACCAAGGCCAGCTAAAAAGCCAATAATCGATACCTAAAACTTGAATTGTACTACTTCTTACTGGCTATTACATCAACTTAGAAGCTTCATTTGTGGTCTACTATGGTGCTATTAGTGTCTCCGCTTACTGCAGCACGCGACATAGCTTTGCAGACGATAAGTACAACCGTTTCAGAGCGAAGAGCGGCCAATGTGACGATCTGGCTTTCAGTCGTTTCGATAACAAATGACGAAAACGGACGGATTTCTCAGGTTTTTACTACATATGAACACTTTTCACATTCTCCCGTGCAACTCGGCAGCTAGTCCTCCTTTCATGCAGAATCTTAAGGTCTTAGCTCATGTCCAAGGCACCAAAGCCAGCTAAAAAGTCAATAATCGATACCTAACACTTGAATTGTACTACATCTTACTGGCTATTACATCATCTTAGAAGCTTCATCTGTGTTCTACTATGGTGCTTTTAGTGTCTCCGCATACCGCAGCACGCGACATAGCTTTCAGACGATAAGTACAACCGTTTCAGAGAGAAGAGCGGCCATTGCGACGATCTGGCTTTAAGTCGATTCGATAACAAATGACGAAAGCGGACGAATTTCTCAGGTTTTTACTACATATGAACACGTTTCACATTCTCCCATGCAACTCGGCTGCTAGTCCTCCTTTCATGCAGAATCTTATGGTCCTAGCTCATGTCCAAAGCACCAAAGCCAGCTAAAAAGTCAATAATCGATACCTAAAACTTGAGTTGTACTACTTCTTACTGGCTATTACATCAACTTATAAGCTTCATCGGTGTACTACTATGGTGCTTTTAGTGTCTCCACAAACCGCAGCACGCGACATAGCTTTGCAGACGATAATTACAATCGTTTCAAAGAGAAGAGCGGCCAATGTGACGATCTGGCTTTAAGTCGATTCCATACCAAATGACGAATACAGACGGATTTCTCAGGTTTTTACTACATATGAACACTTTTCACATTCTACCGTGCAACTCGGCTGCTAGTCCTCCTTTCATGCAGAATCTTATGGTGCTAGCTCATGTCCAAGGCACCAAAGCCAGCTAAAAAGTCAATAATCGATACCTAGAACTTGAGTTGTACTACTTCTTACTGGCTATTACATCAACATACAAGCATCATCTGTGTTCTACTATGGTGCTTTTAGAGTCTCCACATACCGCAACACGTGACATAGCTTTGCAGACGATATGTACAACCGTTTCAGAGAGAAGAGCGGCCAATGTGACGACCTGGCTTTAAATCGATTCGATAACAAATGACGAAAACGGACGGATTTCTCAGGTTTTTACTACATATGAACACTTTTCACGTCCTCCCGTGCAACTCGGCTGCTAGTCCTCCATTCATGCAGAATCTTAAGGTCCTAGCTCATGTCCAAGGCACCAAAGCCTGCTAAAAAGTCAATAATCGATACCTAAAACTGGTATTGTACTAATTCTTACTGGCTATTTCATCATCTTAGAAGCTTCATCTGTGTACTACTATGGTGCTTTTAGTGTCTCCGCATACCGCAGCACGCGACATAGCTTTCAGACGATAAGTACAACCGTTTCAGAGAGAAGAGCGGTCAATGTGACGATCTGGCTTCAAGTCGATTCGATAACAATTGACGAAAACGGACGGATTTCTCAGGATCTTACTACATATGAACACTTTTCACATTCCCCCGTTAACTCGGCTGCTAGTCCTCCTTTCATGCAGAATCTTATGGTCCTAGCTATGTCCAAGGCACCAAAGCCAGCTAAAAAGTCAATAATCGATACCTAGAACTTGAGTTGTACTACTTCTTACAGGCTATTACATCAACTTACAAGCATCATCTGTGTTCTACTATGGTGCTTTTAGAGTCTCCACATACCGCAACACGCGACATAGCTTTGCAGACGATATGTACAACCGTTTCAGAGAGAAGAGCGGCCAATGTGAAGATCTGGCTTTAAGTCGATTGCATACCAAATGACGAATACAGACGGATTTCTCAGGTTTTTACTACATATGAACACTTTTCACAATCTCGCGTGCAATTCGGCTGCTAGTCCTCCTTTCATGCAGAACCTTAAGGTCCTAGCTAATGTCCAAGGCACCAAATCAAGCTAAAAAGTCAATAATCGATACCTAAATCTGGTATTGTACTAATTCTTACTAGCTATTACATCAACTTAGAAGCTTCATCAATGTTCTACTATGGTGATTTTAGTGTCCCCGCATATCGCAGCACGCGACATAGCTTTGCAGACGACATGTACAACCGTTTCAGAGAGAAGAGCGGACAATGTGACGACCTGGCTTTAAATCGATTCCGTAACAAATGAAGAAAACGGACGGATTTCTCAGATTTTTACTACATATGAACACTTTTCACATTCTCCCGTGCAATTCGGCTGCTAGTCCTCCTTTCATGCAGAATCTTAAGGTAATAGCTCGTGTCCAAGGCACCAAAGCCAGCTAAAAAGTCAATAACCGATACGTAAAACTGGTATTGTACTAATTCTTACTGGCTATTACATCATCGTAGAAGCTTCATATGTGTTCTACTATGGTGCTTTTAGTGTCTCCGCATACCGCAGCACGCGACATAGCTTTCAGACAATAAGTACAACCGTTTCAGAGAGAAGAGCGGCCAATGCGACGATCTGGCTTTAAGTCGATTCGATAACAAAAGACGAAAACGGACGGATTTCTCAGGTTTTTTATACATATGAACACGTTTCACATTCTCCCATGCAACTCGGCAGCTAGTCCTTTCATGCAGAATCTTAAGGTGCTAGCTCACGTCCAATGCACCAAGGCCAGCTAAAAAGTCAATAATCGATACCTAAAACTTGAATTGTACTACTTCTTACTGGCTATTACATCAACTTAGAAGCTTCATCTGTGTTCTACTATGGTGCTTTTAGTGTCTCCACATACCGCAGCACGCGACATAGCTTTGCAGACGATAAGTATAACCGTTTCAGAGAGTTTCGCGGCCAATGTGACGATCCGGCTTTAAGTCGATTCGATAACAAATGACGAAAATGGGCGGATTTCTCAGGTTTTTACTACATATGAACACTTTTCACATCCTCACGGGCAACTCGGCTGCTAGTCCTCCTTTCATGCAGAACCTTATGGTCCTAGCTATGTCCAAGGCACCAAAGCCAGCTAAAATGTCAATAATCGATACCTAAAACTTGTGTTGTACTACTTCTTACTGGCTATTACATCAACTTAGAAGCTTCATCTGTGTTCTACTATGGTGCTTTTAGTGTCTCCACATACCGCAGCACGCGACATAGCTTTGCAGACGATAAGTACAACCGTTTCAGAGAGTTGAGCGGCCAATGTGACGATCCGGCTTTAAGTCGATTCGATAACAAATGACGAAAATGGGCGGATTTCTCAGGTTTTTACTACATATGAACACTTTTCACATCCTCCCGGGCAACTCGGCTGCTAGTCCTCCTTTCATGCAGAATCTTAAGGTCCTAGCTCATGTCCAAGGCACTAAAGCCAGCTAAAAAGTCAATAATCGATACTTAAAACTTGAATTGTACTACTTCTTACTGGCTATTACATCATCTTAGAATCTTCATCTGTGTTCTACTATAGTGCTTTTAGTGTCTCCGCATACCGCAGCACGCGACATAGCTTTGCAGACGATAAGTACAACCGTTTCAGAGAGAAGAGCGTCCAATGTGACGACCTGGCTTTAAGTCGATTCCGTAACAAATGACGAAAACGGACGGATTTCTCAGGTTTTTACTAGATATGAACACTTTTCACATTCTCCCGTGCAAATCGCCTGCTAGTCCTCCTTTCATGCAGAATCTTAAGGTCCTAGCTCATGTCCAAGGCACCAAAGCCAGCTAAAAATTCAATAATCGATACTTAAAACTTGAATTGTACTACTTCTTACTGGTTATTACATCAACTTAGAAGCTTCATCTGAGTTCTACAATGGTGCTTTTAGTGTCTCCACAAACCGCAGCACGCGACATACCTTTGCAGACGATAAGTACAACCGTTTCAGAGCGAAGAGAGGCCAATATGACAATCTGGCTTTAAGGCGATTCGATAACAAATGACGAAACCGGACGGATTTCTCAGGTTTTTGCTACATATGTACACTTTTCACATCCTCCCATGCAACTCGGCTGCTAGTCCTCCTTTCATGCAGAGTCTTAAGGTCCTAGCTCATGTCCAAGGCACCAAAGCCAGCTAAAAAGTCAATAATCGATACTTAAAACTTGAATTCTACTACTTCTTACTGGATATTACATCATCTTAGAAGCTTCATCTGTGTTCTACTACGGTGCTTTTAGTGTCTCCACAAACAGCAGCACGCGACATAGCTTTGCAGACGATAAGTACAACCGTTTCAGAGAGAAGAGCGGCCAATGTGACGATCTGGCTTTAAGTCGATTCCATAACAAATGACGTATACGGACGGATTTCTCAGGTTTTTACTACATATGAACACTTTTCACAATCTCGCGTGCAATTCGGCTGCTAGTCCTCCTTTCATGCAGAATCTTAAGGTCCTAGCTCACGTCCAATGCACCAAGGCCAGCTAAAAAGCCAATAATCGATACCTAAAACTTGAATTGTACTACTTCTTACTGGCTATTACATCAACTTAGAAGCTTCATCTGTGGTCTACTATGGTGCTATTAGTGACTCCGCTTACTGCAGCACGCGACATAGCTTTGCAGACGATAAGTACAACCGTTTCAGAGCGAAGAGCGGCCAATGTGACGATCTGGCTTTTAGTCGATTCGATAACAAATGACGAAAACGGACGGATTTCTCAGGTTTTTACTACATATTAACACTTTTCACATTCTCCCGTGCAACTCGGCAGCTAGTCCTCCTTTCATGCAGAATCTTAAGGTCTTAGCTCATGTCCAAGGCACCAAAGCCAGCTAAAAAGTCAATAATCGATACCTAACACTTGAATTGTACTACATCTTACTGGCTATTACATCATCTTAGAAGCTTCATCTGTGTTCTACTATGGTGCTTTTAGTGTCTCCGCATACCGCAGCACGCGACATAGCTTTCAGACGATAAGTACAACCGTTTCAGAGAGAAGAGCGGCCAATGTGACGACCTGGCTTTAAGTCGATTCGATAACAAATGACGAAAACGGACGGATTTCTCAGGTTTTTACTACATATGAACACTTTTCAAGTCCTCCCGTGCAACTCGGCTGCTAGTCCTCCTTTCATGCAGAATCTTAAGGTCCTAGCTATGTCCAAGGCACCAAAGCCTGCTAAAAAGTCAATAATCGATACCTAAAACTGGTATTGTACTAATTCTTACTGGCTATTTCATCATCTTAGAAGCTTCATCTGTGTACTACTATGGTGCTTTTAGTGTCTCCGCATACCGCAGCACGCGACATAGCTTTCAGACGATAAGTACAACCGTTTCAGAGAGAAGAGCGGTCAATGTGACGATCTGGCTTTAAGTCGATTCGATAACAATTGACGAAAACGGAAGGATTTCTCAGGATCTTACTACATATGAACACTTTTCACATTCCCCCGTGAACTCGGCTGCTAGTCCTCCTTTCATGCAGAATCTTATGGTCCTAGCTATGTCCAAGGCACCAAAGCCAGCTAAAAAGTCAATAATCGATACCTAGAACTTGAGTTGTACTACTTCTTACAGGCTATTACATCAACTTACAAGCATCATCTGTGTTCTACTATGGTGCTTTTAGAGTCTCCACATACCGCAACACGCGACATAGCTTTGCAGACGATATGTACAACCGTTTCAGAGAGAAGAGCGGACAATGTGACGACCTGGCTTTAAATCGATTCCGTAACAAATGAAGAAAACGGACGGATTTCTCAGTTTTTTACTACATATGAACACTTTTCACATTCTCCCGTGCAATTCGGCTGCTAGTCCTCCTTTCATGCAGAATCTTAAGGTCCTAGCTCATGTCCAAGGCACCAAAGCCAGCTAAAAAGTCAATAACCGATACGTAAAACTGGTATTGTACTAATTCTTACTGGCTATTACATCATCGTAGAAGCTTCATATGTGTTCTACTATGGTGCTTTTAGTGTCTCCACATACCGCAGCACGCGACATAGCTTTGCAGACGATAAGTACAACCGTTTCAGAGAGTTGAGCGGCCAATGTGACGATCCGGCTTTAAGTCGATTCGATAACAAATGACGAAAATGGGCGGATTTCTCAGGTTTTTACTACATATGAACACTTTTCACATCCTCCCCGGCAACTCGGCTGCTAGTCCTCCTTTCATGCAGAACCTTATGGTCCTAGCTATGTCCAAGGCACCAAAGCCAGCTAAAATGTCAATAATCGATACCTAAAACTTTTGTTGTACTACTTCTTACTGGCTATTACATCAACTTAGAAGCTTCATCTGTCTTCTACTATGGTGCTTTTAGTGTCTCCACATACCGCAGCACGCGACATAGCTTTGCAGACGATAAGTACAACCGTTTCAGAGAGTTGAGCGGCCAATGTGACGATCCGGCTTTAAGTCGATTCGATAACAAATGACGAAAATGGGCGGATTTCTCAGGTTTTTACTACATATGAACACTTTTCACATCCTCCCGGGCAACTCGGCTGCTAGTCCTCCTTTCATGCAGAATCTTAAGGTCCTAGCTCATGTCCAAGGCACTAAAGCCAGCTAAAAAGTCAATAATCGATACTTAAAACTTGAATTGTACTACTTCTTACTGGCTATTACATCATCTTAGAATCTTCATCTGTGTTCTACTATAGTGCTTTTAGTGTCTCCGCATACCGCAGCACGCGACATAGCTTTGCAGACGATAAGTACAACCGTTTCAGAGAGAAGAGCGACCAATGTGACGACCTGGCTTTAAGTCGATTCCGTAACAAATGACGAAAACGGACGGATTTCTCAGGTTTTTACTACATATGAACACTTTTCTCATTCTCCCGATCAACTCGGCCGCTAGTCCTCCTTTCATGCAGAATCTTATGGTCCTAGCTCATGTCCATGGCACCAAAGCCAGCTAAAAAGTCAATAATCGATACCTAGAACTTGAGTTGTACTACTTCTTACTGGCTATTACATCAACTTACAAGCATCATCTGTGTTCTACTATGGTGCTTTTAGAGTCTCCACATACCGCAAACACGCGACATAGCTTTGCAGACGATATGTACAACCGTTTCAGAGAGAAGAGCGGCCAATGTGACGACCTGGCTTTAAGTCGATTCGATAACAAATGACGAAAACGGACGGATTTCGCAGGTTTTTACTACATATGAACACTTTTCACATCCTTCCGTGTAACTCGGCTGCTAGTCCTCCTTTCATGCAGAATCTTAAGGTCCTACCTCATGTCCAAGGCACCAAAGCCTGCTAAAAAGTCAATAATCGATACTTAAAACTGGTATTGTACTAATTCTTACTGGCTATTTCATCATCTTAGAAGCTTCATCTGTGTCCTACTACGGTGCTTTTAGTGTCTCCGCATACCGCAGCACGCGACATAGCTTTGCAGACGATAAGTACAACCGTTTCAGAGAGAAGAGCGGCCAATGTGACGATCTGGCTTTAAGTCGAACGATAACAAATGACGAAAACGGACGGATTTCTCAGGTTTTTTATACATATGAACACGTTTCACATTCTCCCATGCAACTCGGCAGCTAGTCCTTTCATGCAGAATCTTAAGGTGCTAGCTCACGTCCAATGCACCAAGGCCAGCTAAAAAGTCAATAATCGATACATAAAACTTGAATTGTACTACTTCTTACTGGCTATTACATCAACTTAGAAGCTTCATCTGTGTTCTACTATGGTGCTTTTAGTGTCTCCACATACCGCAGCACGCGACATAGCTTTGCAGACGATAAGTATAACCGTTTCAGAGAGTTTCGCGGCCAATGTGACGATCCGGCTTTAAGTCGATTCGATAACAAATGACGAAAATGGGCGGATTTCTCAGGTTTTTACTACATATGAACACTTTTCACATCCTCACGGGCAACTCGGCTGCTAGTCCTCCTTTCATGCAGAACCTTATGGTCCTAGCTATGTCCAAGGCACCAAAGCCAGCTAAAATGTCAATAATCGATACCTAAAACTTGTGTTGTACTACTTCTTACTGGCTATTACATCAACTTAGAAGCTTCATCTGTGTTCTACTATGGTGCTTTTAGTGTCTCCACATACCGCAGCACGCGAAATAGCTTTGCAGACGATAAGTACAACCGTTTCAGAGAGTTGAGCGGCCAATGTGACGATCCGGCTTTAAGTCGATTCGATAACAAATGACGAAAATGGGCGGATTTCTCAGGTTTTTACTACATATGAACACTTTTCACATCCTCCCGGGCAACTCGGCTGCTAGTCCTCCTTTCATGCAGAATCTTAAGGTCCTAGCTCATGTCCAAGGCACTAAAGCCAGCTAAAAAGTCAATAATCGATACTTAAAACTTGAATTGTACTACTTCTTACTGGCTATTACATCATCTTAGAATCTTCATCTGTGTTCTACTATAGTGCTTTTAGTGTCTCCGCATACCGCAGCACGCGACATAGCTTTGCAGACGATAAGTACAACCGTTTCAGAGAGAAGAGCGTCCAATGTGACGACCTGGCTTTAAGTCGATTCCGTAACAAATGACGAAAACGGACGGATATCTCAGGTTTTTACTAGATATGAACACTTTTCACATTCTCCCGTGCAAATCGCCTGCTAGTCCTCCTTTCATGCAGAATCTTAAGGTCCTAGCTCATGTCCAAGGCACCAAAGCCAGCTAAAAATTCAATAATCGATACTTAAAACTTGAATTGTACTACTTCTTACTGGTTATTACATCAACTTAGAAGCTTCATCTGAGTTCTACAATGGTGCTTTTAGTGTCTCCACAAACCGCAGCACGCGACATACCTTTGCAGACGATAAGTACAACCGTTTCAGAGCGAAGAGAGGCCAATATGACAATCTGGCTTTAAGGCGATTCGATAACAAATGACGAAACCGGACGGATTTCTCAGGTTTTTGCTACATATGTACACTTTTCACATCCTCCCATGCAACTCGGCTGCTAGTCCTCCTTTCATGCAGAGTCTTAAGGTCCTAGCTCATGTCCAAGGCACCAAAGCCAGCTAAAAAGTCAATAATCGATACTTAAAACTTGAATTCTACTACTTCTTACTGGATATTACATCATCTTAGAAGCTTCATCTGTGTTCTACTACGGTGCTTTAGTGTCTCCACAAACAGCAGCACGCGACATAGCTTTGCAGACGATAAGTACAACCGTTTCAGAGAGAAGAGCGGCCAATGTGACGATCTGGCTTTAAGTCGATTCCATAACAAATGACGTATACGGACGGATTTCTCAGGTTTTTACTACATATGAACACTTTTCACAATCTCGCGTGCAATTCGGCTGCTAGTCCTCCTTTCATGCAGAATCTTAAGGTCCTAGCTCACGTCCAATGCACCAAGGCCAGCTAAAAAGCCAATAATCGATACCTAAAACTTGAATTGTACTACTTCTTACTGGCTATTACATCAACTTAGAAGCTTCATCTGTGGTCTACTATGGTGCTATTAGTGACTCCGCTTACTGCAGCACGCGACATATCTTTGCAGACGATAAGTACAACCGTTTCAGAGCGAAGAGCGGCCAATGTGACGATCTGGCTTTTAGTCGATTCGATAACAAATGACGAAAACGGACGGATTTCTCAGGTTTTTACTACATATGAACACTTTTCACATTCTCCCGTGCAACTCGGCAGCTAGTCCTCCTTTCATGCAGAATCTTAAGGTCTTAGCTCATGTCCAAGGCACCAAAGCCAGCTAAAAAGTCAATAATCGATACCTAACACTTGAATTGTACTACATCTTACTGGCTATTACATCATCTTAGAAGCTTCATCTGTGTTCTACTATGGTGCTTTTAGTGTCTCCGCATACCGCAGCACGCGACATAGCTTTCAGACGATAAGTACAACCGTTTCAGAGAGAAGAGCGGCCAATGCGACGATCTGGCTTTAAGTCGATTCGATAACAAATGACGAAAGCGGACGAATTTCTCAGGTTTTTACTACATATGAACACGTTTCACATTCTCCCATGCAACTCGGCTGCTAGTCCTCCTTTCATGCAGAATCTTATGGTCCTAGCTCATGTCCAAAGCACCAAAGCCAGCTAAAAGTCAATCATCGATACCTAAAACTTGAGTTGTACTACTTCTTACTGGCTATTACATCAACTTATAAGCTTCATCTGTGTTCTACTATGGTGCTTTTAGTGTCTCCACAAACCGCAGCACGCGACATAGCTTTGCAGACGATAATTACAATCGTTTCAGAGAGAAGAGCGGCCAATGTGACGATCTGGCTTTAAGACGATTCCATACCAAATGACGAATACAGACGGATTTCTCAGGTTTTTACTACATATGAACACTTTTCACATTCTACCGTGCAACTCGGCTGCTAGTCCTCCTTTCATGCAGAATCTTATGGTGCTAGCTCATGTCCAAGGCACCAAAGCCAGCTAAAAAGTCAATAATCGATACCTAGAACTTGAGTTGTACTACTTCTTACTGGCTATTACATCAACTTACAAGCATCATCCTTGTTCTACTATGGTGCTTTTAGAGTCTCCACATACCGCAACACGTGACATAGCTTTGCAGACGATATGTACAACCGTTTCAGAGAGAAGAGCGGCCAATGTGACGACCTGGCTTTAAGTCGATTCGATAACAAATGACGAAAACGGACGGATTTCTCAGGTTTTTACTACATATGAACACTTTTCAAGTCCTCCCGTGCAACTCGGCTGCTAGTCCTCCTTTCATGCAGAATCTTAAGGTCCTAGCTATGTCCAAGGCACCAAAGCCTGCTAAAAAGTCAATAATCGATACCTAAAACTGGTATTGTACTAATTCTTACTGGCTATTTCATCATCTTAGAAGCTTCATCTGTGTACTACTATGGTGCTTTTAGTGTCTCCGCATACCGCAGCACGCGACATAGCTTTCAGACGATAAGTACAACCGTTTCAGAGAGAAGAGCGGCCAATGTGACGATCTGGCTTTAAGTCGATTCGATAACAATTGACGAAAACGGACGGATTTCTCAGGATCTTACTACATATGAACACTTTTCACATTCCCCCGTGAACTCGGCTGCTAGTCCTCCTTTCATGCAGAATCTTATGGTCCTAGCTATGTCCAAGGCACCAAAGCCAGCTAAAAAGTCAATAATCGATACCTAGAACTTGAGTTGTACTACTTCTTACAGGCTATTACATCAACTTACAAGCATCATCTGTGTTCTACTATGGTGCTTTTAGAGTCTCCACATACCGCAACACGCGACATAGCTTTGCAGACGATATGTACAACCGTTTCAGAGAGAAGAGCGGACAATGTGACGACCTGGCTTTAAATCGATTCCGTAACAAATGAAGAAAACGGACGGATTTCTCAGTTTTTTACTACATATGAACACTTTTCACATTCTCCCGTGCAATTCGGCTGCTAGTCCTCCTTTCATGCAGAATCTTAAGGTCCTATCTCATGTCCAAGGCTCCAAAGCCAGCTAAAAAGTCAATAACCGATACGTAAAACTGGTATTGTACTAATTCTTACTGGCTATTACATCATCGTAGAAGCTTCATATGTGTTCTACTATGGTGCTTTTAGTGTCTCCACATACCGCAGCACGCGACATACCTTTGCAGACGATAAGTACAACCGTTTCAGAGAGTTGAGCGGCCAATGTGACGATCCGGCTTTAAGTCGATTCGATAACAAATGACGAAAATGGGCGGATTTCTCAGGTTTTTACTACATATGAACACTTTTCACATCCTCCCCGGCAACTCGGCTGCTAGTCCTCCTTTCATGCAGAACCTTATGGTCCTAGCTATGTCCAAGGCACCAAAGCCAGCTAAAATGTCAATAATCGATACCTAAAACTTGTGTTGTACTACTTCTTACTGGCTATTACATCAACTTAGAAGCTTCATCTGTCTTCTACTATGGTGCTTTTAGTGTCTCCACATACCGCAGCACGCGACATAGCTTTGCAGACGATAAGTACAACCGTTTCAGAGAGTTGAGCGGCCAATGTGACGATCCGGCTTTAAGTCGATTCGATAACAAATGACGAAAATGGGCGGATTTCTCAGGTTTTTACTACATATGAACACTTTTCACATCCTCCCGGGCAACTCGGCTGCTAGTCCTCCTTTCATGCAGAATCTTAAGGTCCTAGCTCATGTCCAAGGCACTAAAGCCAGCTAAAAAGTCAATAATCGATACTTAAAACTTGAATTGTACTACTTCTTACTGGCTATTACATCATCTTAGAATCTTCATCTGTGTTCTACTATAGTGCTTTTAGTGTCTCCGCATACCGCAGCACGCGACATAGCTTTGCAGACGATAAGTACAACCGTTTCAGAGAGAAGAGCGACCAATGTGACGACCTGGCTTTAAGTCGATTCCGTAACAAATGACGAAAACGGACGGATTTCTCAGGTTTTTACTACATATGAACACTTTTCTCATTCTCCCGATCAACTCGGCCGCTAGTCCTCCTTTCATGCAGAATCTTATGGTCCTAGCTCATGTCCATGGCACCAAAGCCAGCTAAAAAGTCAATAATCGATACCTAGAACTTGAGTTGTACTACTTCTTACTGGCTATTACATCAACTTACAAGCATCATCTGTGTTCTACTATGGTGCTTTTAGAGTCTCCACATACCGCAAACACGCGACATAGCTTTGCAGACGATATGTACAACCGTTTCAGAGAGAAGAGCGGCCAATGTGACGACCTGGCTTTAAGTCGATTCGATAACAAATGACGAAAACGGACGGATTTCGCAGGTTTTTACTACATATGAACACTTTTCACATCCTTCCGTGTAACTCGGCTGCTAGTCCTCCTTTCATGCAGAATCTTAAGGTCCTACCTCATGTCCAAGGCACCAAAGCCTGCTAAAAAGTCAATAATCGATACTTAAAACTGGTATTGTACTAATTCTTACTGGCTATTTCATCATCTTAGAAGCTTCATCTGTGTCCTACTACGGTGCTTTTAGTGTCTCCGCATACCGCAGCACGCGACATAGCTTTGCAGACGATAAGTACAACCGTTTCAGAGAGAAGAGCGGCCAATGTGACGATCTGGCTTTAAGTCGAACGATAACAAATGACGAAAACGGACGGATTTCTCAGGTTTTTACTACATATGAACACTTTTCACATTCTCCCGTGCAACTCGGCTGCTAGTAGTCCTTTCATGCAGAATCTTATGGTCCTAGCTATGTCCAAGGCACCAAAGCCAATTAAAAAGTCAATATTCGATACCTAAAACTTGAGTTGTTCTACTTCTTACTGGCTATTACGTCAACTTAGAAGCTTCATCTGTGTTCTACTATGGTGCTTTTAGTGTCTCCACATACCGCAGCACGCGACATAGCTTTGCAGACGATAAGAACAACCGTTTCAGAGAGAAGAGCGGCCAATGTGACGATCCGGCTTTAAGTCGATTCGATAACAAATGACGAAAATGGGCGGATATCTCAGGTTTTTACTACATATGAACACTTTTCACATTCTCCCGTGCAACTCGGCTGCTAGTCCTCCATTCATGCAGAATCTTATGGTCCTAGCTATGTCCAAGTCACCAAAGCCAATTAAAAAGTCAATAATCGATACCTAGAACTCGAGTTGTACTACTTCTTATTGGCTATTACACCAACTTACAAGCATCATCTGTGTTCTACTATGGTGCTTTTAGAGTCTCCACATACCGCAACACGCCACATAGCTTTGCAGACGATATGTACAACTGTTTCAGAGAGAAGAGCGACCAATGTGACGACCTGGCTTTAAGACGATTCGATAACAAATGACGAAAACGGACGAATTTCTCAGGTTTTTACTACATATGAACGTTTTTCACATCCTCCCGTGCAACTCGGCTGCTAGTCCTCCTTTCATGCAGAATCTTAAGGTCCTACCTCATGTCCAAGGCACCAAAGCCTGCTAAAAAGTCAATATTCGATACTTAAAACTGGTATTGTACTAATTCTTACTGGCTATTTCGTCATCTTAGAAGCTTCATCTGTGTGTTACTATGGTGCTTTTAGTGTCTCCGCATACCGCAGCACGCGACATAGCTTTGCAGACGATAAGTACAACCGTTTCAGAGAGAAGAGAGGCCAATGTAACGATCTGGCTTTAAGTCGATTCGATAACAAATGACGAAAACGGACGGATTTCTCAGGTTTTTACTACATATGAACACTTTTCACATTCTCCCGTGCAACTCGGCTGCTAGTCCTCCTTTCATGCAGAATCTTATGGTCCTAGCTATGTCCAAGGCACCAAAGCCAGCTAAAAAGTCAATAATCGATACCTAAAACTTGAGTTGTACTACTTCTTACTGGCTATTACATCAACTTAGAAGCTTCATCTGTGTTCTACTATGGTGCTTTTAGTGTCTCCACATACCGCAGCACGCGACATAGCTTTGCAGACAATAAGTACAACCGTTTCAGAGAGAAAAGCGGCCAACGTGACGATCCGGCTTTAAGTCGATTCGATAACAAATGACGAAAATGGGCGGATTTCTCAGGTTTTTACTACATATGAACACTTTTCACATCCTCCCGTGCAACTCGGCTGCTAGTCCTCCTTTCATGCAGAATCTTAAGGTCCTAGCTCATGTCCAAGGCACCAAAGCCATCTAAAACGTCAATTATCGATACTTAAAACTAGAATTGTGCTACATCTTACTGGCTATTACATCATCTTAGAAGTTTCATCTGTGTCCTACTATGGTGCTATTAGTGTCTCCGCATACCGCAGCACGCGACATAGCTTTCAGACGATAAGTACAACCGTTTCAGAGAGAAGAGTGGCCAATGTGACGATCTGGCTTTAAGTCGATTCGATAACAAACGACGAAAACGGACGGATTTCTCAGGTTTTTACTACATATGAACACTTTTCACATTCTGCCGTTCAACTCGGCTGCTAGTAGTCCTTTCACGCAGAATCTTATGGTCCTAGCTATGTCCAAGGCACCAAAGCCAATTAAAAAGTCAATAATCGATACCAAAAACTTGAGTTGTACTACTTCTTACTGGCTATTACATCATCTTAGAATCTTCATCTGTGTTCTACTATAGTGCTTTTAGTGTCTCCGCATACCGCAGCACGCGACATAGCTTTGCAGACGATAAGTACAACCGTTTCAGAGAGAAGAGCGGCCAATGTGACGACCTGGCTTTAAGTCGATTCCGTAACAAATGACGAAAACGGACGGATTTCTCAGGTTTTTACTACATATGAACACTTTTCTCATTCTAACGTGCAACTCGACTGCTAGTCCTCCCTTCATGCAGAATCTTATGGTCCTAGCTCATGTCCAAGGCACCAAAGCCTGCTAAAAAGTCAATAATCGATACTTAAAACTGGTATTGTACTAATTCTTACTGGCTATTTCATCACCTTAGAAGCTTCATCTGTGTCCTGCTATGGTGCTTTTAGTGTCTCCGCATACCGCAGCACGCGACATAGCTTTCAGACGATAAGTACAACCGTTTCAGTGAGAAGAGTGGCCAATGTGACGATCTGGCTTTAAGTCGATTCGATAACAAATGACGAAAACGGACGGATTTCTCAGGTTTTTACTACATATGAACACTTTTCACATTCTCCCGTGCAACTCGGCTGCTAGTCCTCCTTTCATGCAGAATCTTATGGTCCTAGCTATGTCCAAGGCACCAAAGCCAGCTAAAAAGTCAATAATCGATACCTAGAACTTGAGTTGTACTACTTCTTACTGGCTATTACATCAAATTACAAGCATCATCTGTGTTCTACTATGGTGCTTTTAGAGTCTCCACATACCGCAACACGTGACATAGCTTTGCAGACGATATGTACAACCGTTTCAGAGAGAAGAGCGGCCAATGTGACGACCTGGCTTTAAGTCGATTCGATAACAAATGACGAAAACGGACGGATTTCTCAGGTTTTTACTACATATGAACACTTTTCACGTCCTCCCGTGCAACTCGGCTGCTAGTCCTCCTTTCATGCAGAATCTTAAGGTCCTAGCTCATGTCCAAGGCACCAAAGCCTGCTAAAAAGTCAATAATCGATACCTAAAACTGGTATTGTACTAATTCTTACTGGCTATTACATCAACTTACAAGCATCATCTGTGTTCTACTGTGGTGCTTTTAGAGTCTCCACATACCGCAACACGTGACATAGCTTTGCAGACGATATGTACAACCGATTCAGAGAGAAGAGCGGCCAATGTGACGACCTGGCTTTAAGTCGATTCGATAACAAATGACGAAAACGGACGGATTTCTCAGGTTTTTACTACATATGAACACTTTTCACGTCCTCCCGCGCAACTCGGCTGCTAGTCCTCCTTTCATGCAGAATCTTAAGGTCCTAGCTCATGTCCAAGGCACCAAAGCCTGCTAAAAAGTCAATAATCGATACCTAAAACTGGTATTGTACTAATTCTTACTGGCTATTTCATCATCTTAGAAGCTTCATCTGTGTACTACTATGGTGCTTTTAGTGTCTCCGCATACCGCAGCACGCGACTTAGCTTTCAGACGATAAGTACAACCGTTTCAGAGAGAAGAGCGGTCAATGTGACGATCTGGCTTTAAGTCGATTCGATAACAATTGACGAAAACGGACGGATTTCTCAGGATCTTACTACATATGAACACTTTTCACATTCCCCCGTGAACTCGGCTGCTAGTCCTCCTTTCATGCAGAATCTTATGGTCCTAGCTATGTCCAAGGCACCAAAGCCAGCTAAAATGTCAATAATCGATACCTAGAACTTGAGTTGTACTACTTCTTACAGGCTATTACATCAAATTACAAGCATTATCTCTGTTCTACTATGGTGCTTTTAGAGTCTCCACATACCGCAACAGGCGACATAGCTTTGCAGACGATATGTACAACCGTTTCAGAGAGAAGAGCGGGCAATGTGAAGATCTGGCTTTAAGTCGATTGCATACCAAATGACGAATACAGACGGATTTCCCAGGTTTTTACTACATAAGATCACTTTTCACAATCTCGCGTGCAATTCGGCTGCTAGTCCTCCTTTTATGCAGAACCTTAAGATCCTAGCTCATGTCCAAGGCACCAAATTCATCTAAAAAGTCAATAATCGATACCTAAATCTGGTATTGTACTAATTCTTACTAGCTATTACATCAACTTAGAAGCTTCATCAATGTTCTACTATGGTGATTTTAGTGTCCCCGCATATCGCAGCACGCGACATAGCTTTGCAGACGACATGTACAACCGTTTCAGAGAGAAGAGCGGACAATGTGACGACCTGGCTTTAAATCGATTCCGTAACAAATGAAGAAAACGGACGGATTTCTCAGGTTTTTACTACATATGAACACTTTTCACATTCTCCCGTGCAATTCGGCTGCTAGTCCTCCTTTCATGCAGAATCTTAAGGTCCTAGCTCATGTCCAAGGCACCAAAGCCAGCTAAAAAGTCAATAACCGATACGTAAAACTGGTATTGTACTAATTCTTACTGGCTATTACATCATCGTAGAAGCTTCATATGTGTTCTACTATGGTGCTTTTAGTGTCTCCGCATACCGCAGCACGCGACATAGCTTTCAGACGATAAGTACAACCGTTTCAGAGAGAAGAGCGGCCAATGCGACGATCTGGCTTTAAGTCGATTCGATAACAAATGACGAAAACGGACGGATTTCTCAGGTTTTTTATACATATGAACACGTTTCACATTCTCCCATGCAATTCGGCTGCTAGTCCTTTCATGCAGAATCTTAACGTCCTAGCTCACGTCCAATGCACCAAGGCCAGCTAAAAAGTCAATAATCGATACCTAAAACTTGAATTGTACTACTTCTTACTGGCTATTACATCAACTTAGAAGCCAAGAGAAGAGCGGCCAATGTGACGATCTGGCTTTAAGTCGATTCCATACCAAATGACGAATACAGACGGATTTCTCAGGTTTTTACTACATATGAACACTTTTCACAATCTCGCGTGCAATTCGGCTGCTAGTCCTCCTTTCATGCAGAATCTTAAGGTCCTAGCTCATGTCCAAGGCACCAAAGCCTGCTAAAAAGTCAATAATCGATACCTAAAACTGGTATTGTACTAATTCTTACTGGCTATTTCATCATCTTAGAAGCTTCATCTGTGTCCTACTATGGTGCATATAGTGTCTCCGCATACCGCAGCACGCGACATAGCTTTGCAGACGATAAGTACAACCGTTTCAGAGAGGAGTGCGGCCAATGTGACGATCTGGCTTTAAGTCGATTCGATAACAAATGACGAAAACGGACGGATTTCTCAGGATTTTACTACATATGAACACTTTTCACATTCTCCCGTGCAACTCGGCTGCTAGTCCTCCTTTCATGCAGAACCTTATGGTCCTAGCTATGTGCAAGGCACCAAAGCCAGCTAAAATGTCAATAATCGATACCTAAACCTTGTGTTGTACTACTTCTTACTGGCTATTACATCAACTTAGAAGCTTCATCTGTGTTCTACTATGGTGCTTTTAGTGTCTCCACATACCGCAGCACGCGACATAGCTTTGCAGACGATAAGTACAACCGTTTCAGAGAGTTGAGCGGCCAATGTGACGATCCGGCTTTAAGTCGATTCGATAACAAATGACGAAAATGGGCGGATTTCTCAGGTTTTTACTACATATGAACACTTTTCACATCCTCCCGGGCAACTCGGCTGCTAGTCCTCCTTTCATGCAGAACCTTATGGTCCTAGCTATGTCCAAGGCACCAAAGCCAGCTAAAATGTCAATAATCGATACCTAAAACTTGTGTTGTACTACTTCTTACTGGCTATTACATCAACTTAGAAGCTTCATCTGTGTTCTACTATGGTGCTTTTAGTGTCTCCACATACCGCAGCACGCGACATAGCTTTGCAGACGATAAGTACAACCGTTTCAGAGAGTTGAGCGGCCAATGTGACGATCCGGCTTTATGTCGATTCGATAACAAATGACGAAAATGGGCGGATTTCTCAGGTTTTTACTACATATGAACACTTTTCACATCCTCCCGGGCAACTCGGCTGCTAGTCCTCCTTTCATGCAGAATCTTAAGGTCCTAGCCCATGTCCAAGGCACTAAAGCCAGCTAAAAAGTCAATAATCGATACTTAAAACTTGAATTGTACTACTTCTTACTGGCTATTACATCATCTTAGAATCTTCATCTGTGTTCTACTATAGTGCTTTTAGTGTCTCCGCATACCGCAGCACGCGACATAGCTTTGCAGACGATAAGTACAACCGTTTCAGAGAGAAGACCGACCAATGTGACGACCTGGCTTTAAGTCGATTCCGTAACAAATGACGAAAATGGACGGATTTCTCAGGTTTTTACTACATATGAACACTTTTCTCATTCTCCCGATCAACTCGGCCGCTAGTCCTCCTTTCATGCATAATCTTATGGTCCTAGCTCATGTCCATGGCACCAAAGCCAGCTAAAAAGTCAATAATCGATACCTAGAACTTGAGTTGTACTACTTCTTACTGGTTATTACATCAACTTACAAGCATCATCTGTGTTCTACTATGGTGCTTTTAGAGTCTCCACATACCGCAAACACGCGACATAGCTTTGCAGACGATATGTACAACCGTTTCAGAGAGAAAGGCGGCCAATGTGACGACCTGGCTTTAAGTCGATTCGATAACAAATGACGAAAACGGACGGATTTCGCAGGTTTTTACTACATATGAACACTTTTCACATCCTCCCGTGTAACTCGGCTGCTAGTCCTCCTTTCATGCAGAATCTTAAGGTCCTACCTCATGTCCAAGGCACCAAAGCCTGCTAAAAAGTCAATAATCGATCCTTAAAACTGGTATTGTACTAATTCTTACTGGCTATTTCATCATCTTAGAAGCTTCATCTGTGTCCTACTATGGTGCTTTTAGTGTCTCCGCATACCGCAGCACGCGACATAGCTATCAGACGATAAGTACAACCGTTTCAGAGAGAAGAGCGGCCAATGTGACGATCTGGCTTTAAGTCGATTCGATAACAAATGACGAAAACGGACGGATTTCTCAGGTTTTTAATACATATGAACACTTTTCACATTCTCCCGTGCAACTCGGCTGCTAGTAGTCCTTTCATGCAGAATCTTATGGTCCTAGCTATGTCCAAGGCACCAAAGCCAATTAAAAAGTCAATAATCGATACCTAAAACTTGAGTTGTACTACTTCTTACTGGCTATTACGTCAACTTAGAAGCTTCATCTGTGTTCTACTATGGTGCTTTTAGTGTCTCCACATACCGCAGCACGCGACATAGCTTTGCAGACGATAAGAACAACCGTTTCAGAGAGAAGAGCGGCCAATGTGACGATCCGGCTTTAAGTCGATTCGATAACAAATGACGAAGATGGGCGGATATCTCAGGTTTTTACTACATATGAACACTTTTCACATTCTCCCGTGCAACTCGGCTGCTAGTCCTCCTTTCATGCAGAATCTTATGGTCCTAGCTATGTTCAAGGCACCAAAGCCAATTAAAAAGTCAATAATCGATACCTAGAACTTGAGTTGTACTACTTCTTACTGGCTATTACACCAACTTACAAGCATCATCTGTGTTCTACTATGGTGCTTTTAGAGTCTCCACATACTGCAACACGCGACATAGCTTTGCAGACGATATGTACAACTGTTTCAGAGAGAAGAGCGACCAATGTGACGACCTGGCTTTAAGACGATTCGATAACAAATGACGAAAACGGACGAATTTCTCAGGTTTTTACTACATATGAACGCTTTTCACATCCACCCGTGCAACTCGGCTGCTAGTCCTCCTTTCATGCAGAATCTTAAGGTCCTACCTCATGTCCAAGGCACCAAAGCCTGCTAAAAAGTCAATAATCGATACTTAAAACTGGTATTGTACTAATTCTTACAGGCTATTTCATCATCTTAGAAGCTTCATCTGTGTCCTACTATGGTGCTTTTAGTGTCTCCGTATACCGCAGCACGCGACATAGCTTTCAGACGATAAGTACAACCGTTTCAGAGAGAAGAGTGACCAATGTGACGATCTGGCTTTAAGTCGATTCGATAACAAATGACGAAAACGGACGGATTTCTCAGGTTTTTACTACATATGAACACTTTTCACATTCTCCCGTGCAACTCGGCTGCTAGTCCTCCTTTCATGCAGAATCTTATGGTCCTAGCTATGTCCAAGGCACCAAAGCCAGCTAAAAAGTCAATAATCGATACCTAAAACTTGAGTTGTACTACTTCTTACTGGCTATTACATCAACTTAGAAGCTTCATCTGTGTTCTACTATGGTGCTTTTAGTGTCTCCACATACCGCAGCACGCGACATAGCTTTGCAGACAATAAGTACAACCGTTTCAGAGAGAAGAGCGGCCAACGTGACGATCCGGCTTTATGTCAATTCGATAACAAATGACGAAAATGGCCGGATTTCTCAGGTTTTTACTACATATGAACACTTTTCACATCCTCCCGTGCAACTCGGCTGCTAGTCCTCCTTTCATGCAGAATCTTAAGGTCCTAGCTCATGTCCAAGGCACCAAAGCCAACTAAAAAGTCAATTATCGATACTTAAAACTAGGATTGTGCTACATCTTACTGGCTATTTCATCATCTTAGAAGTTTCATCTGTGTCCTACTATGGTGCTATTAGTGTCTCCGCATACCGCAGCACGCGACATAGCTTTCAGACGATAAGTACAACCGTTTCAGAGAGAAGAGTGGCCAATGTGACGATCTGGCTTTAAGTCGATTCGATAACAAATGACGAAAACGGACGGATTTCTCAGGTTTTTACTACATATGAACACTTTTCACATTCTGCCGTGCAACTCGGCTGCTAGTAGTCCTTTCATGCAGAATCTTATGGTCCTAGCTATGTACAAGGCACCAAAGCCAATTATAAAGTCAATAATCGATACCTAAAACTTGAGTTGTACTACTTCTTACTGGCTATTACATCATCTTAGAATCTTCATCTGTGTTCTACTATAGTGCTTTTAGTGTCTCCGCATACCGCAGCACGCGACATAGCTTTGCAGACGATAAGTACAACCGTTTCAGAGAGAAGAGCGACCAATGTGACGACCTGGCTTTAAGTCGATTCCGTAACAAATGACGAAAACGGACGGATTTCTCAGGTTTTTACAACATATGAACACTTTTCTCATTCTAACGATCAACTCGACTGCTAGTCCTCCTTTCATGCAGAATCTTAAGGTCTTAGCTCATGTCCAAGGCACCAAAGCCTGCTAAAAAGTCAATAATCGATACCTAAAACTGGTATTGTATTAATTCTTACTGGCTATTTCATCATCTTAGAAGCTTCATCTGTGTACTACTATGGTGCTTTTAGTGTCTCCGCATACCGCAGCACGCGACATAGCTTTCAGACGATAAGTACAACCGTTTCAGAGAGAAGAGCGGTCAATGTGACGATCTGGCTTTAAGTCGATTCGATAACAATTGACGAAAACGGACGGATTTCTCAGGATCTTACTACATATGAACACTTTTCACATTCCCCCGTGAACTCGGCTGCTAGTCCTCCTTTCATGCAGAATCTTATGGTCCTAGCTATGTCCAAGGCACCAAAGCCAGCTAAAAAGTCAATAATCGATACCTAGAACTTGAGTTGTACTACTTCTTACAGGCTATTACATCAACTTACAAGCATCATCTCTGTTCTACTATGGTGCTTTTAGAGTCTCCACATACCGCAACAGGCGACATAGCTTTGCAGACGATATGTACAACCGTTTCAGAGAGAAGAGCGGCCAATGTGAAGATCTGGCTTTAAGTCGATTGCATACCAAATGACGAATACAGACGGATTTCTCAGGTTTTTACTACATATGAACACTTTTCACATTCTCCCGTGCAATTCGGCTGCTAGTCCTCCTTTCATGCAGAATCTTAAGGTCCTAGCTCATGTCCAAAGCACCGAAGCCAGCTAAAAAGTCAATAACCGATACGTAAAACTGGTATTGTACTAATTCTTGCTGGCTATTACATCATCGTAGAAGCTTTATATGTGTTCTACTATGGTGCTTTTAGTGTCTCCGCATACCGCAGCACGCGACATAGCTTTCAGACGATAAGTACAACCGTTTCAGAGAGAAGAGCGGCCAATGCGACGATCTGGCTTTAAGTCGATTCAATAACAAATGACGAAAACGGACGGATTTCTCAGGTTTTTTATACATATGAACACGTTTCACATTCTCCCATGCAACTCGGCTGCTAGTCCTTTCATGCAGAATCTTAACGTCCTAGCTCACGTCCAATGCACCAAGGCCAGCTAAAAAGTCAATAATCGATACCTAAAACTTGAATTGTACTACTTCTTACTGGCTATTACATCAACTTAGAAGCTTCATCTGTGTTCTACTACGGTGCTTTTAGTTTCTCCGCATACCGCAGCACGCGACATAGTTTTACAGACGATAAGTACAACCGTTTCAGAGAGAAGAGCGGCCAATGTGACGATCTGGCTTTAAGTCGATTCGATAACAAATGACGAAAACGGACGGATTTCTCAGGTTTTTACTACATATGAACACTTTTCACATTCTCCCGTGCAACTCGGCTGCTAGTAGTCCTTTCATGCAGAATCTTATGGTCCTAGCTATGTCCAAGGCACCAAAGCCAATTAAAAAGTCAATAATCGATACCTAAAACTTGAGTTGTACTACTTCTTACTGGCTATTACGTCAACTTAGAAGCTTCATCTGTGTTCTACTATGGTGCTTTTAGTGTCTCCACATACCGCAGCACGCGACATAGCTTTGCAGACGATAAGAACAACCGTTTCAGAGAGAAGAGCGGCCAATGTGACGATCCGGCTTTAAGTCGATTCGATAACAAATGACGAAGATGGGCGGATATCTCAGGTTTTTACTACATATGAACACTTTTCACATTCTCCCGTGCAACTCGGCTGCTAGTCCTCCTTTCATGCAGAATCTTATGGTCCTAGCTATGTTCAAGGCACCAAAGCCATTAAAAAAGTCAATAATCGATACCTAGAACTTGAGTTGTACTACTTCTTACTGGCTATTACACCAACTTACAAGCATCATCTGTGTTCTACTATGGTGCTTTTAGAGTCTCCACATACTGCAACACGCGACATAGCTTTGCAGACGATATGTACAACTGTTTCAGAGAGAAGAGCGACCAATGTGACGACCTGGCTTTAAGACGATTCGATAACAAATGACGAAAACGGACGAATTTCTCAGGTTTTTACTACATATGAACGCTTTTCACATCCACCCGTGCAACTCGGCTGCTAGTCCTCCTTTCATGCAGAATCTTAAGGTCCTACCTCATGTCCAAGGCACCAAAGCCTGCTAAAAAGTCAATAATCGATACTTAAAACTGGTATTGTACTAATTCTTACAGGCTATTTCATCATCTTAGAAGCTTCATCTGTGTCCTACTATGGTGCTTTTAGTGTCTCCGTATACCGCAGCACGCGACATAGCTTTGCAGACGATAAGTACAACCGTTTCAGAGAGAAGAGTGGCCAATGTGACGATCTGGCTTTAAGTCGATTCGATAACAAATGACGAAAACGGACGGATTTCTCAGGTTTTTACTACATATGAACACTTTTCACATTCTCCCGTGCAACTCGGCTGCTAGTCCTCCTTTCATGCAGAATCTTATGGTCCTAGCTATGTCCAAGGCACCAAAGCCAGCTAAAAAGTCAATAATCGATACCTAAAACTTGAGTTGTACTACTTCTTACTGGCTATTACATCAACTTAGAAGCTTCATCTGTGTTCTACTATGGTGCTTTTAGTGTCTCCACATACCGCAGCACGCGACATAGCTTTGCAGACAATAAGTACAACCGTTTCAGAGAGAAGAGCGGCCAACGTGACGATCCGGCTTTATGTCGATTCGATAACAAATGACGAAAATGGCCGGATTTCTCAGGTTTTTACTACATATGAACACTTTTCACATCCTCCCGTGCAACTCGGCTGCTAGTCCTCCTTTCATGCAGAATCTTAAGGTCCTAGCTCATGTCCAAGGCACCAAAGCCAACTAAAAAGTCAATTATCGATACTTAAAACTAGGATTGTGCTACATCTTACTGGCTATTTCATCATCTTAGAAGTTTCATCTGTGTCCTACTATGGTGCTATTAGTGTCTCCGCATACCGCAGCACGCGACATAGCTTTCAGACGATAAGTACAACCGTTTCAGAGAGAAGAGTGGCCAATGTGACGATCTGGCTTTAAGTCGATTCGATAACAAATGACGAAAACGGACGGATTTCTCAGGTTTTTACTACATATGAACACTTTTCACATTCTGCCGTGCAACTCGGCTGCTAGTAGTCCTTTCATGCAGAATCTTATGGTCCTAGCTATGTACAAGGCACCAAAGCCAATTAAAAAGTCAATAATCGATACCTAAAACTTGAGTTGTACTACTTCTTACTGGCTATTACATCATCTTAGAATCTTCATCTGTGTTCTACTATAGTGCTTTTAGTGTCTCCGCATACCGCAGCACGCGACATAGCTTTGCAGACGATAAGTACAACCGTTTCAGAGAGAAGAGCGACCAATGTGACGACCTGGCTTTAAGTCGATTCCGTAACAAATGACGAAAACGGACGGATTTCTCAGGTTTTTACTACATATGAACACTTTTCTCATTCTAACGATCAACTCGACTGCTAGTCCTCCTTTCATGCAGAATCTTAAGGTCTTAGCTCATGTCCAAGGCACCAAAGCCTGCTAAAAAGTCAATAATCGATACCTAAAACTGGTATTGTATTAATTCTTACTGGCTATTTCATCATCTTAGAAGCTTCATCTTTGTACTACTATGGTGCTTTTAGTGTCTCCGCATACCGCAGCACGCGACTTAGCTTTCAGACGATAAGTACAACCGTTTCAGAGAGAAGAGCGGTCAATGTGACGATCTGGCTTTAAGTCGATTCGATAACAATTGACGAAAACGGACGGATTTCTCAGGATCTTACTACATATGAACACTTTTCACATTCCCCCGTGAACTCGGCTGCTAGTCCTCCTTTCATGCAGAATCTTATGGTCCTAGCTATGTCCAAGGCACCAAAGCCAGCTAAAAAGTCAATAATCGATACCTAGAACTTGAGTTGTACTACTTCTTACAGGCTATTACATCAACTTACAAGCATCATCTCTGTTCTACTATGGTGCTTTTAGAGTCTCCACATACCGCAACAGGCGACATAGCTTTGCAGACGATATGTACAACCGTTTCAGAGAGAAGAGCGGCCAATGTGAAGATCTGGCTTTAAGTCGATTGCATACCAAATGACGAATACAGACGGATTTCTCAGGTTTTTACTACATATGAACACTTTTCACAATCTCGCGTGCAATTCGGCTGCTAGTCCTCCTTTTATGCAGAACCTTAAGGTCCTAGCTCATGTCCAAGGCACCAAATCCATCTAAAAAGTCAATAATCGATACCTAAATCTGGTATTGTACTAATTCTTACTAGTTATTACATCAACTTAGAAGCTTCATCAATGTTCTACTATGGTGATTTTAGTGTCCCCGCATATCGCAGCACGCGACATAGCTTTGCAGACGACATGTACAACCGTTTCAGAGAGAAGAGCGGACAATGTGACGACCAGGCTTTAAATCGATTCCGTAACAAATGAAGAAAACGGACGGATTTCTCAGGTTTTTACTACATATGAACACTTTTCACATTCTCCCGTGCAATTCGGCTGCTAGTCCTCCTTTCATGCAGAATCTTAAGGTCCTAGCTCATGTCCAAAGCACCAAAGCCAGCTAAAAAGTCAATAACCGATACGTAAAACTGGTATTGTACTAATTCTTGCTGGCTATTACATCATCGTAGAAGCTTCATATGTGTTCTACTATGGTGCTTTTAGTGTCTCCGCATACCGCAGCACGCGACATAGCTTTCAGACGATAAGTACAACCGTTTCAGAGAGAAGAGCGGCCAATGCGACGATCTGGCTTTAAGTCGATTCAATAACAAATGACGAAAACGGACGGATTTCTCAGGTTTTTTATACATATGAACACGTTTCACATTCTCCCATGCAACTCGGCTGCTAGTCCTTTCATGCAGAATCTTAACGTCCTAGCTCACGTCCAATGCACCAAGGCCAGCTAAAAAGTCAATAATCGATACCTAAAACTTGAATTGTACTACTTCTTACTGGCTATTACATCAACTTAGAAGCTAAGAGAAGAGCGGCCAATGTGACGATCTGGCTTTAAGTCGATTCCATACCAAATGACGAATACAGACGGATTTCTCAGGTTTTTACTACATATGAACACTTTTCACAATCTCGCGTGCAATTCGGCTGCTAGTCCTCCTTTCATGCAGAATCTTAAGGTACTGGCTCATGTCCAAGGCACCAAAGCCTGCTAAAAAGTCAATAATCGATACCTAAAACTGGTATTGTACTAATTCTTACTGGCTATTTCATCATCTTAGAAGCTTCATCTGTGTCCTACTATGGTGCTTATAATGTCTCCGCATACCGCAGCACGCGACATAGCTTTCAGACGATAAGTACAACCGTTTCAGAGAGAAGAGCGGCCAATGTGACGATCTGGCTTTAAGTCGATTCGATAACAAATGACGAAAACGGACGGATTTCTCAGGATTTTACTACATATGAACACTTTTCACATTCTCCCGTGCAACTCGGCTGCTAGTCCTCCTTTCATGCAGAACCTTATGGTCCTAGCTATGTGCAAGGCACCAAAGCCAGCTAAAATGTCAATAATCGATACCTAAAACTTGTGTTGTACTACTTCTTACTGGCTATTACATCAACTTAGAAGCTTCATCTGTGTTCTACTATGGTGCTTTTAGTGTCTTCACATACCGCAGCACGCGACATAGCTTTGCAGACGATAAGTACAACCGTTTCAGAGAGTTGAGCGGCCAATGTGACGATCCGGCTTTAAGTCGATTCGATAACAAATGACGAAAATGGGCGGATTTCTCAGGTTTTTACTACATATGAACACTTTTCACATCCTCCCGGGAAACTCGGCTGCTAGTCCTCCTTTCATGCAGAATCTTAAGGTCCTAGCTCATGTCCAAGGCACTAAAGCCAGCTAAAAAGTCAATAATCGATACTTAAAACTTGAATTGTACTACTTCTTAATGGCTATTACATCATCTTAGAATCTTCATCTGTGTTCTACTATACTGCTTTTAGTGTCTCCGCATACCGCAGCACGCGACATAGCTTTGCAGACGATAAGTACAACCGTTTCAGAGAGAAGAGCGACCAATGTGACGACCTGGCTTTAAGTCGATTCCGTAACAATTGACGAAAACGGACGGATTTCTCAGGTTTTTACTACATATGAACACTTTTCTCATTCTCCCGATCAACTCGGCCGCTAGTCCTCCTTTCATGCAGAATCTTATGGTCCTAGCTCATGTCCATGGCACCAAAGCCAGCTAAAAAGTCAATAATCGATACCTAGAACTTGAGTTGTACTACATCTTACTGGCTATTACATCAACTTACAAGCATCATCTGTGTTCTACTATGGTGCTTTTAGAGTCTCCACATACCGCAAACACGCGACATAGCTTTGCAGACGATATGTACAACCGTTTCAGAGAGAAGAGCGGCCAATGTGACGACCTGGCTTTAAGTCGATTCCGTAACAAATGACGAAAACGGACGGATTTCTCAGGTTTTTACTACATATGAACACTTTTCTCATTCTAACGTGCAACTCGACTGCTAGTCCTCCTTTCATGCAGAATCTTAAGGTCCTAGCTCATGTCCAAGGCACCAAAGCCTGCTAAAAAGTCAATAATCGATACTTAAAACTGGTATTGTACTAATTCTTACTGGCTATTTCATCATCTTAGAAGCTTCATCTGTGTCCTACTATGGTGCTTTTAGTGTCTCCGCATACCGCAGCACGCGACATAGCTTTCAGACGATAAGTACAACCGTTTCAGTGAGAAGAGTGGCCAATGTGACGATCTGGCTTTAAGTCGATTCGATAACAAATGACGAAAACGGACGGATTTCTCAGGTTTTTACTACATATGAACACTTTTCACATTCTCCCGTGCAACTCGGCTGCTAGTCCTCCTTTCATGCAGAATCTTATGGTCCTAGCTATGTCCAAGGCACCAAAGCCAGCTAAAAAGTCAATAATCGATACCTAGAACTTGAGTTGTACTACGTCTTACTGGCTATTACATCAAATTTCAAGCATCATCTGTGTTCTACTATGGTGCTTTTAGAGTCTCCACATACCGCAACACGTGACATAGCTTTGCAGACGATATGTACAACCGTTTCAGAGAGAAGAGCGGCCAATGTGACGACCTGGCTTTAAGTCGATTCGATAACAAATGACGAAAACGGACGGATTTCTCAGGTTTTTACTACATATGAACACTTTTCACGTCCTCCCGTGCAACTCGGCTGCTAGTCCTCCTTTCATGCAGAATCTTAAGGTCCTAGCTCATGTCCAAGGCACCAAAGCCTGCTAAAAAGTCAATAATCGATACCTAAAACTGGTATTGTACTAAATCTTACTGGCTATTACATCAACTTACAAGCATCATCTGTGTTCTACTGTGGTGCTTTTAGAGTCTCCACATACCGCAACACGTGACTTAGCTTTGCAGACGATATGTACAACCGTTTCAGAGATCAGAGTGGCCAATGTGACGACCTGGCTTTAAGTCGATTCGATAACAAATGACGAAAACGGACGGATTTCTCAGGTTTTTACTACATATGAACACTTTTCACGTCCTCCCGTGCAACTCGGCTGCTAGTCCTCCTTTCATGCAGAATCTTAAGGTCCTAGCTCATGTCCTATGCACCAAAGCCTGCTAAAAAGTCAATAATCGATACCTAAAACTGGTATTGTATTAATTCTTACTGGCTATTTCATCATCTTAGAAGCTTCATCTGTGTACTACTATGGTGCTTTTAGTGTCTCCGCATACCGCAGCACGCGACTTAGCTTTCAGACGATAAGTACAACCGTTTCAGAGAGAAGAGCGGTCAATGTGACGATCTGGCTTTAAGTCGATTCGATAACAAATGACGAAAACGGACGGATTTCTCAGGATCTTACTACATATGAACACTTTTCACATTCCCCCGTGAACTCGGCTGCTAGTCCTCCTTTCATGCAGAATCTTATGGTCCTAGCTATGTCCAAGGCACCAAAGCCAGCTAAAAAGTCAATAATCGATACCTAGAACTTGAGTTGTACTACTTCTTACAGGCTATTACATCAACTTACAAGCATCATCTCTGTTCTACTATGGTGCTTTTAGAGTCTCCACATACCACAACAGGCGACATAGCTTTGCAGACGATATGTACAACCGTTTCAGAGAGAAGAGCGGGCAATGTGAAGATCTGGCTTTAAGTCGATTGCATACCAAATGACGAATACAGACGGATTTCTCAGGTTTTTACTACATATGAACACTTTTCACAATCTCGCGTGCAATTCGGCTGCTAGTCCTCCTTTTATGCAGAACCTTAAGGTCCTAGCTCATGTCCAAGGCACCAAATCCATCTAAAAAGTCAATAATCGATACCTAAATCTGGTATTGTACTAATTCTTACTAGCTATTACATCAACTTAGAAGCTTCATCAATGTTCTACTATGGTGATTTTAGTGTCCCCGCATATCGCAGCACGCGACATAGCTTTGCAGACGACATGTACAACCGTTTCAGAGAGAAGAGCGGACAATGTGACGACCAGGCTTTAAATCGATTCCGTAACAAATGAAGAAAACGGACGGATTTCTCAGGTTTTTACTACATATGAACACTTTTCACATTCTCCCGTGCAATTCGGCTGCTAGTCCTCCTTTCATGCAGAATCTTAAGGTCCTAGCTCATGTCCAAGGCACCAAAGCCAGCTAAAAAGTCAATAACCGATACGTAAAACTGGTATTGTACTAATTCTTACTGGCTATTACATCATCGTAGAAGCTTCATATGTGTTCTACTATGGTGCTTTTAGTGTCTCCGCATTCCGCAGCACGCGACATAGCTTTCAGACGATAAGTACAACCGTTTCAGAGAGAAGAGCGGCCAATGCGACGATCTGGCTTTAAGTCGATTCAATAACAAATGACGAAAACGGACGGATTTCTCAGGTTTTTTATACATATGAACACGTTTCACATTCTCCCATGCAACTCGGCTGCTAGTCCTTTCATGCAGAATCTTAACGTCCTAGCTCACGTCCAATGCACCAAGGCCAGCTAAAAAGTCAATAATCGATACCTAAAACTTGAATTGTACTACTTCTTACTGGCTATTACATCAACTTAGAAGCTAAGAGAAGAGCGGCCAATGTGACGATCTGGCTTTAAGTCGATTCCATACCAAATGACGAATACAGACGGATTTCTCAGGTTTTTACTACATATGAACACTTTTCACAATCTCGCGTGCAATTCGGCTGCTAGTCCTCCTTTCATGCAGAATCTTAAGGTACTGGCTCATGTCCAAGGCACCAAAGCCTGCTAGAAAGTCAATAATCGATACCTAAAACTGGTATTGTACTAATTCTTACTGGCTATTTCATCATCTTAGAAGCTTCATCTGTGTCCTACTATGGTGCTTATAGTGTCTCCGCATACCGCAGCACGCGACATAGCTTTCAGACGATAAGTACAACCGTTTCAGAGAGGAGAGCGGCCAATGTGACGATCTGGCTTTAAGTCGATTCGATAACAAATGACGAAAACGGACGGATTTCTCAGGATTTTACTACATATGAACACTTTTCACATTCTCCCGTGCAACTCGGCAGCTAGTCCTCCTTTCATGCAGAACCTTATGGTCCTAGCTATGTGCAAGGCACCAAAGCCAGCTAAAATGTCAATAATCGATACCTAAAACTTGTGTTGTACTACTTCTTACTGGCTATTACATCAACTTAGAAGCTTCATCTGTGTTCTACTATGGTGCTTTTAGTGTCTCCACATACCGCAGCACGCGACATAGCTTTGCAGACGATAAGTACAACCGTTTCAGAGAGTTGAGCGGCCAATGTGACGATCCGGCTTTAAGTCGATTCGATAACAAATGACGAAAATGGGCGGATTTCTCAGGTTTTTACTACATATGAACACTTTTCACATCCTCCCGGGAAACTCGGCTGCTAGTGCTCCTTTCATGCAGAATCTTAAGGTCCTAGCTCATGTCGAAGGCACTAAAGCCAGCTAAAAAGTCAATAATCGATACTTAAAACTTGAATTGTACTACTTCTTACTGGCTATTACATCATCTTAGAATCTTCATCTGTGTTCTACTATACTGCTTGTAGTGTCTCCGCATACCGCAGCACGCGACATAGCTTTGCAGACGATAAGTACAACCGTTTCAGAGAGAAGAGCGACCAATGTGACGACCTGGCTTTAAGTCGATTCCGTAACAAATGACGAAAACGGACGGATTTATCAGGTTTTTACTACATATGAACACTTTTCTCATTCTCCCGATCAACTCGGCCGCTAGTCCTCCTTTCATGCAGAATCTTATGGTCCTAGCTCATGTCCATGGCACCAAAGCCAGCTAAAAAGTCAATAATCGATACCTAAAACTTGAGTTGTACTACATCTTACTGGCTATTACATCAACTTACAAGCATCATCTGTGTTCTACTATGGTGCTTTTAGAGTCTCCACATACCGCAAACACGCGACATAGCTTTGCAGACGATATGTACAACCGTTTCAGAGAGAAGAGCGGCCAATGTGACGACCTGGCTTTAAGTCGATTCGATAACAAATGACGAAAACGGACGGATTTCGCAGGTTATTACTACATATGAACACTTTTCACATCCTCCCATGTAACTCGGCTGCTAGTCCTCCTTTCATGCAGAATCTTAAGGTCCTACCTCATGTCCAAGGCACCAAAGCCTGCTAAAAAGTCAATAATCGATACTTAAAACTGGTATTGTACTAATTCTTACTGGCTATTTCATCATCTTAGAAGCTTCATCTGTGTCCTACTATGGTGCTTTTAGTGTCTCCGCATACCGCAGCACGCGACATAGCTTTCAGACGATAAGTACAACCGTTTCAGAGAGAAGAGTGGCCAATGTGACGATCTGGCTTTAAGTCGATTCGATAACAAATGACGAAAACGGACGGATTTCTCAGGTTTTTACTACATTTGAACACTTTTCACATTCTCCCGTGCATCTCGGCTGCTAGTCCTCCTTTCATGCAGAATCTTATGGTCCTAGCTATGTCCAAGTCACCAAAGCCAGCTAAAAAGTCAATAATCGATACCTAAAACTTGAGTTGTACTACTTCTTACTGGCTATTACATCAACTTAGAAGCTTCATCTGTGTTCTACTATGGTGCTTTTAGTGTCTCCACATACCGCAGCACGCGACATAGCTTTGCAGACGATAAGTACAACCGTTTCAGAGAGAAGAGCGGCCAACGTGACGATCCGGCTTTAAGTCGATTCGATAACAAATGACGAAAATGGGCGGATTTCTCAGGTTTTTACTACATATGAACACAATTCACATCCTCCCGTGCAACTCGGCTGCTAGTCCTCCTTTCATGCAGAATCTTAAGGTCCTAGCTCATGTCCAAGGCACCAAAGCCAACTAAAAAGTCAATAATCGATACTTAAAACTAGAATTGTACTACATCTTACTGGCTATTTCATCATCTTAGAAGTTTCATCTGTGTCCTACTATGGTGCTTTTAGTGTCTCCGCATACCGCAGCACGCGACATAGCTTTCAGACGATAAGTACAACCGTTTCAGAGAGAAGAGCGGCCAATATGACGATCTAGCTTTAAGTCGATTCGATAACAAATGACGAAAACGGACGGATTTCTCAGGTTTTTACTACATATGAACACTTTTCACATTCTCCCGTGCAACTCGGCTGCTAGTAGTCCTTTCATGCAGAATATTATGGTCCTAGCTATGTCCAAGGCACCAAAGCCAATTAAAAAGTCAATAATCGATACCTAAAACTTGAGTTGTACTACTTCTTACTGGCTATTACATCAACTTAGAAGCAACATCTGTGTTCTACTATGGTGCTTTTAGTGTCTCCACATACCGCAGCACGCGACATAGCTTTGCAGACAATAAGTACAACCGTTTCAGAGAGAAGAGCGGCCAATGTGACGATCTGGCTTTAAGTCGATTCGATAACAAATGACGAAAACGGACGGATTTCTCAGGTTTTTACTACATATGAACACTTTTCACATTCTCCCGTGCAACTCGGCTGCTAGTAGTCCTTTCATGCAGAATCTTATGGTCCTAGCTATGTCCAAGGCACCAAAGCCAATTAAAAAGTCAATAATCGATACCTAAAACTTGAGTTGTACTACTTCTTACTGGCTATTACATCATCTTAGAATCTTCATCTGTGTTCTACTATAGTGCTTTTAGTGTCTCCGCATACCGCAGCACGCGACATAGCTTTGCAGACGATATGTACAACCGTTTCAGAGAGAAGAGCGACCAATGTGACGACCTGGCTTTAAGTCGATTCCAAAAACAAATGACGAAAACGGACGGATTTCTCAGGTTTTTACTACATATGAACACTTTTCTCATTCTAACGAGCAACTCGACTGCTAGTCCTCCTTTCATGCAGAATCTTATGTTCCTAGCTCATGTCCAAGGCACCACAGCCTGCTAAAAAGTCAATAATCGATACTTAAAACTGGTATTGTACTAATTCTTACTGGCTATTTCATCATCTTAGAAGCTTCATCTGTGTCCTACTATGGTGCTTTTAGTGTCTCCGCATACCGCAGCACGCGACATAGCTTTCAGACGATAAGTACAACCGTTTCAGAGAGAAGAGTGGCCAATGTGACGATCTGGCTTTAAGTCGATTCGATAACAAATGACGAAAACGGACGGATTTCTCAGGTTTTTACTACATATGAACACTTTTCACATCCTCCCGTGCAACTCGGCTGCTAGTCCTCCTTTCATGCAGAATCTTAAGGTCCTAGCTCATGTCCAAGGCACCAAAGCCAACTAAAAAGTCAATAATCGATACTTAAAACTAGAATTGTGCTACATCTTACTGGCTATTTCATCATCTTAGAAGTTTCATCTGTGTACTACTATGGTGCTTTTAGTGTCTCCGCATACCGCAGCACGCGACATAGCTTTGCAGACGATAAGTACAACCGTTTCAGAGAGAAGAGCGACCAATGTGACGACCTGGCTCTAAGTCGATTCCGTAACAAATGACGAAAACGGACGGATTTCTCAGCTTTTTACTACATATGAACACTTTTCTCATTCTCCCGATCAACTCGGCTGCTAGTCTTCCTTTCATGCAGAATCTTATGGTCCTAGCTCATGTCCATGGCACCAAAGCCAGCTAAAAAGTCAATAATCGATACCTAGAACTTGAGTTGTACTACTTCTTACTGGCTATTACATCAACTTACAAGCATCATCTGTGTTCTACTATGGTGCTTTTAGAGTCTCCACATACCGCAAACACGCGACATAGCTTTGCAGACGATATGTACAACCGTTTCAGAGAGAAGAGCGGCCAATGTGACGACCTGGCCTTAAGTCGATTCGATAACATATGACGAAAACGGATGGATTTCGCAGGTTTTTACTACATATGAACACTTTTCACATCCTCCCGTGTAACTCGGCTGCTAGTCCTCCTTTCATGCAGAATCTTAAGGTCCTACCTCATGTCCAAGACACCAAAGCCTGCTAAAAAGTCAATAATCGATACTTAAAACTGGTATTGTACTAATTCTTACTGGCTATTTCATCATGTTAGAAGTTTCATCTGTGTCCTACTATGGTGCTTTTAGTGTCTCCGCATACCGCAGCACGCGACATAGCTTTCAGACGATAAGTACAACCGTTTCAGAAAGAAGAGTGGCCAATGTGACGATCTGGCTTTAAGTCGATTCGATAACAAATGACGAAAACGGACGGATTTCTCAGGTTTTTACTACATATGAACACTTTTCACATTTTCCCGATCAACTCGGCTGCTAGTCCTCCTTTCATGCAGAATCTTATGGTCCTAGCTATGTCCAAAGCACCAAAGCCAGCTAAAAAGTCAATGATCGATACCTACAACTTGAGTTGTACTGCTTCTTACTGGCTATTACATCAACTTAGAAGCCTCATCTGTGTTCTACTATGGTGCTTTTAGTGTCTCCACATACCGCAGCACGCGACATAGCTTTGCAGACGATAAGTACAACCGTTTCAGAGAGAAGAGTGGCCAATGTGACGATTTGGCTTTAAGTCGATTCGATAACAAATGACGAAAACGGACGGATTTCTCAGGTTTTTACTACATATGAACACTTTTCACATTCTCCCGTGCAACTCGGCTGCTAGTCCTCCTTTCATGCAGAATCTTATGGTCCTAGCTATGTCCAAGGCACAAAAGCCAGCTAAAAAGTCAATAATCGATACCTAAAACTTGAGTTGTACTACTTATTACTGGCTATTACATCAACTTAGAAGCTTCATCTGTGTTCTACTATGGTGCTTTTAGTGTCTCCACATACCGCAGCACGCGACATAGCTTTGCAGACGATAAGTACAACCGTTTCAGAGAGAAGAGCGGCCAACGTGACGATCCGGCTTTAAGTCGATTCGATAACAAATGACGAAAATGGGCGGATTTCTCAGGTTTTTACTACATATGATCACTTTTCACATCCTCCCGGGAAACTCGGCTGCTAGTCCTCCTTTCATGCAGAATCTTAAGGTCCTAACTCATGTCCAAGGCACCAAAGCCAACTAAAAAGTCAATAATCGATACTTAAAACTAGAATTGTGCTACATCTTACTGGCTATTTCATCATCTTAGAAGTTTCATCTGTGTCCTACTATGGTGCTTTTAGTGTCTCCGCATACCGCAGCACGCGACATAGCTTTCAGACGATAAGTACAACCGTTTCAGAGAGAAGAGCGGTCAATGTGACGATCTGGCTTTAAGTCGATTCGATAACAAATGACGAAAACGGACGGATTTCTCAGGTTTTTACTACATATGAACACTTTTCACATTCTCCCGTGCAACTCGGCTGCTAGTAGTCCTTTCATGCAGAATCTTATGGTCCTAGCTATGTCCAAGGCACCAAAGCCAATTAAAAAGTCAATAATCGATACCTAAAACTTGAGTTGTACTACTTCTTACTGGCTATTACGTCAACTTAGAAGCTTCATCTGTGTTCTACTATGGTGCTTTTAGTGTCTCCACATACCGCAGCACGCGACATAGCTTTGCAGACGATAAGAACAACCGTTTCAGAGAGAAGAGCGGCCAATGTGACGATCCGGCTTTAAGTCGATTCGATAACAAATGACGAAAATGGGCGGATATCTCAGGTTTTTACTACATATGAACACTTTTCACATTCTCCCGTGCAACTCGGCTGCTAGTCCTCCTTTCATGCAGAATCTTATGGTCCTAGCTATGTCCAAGGCACCAAAGCCAATTAAAAAGTCAATAATCGATACCTAGAACTTGAGTTGTACTACTTCTTACTGGCTATTACATCAACTTACAAGCATCATCTGTGTTCTACTATGGTGCTTTTAGAGTCTCCACATACCGCAGCACGCGACATAGCTTTGCAGACGATAAGTACAACCGTTTCAGAGAGAAGAGCGGCCAACGTGACGATCCGGCTTTAAGTCGATTCGATAACAAATGACGGAAATGGGCGGATTTCTCAGGTTTTTACTACATATGAACACTTTTCACATCCTCCCGTGCAACTCGGCTGCTAGTCCTCCTTTCATGCAGAATCTTAAGGTCCTAGCTCATGTCCAAGGCACCAAAGCCAACTAAAAAGTCAATAATCGATACTTAAAACTAGAATTGTGCTACATCTTACTGGCTATTTCATCATCTTAGAAGTTTCATCTGTGTACTACTATGGTGCTTTTAGAGTCTCCACATACCGCAAACACGCGACATAGCTTTGCAGACGATATGTACAACCGTTTCAGAGAGAAGAGCGGCCAATGTGACGACCTGGCCTTAAGTCGATTCGATAACAAATGACGAAAACGGACGGATTTCGCAGGTTTTTACTACATATGAACACTTTTCTCATCCTCCCGTGTAACTCGGCTGCTAGTCCTCCTTTCATGCAGAATCTTAAGGTCCTATCTCATGTCCAAGACACCAAAGCCTGCTAAAAAGTCAATAATCGATACTTAAAACTGGTATTGTACTAATTCTTACTGGCTATTTCATCATGTTAGAAGCTTCATCTGTGTCCTACTATGGTGCTTTTAGTGTCTCCTCATACCGCAGCACGCGACATAGCTTTCAGACGATAAGTACAACCGTTTCAGAGAGAAGAGTGGCCAATGTGACGATCTGGCTTTAAGTCGATTCGATAACAAATGACGAAAACGGACGGATTTCTCAGGTCTTTACTACATATGAACACTTTTCACATTTTCCCGATCAACTCGGCTTCTAGTCCTCCTTTCATGCAGAATCTTATGGTCCTAGCTATGTCCAAGGCACCAAAGCCAGCTAAAAAGTCAATGATCGATACCTAAAACTTGAGTTGTACTGCTTCTTACTGGCTATTACATCAACTTAGAAGCCTCATCTGTGTTCTACTATGGTGCTTTTAGTGTCTCCACATACCGCAGCACGCGACATAGCTTTGCAGACGATAAGTACAACCGTTTCAGAGAGAAGAGCGGCCAACGTGACGATCCGGCTTTAAGTCGATTCGATAACAAATGACGAAAAAGGGCGGATTTCTCAGGTTTTTACTACATATGAACACTTTTCACATCCTCCCGTGCAACTCGGCAGCTAATCCTCCTTTCATGCAGAATCTTAAGGTCCTACCTCATGTCCAAGACACCAAAGCCTGCTAAAAAGTCAATAATCGATACTTAAAACTGGTATTGTACTAATTCTTACTGGCTATTTCATCATCTTAGAAGCTTCATCTGTGTCCTACTATGGTGCTTTTAGTGTCTCCGCATACCGCAGCACGCGACATAGCTTTCAGACGATAAGTACAACCGTTTCAGAGAAAAGAGCGGCCAATGTGACGATCTGGCTTTAAGTCGATTCGATAACAAATGACGAAAACGGACGGATTTCTCAGGTTTTTACTACATATGAACACTTTTCACATTCTCCCGTGCAATTTGGCTGCTAGTAGTCCTTTCATGCAGAATCTTATGGTCCTAGCTATGTCCAAGGCACCAAAGCCAATTAAAAAGTCAATAATCGATACCTAAAACTTGAGTTGTACTACTTCTTACTGGCTATTACGTCAACTTAGAAGCTTCATCTGTGTTCTACTATGGTGCTTTTAGTGTCTCCACATACCGCAGCACGCGACATAGCTTTGCAGACGATAAGAACAACCGTTTCAGAGAGAAGAGCGGCCAATGTGACGATCCGGCTTTAAGTCGATTCGATAACGAATGACGAAAATGGGCGGATATCTCAGGTTTTTACTACATATGAACACTTTTCACATTCTCCCGTGCAACTCGGCTGCTAGTCCTCCTTTCATGCAGAATCTTATGGTCCTAGCTATGTCCAAGGCACCAAAGCCAATTAAAAAGTCAATAATCGATACCTAGAACTTGAGTTGTACTACTTCTTACTGGCTATTACATCAACTTACAAGCATCATCTGTGTTCTACTATGGTGCTTTTAGAGTCTCCACATACCGCAACACGCGACATAGCTTTGCAGACGATATGTACAACTGTTTCAGAGAGAAGAGCGACCAATGTGACGACCTGGCTTTAAGTCGATTCGATAACAAATGACGAAAACGGACGGATTTCTCAGGTTTTTACTACATATGAACACTTTTCACATCCTCCCGTGCAACTCGGCTGCTAGTCCTCCTTTCATGCAGAATCTTAAGGTCCTACCTCATGTCCAAGGCACCAAAGCCTGCGAAAACGTCAATAATCGATACCTGAAACTGGTATTGTACTAATTCTTACTGGCTATTTCATCATCTTAGAAGCTTCATCAGTGTCCTACTATGGTGCTTTTAGTGTCTCCGCATACCGCAGCACGCGACATAGCTTTGCAGACGATAAGTACAACCGTTTCAGAGAGAAGAGCGGCCAATGTGACGATCTGGCTTTAAGTCGATTCGATAACAAATGACGAAAACGGACGGATTTCTCAGGTTTTTACTACATATGAACACTTTTCACATTCTCCCGTGCAACTCGGCTGCTAGTCCTCCTTTCATGCAGAATCTTATGGTCCTAGCTATGTCCAAGGCACCAAAGCCAGCAAAAAAGTCAATAATCGATACCTAAAACTGGTATTGTATTAATTCTTACTGGCTATTACATCATCTTAGAAGCTTCATCTGTGTTCTACTATGGTGCTTTTAGTGTCTCCGCATACCGCAGCACGCGACATAGCTTTGAGACGATAAGTATAACCGTTTCTGAGATAAGAGCGGCCAATGGGACGACCTAGCTTTAAGTCGATTCGATTACAAATGACGAAAACGGGCGGATTTCTCAGGTTTTTACTACATATGAACACTTTTCACATTCTCACGTGCAACTCGGCTGCTAGTCCTCCTTTCATGCAGAACCTTAAGGTCATACCTCATGTCCAAGGCACCAAATCCAGCTAAAAGTCAATAATCGATACCTAAAACTTGAATTGTACTACATCTTACTGGCTATTACATCATCTTAGAATCTTCATCTGTGTTCTACTATGGTGCTTTTAGTGTCTCCGCATACCGCAGCACGCGACATAGCTTTGCAGGCGATAAGTACAACCGTTTCAGAGAGAAGAGCGGCCAATGTGACGATCTGGCTTTCAGTCGGTCCATAACAAATGACGAAAACGGACGGATTTCTCAGTTTTTTACTACATATGAACACTTTTCACATTCTCCCGTGCAACTCGGCTGCTAGTCCTCCTTTCATGCAGAATCTTAAGGTCCTAGCTCATGTCCAAGGCACCAAAGCCAATTAAAAAGTCAATAATCGATACCTAAAACTGGTATTGTACTAATTCTTACTGGCTATTACATCATCTTAGAAGCTTCATCTGTGTTCTACTATGGTGCTTCTAGTGTCTCCGCATACCGCAGCACGCGACATAGCTTTCAGACGATAAGTACAACCGTTTCAGAGAGAAGAGCGGCTAATGTGACGATCTGGCTTTCAGTCGATTCGATAACAATTGACGAAAAAGGACGGATTTCTCAGGTTTTTACTACATATGATCACTTTTCACATTCTCCCTTACTACTCGGGTGCTAGTCCTCCTTTCATGCAGAATCTTAAGGTCCTAGCTCACGTCCAATGCACCAAAGCCAGCTAAAAAGTCAATAATCGATACTTAAAACTTGAATTGTACTACTTCTTACTGGCTATTACATCATCTTAGAAGCTTCATCTGTGTTCTACTATGGTGCCTTTAGTGTCTCCACAAACCGCAGCACGCGACATAGCTTTGCAGACGATAAGTACTACCGTTTCAGAGAGAAGAGCGGCCAATGTGACGATCTGGCTTTAAGTCGATTCCATAACAAATGACGAATACGGACTGACTTCTCAGGTTTTTACTACATATGAACACTTTTCACAATCTCGCGTGCAATTCGGCTGCTAGTCCTCCTTTCATGCAGAATCTTAAGGTCCTAGCTCATGTCCAAGGCACCAAATCCAGCTAAAAAGTCAATAATCGATACCAAAATCTGGTATTGTACTACTTCTTACTGGCTATTACATCTTCTTAGAAGCTTCATCTGTGTTCTACTATGGTGCTTTTAGTGTCTCCACAAACCGCAGCACGCGACATAGCTTTGCAGAAGATATGTACAACCGTTTGAGAGAGAAGAGCGGCCAATGTGACGATCCGGCTTTAAGTCGATTCGATAACAAATGACGAAAATGGGCGGATTTCTCAGGTTTTTTACCACATATGAACACTTTTCACATTATCCCATGCAATTCGGCTGCTAGTCCTATTTTCATGCAGAATCTTAATGTCCTAGCTCATGTCTAAGGCACCTAAGCCAGCTAAAAATTCAATAATCGATACCAAAAACTTGAATTGTACTACTTCTTACTATTTATTACATCAACTTAGAAGCTTCATCTGTGTTCTACTATGGTGCTTTTAGTGTCTCCACATACCGCAGCACACAACATAGCTTTGCAGACGATAAGTACAACCGTTTGAGAGAGAAGAGCGGCCAATGTGACGATCTGTCTTTAAGTCGATTCCATAACAAATGACGAATACGGACGGATTTCTCAGGTTTTAACTACATATGAACACTTTTCACAATCTTCCGTGCAATTCGGCTGCTAGTCCTCCTTTCATGCAGAATCTTAAGGTCCTAGCTCATGTAAAAGGCAAAAAAGGCAGCTAAAAATTCAATAATCGATACCTAAAACTTGTGTTGTACTACTTCTTACTGGCTATTACATCAACTTAGAAGCTTCATCTGTGTTCTACTATGGTGCTTTTAGAGGCTTCACATACCGCAGCACGCGACATAGCTTTGCAGACGAATTGTACAACCGTTTCAGAGAGAAGAACGGCCAATGTGACGACCTGGCTTTAAGTCGATTCGATAACAAATGACGAAAACGGACGGATTTCTCAGGTTTTTACTACATATGAACACTTTTCACATTCTAACATGCAACTCGGCTGCTAGTCCTCCTTTCGTACAGAATCTTAAGGTCCTAGCTCATGTCCAAGGCACCAAAGCCAGCTAAAAAGTCAATAATCGATACCTAAAACTGGTATTGTATTAATTCTTACTGGCTATTACATCATTTTAGAAGCTTCATCTGTGTTCTACTATGGTGCTTTTAGTGTCTCCGCATACCGCAGCACGCGACATAGCTTTCAGACGATAAGTATAACCGTTTCTGAGAGAAGAGCGGCCAATGTGACGACCTGGCTTTAAGTCGATTCAATAACAAATGACGAAAACGGACGGATTTCTCAGGTTTTTACTACATATGAACACTTTTCACATTCTCCCGTGCAACTCGGCTGCTAGTCCTCCTTTCATGCAGAATCTTAAGGTCCTAGCTCATGTCCAAGGCACCAAATCCAGCTGAAAGTCAATAATCGATACCTCAAACTTGAATTGTACTACTTCTTACTGGTTATTACATCAACTTAGAAGCTTCATCTGTGTTCTACTATGGTATTTTTAGTGTCTCCACATACCGCAGCTCGCGACATAGCTTTGCAGACGATAAGTACAACCGTTTCAGAGAGAAGAGCGGCCAATGTGACGATCTGGCTTTAAGTCGATTCGATAACAAATGACGAAAACGGACGGATTTCTCAGGTTTTTACTACATATGAACACTTTTCACATTATCCCATGCAATTCGGCTGCTAGTCCTCCTTTCATGCAGAATCTTAAGGTCCTAGCTCATGTCCAAGGCACCAAATCCAGCTAAAAGTCAATAATCGATACCTAAAACTTGAATTGTACTACTTCTTACTGGCTATTACATCAACTTAGAAGCTTCATCTGTGTCCTACTATGGTGATTTTAGTGTCTCCGCATATCGCAGCACGCGACATAGCTTTGCAGACGATAAGTACAACCGTTTCAGAGAGAAGAGCAGCCAATGTGCCGATCTGGCTTGAAGTCGATTCGAAGACAAATGACGATAACGAACGGATTTCTCAGGTTTTTACTACATATGAACACTTTTCACATTCTCCCGTGCAACTCGGCTGCTAGTCCTCCTTTCATGCAGAATCTTAAGGTCCTAGCTCATGTCCAAGGCACCAAAGCCAGCTAAAAAGTCAATAATCGATGCCTAAAACTTTAATTGTACTACTTCTTACTGGCTATTACATCTACTTAGAAGCTTCATCTGTGTTCTACTATGGTGATTTTAGTGTCTCCGCATACCGCAGCACGCGACATAGCTTTGCAGACGATATGTACAACCGTTTCAGAGAGAAGAACGGCCAATGTGACGACCTGGCTTTAAGTCGATTCGATAACAAATGACGAAAACGGACGGATTTCTCAGGTTTTTACTACATATGAACACTTTTCATATTCTAACATGCAACTCGGCTGCTAGTCCTCCTTTCATGCAGAATCTTAAGGTCCTAGCTCATGTCCAAGGCACCAAAGCCAGCTAAAAAGTCAATAATCGATAACTAAAACTAATATTGTATTAATTCTTACTGGCTATTACATCATCTTAGAAGCTTCATCTGTGTTCTACTATGGTGCTTTTAGTGTCCCCACATACCGCAGCACGCGACATAGCTTTCAGACGATAAGTACAACCGTTTCTGAGAGAAGAGCGGCCAATGTGACGACCTGGCTTTAAGTCGATTCGATAACAATTGACGAAAACCGACGGGTTTCTCAGGTTTTTACTACATATGAACACTTTTCACATTCTCCCGTGCAACTCGGCTGCTAGTCCCCCTTTCATGCAGAATCTTAAGGTCCTAGCTCACATCCAAGGCACCAAAGCGAGCTAAAAAGTCAATAATCGATACCTAAAACTTGAAATGTACTACTTCTTACTGGCTATTACATCAATTTAGAAGCTTCATCTGTGTTCCACTATGGTGCTTTTTGTGTCTTCGCAACCCGCAGCACGCGACATAGCTTTGCAGACGATAAGTACAACCGTTTCAGAGAGAAGAGCGGCCAATGTGACGATCTGGCTTTATGTCGATACGATAACAAATGATGAAAACGGACGGATTTCTCAGGTTTTTACTACATATGAACACTTTTCACATTCTCCCGTTTAACTCGGGTGCTAGTCCTCCTTTCATGCAGAATCTTAAGGTCCTAGCTCACGTCCAATGCACCAAAGCCAGCTAAAAAGTCAATAATCGATACTTAAAACTTGAATTGTACTACTTCTTACTGGCTATTACATCATCTTAGAAGCTTCATCTGTGTTCTACTATGGTGCCTTTAGTGTCTCCACAAACCGCAGCACGCGACATAGCTTTGCAGACGATAAGTACAACCGTTTCAGAGAGAAGAGCGGCCAATGTGACGATCTGGCTTTAAGTCGATTCCATAACAAATGACGAATACGGACTGATTTCTCAGGTTTTTACTACATATGAACACTTTTCACAATCTCGCGTGCAATTCGGCTGCTAGTCCTCCTTTCATGCAGAATCTTAAGGTCCTAGCTCATGTCCAAGGCACCAAATCCAGCTAAAAAGTCAATAATCGATACCAAAATCTGGTATTGTACTACTTCTTACTGGCTATTACATCTTCTTAGAAGCTTCATCTGTGTTCTACTATGGTGCTTTTAGTGTCTCCACAAACCGCAGCACGCGACATAGCTTTGCAGAAGATATGTACAACCGTTTGAGAGAGAAGAGCGGCCAATGTGACGATCCGGCTTTAAGTCGATTCGATAACAAATGACGAAAATGGGCGGATTTCTCAGGTTTTCACTACATATGAACACTTTTCACATTATCCCATGCAATTCGGCTGCTAGTCCTATTTTCATGCAGAATCTTAATGTCCTAGCTCATGTCTAAGGCACCTAAGCCAGCTAAAAATTCAATAATCGATACCAAAAACTTGAATTGTACTACTTCTTACTATTTATTACATCAACTTAGAAGCTTCATCTGTGTTCTACTATGGTGCTTTTAGTGTCTCCACATACCGCAGCACACAACATAGCTTTGCAGACGATAAGTACAACCGTTTGAGAGAGAAGAGCGGCCAATGTGACGATCTGTCTTTAAGTCGATTCCATAACAAATGACGAATACGGACGGATTTCTCAGGTTTTAACTACATATGAACACTTTTCACAATCTTCCATGCAATTCGGCTGCTAGTCCTCCTTTCATGCAGAATCTTAAGGTCCTAGCTCATGTAAAAGGCAAAAAAGCCAGCTAAAAATTCAATAATCGATACCTAAAACTTGTGTTGTACTACTTCTTACTGGCTATTACATCAACTTAGAAGCTTCATCTGTGTTCTACTATGGTGCTTTTAGAGGCTTCACATACCGCAGCACGCGACATAGCTTTGCAGACGAATTGTACAACCGTTTCAGAGAGAAGAACGGCCAATGTGACGACCTGGCTTTAAGTCGATTCGATAACAAATGACGAAAACGGACGGATTTCTCAGGTTTTTACTACATATGAACACTTTTCACATTCTAACATGCAACTCGGCTGCTAGTCCTCCTTTCGTACAGAATCTTAAGGTCCTAGCTCATGTCCAAGGCAACAAAGCCAGCTAAAAAGTCAATAATCGATACCTAAAACTGGTATTGTATTAATTCTTACTGGCTATTACATCATTTTAGAAGCTTCATCTGTGTTCTACTATGGTGCTTTTAGTGTCTCCGCATACCGCAGCACGCGACATAGCTTTCAGACGATAAGTATAACCGTTTCTGAGAGAAGAGCGGCCAATGTGACGACCTGGCTTTAAGTCGATTCAATAACAAATGACGAAAACGGACGGATTTCTCAGGTTTTTACTACATATGAACACTTTTCACATTCTCCCGTGCAACTCGGCTGCTAGTCCTCCTTTCATGCAGAATCTTAAGGTCCTAGCTCATGTCCAAGGCACAAAATCCAGCTGAAAGTCAATAATCGATACCTAAAACTTGAATTGTACTACTTCTTACTGGTTATTACATCAACTTAGAAGCTTCATCTGTGTTCTACTATGGTATTTTTAGTGTCTCCACATACCGCAGCTCGCGACATAGCTTTGCAGACGATAAGTACAACCGTTTCAGAGAGAAGAGCGGCCAATGTGACGATCTGGCTTTAAGTCGATTCGATAACAAATGACGAAAACGGACGGATTTCTCAGGTTTTTACTACATATGAACACTTTTCACATTATCCCATGCAATTCGGCTGCTAGTCCTCCTTTCATGCAGAATCTTAAGGTCCTAGCTCATGTCCAAGGCACCAAATCCAGCTAAAAGTCAATAATCGATACCTAAAACTTGAATTGTACTACTTCTTACTGGCTATTACATCAACTTAGAAGCTTCATCTGTGTCCTACTATGGTGATTTTAGTGTCTCCGCATATCGCAGCACGCGACATAGCTTTGCAGACGATAAGTACAACCGTTTCAGAGAGAAGAGCAGCCAATGTGCCGATCTGGCTTGAAGTCGATTCGAAGACAAATGACGATAACGAACGGATTTCTCAGGTTTTTACTACATATGAACACTTTTCACATTCTCCCGTGCAACTCGGCTGCTAGTCCTCCTTTCATGCAGAATCTTAAGGTCCTAGCTCATGTCCAAGGCACCAAAGCCAGCTAAAAAGTCAATAATCGATGCCTAAAACTTTAATTGTACTACTTCTTACTGGCTATTACATCTACTTAGAAGCTTCATCTGTGTTCTACTATGGTGATTTTAGTGTCTCCGCATACCGCAGCACGCGACATAGCTTTGCAGACGATATGTACAACCGTTTCAGAGAGAAGAACGGCCAATGTGACGACCTGGCTTTAAGTCGATTCGATAACAAATGACGAAAACGGACGGATTTCTCAGGTTTTTACTACATATGAACACTTTTCATATTCTAACATGCAACTCGGCTGCTAGTCCTCCTTTCATGCAGAATCTTAAGGTCCTAGCTCATGTCCAAGGCACCAAAGCCAGCTAAAAAGTCAATAATCGATAACTAAAACTAATATTGTATTAATTCTTACTGGCTATTACATCATCTTAGAAGCTTCATCTGTGTTCTACTATGGTGCTTTTAGTGTCCCCACATACCGCAGCACGCGACATAGCTTTCAGACGATAAGTACAACCGTTTCTGAGAGAAGAGCGGCCAATGTGACGACCTGGCTTTAAGTCGATTCGATAACAAATGACGAAAACCGACGGGTTTCTCAGGTTTTTACTACATATGAACACTTTTCACATTCTCCCGTGCAACTCGGCTGCTAGTCCCCCTTTCATGCAGAATCTTAAGGTCCTAGCTCACATCCAAGGCACCAAAGCGAGCTAAAAAGTCAATAATCGATACCTAAAACTTGAAATGTACTACTTCTTACTGGCTATTACATCAATTTAGAAGCTTCATCTGTGTTCCACTATGGTGCTTTTTGTGTCTTCGCAACCCGCAGCACGCGACATAGCTTTGCAGACGATAAGTACAACCGTTTCAGAGAGAAGAGCGGCCAATGTGACGATCTGGCTTTATGTCGATACGATAACAAATGATGAAAACGGACGGATTTCTCAGGTTTTTACTACATATGAACACTTTTCACATTCTCCCGTTTAACTCGGGTGCTAGTCCTCCTTTCATGCAGAATCTTAAGGTCCTAGCTCATGTCCAAGGCACCAAAGCCAGCTAAATAGTCAATAATCGATACCTATAACTTGAATTGTACTACTTCTTACTGGCTATTACATCAACTTAGAAGCTTCATCTGTGTTCTACTATGGTGCTTTTAGTGTCTCCGCATACCGCAGCACGCGACATAGCTTTGCAGACGATAAGTACAACCGTTTCAGAGAGTAGAGTGGCCAATGTGACGATCTGGCCTTAATTCGATTCGATAACAAATGACGAAAACGGACGGATTTCTCAGGTTTTTACTACATATGAACATTTCTCACTTTCTCCCGTACAACTCGCCTATTAGTCCTCCTTTCATGCAGAATCTTAAGGTCCCAGCTCATGTCCAAGGCACCAAAGCCAGCTAAAAAGTAAATAATCAGAACCTAAAACTTGAATTGTACTACTTCTTACTGGCTATTACATCAACTTAGAAGCTTCATCTGTGTTCTACTATGGTTCTTTTAGTGTCTCCGCATAACGCAGCACGCGACATAGCTTTGAAGACGATAAGTACAACCGTTTCAGAGAGAAGAGCGGCAATGTGACGATCTGGCTTTAAGTCGATTCGATAACAATTGACGAAAAAGGACGGATTTCTCAGGTTTTTACTACATATGATCACTTTTCACATTCTCCCTTACTACTCGGGTGCTAGTCCTCCTTTCATGCAGAATCTTAAGGTCCTAGCTCACGTCCAATGCACCAAAGCCAGCTAAAAAGTCAATAATCGATACTTAAAACTTGAATTGTACTACTTCTTACTGGCTATTACATCATCTTAGAAGCTTCATCTGTGTTCTACTATGGTGCTTTTAGTGTCTCCACAAACCGCAGCACGCGACATAGCTTTGCAGACGATAAGTACAACCGTTTCAGAGAGAAGAGCGGCCAATGTGACGATCTGGCTTTAAGTCGATTCCATAACAAATGACGAATACGGACTGATTTCTCAGGTTTTTACTACATATGAACACTTTTCACAATCTCGCGTGCAATTCGGCTGCTAGTCCTCCTTTCATGCAGAATCTTAAGGTCCTAGCTCATGTCCAAGGCACCAAATCCAGCTAAAAAGTCAATAATCGATACCAAAATCTGGTATTGTACTACTTCTTACTGGCTATTACATCTTCTTAGAAGCTTCATCTGTGTTCTACTATGGTGCTTTTAGTGTCTCCACAAACCGCAGCACGCGACATAGCTTTGCAGAACATATGTACAACCGTTTGAGAGAGAAGAGCGGCCAATGTGACGATCCGGCTTTAAGTCGATTCGATAACAAATGACGAAAATGGGCGGATTTCTCAGGTTTTTACTACATATGAACACTTTTCACATTATCCCATGCAATTCGGCTGCTAGTCCTATTTTCATGCAGAATCTTAATGTCCTAGCTCATGTCTAAGGCACCTAAGCCAGCTAAAAATTCAATAATCGATACCAAAAACTTGAATTGTACTACTTCTTACTATTTATTACATCAACTTAGAAGCTTCATCTGTGTTCTACTATGGTGCTTTTAGTGTCTCCACATACCGCAGCACACAACATAGCTTTGCAGACGATAAGTACAACCGTTTGAGAGAGAAGAGCGGCCAATGTGACGATCTGTCTTTAAGTCGATTCCATAACAAATGACGAATACGGACGGATTTCTCAGGTTTTTACTACATATGAACACTTTTCACAATCTTCCGTGCAATTCGGCTGCTAGTCCTCCTTTCATGCAGAATCTTAAGGTCCTAGCTCATGTAAAAGGCAAAAAAGCCAGCTAAAAATTCAATAATCGATACCTAAAACTTGTGTTGTACTACTTCTTACTGGCTATTACATCAACTTAGAAGCTTCATCTGTGTTCTACTATGGTGCTTTTAGAGGCTTCACATACCGCAGCACGCGACATAGCTTTGCAGACGAATTGTACAACCGTTTCAGAGAGAAGAACGGCCAATGTGACGACCTGGCTTTAAGTCGATTAGATAACAAATGACGAAAACGGACGGATTTCTCAGGTTTTTACTACATATGAACACTTTTCACATTCTAACATGCAACTCGGCTGCTAGTCCTCCTTTCGTACAGAATCTTAAGGTCCTAGCTCATGTCCAAGGCACCAAAGCCAGCTAAAAAGTCAATAATCGATACCTAAAACTGGTATTGTATTAATTCTTACTGGCTATTACATCATTTTAGAAGCTTCATCTGTGTTCTACTATGGTGCTTTTAGTGTCTCCGCATACCGCAGCACGCGACATAGCTTTGCAGACGATAAGTACAACCGTTTCAGAGAGAAGAGCGGCCAATGTGACGATCTGGCTTTAAGTCGATTCGATAACAAATGACGAAAACGGACGGATTTCTCAGGTTTTTACTACATATGAACACTTTTCACATTCTCCCGTGCAACTCGGCTGCTAGTCCTCCTTTCATGCAGAATCTTAAGGTCCTAGCTCATGTCCAAGGCAACAAATCCAGCTGAAAGTCAATAATCGATACCTAAAACTTGAATTGTACTACTTCTTACTGGTTATTACATCAACTTAGAAGCTTCATCTGTGTTCTACTATGGTATTTTTAGTGTCTCCACATACCGCAGCTCGCGACATAGCTTTGCAGACGATAAGTACAACCGTTTCAGAGAGAAGAGCGGCCAATGTGACGATCTGGCTTTAAGTCGATTCGATAACAAATGACGAAAACGGACGGATTTCTCAGGTTTTTACTACATATGAACACTTTTCACATTATCCCATGCAATTCGGCTGCTAGTCCTCCTTTCATGCAGAATCTTAAGGTCCTAGCTCATGTCCAAGGCACCAAATCCAGCTAAAAGTCAATAATCGATACCTAAAACTTGAATTGTACTACTTCTTACTGGCTATTACATCAACTTAGAAGCTTCATCTGTGTCCTACTATGGTGATTTTAGTGTCTCCGCATATCGCAGCACGCGACATAGCTTTGCAGACGATAAGTACAACCGTTTCAGAGAGAAGAGCAGCCAATGTGCCGATCTGGCTTGAAGTCGATTCGAAGACAAATGACGATAACGAACGGATTTCTCAGGTTTTTACTACATATGAACACTTTTCACATTCTCCCGTGCAACTCGGCTGCTAGTCCTCCTTTCATGCAGAATCTTAAGGTCCTAGCTCATGTCCAAGGCACCAAAGCCAGCTAAAAAGTCAATAATCGATGCCTAAAACTTTAATTGTACTACTTCTTACTGGCTATTACATCTACTTAGAAGCTTCATCTGTGTTCTACTATGGTGATTTTAGTGTCTCCGCATACCGCAGCACGCGACATAGCTTTGCAGACGATATGTACAACCGTTTCAGAGAGAAGAACGGCCAATGTGACGACCTGGCTTTAAGTCGATTCGATAACAAATGACGAAAACGGACGGATTTCTCAGGTTTTTACTACATATGAACACTTTTCATATTCTAACATGCAACTCGGCTGCTAGTCCTCCTTTCATGCAGAATCTTAACGTCCTAGCTCATGTCCAAGGCACCAAAGCCAGCTAAAAAGTCAATAATCGATAACTAAAACTAATATTGTATTAATTCTTACTGGCTATTACATCATCTTAGAAGCTTCATCTGTGTTCTACTATGGTGCTTTTAGTGTCCCCACATACCGCAGCACGCGACATAGCTTTCAGACGATAAGTACAACCGTTTCTGAGAGAAGAGCGGCCAATGTGACGACCTGGCTTTAAGTCGATTCGATAACAAATGACGAAAACCGACGGGTTTCTCAGGTTTTTACTACATATGAACACTTTTCACATTCTCCCGTGCAACTCGGCTGCTAGTCCCCCTTTCATGCAGAATCTTAAGGTCCTAGCTCACATCCAAGGCACCAAAGCGAGCTAAAAAGTCAATAATCGATACCTAAAACTTGAAATGTACTACTTCTTACTGGCTATTACATCAATTTAGAAGCTTCATCTGTGTTCCACTATGGTGCTTTTTGTGTCTTCGCAACCCGCAGCACGCGACATAGCTTTGCAGACGATAAGTACAACCGTTTCAGAGAGAAGAGCGGCCAATGTGACGATCTGGCTTTATGTCGATACGATAACAAATGATGAAAACGGACGGATTTCTCAGGTTTTTACTACATATGAACACTTTTCACATTCTCCCGTTTAACTCGGGTGCTAGTCCTCCTTTCATGCAGAATCTTAAGGTCCTAGCTCATGTCCAAGGCACCAAAGCCAGCTAAATAGTCAATAATCGATACCTATAACTTGAATTGTACTACTTCTTACTGGCTATTACATCAACTTAGAAGCTTCATCTGTGTTCTACTATGGTGCTTTTAGTGTCTCCGCATACCGCAGCACGCGACATAGCTTTGCAGACGATAAGTACAACCGTTTCAGAGAGTAGAGTGGCCAATGTGACGATCTGGCCTTAATTCGATTCGATAACAAATGACGAAAACGGACGGATTTCTCAGGTTTTTACTACATATGAACATTTCACACTTTCTCCCGTACAACTCGCCTATTAGTCCTCCTTTCATGCAGAATCTTAAGGTCCCAGCTCATGTCCAAGGCACCAAAGTCAGCTAAAAAGTAAATAATCAGAACCTAAAACTTGAATTGTACTACTTCTTACTGGCTATTACATCAACTTAGAAGCTTCATCTGTGTTCTACTATGGTGCTATTAGTGTGTCCGCATAACGCAGCACTCGACATAGCTTTGCAGACGATAAGTACAACCGTTTCAGAGAGAAGAACGGCAATGTGACGATCTGGCTTTAAGTCGATTCCTTAACAAATGACGAAAACGGACGGATTTCTCAGGTTTTTACTACATATGAACACTTTTCACATTCTCCCGTACAACTCGGCTGCTAATCCTCCTTTCATGCAGAATCTTAAGGTCCTAGCTCATGTCCAAGGCACCAAAGCCAGCTAAAATGTCAATAATCGATACCTAAAACTTGAATTGTACTACTTCTTACTGGCTATTACATCAACTTAGAAGCTTCATCTGTGTTCTACTATGGTGCTTTTAGTGTCTCCGCATACCGCAGCACGCGACATAGCTTTGCAGACGATAAGTACAACCGTTTCAGAGAGAAGAGCGGCCAATGTGACGATCTGGCTTTAAGTCGATTCGATAACAAATGACGAAAACGGACGGATTTCTCAGGTTTTTACTACATATGAACACTTTTCACATTCTCCCGTGGAACTCCGCTGCTGGTCCTCCTTTCATGCAGAATCTTATGGTCCTAGCTCATGTCCAAGGCACCAAAGCCAGCTAAAAAGTCAATAATCGATACCTAAAACTTGAATCGTACTAATTCTTACTGGCCATTACATCAACTTAGAAGCTTCATCTGTGTTCTACTATGGTGCTTTTAGTGTCTCCACATACCGCAGCACGCGACATAGGTTTGCAGACGATAAGTACAACCGTTTCAGAGAGAAGAGCGGCCAATATGACGATCGGGCTTTAAGTTGATTCCATACCAAATGACGCAAACGGACGGATTTCTCAGGTTTTTACTACATATGAACACTTTTCACATTCTCCCATGCAACGCGGCTGCTAGTCCTCCTTTCATACTGAATCTTCAGGTCCTAGCTCATGTCCAAGGCATCAAAGCCAGCTAAAAAGTCAATAGTCGATACCTAAAACTTGAATTGTACTACTTCTTACTGGCTATTACATCAACTTAGAAGCTTCATCTGTGTTCCACTGTGGTGATTTTAGTGTCTCCGCGTAACGCAGCACGCGACATAGCTTTGCAGACGATAAGTACAACCGTTTCAGGGAAAAGAGCGGAAAATGTGACGATCTGGCTTTAAGTCGATTCGATAACAAATGACGAAAACGGACGGATTTCTCAGGTTTTTACTACATATGAACGCTTCTCACATTCTCCCGTTCAACTCGCCCGATAGTCCTCCTTTCATGCAGAATCTTAAGGTCCTAGCTCATGTCCAAGGCACCAAAGCCAGCTAAAAAGTAAATAATCAGTACCCAAAACTTGAATTGTACTACTTCTTACTGGCTATTAGATCAACTTAGAAGCTTCATCTGTGTTCCACTGTGGTGATTTTAGTGTCTCCACGTAACGCAGCACGCGACATAGCTTTGCAGACGATAAATACAACCGTTTCAGAGAGAAGAGCGGCAATGTGACGATCTGGCTTTAAGTTGATTCCATAACAAATGACGAAAACGGACGGATTTCTCACGTTTTTACTACATTCTCCCATGCAACTCGGCTGCTAGTCCTCCTTTCATACTGAATCTTAAGATCCTAGCTCATGTCCAAGGCATCAAAGCCAGCTAAAAAGTCAATAATCGATACCTAAAATTTGAATTGTACTACTTCTTACTGGCTATTACATCAACTTAGCAGCTTCATCTGTGTTCCACTGTGCTGATTTTAGTGTCTCCGCATAACGCAGCACGCGACATAGGTTTGCAGACGATAAGTACAACCGTTTCAGAGAGAAGAGCGGATAATGTGACGATCTGGCTTTAAGTCGATTCGATAACAAATTGACGAAAACGGACGAATTTCTAAGGTTTTTACTACATATGAACACTTTTCACATACTCCCGTGCAACTCGGCTGCTAGTCCTCGTTTCATGCAGAATCTTAAGGTTCTAGCTCATGTCCAAGGCATCACAGCCAGCAAAAAGGCAATAATCGATACGTAAAACTTGAATTGTACTACTTCTTACTGGTTATTACATCAACTTAGAAGCTTCATCTGTGTTCTACTATGGTGGTTTTTGTGTCTCCGCATACCGCAGCACGCGACATAGTTTTGCAGACGATAAGTACAACCGTTTCAGAGAGAAGAGCGGCCAATGTGACGATCTGGCTTTAAGTCGATTCGATAACAAATTGACGAAAACGGACGAATTTCTAAGGTTTTTACTACATATGAACACTTTTCACATTCTCCCGTGCAACTCGGCTGCTAGTCCTCCTTTCATGCAGAATCTTAAGGTTCTAGCACACGTCCAAGGCATCAAGGCCAGCAAAAAGGCAATAATTGATACCTAAAACTTGAATTATACTACTTCTTACTGGCTATTACATCAACTTAGAAGCTTCATCTGTGTTATACTATGGTGATTTTAGTGACTCCGCATAACGCACCACGCGACATAGCTTTGCAGACGATAAGTACAACCGTTTCAGAGAGAAGAGCGGCAATGTGACGATCTGGCTTTAAGTCGATTCCATAACAAATGACGAAAACGGACGGATTTCTCAGGTTTTTACTACATATGAACACTTTTCACATTCTCCCGTGCAACTCGGCTGCTAGTCCTCCTTTCATGCAGAATCGTAAGGTTCTAGCTCACGTCCAAGGCATCAAAGCCAGCAAAAAGGCAATAATTGATACCTAAAACTTGAATTGTACTACTTCTTACTGGCTATTACATCAACTTAGAAGCTTCATCTGTGTTCTACTATGGTGCTATTAGTGTGTCCGCATAACGCATCACGCGACATAGCTTTGCAGACGATAAGTACAACCGTTTCAGAGAGAAGAACGGCAATGTGACGATCTGGCTTTAAGTCGATTCCTTAACAAATGACGAAAACGGACGGATTTCTCAGTTTTTTACTACATATGAACACTTTTCACATTCTCCCGTACAACTCGGCTGCTAATCCTCCTTTCATGCAGAATCTTAAGGTCCTAGCTCATGTCCAAGGCACCAAAGCCAGCTAAAATGTCAATAATCGATACCTAAAACTTGAATTGTACTACTTCTTACTGGCTATTACATCAACTTAGAAGCTTCATCTGTGTTCTACTATGGTGCTTTTAGTGTCTCCGCATACCGCAGCACGCGACATAGCTTTGCAGACGATAAGTACAACCGTTTCAGAGAGAAGAGCGGCCAATGTGACGATCTGGCTTTAAGTCGATTCGATAACAAATGACGAAAACGGACGGATTTCTCAGGTTTTTACTACATATGAACACTTTTCACATTCTCCCGTGGAACTCCGCTGCTGGTCCTAATTTCATGCAGAATCTTATGGTCCTAGCTCATGTCCAAGGCACCAAAGCCAGCTAAAAAGTCAATAATCGATACCTAAAACTTGAATCGTACTAATTCTTACTGGCCATTACATCAACTTAGAAGCTTCATCTGTGTTCTACTATGGTGCTTTTAGTGTCTCCACATACCGCAGCACGCGACATAGGTTTGCAGACGATAAGTACAACCGTTTCAGAGAGAAGAGCGGCCAATATGACGATCGGGCTTTAAGTCGATTCCATACCAAATGACGAAAACGGACGGATTTCTCAGGTTTTTACTACATATGAACACTTTTCACATTCTCCCATGCAACGCGGCTGCTAGTCCTCCTTTCATACTGAATCTTCAGGTCCTAGCTCATGTCCAAGGCATCAAAGCCAGCTAAAAAGTCAATAGTCGATACCTAAAACTTGAATTGTACTACTTCTTACTGGCTATTACATCAACTTAGAAGCTTCATCTGTGTTCCACTGTGGTGATTTTAGTGTCTCCGCGTAACGCAGCACGCGACATAGCTTTGCAGACGATAAGTACAACCGTTTCAGAGAGAAGAGCGGCCAATGTGACGTTCTGGCTTTAAGTTGATTCCATAACAAATGACGAAAACGGACGGATTTCTCAGGTTTTTACTACATATGAACACTTTTCACATTCTCCCATGCAACTCGGCTGCTAGTCCTCCTTTCATACTGAATCTTAATGTCCTAGCTCATGTCCAAGGCATCAAAGCCAGCTAAAAAGTCAATAATCGATACCTAAAATTTGAATTGTACTACTTCTTACTGGCTATTACATCAACTTAGAAGCTTCATCTGTGTTCCACTGTGCTGATTTTAGTGTCTCCGTATAACGCAGCACGCGACATAGCTTTGCAGACGATAAGTACAACCGTTTCAGAGAGAAGAGCGGCCAATGTGACGATCTGGCTTTAAGTTGATTCGATAACAAATGACGAAAACGGACGTATTTCTCAGATTTTTGCTACATATGAACACCTTTCACATTCTTTCGTGCAACTCGGCTGCTAGTCATCCTTTCATGCAGAATCTTAAGGTTCTAGCTCACGTCCAAGGCATCAAAGCCAGCAAAAAGGCAATAATTGATACCTAAAACTTGAATTGTACTACTTCTTACTGGCTATTACATCAACTTAGAAGCTTCATCTGTGTTATACTATGGTGATTTTAGTGACTCCGCATAACGCAACACGCGACATAGCTTTGCTGACGATAAGTACAACCGTTTCAGAGAGAAGAGCGGCAATGTGACGATCTGGCTTTAAGTCGATTCCATAACAAATGACGAAAACGGACGTATTTCTCAGGTTTTTACTACATATGAACGCTTCTCACATTCTCCCGTTCAACTCGCCCGATAGTCCTCCTTTCATGCAGAATCTTAAGGTTCTAGCACACGTCCAAGGCATCAAGGCCAGCAAAAAGGCAATAATTGATACCTAAAACTTGAATTATACTACTTCTTACTGGCTATTACATCAACTTAGAAGCTTCATCTGTGTTATACTATGGTGATTTTAGTGACTCCGCATAACGCACCACGCGACATAGCTTTGCAGACGATAAGTACAACCGTTTCAGAGAGAAGAGCGGCAATGTGACGATCTGGCTTTAAGTCGATTCCATAACAAATGACGAAAACGGACGGATTTCTCAGGTTTTTACTACATATGAACACTTTTCACATTCTCCCGTGCAACTCCGCTGCTGGTCCTCGTTTCATGCAGAATCTTAAGGTCCTAGCTCATGTCCAAGGCACCAAAGCCAGCTAAAAAGTCAATAATCGATACCTAAAACGTAAATTGTACAACTTCTTACTGGCAATTACACAACTTAGAAGCTTCATCTGTGTTCCACTATGGTGACTTTAGTGTCTCCGCATAACGCAGCACGCGGCATAGCTTTGCAGACGATAAGTACAACCGTTTCAGAGAGAAGAGCGGCCAATGTGACGATCTGGCTTTAAGTCGATTCGATAACAAATGACGAAAACGGACGTATTTCTCAGATTTTTGCTACATATGAACACCTTTCACATTCTTTCGTGCAACTCGGCTGCTAGTCATCCTTTCATGCAGAATCTTAAGGTCCTAGCTCATGTCCAAGGCACCAAAGCCAGCTAAAATGTCAATAATCGATACCTAAAACTTGAATTGTACTACTTCTTACTGGCTATTATATCAACTTAGAAGCTTCATCTGTGTTCTACTATGGTGCTTTTAGTGTCTCCGCATACCGCAGCACGCGACATAGCTTTGCAGACGATAAGTACAACCGTTTCAGAGAGAAGAGTGGCCAATGTGACGATCTGGCCTTAAGTCGATTCGATAACAAATGACGAAAACGGACGGATTTCTCAGGTTTTTACTACATATGAACACTTCTCACTTTCTCCCGTACAACTCGCCTGCTAGTCCTCCTTTCATGCAGAATCTTAAGGTCCCAGCTCATGTCCAAGGCACCAAAGCCAGCTAAAAAGTAATTAATAAGAACCTAAAACTTGAATTGTACTACTTCTTACTGGCTATTACATCAACTTAGAAGCTTCATCTGTGTTCCATTGTGCTGATTTTAGTGTCTCCGCATAACGCAGCACGCGACATAGCTTTGCAGACGATAAGTACAACCGTTTCAGAGAGAAGAGCGGCCAATGTGACGATCTGGTTTTAAGTCGATTCCTTAACAAATGACGAAAACGGACGGATTTCTCAGGTTTTTACTACATATGAACACTTTTCACATTCTCCCGTGCAACTCGGCTGCTAGTCCTCCTTTCATGCAGAATCTTAAGGTCCTAGCTCATGTCCAAGGCACCAAAGCCAGCTAAAAAGTCAATAATCGATACCTAAAACGTGAATTGTATTACTTCTTACTGGCTATTACATCAACTTAGAAGCTTCATCTGTGTTCTACTATGGTGCTTTTAGTGTCTTAGCATACCGCAGCACGCGACATAGCTTTGCAGACGTTAAGTACAACCGTTTCAGGGAAAAGAGCGGAAAATGTGACGATCTGGCTTTAAGTCGATTCGATAACAAATGACGAAAACGGACGGATTTCTCAGGTTTTTACTACATATGAACACTTCTCACATTCTCCCGTTCAACTCGCCCCTCTAGTCCTCCTTTCATGCAGAATCTTAAGGTCCTAGCTCATGTCCGAGGCACCAAAGTCAGCTAAAAAGTAAATAATCAGTACCCAAAACTTGAATTGTACTACTTCTTACTGGCTATTACATTAACTTAGAAGTTTGATCTGTGTTCTACTATGGTGCTTTTAGTGTCTCCGCATACCGCAGCACGCGACATAGCTTTGCAGACGATAAGTACAACCGTTTCAGAGAGAAGAGCAGCCAATGTGACGATCTGGCTTTAAGTCGATTCCACAACAAATGACGAAAACGGACGGATTTGTCAGTTTTTTACTACATATTAACACTTTTCACATTCTCCCGTGCAACTCAACTGCTAGTCCGCCTTTCATGCAGAATCTTAAGGTCCCAGCTCATGTCCAAGGCACCAACGCCGGCTAAAAAGTCAATAATCGATACCTAAAACTTGAATTGTACTACATCTTGCTTGCTTTACATCAACTTAGAAGCTTCATCTGTGTTCAATCATGGTGCTTTTAGTGTCTCCGCATACCGCAGCACGCGACATAGCTTTGCAGACGATAAGTACAACCGTTTCAGAGAGAAGAGCGGCCAATGTGACGATCTGGCTTTAAATCGATTCGATAACAAATGACGAAAACGGACGTATTTCTCAGCTTTTTACTACATATGAACACTTTTCGCATTCTCCCATGCAACTCGGCTGCTAGTCCTCCTTTAATGCAGAATCTTAAGGTCCTAGCTCATGTCCAAGGCACCAAAGCCAGCTAAAAAGTCAATAATCGATACATAAAACTTGAATTGTACTACTTCTTACTGGCTATTACATCAACTTAGAAGCTTCATCTGTGTTCTACTATGGTGCTTTTAGCGTATCCGCATACCGCAGCACGCGACATAGCTTTGCAGACGTTAAGTACAACCGTTTCAGGGAGAAGAGCGGCCAATGTGACGATCTATCTTTAAGTTGATTCGATAACAAATGACGAAAACGGACGGATTTTTCAGGTTTTTACTACATATGAACACTTCTCACATTCTCCCGTTCAACTCGCCCGCTAGTCCTCCTTTCATGCAGATTCTTAAGGTCCTAGCTCATGTCCAAGGCACCAAAGCCAGCTAAAAAGTTAATAATCAGTACCTAAAACTTGAATTGTACTACATCTTACTGGCTATTACATCAACATAGAAGCTTGAGCTGTGTTCTACTATGGTGCTTTTAGTGTCTCCGCATACCGCAGCACGCGACATAGCTTTGCAGAAGATAAGTACAACAGTTTCAGAGAGAAGAGCGGCCAATGTGACGATCTGGCTTTAAGTTGATTCCATAACAAATGACGAAAACGGACGGATTTCTCAGTTTTTTACTACATATGAACACTTTTCATATTCTCCCGTGCAACTCGGCTGCTAGTCCTCCTTTCATGCAGAATCTTAAGGTCCTAGCTCATGTCCAAGGCACCAAAGCCGGCTAAAAAGTCAATAATCGATACCTAAAACTTGAATTGTACTACTTCTTGCTTGCTATTACATCAACTTAGTAGCCTCATCTGTGTTCAATCATGGTGCTTTTAGAGTCTCCGCATACCGCAGCACGCGACATAGCTTTGCAGACGACAAGTACAACCGTTTCAGAGGGGAGAGCGGCCAATGTGACGATCTGGCTTTAAATCGATTCGATAACAAATGACGAAAACGGACGGATTTCTCAGGTTTTTACTACATGTGAACACTTGTCACATTCTCCCGGGCAACTCGGCTGCTAGTCCTCCTTTCATGCAGAATCTTAAGGTCCTAGCTCATGTCCAAGGCATCAAAGCCAGCTAAAAAGTCAATAATCGATACCAAAAACTTGAATTGTACAACTTCTTACTGGCTATTACATCAACTTAGAAGCTTCATCTGTGTTCCACTGTGGTGATTTTAGTGTCTCCGCATAACGCAGCACGCGACATAGCTTTGCAGACGATAAGTACAACCGTTTCAGAGAGAAGAGCGGCCAATGTGACGATCTGGCTTTTAGTTGATTCCATAACAAATGACGAAAACGGACGGATTTCTCAGGTTTTTACTACATATGAACACTTTTCACATTCTCCCATGCAACTCGGCTGCTAGTCCTCCTTTAATACTGAATCTTAAGGTCCTACCTCATGTCCAAGGCATCAAAGCCACCTAAAAAGTCAATAATCGATACCTAAAACTTGAATTGTACTACTTATACTGGCTATTACATCAACTTAGAAGCTTCATCTGTGTTCCACTGTGGTGATTTTAGTGTCTCCGCATAACGCAGCACGCGACATAGTTTTGCAGACGGTAAGTACAACCGTTTCAGAGAGAAGAGCGGCAATGTGACGATCTGGCTTTAAGTCGATTCCATAATAAATGACGAAAAGGGACGGATTTCTCAGGTTTTTACTACATATGAACACTTTTCACATTCTCCCGTGCAACTCGGTTGCTAGTCCTTCTTTCATGCAGAATCTTAAGGTCCTAGCTCGTGTCCAAGGCACCAAAGCCAGCTAAAATGACAATAATCGATAGGTAAAACTTGAATTGTACTACTTCTTACTGGCTATTACATCAACTTAGAAGCTTCATCTGTGTTCTACTATGGTGCCTTTAGGGTCTCCGCATACCGCAGCACGCGACATAGCTTTGCAGACGATAAGTACAACCGTTTCAGAGAGAAGAGCGGCCAATGTGACGATCTGGCTTTAAGTCGATTCGATAACAAATGACGAAAACGGACGGATTTCTCAGGTTTTTACTACATATGAACACTTTTCGCATTCTACCATTCAACTTGGCTGCTAGTCTTCCTTTAATGCAGAATCTTAAGGTCCTAGCTCATGTCCAAGGCACCAAAGCCAGCTAAAAAGTAAATAATCAGTACCCAAAACTTGAATTGTACTACTTCTTACTGGCTATTACATCAACTTAGAACCTTCATCTGTGTTCTACTATGGTGCTTTTAGTGTCTCCGCATACAGCAGCACGCGACATAGCTTTGCAGACGATAAGTACAACCGTTTCAGATAGAAGAGCGGCCAATGTGACGATCTGGCTTTAAGTCGATTCCATAACAAATGCCGAAAACGGACGGATTTCTCAGTTTTTTACTACATATGAACACTTTTCACATTCTCCCGTGGAACTCGGCTGCTAGTCCTCCTTTCATGCAGAATCTTAAGGTCCTAGCTCATGTCCAAGGCACCAAAGCCGGCTAAAAAGTCAATAATCGATACCTAAAACGTGAATCGTATTACTTCTTACTGGCTATTACATCAACTTAGAAGCTTCATCTGTGTTCTACTATGGTGCTTTTAGTGTATCCGCATACCGCAGCACGCGACATAGCTTTGCAGACGTTAAGTACAACCGTTTCAGGGAGAAGAACGGCCAATGTGACGATCTATCTTTAAGTCGATTCGATAACAAATGACGAAAACGGACGGATTTCTCAGGTTTTTACTACATATGAACACTTCTCACATTCTCCCGTTCAACTCGCCCGCTAGTCCTCCTTTCATGCAGAATCTTAAGGTCCTAGCTCATGTCCAAGGCACCAAAGCCGGCTAAAAAGTCAATAATCGATACCTATAACTTTAATTGTACTACTTCTTGCTTGCTATTACATCAACTTAGTAGCTTCATCTGTGTTCAATCGTGGTGCTTTTAGAGTCTCCGCATACCGCAGCACGCGACATAGCTTTGCAGACGATAAGTACAACCGTTTTAGAGAGGAGAGCAGCCAATGTGACGATCTGGCTTTAAATCGATTCGATAACAAATGTCGAAAATGGACGGGTTTCTCAGGTTTTTACTACATATGAACACTTGTCACATTCTCCCGTGCAACTCGGCTGCTAGTCCTCCTTTCATGCAGAAGCTTAAGGTCCTAACTCATGTCCAAGGCATCAAAGCCAGCTAAAAAGTCAATAATCGATACCTAAAACTTGAATTGTACTACTTATACTGGCTATTACATCAACTTAGAAGCTTCATCTGTGTTCCACTGTGGTGATTTTAGTGTCTCCGCATAACGCAGCACGCGACATAGTTTTGCAGACGGTAAGTACAACCGTTTCAGAGAGAAGAGCGGCAATGTGACGATCTGGCTTTAAGTCGATTCCATAACAAATGACGAAAACGGACGGATTTCTCAGGTTTTTACTACATATGAACACTTTTCACATTCTCCCGTGCAACTCGGTTGCTAGTCCTTCTTTCATGCAGAATCTTAAGGTCCTAGCTCATGTCCAAGGCACCAAAGCCAGCTAAAATGACAATAATCGATAGGTAAAACTTGAATTGTACTACTTCTTACTGGCTATTACATCAACTTAGAAGCTTCATCTGTGTTCTACTATGGTGCTTTTAGGGTCTCCGCATACCGCAGCACGCGACATAGCTTTGCAGACGATAAGTACAACCGTTTCAGAGAGAAGAGCGGCCAATGTGACGATCTGGCTTTAAGTCGATTCGATAACAAATGACGAAAACGGACGGATTTCTCAGGTTTTTACTACATATGAACACTTTTCGCATTCTCCCATTCAACTTGGCTGCTAGTCTTCCTTTCATGCAAAATCTTAAGGTCCTAGCTCATGTCCAAGGCACCAAAGCCAGCTAAAAAGTAAATAATCAGTACCCAAAACTTGAATTGTACTACTTCTTACTGGCTATTACATCAACTTAGAACCTTCATCTGTGTTCTACTATGGTGCTTTTAGTGTCTCCGCATACAGCAGCACGCGACATAGCTTTGCAGACGATAAGTACAACCGTTTCAGATAGAAGAGCGGCCAATGTGACGATCTGGCTTTAAGTCGATTCCATAACAAATGACGAAAACGGACGGATTTCTCAGTTTTTTACTACATATGAACACTTTTCACATTGTCCCGTGCAACTCGGCTGCTAGTCCTCCTTTCATGCAGAATCTTAAGGTCCTAGCTCATGTCCAAGGCACCAAATCCGGCTAAAAAGTCAATAATCGATACCTAAAACTTGAATTGTACTACTTCTTGCTTGCTATTACATCAACTTAGAAGCTTCATCTGTGTTCAATCATGGTGCTTTTAGTGTCTCCGCATACCGCAGCACGCGACATAGCTGTGCAGACGATAAGTACAACCGTTTCAGAGAGAAGAGCGGCCAATGTGACGATCTGGCTTTAAATCGATTCGATAACAAATGACGAAAACGGACGGATTTCTCAGGTTTTTACTACATATGAACACTTTTCGCATTCTCCCATGCAACTCGGCTGCTAGTCCTCCTTTATTGCAGAATCTTAAGGTCCTAGCTCATGTCTAAGGCACCAAAGCCAGCTAACAAGTCAATAATCGATACCTAAAACGTGAATCGTATTACTTCTTACTGGCTATTACATCAACTTAGAAGCTTCATCTGTGTTCTACTATGGTGCTTTTAGTGTATCCGCATACCGCAGCACGCGACATAGCTTTGCAGACGTTAAGTACAACCGTTTCAGGGAGAAGAACGGCCAATGTGACGATCTATCTTTAAGTCGATTCGATAACAAATGACGAAAACGGACGGATTTCTCAGGTTTTTACTACATATGAACACTTCTCAGATTCTCCCGTTCAACTCGCCCGCTAGTCCTCCTTTCATGCAGAATCTTAAGGTCCTAGCTCATGTCCAAGGCACCAAAGCCGGCTAAAAAGTCAATAATCGATACCTATAACTTTAATTGTACTACTTCTTGCTTGCTATTACATCAACTTAGTAGCTTCATCTGTGTTCAATCGTGGTGCTTTTAGAGTCTCCGCATACCGCAGCACGCGACATAGCTTTGCAGACGATAAGTACAACCGTTTTAGAGAGGAGAGCGGCCAATGTGACGATCTGGCTTTAAATCGATTCGATAACAAATGTCGAAAATGGACGGATTTCTCAGGTTTTTACTACATATGAAGACTTGTCACATTCTCCCGTGCAACTCGGCTGCTAGTCCTCCTTTCATGCAGAATCTTAAGGTCCTAGCTCATGTCTAAGGCACCAAAGCCAGCTAACAAGTCAATAATCGATACCTAAAACATTAATCGTATTACTTCTTACTGGCTATTACATCAACTTAGAAGCTTCATCTGTGTTCTACTATGGTGCTTTTAGTGTATCCGCATACCGCAGCACGCGACATAGCTTTGCAGACGTTAAGTACAACCGTTTCAGGGAGAAGAACGGCCAATGTGACGATCTATCTTTAAGTCGATTCGATAACAAATGACGAAAACGGACGGATTTCTCAGGTTTTTACTACATATGAACACTTCTCACATTCTCCCGTTCAACTCGCCCGCTAGTCCTCCTTTCATGCAGAATCTTAAGGTCCTAGCTCATGTCTAAGTCACCAAAGCCGGCTAAAAAGTCAATAATCGATACCTATAACTTTAATTGTACTACTTCTTGCTTGCTATTACATCAACTTAGTAGCTTCATCTGTGTTCAATCGTGGTGCTTTTAGAGTCTCCGCATACCGCAGCACGCGACATAGCTTTGCAGACGATAAGTACAACCGTTTTAGAGAGGAGAGCGGCCAATGTGACGATCTGGCTTTAAATCGATTCGATAACAAATGTCGAAAATGGACGGATTTCTCAGGTTTTTACTACATATGAACACTTGTCACATTCTCCCGTGCAACTCGGCAGCTAGTCCTCCTTTCATGCAGAATCTTAAGGTCCTAACTCATGTCCAAGGCATCAAAGCCAGCAAAAAAGTCAATAATCGATACCTAAAACTTGAATTGTACTACTTCTTACTGGCTATTACATCAACTTAGAAGCTTCATCTGTGTTCTACTATGGTGCTTTTAGTGTATCCGCATACCGCAGCACGCGACATAGCTTTGCAGACGGTAAGTACAACCGTTTCAGAGAGAAGAGCAGCAATGTGACGATCTGGCTTTAAGTCGATTCCATAACAAATGACGAAAACCCACGGATTTCTCAGGTTTTTACTACATATGAACACTTTTCACATTCTCCCATGCAACTCGGCTGCTAGTCCTCCTTTCATACTGAATCTTAAGGTCCTACCTCATGTCCAAGGCATCAAAGCCACCTAAAAAGTCAATAATCGATACCTAAAACTTGAATTGTACTACTTATACTGGCTATTACATCAACTTAGAAGCTTCATCTGTGTTCCACTGTGGTGATTTTAGTGTCTCCGCATAACGCAGCACGCGACATAGTTTTGCAGACGGTAAGTACAACCGTTTCAGAGAGAAGAGCGGCAATGTGACGATCTGGCTTTAAGTCGATTCCATAACAAATGACGAAAACGGACGGATTTCTCAGGTTTTTACTACATATGAACACTTTTCACATTCTCCCGTGCAACTCGGTTGCTAGTCCTTCTTTCATGCAGAATCTTAAGGTCCTAGCTCATGTCCAAGGCACCAAAGCCAGCTAAAATGACAATAATCGATAGGTAAAACTTGAATTGTACTACTTCTTACTGGCTATTACATCAACTTAGAAGCTTCATCTGTGTTCTACTATGGTGCTTTTAGGGTCTCCGCATACCGCAGCACGCGACATAGCTTTGCAGACGATAAGTACAACCGTTTCAGAGAGAAGAGCGGCCAATGTGACGATCTGGCTTTAAGTCGATTCGATAACAAATGACGAAAACGGACGGATTTCTCAGGTTTTTACTACATATGAACACTTTTCGCATTCTCCCATTCAACTTGGCTGCTAGTCTTCCTTTCATGCAAAATCTTAAGGTCCTAGCTCATGTCCAAGGCACCAAAGCCAGCTAAAAAGTAAATAATCAGTACCCAAAACTTGAATTGTACTACTTCTTACTGGCTATTACATCAACTTAGAACCTTCATCTGTGTTCTACTATGGTGCTTTTAGTGTCTCCGCATACAGCAGCACGCGACATAGCTTTGCAGACGATAAGTACAACCGTTTCAGATAGAAGAGCGGCCAATGTGACGATCTGGCTTTAAGTCGATTCCATAACAAATGACGAAAACGGACGGATTTCTCAGTTTTTTACTACATATGAACACTTTTCACATTGTCCCGTGCAACTCGGCTGCTAGTCCTCCTTTCATGCAGAATCTTAAGGTCCTAGCTCATGTCCAAGGCACCAAATCCGGCTAAAAAGTCAATAATCGATACCTAAAACTTGAATTGTACTACTTCTTGCTTGCTATTACATCAACTTAGAAGCTTCATCTGTGTTCAATCATGGTGCTTTTAGTGTCTCCGCATACCGCAGCACGCGACATAGCTGTGCAGACGATAAGTACAACCGTTTCAGAGAGAAGAGCGGCCAATGTGACGATCTGGCTTTAAATCGATTCGATAACAAATGACGAAAACGGACGGATTTCTCAGGTTTTTACTACATATGAACACTTTTCGCATTCTCCCATGCAACTCGGCTGCTAGTCCTCCTTTATTGCAGAATCTTAAGGTCCTAGCTCATGTCTAAGGCACCAAAGCCAGCTAACAAGTCAATAATCGATACCTAAAACGTGAATCGTATTACTTCTTACTGGCTATTACATCAACTTAGAAGCTTCATCTGTGTTCCACTGTGGCTGCTAGTCCTCCTTTATTGCAGAATCTTAAGGTCCTAGCTCATGTCTAAGGCACCAAAGCCAGCTAACAAGTCAATAATCGATACCTAAAACGTGAATCGTATTACTTCTTACTGGCTATTTCATCAACTTAGAAGCTTCATCTGTGTTCCACTGTGGCTGCTAGTCCTCCTTTATTGCAGAATCTTAAGGTCCTAGCTCATGTCTAAGGCACCAAAGCCAGCTAACAAGTCAATAATCGATACCTAAAACGTGAATCGTATTACTTCTTACTGGCTATTACATCAACTTAGAAGCTTCATCTGTGTTCTACTATGGTGCTTTTAGTGTATCCGCATACCGCAGCACGCGACATAGCTTTGCAGACGGTAAGTACAACCGTTTCAGAGAGAAGAGCAGCAATGTGACGATCTGGCTTTAAGTCGATTCCATAACAAATGACGAAAACCCACGGATTTCTCAGGTTTTTACTACATATGAACACTTTTCACATTCTCCCATGCAACTCGGCTGCTAGTCCTCCTTTCATACTGAATCTTAAGGTCCTACCTCATGTCCAAGGCATCAAAGCCACCTAAAAAGTCAATAATCGATACCTAAAACTTGAATTGTACTACTTATACTGGCTATTACATCAACTTAGAAGCTTCATCTGTGTTCCACTGTGGTGATTTTAGTGTCTCCGCATAACGCAGCACGCGACATAGTTTTGCAGACGGTAAGTACAACCGTTTCAGAGAGAAGAGCGGCAATGTGACGATCTGGCTTTAAGTCGATTCCATAACAAATGACGAAAACGGACGGATTTCTCAGGTTTTTACTACATATGAACACTTTTCACATTCTCCCGTGCAACTCGGTTGCTAGTCCTTCTTTCATGCAGAATCTTAAGGTCCTAGCTCATGTCCAAGGCACCAAAGCCAGCTAAAATGACAATAATCGATAGGTAAAACTTGAATTGTACTACTTCTTACTGGCTATTACATCAACTTAGAAGCTTCATCTGTGTTCTACTATGGTGCTTTTAGGGTCTCCGCATACCGCAGCACGCGACATAGCTTTGCAGACGATAAGTACAACCGTTTCAGAGAGAAGAGCGGCCAATGTGACGATCTGGCTTTAAGTCGATTCGATAACAAATGACGAAAACGGACGGATTTCTCAGGTTTTTACTACATATGAACACTTTTCGCATTCTCCCATTCAACTTGGCTGCTAGTCTTCCTTTCATGCAAAATCTTAAGGTCCTAGCTCATGTCCAAGGCACCAAAGCCAGCTAAAAAGTAAATAATCAGTACCCAAAACTTGAATTGTACTACTTCTTACTGGCTATTACATCAACTTAGAACCTTCATCTGTGTTCTACTATGGTGCTTTTAGTGTCTCCGCATACAGCAGCACGCGACATAGCTTTGCAGACGATAAGTACAACCGTTTCAGATAGAAGAGCGGCCAATGTGACGATCTGGCTTTAAGTCGATTCCATAACAAATGACGAAAACGGACGGATTTCTCAGTTTTTTACTACATATGAACACTTTTCACATTGTCCCGTGCAACTCGGCTGCTAGTCCTCCTTTCATGCAGAATCTTAAGGTCCTAGCTCATGTCCAAGGCACCAAATCCGGCTAAAAAGTCAATAATCGATACCTAAAACTTGAATTGTACTACTTCTTGCTTGCTATTACATCAACTTAGAAGCTTCATCTGTGTTCAATCATGGTGCTTTTAGTGTCTCCGCATACCGCAGCACGCGACATAGCTGTGCAGACGATAAGTACAACCGTTTCAGAGAGAAGAGCGGCCAATGTGACGATCTGGCTTTAAATCGATTCGATAACAAATGACGAAAACGGACGGATTTCTCAGGTTTTTACTACATATGAACACTTTTCGCATTCTCCCATGCAACTCGGCTGCTAGTCCTCCTTTATTGCAGAATCTTAAGGTCCTAGCTCATGTCTAAGGCACCAAAGCCAGCTAACAAGTCAATAATCGATACCTAAAACGTGAATCGTATTACTTCTTACTGGCTATTACATCAACTTAGAAGCTTCATCTGTGTTCTACTATGGTGCTTTTAGTGTATCCGCATACCGCAGCACGCGACATAGCTTTGCAGACGTTAAGTACAACCGTTTCAGGGAGAAGAACGGCCAATGTGACGATCTATCTTTAAGTCGATTCGATAACAAATGACGAAAACGGACGGATTTCTCAGGTTTTTACTACATATGAACACTTCTCAGATTCTCCCGTTCAACTCGCCCGCTAGTCCTCCTTTCATGCAGAATCTTAAGGTCCTAGCTCATGTCCAAGGCACCAAAGCCGGCTAAAAAGTCAATAATCGATACCTATAACTTTAATTGTACTACTTCTTGCTTGCTATTACATCAACTTAGTAGCTTCATCTGTGTTCAATCGTGGTGCTTTTAGAGTCTCCGCATACCGCAGCACGCGACATAGCTTTGCAGACGATAAGTACAACCGTTTTAGAGAGGAGAGCGGCCAATGTGACGATCTGGCTTTAAATCGATTCGATAACAAATGTCGAAAATGGACGGATTTCTCAGGTTTTTACTACATATGAAGACTTGTCACATTCTCCCGTGCAACTCGGCTGCTAGTCCTCCTTTCATGCAGAATCTTAAGGTCCTAGCTCATGTCTAAGGCACCAAAGCCAGCTAACAAGTCAATAATCGATACCTAAAACATTAATCGTATTACTTCTTACTGGCTATTACATCAACTTAGAAGCTTCATCTGTGTTCTACTATGGTGCTTTTAGTGTATCCGCATACCGCAGCACGCGACATAGCTTTGCAGACGTTAAGTACAACCGTTTCAGGGAGAAGAACGGCCAATGTGACGATCTATCTTTAAGTCGATTCGATAACAAATGACGAAAACGGACGGATTTCTCAGGTTTTTACTACATATGAACACTTCTCACATTCTCCCGTTCAACTCGCCCGCTAGTCCTCCTTTCATGCAGAATCTTAAGGTCCTAGCTCATGTCTAAGTCACCAAAGCCGGCTAAAAAGTCAATAATCGATACCTATAACTTTAATTGTACTACTTCTTGCTTGCTATTACATCAACTTAGTAGCTTCATCTGTGTTCAATCGTGGTGCTTTTAGAGTCTCCGCATACCGCAGCACGCGACATAGCTTTGCAGACGATAAGTACAACCGTTTTAGAGAGGAGAGCGGCCAATGTGACGATCTGGCTTTAAATCGATTCGATAACAAATGTCGAAAATGGACGGATTTCTCAGGTTTTTACTACATATGAACACTTGTCACATTCTCCCGTGCAACTCGGCAGCTAGTCCTCCTTTCATGCAGAATCTTAAGGTCCTAACTCATGTCCAAGGCATCAAAGCCAGCAAAAAAGTCAATAATCGATACCTAAAACTTGAATTGTACTACTTCTTACTGGCTATTACATCAACTTAGAAGCTTCATCTGTGCTCTACTATGGTGCTTTTAGTGTCTCCGCATAACGCAGCACGCGACATAGCTTTGCAGACGATAAGTACAACCGTTTCAGAGAGAAGAGCGGCAATGTGACGATCTGGCTTTAAGTCGATTCCATAACATATGACGAAAACGGACGGATTTCTCAGGTTTTTACTACATATGAACACTTTTCACATTCTCCCGTGCAACTCGGTTGCTAGTCCTTCTTTCTTGCAGAATCTTAAGGTCCTAGCTCATGTCCAAGACACCAAAGCCAGCTAAAATGTCAATAATCGATAGGTAAAACTTGAATTGTACTACTTCTTACTGGCTATTACATCAACTTAGAAGCTTCACCTGTTTTCTTCTATGGTGCTTTTAGTGTCTCCGCATACCGTAACACGCGACATAGCTTTGCAGACGATAAGTACAACCGTTTCAGAGAGAAGAGCGGCCAATGTGACGATCTGGCTTTAAGTCGATTCGATAACAAATGACGAAAACGGACGGATTTCTCAGGTTTTTACTACATATGAACACTTTTCACATACCCCCGTCCAACGCAGCTGCTAGTCCTCCTTTCATGCAGAATCTTAAGGTCCTAGCTCATGGCCAAGGCACCAAAGCCAGCTAAAAAGTAAATAATCAGTACCCAAAACTTGAATTGTATTACTTCTTACTGGCTATTACATCAACTTAGAAGCTTCATCTGTGTTCTACTATGGTGCTTTTAGTGTCTCCGCATACCGCAGCACGCGACATAGCTGTGCAGACGATAAGTACAACCGTTTCAGAGAGAAGAGCGGCCAATGTGACGATCTGGCTTTAAGTCGTTTCGATAACAAATGACGAAAACGGACGGATTTCTCAGGTTTTTACTACATATGAACACTTTTCACATTCTCCCGTGCAACTCGGCTGCTAGTCCTCGTTTCATGCAGAATCGTAAGGTCCTAGCTCATGTCCAAGGCACCAAAGCCGGCTAAAAAGTCAATAATCGATACCTAAAACTTGAATTGTACTACTTCTTGCTTGCTATTACATCAACTTAGAAGCATCATCTGCGTTCAAACATGGTGCTTTTAGTGTCTCCGCATACCGCAGCACACGACATAGCTTTGCAGACGATAAGTACAACCGTTTCAGAGAGGAGAGCGGCCAATGTGACGATCTGGCTTTAATTCGATTCGATAACAAATGACGAAAACGGACGGATTTCTCAGGTTTTTACTACATATGAACACTTGTCACATTCTCCCGTGCAACTCGGCTGCTAGTCCTTCTTTCATGCAGAATCTTAAGGTCCTAGATCATGTCCAAGGCACCAAAGCCAGTTAAAAAGTCAATAATCTATACCTAAAACTTTAATTGTACTACTTCTTACTGGTTATTACATCAACTTAGGAGATTCATCTGTGTTCTACTATGGTGCTTTTAGTGTCTCCGCATAACGCAGCACGCGACATAGCTTTGCAGACGATAAGTACAACCGTTTCAGAGAGAAGAGCGGCCAATGTGACGATCTGGCTTTAAGTCGATTCGATAACAAATGACGAAAACGGACGGATATCTCAGGTTTTTACTACATATGAACACTTTTCACATTGTCCCGTGCAACTCTGCTGCTAGTCCTCGTTTCATTCAGAATCTTAAGGTCGTAGCTCATGTCCAAGGCACCAAAGCCAGCTAAAAAGTCAATAATCGATACATAAAACTTGAATTGTACTACTTCTTACTGGCTATCACATCAACTTAGAAGCTTCATCTGTGTTCTACTATGGTGCTTTTAGTGTCTCCGCATTCCGCAGCACGCGACATAGCTTTGCAGACGATAAGTACAACCGTTTCTGAGAGAAGAGCGGCCAATGTGACGATCTTGCTTTAAGTCGATTCTATAACAAATGACGAAAACGGACGGATTTCTCAGGTTTTTACTACATCTCAACACTTTTCACATACAGCCGTGCAACGCGGCCGCTTGTCCTCCTTTCATGCAGAATCTTAAGGTCCTAGCTCATGTCCAAGGCACCAAAGCCAGCTAAAAAGTCAATAATCGATACATAAGACTTGAATTGTTCTACTTCTCACTCGCTATTACATCAACTTAGAAGCTTCACCTGTGTTCTACTATGGTGCTTTTAGTGTCTCCGTATACCGCAGCACGCGACATAGCTTTGCAGACGATAAGTACAACCGTTTCAGAGAAGAGGGGCCAATGTGACGATCTGGCTTTAAGTCGATTCGGTAACAAATAACGAAAACGGACGGATTTCTCAGGTTTTTACTACATATGAACACTTTTCACATTCTCCCGTGCAACTCGGCTGCTAGTCCTCCTTTCATACAGAATCTTAAGGTCCTAGCTCATGTCCAAGGCACCAAAGCCAGAGAAAAGGTCAATAATCGATACCTATAACTTGAATTGTACTACTTCTTACTGGCTATTACATCAACTTAGAAGCTTCATCTGTGTTCTACTATGGTGCATTTAGTGTCTCCGCATACCGCAGCACGCGACATAGCTTTGCAGACGATAAGTACAACCGTTTCACACAGAACTGCAGCCAATGTGATGATCCTGATTTAAGTAGATTCTATAACAAATTATGAAAACGGACGGATTTCTCAGGTTTTTACTACATATGAACACTTTTTACATTCTCCCGTGCAACTCGGCTGCTAGTCCTCCTTTCATGCAGATTCTTAAGGTCCTAGCTCATGTTCAAGGCACCAAAGCCGGCTAAAAAGTCAATAATCGATACCTAAAACTTGAATTGTACTACTTCTTACTTGCTATTACATCAACTTAGAAGCTTCATCTGTGTTCTACTATGGTGCTTTTAGTTTCTCCGCATACCGCAGCACGCGACATAGCTTTGCAGACGATAAGTACAACTGTTTCAGGGAGAAGAGCGGCCAATGTGACGATCTGGCTTTAAGTCGATTCGATAACAAATGACGAAAACGGACGGATTTCTAAGGTTTTTACTACATATGAACACTTTTCACATACTCCCGTGCAACGTGGCTGCTAGTCCTATTTTCATGCAGAATCTTAAGCTCCTAGCTCATGTCCAAGGCACAAAAGCCAGCAAAATAGTCAATAATCGATACCTAAAAGTTGAACTGTACTACTTCTTACTGGTTATTACATCAACTTAGAAGCTTCATCTGTGCTCTGCTATGGTGCTTTTAGTGTCTCCGCATAACGCAGCACGCGACATAGCTTTGCAGACGATAAGTACAACCGTTTCAGAGAAGAGGGGCCAATGTGACGATCTGGCTTTAAGTCGATTCGATAACAAATGACGAAAACGGACGGATTTCTTTAGGTTTTTACTACATATGAACACTTTTCACATTCTCCCGTGCAACTCGACTGCTAGTCCTCCTTTCATGCAGAATCTTAAGGTCCTATCTCATATCCAAGGCACCAAAGCCAGCTAAAAATCAATAATCGATACCTAAAACTTGAATTGTACTACTTCCTGCATGCTATTACATCAACTTAGAAGCTTCATCTGTGTTCTACTACGGTGCTTTTAGTGTCTCCGCATACCGCAGCACGCGACATAGCTTTGCAGACGATTAGTACAACCGTTTCAGAGAGAAGAGCGGCCAATGTGACGATCTTGCTTTAAGTCGATTCGATAACAAATGACGAAAACGGACGGATTTCTCATGTTTTTACTACATATGAACACTTTTCGCATTCTCCCATGAAACTCGGCTGCTAGTCCTCCTTTCATGCAGAATCTTAAGGTCCTAGCTCATGTCCTATTCACCAAAGCCAGCTAAAAAGTCAAAAATCGATACCTAAATCGTAAATTGTACTACTTCTTACTGGCTATTACATCAACTTAGAAGCTTCATCTGTGTTCTACTATGGTGCTTTTAGTGTCTCCGCATACCGCAGCACGCGACATAGCTTTGCAGACGATAAATACTACCGTTTCAGAGAGAAGATCGGCCAATGTGACGATCTGGCTTTAAGTCGATACGATAACAAATGACTAAAACGGACGGATTTCTCAGGTTTTTACTACATTTGAAGACTTGTCACATTCTCCCGTGCAACTCGGCTGCTAGTCCTTCTTTCATGCAGAATCTTAAGGTCCTAGCTCATGTCCAAGGCACCAAAGCCAGCTAAAAAGTCAATAATCTATACCTAAAACTTGAATTGTACTACTTCTTACTGGTTATTACATCAACTTAGAAGCTTCATCTGAGCTCTACTATGGTGCTTTTAGTGTCTCCGCATAACGCAGCACGCGACATAGCTTTGCAGACGATAAGTACAACCGTTTCAGAGAAGAGGGGCCAATGTGACGATCTGGCTTTAAGTCGATTCGATAACAAATGACGAAAACGGACGGATTTCTTTAGGTTTTTACTACATATGAACACTTTTCACATTCTCCCGTGCAACTCGACTGCTAGTCCTCCTTTCATGCAGAATCTTAAGGTCCTATCTCATATCCAAGGCACCAAAGCCAGCTAAAAATCAATAATCGATACCTAAAACTTGAATTGTACTACTTCCTGCATGCTATTACATCAACTTAGAAGCTTCATCTGTGTTCTACTATGGTGCTATTAGTGTCTCCGCATACCGCAGCACGCGACATAGCTTTGCAGACGATAAGTCCAACCGTTTCAGAGAGAAGAGCGGTCAATGTGACGATCTGGCTTTTAGTCCATTCGATAACAAATGACGAAAACGGACGGATTTCTCATATTTTTACTACATATGAACACTTTTCACATTCTCCCATGCAACTCGGCTGCTAGTCCTCCTTTCATGCAGAATCTTAAGGTCCTAGCTCATGTCCAAGGCACCAAAGCCAGCTAAAAAGTCAATAATCGATACATAAAACTTGAATTGTACTACTTCTTACTGGCTATTACATCAACTTAGAAGCTTCACCTGTGTTCTACTATGGTGCTTTTAGTGTCTCCGTATACCGCAGCACGCGACATAGCTTTGCAGACGATAAGTACAACCGTTTCAGAGAAGAGGGGCCAATGTGACGATCTGGCTTTAAGTCGATTCGGTAACAAATAACGAAAACGGACGGATTTCTCAGGTTTTTACTACATATGAACACTTTTCACATTCTCCCGTGCAACTCGGCTGCTAGTCCTCCTTTCATACAGAATCTTAAGGTCCTAGCTCATGTCCAAGGCACCAAAGCCAGAAAAAAGGTCAATAATCGATACCTATAACTTGAATTGTACTACTTCTTACTGGCTATTACATCAACTTAGAAGCTTCATCTGTGTTCTACTATGGTGCATTTAGTGTCTCCGCATACCGCAGCACGCGACATAGCTTTGCAGACGATAAGTACAACCGTTTCAGGGAGAAGAGCGGCCAAAGTGACGATCTGGCTTTAAGTCGATTCGATAACAAATGACGAAAACGGACGGATTTCTAAGGTTTTTACTACATATGAACACTTTTCACATACTCCCGTGCAACGTGGCTGCTAGTCCTCCTTTCATGCAGAATCTTAAGCTCCTAGCTCATGTCCAAGGCACAAAAACCAGCAAAATAGTCAATAATCGATACCTAAAAGTTGAACTGTACTACTTCTTACTGGTTATTACATCAACTTAGAAGCTTCATCTGTGCTCTACTATGGTGCTTTTAGTGTCTCCGCATAACGCAGCACGCGACATAGCTTTGCAGACGATAAGTACAACCGTTTCAGAGAAGAGGGGCCAATGTGACGATCTGGCTTTAAGTCGATTCGATAACAAATGACGAAAACGGACGGATTTCTTTAGGTTTTTACTACATATGAACACTTTTCACATTCTCCCGTGCAACTCGACTGCTAGTCCTCCTTTCATGCAGAATCTTAAGGTCCTATCTCATATCCAAGGCACCAAGGCACATTCTCCCGTGCAACTCGACTGCTAGTCCTCCTTTCATGCAGAATCTTAAGGTCCTATCTCATATCCAAGGCACCAAAGCCAGCTAAAAATCAATAATCGATACCTAAAACTTGAATTGTACTACTTCCTGCATGCTATTACATCAACTTAGAAGCTTCACCTGTGTTCTACTATGGTGCTTTTAGTGTCTCCGCATACCGCAGCACGCGACATAGCTTTGCAGACGATCAGTACAACCGTTTCAGAGAGAAGAGAGGCCAATGTGACGATCTTGCTTTAAGTCGATTCGATAACAAATGACGAAAACGGACGGATTTCTCATGTTTTTACTACATATGAACACTTTTCGCATTCTCCCATGAACCTCGGCTGCTAGTCCTCCTTTCATGCAGAATCTTAAGGTCCTAGCTCATGTCCAAGGCACCAAAGCCAGCTAAAAAGTCAAAAATCGATACCTAAATCGTAAATTGTACTACTTCTTACTGGCTATTACATCAACTTAGAAGCTTCATCTATGTTCTACTATGGTGCTTTTAGTGTCTCCGCATACCGCAGCACGCGACATAGCTGTGCAGACGATAAGTACAACCGTTTCAGAGAAGAGGGGATAATGTGACGATCTTGCTTTAAGTCGATTCGATAACAAATGACGAAAACGGACGGATTTCTCAGGTTTTTACTACATATGAACACTTTTCACATACAGCCGTGCAACGCGGCTGCTAGTTCTCCTTTCATGCAGAATCTTAAGGTCCTAGCTCATGTCCAAGGCACCAAAGCCAGCTAAAAAGTCAATACTCGATACCTAAGACGTGAATTGTTCTACTTCTCACTCGCTATTACATCAACTTAGAAGCTTCACCTGTGTTCTACTATGGTGCTTTTAGTGTCTCCGTATACCGCAGCACGCGACATAGTTTTGCAGACGATAAGTACAACCGTTTCAGAGAAGAGGGGCCAATGTGACGATCTGGCTTTAAGTCGATTCGATAACAAATAACGAAAACGGACGGATTTCTCCGGTTTTTACTACATATGAACACTTTTCACATTCTCCCATGCAACTCGGCTGCTAGTCCTCCTTTCATACAGAATCTTAAGGTCCTAGCTCATGTCCAAGGCACCAAAGCCAGAAAAAAGGTCAATAATCGATACCTATAACTTGAATTGTACTACTTCTTACTGGCTATTACATCAACTTAGAAGCTTCATCTGTGTTCTACTATGGTGCATTTAGTGTCTCCGCATACCGCAGCACGCGACATAGCTTTGCAGACGATAAGTACAACCGTTTCAGACAGAACTGCAGCCAATGTGGTGATCCTGACTTAAGTAGATTCTATATTAAATTATGAAAACGGACGGATTTCTCAGGTTTTTACTACATATGAACACTTTTGACATTCTCCCGTGCAACTCGGCTGCTAGTCCTCCTTTCATGCAGAATCTTAAGGTCCTAGCTCATGTCCAAGGCACCAAAGCCAGCTAAAAAGTCAAAAATCGATACCTAAAACGTAAATTGTATTACTTCTTACTTGCTATTACATCAACTTAGAAGCTTCATCTGTGCTCTACTATGGTGCTTTTAGTGTCTCCGCATAACGCAGCACGCGACATAGCTTTGCAGACGATAAGTACAACCGTTTCAGAGAAGAGGGCCAATGTGACGATCTGGCTTTAAGTCGATTCGATAACAAATGACGAAAACGGACGGATTTCTTTAGGTTTTTACTACATATGAACACTTTTCACATTCTCCCGTGCAACTCGACTGCTAGTCCTCCTTTCATGCAGAATCTTAAGGTCCTATCTCATATCCAAGGCACCAAAGCCAGGTAAAAATCAATAATCGATACCTAAAACTTGAATTGTACTACTTCCTGCATGCTATTACATCAACTTAGAAGCTTCATCTGTGTTCTACTATGGTGCATTTAGTGTCTCCGCATACCGCAGCACGCGACATAGCTTTGCAGACGATAAGTACAACCGTTTCACACAGAACTGCAGCCAATGTGATGATCCTGATTTAAGTAGATTCTATAACAAATTATGAAAACGGACGGATTTCTCTGGTTTTTACTACATATGAACACTTTTTACATTCTCCCGTGCAACTCGGCTGCTAGTCCTCCTTTCATGCAGATTCTTAAGGTCCTAGCTCATGTTCAAGGCACCAAAGCCGGCTAAAAAGTCAATAATCGATACCTAAAACTTGAATTGTACTACTTCTTACTTGCTATTACATCAACTTAGAAGCTTCATCTGTGTTCTACTATGGTGCTTTTAGTTTCTCCGCATACCGCAGCACGCGACATAGCTTTGCAGACGATAAGTACAACTGTTTCAGGGAGAAGAGCGGCCAATGTGACGATCTGGCTTTAAGTCGATTCGATAACAAATGACGAAAACGGACGGATTTCTAAGGTTTTTACTACATATGAACACTTTTCACATACTCCCGTGCAACGTGGCTGCTAGTCCTATTTTCATGCAGAATCTTAAGCTCCTAGCTCATGTCCAAGGCACAAAAGCCAGCAAAATAGTCAATAATCGATACCTAAAAGTTGAACTGTACTACTTCTTACTGGTTATTACATCAACTTAGAAGCTTCATCTGTGCTCTACTATGGTGCTTTTAGTGTCTCCGCATAACGCAGCACGCGACATAGCTTTGCAGACGATAAGTACAACCGTTTCAGAGAAGAGGGGCCAATGTGACGATCTGGCTTTAAGTCGATTCGATAACAAAAGACGAAAACGGACGGATTTCTTTAGGTTTTTACTACATATGAACACTTTTCACATTCTCCCGTGCAACTCGACTGCTAGTCCTCCTTTCATGCAGAATCTTAAGGTCCTATCTCATATCCAAGGCACCAAAGCCAGCTAAAAATCAATAATCGATACCTAAAACTTGAATTGCACTACTTCCTGCATGCTATTACATCAACTTAGAAGCTTCATCTGTGTTCTACTATGGTGCTTTTAGTGTCTCCGCATACCGCAGCACGCGACATAGCTTTGCAGACGATTAGTACAACCGTTTCAGAGAGAAGAGCGGCCAATGTGACGATCTTGCTTTAAGTCGATTCGATAACAAATGACGAAAACGGACGGATTTCTCATGTTTTTACTACACATGAACACTTTTCGCATTCTCCCATGAAACTCGGCTGCTAGTCCTCCTTTCATGCAGAATCTTAAGGTCCTAGCTCATGTCCAATTCACCAAAGCCAGCTATAAAGTCAAAAATCGATACCTAAATCGTAAATTGTACTACTTCTTACTGGCTATTACATCAACTTAGAAGCTTCATCTGTGTTCTACTATGGTGCTTTTAGTGTCTCCGCATACCGCAGCACGCGACATAGCTTTGCAGACGATAAATACTACCGTTTCAGAGAGAAGATCGGCCAATGTGACGATCTGGCTTTAAGTCGATTCGATAACAAATGACTAAAACGGACGGATTTCTCAGGTTTTTACTACATTTGAAGACTTGTCACATTCTCCCGTGCAACTCGGCTGCTAGTCCTTCTTTCATGCAGAATCTTAAGGTCCTAGCTCATGTCCAAGGCACCAAAGCCAGCTAAAAAGTCAATAATCTATACCTAAAACTTGAATTGTACTACTTCTTACTGGTTATTACATCAACTTAGAAGCTTCATCTGAGCTCTACTATGGTGCTTTTAGTGTCTCCGCATAACGCAGCACGCGACATAGCTTTGCAGACGATAAGTACAACCGTTTCAGAGAAGAGGGGCCAATGTGACGATCTGGCTTTAAGTCGATTCGATAACAAATGACGAAAACGGACGGATTTCTTTAGGTTTTTACTACATATGAACACTTTTCACATTCTCCCGTGCAACTCGACTGCTAGTCCTCCTTTCATGCAGAATCTTAAGGTCCTATCTCATATCCAAGGCACCAAAGCCAGCTAAAAATCAATAATCGATACCTAAAACTTGAATTGTACTACTTCCTGCATGCTATTACATCAACTTAGAAGCTTCATCTGTGTTCTACTATGGTGCTATTAGTGTCTCCGCATACCGCAGCACGCGACATAGCTTTGCAGACGATAAGTCCAACCGTTTCAGAGAGAAGAGCGGTCAATGTGACGATCTGGCTTTTAGTCCATTCGATAACAAATGACGAAAACGGACGGATTTCTCATATTTTTACTACATATGAACACTTTTCACATTCTCCCATGCAACTCGGCTGCTAGTCCTCCTTTCATGCAGAATCTTAAGGTCCTAGCTCATGTCCAAGGCACCAAAGCCAGCTAAAAAGTCAATAATCGATACATAAAACTTGAATTGTACTACTTCTTACTGGCTATTACATCAACTTAGAAGCTTCACCTGTGTTCTACTATGGTGCTTTTAGTGTCTCCGTATACCGCAGCACGCGACATAGCTTTGCAGACGATAAGTACAACCGTTTCAGAGAAGAGGGGCCAATGTGACGATCTGGCTTTAAGTCAATTCGGTAACAAATAACGAAAACGGACGGATTTCTCAGGTTTTTACTACATATGAACACTTTTCACATTCTCCCGTGCAACTCGGCTGCTAGTCCTCCTTTCATACAGAATCTTAAGGTCCTAGCTCATGTCCAAGGCACCAAAGCCAGAAAAAAGGTCAATAATCGATACCTATAACTTGAATTGTACTACTTCTTACTGGCTATTACATCAACTTAGAAGCTTCATCTGTGTTCTACTATGGTGCATTTAGTGTCTCCGCATACCGCAGCACGCGACATAGCTTTGCAGACGATAAGTACAACCGTTTCAGGGAGAAGAGCGGCCAAAGTGACGATCTGGCTTTAAGTCGATTCGATAACAAATGACGAAAACGGACGGATTTCTAAGGTTTTTACTACATATGAACACTTTTCACATACTCCCGTGCAACGTGGCTGCTAGTCCTCCTTTCATGCAGAATCTTAAGCTCCTAGCTCATGTCCAAGGCACAAAAACCAGCAAAATAGTCAATAATCGATACCTAAAAGTTGAACTGTACTACTTCTTACTGGTTATTACATCAACTTAGAAGCTTCATCTGTGCTCTACTATGGTGCTTTTAGTGTCTCCGCATAACGCAGCACGCGACATAGCTTTGCAGACGATAAGTACAACCGTTTCAGAGAAGAGGGGCCAATGTGACGATCTGGCTTTAAGTCGATTCGATAACAAATGACGAAAACGGACGGATTTCTTTAGGTTTTTACTACATATGAACACTTTTCACATTCTCCCGTGCATCTCGACTGCTAGTCCTCCTTTCATGCAGAATCTTAAGGTCCTATCACATATCCAAGGCACCAAGGCACATTCTCCCGTGCAACTCGACTGCTAGTCCTCCTTTCATGCAGAATCTTAAGGTCCTATCTCATATCCAAGGCACCAAAGCCAGCTAAAAATCAATAATCGATACCTAAAACTTGAATTGTACTACTTCCTGCATGCTATTACATCAACTTAGAAGCTTCACCTGTGTTCTACTATGGTGCTTTTAGTGTCTCCGCATACCGCAGCACGCGACATAGCTTTGCAGACGATTAGTACAACCGTTTCAGAGAGAAGAGAGGCCAATGTGACGATCTTGCTTTAAGACGATTCGATAACAAATGACGAAAACGGACGGATTTCTCATGTTTTTACTACATATGAACACTTTTCGCATTCTCCCATGAACCTCGGCTGCTAGTCCTCCTTTCATGCAGAATCTTAAGGTCCTAGCTCATGTCCAAGGCACCAAAGCCAGCTAAAAAGTCAAAAATCGATACCTAAATCGTAAATTGTACTACTTCTTACTGCCTATTACATCAACTTAGAAGCTTCATCTATGTTCTACTATGGTGCTTTTAGTGTCTCCGCATACCGCAGCACGCGACATAGCTGTGCAGACGATAAGTACAACCGTTTCAGAGAAGAGGGGATAATGTGACGATCTTGCTTTAAGTCGATTCGATAACAAATGACGAAAACGGACGGATTTCTCAGGTTTTTACTACATATGAACACTTTTCACATACAGCCGTGCAACGCGGCTGCTAGTTCTCCTTTCATGCAGAATCTTAAGGTCCTAGCTCATGTCCAAGGCACCAAAGCCAGCTAAAAAGTCAATAATCGATACCTAAGACGTGAATTGTTCTACTTCTCACTCGCTATTACATCAACTTAGAAGCTTCACCTGTGTTCTACTATGGTGCTTTTAGTGTCTCCGTATACCGCAGCACGCGACATAGTTTTGCAGACGATAAGTACAACCGTTTCAGAGAAGAGGGGCCAATGTGACGATCTGGCTTTAAGTCGATTCGATAACAAATAACGAAAACGGACGGATTTCTCCGGTTTTTACTACATATGAACACTTTTCACATTCTCCCATGCAACTCGGCTGCTAGTCCTCCTTTCATACAGAATCTTAAGGTCCTAGCTCATGTCCAAGGCACCAAAGCCAGAAAAAAGGTCAATAATCGATACCTATAACTTGAATTGTACTACTTCTTACTGGCTATTACATCAACATAGAAGCTTCATCTGTGTTCTACTATGGTGCATTTAGTGTCTCCGCATACCGCAGCACGCGACATAGCTTTGCAGACGATAAGTACAACCGTTTCAGACAGAACTGCAGCCAATGTTGTGATCCTGACTTAAGTAGATTCTATAACAAATTATGAAAACGGACGGATTTCTTAGGTTTTTACTACATATGAACACTTTTGACATTCTCCCGTGCAACTCGGCTGCTAGTCCTCCTTTCATGCTGAATCTTAAGGTCCTAGCTCATGTCCAAGGCACCAAAGCCAGCTAAAAAGTCAAAAATCGATACCTAAAACGTAAATTGTACTACTTCTTACTTGCTATTACATCAACTTAGAAGCTTCATCTGTGCTCTACTATGGTGCTTTTAGTGTTTCCGCATAACGCAGCACGCGACATAGCTTTGCAGACGATAAGTACAACCGTTTCAGAGAAGAGGGGCCAATGTGACGATCTGGCTTTAAGTCGATTCGATAACAAATGACGAAAACGGACGGATTTCTTTAGGTTTTTACTACATATGAACACTTTTCACATTCTCCCGTGCAACTCGACTGCTAGTCCTCCTTTCATGCAGAATCTTAAGGTCCTATCTCATATCCAAGGCACCAAAGCCAGGTAAAAATCAATAATCGATACCTAAAACTTGAATTGTACTACTTCCTGCATGCTATTACATCAACTTAGAAGCTTCATCTGTGTTCTACTATGGTCCTATTAGTGTCTCCGCATACCGCAGCACGCGACATAGCTTTGCAGACGATAAGTACAACCGTTTCAGAGAGAAGAGCGGTCAATGAGACGATCAGGCTTTTAGTCGATTGGAAAACAAATGACGAAAACGGACGGATTTCTCATATTTTTACTACATATGAACACTTTTCACATTCTCCCATGCAACTCGGCTGCTAGTCCTCCTTTCATGCAGAATCGTAAGGTCCTAGCTCATGTCCAAGGCACCAAAGCCAGCTAAAAAGTCAATAATCGATACCTAAAACTTGAACTGTACTACTTCTTACTGGTTATTACATCAACTTAGAAGCTTCATCTGTGTTCTACTATGGTGCTCTTAGTGTCTCCGCATACCGCAGCACGCGACATAGCTGTGCAGACGATAAGTACAACCGTTTCAGACAGAACTGCGGCCAATGCGACGATCCTGATTTAAGTCGATTCTGTAACAAATTATGAAAACGGACGTATTTCTCAGGTTTTTACTACATTTGAACACTTGTCAAATTCTCCCGTGCAACTCGGCTGCTAGTCCTTCTTTCATGCAGAACCTTAAGGTCCTAGCTCATGTCCAAGGCACCAAAGCCAGCAAAAAAGTCGATAATCTATAATTAAAACTTGAATTGTACTACTTCTTACTGGTTATTACATCAACTTAGAAGCTTCATCTGTGTTCTACTATGGTGCTTGTAGTGTCTCCGCATAACGCAGCACGCGACATAGCTATGCAGACGATAAGTACAACCGTTTCAGAGAAGAGGGGCCAATGTGACGATCTGGCTTTAAGTCGATTCGATAACAAATGACGAAAACGGACGGATTTCTCAGGTTTATACTACATATGAACACTTTTCACATTCTAACGTGCAACTCGACTGCTAGTCCTCCTTTCATGCAGAACCTTAATGTCCTATCTCATATCCAAGGCACCAAAGCCAGCTAAAAATCAATAATCGATACCTAAAACTTGAATTGTACTACATCTTACTCATTATTACATCAACTTAGAAGCTTCATCTGTGCTCTACTATGGTGCTTTTAGTGTCTCCGCATAACGCAGCACGCGACATAGCTTTGCAGACGATAAGTACAACCGTTTCAGAGAAGAGGGGCCAATGTGACGATCTGGCTTTAAGTCGATTCGATAACAAATGACGAAAACGGACGGATTTCTTTAGGTTTTTACTACATATGAACACTTTTCACATTCTCCCGTGCAACTCGACTGCTAGTCCTCCTTTCATGCAGAATCTTAAGGTCCTATCTCATATCAAAGGCACCAAAGCCAGCTAAAAATCAATAATCGATACCTAAAACTTGAATTGTTCTACTTCCTGCATGCTATTACATCAACTTAGAAGCTTCATCTGTGTTCTACTATGGTGCTATTAGTGTCTCCGCATAACGCAGCACGCGACATATCTTTGCAGACGATAAGTACAACCGTTTCAGAGAGAAGAGCAGGCAATGTGACGATCTGGCTTTTAGTCGATTCGATAACAAATGACGAAAACGGACGGATTTCTCATATTTTTACTACATATGAACACTTTTCTCATTCTCCCATGCAACTCGGCTGCTAGTCCTCCTTTCATGCAGAATCTTAAGGTCCTAGCTCATGTCCAAGGCACCAAAGCCAGCTAAAAAGTCAATAATCGATACATAAAACTTGAATTGTACTACTTCTTACTGGCTATTACATCAACTTAGAAGCTTCATCTGTGTTCTACTATGGTGCTTTTAGTGTCTCCGCATACCGCAGCACGCGACATAGCTTTGCAGACGATTAGTACAACCGTTTCAGAGAGAAGAGCGGCCAATGTGACGATCTTGCTTTAAGTCGATTCGATAACAAATGACGAAAACGGACGGATCTCTCAGGTTTTTACTACATATGAACACTTTTCGCATTCTCCCATGAAACTCGGCTGCTAGTCCTCCTTTCATGCAGAATCTTAAGGTCCTAGCTCATGTCGAAGGCACCAAAGCCAGCTAAAAAGTCAAAAATCGATAGCTAAATCGTAAATTGTACTACATCTTACAGGCTATTACATCAACTTAGAAGCTTCATCTGTGTTCTACTATGGTGCTTTTAGTGTCTCCGCATACCGCAGCACGCGACATAGCTGTGCAGACGATAAGTACAACCGTTTCAGACAGAACTGCGGCCAATGTGACGATCCTGATTTAAGTCGATTCTGTAACAAATTATGAAAACGGACGTATTTCTCAGGTATTTACTACATTTGAACACTTGTCAAATTCTCCCGTGCAACTCGGCTGCTAGTCCTTCTTTCATGCAGAATCTTAAGGTCCTAGCTCATGTCCAAGGCACCAAAGCCAGCTAAAAAGTCAATAATCTATAATTAAAACTTGAATTGTACTACTTCTTACTGGTTATTACATCAACTTAGAAGCTTCATCTGTGTTCTACTATGGTGCTTTTAGTGTCTCCGCATAACGCAGCACGCGACATAGCTTTGCAGACGATAAGTACAACCGTTTCAGAGAAGAGGGGCCAATGTGACGATCTGGCTTTAAGTCGATTCGATAACAAATGACGAAAACGGACGGATTTCTCAGGTTTATACTACATATGAACACTTTTCACATTCTAACGTGCAACTCGACTGCTAGTCCTCCTTTCATGCATAACCTTAATGTCCTATCTCATATCCAAGGCACCAAAGCCAGCTAAAAATCAATAATCGATACCTAAAACTTGAATTGTACTACTTCCTGCATGCTATTACATCAACTTAGAAGCTTCATCTGTGTTCTACTATGGTCCTATTAGTGTCTCTGCATACCGCAGCACGCGACATAGCTTTGCAGACGATAAGTACAACCGTTTCAGAGAGGAGAGCGGCCAATGTGACGATCTTGCTTTATGTCAATTCGATAACAAATGACGAAAACGGACGGATATCTCATATTTTTACTACATATGAACACTTTTCACATTCTCCCATGCAACTCGGCTGCTAGTCCCCCTTTCATGCAGAATCTTAAGGTCCTAGCTCAATTCCAAGGCACCAAAGCCAGCTAAAAAGTCAATAATCGATACATAAAACTTGAATTGTACTACTTCTTACTGGCTATTACATCAACTTAGAAGCTTCATCTGTGTTCTACTATGGTGCTTTTAGTGTCTCCGCATACCGCAGCACGCGACATAGCTTTGCAGACGATTAGTACAACCGTTTCAGAGAGAAGAGCGGCCAATGTGACGATCTTGCTGTAAGTCGATTCGATAACAAATGACGAAAACGGACGGATTTCTCATGTTTTTACTACATATGAACACTTTTCACATTCTCCCATGAAACTCGGCTGCTAGTCCTCCTTTCATGCAGAATCTTAAGGTCCTAGCTCATGTCCAAGGCACCAAAGCCAGCTAAAAAGTCAAAAATCGATACCTAAATCGTAAATTGTACTACTTCTTACAGGCTATTACATCAACTTAGAAGCTTCATCTGTGTTCTACCTTGGTGCTTTTAGTGTCTCCGCATACCGCAGCACGCGACATAGCTTTGCAGACGATAAGTACAACCGTTTCAGAGAGAAGAGCGGCCAATGTGACGATCTGGCTTTAAGTCGATTCGATAACAAATGAAGAAAACGGACGGATTTCTAAGGTTTTTACTACATATGAACACTTTTCACATACTCCCGTGCAACGTGGCTGCTAGTCCTCCTTTCATGCAGAATCTTAAGCTCCTAGCTCATGTCCAAGGCAGAAAAGCCAGCAAAATAGTCAATAATCGATACCTAAAACGTGAACTGTACTACTTCTTACTGGTTATTACATCAACTTAGAAGCTTCATCTGTGTTCTACTATGGTGCTTTTAGTGTCTCCGCATACCGCAGCACGCGACATAGCTTTGCCGACGATAAATACTACCGTTTCAGAGAGTCGATCGGCCAATGTGACGATCTGGCTTTAAGTCGATTCGATAACAAATGACGAAAACGGACGTATTTCTCAGGTTTTTACTACTTTTGAACACTTGTCACATTCTCCCGTGCAACTCGGCTGCTAGTCCTTCTTTCATGCAGAATCTTAAGGTCCTAGCTCATGTCCAAGGCACCAAAGCCAGCTAAAAAGTCAATAATCTATACCTAAAACTTGAATTGTACTACTTCTTACTCGTTATTACATCAACTTAGAAGCTTCATCTGTGCTCTACTATGGTGCTTTTAGTGTCTCCGCATAACGCAGCACGCGACATAGCTTTGCAGACGATAAGTACAACCGTTTCAGAGAAGAGGGGCCAATGTGACGATCTGGCTTTAAGTCGATTCGATAACAAATGACGAAAACGGACGGATTTCTTTAGGTTTTTACTACATATGAACACTTTTCACATTCTCCCGTGCAACTCGACTGCTAGTCCTCCTTTCATGCAGAATCTTAAGGTCCTATCTCATATCCAAGGCACCAAAGCCAGCTAAAAATCAATAATCGATACCTAAAACTTGAATTGTACTACTTCCTGCATGCTATTACATCAACTTAGAAGCTTCATCTGTGTTCTACTATGGTGCTATTAGTGTCTCCGCATAACGCAGCACGCGACATATCTTTGCAGACGATAAGTACAACCGTTTCAGACAGAACTGCGGCCAATGTGACGATCCTGATTTAAGTCGATTCTGTAACAAATTATGAAAACGGACGTATTTCTCAGGTTTTTACTACATTTGAACACTTGTCAAATACTCCCGTGCAACTCGGCTGCTAGTCCTTCTTTCATGCAGAATCTTAAGGTCCTAGCTCATGTCCAAGGCACCAAAGCCTGCTAAAACGTCAATAATCTATAATTAAAACTTGAATTGTACTACTTCTTACTGGTTATTACATCAACTTAGAAGCTTCATCTGTGTTCTACTATGGTGCTTTTAGTGTCTCCGCATAACGCAGCACGCGACATAGCTTTGCGGACGATAAGTACAACCGTTTCAGAGAAGAGGGGCCAATGTGACGATCTGGCTTTCAGTCGATTCGATAACAAATGACGAAAACGGACGGATTTCTCAGGTTTTTCCTACATATGAACACTTTTCGCATTCTCCCATGCAACTCGGCTGCTAGTCCTCCTTTCATGCAGAATCTTAAGGTTCTAGCTCATGTCCAAGGCACCAAAGCCAGCTAAAATGTCAATAATCGATACCTAAAACTTGAATTGTACTACTTCTTACTGGCTGTTACATCAACTTAGAAGCTTCATCTGTGTTCTACTATGGTGCTTTTAGTGTCTATGCATACCGCAGCACGCGACATAGCTTTGCAGACGATAAGTACAACCGTTTCAGAGAGAAGAGCGGCCAATGTGACGATCTGGCTTTAAATCGATTCGATAACAAATGACGAAAACGGACGGATTTCTTTAGGTTTTTACTACATATGAACATTTTTCACATTCTCCCGTGCAACTCGACTGCTTGTAATCCTTTCATGCACAATCTTAAGTTCCTATCGCATATCCAAGGCACGAAAGCCAGCTAAAAATTAATAATCGATAACTAAAACTTGAATTGTACTAGTAACTGCATGCTATTACATCAACTTACAAGCTTCATCTGTGTTCTACTATGGTGCTATTAGTGTCTCCGCATACCGCAGCACGCGACATAGCTTTGCAGACGATAAGTACGACCGTTTCAGAGAGAAGGGCGGCCAATGTGACGATCTGGCTTTAAATCGATTCGATAACGAATGACGAAAACGGACGGATTTCTCAGGTTTTTACTACATATGAACACTTTTCACATACTCCCGTGCAACGCGGCTGCTAGTCCTTCTTTCATGCCGAATCTTAAGCTCCTAGCTAATGTCCAAGGCACCAAAGCCATCTAAATAGTCAATAATCGATACTTAAAACTTGAACTGTACTACTTCTTACTAGGTATTACATCAACTTAGAAGCTTCATCTGTGTTCTACTATGGTGCTTTTAGTGTCTCCGCATACCGCAGGACGCGACATAGCTTTGCAGACGATAAGTACAACCTTTACAGTGAGAAGAGCGGCCAATGTGACGACCTGGCTTTAAGTCGATTCCATAACAAAGACGAAAACGGACGGATTTCTTTAGGTTTCTACTACATATGAACACTTTTCACATTCTCCCATGCAACTCGGCTGCTAGTCCTCCTTTCATGCAGAATCTTAATTCCTAGCTCATGTCCAAGGCTCCAAAGCCAGCTAAAAAGTCAAAAATCGATACCAAAAACGTAAATTGTACTACTTCTTACTGGCTACTACATCAACTTAGAAGCTTCATCTATGTTCTACTATGGTGGTTTAGTGTCTCCGCATACCGCAGCACGCGACATAGCTTTGCAGACGATAAGTACAACCGTTTCAGAGAGAAGAGCGGCCAATGTGACGATCTGGCTTTAAGTCGATTCGATAACAAATGACGAAAACGGACGGATTTCTCAGGTTGTTACTACATATGAACACTTTTCACATACTCCCGTGCAACGCGGCTTCTAGTCCTCCTTTCATGCAGATTCTTAAGCTCCTAGCTCATGTACAAAGACACAAAAGCCAGCAAAATAGTCAATAATCGATACCTAAAACTTGAACTGTACTACTTCTTACTGGCTATTACATCAACTTAGAAGCTTCATCTGTGTTCTACTATGGTGATTTTAGTGTCTCCGTATACCGCAGCACGCGACATAGCTTTGCAGACGATAAGTACAACCGTTTCAGGGAAGAGGGGCCAATGTGACAATCTGGGTTTAAGTCGATTCGATAACAAATGACGAAAACGGACGGATTTCTCTGGTTTTTACTACATATGAACACTTTTCACATACTCCCGTGCAACGCGGCTGCTAGTCCTCCTTTCATGCAGAATCTTAAGCTCCTAGCTCATGTCCAAGGCACCAAAGCCAGCTAAATATTCAATAATCGATACCTAAAACTTGAATTGTACTACTTCTTACTGGCTATTACATCAACTTAGAAGCTTCATCTGTGTTCTACTATGGTGCTATTAGTGTCTCCGCATACCGCAGCACGCGACATAGCTTTGCAGACGATAAGTACAACCGTTTCAGAGAGAAGAGCGGTCAATGTGACGATCTGGCTTTTAGTCGATTCGATAACAAACGACGAAAACGGACGGATTTCTCATATTTTTACTACATATGAACACTTTTCACATTCTCCCATGCAACTCGGCTGCTAGTCCTCCTTTCATGCAGAATCTTAAGGTCCTAGCTCATGTCCAAGGCACCAAAGCCAGCTAAAAAGTCAATAATCGATACATAAAACTTGAATTGTACTACTTCTTACTGGCTATTACATCAACTTAGAAGCTTCATCTGTGTTCTACTATGGTGCTTTTAGTGTCTCCGCATACCGCAGCACGCGACATAGCTTTGCAGACGATAAGTACAACCGTTTCAGAGAGAAGAGCGGCCAATGTGACGATCTGGCTTTAAGTCGATTCGATAACAAATGACGAAAACGGACGGATTTCTTTAGGTTTTTACTACATATGAACATTTTTCACATTCTCCCGTGCAACTCGACTGCTAGTCCTCCTTTCATGCAGAATCGTAAGGTCTTAGCGCATGTCCAAATCACGAAAGGTAGCTAAAAAGTCAATAATCGATACCTAAAAGTTGAACTGTACTACTTGTTACTGGCTATTACATTACTTAGAAGCTTCATCTGTGTTCTACTATGGTGCTTTTAGTGTCTCCGCATACCGCAGCACGCGACATAGGTTTGCAGACGATAAGTACAACCGTTTCAGAGAGAAGAGCGGACAATGTGACGATCTGGCTTTAAGTCGATTCGATAACAAATGACGAAAACGGACGGATTTCTCAGGTTGTTACTACATATGAACACTTTTCACATACTCCCGTGCAACGCCGCTGCTAGTCCTCTTTTCATGCAGATTCTTAAGCTCCTAGCTCATGTACAAAGGCACAAAAGCCAGCAAAATAGTCAATAATCGATACCTAAAACTTAAACTGTACTACTTCTTACTGGCTATTACATCAACTTAGAAGCTTCATCTGTGTTCTACTATGGTGCTTTTAGTGTCTCCGTATACCGCAGCACGCGACATAGCTTTGCAGACGATAAGTACAACCGTTTCAGAGAGAAGAGCGACCAATGTGACGATCTGGCTTTAAGTCGATTCGATATTAAATTACGTAAACGGACGGATTTCTCAGGATTTTACTACATATGAACACTTTTCACATACTCCCGAGCAACGCAACTGCTAGTCCTCCTTTCATGCAGAATCTTAATGTCCTAGCTCATGTCCAAGGCACCAAAGCCAGCTAAAAAGTCTATAATCGATACCTAAAACTTGAATTGTACTACTTCTTACTTGCTATTACATAAACTTAGAAGCTTCATCTCTGTTCCACTATGGTTATTTTAGTGTCTCCGCATACCGGAGCACGCGACATAGCTTTGCAGACGATAAGTACAACCGTTTCAGAGAGAAGAGCGACCAATGTGACGATGTGGCTTTAAGTCGATTCGATAACAAATGACCAAAACGAACGGATTTATCAGGTTTTTACTACATATGAACACTTTTAACATTGTCCCTTGCACCTCGGCTGCTAGTCCTCCTTTCATGCAGAATCTTAAGGTCCTAGCTCATGTCCAAGGCACCAAAGCCAGCAAAAAGTCCATAATCGATACCTAAAACTTGAATTGTACTACTTCTTACTGGCTATTACATCAACTTAGAAGCTTAATCTGTGTTCTACTACAGTGCTTTTAGTGTCTCCGCATACCGCAGCACGCGACATAGCTTTGCAGATGATAAGTACAACCGTTTCAGAGAGAAGAGCGGCCAATGTGACGCACTGCTTTAAGTCGATTCGATAATAAATTACGAAAACGGTCGGATTTCTCAGGTTTTTACTACATATGAACACTTTTCACATCCTCCCATGCAACGCGGCTGCTAGTCCTCCTTTCATGCAGAATCTTAAGGTCCTAGCTCATGTCCAAGGCACCAAAGACAGCTAAAAAGTCAATAATCGATACCTAAAACTTGATTTGTACTACTTCTTACTGGCTATTACATCAACTTAAAAGCTTAATCTGTGTTTTACTATAGTGCTTTTAGTGTCTCCGCATACCGCAGCACGCGACATAGCTTTGCAGACGATAAGTACAACCGTTTCAGAGAGAAGAGCGGACAATGTGACGATCTGGCTTTAAGTCGATTCGATAATAAATTACGTAAACGGACGGATTTCTCAGGATTTTACTACATATGAAAACTTTTCACATTCTCCCATGCAACTCGGCTGCTAGTCCTCCTTTCATGCAGAATCTTAAGGACCTAGCTCATGTCCAAGGCACAAAAGCCAGCTAAAAAGTCAATAATCGATACCAAAAACTTGATTTGTACTACTTCTTACTGGCTATTACATCAACTTAGAAGCTTCATCTGTGTTCCGCTATGTTGATTTTAGTGCCTCCGCATACCGCAGCACGCGACATAGCTTTGCAGACGATAAGTACAACCGTTTCAGAGAGAAGAGCGGCCAATGTGACGCACTGCTTGAAGTCGATTCGATAATAAATTATGAAAACGGACGGATTCCTCACGTTTTTACTACATATGAACACTTTTCACATTCTCCCTTGCAACTCGGCTGCTAGTCCTCCTTTCATGCAGAATCTTAAGGTCCTAGCTCATGTCCAAGGCACCAAAGCCAGCAAAAAGTCCGGAATCGATACCTAAAACTTGAATTGTACTACTTCTTACTGGCTATTACATCAACTTAAAAGCTTAATCTGTGTTTTACTATAGTGCTTTTAGTGTCTCCGCATACCGCAGCACGCGACATAGCTTTGCAGACAATAAGTACAACCGTTTCAGAGAGTAGAGCGGCCAATGTGACGCACTGCTTTAAGTCGATTCGATAAGAAATTACGAAAACGGTCGGATTTCTCAGGTTTTTACTACATATGAACACTTTTAACATTGTCCCTTGCAACTCGGCTGCTAGTCCTCCTTTCATGCAGAATCTAAAGGTCCTAGCTCATGTCCAAGGCAGAAAAGCCAGCTAAAAAGTCAATAATCGATACCTAAAACTTGAATTGTACTACTTCTTACTGTCTATTACATCAACTTAGAAACTTAATCTGTGTTCTACTATGGTGCTTTTAGTGTCTCCGCATACCGCAGCATGCGACATACCTTTGCAGACGATAAGTACAACCGTTTCAGAGAGAAGAGCGGCCAATGTGACGATCTGGCTTTAAGTCGATTCGATAATAAATTACGTAAACGGACGGATTTCTCAGGATTTTACTACATATGAACACTTTTCACATTCTCCCATGCAACTCGGCTGCTAGTCCTCCTTTCATGCTGAATCTTAAGGACATAGCTCATGTCCAAGGCACAAAAGCCAGCTAAAAAGTCAATAATCGATACCTAAAACTTGATTTGTACTACTTCTTACTGGCTATTACATCAACTTAGAAGCTTCATCTGTGTTCCGCTATGTTGATTTTAGTGCCTCCGCATACCGCAGCACGCGACATAGCTTTGCAGACGATAAGTACAACCGTTTCAGAGAGAAGAGCGGCCAATGTGACAATCTGGCTTTAAGTCGATTCGATAATAAATTACGTAAACGGACAGATTTCTCAGGATTTTACTACATATAAACTCTTTTCACATACTCCCATGCAACGCGGCTGCTAGTCCTCCTTTCATGCAGAATCTTAAGGTCCTAGCTCATGTCCAAGGCACCAAAGCCAGCTAAAAAGTCCATAATCGATACCTAAAACTTGAATGGTACTACTTCTTACTGGCTATTACATCAACTTAAAAGCTTAATCTGTGTTCTACTATTGTGCTTTTAGTGTCTCCGCATACCGCAGCACGCGACATATCTTTGCAGACGATAAGTACAACCGTTTCAGAGAGAAGAGCGGCCAATGTGACGCACTGCTTTAAGTCGATTCGATAATAAATTACGAAAACGGTCGGATTTCTCAGGTTTTTACTACGTATGAACACTTTTCACATCCTCCCTTGCAACGCGGCTGCTAGTCCTCCTTTCATGCAGAATCTTAAGGTCCTAGCTCATGTCCAAGGAACCAAAGCCAGCTAAAAAGTCAATAATCGATACCTAAAACTAGAATTGTACTATTTCTTACTGGCTATTACATCAACTTAGAAGCTTAATCTGTGTTCTACTATGGTGCTTTTAGTGTCTCCGCATACCGCAGCACGCGACATAGCTTTGCAGACGATAAGTACAACCGTTTCAGAGAGAAGAGCGGCCAATGTGACGCGCTGCTTGAAGTCGATTCGATAATAAATTACGAAAACGGACGGATTCCTCACGTTTTTACTACATATGAACACTTTTCACATTCTCCCTTGCAACTCGACTGCTAGTCCTACTTTCATGCAGAATCTTAAGGTCCTAGCCTGTGTCCAAGGCACTAAAGCCAGCAAAAAGTCCATAATCGATACCTAAAACTTGAATTGTACTACTTCTTACTGGATATTTCATCAACTTAAAAGCTTAATCTGTGTTCTACTATAGTGCTTTTAGTGTCTCCGCATACCGCAGCACGCGACATAGGTTTGCAGACGATAAGTACAACCGTTTCAGAGAGAAGAGCGGCCAATCTGACGCACTGCTTTAAGTCGATTCGATAATAAATTACGAAAACGGTCGGATATCTCAGGTTTTTACTACATATGAACACTTTTGACATACTCCCGTGCAACTCGGCTGCTAGTCCTCCTTTCATGAAGAATCTTAAGGTCCTAGCTCATGTCCAAGGCACCAAAGCCAGCTAAAAAGTCAATAATCGATACCTAAAACTTGAATTGTACTACTTCTTACTGGCTATTACATCAACTTAGACGCTTAATCTGTGTTCTACTATGGTGCTTTTAGTGTCTCCGCATACCGCAGCACGCGACATAGCTTTGCAGACGATAAGTACAATCGTTTCAGAGAGAAGAGCGGCCAATGTGACGCGCTGCTTGAAGTCGATTCGATAATAAATTACGAAAACGGACGGATTCCTCACGTTTTTACTACATATGAACACTTTTCACATTCTCCCTTGCAACTCGACTGCTAGTCCTCCTTTCATGCAGAATCTTAAGGTCCTAGCCTGTGTCCAAGGCACCAAAGCCAGCAAAAAGTCCATAATCGATACCTAAAACTTGAATTGTACTACTTCTTACTGGATATTTCATCAACTTAAAAGCTTAATCTGTGTTCTACTATAGTGCTTTTAGTGTCTCCGCATACCGCAGCACGCGACATAGCTTTGCAGACGATAAGTACAACCGTTTCAGAGAGAAGAGCGGCCAATCTGACGCACTGCTTTAAGTCGATTCGATAATAAATTACGAAAACGAACGGATTTTTCAGGTTTTTACTACATATGAACACTTTTGACATACTCCCGTGCAACTCGGCTGCTAGTCCTCCATTCATGCAGAATCATAAGGTCCTAGCTCATGTCCAAGGCACCAAAGCCAGCTAAAAAGTCAATAATCGATACCTAAAACTTGAATTGTACTACTTCTTACTGGCTATTACATCAACTTAGAAGCTTAAACTGTGTTCTACTATGGTGCTTTTAGTGTCTCCGCATACCGCAGCACGCGACATAGCTTTGCAGACGATAAGTACAATCGTTTCAGAGAGAAGAGCGGCCAATGTGACGCGCTGCTTGAAGTCGATTCGATAATAAATTACGAAAACGGACGGATTCCTCACGTTTTTACTACATATGAACACTTTTCACATTCTCCCTTGCAACTCGACTGCTAGTCCTCCTTTCATGCAGAATCTTAAGGTCCTAGCCTGTGTCCAAGGCACCAAAGCCAGCAAAAAGTCCATAATCGATACCTAAAAATTGAATTGTACTACTTCTTACTGGATATTTCATCAACTTAAAAGCTTAATCTGTGTTCTACTATAGTGCTTTTAGTGTCTCCGCATACCGCAGCACGCGACATAGCTTTGCAGACGATAAGTACAACCGTTTCAGAGAGAAGAGCGGCCAATGTGACGATCTGGCCTTAAGTCGATTCGATAATAAATTACGTAAACGGACGGATTTCTCAGGATTTTACTACATATGAACACTTTTCACATTCTCCCATGCAACTCGGCTGCTAGTCCTCCTTTCATGCAGAATCTTAAGGACATAGCTCATGTCCAAGGCACAAAAGCCAGCTAAAAAGTCAGTAATCGATACCTAAAACTTGATTTGTACTACTTCTTACTGGCTATTACATCAACTTAGAAGCTTCATCTGTGTTCCGCTATGTTGATTTTAGTGCCTCCGCATACCGCAGCAAGCGACATAGCTTTGCAGACGATAAGTACAACCGTTTCAGAGAGAAGAGGAGCCAATGTGACGATCTGGCTTTAAGTCGATTCGATAACAAATGACGAAAATGGACGGATTTCTCAGGTTTTTACTACATATGAACGCTTTTCACATACTCCCGTGCAACGCAGCTGCTAGTCCTCCTTTCATGCATAATCTTAAGGTCCTAGCTCATGTCCAATGCACCAAAGCCAGCTAAAAAGTCAATATTCGATACCTAAAACTTGAATTGTACTACTTCTTACTGGCTATTACATCAACTTAGAAGCTTCATCTGTGTTCTACTATGGTGCTTTTAGTGTCTCCGCATACCGCATCACGCGACATAGGTTTGCAGGCGATAAGTACAACCGTTTCATATAGAGGAGCGGCCAATGTTACGATCTGGCTTCAAGTTGATTCGATAACAAATGACGATATCGGACGGATTTCTCAGGTTTTTACTACATATGAACACTTTTCACATTTTCCCATGCAATTCGGCTGCTAGTCCTCCTTTCATGCAGAATCTTAAAGACATAGATCATGACCAGGGCACCAAAGCCAGCTAAAAAGTCAATTATCGATACATAAAACTTGAATTGTACTACTTCTTACTGGCTATGACATCAACTTAGAAGCTTCATCTGTGTTCCGCTATGGTGATTCTAGTGCCTCCGCATACCGCAGCACGCGACATAGCTTTGCAGACGATAAGTACAACCGTTTCAGAGAGAAGAGGGGCAAATGTGACGATCTGGCTTTAAGTCGATTCGATAACAAATGACAAAAACGAACGGATTTCTCAGGTTTTTACTACATATGAACACTTTTAACATTGTCCCTTGCAACTCGGCTGCTAGTCCTCCTTTCATGCAGAATCTTAAGGTCCTAGCTCATGTCCAAGGCACCAAAGCCAGCAAAAAGTCATTAATCGATACCTAAAACCTGAATTGTACTACTTCTTACTATCTATTACATCAACTTAGAAGCTTAATCTGTGTTCAACTATGGTGCTTTTAGTGTCTCCGCATACCGCAGCACGCGACATAGCTTTGCAGACGATAAGTACAACCGTTTCAGAGAGAAAAGCGGCCAATGTGACGCACTGCTTTAAGTCGATTCGATAATAAATTACGAAAACGGACGGATTTCTCAGGTTTTTACTACATATGAACACTTTTCGCATCCTCCCGTGCAACTCGGCTGCTAGTCCTCCTTCCATGCAGAATCTTAAGGTCCTAGCTGATGTCCAAGGCTCCAAAGCCAGCTAAAAAGTCAATATTCGATACCTAAAACTTGAATTGTACTACTCCTTACTGGCTATTCCATCAATTTACAAGCTTCATCAGTGTTCTACTATGGTGCTTTTAGTGTCTCCGCATACCGCATCACGCGACATAGCTTTGCAGACGATAAGTACAACCGTTTCAGAGAGAAGAGCGGCCAATGTGACGATCTGGCTTTAAGTCGTTTCGATAACAAATGACGAAAACGGACGGATTTCTCAGGTTTTTACTACATATGAACACTTTTCACATTCTCCCATGCAACTCGGCTGCTAGTCCTCCTTTCATGCAGAATCATAAAGTCCTAGCTCATGTCCAAGGCAGAAAAGCCAGCTAAAAAGTCAATAATCGATACCTAAAACTTGAATTGTACTACTTCTTACTGGGTATTACATCAACTTAGAAGCTTAATCTGTGTTCTACTATGGTACATTTAGTGTCTCCGCATACCGCAGCACGCGACATAGCTTTGCAGACGATAAGTACAACCGCTTCAGAGAGAAAAAGGGCCAATGTGACGATCTGGCTTTAAGTCGATTCGATAACAAATGACGAAAATGGACGGATTTCTCAGGTTTTTACTACATATGAACACTTTTCACATACTCCCGTGCAACGCGGTTGCTAGTCCTCCTTTCATGCAGAATCTTAAGGTCCTAGCTCATGTCCAAGGCACCAAAGCCATCTAAAGAGTCAATAATCGATACCTAAATCTTGAATTGTACTACTTCTTACTGTCTATTACATCAACTTTGAAGCTTTATCTGTGTTCTACTATGGTGCTTTCAGAGTCTCCGCATACCGCAGCACGCGACATAGCTTTGCAGACGATAAGTACAACCGTTTCATATAGAGGAGCGGCCAATGTGACGATCTGGCTTTAAGTCGATTCGATAACAAATGACGAAAACGGACGGATTTCTCAGGTTTTTACTGCATATGAACACTTTTCACATTCTCCCATGCAACTCGGCTGCTAGTCCTCCTTTCATGCAGAATCATAAAGTCCTAGCTCATGTCCAAGGCAGAAAAGCCAGCTAAAAAGTCAATAATCGATACCTAAAACTTGAATTGTACTACTTCTTACTGGCTATTACATCAACTTAGAAGCTTAATCTGTGTTCTACTATGGTACTTTTAGTGTCTCCGCATACCGCAGCACGCGACATAGCTTTGCAGACTATAAGTACAACCGTTTCAGAGAGAAGAGCGGCCAAAGTGACGCAATGCTTTAAGTCGATTCGATAATAAATTACGAAAACGGACGGATTTCTCAGGTTTTTAATACATATGTACACTTTTCGCATCCTCCCGTGCAACTCGGCTGCTAGTCCTCCTTTCATGCAGAATCTTAAGGTCCTAGCTCATGTCCAAGGCACTAAAGCCAGCTAAAAAGTCAATATTCGATACCTAAAACTTGAATTGTACTACTCCTTACTGGCTATTACATCAACTTAGAAGCTTCATCTGTGTTCTACTATGGTGCTTTTAGTGTCTCCGCATACCGTAGCACGCGACATAGCTTTGCAGACGATAAGTACAACCGTTTCAGAGAGAAGAGCGGACAATGTCACGATCTGGCTTCAAGTCGATTCGATAACAAATGACGAAAACGGATGGATTTCTCAGGTTTTTACTACATATGAACACTTTTCACATTCTCCCATGCAACTCGGCTGCTAGTCCTCCTTTCATGCAGAATCTTAAGGACAGAGCTCATGACCAAGGCACCAAAGCCAGCTAAAAAGTCAATTATCGATACCTAAAACTTGAATTGTACTATTTCTTACTGGGTCTTACATCAACTTAGAAGCTTAATCTGTGTTCTACTATGGTGCTTTTAGTGTCTCCGCATACCGCAGCACGCGACATAGCTTTGCAGACGATAAGTACAACCGTTTCAGAGAGAAAAGCGGCCAATGTGACGCACTGCTTTAAGTCGATTCGATAATAAATTACGAAAACGGACGGATATCTCAGGTTTTTACTACATATGAACACTTTTCGCATCCTCCCGTGCAACTCGGCTGCTAGTCCTCCTTCCATGCAGAATCTTAAGGTCCTAGCTCATGTCCAAGGCTCCAAAGCCAGCTAAAAAGTCAATATTCGATACCTAAAACTTGAATTGTACTACTCCTTACTGGCTATTCCATCAATTTAGAAGCTTCATCTGTGTTCTACTATGGTGCTTTTAGTGTCTCCGCATACTGCATCACGCGACATAGCTTTGCAGACGATAAGTACAACCGTTTCAGAGAGAAGAGCGGCCAATGTGACGATCTGGCTTTAAGTCGTTTCGATAACAAATGACGAAAACGGACGGATTTCTCACGTTTTTACTACATATGAAGACTTTTCACATACTCCCGTGCAACGCGGCTGCTAGTCCTCCTTTCATGCATAATCTTAAGCTCCTAGCTCATGTCCAAGTCACAAAAGCCAGCAAAATAGTCAATAATCGATACCTAAAACTTGAACTGTGCTACTTCTTACTGGCTATTACATAGAACTTAGAAGCTTCATCTGTGTTCCGCTATGGTGATATTAGTGCCTCCGCATACCGCAGCACGCGACATAGCTTTGCAGACAATAAGTACAACCGTTTCAGATAGAGGAGCGGCCAATGTGACGATCTGGCTTTAAGTCGATTCGATAACAAATGACGAAAATGGACGGATTTCTCAGGTTTTTACTACATATAAACACTTATCACATACTCCCGTGCAACGCGGCTGCTAGTCCTCCTTTCATGCAGAATCTTAAGGTCCTAGCTTATGTCCAATGTACCAAAGTTAGCTAAAATGTCAATAATCGATACCTAAAACTTGAATTATACTACTCCTTACTGGCTATTACGTCTACTTAGAAGCTTCATCTGTGTTCTACTATAGTGCTTTTAGTGTCTCCGCATACCGAAGCACGCGACATAGCTTTGCAGACGATAAGTACAACCGTTTCAGAGAGAAGAGCGTCCAATGTGACGATCTGGCTTTAAGTCGATTCGATAACAAATAATGAAAACGAACGGATTTCTCAGGTTTTTACTACATATGAACACTTTTCACATACTCCCGATCAACTCGGCTGCTAGTCCTCCTTTCATGCAGAATCTTAAGGTCCTAGCCCCGGTCCAGGGCACCAAAGCCAGCTAAAAAGTCATTAATCGATACCTAAAACTTGAATTCTACTACTTCTGACTGGCTATTACATCAACTTAGAAGCTTCATCTATGTTCTACTATGGTGCTTTTAGTGTCTCCGCATACCGCAGCACGCGACATAGCTTTGCAGACGATAAGTACAACCGTTTCAGAGAGAAGAGTGGCCAATGTGACGATCTGGCTTTAAGTCGATTCGATAACAAATGACGAAAACGAACGGATTTCTCAGGTTTTTACTACATATGAACACTTTTAACATTCTCCCTTGCAACTCGGCTGCTAGCCCTCCTTTCATGCAGAATCTTAAGGTCCTACCTCATGTCCAAGGCACCAAAGCCAGCAAAAAGTCAATAATCGATACCTAAAACTTGAATTATACTACTTCTTACTGGCTATTACATCAATTTAGAAGCTTCATCTGTGTTCATTTATGGTGATTTTAGTGTCACCGCATACCGCAGCACGCGACATAGCTTTGCAGACGATAAGTACAACCGTTTCAGTGAGAAGAGCGGCCAATGTGACGATCTGGCTTTAAGTCGATTCGATAACAAATGACGAAAATGGACGGATTTCTCAGGTTTTTACTACATATAAACACTTTTCACGTACTCCCGTGCAACTCGGCTGCTAGTCCTCCTATCATGCAGAATCTTAAGGTCCTAGCTCATGTCCAAGGCACCAAAGCCAGCTAAAAATTCAATTATCGATACCTAAAACTTGAATTGTACTACTTCTTACTGGCTATTACATCAACTTAGAGGCTTCATCTGTGTTCCGCTATGGTGATTTTAGTGACTCCGCATACCGCAGCACGCGACATAGCTCTGCAGACGATAAGTACAACCGTTTCAGAGAGAAGAGGGGCCAATGTGACGATCTGGCTTTAAGTCGATTCGATAACAAATGACTAAAATGGACGGATTTCTCAGGTTTTTACTACATATGAACACTTTTCACATACTCCCGTCCAACGCAGCTGCTATTCCTCCTTTCATGCAGAATCTTAAGGTCCTAGCTCATGTCCAAGGCACCAAAGCCAGCAAAAAGTCCATAATCGATACCAAAAACTTGAATTGTACTACTTCTTACTGGCTATTACATCAACTTAGAAGCTTAATCTGTGTTCTACTATGGTGCTTTTAGTGTCTCCGCATACCGCATCACGCGACATAGCTTTGCAGACGATAAGTACAACCGTTTCAGAGAGAAGAGCGGCCAATGTGACGATCTGGCTTTAAGTCGATTCGATAACAAATGACGGAAACGGATGGATTTCTCAGGTTTTTACTACATATGAACACTTTTCACTTTCTCCCATGCAACTCGGCTGCTAGTCCTCCTTTCATGCAGAATCATAAGGACCTAGCTCATGCCAAAGGCACCAAAGCCAGCTAAAAAGTCAATAATCGATACCTAAAACTTGAATTGTACTTCTTCTTACTTGCTATTACATCAGCTTAGAAGCTTCATCTGTGTTCTACTATGGTGCTTTTAGTGTCTCCGCATACCGCAGCACGCGACATAGCTGTGCAGACGATAAGTACAACCGTTTCAGAGAGAAGAGCGGCCAATGTGACGACTGGCTTTAAGTTGATTCGATAACAAATGACGAAAATGGACGGATTTCTCAGGTTTTTGCTACATATGAACACTTTTCACATACTCCCGTGCAACGCGGCTGCTAGTCCTCCTTTCATGCGGAATCTTAAGGTCCTAGCTCATGTCCAAGGCACCAAAGCCAGCTACAAAGTCAATAATCGATACCTAAAACTTGAGTTGTACTACTTCTTACTGGCTATTACATCAACGTAGAAGCTTAATCTTTGTTCTACTATGGTGCTTTTAGTGTCTCCGCATACCGCAGCACGCGACATAGCTTTGCAGACGATAAGTACAAACCGTTTCAGAGAGAAGAGCGGCCAATGTGACGCACTGCTTTAAGTCGATTCGATAATTCATTACGAAAACGGACTGATTTCTCAGGTTTTTACTACATATGAACACTTTTCGCATCCTCCCGTGCAACTCGGCTGCTAGTCCTCCTTTCATACCGAATCTTAAGGCCCTAGCTCATATCCAAGGCACCAAAGCCAGCTAAAAGTCAATAATCGATACCTAAATCTTGAATTGTACTACTTCTTACTGGCTATTACATCAACTTAGAAGCTTGATCTGTGTTCTACTATGGTGCTTTCAGTGTCTCCGTATCCCGCAGCACGCGTCATAGCTTTGCAGACGATAAGTACAACCGTTTCACAGAGAAGAGCGGCCAATGTGACGATCTGGCTTTAAGTCGATTCGATAACAAATGACGAAAACGGACGGATTTCTCAGGTTTTTACTACATATGAAAACTTTTCACATTCTCCCATGCAACTCGGCTGCTAGTCCTCCTTTCATGCAGAATCATAAGGTCCTAGCACATGTCCAAGGCACCAAAGCAAGCTGAAAAGTAATATTCGACACCTAAAACTTGAATTGTACTACTCCTTACTGGCTATTACATCAACTTAGAAGCTTCATCTGTGTTCTACTATGGTGCTCTTAGTGTTTTCCGCATACCGCAGCAAGCGACAAAGCTGTACAGACGATAAGTACAGCCGTTTGCAGAGAGAAGAGCGGCCAATGTGACGATCTGGCTTTAAGTCGATTCGATAACAAATGACGAAAATGGACGGATTTCTCAGGTTTTTACTACATATGAACACTTTTCACATACTGCCGTGCAACGCGGCTGCTACTCCTCCTTTCATGCGGAATCTTAAGGTCTAGCTCATGTCCAAGGCACAAAAGCCAGCTAAAAAGTCAATAATCGATACCTAAAACCTGAGTTGTACTACTTCTCACTGGCTATTACATCAACTTAGAAGCTTCATCTGTGTTCTACTATGGTGCTTATAGTGTCTCCGCATACCGCATCACGCGACATAGCTTTGCAGACGATAAGTACAACCGTTTCAGAGAGAAGAGCGGCCAATGTGACGATCTGGCTTTAAATCGTTTCGATAACAAATGACGAAAACGGACGGATTTCTCAGGTTTTTACTACATATGAACACTTTTCACATACTCCCGTGCAACGCGGCTGCTAGTCCTCCTTTCATCCATAATCTTAAGCTCCTAGCTCATGTCCAAGGCACAAAAGCCAGCAAAATAGTCAATAATCGATACCTAAAACTTGAACTGTACTACTTCTTACCGGCTATTACATTAACTTAGAAGCTTCATCTGTGTTCCGCTATGGTGATTTTAGTGCCTCCGCATACCGCAGCACGCGACACAGCTTTGCAGACGATAAGTACAACCGTTTCAGAGAGAAGAGCGTCCAATGTGACGATCTGGCTTTAAGTCGATTCGATAACAAATAACGAAAACGAACGGGTTTCTCAGGTTTTTACTACATATGAACACTTTTAACATTGTCCCTTGCAACTCGGCTACTAGTCCTCCTTTCATGCAGAATTTTAAGGTCCTAGCTCATGTCCAAGGCACCAAAGCCAGCAAAAAGTCCATAGTCGATACCTAAAACCTGAATTGTACTACTTCTTACTGGCTATTTCATCAACTTAGAAGATTAATCTGTGTTCTACTATGGTGCTTTTAGTGTCTCCGCATACCGCAGCACGTGACATAGCTTTGCAGACGATAAGTACAACCGTTTCAGAGAGAAGAGCGGCCAATGTGACGATCTGGCTTGAAGTCGATACGGTAATAAATTACGTAAACGGACAGATTTCTCAGGATTTTACTACACATGAACACTTTTCGCATTCTCCCGTTCAACTCGGCTGCTAGTCCTCCTTTCATGCAGAATCTTAAGGTCCTAGCTCATGTCCAAGGCACCAAAGCCAGCTAAAAGGTCAATAATCGTTACCTAAAACTTGAATTGTACTACTTCTTACTGGCTATTACATCAACTTAGAAGCTCCATCTGTGTTCCACTATGGTGATTTTAGTGCCTCCGCATACCGCAGCACGCGACATAGCTTTGCAGACGATAAGTACAACCGTTTCAGAGAGAAGAGGGGCCAATGTGACGATCTGGCTTTAAGTCGATTCCATAACAAATGACTAAAATGGACGGATTTCTCAGGTTTTTACTACATATGAACACTTTTCACATACCCCCGTCCAACGCAGCTGCTAGTCCTCCTTTCATGCAGAATCTTAAGGTCCTAGCTCATGTCCAAGGCACCAAAGCCAGCAAAAAGTCCATAATCGATACCAAAAACTTGAATTGTACTACTTCTTACTGGCTATTACATCAACTTAGAAGCTTAATCTGTGTTCTACTATGGTGCTTTTAGTGTCTCCGCATACCGCAGCACGCGACATAGCTTTGCAGACGATAAGTACAACCGTTTCAGAGAGAAGAGCGGCCAATGTGACGATCTGGCTTTAAGTCGATTCGATAACAAATGACGGAAACGGATGGATTTCTCAGGTTTTTACTACATATGAACACTTTTCACTTTCTCCCATGCAACTCGGCTGCTAGTCCTCCTTTCATGCAGAATCATAAGGACCTAGCTCATGCCAAAGGCACCAAAGCCAGCTAAAAAGTCAATAATCGATACCTAAAACTTGAATTGTACTTCTTCTTACTTGCTATTACATCAGCTTAGAAGCTTCATCTGTGTTCTACTATGGTGCTTTTAGTGTCTCCGCATACCGCAGCACGCGACATAGCTTTGCAGACGATAAGTACAACCGTTTCAGAGAGAAGAGCGGCCAATGTGACGCACTGCTTTAAGTCGATTCGATAATTAATTACGAAAACGGACGGATTTCTCAGGTTTTTACTACATATGAACACTTTTCGCATCCTCCCGTGCAACTCGGCTGCTAGTCCTCCTTTCATGCCGAATCTTAAGGCCCTAGCTCATATCCAAGGCACCAAAGCCAGCTAAAAAGTCAATAATCGATACCTAAATCTTGAATTGTACTACTTCTTACTGGCTATTACATCAACTTTGAAGCTTCATCTGTGTTCTACTATGGTACTTTCAGTGTCTCCGCATCCCGCAGCACGCGTCATAGCTTTGCAGACGATAAGTACAACCGTTTCACAGAGAAGAGCGGCCAATGTGACGATCTGGCTTTAAGTCGATTCGATAACAAATGACGGAAACGGATGGATTTCTCAGGTTTTTACTACATATGAACACTTTTCACATTCTCCCATGCAACTCGGCTGCTAGTCCTCCTTTCATGCAGAATCATAAGGTCCTAGCTCATGTCCAAGGCACCAAAGCCAGCTAAAAAGTCAATATTCGACACCTAAAACTTGAATTGTACTACTCCTTACTGGCTATTACATCAACTTAGAAGCTTCATCTGTGTTCTACTATGTTGCTTTTAGTGTTTCCGCATACCGCAGCAAGCGACAAAGCTGTACAGGCGACAAGTACAGCCGTTTCAGAGAGAAGAGCGGCCAATGTGACGATCTGGCTTTAAGTCGATTCGATAACAAATGACGAAAATGGACGGATTTCTCAGGTTTTTACTACATATGAACACTTTTCACATACTGCCGTGCAACGCGGCTGCTACTCCTCCCTTCATGCGGAATCTTAAGGTCCTAGCTCATGTCCAAGGCACAAAAGCCAGCTAAAAAGTCAATAATCGATAGCTAAAACTTGAGTTGTACTACTTCTCACTGGCTATCACATCAACTTAGAAGCTTCATCTGTGTTCTACTATGGTGCTTTTAGTGTCTCCGCATACCGCAGCACGCGACATAGCTTTGCAGACGATAAGTACAACCGTTTCAGAGAGAAGAGCGGCCAATGTGACGCACTGCTTGAAGTCGATTCGATAATAAATTACGAAAACGGACGGATTCCTCACGTTTTTACTACATATGTACACATTTCGCATCCTCCCGTGCAACTCGGCTGCTAGTCCTCCTTTCATGCCGAATCTTAAGGCCCTAGCTCATATCCAAGGCACCAAAGCCAGCTAAAAAGTCAATAATCGATACCTAAATCTTGAATTGTACTACTTCTTACTGGCTATTACATCAACTTTGAAGCTTAATCTGTTTTATACTATGGTGCTTTTAGTGTCTCCGCATACCGCAGCACGCGACAAAGCTGTGCAGACGATAAGTACAACCGTTTCAGAGAGAAGAGCGGCCAATGTGACGATCTGGCTTTAAGTCGATTCGATAATAAATTAAGAAAACGGAAGGATTTCACAGGTTTTTACTACATATGAACACTTTTCGCATCCTCCCGTGCAACTCGGCTGCTAGTCCTCCATTCATGCAGAATCTTAAGGTCCTAGCTCATGTCCAAGGCACCAAAGCCAGCTAAAAAGTCAATATTCGATACCTAAAACTTGAATTGTACTACTCCTTACTGGCTATTACATCAACTTAGAAGCTTAATCTGTGTTCTACTATGGTGCTTTTAGTGTCTCCGCATACCGCAGCACGCGACATAGCTTTGCAGACGATAAGTACACCCGTTTCAGAGAGAAGAGCGGCCAATGTGACGCACTGCTTTAAGTCGATTCGATAATAAATTACGAAAACGGACGGATTTCTCAGGTTTTTACTACATATGAACAATTTTCGCATCCTCGAGTGCAACTCGGCTGCTAGTCCTCCTTTCATGCAGAATCATAAGGTCCTAGCTCATGTCCAAGGCACCAAAGCCAGCTAAAAAGTCAATATTCGATACCTAAAACTTGAATTGTACTACTCCTTACTGGCTATTACCTCAACTTAGAAGCTTCAGCTGTGTTCTACTATGGTGCTTTTAGTGTCTCCGCCTACTGCAGCACGCGACATAGCTTTGCAGACGATAAGTACAACCGTTTCAGAGAGGAGAGGGGCCAATGTGACGATCTGGCTTTAAGTCGATTCGATAACAAATGACGAGAACGGACGGATTTCTCAGGTTTTTACTACATATGAACACTTTTTACATTCTCCCGTGCAACTCGGCTGCTACTCCTCCTTTCATGCAGAATCGTAAGGTCCTAGCTCATGTCCAAGGCACCAAAGCCAGCAAAAAAGTCAATAATCGATACGTAAATCTTGAATTTTACTACTTCTTACTGGCTATTACATCAACTTTGAAGCTTCATCTGTGTTCTACTATGGTGCTTTTAGTGTCTCCGCATACCGCAGCACGCGACATAGCTTTGCAGACGATAAGTACAACCGTTTCAGAGTGAAGAGCAGCCAATGTGACGATCTGGCTTTAAGTCGATTCGATAACAAATGACAAAAACGGACGGATTTCTCAGGTTTTTACTATATATGAACACTGTTCACATTCTCACATGCAACTCGGCTGCTAGTCCTCCTTTCATGCAGAATCATTAGGTCCTAGCTCATGTCCAAGGCAAAAAAGCAAGCTGAAAAGTAATATTCGATACCTAAAACTTGAATTGAACTACTCCTTACTGGCTATTACATCAACTTAGAAGCTTCATCTGTGTTCTACTATGGTGCTTTTAGTGTCTCCGCATACCGCAGCACGCGACATAGCTTTGCAGACGATAAGTACAACCGTTTCAGAGAGAAGAGCGGCCAATGTGACGCACTGCTTTAAGTCGATTCGATAATAAATTACGAAAACGGACGGATTTCTCAGGTTTTTACTACATATGAACACTTTTCGCATCCTCCCGTGCAACTCGGCTGCTAGTCCTCCTTTCATGCAGAATCTTAAGGTCCTAGCTCATGTCCAAGGCACGAAAGCCAGCTAAAAAGTCAATATTCGATACCTAAAACTTGAATTGAACTACTCCTTACTGGCTATTACATCAACTTAGAAGCTTCATCTGTGTTCTACTATGGTGCTTTTAGTGTCTCCGCATACCGCAGCACGCGACATACCTTTGCAGACGATAAGTACAACCGTTTCAGAGAGAAGAGCGGCCAATGTGACGATCAGGCTTCAAGTTGATTCGGTAACAAATGACGAAAACGGACGGATTTCTCAGGTTTTCACTACATATGAACACCTTTCATATACTCCCGTGCAACGCTGCTGCTAGTCCTCCTTTCATGCCGAATATTAAGGTCCTAGCTCATGTCCAAGGCACCAAAGCCAGCTAAAAGGTCAATAATCGATACCTAAAACTTGAATTGTACTACTGCTTACTTGCTATTACATCAACTTAGAAGCTTAATCTGTGTTCTGCTATGGTGCTTTTAGTATCCCCGCATACTGCAGCACGCGACATAGCTTTGCAGACGATAAGTACAACCGTTTCAGAGAGGAGAGGGGCCAATGTGATGATCTTGCTTTAAGTGGATTCGATAACAAATGACGAACACGGACGGATTTCTCAGGTTTTTACTACATATGAACACTATTTACATTCTCCCGTGCATCTCGGCTGCTAGTCCTCGTTTCATGCAGAATCTTAAGGCCCCAGCTCATGTCCAAGGCACCAAAGAAAGGTAAAAAGTCAATAATCGATACCTAAATCTTGAATTGTACTACTTCTTACTGGCTATTACATCAACTTAAAAGCTTCATCTGTGTTCTACTATGGTGCTTTATGTATCTCCGCATACCGCAGCACACGATATAGCTTTGCAGACGATATGTACAACCGTTTCAGAGAGAAGAGCGGCCAATGTAACGATCTGGCTTTAAGTCGATTCGATAACAAATGACGAAAATGGACGGATTTCTCAGTTTTTTACTACATATGAACAATTTTTACATTCTCCCGTGCAACTCGGCTGCTAGTCCTTCTTTCATGCAGATTCGGCAGATTCGTAAGGTCCTAGCTCATGTCCGAGTCACCAAAGCCAGCAAAAAAGTCAATAATCGATACCTAAATCTTGAATTGTACTACTTCTTACTGGCTATTACATCAACTTTGAAGCTTCATCTGTGTTCTACTATGGTGCTTTTAGTGTCTCCGCATACCGCAGCACGCGACATAGCTTTGCAGACGATAAGTACAACCGTTTCAGAGTGAAGAGCAGCCAATGTGACGATCTGGCTTTAAGTCGATTCGATAACAAATGACAAAAACGGACGGATTTCTCAGGTTTTTACTATATATGAACACTGTTCACATTCTCACATGCAACTCGGCTGCTAGTCCTCCTTTCATGCAGAATCATTAGGTCCTAGCTCATGTCCAAGGCAAAAAAGCAAGCTGAAAAGTAATATTCGATACCTAAAACTTGAATTGAACTACTCCTTACTGGCTATTACATCAACTTAGAAGCTTCATCTGTGTTCTACTATGGTGCTTTTAGTGTCTCCGCATACCGCAGCACGCGACATAGCTTTGCAGACGATAAGTACAACCGTTTCAGAGAGAAGAGCGGCCAATGTGACGCACTGCTTTAAGTCGATTCGATAATAAATTACGAAAACGGACGGATTTCTCAGGTTTTTACTACATATGAACACTTTTCGCATCCTCCCGTGCAACTCGGCTGCTAGTCCTCCTTTCATGCAGAATCTTAAGGTCCTAGCTCATGTCCAAGGCACGAAAGCCAGCTAAAAAGTCAATATTCGATACCTAAAACTTGAATTGAACTACTCCTTACTGGCTATTACATCAACTTAGAAGCTTCATCTGTGTTCTACTATGGTGCTTTTAGTGTCTCCGCATACCGCAGCACGCGACATACCTTTGCAGACGATAAGTACAACCGTTTCAGAGAGAAGAGCGGCCAATGTGACGATCAGGCTTCAAGTTGATTCGGTAACAAATGACGAAAACGGACGGATTTCTCAGGTTTTCACTACATATGAACACCTTTCATATACTCCCGTGCAACGCTGCTGCTAGTCCTCCTGTCATGCCGAATATTAAGGTCCTAGCTCATGTCCAAGGCACCAAAGCCAGCTACAAAGTCAATAATCGATACCTAAACCTTGAATTTTACTACTTCTCACTGGCTATCATATCAACTTAGAAGCTTCATCTGTGTTCTACTATGGTGCTTTTAGTGTCTCCGCATACTGCAGCACGCGACATAGCTTTGCAGACGATAAGTACAACCGTTTCAGAGAGGAGAGGGGCCAATGTGATGATCTTGCTTTAAGTGGATTCGATAACAAATGACGAACACGGACGGATTTCTCAGGTTTTTACTACATATGAACACTATTTACATTCTCCCGTGCATCTCGGCTGCTAGTCCTCGTTTCATGCAGAATCTTAAGGCCCCAGCTCATGTCCAAGGCACCAAAGAAAGGTAAAAAGTCAATAATCGATACCTAAATCTTGAATTGTACTACTTCTTACTGGCTATTACATCAACTTAAAAGCTTCATCTGTGTTCTACTATGGTGCTTTATGTATCTCCGCATACCGCAGCACACGATATAGCTTTGCAGACGATATGTACAACCGTTTCAGAGAGAAGAGCGGCCAATGTAACGATCTGGCTTTAAGTCGATTCGATAACAAATGACGAAAATGGACGGATTTCTCAGTTTTTTACTACATATGAACAATTTTTACATTCTCCCGTGCAACTCGGCTGCTAGTCCTTCTTTCATGCAGATTCGGCAGATTCGTAAGGTCCTAGCTCATGTCCGAGTCACCAAAGCCAGCAAAAAAGTCAATAATCGATACCTAAATCTTGAATTGTACTACTTCTTACTGGCTATTACATCAACTTTGAAGCTTCATCTGTGTTCTACTATGGTGCTTTTAGTGTCTCCGCATACCGCAGCACGCGACAAAGCTTTGTAGACGATAAGTACAACCGATTCAGAGAGAAGAGCGGCCAATGTGACGATCTGGCTTTAAGTCGATTCGATAATAAATGACGAAAACGGACGGATTTCTAAGGTATTTACTACATATGAACACTTTTTACGTTCTCCCATTTAACTCGGCTGCTAGTCCTACTTTCATGCAGAATCGTAAGGTCCTAGATCATGTCCGAGGCACCAAAGCCAGCAAAAAAGGCAATAATCGATACCTAAATCTTGAATTGTACTACTTCTTACTGGCTATTACATCAACTTAGAAGCTTCATCAGTGTTCCACTATGGTGATTTTAGTGTCGACGCATACCGCAGCACGCGTCATAGCTTTGCAGACGATAAGAACAACCGTTTCAGAGAGAAGAGGGGCCAATGTGACGATCTGGCTTTAAGTCGATTCGATAACAAATGACGAAAATGGACGGATTTCTCAGGTTTTTACTACATATGAACACTTTTCACTTACTCCCGTGTAACGCGGCTGCTAGTCCTCCTTTCATGCAGAATCGTAAGGTCCTAGCTCATGTCCAAGGCACCAAAGCTATCAAAAAAGTCAATAATCGATACCTAAATCTTGAATTGTAATACTTCTTACTGGCTATTACATCAACTTTGAAGCTTCATCTGTGTTCTATTACGGTGCTTTTAGTGTCTCTTCATACTGCAGCACGCGACATAGCTTTGCAGACGATAAGTACAACCGTTTCAGAGAGAAGAGCGGCCAATGTGACGCACTGCTTTAAGTCTATTCGATAATAAATTACGAAAACGGACGGATTTCTCAGGTTTTTACTACATATGAACACTTTTCGCATCCTCCCGTGCAACTCGGCTGCTAGTCCTCCTTTCATGCAGAGTCTTAAGGTCCTAGCTCATGTCCAAGGCACCAAAGCCTGCTAAAAAGTCAATATTCGATACCTAAAACTTGAATTGTACTACTCCTTACTGGCTATTACATCAACTTAGAAGCTTCATCTGTGTTCTACTATGGTGCTTTTAGTGTCTCCGCATACCGCAGCACGCGACACAGCTTTGCAGACGATAAGTACAACCGTTTCAGAGAGAAGAGCGGGCAATGTCACGATCTGGCTTCAAGTTGATTCGATAACAAATGACGAAAACGGACGGATTTCTCAGGTTTTTACTACATATGAACACTTTTCACATTCTCCCATGCAACTCGGCTGCTAGTCCTCCTTTCATGCAGAATCTTAAGGACATAGCTCATGTCCAGGGCACCAAAGCCAGCTAAAAAGTAAATAATCGAAACCTAAAACTTGTATTGTACTACTTCTTACTGGCTATTACATCAACTTAGAAGCTTCATCTGTGTTCCACTATGGTGATTTTAGTTTCTCCGCATACCGCAGCACGCGACATAGCTTTTCAGACGATAAGTACAACCGTTTCAGAGAGAAGAGGGGCCAATGTGACGATCTGGCTTTAAGTCGATTCGATAACAAATGACGAAAATGGACGGATTTCTCAGGTTTTTACTACATATGAACACTTTTCGCATCCTCCCGTGCCACTCGGCTGCTAGTCCTCCTTTCTTGCGCAATCTTAAGGTCCTACCTCATGTCCAAGGCACCAAAGCCAGCTACAAAGTCAATAATCGTTACCTAAAACTTGAATTGGACTACTTCTTACTGGCTATTACATCAATTTAGAAGCTTCATCAGTGTTCATTTATGGTGATTTTAGTGTCTCCGCATACCGCAGCACGCGATATAGCTTTGCAGACGATAAGTACAACCGTTTCAGAGAGAAGAGGGGCCAATGTGACGATCTGGCTTTAAGTCGATTCGATAACAAATGACTAAAATGGACGGATTTCTCAGGTTTTTACTACATATGAACACTTTTCACATACTCCCGTCCAACGCAGCTGCTAGTCCTCCTTTCATGCAGAATCTTAAGGTCCTAGCTCATGTCCAAGGCACCAAAGCCAGCTACAAAGTCCATAATCGATACCAAAAACTTGAATTGTACTACTTCTTACTGGCTATTACATCAACTTAGAAGCTTAATCTGTGTTCTACTATGGTGCTTTTAGTGTCTCCGCATACCGCAGCACGCGACATAGCTTTGCAGACGATAAGTACAACCGTTTCAGAGAGAAGAGCGGCCAATGTGACGCACTGCTTTAAGTCGATTCGATAATTAATTACGAAAACGGACGGATTTCTCAGGTTTTTACTACATATGAACACTTTTCACTTTCTCCCATGCAACTCGGCTGCTAGTCCTCCTTTCATGCAGAATCATAAGGACCTAGCTCATGCCAAAGGCACCAAAGCCAGCTAAAAAGTCAATAATCGATACCTAAAACTTGAAATGTACTTCTTCTTACTTGCTATTACATCAGCTTAGAAGCTTCATCTGTGTTCTACTATGGTGCTTTTAGTGTCTCCGCATACCGCAGCACGCGACATAGCTTTGCAGACGATAAGTACAACCGTTTCAGAGAGAAGAGCGGCCAATGTGACGCACTGCTTTAAGTCGATTCGATAATTAATTACGAAAACGGATGGATTTCTCAGGTTTTTACTACATATGAACACTTTTCGCATCCTCCCGTGCAACTCGGCTGCTAGTCCTCCTTTCATGCCGAATCTTAAGGCCCTAGCTCATATCCAAGGCACCAAAGCCAGCTAAAAAGTCAATAATCGATACCTAAATCTTGAATTGTACTACTTCTTACTGGCTATTACATCAACTTTGAAGCTTAATCTGTTTTATACTATGGTGCTTTTAGTGTCTCCGCATACCGCAGCACGCGACAAAGCTGTGCAGACGATAAGTACAACCGTTTCAGAGAGAAGAGCGGCCAATGTGACGATCTGGCTTTAAGTCGATTCGATAATAAATTAAGAAAACGGAAGGATTTCACAGGTTTTTACTACATATGAACACTTTTCGCATCCTCCCGTGCAACTCGGCTGCTAGTCCTCCATTCATGCAGAATCTTAAGGTCCTAGCTCATGTCCAAGGCACCAAAGCCAGCTAAAAAGTCAATATTCGATACCTAAAACTTGAATTGTACTACTCCTTACTGGCTATTACATCAACTTAGAAGCTTAATCTGTGTTCTACTATGGTGCTTTTAGTGTCTCCGCATACCGCAGCACGCGACATAGCTTTGCAGACGATAAGTACACCCGTTTCAGAGAGAAGAGCGGCCAATGTGACGCACTGCTTTAAGTCGATTCGATAATAAATTACGAAAACGGACGGATTTCTCAGGTTTTTACTACATATGAACAATTTTCGCATCCTCGAGTGCAACTCGGCTGCTAGTCCTCCTTTCATGCAGAATCATAAGGTCCTAGCTCATGTCCAAGGCACCAAAGCCAGCTAAAAAGTCAATATTCGATACCTAAAACTTGAATTGTACTACTCCCTACTGGCTATTACCTCAACTTAGAAGCTTCAGCTGTGTTCTACTATGGTGCTTTTAGTGTCTCCGCCTACTGCAGCACGCGACATAGCTTTGCAGACGATAAGTACAACCGTTTCAGAGAGGAGAGGGGCCAATGTGACGATCTGGCTTTAAGTCGATTCGATAACAAATGACGAGAACGGACGGATTTCTCAGGTTTTTACTACATATGAACACTTTTTACATTCTCCCGTGCAACTCGGCTGCTACTCCTCCTTTCATGCAGAATCGTAAGGTCCTAGCTCATGTCCAAGGCACCAAAGCCAGCAAAAAAGTCAATAATCGATACGTAAATCTTGAATTTTACTACTTCTTACTGGCTATTACATCAACTTTGAAGCTTCATCTGTGTTCTACTATGGTGCTTTTAGTGTCTCCGCATACCGCAGCACGCGACATAGCTTTGCAGACGATAAGTACAACAGTTTCAGAGTGAAGAGCAGCCAATGTGACGATCTGGCTTTAAGTCGATTCGATAACAAATGACAAAAACGGACGGATTTCTCAGGTTTTTACTATATATGAACACTGTTCACATTCTCACATGCAACTCGGCTGCTAGTCCTCCTTTCATGCAGAATCATTAGGTCCTAGCTCATGTCCAAGGCAAAAAAGCAAGCTGAAAAGTAATATTCGATACCTAAAACTTGAATTGAACTACTCCTTACTGGCTATTACATCAACTTAGAAGCTTCATCTGTGTTCTACTATGGTGCTTTTAGTGTCTCCGCATACCGCAGCACGCGACATAGCTTTGCAGACGATAAGTACAACCGTTTCAGAGAGAAGAGCGGCCAATGTGACGCACTGCTTTAAGTCGATTCGATAATAAATTACGAAAACGGACGGATTTCTCAGGTTTTTACTACATATGAACACTTTTCGCATCCTCCCGTGCAACTCGGCTGCTAGTCCTCCTTTCATGCAGAATCTTAAGGTCCTAGCTCATGTCCAAGGCACGAAAGCCAGCTAAAAAGTCAATATTCGATACCTAAAACTTGAATTGAACTACTCCTTACTGGCTATTACATCAACTTAGAAGCTTCATCTGTGTTCTACTATGGTGCTTTTAGTGTCTCCGCATACCGCAGCACGCGACATACCTTTGCAGACGATAAGTACAACCGTTTCAGAGAGAAGAGCGGCCAATGTGACGATCAGGCTTCAAGTTGATTCGGTAACAAATGACGAAAACGGACGGATTTCTCAGGTTTTCACTACATATGAACACCTTTCATTTACTCCCGTGCAACGCTGCTGCTAGTCCTCCTTTCATGCCGAATATTAAGGTCCTAGCTCATGTCCAAGGCACCAAAGCCAGCTACAAAGTCAATAATCGATACCTAAACCTTGAATTTTACTACTTCTCACTGGCTATCATATCAACTTAGAAGCTTCATCTGTGTTCTACTATGGTGCTTTTAGTGTCTCCGCATACTGCAGCACGCGACATAGCTTTGCAGACGATAAGTACAACCGTTTCAGAGAGGAGAGGGGCCAATGTGATGATCTTGCTTTAAGTGGATTCGATAACAAATGACGAACACGGACGGATATCTCAGGTTTTACTACATATGAACACTATTTACATTCTCCCGTGCATCTCGGCTGCTAGTCCTCGTTTCATGCAGAATCTTAAGGCCCCAGCTCATGTCCAAGGCACCAAAGAAAGGTAAAAAGTCAATAATCGATACCTAAATCTTGAATTGTACTACTTCTTACTGGCTATTACATAAACTTAAAAGCTTCATCTGTGTTCTACTATGGTGCTTTATGTATCTCCGCATACCGCAGCACACGATATAGCTTTGCAGACGATATGTACAACCGTTTCAGAGAGAAGAGCGGCCAATGTAACGATCTGGCTTTAAGTCGATTCGATAACAAATGACGAAAACGGACGGATTTCTCAGTTTTTTACTACATATGAACAATTTTTACATTCTCCCGTGCAACTCGGCTGCTAGTCCTTCTTTCATGCAGATTCGTAAGGTCCTAGCTCATGTCCGAGTCACCAAAGCCAGCAAAAAAGTCAATAATCGATACCTAAATCTTGAATTGTACTACTTCTTACTGGCTATTACATCAACTTTGAAGCTTCATCTGTGCTCTACTATGGTGCTTTTAGTGTCTCCGCATACCGCAGCACGCGACAAAGCTTTGTAGACGATAAGTACAACCGATTCAGAGAGAAGAGCGGCCAATGTGACGATCTGGCTTTAAGTCGATTCGATAATAAATGACGAAAACGGACGGATTTCTAAGGTTTTTACTACATATGAACACTTTTTACGTTCTCCCATTTAACTCGGCTGCTAGTCCTACTTTCATGCAGAATCGTAAGGTCCTAGATCATGTCCGAGGCACCAAAGCCAGCAAAAAAGTCAATAATCGATACCTAAATCTTGAATTGTACTACTTCTTACTGGCTATTACATCAACTTAGAAGCTTCATCAGTGTTCCACTATGGTGATTTTAGTGTCGACGCATACCGCAGCACGCGTCATAGCTTTGCAGACGATAAGAACAACCGTTTCAGAGAGAAGAGGGGCCAATGTGACGATCTGGCTTTAAGTCGATTCGATAACAAATGACGAAAATGGACGGATTTCTCAGGTTTTTACTACATATGAACACTTTTCACTTACTCCCGTGTAACGCGGCTGCTAGTCCTCCTTTCATGCAGAATCGTAAGGTCCTAGCTCATGTCCAAGGCACCAAAGCCAGCAAAAAAGTCAATAATCGATACCTAAATCTTGAATTGTAATACTTCTTACTGGCTATTACATCAACTTTGAAGCTTCATCTGTGTTCTATTACGGTGCTTTTAGTGTCTCTTCATACTGCAGCACGCGACATAGCTTTGCAGACGATAAGTACAACCGTTTCAGAGAGAAGAGCGGCCAATGTGACGCACTGCTTTAAGTCGATTCGATAATAAATTACGAAAACGGACGGATTTCTCAGGTTTTTACTACATATGAACACTTTTCGCATCCTCCCGTGCAACTCGGCTGCTAGTCCTCCTTTCATGCAGAGTCTTAAGGTCCTAGCTCATGTCCAAGGCACCAAAGCCTGCTAAAAAGTCAATATTCGATACCTAAAACTTGAATTGTACTACTCCTTACTGGCTATTACATCAACTTAGAAGCTTCATCTGTGTTCTACTATGGTGCTTTTAGTGTCTCCGCATACCGCAGCCCGCGACACAGCTTTGCAGACGATAAGTACAACCGTTTCAGAGAGAAGAGCGGGCAATGTCACGATCTGGCTTCAAGTTGATTCGATAACAAATGACGAAAACGGACGGATTTCTCAGGTTTTTACTACATATGAACACTTTTCACATTCTCCCATGCAACTCGGCTGCTAGTCCTCCTTTCATGCAGAATCTTAAGGACATAGCTCATGTCCAGGGCACCAAAGCCAGCTAAAAAGTAAATAATCGAAACCTAAAACTTGTATTGTACTACTTCTTACTGGCTATTACATCAACTTAGAAGCTTCATCTGTGTTCCACTATGGTGATTTTAGTTTCTCCGCATACCGCAGCACGCGACATAGCTTTTCAGACGATAAGTACAACCGTTTCAGAGAGAAGAGGGGCCAATGTGACGATCTGGCTTTAAGTCGATTCGATAACAAATGACGAAAATGGACGGATTTCTCAGGTTTTTACTACATATGAACACTTTTCGCATCCTCCCGTGCCACTCGGCTGCTAGTCCTCCTTTCTTGCGCAATCTTAAGGTCCTACCTCATGTCCAAGGCACCAAAGCCAGCTACAAAGTCAATAATCGTTACCTAAAACTTGAATTGGACTACTTCTTACTGGCTATTACATCAATTTAGAAGCTTCATCAGTGTTCATTTATGGTGATTTTAGTGTCTCCGCATACCGCAGCACGCGATATAGCTTTGCAGACGATAAGTACAACCGTTTCAGAGAGAAGAGGGGCCAATGTGACGATCTGGCTTTAAGTCGATTCGATAACAAATGACTAAAATGGACGGATTTCTCAGGTTTTTACTACATATGAACACTTTTCACATACTCCCGTCCAACGCAGCTGCTAGTCCTCCTTTCATGCAGAATCTTAAGGTCCTAGCTCATGTCCAAGGCACCAAAGCCAGCTACAAAGTCCATAATCGATACCAAAAACTTGAATTGTACTACTTCTTACTGGCTATTACATCAACTTAGAAGCTTAATCTGTGTTCTACTATGGTGCTTTTAGTGTCTCCGCATACCGCAGCACGCGACATAGCTTTGCAGACGATAAGTACAACCGTTTCAGAGAGAAGAGCGGCCAATGTGACGCACTGCTTTAAGTCGATTCGATAATTAATTACGAAAACGGACGGATTTCTCAGGTTTTTACTACATATGAACACTTTTCGCATCCTCCCGTGCAACTCGGCTGCTAGTCCTCCTTTCATGCCGAATCTTAAGGCCCTAGCTCATATCCAAGTCACCAAAGCCAGCTAAAAAGTCAATAATCGATACCTAAATCTTGAATTGTACTACTTCTTACTGGCTATTACATCAACTTTGAAGCTTCATCTGTGTTCTACTATGGTACTTTCAGTGTCTCCGCATCCTGCAGCACGCGTCATAGCTTTGCAGACGATAAGTACAACCGTTTCACAGAGAAGAGCGGCCAATGTGACGATCTGGCTTTAAGTCGATTCGATAACAAATGACGAAAACGGATGGATTTCTCAGGTTTTTACTACATATGAACACTTTTCACATTCTCCCATGCAACTCGGCTGCTAGTCCTCCTTTCATGCAGAATCATAAGGTCCTAGCTCATGTCCAAGGCACCAAAGCCAGCTAAAAAGTCAATATTCGACACCTAAAACTTGAATTGTACTACTCCTTACTGGCTATTACATCAACTTAGAAGCTTCATCTGTGTTCTACTATGGTGCTTTTAGTGTTTCCGCATACCGCAGCAAGCGACAAAGCTGTACAGGCGACAAGTACAGCCGTTTCAGAGAGAAGAGCGGCCAATGTGACGATCTGGCTTTAAATCGATTCGATAACAAATGACGAAAATGGACGGATTTCTCAGGTTTTTACTACATATGAACACTTTTCACATACTGCCGTGCAACGCGGCTGCTACTCCTCCCTTCATGCGGAATCTTAAGGTCCTAGCTCATGTCCAAGGCACAAAAGCCAGCTAAAAAGTCAATAATCGATACCTAAAACTTGAGTTGTACTACTTCTCACTGGCTATCACATCAACTTAGAAGCTTCATCTGTGTTCTACTATGGTGCTTTTAGTGTCTCCGCATACTGCAGCACGCTACATAGCTTTGCAGACGATACGTACAACCGTTTCAGAGAGAAGAGGGGCCAATGTGACGATCTGGCTTTAAGTCGATTCGATAACAAATGACGAAAACGGACGGATTTCTCAGGTTTTTACTACATATGAACACTTTTCGCATCCTCCCGTGCAACTCGGCTGCTAGTCCTCCTTTCATGCAGAATCTTAAAGTCCTAGCTCATGTCCAAGGCACGTAAGCCAGCTAAAAAGTCAATATTCGATACCTAAAACTTGAATTGAACTACTCCTTACTGGCTATTACATCAACTTAGAAGCTTCATCTGTGTTCTACTATGGTGCTTTTAGTGTCTCCGCATACCGCAGCACGCGACATACCTTTGCAGACGATAAGTACAACCGTTTCAGAGAGAAGAGCGGCCAATGTGACGATCAGGCTTCAAGTTGATTCGGTAACAAATGACGAAAACGGACGGATTTCTCAGGTTTTCACTACATATGAACACCTTTCATATACTCCCGTGCAACGCTGCTGCTAGTCCTCCTTTCATGCCGAATATTAAGGTCGTAGCTCATGTCCAAGGCACCAAAGCCAGCTACAAAGTCACTAATCGATACCTAAACCTTGAATTTTACTACTTCTCACTGGCTATCATATCAACTTAGAAGCTTCATCTGTGTTCTACTATGGTGCTTTTAGTGTCTCCGCATACTGCAGCACGCGACATAGCTTTGCAGACGATAAGTACAACCGTTTCAGAGAGGAGAGGGGCCAATGTGATGATCTTGCTTTAAGTGGTTTCGATAACAAATGACGAAAACGGACGGATATCTCAGGTTTTTACTACATATGAACACTATTTACATTCTCCCGTGCAACTCGGCTGCTAGTCCTCCTTTCATGCAGAATCGTAATGTCCTAGCTCATGTCTAAGGCACCAAAGCTAGCAAAAAAGTTAATAATCGATACCTAAATCTTGAATTGTACTACTTCTTACTGGCTATTACATTAACTTTGAAGCTTCATCTGTGTTCTATTATGGTGCTTTTAGTGTCTCCGCATACCGCAGCACGCGACATAGCTTTGCAGACGATAAGTACAACCGTTTCAGAGAGAAGAGCGGCCAATTTGACGATCTGGCTTCAAGTTGATTCGATAACAAATGACGAAAACGGACGGATTTCTCAGGTTTTTACTACATATGAACACTTTTCACATTCTCCCATGCAACTCGGCTGCTAGTCCTCCTTTCATGCTGAATCTTAAGGACATAGCTCATGACCAAGGCACCAAAGCCAGCTAAAAAGTCAATAATCGATACCTAAAACTTGAATTGTACTACTTCTTACTGGCTATTACATCATCATAGAAGCTTCATCTGAGTTCCACTATGGTGATTTTAGTGTCTCCGCATACCGCAGCACACGACATAGCTTTGCAGACGATAAGTACAACCGTTTCAGAGAGGAGAGCGACCAATGTGACGATCTGGCTTTGAGTCGATTCGATAACAAATGACGAAAACGGACGGATTTCTCAGTTTTTTACTACATATGAACAATTTTTACATTCTCCCGTGCAACTCGGCTGCTAGTCCTCCTTTCATGCAGAATCGTAATGTCCTAGCTCATGTCTAAGGCACCAAAGCTAGCAAAAAAGTTAATAATCGATATCTAAATCTTGAATTGTACTACTTCTTACTGGCTATTACATCAACTTTGAAGCTTCATCTGTGTTCTACTACGGTGCTTTTAGTGTCTCTTCATACTGCAGCACGCGACATAGCTTTGCAGACGATAAGTACAACCGTTTCAGAGAGAAGAGCGGCCAATGTGACGCACTGCTTTAAGTCGATTCGATAATAAATGACGAAAACGGACGGATTTCTCCGGTTTTTACTACATATGAACACTTTTCGCATCCTCCCGTGCAACTCGGCTGCTATTTCTCCTTTCATGCAGAGTCTTAAGGTCCTAGCTCATGTCCAAGGCACCAAAGCCTGCTAAAAAGTCAATATCCGATACCTAAAACTTGAATTGTACTACTCCTTACTGGCTATTACATCAACTTAGAAGCTTCATCTGTGTTCTACTATGGTGCTTTTAGTGTCTCCGCATACCGCAGCACGCGACACAGCTTTGCAGACGATAAGTACTACCGTTTCAGAGAGAAGAGCGGGCAATGTCACGATCTGGCTTCAAGTTGATTCGATAACAAATGACGAAAACGGACGGATTTCTCAGGTTTTTACTACATATGAACACTTTTCACATTCTCCCATGCAACTCGGCTGCTAGTCCTCCTTTCATGCAGAATCTTAAGGACATAGCTCATGTCCAGGGCACCAAAGCCAGCTAAAAAGTAAATAATCGAAAACTAAAACTTGTATTGTACTACTTCTTACTGGCTATTACATCAACTTAGAAGCTTCATCTGTGTTCCACTATGGTGATTTTAGTTTCTCCGCATACCGCAGCACGCGACATAGCTTTTCAGACGATAAGTACAACCGTTTCAGAGAGAAGAGGGGCCAATGTGACGATCTGGCTTTAAGTCGATTCGATAACAAATGACGAAAATGGACGGATTTCTCAGGTTTTTACTACATATGAACACTTTTCGCATCCTCCCGTGCCACTCGGCTGCTAGTCCTCCTTTCTTGCGCAATCTTAAGGTCCTACCTCATGTCCAAGGCACCAAAGCCAGCTAAAAAGTCAATATTCGATACCTAAAACTTGAATTGTACTACTCCTTACTGGCTATTACATCAACTTAGAAGCTTCATCTGTGTTCTACTATGGTGCTTTTAGTGACTCCGCATACCGCAGCACGCGACATAGCTTTGCAGACGATAAGTACAACCGTTTCAGAGACAAGAGCGGGCAATGTGACGATCTGGCTTCCAGTTGATTCGATAATAACTGACGAAAAAGGACCGATTTCTCAGGTTTTTACTACATATGAACACCTTTCACATTCTCCCATGCAACTCGGCTGCTAGTGCTCCTTTCATGCAGAATCTTAAGGACATAGCTCATGTCCAAGGCACCAAAGCCAGCTAAAAAGTCAATAATCGATACCTAAAACTTGAATTGTACTACTTCTTACTGGCTATTACATCAACTTAGAAGCTTCATCAGTGTTCCACTATGGTGATTTTAGTGTCTCCGCATACCGCAGCACACGACATAGCTTTGCAGACGATAAGTACAACCGTTTCAGAGAGAAGAGGGGCCAATGTTACGATCTGGCTCTAAGTCGATTCGATAACAAATGACGAAAATGGACGGATTTCTCAGGTTTTTACTACATATGAACACTTTTCACATACTCCCGTGCAGCGCGGCTGCTAGTCCTCCTTTTATGCAGAATCTTAAGGTCCTAGCTCATGTCAATGGCACCAAGGCCAAATAAAAAGTCAATATTCGATACCTAAAACTTGAATTGTACTACATCTCACTGGCTATCACATCAACTTAGAAGCTTCATCTGTGTTCTACTATGGTGCGTTTAGTGTCTCCACATACTGCAGCACGCGACATAGCTTTGCAGACGATAAGTACAACCGTTTCAGAGAGAAGAGCGGCCAATGTGACGCACTGCTTTAAGTCGATTCGATAATATATTCCGAAAACGGACGGATTTCTCAGGTTTTTACTACATATGAAAACTTTTCGCATTCTCCCGTGCAACTCGGCTGCTAGTCCTCCTTTCATGCAGAATCTTAAGGTACTAGCTCAAGTCCAAGGCACCAAAGCCAGCAAAAAATTCAATATTCGATACCTAAAACTTGAATTGTACTGCTCCTTACTGGCTATTACATCAACTTAGAAGCTTCATCTGTGTTCTACTATGGTGCTTTTAGTGTCTCCGCATACCGCAGCACGCGACATAGCTTTGCAGATGATAAGTACAACCGTTTCAGAGAGAAGAGCGGCCAATGTGACGATCTGGCTTTAAGTCGATTCGATAACAAATGAATAAAAGGGGACGGATTTCTCAGGTTTTTACTACATATGAACACTTTTCACATACTCCCGTGCAACGAGGCTGCTAGTCCTCCTCTCATGCACAATCTTAAGGTCCTACCTCATGTCCAAGGCACCAAAGCCAGCTAAAAAGTCAATAATCGATACCTAAAACTTGAATTGTACTACTTCTCACTGGCTGTCACATCAACTTAGATGCTTCATCTGTGTTCTACTATGGTGCTTTTAGTGACTCCGCATACCGCAGCACGCGACATAGCTTTGCAGACGATAAGTACAACCGTTTCAGAGAGAAGAGGGGCCAATGTGACGATCTGGCTTTAAGTCGATTCGATAACAAATGACGAAAACGGACGGATTTCTCAAGTTTTTACTACATATGAACACCTTTCACATTCTCCCATGCAACTCGGCTGCTAGTCCTCCTTTCACGCAGAATCTTAAGGACATAGCTCATGTCCAAGGCACCAAAGCCAGCAAAAAAGTCAATAATCGATACCTAAAACTTGAATTGTACTACTTCTTACTGGCTATTACATGAACTTAGAAGCTTCATCTGTGTTCCACTATGGTGATTTTAGTGTCTCCGCATACCGCAGCACACGACATAGCTTTGCAGACGATAAGTACAACCGTTTCAGAGAGAAGAGCGGCCAATGTGACGCGCTGCTTTACGTCGATTCGATAATAAATGACGAAAACGGACGGATTTCTCAGGTTTTTACTACATATGAACACTTTTCGCATCGTCCCGTGCAACTTGGCTGCTAGTCCTCCTTTCATGCAGAATCGTAAGGTCCTAGATCATGTCCAAGGCACCAAAGCCAGCAAAAAAGTCAGTAATCGATACCTAAATCTTGAATTGTACTACTTCTTACTGGCTATTACATCAACTTAGAAGCTTCATCTGTGTTCTACTATGGTGCTTTTAGTGTCTCCGCATACCGCAGCACGCGGCATAGCTTTGCAGACGATAAGTACAACCGTTTAAGAGAGAAGAGCGGCCAATGTGACGACCTAGCTTTAAGTCGATTCGATAATAAATTACGAAAACGGTCGGATTTCTCAGGTTTTTACTACATATGAGCACTTTTCGCATCCTCCCGTGCAACTTGGCTGCTAGTCCTCCTTTCATGCAGAATCGTAAGGTCCTAGCTCATGTCCAAGGCACCAAAGCCAGCAAAAAAGTCTGTAATCGATACCTAAATCTTGAATTGTACTACTTCTTGCTGGCTATTACATCAACTTAGAAGCTTCATCTGTGTTCTACTATGGTGCTTTTAGTGTCTCCGCATACCGCAGCACGCGACATAGCTTTGCAGACGATAAGTACAACCGTTTCAGAGAGAAGAGCGGCCAATGTGACGACCTAGCTTTAAGTCGATTCGATAACAAATGACGAAAACGGACGGATTTCTCAGGTTTTTACTACATATGAACACTTTTCACATTCTCCCATGCAACTCGGCTGCTAGGCCTCCTTTCATGCAGAATCTTAAGGACATAGCTCATGTCCAAGGCACCAAAGCCAGCTAAAAAGTAAATAATCGAAAACTAAAACTTGTATTGTACTACTTCTTACTGGCTATTACATCAACTTAGAAGCTTCATCTGTGTTCCACTATGGTGATTTTAGTTTCTCCGCATACCGCAGCACGCGACATAGCTTTTCAGACGATAAGTACAACCGTTTCAGAGAGAAGAGGGGCCAATGTGACGATCTGGCTTTAAGTCGATTCGATAACAAATGACGAAAATGGACGGATTTCTCAGGTTTTTACTACATATGAACACTTTTCGCATCCTCCCGTGCCACTCGGCTGCTAGTCCTCCTTTCTTGCGCAATCTTAAGGTCCTACCTCATGTCCAAGGCACCAAAGCCAGCTAAAAAGTCAATATTCGATACCTAAAACTTGAATTGTACTACTCCTTACTGGCTATTACATCAACTTAGAAGCTTCATCTGTGTTCTACTATGGTGCTTTTAGTGACTCCGCATACCGCAGCACGCGACATAGCTTTGCAGACGATAAGTACAACCGTTTCAGAGACAAGAGCGGGCAATGTGACGATCTGGCTTCCAGTTGATTCGATAATAACTGACGAAAAAGGACCGATTTCTCAGGTTTTTACTACATATGAACACCTTTCACATTCTCCCATGCAACTCGGCTGCTAGTGCTCCTTTCATGCAGAATCTTAAGGACATAGCTCATGTCCAAGGCACCAAAGCCAGCTAAAAAGTCAATAATCGATACCTAAAACTTGAATTGTACTACTTCTTACTGGCTATTACATCAACTTAGAAGCTTCATCTGTGTTCCACTATGGTGATTTTAGTGTCTCCGCATACCGCAGCACACGACATAGCTTTGCAGACGATAAGTACAACCGTTTCAGAGAGAAGAGGGGCCAATGTGACGATCTGGCTCTAAGTCGATTCGATAACAAATGACGAAAATGGACGGATTTCTCAGGTTTTTACTACATATGAACACTTTTCACATACTCCCGTGCAGCGCGGCTGCTAGTCCTCCTTTTATGCAGAATCTTAAGGTCCTAGCTCATGTCCATGGCACCAAGGCCAAATAAAAAGTCAATATTCGATACCTAAAACTTGAATTGTACTACATCTCACTGGCTATCACATCAACTTAGAAGCTTCATCTGTGTTCTACTATGGTGCGTTTAGTGTCTCCACATACTGCAGCACGCGACATAGCTTTGCAGACGATAAGTACAACCGTTTCAGAGAGAAGAGCGGCCAATGTGACGCACTGCTTTAAGTCGATTCGATAATATATTCCGAAAACGGACGGATTTCTCAGGTTTTTACTACATATGAAAACTTTTCGCATTCTCCCGTGCAACTCGGCTGCTAGTCCTCCTTTCATGCAGAATCTTAAGGTACTAGCTCAAGTCCAAGGCACCAAAGCCAGCAAAAAATTCAATATTCGATACCTAAAACTTGAATTGTACTGCTCCTTACTGGCTATTACATCAACTTAGAAGCTTCATCTGTGTTCTACTATGGTGCTTTTAGTGTCTCCGCATACCGCAGCACGCGACATAGCTTTGCAGATGATAAGTACAACCGTTTCAGAGAGAAGAGCGGCCAATGTGACGATCTGGCTTTAAGTCGATTCGATAACAAATGAAGAAAAGGGGACGGATTTCTCAGGTTTTTACTACATATTAACATTTTTCACATACTCCCGTGCAACGCGGCTGCTAGTCCTCCTCTCATGCACAATCTTAAGGTCCTACCTCATGTCCAAGGCACCAAAGCCAGCTAAAAAGTCAATAATCGATACCTAAAACTTGAATTGTACTACTTCTCACTGGCTGTCACATCAACTTAGATGCTTCATCTGTGTTCTACTATGGTGCTTTTAGTGACTCCGCATACCGCAGCACGCGACATAGCTTTGCAGACGATAAGTACAACCGTTTCAGAGAGAAGAGGGGCCAATGTGACGATCTGGCTTTAAGTCGATTCGATAACAAATGACGAAAACGGACGGATTTCTCAAGTTTTTACTACATATGAACACCTTTCACATTCTCCCATGCAACTCGGCTGCTAGTCCTCCTTTCACGCAGAATCTTAAGGACATAGCTCATGTCCAAGGCACCAAAGCCAGCAAAAAAGTCAATAATCGATACCTAAAACTTGAATTGTACTACTTCTTACTGGCTATTACATGAACTTAGAAGCTTCATCTGTGTTCCACTATGGTGATTTTAGTGTCTCCGCATACCGCAGCACACGACATAGCTTTGCAGACGATAAGTACAACCGTTTCAGAGAGAAGAGCGGCCAATGTGACGCGCTGCTTTACGTCGATTCGATAATAAATTACGAAAACGGACGGATTTCTCAGGTTTTTACTACATATGAACACTTTTCGCATCGTCCCGTGCAACTTGGCTGCTAGTCCTCCTTTCATGCAGAATCGTAAGGTCCTAGATCATGTCCAAGGCACCAAAGCCAGCAAAAAAGTCAGTAATCGATACCTAAATCTTGAATTGTACTACTTCTTACTGGCTATTACATCAACTTAGAAGCTTCATCTGTGTTCTACTATGGTGCTTTTAGTGTCTCCGCATACCGCAGCACGCGGCATAGCTTTGCAGACGATAAGTACAACCGTTTAAGAGAGAAGAGCGGCCAATGTGACGACCTAGCTTTAAGTCGATTCGATAATAAATTACGAAAACGGTCGGATTTCTCAGGTTTTTACTACATATGAGCACTTTTCGCATCCTCCCGTGCAACTTGGCTGCTAGTCCTCCTTTCATGCAGAATCGTAAGGTCCTAGCTCATGTCCAAGGCACCAAAGCCAGCAAAAAAGTCTGTAATCGATACATAAATCTTGAATTGTACTACTTCTTGCTGGCTATTACATCAACTTAGAAGCTTCATCTGTGTTCTACTATGGTGCTTTTAGTGTCTCCGCATACCGCAGCACGCGACATAGCTTTGCAGACGATAAGTACAACCGTTTCAGAGAGAAGAGCGGCCAATGTGACGACCTAGCTTTAAGTCGATTCGATAACAAATGACGAAAACGGACGGATTTCTCAGGTTTTTACTACATATGAACACTTTTCACATTCTCCCATGCAACTCGGCTGCTAGTCCTCCTTTCATTCAGAATCGTAAGGTCCTACCTCATGTCCAAGGCACCAAAGCCAGCTAAAAAGTCAATATTCGATACCTAAAACTTGAATTGTACTACTCCTTACTGGCTATTACATCAACTTAGAAGCTTCATCTGTGTTCTACTATGGTGCTTTTAGTGTCTCCGCATACCGCAGCACGCGACATAGCTTTGCAGACGATAAGTACAACCGTTTCAGAGAGAAGAGCGGACAACGTGACGCACTGCTTTAAGTCGATTCGATAATATATTCCGAAAACGGACGGATTTCTCAGGTTGTTACTACATATGAACACTTTTCGCATCCTCCCGTGCCACTCGGCTGCTAGTCCTCCTTTCATGCACAATCTTAAGGTCCTACCTCACGTCCAACGCACCAAAGCCAGCTAAAAAGTCAATATTCGATACCTAATACTTGAATTGTACTACTCCTTACTGGCTATTACATCAACTTAGAAGTTTCATCTGTGTTCTACTATGGTGCTTTTAGTGACTCCGCATACCGCAGCACGCGACATAGCTTTGCAGACGATAAGTACAACCGTTTCAGAGAGAAGAGCGGCCAATGTGACGATCTGGCTTCAAGTTGACTCGATAACAACTGACGAAAAAGGACCGATTTCTCAGGTTTTTACTACATATGAACACCTTTCACATTCTCCCATGCAACTCGGCTGCTAGTCCTCCTTTCATGCACAATCTTAAGGACATAGCTCATGTCCAAGGCACCAAAGCCAGCTAAAAAGTCAATAATCGATACCTAAAACTTGAATTGTACTACTTCTTACTGGCTATTACATCAACTTAGAAGCTTCATCTGTGTTCCACTATGGTGATTTTAGTGTCTCCGCATACCGCAGCACACGACATAGCTTTGCAGACGATAAGTACAACCGTTTCAGAGAGAAGAATGGCCAATGTGACGATCTGGCTTTCAGTCGATTCGATAATAAATTACGAAAACGGACGGATTTCTCAGGTTTTTACTACATATGAACACTTTTCGCATCCTCCCGTGCAACTCGGCTGCTAGTCCCCCTTTCATGCAGAATCTTAAGGTCCTAGCTCATGTCCAAGGCACCAAAACCAGCAAAAAAGTCAATATTCGATACATAAACCTTGAATTTTACTACTTCTTACTGGTTATTACATCAACTTAGAAGCTTCATCTGTGTTCTACTATGGTGCTTTTAGTGTCTCCGCATACTACAGAATGCGACATAGCTTTGCAGACGATACGTACAACCGTTTCAGAGAGAAGAGCGGCCAATGTGACGATCTGCTTTAAGTCGATTCGATAACAAATGACGAAAACGGACGGATTTCTCATTTTTTTACTACATATGACCACTATTCACATTCTCCCATGCATCTCGGCTGCTAGTCCTCCTTTCATGCAGAATCATAAGGTCCTAGCTCATGTCCAAGGAATAAAAGCCAGCTAAAAAGTCAATAATCGATACCTAAAACTTGAATTGTACTACTTCTCACTGGCAATCACATCAATTTAGAAGCTTCATCTGTGTTCTACTATGGTGCTTTTAGTGTCTCCGCATACTGCAGCACGCGACATAGCTTTGCAGACGATAAGTACAACCGTTTCAGAGAGAAGAGCGGCCAATGTGACGCACTGCTTTAAGTCGATTCGATAATATATTCCGAAAACGGACGGATTTCTCAGGTTTTTACTACATATGAACACTTTTCGCATCCTCCCGTGCAACTTGGCTGCTAGTCCTCCTTTCATGCAGAATCGTAAGGTCCTAGCTCATGTCCAAGGCACCAAAGCCAGCAAAAAAGTCAATAATCGATACCTAAATCTTGAATTGTACTACTTCTTACTGGCTATTACATCAACTTAGAAGCTTCATCTGTGTTCCACTATGGTGATTTTAGTGTCTCCGCATACCGCAGCACACGACATAGCTTTGCAGACGATAAGTACAACCGTTTCAGAGAGAAGAATGGCCAATGTGACGAACTGGCTTTAAGTCGCTCCGATAACAAATGGCGAAAATGGACGGATTTCTCAGGTTTTTACTACATATGAACACTTTTCACATACTCCCGTGCAACGCTGCTGCTAGTCCTCCTTTCATGCAGAATCGAAAGGTTCTTGCTCATGTCCAAGGCACCAAAGCCAGCAAAAAAGTCAATAATCGATACCTAAACCTTGAATTTTACTACTTCTTACTGGTTATTACATCAACTTTGAAGCTTCATCTGTGTTCTACTATGGTGCTTTTAGTGTCTTCGCATACCGCAGCACGCGACATAGCTTTGCAGACGATAAGTACAACCGTTTCAGAGAGGAGAGCGGCAATGTGACGATCTGGCTTTAAGTCGATTCGATAACAAATGACGAAAACGGACGGATTTCTCAGGTTTTTACTACATATGAACACTTTCCACATTCTCCCATGCAACTCGGCTGCTAGTCCTCCTTTCATGCAGAATCATAAGGTCCTAGCTCATGTCCAAGGCAGAAAAGCCAGCTAAAAAGTCAATAATCGATACCTAAAACTTGAATTGTACTACTTCTTACTGGCTTTACATCAACTTAGAAGCTTAATCTATGGTGCTTTTAGTGTCTCCGCATACCGCAGCACGCGACATAGCTTTGCAGACGATAAGTACAACCGTTTCAGAGAGAAGAGCGGCCAATGTGGCGATCTGCTTTAAGTCGATTCGATAACAAATGACGAAAACGGACGGATTTCTCATTTTTTTACTACATATGAACACTATTCACATTCTCCCATGCATCTCGGCTGCTAGTCCTCCTTTCATGCAGAATCATAAGGTCTAGCTCATGTCCAAGGCATAAAAGCCAGCTAAAAAGTCAATAATCGATACCTAAAACTTGAATTGTACTACTTCTCACTGGCAATCACATCAACTTACAAGCTTCATCTGTGTTCTACTATGGTGCTTTTAGTGTCTCCGCATACTGCAGCACGCGACATAGCTTTGCAGACGATAAGTACAACCGTTTCAGAGAGAAGAGCGGCCAATGTGACGATCTTGCTTCAAGTCGATTCGATAATATATTCAGAAAACGGACGGATTTCTCAGGTTTTTACTACATATGAACACTTTTCGCATCCTCCCGTGCCACTCGGCTGCTAGTCCTCCTTTCATGCAGAATCTTAAGGTCCTAGCTCATGTCCAAGTCACCAAAGCCAGCAAAAAGTCAATAATCGATACCTAAAACTTGAATTGTACTACTTCGTACTGGCTATTACATCAACTTTGAAGCTTCATCTGTGTTCTACTATGGTGCTTTTAGTGTCTCCGCAAACCGCAGCACGCGACATAGCTTTGCAGACGATAAGTACAACCGTTTCAGAGAGAAGAGCGGCCAATGTGACGATCTGGCTTTAAGTCGATTCGATAATAAATTACGAAAGCGGACGGATTTCTCAGGTTTTTACTACATATGAACACTTTTCACATACTCCCGTGCAACTTGGCTGCTAGTCCTCCTTTCATGCAGAATCTTAAGGTCCTAGCTCATGTCCAAGTCACCAAAGCCAGCAAAAAGTCAATAATCGATACCTAAAACTTGAATTGTACTACTTCGTACTGGCTATTACATCAACTTTGAAGCTTCATCTGTGTTCTACTTTGGTGCTTTTAGTGTCTCCGCATACCGCAGCACGCGACATAGCTTTGCAGACGATAAGTACAACCGTTTCAGAGAGAAGAGCGGCCAATGTGACGACCTAGCTTTAAGTCGATTCGATAAGAAATGACGAAAACGGACGGATTTCTCAGGTTTTTACTACATATGAAAACTTTTCGCATTCTCCCGTGCAACTCGGCTGCTAGTCCTCCTTTCATGCAGAATCTTAAGGTCCTAGCTCATGGCCAAGGCATCAAAGCCAGCTAAAAAGGCAATAATCGATACCTAAAACTTGAATTGTACTACTTCTCACTGGCTACCACATCAACTTAGAAGCTTCATCTGTGTTCTACTATGGTGCTTTTAGTGTCTCCGCATACTGCAGCACGCGACATAGCTTTGCAGACGATAAGTACAACCGTTTCAGAGAGAAGAGCGGCCAACGTGACGCACTGCTTTAAGTCGATTCGATAATATATTCCGAAAGCGGACGGATTTCTCAGGTTTTTACTACATATGACCACTTTTCGCATCCTCCCGTGCCACTCGGCTGCTAGTCCTCCTTTCATGCACAATCTTAAGGTCGTACCTCATGTCCAACGCACCAAAGCCAGCTAAAAAGTCAATATTCGATACCTAATACTTGAATTGTACTACTTCTTACTGGCTATTACATCAACTTAGAAGCTTCATCTGTGTTCCACTATGGTGATTTTAGTGTCTCCGCATACCGCAGCACACGACATAGCTTTGCAGACGATAAGTACAACCGTTTCAGAGAGAAGAATGGCCAATGTGACGAACTGGCTTTAAGTCGCTCCGATAACAAATGGCGAAAATGGACGGATTTCTCAGGTTTTTACTACATATGAACACTTTTTCACATACTCCCGTGCAACGCTGCTGCTAGTCCTCCTTTCATGCAGAATCGAAAGGTTCTTGCTCATGTCCAAGGCACCAAAGCCAGCAAAAAAGTCAATAATCGATACCTAAACCTTGAATTTTACTACTTCTTACTGGTTATTACATCAACTATGAAGCTTCATCTGTGTTCTACTATGGTGCTTTTAGTGTCTTCGCATACCGCAGCACGCGACATAGCTTTGCAGACGATAAGTACAACCGTTTCAGAGAGAAGAGCGGCTAATGTGACGATCTGGCTTTAAGTCGATTCGATAACAAATGACGAAAACGGACGGATTTCTCAGGTTTTTACTACATATGAACACTTTCCACATTCTCCCATGCAACTCGGCTGCTAGTCGTCCTTTCATGCAGAATCATAATGTCCTAGCTCATGTCCAAGGCAGAAAAGCCAGCTAAAAAGTCAATAATCGATACCTAAAACTTGAATTGTACTACTTCTTACTGGCTTTATATCAACTTAGAAGCTTAATCTATGGTGCTTTTAGTGTCTCCGCATACCGCAGCACGCGACATAGCTTTGCAGACGATGAGTACAACCGTTTCAGAGAGAAGAGCGGCCAATGTGGCGATCTGCTTTAAGTCGATTCGATAACAAATGACGAAAACGGACGGATTTCTCATTTTTTTACTACATATGAACACTATTCACATTCTCCCATGCATCTCGGCTGCTAGTCCTCCTTTCATGCAGAATCATAAGGTCTAGCTCATGTCCAAGGCATAAAAGCCAGCTAAAAAGTCAATAATCGATACCTAAAACTTGAATTGTACTACTTCTCACTGGCAATCACATCAACTTACAAGCTTCATCTGTGTTCTACTATGGTGCTTTTAGTGTCTCCGCATACTGCAGCACGCGACATAGCTTTGCAGACGATAAGTACAACCGTTTCAGAGAGAAGAGCGGCCAATGTGACGATCTTGCTTCAAGTCGATTCGATAATATATTCAGAAAACGGACGGATTTCTCAGGTTTTTACTACATATGAACACTTTTCGCATCCTCCCGTGCCACTCGGCTGCTAGTCCTCCTTTCATGCAGAATCTTAAGGTCCTAGCTCATGTCCAAGTCACCAAAGCCAGCAAAAAGTCAATAATCGATACCTAAAACTTGAATTGTACTACTTCGTACTGGCTATTACATCAACTTTGAAGCTTCATCTGTGTTCTACTATGGTGCTTTTAGTGTCTCCGCATACCGCAGCACGCGACATAGCTTTGCAGACGATAAGTACAACCGTTTCAGAGAGAAGAGCGGCCAATGTGACGATCTGGCTTTAAGTCGATTCGATAATAAATTACGAAAGCGGACGGATTTCTCAGGTTTTTACTACATATGAACACTTTTCACATACTCCCGTGCAACTTGGCTGCTAGTCCTCCTTTCATGCAGAATCTTAAGGTCCTAGCTCATGTCCAAGGCACCAAAGCCAGGAAAAAGTCAATAATCGATACCTAAAACTTGAATTATACTACTTCTCACTGGCAATCACATCAATTTAGAAGCTTCATCTGTGTTCTACTATGGTGCTTTTAGTGTCTCCGCATACTGCAGCACGCGACATAGCTTTGCAGACGATAAGTACAACCGTTTCAGAGAGAAGAGCGGCCAATGTGACGCACTGCTTTAAGTCGATTCGATAATATATTCCGAAAACGGACGGATTTCTCAGGTTTTTACTACATATGACCACTTTTCGCATCCTCCCGTGCCACTCGGCTGCTAGTCCTCCTTTCATGCACAATCTTAAGGTCCTACCTCATGTCCAACGCACCAAAGCCAGCTAAAAAGTCAATATTCGATACCTAATACTTGAATTGTACTACTTCTTACTGGCTATTACATCAACTTAGAAGCTTCATCTGTGTTCCACTATGGTGATTTTAGTGTCTCCGCATACCGCAGCACACGACATAGCTTTGCAGACGATAAGTACAACCGTTTCAGAGAGAAGAATGGCCAATGTGACGAACTGGCTTTAAGTCGCTCCGATAACAAATGGCGGAAATGGACGGATTTCTCATGTTTTTACTACATATGAACACTTTTCACATACTCCCGTGCAACGCTGCTGCTAGTCCTCCTTTCATGCAGAATCGAAAGGTTCTTGCTCTTGTCCAAGGCACCAAAGCCAGCAAAAAAGTCAATAATCGATACCTAAACCTTGAATTTTACTACTTCTTACTGGTTATTACATCAACTTTGAAGCTTCATCTGTGTTCTACTATGGTGCTTTTAGTGTCTTCGCATACCGCAGCACGCGACATAGCTTTGCAGACGATAAGTACAACCGTTTCAGAGAGAAGAGCGGACAATGTGACGATCTGGCTTTAAGTCGATTCGATAACAAATGACGAAAACGGACGGATTTCTCAGGTTTTTACTACATATGAACACTTTCCACATTCTCCCATGCAACTCGGCTGCTAGTCCTCCTTTCATGCAGAATCATAAGGTCCTAGCTCATGTCCAAGGCAGAAAAGCCAGCTAAAAAGTCAATAATCGATACCTAAAACTTGAATTGTACTACTTCTCACTGGCAATCACATCAACTTACAAGCTTCATCTGTGTTCTACTATGGTGCTTTTAGTGTCTCCGCATACTGCAGCACGCGACATAGCTTTGCAGACGATAAGTACAACCGTTTCAGAGAGAAGAGCGGCCAATGTGACGATCTTGCTTCAAGTCGATTCGATAATATATTCAGAAAACGGACGGATTTCTCAGGTTTTTACTACATATGAACACTTTTCGCATCCTCCCGTGCCACTCGGCTGCTAGTCCTCCTTTCATGCAGAATCTTAAGGTCCTAGCTCATGTCCAAGGCACCAAAGCCAGCAAAAAGTCAATAATCGATACCTAAAACTTGAATTGTACTACTTCGTACTGGCTATTACATCAACTTTGAAGCTTCATCTGTGTTCTACTATGGTGCTTTTAGTGTCTCCGCATACCGCAGCACGCGACATAGCTTTGCAGACGATAAGTACAACCGTTTCAGAGAGAAGAGCGGCCAATGTGACGATCTGGCTTTAAGTCGATTCGATAATAAATTACGAAAGCGGACGGATTTCTCAGGTTTTTACTACATATGAACACTTTTCACATACTCCCGTGCAACTTGGCTGCTAGTCCTCCTTTCATGCAGAATCTTAAGGTCCTAGCTCATGTCCAAGGCACCAAAGCCAGGAAAAAGTCAATAATCGATACCTAAAACTTGAATTATACTACTTCTCACTGGCAATCACATCAATTTAGAAGCTTCATCTGTGTTCTACTATGGTGCTTTTAGTGTCTCCGCATACTGCAGCACGCGACATAGCTTTGCAGACGATAAGTACAACCGTTTCAGAGAGAAGAGCGGCCAATGTGACGCACTGCTTTAAGTCGATTCGATAATATATTCCGAAAACGGACGGATTTCTCAGGTTTTTACTACATATGACCACTTTTCGCATCCTCCCGTGCCACTCGGCTGCTAGTCCTCCTTTCATGCACAATCTTAAGGTCCTACCTCATGTCCAACGCACCAAAGCCAGCTAAAAAGTCAATATTCGATACCTAATACTTGAATTGTACTACTTCTTACTGGCTATTACATCAACTTAGAAGCTTCATCTGTGTTCCACTATGGTGATTTTAGTGTCTCCGCATACCGCAGCACACGACATAGCTTTGCAGACGATAAGTACAACCGTTTCAGAGAGAAGAATGGCCAATGTGACGAACTGGCTTTAAGTCGCTCCGATAACAAATGGCGGAAATGGACGGATTTCTCATGTTTTTACTACATATGAACACTTTTCACATACTCCCGTGCAACGCTGCTGCTAGTCCTCCTTTCATGCAGAATCGAAAGGTTCTTGCTCTTGTCCAAGGCACCAAAGCCAGCAAAAAAGTCAATAATCGATACCTAAACCTTGAATTTTACTACTTCTTACTGGTTATTACATCAACTTTGAAGCTTCATCTGTGTTCTACTATGGTGCTTTTAGTGTCTTCGCATACCGCAGCACGCGACATAGCTTTGCAGACGATAAGTACAACCGTTTCAGAGAGAAGAGCGGACAATGTGACGATCTGGCTTTAAGTCGATTCGATAACAAATGACGAAAACGGACGGATTTCTCAGGTTTTTACTACATATGAACACTTTCCACATTCTCCCATGCAACTCGGCTGCTAGTCCTCCTTTCATGCAGAATCATAAGGTCCTAGCTCATGTCCAAGGCAGAAAAGCCAGCTAAAAAGTCAATAATCGATACCTAAAACTTGAATTGTACTACTTCTCACTGGCAATCACATCAACTTACAAGCTTCATCTGTGTTCTACTATGGTGCTTTTAGTGTCTCCGCATACTGCAGCACGCGACATAGCTTTGCAGACGATAAGTACAACCGTTTCAGAGAGAAGAGCGGCCAATGTGACGATCTTGCTTCAAGTCGATTCGATAATATATTCAGAAAACGGACGGATTTCTCAGGTTTTTACTACATATGAACACTTTTCGCATCCTCCCGTGCCACTCGGCTGCTAGTCCTCCTTTCATGCAGAATCTTAAGGTCCTAGCTCATGTCCAAGTCACCAAAGCCAGCAAAAAGTCAATAATCGATACCTAAAACTTGAATTGTACTACTTCGTACTGGCTATTACATCAACTTTGAAGCTTCATCTGTGTTCTACTATGGTGCTTTTAGTGTCTCCGCATACCGCAGCACGCGACATAGCTTTGCAGACGATAAGTACAACCGTTTCAGAGAGAAGAGCGGCCAATGTGACGATCTGGCTTTAAGTCGATTCGATAATAAATTACGAAAGCGGACGGATTTCTCAGGTTTTTACTACATATGAACACTTTTCACATACTCCCGTGCAACTTGGCTGCTAGTCCTCCTTTCATGCAGAATCTTAAGGTCCTAGCTCATGTCCAAGGCACCAAAGCCAGGAAAAAGTCAATAATCGATACCTAAAACTTGAATTATACTACTTCTCACTGGCAATCACATCAATTTAGAAGCTTCATCTGTGTTCTACTATGGTGCTTTTAGTGTCTCCGCATACTGCAGCACGCGACATAGCTTTGCAGACGATAAGTACAACCGTTTCAGAGAGAAGAGCGGCCAATGTGACGCACTGCTTTAAGTCGATTCGATAATATATTCCGAAAACGGACGGATTTCTCAGGTTTTTACTACATATGACCACTTTTCGCATCCTCCCGTGCCACTCGGCTGCTAGTCCTCCTTTCATGCACAATCTTAAGGTCCTACCTCATGTCCAACGCACCAAAGCCAGCTAAAAAGTCAATATTCGATACCTAATACTTGAATTGTACTACTTCTTACTGGCTATTACATCAACTTAGAAGCTTCATCTGTGTTCCACTATGGTGATTTTAGTGTCTCCGCATACCGCAGCACACGACATAGCTTTGCAGACGATAAGTACAACCGTTTCAGAGAGAAGAATGGCCAATGTGACGAACTGGCTTTAAGTCGCTCCGATAACAAATGGCGGAAATGGACGGATTTCTCATGTTTTTACTACATATGAACACTTTTCACATACTCCCGTGCAACGCTGCTGCTAGTCCTCCTTTCATGCAGAATCGAAAGGTTCTTGCTCTTGTCCAAGGCACCAAAGCCAGCAAAAAAGTCAATAATCGATACCTAAACCTTGAATTTTACTACTTCTTACTGGTTATTACATCAACTTTGAAGCTTCATCTGTGTTCTACTATGGTGCTTTTAGTGTCTTCGCATACCGCAGCACGCGACATAGCTTTGCAGACGATAAGTACAACCGTTTCAGAGAGAAGAGCGGACAATGTGACGATCTGGCTTTAAGTCGATTCGATAACAAATGACGAAAACGGACGGATTTCTCAGGTTTTTACTACATATGAACACTTTCCACATTCTCCCATGCAACTCGGCTGCTAGTCCTCCTTTCATGCAGAATCATAAGGTCCTAGCTCATGTCCAAGGCAGAAAAGCCAGCTAAAAAGTCAATAATCGATACCTAAAACTTGAATTGTACTACTTCTCACTGGCAATCACATCAACTTACAAGCTTCATCTGTGTTCTACTATGGTGCTTTTAGTGTCTCCGCATACTGCAGCACGCGACATAGCTTTGCAGACGATAAGTACAACCGTTTCAGAGAGAAGAGCGGCCAATGTGACGATCTTGCTTCAAGTCGATTCGATAATATATTCAGAAAACGGACGGATTTCTCAGGTTTTTACTACATATGAACACTTTTCGCATCCTCCCGTGCCACTCGGCTGCTAGTCCTCCTTTCATGCAGAATCTTAAGGTCCTAGCTCATGTCCAAGTCACCAAAGCCAGCAAAAAGTCAATAATCGATACCTAAAACTTGAATTGTACTACTTCGTACTGGCTATTACATCAACTTTGAAGCTTCATCTGTGTTCTACTATGGTGCTTTTAGTGTCTCCGCATACCGCAGCACGCGACATAGCTTTGCAGACGATAAGTACAACCGTTTCAGAGAGAAGAGCGGCCAATGTGACGATCTGGCTTTAAGTCGATTCGATAATAAATTACGAAAGCGGACGGATTTCTCAGGTTTTTACTACATATGAACACTTTTCACATACTCCCGTGCAACTTGGCTGCTAGTCCTCCTTTCATGCAGAATCTTAAGGTCCTAGCTCATGTCCAAGGCACCAAAGCCAGGAAAAAGTCAATAATCGATACCTAAAACTTGAATTATACTACTTCTCACTGGCAATCACATCAATTTAGAAGCTTCATCTGTGTTCTACTATGGTGCTTTTAGTGTCTCCGCATACTGCAGCACGCGACATAGCTTTGCAGACGATAAGTACAACCGTTTCAGAGAGAAGAGCGGCCAATGTGACGCACTGCTTTAAGTCGATTCGATAATATATTCCGAAAACGGACGGATTTCTCAGGTTTTTACTACATATGACCACTTTTCGCATCCTCCCGTGCCACTCGGCTGCTAGTCCTCCTTTCATGCACAATCTTAAGGTCCTACCTCATGTCCAACGCACCAAAGCCAGCTAAAAAGTCAATATTCGATACCTAATACTTGAATTGTACTACTTCTTACTGGCTATTACATCAACTTAGAAGCTTCATCTGTGTTCCACTATGGTGATTTTAGTGTCTCCGCATACCGCAGCACACGACATAGCTTTGCAGACGATAAGTACAACCGTTTCAGAGAGAAGAATGGCCAATGTGACGAACTGGCTTTAAGTCGCTCCGATAACAAATGGCGGAAATGGACGGATTTCTCATGTTTTTACTACATATGAACACTTTTCACATACTCCCGTGCAACGCTGCTGCTAGTCCTCCTTTCATGCAGAATCGAAAGGTTCTTGCTCTTGTCCAAGGCACCAAAGCCAGCAAAAAAGTCAATAATCGATACCTAAACCTTGAATTTTACTACTTCTTACTGGTTATTACATCAACTTTGAAGCTTCATCTGTGTTCTACTATGGTGCTTTTAGTGTCTTCGCATACCGCAGCACGCGACATAGCTTTGCAGACGATAAGTACAACCGTTTCAGAGAGAAGAGCGGACAATGTGACGATCTGGCTTTAAGTCGATTCGATAACAAATGACGAAAACGGACGGATTTCTCAGGTTTTTACTACATATGAACACTTTCCACATTCTCCCATGCAACTCGGCTGCTAGTCCTCCTTTCATGCAGAATCATAAGGTCCTAGCTCATGTCCAAGGCAGAAAAGCCAGCTAAAAAGTCAATAATCGATACCTAAAACTTGAATTGTACTACTTCTCACTGGCAATCACATCAACTTACAAGCTTCATCTGTGTTCTACTATGGTGCTTTTAGTGTCTCCGCATACTGCAGCACGCGACATAGCTTTGCAGACGATAAGTACAACCGTTTCAGAGAGAAGAGCGGCCAATGTGACGATCTTGCTTCAAGTCGATTCGATAATATATTCAGAAAACGGACGGATTTCTCAGGTTTTTACTACATATGAACACTTTTCGCATCCTCCCGTGCCACTCGGCTGCTAGTCCTCCTTTCATGCAGAATCTTAAGGTCCTAGCTCATGTCCAAGTCACCAAAGCCAGCAAAAAGTCAATAATCGATACCTAAAACTTGAATTGTACTACTTCGTACTGGCTATTACATCAACTTTGAAGCTTCATCTGTGTTCTACTATGGTGCTTTTAGTGTCTCCGCATACCGCAGCACGCGACATAGCTTTGCAGACGATAAGTACAACCGTTTCAGAGAGAAGAGCGGCCAATGTGACGATCTGGCTTTAAGTCGATTCGATAATAAATTACGAAAGCGGACGGATTTCTCAGGTTTTTACTACATATGAACACTTTTCACATACTCCCGTGCAACTTGGCTGCTAGTCCTCCTTTCATGCAGAATCTTAAGGTCCTAGCTCATGTCCAAGGCACCAAAGCCAGGAAAAAGTCAATAATCGATACCTAAAACTTGAATTATACTACTTCTCACTGGCAATCACATCAATTTAGAAGCTTCATCTGTGTTCTACTATGGTGCTTTTAGTGTCTCCGCATACTGCAGCACGCGACATAGCTTTGCAGACGATAAGTACAACCGTTTCAGAGAGAAGAGCGGCCAATGTGACGCACTGCTTTAAGTCGATTCGATAATATATTCCGAAAACGGACGGATTTCTCAGGTTTTTACTACATATGACCACTTTTCGCATCCTCCCGTGCCACTCGGCTGCTAGTCCTCCTTTCATGCACAATCTTAAGGTCCTACCTCATGTCCAACGCACCAAAGCCAGCTAAAAAGTCAATATTCGATACCTAATACTTGAATTGTACTACTTCTTACTGGCTATTACATCAACTTAGAAGCTTCATCTGTGTTCCACTATGGTGATTTTAGTGTCTCCGCATACCGCAGCACACGACATAGCTTTGCAGACGATAAGTACAACCGTTTCAGAGAGAAGAATGGCCAATGTGACGAACTGGCTTTAAGTCGCTCCGATAACAAATGGCGGAAATGGACGGATTTCTCATGTTTTTACTACATATGAACACTTTTCACATACTCCCGTGCAACGCTGCTGCTAGTCCTCCTTTCATGCAGAATCGAAAGGTTCTTGCTCTTGTCCAAGGCACCAAAGCCAGCAAAAAAGTCAATAATCGATACCTAAACCTTGAATTTTACTACTTCTTACTGGTTATTACATCAACTTTGAAGCTTCATCTGTGTTCTACTATGGTGCTTTTAGTGTCTTCGCATACCGCAGCACGCGACATAGCTTTGCAGACGATAAGTACAACCGTTTCAGAGAGAAGAGCGGACAATGTGACGATCTGGCTTTAAGTCGATTCGATAACAAATGACGAAAACGGACGGATTTCTCAGGTTTTTACTACATATGAACACTTTCCACATTCTCCCATGCAACTCGGCTGCTAGTCCTCCTTTCATGCAGAATCATAAGGTCCTAGCTCATGTCCAAGGCAGAAAAGCCAGCTAAAAAGTCAATAATCGATACCTAAAACTTGAATTGTACTACTTCTCACTGGCAATCACATCAACTTACAAGCTTCATCTGTGTTCTACTATGGTGCTTTTAGTGTCTCCGCATACTGCAGCACGCGACATAGCTTTGCAGACGATAAGTACAACCGTTTCAGAGAGAAGAGCGGCCAATGTGACGATCTTGCTTCAAGTCGATTCGATAATATATTCCGAAAACGGACGGATTTCTCAGGTTTTTACTACATATGAACACTTTTCGCATCCTCCCGTGCCACTCGGCTGCTAGTCCTCCTTTCATGCAGAATCTTAAGGTCCTAGCTCATGTCCAAGGCACCAAAGCCAGCAAAAAGTCAATAATCGATACCTAAAACTTGAATTGTACTACTTCGTACTGGCTATTACATCAACTTTGAAGCTTCATCTGTGTTCTACTATGGTGCTTTTAGTGTCTCCGCATACCGCAGCACGCGACATAGCTTTGCAGACGATAAGTACAACCGTTTCAGAGAGAAGAGCGGCCAATGTGACGATCTGGCTTTAAGTACGATTCGATAATAAATTACGAAAGCGGACGGATTTCTCAGGTTTTTACTACATATGAACACTTTTCACATACTCCCGTGCAACGCGGCTGCTAGTCCTCCTTTCATGCAGAATCTTATGGTCCTAGCCCATGTCCAAGGCACCAAAGCCAGGAAAAAGTCAATAATCGATACCTAAAACTTGAATTATACTACTTCTCACTGGCAATCACATCAATTTAGAAGCTTCATCTGTGTTCTACTATGGTGCTTTTAGTGTCTCCGCATACTGCAGCACGCGACATAGCTTTGCAGACGATAAGTACAACCGTTTCAGAGAGAAGAGCGGCCAATGTGACGCACTGCTTTAAGTCGATTCGATAATATATTCCGAAAACGGACGGATTTCTCAGGTTTTTACTACATATGAACACTTTTCGCATCCTCCCGAGCAACTTGGCTGCTAGTCCTCCTTTCATGCAGAATCCTAAGGTCCTAGCCCATGTCCAAGGCACCAAAGCCAGCAAAAAAGTCAATAATCGATACCTAAATCTTGAATTGTACTACTTCCTACTGGCTATTACATCAACTTAGAAGCTTCATCTGTGTTCTGCTATGGTGCTTTTAGTGTCTCCGCATACCGCAGCACGCGACATAGCTTTGCAGACGATAAGTACAACCGTTTCAGACAGAAGAGCGGCCAATGTGACGACCTAGCTTTAAGTCGATTCGATAACAAATAACGAAAACGGACGGATTTCTCAGGTTTTTACTACATATGAAAACTTTTCGCATTCTCCCGTGCAACTCGGCTGCTAGTCCTCCTTTCATGCAGAATCTTAAGGTCCTAGCTCATGGCCAAGGCGTCAAAGCCAGCTAAAAAGTCAATAATCGATACCTAAAACTTGAATTGTAGTACTTCTCACTCTCTATCACATCAACTTAGAAGCTTCATCTGTGTTCTACTATGGTGCTTTTAGTGTCTCCGCATACTGCAGCACGCGACATAGCTTTGCAGACGATAAGTACAACCGTTTCAGAGAGAAGAGCGGCCAACGTGACGCACTGCTTTAAGTCGATTCGATAATATATTCCGAAAACGGACGGATTTCTCAGGTTTTTACTACATATGAACACTTTTCGCATCCTCCCGTGCCACTCGGCTGCTAGTCCTCCTTTCATGCACAATCTTAAGGTCCTACCTCATGTCCAACGCACCAAAGCCACCTAAAAAGTAAATATTCGATACCTAATACTTGAATTGTACTACTCCTTACTGGCTATTACATCAACTTAGAAGCTTCATCTGTGTTCTACTATGGTGCTTTTAGTGACTCCGCATACCGCAGCACGCGACATAGCTTTGCAGACGATAAGTCAACCGTTTCAGAGACAAGAGCGGGCAATGTGACGATCTGGCTTCAAGTTGACTCGATAACAACTGACGAAAAAGGACCGATTTCTCAGGTTTTTACTACATATGAACACTTTTCACATACTCCCGTGCAACGCGGCTGCTAGTCCTCCTTTCATGCAGAATCTTATGGTCCTAGCTCATGTCCAAGGCACCAAAGCCAGGAAAAAGTCAATAATCGATACCTAAAACTTGAATTATACTACTTCTCACTGGCAATCACATCAATTTAGAAGCTTCATCTGTGTTCTACTATGGTGCTTTTAGTGTCTCCGCATACTGCAGCACGCGACATAGCTTTGCAGACGATAAGTACAACCGTTTCAGAGAGAAGAGCGGCCAATGTGACGCACTGCTTTAAGTCGATTCGATAATATATTCCGAAAACGGACGGATTTCTCAGGTTTTTACTACATATGAACACTTTTCGCATCCTCCCGTGCCACTCGGCTGCTAGTCCTCCTTTCATGCAGAATCTTAAGGTCCTAGCTCATGTCCAAGGCACCAAAGCCAGCAAAAAGTCAATAATCGATACCTAAAACTTGAATTGTACTACTTCCTACTGGCTATTACATCAACTTAGAAGCTTCATCTGTGTTCTACTATGGTGCTTTTAGTGTCTCCGCATACCGCAGCACGCGACATAGCTTTGCAGACGATAAGTACAACCGTTTCTGAGAGAAGAGCGGCCAATGTGACGACCTAGCTTTAAGTAGATTCGATAACAAATGACGAAAACGGACGGATTTCTCAGGTTTTTACTACATATGAAAACTTTTCGCATTCTCCCGTGCAACTCGGCTGCTAGTCCTCCTTTCATGCAGAATCTTAAGGTCCTAGCTCATGGCCAAGGCGTCAAAGCCAGCTAAAAAGTCAATAATCGATACCTAAAACTTGAATTGTACTACTTCTCACTGGCTATCACATCAACTTAGAAGCTTCATCTGTGTTCTACTATGGTGCTTTTAGTGTCTCCGCATACTGCAGCACGCGACATAGCTTTGCAGACGATAAGTACAACCGTTTCAGAGAGAAGAGCGGCCAACGTGGCGCACTGCTTTAAGTCGATTCGATAATATATTCCGAAAACGGACGGATTTCTCAGGTTTTTACTACATATGAACACTTTTCGCATCCTCCCGTGCCACTCGGCTGCTAGTCCTCCTTTCATGCACAATCTTAAGGTCCTACCTCATGTCCAACGCACCAAAGCCACCTAAAAAGTAAATATTCGATACCTAATACTTGAATTGTACTACTCCTTACTGGCTATGACATCAACTTAGAAGCTTCATCTGTGTTCTACTATGGTGCTTTTAGTGACTCCGCATACCGCAGCACGCGACATAGCTTTGCAGACGATAAGTACAACCGTTTCAGAGACAAGAGCGGGCAATGTGACGATCTGGCTTCAAGTTGACTCGCTAACAACTGACGAAAAAGGACCGATTTCTCAGGTTTTTACTACATATGAACACCTTTCACATTCTCCCATGCAACTCGGCTGCTAGTCCTCCTTTCATGCAGAATCTTAAGGACATAGCTCATATCCAAGGCACCAAAGCCAGCTAAAAAGTCAATAATCGATACCTAAAACTTGAATTGTACTACTTCTTACTGGCTATTACATCAACTTAGAAGCTTCATCTGTGTTCCACTATGGTGATTTTAGTGTCTCCGCATACCGCAGCACACGACATAGCTTTGCAGACGATAAGTACAACCGTTTCAGAGAGAAGAATGGCCAATGTGACGATCTGGCTTTCAGTCGATTCGATAATAAATTACGAAAACGGACGGATTTCTCAGGTTTTTACTACATATGAACACTTTTCGCATCCTCCCAAGCAACTCGGCTGCTAGTCCTCCTTTCATGCAGAATCTTAAGGTCCTAGCTCATGTCCAAGGCACCAAAGCCAGCTAAAAAGTCAATATTCGATACCTAAAACTTGAATTGTACTACTCCTTACTGGCTATTACATCAACTTAGAAGCTTCATCTGTGTTCTACTATGGTACTTTTAGTGTCTCCGCATACCGCAGCACGCGACATAGCTTTGCAGACGATAAGTACAACCGTTTCAGAGAGAAGAGGGGCCAATGTGACGAACTGGCTTTAAGTTGCTCCGATAACAAATGGCGAAAATGGACGGATTTCTCAGGTTTTTACTACATATGAACACTTTCCACATTCTCCCATGCAAGTCGGCTGCTAGTCCTCCTTTCATGCAGAATCATAAGGTCCTAGCTCATGTTCAAGGCAGGAAAGCCAGCTAAAAAGTCAATAATCGATACCTAAAACTTGAATTGTACTACATCTTACTGGCTTTACATCAACTTAGAAGCTTAATCTATAGTGCATTTAGTGTCTCCGCATACCGCAGCACGCGACATAGCTTTGCAGACGATAAGTACAACCGTTTCAGAGAGAAGAGCGGCCAATGTGACGCACTGCTTTAAGTCGATTCGATAACAAATGACGAAAACGGACGGATTTCTCAGGTTTTTACTACATATGAACACTTTTCGCATCCTCCCGTGCAACTCGGCTGCTAGTCCTCCTTTCATGCAGAATCTTAAGGTCCTAGCTCATGTCCAAGGCACCAAAGCCAGCTAAAAAGTCAATATTCCATACCTAAAACTTATATTTGTACTACTCCTTACTGGCTATTACATCAACTTAGAAGCTACATCTGTGTTCTACTATGGTGCTTTTAGTGTCTCCGCATACCGCAGCACGCGACATAGCTTTGCAGACGATAAGTACAACCGTTTCAGAGAGAAGAGCGGCCAATGTGACGCACTGCTTTAAGTCGATTCGATAATATATTCCGAAAACGGACGGATGTCTCTTGGTTTTTACTACATATGACCACTTTTCGCATCCTCCCGAGCCACTCGGCTGCTAGTCCTCCTTTCATGCAGAATCTTAAGGTCCTAGCTCATGTCCAAGGCACCAAAGCCAGCAAAAAGTCAATAATCGATACCTAAAACTTGAATTGTACTACTTCGTACTGGCTATTACATCAACTTAGAAGCTTCATCTGTGTTCTACTATGGTGCTTTTAGTGTCTCCGCATACTACAGCATGCGACATAGCTTTGCAGACGATACGTACAACCGTTTCAGAGAGAAGAGCGGCCAATGTGACGATCTGCTTTAAGTCGATTCGATAACAAATGACGAAAACGGACGGATTTCTCATTTTTTTACTACATACGAACACTATTCACATTCTCCCATGCATCTCGGCTGCTAGTCCTCCTTTCATGCAGATTCATAAGGTCCTAGCTCATGTCCAAGGCATAAAAGCCAGCTAAAAAGTCAATAATCGATACCTAAAACTTGAATTGTACTACTTCTCACTGGCAATCACATCAATTTAGAAGCTTCATCTGTGTTCTACTATTGTGCTTTTAGTGTCTCCGCATACTGCAGCACGCGACATAGCTTTGCAGACGATAAGTACAACCGTTTCAGAGAGAACAGCGGCCAATGTGACGCACTGCTTTAAGTCGATTCGATAATATATTACGAAAACGGACGGATTTCTCAGGTTTTTACTACATATGAACACTTTTCGTATCCTCCCGTGCAACTTGGCTGCTAGTCCTCCTTTCATGCAGAATCGTAAGGTCCTAGCTCATGTCCAAGGCACCAAAGCCAGCAAAAAAGTCAATAATCGATACCTAAATCTTGAATTGTGCTACTTCTTACTGGCTATAACATCAACTTAGAAGCTTCATCTGTGTTCTAGTATGGTGCTTTTAGTGTCTCCGCATACCGCAGCACGCGACATAGCTTTGCAGACGATAAGTACAACCGTTTCAGAGACAAGAGCGGGCAATGTGACGATCTGGCTTCAAGTTGACTCGATAACAACTGACGAAAAAGGACCGATTTCTCAGGTTTTTACTACATATGAACACCTTTCACATTCTCCCATGCAACTCGGCTGCTAGTCCTCCTTTCATGTAGAATCTTAAGGACATAGCTCATGTCAAGGCACCAAAGCCAGCTAAAAAGTCAATAATCGATACCTAAAACTTGAATTGTACTACTTCTTACTGGCTATTACATCAACTTAGAAGCTTCATCTGTGTTCCACTATGGTGATTTTAGTGTCTCCGCATACCGCAGCACACGACATAGCTTTGCAGACGATAAGTACAACCGTTTCAGAGAGAAGAATGGCCAATGTGACGATCTGGCTTTCAGTCGATTCGATAATAAATTACGAAAACGGACGGATTTCTCAGGTATTTACTACATATGAACACTTTTCGCATCCTCCCGTGCAACTCGGCTGCTAGTCCTCCTTTCATGCAGAATCTTAAGGTCCTAGCTCATGTCCAAGGCACCAAAGCCAGCAAAAAAGTCAATATTCGATACCTAAAACTTGAATTGTGCTACTCCTTACTGGCTATTACATCAACTTAGATCCTCCATCTGTGTTCTACTATGGTACTTTTAGTGTCTCCGCATACCGCAGCACGCGACATAGCTTTGCAGACGATAAGTACAACCGTATCAGAGAGAAGAGGGGCCAATGTGACGAACTGGCTTTAAGTCGCTCCGATAACAAATGGCGAAAATGGACGGATTTCTCAGGTTTTTACTACATATGAACACTTTTCACATACTCCCGTGCAACGCTGCTGCTAGTCCTCATCTCATGCAGAATCGTAAGGTCCTAGCTCATGTCCAAGGCACCAAAGCCAGCTAAAAAGTCAATAATCGATACCTAAAACTTGAATTGTACTACTTCTTACTGGCTTTACATCAACTTAGAAGCTTAATCTATGGTGCTTTTAGTGTCTCCGCATACCGCAGCACGCGACATAGCTTTGCAGACGATAAGTACAACCGTTTCAGAGAGAAGAGGGGCCAATGTGACGATCTGCTTTAAGTCGATTCGATAACAAATGACGAAAACGGACGGATTTCTCATTTTGTTACTACATATGAACACTATTCACATACTCCCATGCATCTCGGCTGCTAGTCCTCCTTTCATGCAGAATAATAAGGTCCTAGCTCATGTCCAAGGCATAAAAGCCAGCTAAAAAGTCAATAATCGATACTTAAAACTTGAATTGTACTACTTCTCACTGGCAATCACATCAACTTAGAAGCTTCATCTGTGTTCTACTATGGTGCTTTTAGTGTCTCCGCATACTGCAGCACGCGACATAGCTTTGCAGACGATAAGTACAACCGTTTCAGAGAGAAGAGCGGCCAATGTGACGCACTGCTTTAAGCCGATTCGATAATATATTCCGAAAACGGACGGATTTCAAAGGTTATTACTACATATGAACACTTTTCGCATCCTCCCGTGCCACTCGGCTGCTAATCCTCCTTTCATGCAGAATCTTAAGGTCCTAGCTCATGTCCAAGGCACCAAAGCCAGCAAAAAGTCAATAATCGATACCTAAAACTTGAATTGTACTACTTCGTACTGGCTATTACATCAACTTTGAAGCTTCATCTATGTTCTACTATGGTGCTTTTAGTGTCTCCGCATACCGCAGCACGCGACATAGCTTTGCAGACGATAAGTACAACCGTTTCAGAGAGAAGAGCGGCCAATGTGACGATCTGGCTTTAAGTCGATTCGATAACAAATGACGAAAACGGACGGATTTCTCAGGTTTTTACTACATATGAACACTTTCCACATTCTCCCATGCAACTCGGGTGCTAGTCCTCCTTTCATGCAGAATCATAAGGTCCTAGCTCATGTCCAAGGCACAAAAGTCAATAATCGATACCTAAAACTTGAATTGTACTACTTCTTACTGGCTATTACAACTTAGAAGCTTAATCTGTGTTCTACTATGGTGCTTTTAGTGTCTCCGCATACCGCAGCACGCGGCATAGCTTTGCAGACGATAAGTACAACCGTTTCAGAGAGAAGAGCGGCCAATGTGACGCACTGCTTTAAGTCGATTCGATAATAAATTACGAAAACGGACGGATTTCTCAGGTTTTTACTACATATGAACACTTTTCACATACTCCCGTGCAACGCGGCTGCTAGTCCTCCTTTCATGCAGAATCTTAAGGTCCTAGCTCATGTCCAAGGCACCAAAGCCAGGAAAAAAGTCAATAATCGATACCTAAACCTTGAATTTTACTACTTCTTACTGGTTATTACATCAACTTAGAAGCTTCATCCGTGTTCTACTATGGTGCTTTTAGTGTCTCCGCATACTACAGCATGCGACATAGCTTTGCAGACGATACGTACAACCGTTTCAGAGGGAAGAGCGGCCAATGTGACGATCTGCTTTAAGTCGATTCGATAACAAATGACGAGAACGGACGGATCTCTCATTTTTTTACTACATATGAACACTATTCACATTCTCCCATGCATCTCGGCTGCTAGTCCTCCTTTCATGCAGAATCATAAGGTCCTAGCTCATGTCCAAGGCATAAAAGCCAGCTAAAAAGTCAATAATCGATACCTAAAACTTGAATTGTACTACTTCTCACTGGCAATCACATCAATTTAGAAGCTTCATCTGTGTTCTACTATGGTGCTTTTAGTGTCTCCGCATACTGCAGCACGCGACATAGCTTTGCAGACGATAAGTACAACCGTTTCAGAGAGAAGAGCGGCCAATGTGACGCACCGCTCTAAGTCGATTCGATACTATATTCCGAAAACGGACGGATTTCTCAGGTTTTTACTACATATGAACACTTTTCGCATCCTCCCGTGCCAGTCGGCTGCTAGTCCTCCTTTCATGCAGAATCTTAAGGTCCTAGCTCATGTCCAAGGCACCAAATCCAGCAAAAAGTCAATAATCGATACCAAAACTTGAATTGTACTACTTCGTACTGGCTATTACATCAACTTTGAAGCTTCATCTGTGTTCTACTATGGTGCTTTTAGTGTCTCCGCATACCGCAGCACGCGACATAGCTTTGCAGACGGTAAGTACAACCGTTTCAGAGAGAAGAGCGGCCAATGTGACGATCTGGCTTCAAGTTGATCCGATAACAAATGACTAAAACGGACGGATTTCTCAGGTTTTTACTACATATGAACACTTTTCACATTCTCCCATACAACTCTGCTGCTATTCCTCCTTTCATGCAGAATCTTAAGGACATAGCTCATGTCCAAGGCACCAAAGCCAGCTAAAATGTCAATAATCGATACCTAAAACTTGAATTGTACTACTTCTTACTGGCTATTACTTCAACTTAGAAGCTTCATCTGTGTTCCACTATGGTGATTTTAGTGTCTCCGCATACCGCAGCACGCGACATAGCTTTGCAGACGATAAGTACAACCGTTTCAGAGAGAAGAGCGGCCAATGTGACGATCTGGGTTTAAGTCGATTCGATAACAAATGACGAAAACGGACGGATTTCTCAGGTTTTTACTACATATGAACACTTTTCACATTCTCCCATGCAACTCGGCTGCTAGTCCTCCTTTCATGCAGAATCATAAGGTCCAAGCTCATGTCCAAGGCACAAAAGCCAGCAAAAAGTCAATAATCGATACCTAAATCTTGAATTGTACTACTTCTTACTGGCTATTACATCAACTTAGAAGCTTAATCTGTGTTCTACTATGGTGCTTTTAGTGTCTCCGCATACCGCAGCACGCGACATAGCTTTGTAGACGATAAGTACAACCGTTTCAGAGAGAAGAGCGGCCAATGTGACGCACTGCTTTAACTCGATTCGATAATAAATTACGAAACCGGACGGATTTCTCAGGTTTTTACTACATATGAACACTTTTCGCATCCTCCCGTGCAACTCGGCTGCTAGTCCTCCTTTCATGCAGAATCTTAAGGTCCTAGCTCATGTCCAAGGCACCAAAGCCAGCTAAAAAGTCAATATTCGATACCTAAAACTGGAATTGTACTACTCCTTACTGGCTATTACATCAACTAAGATCCTTCATCTGTGTTCTACTATGGTGCTTTTAGTGTCTCCGCAAACCGCAGCACGCGACATAGCTTTGCAGACGATAAGTACAACCGTTTCAGAGAGAAGAGCGGCCAATGTGACGATCTGGCTTTAAGTCGACTCAATAACAAATGACGAAAACGGACGGATTTCTCAGGTTTTTACTACATATGAACACTTTTCACATTCTCCCATGCAACTCGGCTGCTAGTCCTCCTTTCATGCAGAATCATAAGGTCCTAGTTCATGTCCAAGGCAGAAAAGCCAGCTAAAAAGTCAATAATCGATGAATAAAACTTGAATTGTACTACTTCTTACTGGCTATTACATCAACTTAGAAGCTTAATCTGTGTTCTACTATGGTGCTTTTAGTGTCTCCGCATACCGCAGCACGCGACATAGCTTTGCAGACGATAAGTACAACCGTTTCAGAGAGAAGAGCGGCCAATGTCACGCACTGCTTTAAGTCGATTCGATAATAAATTACGAAAACGGACGGATTTCTCAGGTTTTTACTACATATGAACACTTTTCGCATCCTCCCGTGCAACTCGGCTGCTAGTCCTCCTTTCATGCAGAATCTTAAGGTCCTAGCCCATGTCCAAGGCACCAAAGCCAGCTAAAAAGTCAATAATCGATACCTAAAACTTGGATTGTACTACTTCTTACTGGCTATTACATCAACTTAGAAGCTTCATCTGTGTTCTACTATGGTGCTTTTAGTGACTCCGCATACCGCAGCACGCGACATAGCTTTGCAGACGATAAGTACAACCGTTTCAGAGAGAAGAGCGGGCAATATGCCGATCTGGCTTCAAGTTGATTCGATAACAACTGACGAAAAAGGATGGATTTCTCATATTTTTACTACATATGAACACTTTTCACATTCTCCCATTCAACTCGGCTGCTAGTCCTCCTTTCATGCAGAATCTTAAGGAAATAGCTCATGTCCAAGGCACCAAAGCCAGCTAAAAAGTCAATAATCGATACCTAAAACTTGAATTGTACTACTTCTTACTGGCTATTACATCAACTTTGAAGCTTCATCTGAGTTCTACTATGGTGCTTTTAGTGTCTCCGCATACCGCAGCACGCGGCATAGCTTTGCAGACGATAAGTACAACGGTTTCATAGAGAAAAGCGGGCAATGTGACGATCTGGCTTCCAGTTATTCGATAACAAATGACTAAAACGGACGGATTTCTCAGGTTTTTACTACATATGAACACTTTCCACATTCTCCAATGCAACTCGGCTGCTAGTCCTCCTTTCATGCAGAATCTTAAGGACATAGCTCATGTCCAAGGCACCAAAGCCAGCTAAAAAGTCAATAATCGATACCTAAATTGACTACATCTTACTAGCTATTACATCAACTTAGAAGCTTCATCTGTGTTCCACTATGGTGATTTTAGTGTCTCCGCATACCGCAGCACGCGACATAGCTTTGCAGACGATAAGTACAACCGTTTCAGAGAGAAGAGCGGCCAATGTGACGCACTGCTTTAAGTCGATTCGATAATAAATTACGAAAACGGACGGATTTCTCAGGTTTATACTACATATGAACACTTTTTACATTCTCCCGTGCAACTCGGCTGCTAGTCCTCCTTTCATGCAGAATCGTAAGGTCCTAGCTCATGTCCAAGGCACCAAAGCCAGAAATAAAGTCAATAATCGATACCTAAATCTTGAATTGTACTACTACTTACTGGCTATTACATCAACTTTGAAGCTTCATCTGTATTCTACTATGGTGCTTTTAGTGTCTCCGCATACCGCAGCATGCGACATAGCTTAGCAGACGATACGTACAACCGTTTCAGATAGAAGAGCGGCCAATGTGACAATCTGGCTTTAAGTCGATTCGATAACACATGACGAAAACGGACGCATTTTTCAGGTTTTTACTACATATGAACACTTTTCACATTCTCCCAAGCAACTCGGCTGCTAGTCCTCCTTCCGTGCGGAATCATAAGGTCCTAGCTCATGTCCAAGGCACAAAAGCCAGCTAAAAGGTCAATAATCGATACCTAAAACTTGAATTGTACTACTGCTTACTTGCTATTACATCAACTTAGAAGCTTAATCTGTGTTCTGCTATGGTGCTTTTAGTGTCTCCGCATACCGCAGCACGCGACATAGCTTTGCAGACGATAAGTACAACCGTTTCAGAGAGAAGAGCGGCCAATGTGACGATCTGGCTTTAAGTCGATTCGATAACAAATGACGAAAACGGACGGATTTCTCAGGCTTTTACTACATATGAACACTTTTTACATTCTCCCGTGCAACTCGGCTGCTAGTCCTCCTTTCATGCAGAATCATAAGGTCCTAGCTCATGTCCAAGGCATAATAGCCAGCTAAAAGGTCAATAATCGATACCTAAAACTTGAATTGTACTACTTCTCACTGGCAATCACATCAATTTAGAAGCTTCATCTGTGTTCTACTATGGTGCGTTTAGTGTCTCCGCATACTGCAGCACGCGACATAGCTTTGCAGACGATAAGTACAACCGTTTCAGAGAGAAGAGCGGCCAATGTGACGCACCGCTCTAAGTCGATTCGATAATATATTCCGAAAACGGACGGATTTCTCAGGTTTTTACTACATATGAACACTTTTCGCATCCTCCCGTGCCAGTCGGCTGCTAGTCCTCCTTTCATGCAGAGTCTTAAGGTCCTAGCTCATGTCCAAGGCACCAAAGCCAGCAAAAAGTCAATAATCGATACCAAAACTTGAATTGTACTACTTCGTACTGGCTATTACATCAACTTTGAAGCTTCATCTGTGTTCTACTATGGTGCTTTTAGTGTCTCCGCATACCGCAGCACGCGACATAGCTTTGCAGACGATAAGTACAACCGTTTCAGAGAGAAGAGCGGCCAATGTGACGATCTGGCTTCAAGTTGATCCGATAACAAATGACTAAAACGGACGGATTTCTCAGGTTTTTACTACATATGAACACTTTTCACATTCTCCCATACAACTCTGCTGCTATTCCTCCTTTCATGCAGAATCTTAAGGACATAGCTCATGTCCAAGGCACCAAAGCCAGCTAAAATGTCAATAATCGATACCTAAAACTTGAATTGTACTACTTCTTACTGGCTATTACTTCAACTTAGAAGCTTCATCTGTGTTCCACTATGGTGATTTTAGTGTCTCCGCATACTGCAGCACGCGACATAGCTTTGCAGACGATAAGTACAACCGTTTCAGAGAGAAGAGCGTCCAATGTGACGATCTGGGTTTAAGTCGATTCGATAACAAATGACGAAAACGGACGGATTTCTCAGGTTTTTACTACATATGAACACTTTTCACATTCTCCCATGCAACTCGGCTGCTAGTCCTCCTTTCATGCAGAATCATAAGGTCCAAGCTCATGTCCAAGGCACAAAAGCCAGCAAAAAGTCAATAATCGATACCTAAATCTTGAATTGTACTACTTCTTACTGGCTATTACATCAACTTAGAAGCTTAATCTGTGTTCTACTATGGTGCTTTTAGTGTCTCCGCATACCGCAGCACGCGACATAGCTTTGTAGACGATAAGTACAACCGTTTCAGAGAGAAGAGCGGCCAATGTGACGCACTGCTTTAACTCGATTCGATAATAAATTACGAAACCGGACGGATTTCTCAGGTTTTTACTACATATGAACACTTTTCGCATCCTCCCGTGCAACTCGGCTGCTAGTCCTCCTTTCATGCAGAATCTTAAGGTCCTAGCTCATGTCCAAGGCACCAAAGCCAGCAAAAAAGTCAATAATCGATACCTAAAACTTGAATTGTACTACACCTTACTGGCTATTACATCAACTTAGATCCTTCATCTGTGTTCTACTATGGTGCTTTTAGTGTCTCCGCATACCGCAGCACGCGACATAGCTTTGCAGACGATAAGTACAACCGTTTCAGAGAGAAGAGCGGCCAATGTGACGATCTGGCTTTAAGTCGACTCGATAACAAATGACGAAAACGGACGGATTTCTCAGGTTTTTACTACATATGAACACTTTTCACATTCTCCCATGCAACTCGGCTGCTAGTCCTCCTTTCATGCAGAATCATAGGGTCCTAGTTCATGTCCAAGGCAGAAAAGCCAGCTAAAAAGTCAATAATCGATGCCTAAAACTTGAATTGTACTACTTCTTACTGGCTATTACATCAACTTAGAAGCTTAATCTGTGTTCTACTATGGTGCTTTTAGTGTCTCCGCATACCGCAGCACGCGACATAGCTTTGCAGACGATAAGTACAACCGTTTCAGAGAGAAGAGCGGCCAATGTCACGCACTGCTTTAAGTCGATTCGATAATAAATTACGAAAACGGACGGATTTCTCAGGTTTTTACTACATATGAACACTTTTCGCATCCTCCCGTGCAACTCGGCTGCTAGTCCTCCTTTCATGCAGAATCTTAAGGTCCTAGCCCATGTCCAAGGCACCAAAGCCAGCTAAAAAGTCAGTAATCGATACCTAAAACTTGGATTGTACTACTTCTTACTGGATATTACATCAACTTAGAAGCTTCATCTGTGTTCTACTATGGTGCTTTTAGTGACTCCGCATACCGCAGCACGCGACATAGCTTTGCAGACGATAAGTACAACCGTTTCAGAGAGAAGAGCGGCCAATGTGACGCACCGCTCTAAGTCGATTCGATAATATATTCCGAAAACGGACGGATTTCTCAGGTTTTTACTACATATGAACACTTTTCGCATCCTCCCGTGCCAGTCGGCTGCTAGTCCTCCTTTCATGCAGAGTCTTAAGGTCCTAGCTCATGTCCAAGGCACCAAAGCCAGCAAAAAGTCAATAATCGATACCAAAACTTGAATTGTACTACTTCGTACTGGCTATTACATCAACTTTGAAGCTTCATCTGTGTTCTACTATGGTGCTTTTAGTGTCTCCGCATACCGCAGCACGCGACATAGCTTTGCAGACGATAAGTACAACCGTTTCAGAGAGAAGAGCGGCCAATGTGACGATCTGGCTTCAAGTTGATCCGATAACAAATGACTAAAACGGACGGATTTCACAGGTTTTTACTACATATGAACACTTTTCACATTCTCCCAGACAACTCTGCTGCTATTCCTCCTTTCATGCAGAATCTTAAGGACATAGCTCATGTCCAAGGCACCAAAGCCAGCTAAAATGTCAATAATCGATACCTAAAACTTGAATTGTACTACTTCTTACTGGCTATTACTTCAACTTAGAAGCTTCATCTGTGTTCCACTATGGTGATTTTAGTGTCTCCGCATACTGCAGCACGCGACATAGCTTTGCAGACGATAAGTACAACCGTTTCAGAGAGAAGAGCGGCCAATGTGACGATCTGGGTTTAAGTCGATTCGATAACAAATGACGAAAACGGACGGATTTCTCAGGTTTTTACTACATATGAACACTTTTCACATTCTCCCATGCAACTCGGCTGCTAGTCCTCCTTTCATGCAGAATCATAAGGTCCAAGCTCATGTCCAAGGCACAAAAGCCAGCAAAAAGTCAATAATCGATACCTAAATCTTGAATTGTACTACTTCTTACTGGCTATTACATCAACTTAGAAGCTTAATCTGTGTTCTACTATGGTGCTTTTAGTGTCTCCGCATACCGCAGCACGCGACATAGCTTTGTAGACGATAAGTACAACCGTTTCAGAGAGAAGAGCGGCCAATGTGACGCACTGCTTTAACTCGATTCGATAATAAATTACGAAACCGGACGGATTTCTCAGGTTTTTACTACATATGAACACTTTTCGCATCCTCCCGTGCAACTCGGCTGCTAGTCCTCCTTTCATGCAGAATCTTAAGGTCCTAGCTCATGTCCAAGGCACCAAAGCCAGCAAAAAAGTCAATAATCGATACCTAAAACTTGAATTGTACTACACCTTACTGGCTATTACATCAACTTAGATCCTTCATCTGTGTTCTACTATGGTGCTTTTAGTGTCTCCGCAAACCGCAGCACGCGACATAGCTTTGCAGACGATAAGTACAACCGTTTCAGAGAGAAGAGCGGCCAATGTGACGATCTGGCTTTAAGTCGACTCGATAACAAATGACGAAAACGGACGGATTTCTCAGGTTTTTACTACATATGAACACTTTTCACATTCTCCCATGCAACTCGGCTGCTAGTCCTCCTTTCATGCAGAATCATAGGGTCCTAGTTCATGTCCAAGGCAGAAAAGCCAGCTAAAAAGTCAATAATCGATGCCTAAAACTTGAATTGTACTACTTCTTACTGGCTATTACATCAACTTAGAAGCTTAATCTGTGTTCTACTATGGTGCTTTTAGTGTCTCCGCATACCGCAGCACGCGACATAGCTTTGCAGACGATAAGTACAACCGTTTCAGAGAGAAGAGCGGCCAATGTCACGCACTGCTTTAAGTCGATTCGATAATAAATTACGAAAACGGACGGATTTCTCAGGTTTTTACTACATATGAACACTTTTCGCATCCTCCCGTGCAACTCGGCTGCTAGTCCTCCTTTCATGCAGAATCTTAAGGTCCTAGCCCATGTCCAAGGCACCAAAGCCAGCTAAAAAGTCAATAATCGATACCTAAAACTTGGATTGTACTACTTCTTACTGGCTATTACATCAACTTAGAAGCTTCATCTGTGTTCTACTATGGTGCTTTTAGTGACTCCGCATACCGCAGCACGCGACATAGCTTTGCAGACGATAAGTACAACCGTTTCAGAGAGAAGAGCGGGCAATATGCCGATCTGGCTTCAAGTTGATTCGATAACAACTGACGAAAAAGGATGGATTTCTCATATTTTTACTACATATGAACACTTTTCACATTCTCCCATTCAACTCGGCTGCTAGTCCTCCTTTCATGCAGAATCTTAAGGACATAGCTCATGTCCAAGGCACCAAAGCCAGCTAAAAAGTCAATAATCGATACCTAAAACTTGAATTGTACTACTTCTTACTGGCTATTACATCAACTTTGAAGCTTCATCTGAGTTCTACTATGGTGCTTTTAGTGTCTCCGCATACCGCAGCACGCGGCATAGCTTTGCAGGCGGTAAGTACAACGGTTTCATAGAGAAAAGCGGGCAATGTGACGATCTGGCTTCCAGTTATTCGATAACAAATGACTAAAACGGACGGATTTCTCAGGTTTTTACTACATATGAACACTTTCCACATTCTCCAATGCAACTCGGCTGCTAGTCCTCCTTTCATGCAGAATCTTAAGGACATAGCTCATGTCCAAGGCACCAAAGCCAGCTAAAAAGTCAATAATCGGTACCTAAATTGACTACATCTTACTAGCTATTACATCAACTTAGAAGCTTCATCTGTGTTCCACTATGGTGATTTTAGTGTCTCCGCATACCGCAGCACGCGACATAGCTTTGCAGACGATAAGTACAACCGTTTCAGAGAGAAGAGAGGCCAATGTGACGATCTGGCTTTAAGTCGATTCCATAACAAATGACGAAAATGGACGGATTTCTCAGGTTTTTACTACATATGAACACTTGTCACATAGTCCCGTGCAACGCGGTTGCTAAACCTCCTTTCATGCAGAATCTTAAGGTCCTATCTCATGTCCAGGGCGCCATAGCCAGCTAAAAAGTCAATATTCGATACCTAAAACTTGAATTGTACTACTCCTTACTGGCTATTACATCAACTTAGTAGCTTAATCTGTGTTCTACTATGGTGCTTTTAGTGTCTCCGCATACCGCAGCACACGACGTAGCTTTGCAGACGATAAGTACAACCGTTTCAGAGAGAAGAGCGGCCAATGTGACGCACTGCTTTAAGTCGATTCGATAATAAATTACGAAAACGGACGGATTTCTCAGGTTTTTACTACATATGAACACTTTTCGCATCCTCCCGTGCAACTCGGCTGCTAGTCCTCACTTCATGCAGAATCTTAAGGTCCTAACTCATGTCCAAGGCACCTAAGCCAGCTAAAAAGTCTATAATCGATACCTAAAACTTGAATTGTACTACTTCTCACTGGCTATCACATCAACTTAGAACCTTCATCTGTGTTCTACTATGGTGCTTTTAGTGTCTCCGCATACCGCAGCACGCGACATAGCTTTGCAGACGATAAGTACAACCGTTTCAGAGAGAAGAGGGGCCAATGTGACGATCTGGCTTTAAGTCAATTCGATAACAAGTGACGAAAACGGACGGATTTCTCAGGTTTATACAACATATGAACACTTTTTACATTCTCCCGTGCAACTCTGCTGCTAGTCCTCCTTTCATGCAGAATCGTAAGGTCCTAGCTCATGTCCAAGGCACCAAAGCCAGCAAAAAAGTCAATAATCGATACCTAAATCTTGAATTGTACTACTTCTTACTGGCTATTACATCAACTTTGAAGCTTCATCTGAGTTCTACTATGGTGCTTTTAGTGTCTCCGCATACCGCAGCACGCGGCATAGCTTTGCAGACGATAAGTACAACGGTTTCATAGAGAAAAGCGGGCAATGTAACGATCTGGCTTCCAGTTATTCGAAAACAAATGACTAAAACGGACGGATTTCTCAGGTTTTTACTACATATGAACACTTTCCACATTCTCCAATGCAACTCGGCTGCTAGTCCTCCTTTCATGCAGAATCTTAAGGACATAGCTCATGTCCAAGGCACCAAAGCCAGCTAAAAAGTCAATAATCGATACCTAAATTGACTACATCTTACTAGCTATTACATCAACTTAGAAGCTTCATCTGTGTTCCACTATGGTGATTTTAGTGTCTCCGCATACCGCAGCACGCGACATAGCTTTGCAGACGATATGTACAACCGTTTCAGAGAGAAGAGAGGCCAATGTGACGATATGGCTTTAAGTCGATTCCATAACAAATTACGATAATGGACGGATTTCTCAGGTTTTTACTACATATGAACACTTGTCACATAGTCCCGTGCAACGCGGCTGCTAATCCTCCTTTCATGTAGAATCTTAAGGTCCTAGCTCATGTCCAAGGCGCCAAAACCAGCTAAAAAGTCAATATTCGATACCTAAAACTTGAATTGTACTACTCCTTACTGGCTATTACATCAACTTAGTAGCTTCATCTGTGTTCTAGTATGGTGCTTTTAGTGTATCCGCATACCGCAGCACGCGACATAGCTTTGCAGACGATAAGTACAACCGTTTCAGAGAGAAGAGCGGCCAATGTGACGCACTGCTTTAAGTCGATTCGATAATAAATTACGATAACGGACGGATTTCTCAGGTTTATACTACATATGAACACTTTTTACATTCTCCCGTGCAACTCGGCTGCTAGTCCTCCTTTCATGCAGAATCGTAAGGTCCTAGCTCATGTCCAAGGCACCAAAGCCAGAAATAAAGTCAATAATCGATACCTAAATCTTGAATTGTACTACTTCTTACTGGCTATTACATCAACTTTGAAGCTTCATCTGTATTCTACTATGGTGCTTTTAGTGTCTCCGCATACCGCAGCATGCGACATAGCTTAGCAGACGATAAGTACAACCGTTTCAGATAGAAGAGCGGCCAATGTGACAATCTGGCTTTAAGTCGATTCGATAACACATGACGAAAACGGACGCATTTTTCAGGTTTTTACTACATATGAACACTTTTCACATTCTCCCAAGCAACTCGGCTGCTAGTCCTCCTTCCGTGCGGAATCATAAGGTCCTAGCTCATGTCCAAGGCACAAAAGCCAGCTAAAAGGTCAATAATCGATACCTAAAACTTGAATTGTACTACTGCTTACTTGCTATTACATCAACTTTGAAGCTTCATCTGTGTTCTACTATGGTGCTTTTAGTGTCTCCGCATACCGCATCACGCGACATAGCTTTGCAGACGATAAGTACAACCGTTTCAGAGAGAAGAGCGGCCAATGTGACGATCTGGCTTTAAGTCGATTCGATAACAAATGACGAAAACGGACGGATTTCTCAGGCTTTTACTACATATGAACTCTTTTTACATTCTCCCGTGCAACTCGGCTGCTAGTCCTCCTTTCATGCAGAATCTTAAGGTCCTAGCTCATGTCCAAGGCACCAAAGCCAGCAAAAAAGTCAATAATCGATACCTAAATCTTGAATTGTACTACTTCTTACTGGCTATTACATCAACTTTGAAGCTTCATCTGTGTTCTACTATGGTGCTTTTAGTGTCTCCGCATACCGCATCACGCGACATAGCTTTGCAGACGATAAGTACAACCGTTTCAGAGAGAAGAGCGGCCAATGTGACGATCTGGCTTTAAGTCGATTCGATAACAAATGACGAAAACGGACGGATTTCTCATTTTTTTTCTACATATGAACACTATTCACATTCTCCCATGCATCTCGGCTGCTAGTCCTCCTTTCATGCAGAGTCGTAAGGTCCTAGCTCATGTCCAAGGCACCAAAGCCAGCAAAAAAGTCAATAATCGATACCTAAATCTTGAATTGTACTACTTCTTACTGGCTATTACATCAAGTTTGAAGCTTCATCTGTGTTCTACTATGGTGCTTTTAGTGTCTCCGCATACCGCAGCACGCGACATAGCTTTGCAGACGATAAGTACAACCGTTTTAGAGAGAAGAGCGGCCAATGTGACGATCTGGCTTTAAGTCGATTCGATAACAAATGACGAAAACGGACGGATTTCTCATTTTTTTTCTACTTATGAACACTATTCACATTCTCCCATGCATCTCGGCTGCTAGTCCTCCTTTCATGCAGAGTCATAAGGTCCTAGCTCATGTCCAAGGCACAAAAGCCAGCTAAAAAGTCAATAATCGATACCTAAAACTCCAATTGTACTACTTCTTACTGGCTATTACATCAACCTAGAAGCTTAATCTGTGTTCTACTATGGTGCTTTTAGTGTCTCCACATACCGCAGCACGCGACATAGATTTGCAGACGATAAGTACAACCGTTTCAGAGAGAAGAGCGGCCAATGTGACGCACTGCTTTAAGTCGATTCGATAATAAATTACGAAAACGGACGGATTTCTCAGGTTTCTACTACATATGAACACTTTTCGCATCCTCCGTGCAACTCGGCTGCTAGTCCTCCTTTCATGCAGAATCTTAAGGTCCTAGCTCATGTCCAAGGCACCAAAGCCAGCTAAAAAGTCAATATTCGATACCTAAAACTTGAATTGTACTACTCCTTACTGGCTATTACATGAACTTAGAAGCTTCATCTGTGTTCTACTATTGTGCTTTTAGTGTCTCCGCATACCGCAGCACGCGACATAGCTTTGCAGACGATAAGTACAACCGTTTCAGAGAGAAGAGGGGCTAATGTGCCGATCTGGCTATAAGCCGATTGGATAACAAATGACGAAAATGGACAGATTTGTCAGGTTTTTACTACATATGAACACTTTTCACATACTCCCGTGCAACGCGGCTGCTAGTCCTCCATTCATGCAGAATGTTAAGGTCCTAACTCATGTCCAAGGCACAAAAGCCAGTTCAATGTCAATAATCGATACCTAAAACTTGAATTGTACTACTTCTTACTGGCTATTACATCAACTTAGAAGCTTCATCTGTGTTCCACTATGGTGATTTTAGTGTCTCCGCATACCGCAGCACGCGACATAGCTTTGCAGACGATAAGTACAACCGTTTCAGAGAGAAGAGCGGCCAATGTGACGATCTGGCTTTAAGTCGATTCGATAACAAATGACGGAAACGGACGGATTTCTCAGGTTTTTACAACATATGAACACTTTTCACATTCTCCCATGCAACTCGGCTGCTAGTCCTCCTTTCATGCAGAATGTTAAGGTCCTAGCTCATGTCCAAGGCACAAAATCCAGATAAAAAGTCAATAATCGATAAATAGAACTTGAATTGTACTACTTCTTACTGGCTATTACATCAACATAGAAGCTTAATCTGTGTTCTACTATGGTGCTTCTAGTGTCTCCGCATACCGCAGCACGCGACATAGCTTTGCAGACGATAAGTACAACCGTTTCAGAGAGAAGAGCGGCCAATGTGACGCACTGCTTTAAGTCGATTCGATAATAAATTACGAAAACGAACGGATTCCTCAGGTTTTTACTACATATGAACACTTTTCGCATCCTCCCGTGCAACTCGGCTACTAGTCCTCCTTTCATGCCGAATCTTAAGGACCTAGCTCATGTCCAAGGCACCAAAGCCAGCTAAAAACTCAATATTCGATACCTAAAACTTGAATTGTACTACTCCTTACTGGCTATTACATCAACTTAGAAGCTTCATCTGTGTTCTGCTATGGTGCTTTTAGTGTCTACGCATACCGCAGCACGCGACATAGCTTTGCAGACGATAGGTACAACCGTTTCAGAGAGAAGAGCGGCCAATGTGACGATCTGGCTTCAAGTTGATTCGATAACAAATGACGAAAACGGACGGATTTCTCAGGTTTTTACTACATATGAACACCTTTCACATTCTCCCTTTCAACTCGGCTGCTAGTTCTCCTTTCATGCAGAATCTTAAGGACATAGCTCATGTCCAAGGCACCAAAGCCAGCTAAAAAGTCAATAATCGATACCTAAAACTTGAATTGTACTACTCCTTACTGGCTATTACATCAACTTAGAAGCTTAATCTGTGTTCTACTATGGTGCTTTTAGTGTCTCCGCATACCGCAGCACGCGACACAGCTTTGCAGACGATAAGTACAACCGTTTCAGAGAGAAGAGCGGCCAATGTCACGCACTGCTTTAAGTCGATTCGATAATAAATTACGAAAACGGACGGATTTCTCAGGTTTTTACTACATATGAACACTTTTCGCATCCTCCCGTGCAACTCGGCTGCTAGTCCTCCTTTCATGCAGAATCTTAAGGTCCTAGCCCATGTCCAAGGCACCAAAGCCAGCTAAAAAGTCAATAATCGATACCTAAAACTTGGAATGTACTACTTCTTACTGGCTATTACATCAACTTAGAAGCTTCATCTGTGTTCTACTATGGTGCTTTTAGTGACTCCGCATACCGCAGCACGCGACATAGCTTTGCAGATGATAAGTACAACCGTTTCAGAGAGAAGAGCGGGCAATATGCCGATCTGGCTTCAGGTTGATTCGATAACAACTGACGAAAAAGGATGGATTTCTCATATTTTTACTACATATGAACACTTTTCACATTCTCCCATTCAACTCGGCTGCTAGTCCTCCTTTCATGCAGAATCTTAAGGACATAGCTCATGTCCAAGGCACCAAAGCCAGCTAAAAAGTCAATAATCGATACCTTAAATTTGAATTGTACTACTTCTTACTGGCTATTACATCAACTTTGAAGTTTCATCTGAGTTCTACTATGGTGCTTTTAGTGTCTCCGCATACCGCAGCACGCGGCATAGCTTTGCAGACGATAAGTACAACGGTTTCATAGAGAAAAGCGGGCAATGTGACGATCTGGCTTCCAGTTATTCGATAACAAATGACTAAAACGGACGGATTTCTCAGGTTTTTACTACATATGAACACTTTCCACATTCTCCAATGCAACTCGGCTGCTAGTCCTCCTTTCATGCAGAATCTTAAGGACATAGCTCATGTCCAAGGCACCAAAGCCAGCTAAAAAGTCTATAATCGATACCTAAATTGACTACATCTTACTAGCTATTACATCAACTTAGAAGCTTCATCTGTGTTCCACTATGGTGATTTTAGTGTCTCCGCATACCGCAGCACGCGACATAGCTTTGCAGACGATAAGTACAACCGTTTCAGAGAGAAGAGAGGCCAATGTGACGATATGGCTTTAAGTCGATTCCATAACAAATTACGAAAATGAACGGATTTCTCAGGTTTTTACTACATATGAACACTTGTCACTTTGTCCCGTGCTACGCGGCTGCTAATCCTCCTTTCATGCAGAATCTTAAAGTCCTAGCTCATGTCCAAGGCGCCAAAGCCAGCTAAAAAGTCAATATTCGATACCTACAACTTGAATTGTACTACTCCTTACTGGCTATTACATCAACTTAGTAGCTTCATCTGTGTTCTACTATGGTGCTTTTAGTGACTCCGCATACCGCAGCACGCGACATAGCTTTGCAGATGATAAGTACAACCGTTTCAGAGAGAAGAGCGGGCAATATGCCGATCTGGCTTCAGGTTGATTCGATAACAACTGACGAAAAAGGATGGATTTCTCATATTTTTACTACATATGAACACTTTTCACATTCTCCCATTCAACTCGGCTGCTAGTCCTCCTTTCATGCAGAATCTTAAGGACATAGCTCATGTCCAAGGCACCAAAGCCAGCTAAAAAGTCAATAATCGATACCTTAAACTTGAATTGTACTACTTCTTACTGGCTATTACATCAACTTTGAAGTTTCATCTGAGTTCTACTATGGTGCTTTTAGTGTCTCCGCATACCGCAGCACGCGGCATAGCTTTGCAGACGATAAGTACAACGGTTTCATAGAGAAAAGCGGGCAATGTGACGATCTGGCTTCCAGTTATTCGATAACAAATGACTAAAACGGACGGATTTCTCAGGTTTTTACTACATATGAACACTTTCCACATTCTCCAATGCAACTCGGCTGCTAGTCCTCCTTTCATGCAGAATCTTAAGGACATAGCTCATGTCCAAGGCACCAAAGCCAGCTAAAAAGTCAATAATCGATACCTAAATTGACTACATCTTACTAGCTATTACATCAACTTAGAAGCTTCATCTGTGTTCCACTATGGTGATTTTAGTGTCTCCGCATACCGCAGCACGCGACATAGCTTTGCAGACGATAAGTACAACCGTTTCAGAGAGAAGAGAGGCCAATGTGACGATATGGCTTTAAGTCGATTCCATAACAAATTACGAAAATGAACGGATTTCTCAGGTTTTTACTACATATGAACACTTGTCACTTAGTCCCGTGCTACGCGGCTGCTAATCCTCCTTTCATGCAGAATCTTAAGGTCCTAGCTCATGTCCAAGGCGCCAAAGCCAGCTAAAAAGTCAATATTCGATACCTACAACTTGAATTGTACTACTCCTTACTGGCTATTACATCAACTTAGTAGCTTCATCTGTGTTCTACTATGGTGCTTTTAGTGTATCCGCATACCGCAGCACGCGACATAGCTTTGCAGACGATAAGTACAACCGTTTCAGAGAGAAGAGCGGCCAATGTCACGCACTGCTTTAAGTCGATTCGATAATAAATTACGAAAACGGACGGATTTCTCAGGTTTATACTACATATGAACACTTTTTACATTCTCCCGTGCAACTCGGCTGCTAGTCCTCCTTTCATGCAGAATCGTAAGGTCCTAGCTCATGTCCAAGGCACCAAAGCCAGTAAAAAAGTCAATAATCGATACCTAAATCTTGAATTGTACTACTTCTTACTGGCTATTACTTCAACTTTGAAGCTTCATCTGAGTTCTACTATGGTGCTTTTAGTGTCTCCGCATACCGCAGCACGCGGCATAGCTTTGCAGACGATAAGTACAACGGTTTCATAGAGAAAAGCGGGCAATGTGACGATCTGCCTTCCAGTTATTCGATAACAAATGACTAAAACGGACGGATTTCTCAGGTTTTTACTACATATGAACACTTTCCACATTCTCCAATGCAACTCGGCTGCTAGTCCTCCTTTCATGCAGAATCTTAAGGACATAGCTCATGTCCAAGGCACCAAAGCCAGCTAAAAAGTCAATAATCGATACCTAAATTGACTACATCTTACTAGCTATTACATCAACTTAGAAGCTTCATCTGTGTTCCACTATGGTGATTTTAGTGTCTCCGCATACCGCAGCACGCGACATAGCTTTGCAGACGATAAGTACAACCGTTTCAGAGAGAAGGGAGGCCAATGTGACGATCTGGCTTTAAGTCGATTCCATAACAAATTACGAAAATGGACGGATTTCTCAGGTTTTTACTACATATGAACACTTGTCACATAGTCCCGTGCAACGCGGCTGCTAATCCTCCTTTCATGCAGAATCTTAAGGTCCTAGCTCATGTCCAAGGCGCCAAAGCCAGCTAAAAAGTCAATATTCGATACCTAAAACTTGAATTGTACTACTCCTTACTGGCTATTACATCAACTTAGTAGCTTCATCTGTGTTCTACTATGGTGCTTTTAGTGTATCCGCATACCGCAGCACGCGACATAGCTTTGCAGACGATAAGTACAACCGTTTCAGAGAGAAGAGCGGCCAATGTGACGCACTGCTTTAAGACGATTCGATAATAAATTACGATAACGGACGGATTTCTCAGGTTTATACAACATATGAACACTTTTTACATTCTCCCGTGCAACTCGGCTGCTAGTCCTCCTTTCATGCAGAATCGTAAGGTCCTAGCTCATGTCCAAGGCACCAAAGCCAGAAATAAAGTCAATAATCGATACCTAAATCTTGAATTGTACTACTTCTTACTGGCTATTACATCAACTTTGAAGCTTCATCTGTATTCTACTATGGTGCTTTTAGTGTCTCCGCATACCGCAGCATGCGACATAGCTTAGCAGACGATAAGTACAACCGTTTCAGATAGAAGAGCGGCCAATGTGACAATCTGGCTTTAAGTCGATTCGATAACACATGACGAAAACGGACGCATTTTTCAGGTTTTTACTACATATGAACACTTTTCACATTCTCCCAAGCAACTCGGCTGCTAGTCCTCCTTCCGTGCGGAATCATAAGGTCCTAGCTCATGTCCAAGGCACAAAAGCCAGCTAAAAGGTCAATAATCGATACCTAAAACTTGAATTGTACTACTGCTTACTTGCTATTACATCAACTTAGAAGCTTAATCTGTGTTCTGCTATGGTGCTTTTAGTGTCTCCGCATACCGCAGCACGCGACATAGCTTTGCAGACGATAAGTACAACCGTTTCAGAGAGAAGAGCGGCCAATGTGACGATCTGGCTTTAAGTCGATTCGATAACAAATGACGAAAACGGACGGATTTCTCAGGCTTTTACTACATATGAACACTTTTTACATTCTCCCGTGCAACTCGGCTGCTAGTCCTCCTTTCATGCAGAATCTTAAGGTCCTAGCTCATGTCCAAGGCACCAAAGCCAGCAAAAAAGTCAATAATCGATACCTAAATCTTGAATTGTACTACTTCTTACTGGCTATTACATCAACTTTGAAGCTTCATCTGTGTTCTACTATGGTGCTTTTAGTGTCTCCGCATACCGCAGCACACGACATAGCTTTGCAGACGATAAGTACAACCGTTTTAGAGAGAAGAGCGGCCAATGTGACGATCTGGCTTTAAGTCGATTCGATAACAAATGACGAAAACGGACGGATTTCTCATTTTTTTTCTACTTATGAACACTATTCACATTCTCCCATGCATCTCGGATGCTAGTCCTCCTTTCATGCAGAGTCATAAGGTCCTAGCTCATGTCCAAGGCACAAAAGCCAGCTAAAAAGTCAATAATCGATACCTAAAACTCCAATTGTACTACTTCTTACTGGCTATTACATCAACCTAGAAGCTTAATCTGTGTTCTACTATGGTGCTTTTAGTGTCTCCACATACCGCAGCACGCGACATAGATTTGCAGACGATAAGTACAACCGTTTCAGAGAGAAGAGCGGCCAATGTGACGCACTGCTTTAAGTCGATTCGATAATAAATTACGAAAACGGACGGATTTCTCAGGTTTCTACTACATATGAACACTTTTCGCATCCTCCGTGCAACTCGGCTGCTAGTCCTCCTTTCATGCAGAATCTTAAGGTCCTAGCTCATGTCCAAGGCACCAAAGCCAGCTAAAAAGTCAATATTCGATACCTAAAACTTGAATTGTACTACTCCTTACTGGCTATTACATCAACATAGAAGCTTAATCTGTGTTCTACTATGGTGCTTTTAGTGTCTCCGCATACCGCAGCACGCGACATAGCTTTGCAGACGATAAGTACAACCGTTTCAGAGAGAAGAGCGGCCAATGTGACGATCTGGCTTCAAGTTGATTCGATAACAAATGACGAAAACGGACGGATTTCTCAGGTTTTTACTACATATGAACACCTTTCACATTCTCCCTTTAAACTCGGCTGCTAGTCCTCCTTTCATGCAGAATCATAAGGACCTTGCTCATGCCAAAGGCACCAAAGCCAGCTAAAAAGTCAATAATCGATTCCTAAATCTTGAATTGTACTACTTCTTACTGGCTATTACATCAACTTAGAAGCTTCGTCTGTGTTCTAGTATGGTGCTTTTAGTGTCTCTGCATACCGCAGCACGCGACATAGCTTTCCAGACGTTAAGTACAACCGTTTCAGAGAGAAGAGCGGCCAATGTGACGATCTGGCTTTAAGTCCATTCGATAACAAATGACGAAAACGGACGGATTTCTCAGGTTTTTACTACATATGAACACTTTTCACATTCTCCCATGCAACTCGGCTGCTAGTCCTCCTTTCATGCAGTATCTTAAGGTCCTAGCTCATGGCCAAGGCACCAAAGCCAGCTAAAACATCAATTATCGATACCTAAAACTTGAATTGTACTACTTCTTACTGGCTATTACATCAACTTAGAAGCTTCGTCTGTGTTCTAGTATGGTGCTTTTAGTGTCTCTGCATACCGCAGCACGCGACATAGCTTTGCAGACGTTAAGTACAACCGTTTCAGAGAGAAGAGCGGCCAATGTGACGATCTGGCTTTAAGTCTATTCGATAACAAATGACGAAAACGGACGGATTTCTCAGGTTTTTACTATATATGAACACTTGTCACATACTCCCATCCAACGCGGCTGCTAGTCCTCCTTTCATGCAGAATCTTAATGTCCTAGCTCATTTCCAAAGCACCAAAGATAGCTAAAAAGTCAATAATCCATACCTAAAACTTGAATTTTACTACTTCTTACTGGCTAATACATCAACTTAGAAGCTTCATCTGTGTGTCCACTGTAGTGCTTTTCGTGTCTCCGCATACCGCAGCACGCGAAATAGCTTTGCAAACGATAAGTACAACCGTTTCAGAGAGAAGAGCGGCCAATGTGACGATCTGGCTTCAAGTCCATTCGATAACAAATGACGAAAACGGACGGATTTTTCAGGTTTTTACTACATATGAACACTTTTCACATTCTCCCATGCAACTCGGCTGCTAGTCCTCCTTTCATGCAGAATCTTAAGGTCCTAGCTCATGTCCAAGGCACCAAAGCCAGCTAAAAATTCAATATTCGATACCTAAAACCTGAATTGTACTACTCCTTACTGGCTATTACATCAACTTAGAAGCTTCATCTGTGTTCTACTATGGTGCTTTTAGTGTCTCCGCATACCGCAGCACGCGACATAGCTTTGCAGACGATAAGTACAACCGTTTCAGAGAGAAGAGCGGGCAATGTGACGATCTGGCTTTAAGTCGATTCGATAACAAATGACGAAAATGGACGGATTTCTCAGGTTTTTACTACATATGAACACTTTTCACATACTCCCGTGCAACGCGGCTGCTAGTCCTCCTTTCATGCACAATCTTAAGGTCCCACCTCATGTCCAAGGCACCAAAGCCAGCTAAAAAGTCAGTAATCGATACCTAAAACTTTAATTGTACTACTTCTCACTGGCTATCACATCAAGTTAGAAGCTTCATCTGTGTTCTACTATGGTGCTTTTAGTGTCTCCGCATACTGCAGCACGCGACATAGCTTTGCAGACGATAAGTACAACCGTTTCAGAGAGAAAAGGGGCCAATGTGACGATCTGGCTTTAAGTCGATTCGATAACAAATATCGAAAACGGATGGATTTCTCAGGTTTTTACTACATATGAACACTTTTCACATACTCCCGTGCAACGCGGCTGCTAGTCCTCCATTCATGCAGAATGTTAAGGTCCTAACTCATGTCCAAGGCACAAAAGCCAGTTAAATGTCAATAATCGAAACCTAAAACTTGAATTGTACTACTTCTTACTGGCTATTACATCAACTTAGAAGCTTCATCTGTGTTCCACTATGGTGATTTTAGTGTCTCCGCATACCGCAGCACGCGACATAGCTTTGCAGACGATAAGTACAACCGTTTCAGATATAAGAGCGGCCAATGTGACGATCTGGCTTTAAGTCGATTCGATAACAAATGACGGAAACGGACGGATTTCTCAGGTTTTTACTACATATGAACACTTTTCACATTCTCCCATGCAACTCGGCTGCTAGTCCTCCTTTCATGCAGAATGTTAAGGTCCTAGCTCATGTCCAAGGCACAAAAGCCAGATAAAAAGTCAATAATCGATAAATAGAACTTGAATTGTACTACTTCTTACTGGCTATTACATCAACATAGAAGCTTAATCCCCTGTTCTACTATGGTGCTTTTAGTGTCTCCGCATTCCGCAGCACGCGACATAGCTTTGCAGACGATAAGTACAACCGTTTCAGAGAGAAGAGCGGCCAATGTGACGCACTGCTTTAAGTCGATTCGATAATAAATTACGAAAACGGACGGATTTCTCAGGTTTTTACTACATATGAACACTTTTCGCATCCTCCCGTGCCACTCGGCTGCTAGTCCTCCTTTCATGCCGAATCTTAAGGTCCTAGCTCATGTCCAAGGCACCAAAGCCAGCTAAAAACTCAATATTCGATACCTAAAACTTGAATTGTACTACTCCTTACTGGCTATTACATCAACTTAGAAGCTTCATCTGTGTTCTGCTATGGTGCTTTTAGTGTCTACGCATACCGCAGCACGCGACATAGCTTTGCAGACGATAAGTACAACCGTTTCAGAGAGAAGAGCGGCCAATGTGACGATCTGGCTTCAAGTTGATTCGATAACAAATGACGAAAACGGACGGATTTCTCTGGTTTTTACTACATATGAACACCTTTCACATTCTCCCTTTCAACTCGGCTGCTAGTCCTCCTTTCATGCAGAATCTTAAGGTCCTAGCTCATGTACAAGGCACCAAAGCCAGCTAAAAAGTCAATATTCGATACCTAAAACTTGAATAGTACTACTCCTTACTGGCTATTACATCAACTTAGAAGCTTCATCTGTGTTCTACTATGGTGATTTTAGTGTCTCCGCATACCGCAGCACGCGACATAGCTTTCAGACGATAAGTACAACCGTTTCAGAGAGAAGAACGGCCAATGTGACGATCTGGCTTTAAGTCGATTCGATAACAAATGACGAAAACGGATGGATTTCTCAGGTTTTTACTACATATGAACACTTTTCACATTCTCCCATGCAACTCGGCTGCTAGTCCTCCGTTCATGCAGAATCATAAGGACCTAGCTCATGCCAAAGGCACCAAAGCCAGCTAAAAAGTCAATAATCGATACGTAAATCTTTAATTGTACTACATCTTACTGGCTATTACATCAACTTAGAAGCTTCATCTGTGTTCTACTATGGTGCTTTTAGTGTCTACGCATACCGCAGCACGCGACATAGCTTTGCAGACGATAAGTACAACCGTTTCAGATAGAAGAGCGGCCAATGTGACGATCTTGCTTCAAGTAGATTCGAAACAAATGACGAAAACGGACGGATTTCTCAGGTTTTTACTACATATGAACACTTTTCACATTGTCCCATACAACTCGGCTGCTAGTCCTCCTTTCATGCAGAATCGTAAGGTCCTAGCTCATGTCCAATGCACCAAAGCCAGCAAAAAAGTCAATAATCGATACGTAAATCTTGAATTTTACTACTTCTTACTGGCTATTACATCAACTTAGAAGCTTCATCTGTGTTCTACTATGGTTCTTTTAGTGTCTACGCATACCGCAGCACGCGACATAGCTTTGCAGACGATAAGTACAACCGTTTCAGAGAGAAGCGCGGCCAATGTGACGATCTGGCTTTAAGTCGATTCCATAACAAATGACGAAAATGGACGGATTTCTCAGGTTTTTACTACATATGAACACTTTTCACATTCTCCCATTCAACTCGGCTGCTAGTCCTCCTTTCATGCAGAATCTTAAGGTCCTAGCTCATGTCCCAGTCACCAAAGCCAGCTAAAAAGTCAATAACTATACCTAAAACTTGAATTGTACTACTTCTTACTGGCTATTACGTCAACTTAGAAGCTTCATCTGTGTTCCACTATGGTGATTTTAGTATCTCCGCATACCGCAGAATGCGACATAGCTTTGCAAAAGATAAGTACAACCGTTTCAGAGAGATGATCGGCCAATGTGACGATCTGGCTTTAAGTCGATTCGATAACAAATGACGAAAATGGACGGATTTCTCAGGTTTTTACTACATATGAACACTTTTCACAAACTCCCGTGCAACGCGGCTGCTAGTCCTCCTTTCATGCAGAATCTTAAGGTCCTAGCTCATGTCCAAGGCACCAAAGAAGGGTAAAAAGTCAATAATCGATACGTAAATCTTGAATTCTTCTACTTCTCACTGGCTATCACATCAACTTAGAAGCTTCATCTGTGTTCTACTATGGTGCTTTTAGTGTCTCCGCATACCGCAGCACGCGACATAGCTTTCCAGACGATAAGTACAACCGTTTCAGAGAGATGATCGGCCAATGTGACGATCTGGCTTTAAGTCGATTCGATAACAAATGACGAAAACGGACGGATTTCTCAGGTTTTTACTACATATGAACACTTTTCACATTCTCCCATTCAACTCGGCTGCTAGTCCTCCTTTCGTGCAGAAACTTAAGGACATAGCTCATGTCCGAGGCACCAAAGCCAGCTAAAAAATCAATAATCGATAGCTAAAACTTGAATTGTACTACTTCTCACTGGCTATTACATCAACTTAGAAGCTTCATCTGTGATCCACTATGGTGATTTTAGTGTCTTCGCATACCGCAGCACGCGACATAGCTTTGCAGACGATAAGTACAACCGTTTCAGAGAGAAGAGGGGCCAATGTGACGATCTGGCTATAAGTCGATTCGATAACAAATGACGAAAAGTAACGGATTTCTCACGTTTTTACTACATATGAACACTTTTCACATTGTCCCATACAACTCGGCTGCTAGTGCTCCTTTCATGCAGAATCTTAAGGTCCTAGCTCATGTCCAAGGCACCAAAGCCAGCAAAAAAGTCAATAATCGATACCTAAATCTTGAATTGTACTACTTCTTACTGGCTATTACATCAACTTAGAAGCTTCATCTGTGTTCTACTATGGTGCTTTTAGTGTCTACGCATACCGCAGCACGCGACATAGCTTTGCAGACGATAAGTACAACCGTTTCAGAGAGAAGCGCGGCCAATGTGACGATCTGGCTTTAAGTCGATTCCATAACAAATTAGGAAAACGGACGGATTTCTCAGATTTTTACTACATATGAACACTTTTCACATTCTCCCATGCAACGCGGCTGCTAGTCCTCCTTTCATGCAAAATCTTAAGGTCCTAGCTCATGTCCAAGGCACCAAAGATAGCTAAAAAGTCAATAATCCATACCTAAAACTTGAATTGTACTACTTCTTACTGGCTATTACATCAACTTAGAAGCTTCATCTGTGTTCTACTATGGTGCTTTTAGTGTCTCCGTATACCGCAGCACGCGACATAGCTTTGCAGACGATAAGTACAACCGTTTCAGAGAGAAGATCGGCCAATGTGACGATCTGGCTTTAAGTCGATTCGATAACAAATGACGAAAATGGACGGGTTCCTCAGGTTTTTACTACGTGTGAACTCTTTTCACATTCTCCCGTGCAACTCGGCTGCTAGTCCTCCTTTCATGCAGAATCTTAAGGTCCTAGCTCATGTCCAAGGCACCAAAGCCAGCTAAAAAGTCAATAATCGATACTTAAAACTTGAATTGTACTACTTCTTACTGGCTATTACATCAACGTAGATGCTTCATCTGTGATCCACTATGGTGCTTTTAGTGTCTCCGCATACAGCAGCATGCGACATAGCTTTGCAGACGATAAATGTAACCGTTTCAGACAGACGAGCGGCCAATGTGACGATCTGGCTTTAAGTCCATTCGATAACAAATAACGAAAACGGACGGATTTCTCAGGTTTTTACTACATATGAACACTTTTCACAAACTCCCGTGCAACGCGGCTGCTAGTCCTCCTTTCATGCAGAATCTTAAGGTCCTAGCTCATGTCCAAGGCACCAAAGCCAGCTAAAAAGTCAATAATCGATACGTAAATCTTGAATTGTACTACTTCTCACTGGCTATCACATCAACTTAGAAGCTTCATCTGTGTTCTACTATGGTGCTTTTAGTGTCTCCGCATACCGCAGCACGCGACATAGCTTTCCAGACGATAAGTACAACCGTTTCAGAGAGATGATCGGCCAATGTGACGATCTGGCTTTAAGTCGATTCGATAACAAATGACGAAAACGGACGGATTTCTCAGGTTTTTACTACATATGAACACTTTTCACATTCTCCCATTCAACTCGGCTGCTAGTCCTCCTTTCGTGCAGAAACTTAAGGACATAGCTCATGTCCGAGGCACCAAAGCCAGCTAAAAAATCAATAATCGATAGCTAAAACTTGAATTGTACTACTTCTTACTGGCTATTACATCAACTTAGAAGCTTCATCTGTGTTCCACTATGGTGATTTTAGTGTCTTCGCATACCGCAGCACGCGACATAGCTTTGCAGACGATAAGTACAACCGTTTCAGAGAGAAGGGAGGCCAATGTGACGATCTGGCTTTAAGTCGATTCCATAACAAATTACGAAAATGGACGGATTTCTCAGGTTTTTACTACATATGAACACTTGTCACATAGTCCCGTGCAACGCGGCTGCTAATCCTCCTTTCATGCAGAATCTTAAGGTCCTAGCTCATGTCCAAGGCGCCAAAGCCAGCTAAAAAGTCAATATTCGATACCTAAAACTTGAATTGTACTACTCCTTACTGGCTATTACATCAACTTAGTAGCTTCATCTGTGTTCTACTATGGTGCTTTTAGTGTATCCGCATACCGCAGCACGCGACATAGCTTTGCAGACGATAAGTACAACCGTTTCAGAGAGAAGAGCGGCCAATGTGACGCACTGCTTTAAGACGATTCGATAATAAATTACGATAACGGACGGATTTCTCAGGTTTATACAACATATGAACACTTTTTACATTCTCCCGTGCAACTCGGCTGCTAGTCCTCCTTTCATGCAGAATCGTAAGGTCCTAGCTCATGTCCAAGGCACCAAAGCCAGAAATAAAGTCAATAATCGATACCTAAATCTTGAATTGTACTACTTCTTACTGGCTATTACATCAACTTTGAAGCTTCATCTGTATTCTACTATGGTGCTTTTAGTGTCTCCGCATACCGCAGCATGCGACATAGCTTAGCAGACGATAAGTACAACCGTTTCAGATAGAAGAGCGGCCAATGTGACAATCTGGCTTTAAGTCGATTCGATAACACATGACGAAAACGGACGCATTTTTCAGGTTTTTACTACATATGAACACTTTTCACATTCTCCCAAGCAACTCGGCTGCTAGTCCTCCTTCCGTGCGGAATCATAAGGTCCTAGCTCATGTCCAAGGCACAAAAGCCAGCTAAAAGGTCAATAATCGATACCTAAAACTTGAATTGTACTACTGCTTACTTGCTATTACATCAACTTAGAAGCTTAATCTGTGTTCTGCTATGGTGCTTTTAGTGTCTCCGCATACCGCAGCACGCGACATAGCTTTGCAGACGATAAGTACAACCGTTTCAGAGAGAAGAGCGGCCAATGTGACGATCTGGCTTTAAGTCGATTCGATAACAAATGACGAAAACGGACGGATTTCTCAGGCTTTTACTACATATGAACACTTTTTACATTCTCCCGTGCAACTCGGCTGCTAGTCCTCCTTTCATGCAGAATCTTAAGGTCCTAGCTCATGTCCAAGGCACCAAAGCCAGCAAAAAAGTCAATAATCGATACCTAAATCTTGAATTGTACTACTTCTTACTGGCTATTACATCAACTTTGAAGCTTCATCTGTGTTCTACTATGGTGCTTTTAGTGTCTCCGCATACCGCAGCACGCGACATAGCTTTGCAGACGATAAGTACAACCGTTTTAGAGAGAAGAGCGGCCAATGTGACGATCTGGCTTTAAGTCGATTCGATAACAAATGACGAAAACGGACGGATTTCTCATTTTTTTTCTACTTATGAACACTATTCACATTCTCCCATGCATCTCGGATGCTAGTCCTCCTTTCATGCAGAGTCATAAGGTCCTAGCTCATGTCCAAGGCACAAAAGCCAGCTAAAAAGTCAATAATCGATACCTAAAACTCCAATTGTACTACTTCTTACTGGCTATTACATCAACCTAGAAGCTTAATCTGTGTTCTACTATGGTGCTTTTAGTGTCTCCACATACCGCAGCACGCGACATAGATTTGCAGACGATAAGTACAACCGTTTCAGAGAGAAGAGCGGCCAATGTGACGCACTGCTTTAAGTCGATTCGATAATAAATTACGAAAACGGACGGATTTCTCAGGTTTCTACTACATATGAACACTTTTCGCATCCTCCGTGCAACTCGGCTGCTAGTCCTCCTTTCATGCAGAATCTTAAGGTCCTAGCTCATGTCCAAGGCACCAAAGCCAGCTAAAAAGTCAATATTCGATACCTAAAACTTGAATTGTACTACTCCTTACTGGCTATTACATCAACATAGAAGCTTAATCTGTGTTCTACTATGGTGCTTTTAGTGTCTCCGCATACCGCAGCACGCGACATAGCTTTGCAGACGATAAGTACAACCGTTTCAGAGAGAAGAGCGGCCAATGTGACGATCTGGCTTCAAGTTGATTCGATAACAAATGACGAAAACGGACGGATTTCTCAGGTTTTTACTACATATGAACACCTTTCACATTCTCCCTTTAAACTCGGCTGCTAGTCCTCCTTTCATGCAGAATCATAAGGACCTTGCTCATGCCAAAGGCACCAAAGCCAGCTAAAAAGTCAATAATCGATTCCTAAATCTTGAATTGTACTACTTCTTACTGGCTATTACATCAACTTAGAAGCTTCGTCTGTGTTCTAGTATGGTGCTTTTAGTGTCTCTGCATACCGCAGCACGCGACATAGCTTTCCAGACGTTAAGTACAACCGTTTCAGAGAGAAGAGCGGCCAATGTGACGATCTGGCTTTAAGTCCATTCGATAACAAATGACGAAAACGGACGGATTTCTCAGGTTTTTACTACATATGAACACTTTTCACATTCTCCCATGCAACTCGGCTGCTAGTCCTCCTTTCATGCAGTATCTTAAGGTCCTAGCTCATGGCCAAGGCACCAAAGCCAGCTAAAACATCAATTATCGATACCTAAAACTTGAATTGTACTACTTCTTACTGGCTATTACATCAACTTAGAAGCTTCGTCTGTGTTCTAGTATGGTGCTTTTAGTGTCTCTGCATACCGCAGCACGCGACATAGCTTTGCAGACGTTAAGTACAACCGTTTCAGAGAGAAGAGCGGCCAATGTGACGATCTGGCTTTAAGTCTATTCGATAACAAATGACGAAAACGGACGGATTTCTCAGGTTTTTACTATATATGAACACTTGTCACATACTCCCATCCAACGCGGCTGCTAGTCCTCCTTTCATGCAGAATCTTAATGTCCTAGCTCATTTCCAAAGCACCAAAGATAGCTAAAAAGTCAATAATCCATACCTAAAACTTGAATTTTACTACTTCTTACTGGCTAATACATCAACTTAGAAGCTTCATCTGTGTGTCCACTGTAGTGCTTTTCGTGTCTCCGCATACCGCAGCACGCGAAATAGCTTTGCAAACGATAAGTACAACCGTTTCAGAGAGAAGAGCGGCCAATGTGACGATCTGGCTTCAAGTCCATTCGATAACAAATGACGAAAACGGACGGATTTTTCAGGTTTTTACTACATATGAACACTTTTCACATTCTCCCATGCAACTCGGCTGCTAGTCCTCCTTTCATGCAGAATCTTAAGGTCCTAGCTCATGTCCAAGGCACCAAAGCCAGCTAAAAATTCAATATTCGATACCTAAAACCTGAATTGTACTACTCCTTACTGGCTATTACATCAACTTAGAAGCTTCATCTGTGTTCTACTATGGTGCTTTTAGTGTCTCCGCATACCGCAGCACGCGACATAGCTTTGCAGACGATAAGTACAACCGTTTCAGAGAGAAGAGCGGGCAATGTGACGATCTGGCTTTAAGTCGATTCGATAACAAATGACGAAAATGGACGGATTTCTCAGGTTTTTACTACATATGAACACTTTTCACATACTCCCGTGCAACGCGGCTGCTAGTCCTCCTTTCATGCACAATCTTAAGGTCCCACCTCATGTCCAAGGCACCAAAGCCAGCTAAAAAGTCAGTAATCGATACCTAAAACTTTAATTGTACTACTTCTCACTGGCTATCACATCAAGTTAGAAGCTTCATCTGTGTTCTACTATGGTGCTTTTAGTGTCTCCGCATACTGCAGCACGCGACATAGCTTTGCAGACGATAAGTACAACCGTTTCAGAGAGAAAAGGGGCCAATGTGACGATCTGGCTTTAAGTCGATTCGATAACAAATATCGAAAACGGATGGATTTCTCAGGTTTTTACTACATATGAACACTTTTCACATACTCCCGTGCAACGCGGCTGCTAGTCCTCCATTCATGCAGAATGTTAAGGTCCTAACTCATGTCCAAGGCACAAAAGCCAGTTAAATGTCAATAATCGAAACCTAAAACTTGAATTGTACTACTTCTTACTGGCTATTACATCAACTTAGAAGCTTCATCTGTGTTCCACTATGGTGATTTTAGTGTCTCCGCATACCGCAGCACGCGACATAGCTTTGCAGACGATAAGTACAACCGTTTCAGATATAAGAGCGGCCAATGTGACGATCTGGCTTTAAGTCGATTCGATAACAAATGACGGAAACGGACGGATTTCTCAGGTTTTTACTACATATGAACACTTTTCACATTCTCCCATGCAACTCGGCTGCTAGTCCTCCTTTCATGCAGAATGTTAAGGTCCTAGCTCATGTCCAAGGCACAAAAGCCAGATAAAAAGTCAATAATCGATAAATAGAACTTGAATTGTACTACTTCTTACTGGCTATTACATCAACATAGAAGCTTAATCCCCTGTTCTACTATGGTGCTTTTAGTGTCTCCGCATTCCGCAGCACGCGACATAGCTTTGCAGACGATAAGTACAACCGTTTCAGAGAGAAGAGCGGCCAATGTGACGCACTGCTTTAAGTCGATTCGATAATAAATTACGAAAACGGACGGATTTCTCAGGTTTTTACTACATATGAACACTTTTCGCATCCTCCCGTGCCACTCGGCTGCTAGTCCTCCTTTCATGCCGAATCTTAAGGTCCTAGCTCATGTCCAAGGCACCAAAGCCAGCTAAAAACTCAATATTCGATACCTAAAACTTGAATTGTACTACTCCTTACTGGCTATTACATCAACTTAGAAGCTTCATCTGTGTTCTGCTATGGTGCTTTTAGTGTCTACGCATACCGCAGCACGCGACATAGCTTTGCAGACGATAAGTACAACCGTTTCAGAGAGAAGAGCGGCCAATGTGACGATCTGGCTTCAAGTTGATTCGATAACAAATGACGAAAACGGACGGATTTCTCAGGTTTTTACTACATATGAACACCTTTCACATTCTCCCTTTCAACTCGGCTGCTAGTCCTCCTTTCATGCAGAATCTTAAGGTCCTAGCTCATGTACAAGGCACCAAAGCCAGCTAAAAAGTCAATATTCGATACCTAAAACTTGAATAGTACTACTCCTTACTGGCTATTACATCAACTTAGAAGCTTCATCTGTGTTCTACTATGGTGATTTTAGTGTCTCCGCATACCGCAGCACGCGACATAGCTTTCAGACGATAAGTACAACCGTTTCAGAGAGAAGAACGGCCAATGTGACGATCTGGCTTTAAGTCGATTCGATAACAAATGACGAAAACGGATGGATTTCTCAGGTTTTTACTACATATGAACACTTTTCACATTCTCCCATGCAACTCGGCTGCTAGTCCTCCGTTCATGCAGAATCATAAGGACCTAGCTCATGCCAAAGGCACCAAAGCCAGCTAAAAAGTCAATAATCGATACGTAAATCTTTAATTGTACTACATCTTACTGGCTATTACATCAACTTAGAAGCTTCATCTGTGTTCTACTATGGTGCTTTTAGTGTCTACGCATACCGCAGCACGCGACATAGCTTTGCAGACGATAAGTACAACCGTTTCAGATAGAAGAGCGGCCAATGTGACGATCTTGCTTCAAGTAGATTCGAAACAAATGACGAAAACGGACGGATTTCTCAGGTTTTTACTACATATGAACACTTTTCACATTGTCCCATACAACTCGGCTGCTAGTCCTCCTTTCATGCAGAATCGTAAGGTCCTAGCTCATGTCCAATGCACCAAAGCCAGCAAAAAAGTCAATAATCGATACGTAAATCTTGAATTTTACTACTTCTTACTGGCTATTACATCAACTTAGAAGCTTCATCTGTGTTCTACTATGGTTCTTTTAGTGTCTACGCATACCGCAGCACGCGACATAGCTTTGCAGACGATAAGTACAACCGTTTCAGAGAGAAGCGCGGCCAATGTGACGATCTGGCTTTAAGTCGATTCCATAACAAATGACGAAAATGGACGGATTTCTCAGGTTTTTACTACATATGAACACTTTTCACATTCTCCCATTCAACTCGGCTGCTAGTCCTCCTTTCATGCAGAATCTTAAGGTCCTAGCTCATGTCCCAGTCACCAAAGCCAGCTAAAAAGTCAATAACTATACCTAAAACTTGAATTGTACTACTTCTTACTGGCTATTACGTCAACTTAGAAGCTTCATCTGTGTTCCACTATGGTGATTTTAGTATCTCCGCATACCGCAGAATGCGACATAGCTTTGCAAAAGATAAGTACAACCGTTTCAGAGAGATGATCGGCCAATGTGACGATCTGGCTTTAAGTCGATTCGATAACAAATGACGAAAATGGACGGATTTCTCAGGTTTTTACTACATATGAACACTTTTCACAAACTCCCGTGCAACGCGGCTGCTAGTCCTCCTTTCATGCAGAATCTTAAGGTCCTAGCTCATGTCCAAGGCACCAAAGAAGGGTAAAAAGTCAATAATCGATACGTAAATCTTGAATTCTTCTACTTCTCACTGGCTATCACATCAACTTAGAAGCTTCATCTGTGTTCTACTATGGTGCTTTTAGTGTCTCCGCATACCGCAGCACGCGACATAGCTTTCCAGACGATAAGTACAACCGTTTCAGAGAGATGATCGGCCAATGTGACGATCTGGCTTTAAGTCGATTCGATAACAAATGACGAAAACGGACGGATTTCTCAGGTTTTTACTACATATGAACACTTTTCACATTCTCCCATTCAACTCGGCTGCTAGTCCTCCTTTCGTGCAGAAACTTAAGGACATAGCTCATGTCCGAGGCAACAAAGCCAGCTAAAAAATCAATAATCGATAGCTAAAACTTGAATTGTACTACTTCTCACTGGCTATTACATCAACTTAGAAGCTTCATCTGTGATCCACTATGGTGATTTTAGTGTCTTCGCATACCGCAGCACGCGACATAGCTTTGCAGACGATAAGTACAACCGTTTCAGAGAGAAGAGGGGCCAATGTGACGATCTGGCTATAAGTCGATTCGATAACAAATGACGAAAAGTAACGGATTTCTCACGTTTTTACTACATATGAACACTTTTCACATTGTCCCATACAACTCGGCTGCTAGTGCTCCTTTCATGCAGAATCTTAAGGTCCTAGCTCATGTCCAAGGCACCAAAGCCAGCAAAAAAGTCAATAATCGATACCTAAATCTTGAATTGTACTACTTCTTACTGGCTATTACATCAACTTAGAAGCTTCATCTGTGTTCTACTATGGTGCTTTTAGTGTCTACGCATACCGCAGCACGCGACATAGCTTTGCAGACGATAAGTACAACCGTTTCAGAGAGAAGCGCGGCCAATGTGACGATCTGGCTTTAAGTCGATTCCATAACAAATTAGGAAAACGGACGGATTTCTCAGATTTTTACTACATATGAACACTTTTCACATTCTCCCATGCAACGCGGCTGCTAGTCCTCCTTTCATGCAAAATCTTAAGGTCCTAGCTCATGTCCAAGGCACCAAAGATAGCTAAAAAGTCAATAATCCATACCTAAAACTTGAATTGTACTACTTCTTACTGGCTATTACATCAACTTAGAAGCTTCATCTGTGTTCTACTATGGTGCTTTTAGTGTCTCCGTATACCGCAGCACGCGACATAGCTTTGCAGACGATAAGTACAACCGTTTCAGAGAGAAGATCGGCCAATGTGACGATCTGGCTTTAAGTCGATTCGATAACAAATGACGAAAATGGACGGGTTCCTCAGGTTTTTACTACGTGTGAACTCTTTTCACATTCTCCCGTGCAACTCGGCTGCTAGTCCTCCTTTCATGCAGAATCTTAAGGTCCTAGCTCATGTCCAAGGCACCAAAGCCAGCTAAAAAGTCAATAATCGATACTTAAAACTTGAATTGTACTACTTCTTACTGGCTATTACATCAACGTAGATGCTTCATCTGTGATCCACTATGGTGCTTTTAGTGTCTCCGCATACAGCAGCATGCGACATAGCTTTGCAGACGATAAATGTAACCGTTTCAGACAGACGAGCGGCCAATGTGACGATCTGGCTTTAAGTCCATTCGATAACAAATAACGAAAACGGACGGATTTCTCAGGTTTTTACTACATATGAACACTTTTCACAAACTCCCGTGCAACGCGGCTGCTAGTCCTCCTTTCATGCAGAATCTTAAGGTCCTAGCTCATGTCCAAGGCACCAAAGCCAGCTAAAAAGTCAATAATCGATACGTAAATCTTGAATTGTACTACTTCTCACTGGCTATCACATCAACTTAGAAGCTTCATCTGTGTTCTACTATGGTGCTTTTAGTGTCTCCGCATACCGCAGCACGCGACATAGCTTTCCAGACGATAAGTACAACCGTTTCAGAGAGATGATCGGCCAATGTGACGATCTGGCTTTAAGTCGATTCGATAACAAATGACGAAAACGGACGGATTTCTCAGGTTTTTACTACATATGAACACTTTTCACATTCTCCCATTCAACTCGGCTGCTAGTCCTCCTTTCGTGCAGAAACTTAAGGACATAGCTCATGTCCGAGGCACCAAAGCCAGCTAAAAAATCAATAATCGATAGCTAAAACTTGAATTGTACTACTTCTTACTGGCTATTACATCAACTTAGAAGCTTCATCTGTGTTCCACTATGGTGATTTTAGTGTCTTCGCATACCGCAGCACGCGACATAGCTTTGCAGACGATAAGTACAACCGTTTCAGAGAGAAGAGGGGCCAATGTGACGATCTGGCTATAAGTCGATTCGATAACAAATGACGAAAATGGACGGATATCTCAGTTTTTTACGACATATGAACACTTTTCACATACTCCCGTGCAACGCGGCTGCTAGTCCTCCTTTCATGCAGAATCTTAAGGTCCTAGCTCATGTCCAAGGCACCAAAGCCAGCTAAAAAGTCAATAATCGATACCTAAAACTTGAATTGTACTACTTCTTACTGGCTATTACATCAACTTAGAAGCTTCATCTGTGTTCTACTATGGTGCTTTTAGTGTCTCCGCATACCGCACCATGCGACATAGCTTTGCAGACGATAAATGTAACCGTTTCAGACAGAAGGGCGGCCAATGTGACGATCTGGCTTTAAGTCGATTCGATAACAAATGACGAAAAGTAACGGATTTCTCACGTTTTTACTACATATGAACACTTTTCACATTCTCCCGTGCAACTCGGCTGCTAGTCGTCCTTTCATGCAGAATCTTAAGGTCTTACCTCATGTCCAAGGCACCAAAGCCAGCTAAAAAGTCAATAATCGATAACTAAAACTTGAATTGTACTACTTCTTACTGGCTATTACATCAACTAGGAAGCTTCATCTGTGTTCTACTATGGTGCTTTTAGTGTCTCCGTATACCGCAGCACGCGACATAGCTTTGCAGGCGATAAGTACAACCGTTTCAGAGAGATGATCGGCCAATGTGACGATCTGGCTTTAAGTCGATTCGATAACAAATGACGAAAATGGACGGGTTCCACAGGTTTTTACTACGTGTGAACACTTTTCACATTCTCCCGTGCAACTCGGCTGCTAGTCCTCCTCTCATGCAGAATCTTAAGGTCCTAGCTCATGTCCAAGGCACCAAAGCCAGCTAAAAAGTCAATAATCGATACTTAAAACTTGAATTGTACTACTTCTTACTGGCTATTACATCAACGTAGATGCTTCATCTGTGATCCACTATGGTGCTTTTAGTGTCTCCGCATACCGCAGCACGCGACATAGCTTTGCAGACGATAAATGTAACCGTTTCAGACAGAAGAGCGGCCAATGTGACGATCTGGCTTTAAGTCGATTCGATAACAAATGACGAAAACGCACGGATTTCTCAGGTTTTTACTACATATGAACACTTTTCACATTCTCCCATACAACTCGGCTGCTAGTCCTCCTTTCATGCAGAATCTTAAGGTCCTAGCTCATGTCCAAGGTACCAAAGCCAGCAAAAAAGTCAATAATCGATACCTAAATCTTGAATTGTACTACTTCTTACTGGCTATTACATCAACTTAGAAGCTTCATCTGTGTTCTACTATGGTGCTTTTAGTGTCTACGCATACCGCAGCACGCGACATAGCTTTGCAGACGATAAGTACAACCGTTTCAGAGAGAAGCGCGGCCAATGTGACGATCTGGCTTTAAGTCGATTCCATAACAAATTAGGAAAACGGACGGATTTCTCAGGTTTTTACTACATATATACACTTTTCACATTCTCCCATGCAACGCGGCTGCTAGTCCTCCTTTCATGCAAAATCTTAAGGTCCTAGCTCATGTCCAAGGCACCAAAGATAGCTAAAAAGTCAATAATCCATACCTAAAACTTGAATTGTACTACTTCTTACTGGCTATTACATCAACTTAGAAGCTTCATCTGTGTGTCCACTATGGTGCCTTTTGTGTCTCCGCATACCGCAGCACGCGACATAGCTTTGCAAACGATAAGTACAACCGTTTCAGAGGGAAGAGCGGCCAATGTGACGATCTGGCTTTAAGTCGATTCGATAACAAATGACGAAAACGGACGAATTTCTCAGGTATTTACTACATATGAACACTTTTCACATTCTCCCATGCAACTCGGCTGCTTGTCCTCCTTTCATGCAGAATCTTAAGGTCCTAGCTCATGTCCAAATCACCAAAGCCAGCTAAAAAGTCAATAATCGATACCTAAAACTTGAATTGTACTACTTCGTACTGGCTATTACATCAACTTAGAAGCTTCATCTGTGTTCTACTATGGTGCTTTTAGTGTCTCCCTATACCGCAGCACGCGACATAGCTTTGCAGACGATAAGTACAACCGTTTCAGAGAGAAGATCGGCCAATGTGACGATCTGGCTTTAAGTCGATTCGATAACAAATGACGAAAATGGACGGGTTCCTCAGGTTTTTACTACGTGTGAACTCTTTTCACATTCTCCCGTGCAACTCGGCTGCTACTCCTCCTTTCATGCAGAATCTTAAGGTCCTAGCTCATGTCCAAGGCACCAAAGCCAGCTAAAAAGTCAATAATCGATACTTAAAACTTGAATTGTACTACTTCTTACTGGCTATTACATCAACGTAGATGCTTCATCTGTGATCCACTATGGTGCTTTTAGTGTCTCCGCATACTGCAGCATGCGACATAGCTTTGCAGACGATAAATGTAACCGTTTCAGACAGAAGAGCGGCCAATGTGACGATCTGGCTTTAAGTCCATTCGATAACAAATGACGAAAATGGACGGATTTCTCAGGTTTTTACTACGTATGAACACTTTTCACATTCTCCCGCGCATCGCGGCTACTAGTCCTCCTTTCATGCAAAATCTTAAGTACCTGTCTCATGTCCAAGGCACCAAAGAAGGGTAAAAAGTCAATAATCGATACCTAAAACTTGAATTGTACTACTTCTTACTGGCTATTACATCAAAGTAGATGCTTCATCTGTGATCCACTATGGTGCTTTTAGTGTCTCCGCATACCGCAGCATGCGACATAGCTTTGCAGACGATAAATGTAACCGTTTCAGACAGATGAGCGGCCAATGTGACGATCTGACTTTAAGTCGATTCGATAACAAATGACGAAAACGGACGTATTTCTCAGGTTTTTACTACATATGAACACTTTTCAAAGTCTCCATCGCATCGCGGCTGCTAGTCCTCCTTTCATGCAAAATCTTAAGTTCCTAGCTCATGTCCAAACCACCAAAGAAGGGTAAAAAGTCAATAATCGATTCCTAAAATGTGAATTGTACTACTTCTTACTGGCTATTACATCAACTTAAAAGCTTCATCTGTGTTCTACTATGGTGCTTTTAGTGTCTCTGCATACCGCAGCATGCGACATAGCTTTGCAGACGATAAATGTAACCGTTTCAGACAGATGAGCGGCCAATGTGACGATCTGGCTTTAAGTCGATTCGATAACAAATGACGAAAAGTAACGGATTTCTCAGGTTTTTACTACATATGAACACTTTTCACATTCTCCCTTTCAACTCGGCTGCTAGTCCTCCTTTCGTGCAAAATGTTAAGGTCCTAGCTCATGTCCAAGGCACCAAAGCCAGTTAAAAAGTCAATAATCGATAACTAAAACTTGAATTGGACTACTTATTACTGGCTATTACATCAATTTAGAAGCTTCATCTGTGTTCTACAATGGTGCTTTTAGTGTCTCCGCATACCGCAGCACGCGACATAGCTTTGCAGACGATCAGTACAACTGTTTCAGAGAGAAGAGCGGCCAATGTGACGATCTGGCTTTAAGTCGATTTGATAACAAATGACGAAAACGGACGGATTTCTCAGGTTTTTACTACATATGAACACTTTTCACATTCTGCCGTGCAATTCGGCTGCTAGTCCTCGTTTCATGCAGAATCTTAAGGTCCTAGCTCATGTCCAAGGCACCAAAGCCAGCTAAAAAGTCAATAATCGATACCTAAAACTTGAATTGTACTACTTCTTACTGGCTACTACATCAACTTAGATGCTTCATCTGTGATCCACTATGGCGCTTTTTGTGTCCACGCATACCGCAGCATGCGACATAGCTTTGCAGAATATAAATGTAAACGTTTCAGACAGACGAGCGGCCAATGTGACGACCTGCTTTAAGTCGATTCGATAACAAAGGACGAAAACTAACGGATTTTTCAGGTTTTTACTACATATGAACACTTTTCACATTCTCCCGTGCAACTCGGTTGCGACTCCTCCTTACATGCAGAGTCTTAAGGTCCTAGCTCATGTCCAAGGCACCAAAGCCAGCTAAAAAGTCATTAATCGATACCTAAAACTTGAATTGTACTAATTCTTACTGGCTATTACATCAACTTAGATGCTTCATCTGTGATCCACTATGGCGCTTTTTGTGTCTCCGCATACCGCAGCATGCGACATAGCTTTGCAGACGAAGAATGTAACCGTTTCAGACAGAAGAGCGGCCAATGTGACGATATGGCTGTAAGTCGATTCGAGAACAAATGACGAAAACGGACGGATTTCTGAGGTTTTTACTACAAATGAACACTTTTCACATTCTCCCATGCTACTCGGCTGCTAGTCCTCCTTTCATGCAAAATGTTACGGTCCTAGCTCATGTCCACTGCACCAGAGGCAGTTAAAAAGTCATTAATCGATAACTAAAACTTGAATAGTACTACTTCTTACTGGCTATTACACCAACTTAGAAGCTTCATCTGTGTTCTACTATGGTGCTTTTAGTGTCTCCACATACCGCAGCACGCGACATAGCTTTGCAGACAATAAGTACATCCGTTTCAGAGAGAAGAGCGGCCGATGTGACGATCTGGCTTTAAGTCGATTCAATAACAAATGACGAATACGGACGGATTTCTCAGGTTTTACTACATACGAACACTTTTCACATTCTCCGGCGCATCGCGGCTGCTAGTCCTAGTTTAATCCAAAATCTTAAGGTCCTAGCTCATGTCCAAGGCACCAAAGCCAGCTAAAAAGACAATATTTGATACCTAAAACTTGAATTGTACTACTTCTTACTGGCTATTACATCAACTTAGATGCTTCATCTGTGATCCACTATGGTACTTTTAGTGTCTACGCATACCGCAGCATGCGTCATAGCTTTGCAGACGATAAATGTAACCGTTTCAGATAGAAGAGCGGCCAATGTGACGATCTGGCTTTACGTCGGTTCGATAACAAATGACGAAAACGGACGTATTTCTCAGGTTTTTACTACGTATGAACACTTTTCACAGTCTCACGCGCATCGCGGCTGCTAGTCCTAGTTTAATCCAAAATCTTAAGTTCCTAGCTCATGTCCAAGGCACCAAAGAAGGGTAAAAAGTCAATAATCGATTCCTAAAATTTGAATTGTACTACTTCTTACTGGCTATTACATCAACTTAGAAGCTTCATCTGTGTTCTACTATGGTGCTTTTAGTGTCTCTGCATACCGCAGCACGCGACATAGCTCAGCAGACGATAAATGTAACCGTTCCAGACAGAACTGCGGCCAATGTGACGACCTGGCATTAGGTCGATTCGATAACAAATGACGAAAACGTTCGGATTTTGTCAGGTTTTTACTACATATGAACACTTTTCACATTCTCCCGTGCAACTCGGCTGCTAGTCCTCCTTTCATGCAGAATCGTAAGGTCCTAGCTCATGTCCAAGGCACCAATGCCAGCTAAAACGTCAATAATCGATACCTAAAACTTGAATTGTACTACTTCTTACTGGCTATTACATCAACTTTGATGCTTCATCTGTATTCTACTATGGTGCTTTTAGTGTTTACGCAGCACGCGACATAGCTTTGCACACGATAGGTACAACCGTTTCAGAGAGAAGAGCGGCCAATGTGACGATCTGGCTTTAAGTCGATTTGATAACAAATGACGAAAACGGACGGATTTCTCAGTTTTTTATTACAAATGAACACTTTTCACATTCTCCCGCGCATCGCGGCTGCTAGTCCTACTTTCATGCAAAATGTTAAGTTCCTAGCTCATGTCCAAGGCACCAAAGAAGGTTACAAATTCAATAATCGATACCTAAAACTTGAATTGTACTACTTCTTACTGGCTATTACAACAACTTACAAGCTTCATCTGTGTTCTACTAAAGGGACGGATTTCTCAGGTTTTTACTACAAATGAACACTTTTCACATTTTCCCGTGCAACTCGGCTGCTAGTCCTCCTTTCATGCAAAATGTTAAGGTCCTAGCTCATGTCCAATTCACCAAAGCTAGTTAAAAAGTCAATAATCGATAACTAAAACTTGAGTTCTACTACATCTTACTGGCTATTACATCAACTTAGAAGCTTCATCTGTGTTCTAATATGGTGCTTTTAGTGTCTCCGCATACCGCAGCACGCGACGTAGCATTGCAGACGATAAGTACAACCGTTTCAGGGAGAAGAGCGGCCAACGTGACGATCTGGCTTTAAGTCGATTCGATAACAAATGACGAATACGGACGGATTTCTCAGCTTTATACCACATATGAACACATTTCACATTCTCCGTGCAACGCGGCTGCTAGTCATCATTTCATGCAAAATCTTAAGTTCCTAGCTCATGTCCAAGTTATCAAAGAAGGGTAAAAAGTCAATAATCGATAACATAAACTTGAATTGTACTACTTCATACTAGCTATTACATCTACTTAGAAGCTTCATCTGTGTTCTACTATGGTGCTTTTAGTGTCTACGCATACCGCAGCACGCGACATAGCTTTGCAGACGATAAGTACAACCGTTTCAGAGAGAAGCGCGGCCAATGTGACGATCTGGCTTTAAGTCGATTCGATAACAAATGACGAAAACGGACGGATTTCTTAGGCTTTTACTACATATGAACACTTTTCACATTCTCCCGCGCATCGCATCTGCTAGTCCATCTTTCATGCAAAATCTTAAGTTCCTAGGTCATGTCCAAGGCACCAAAGAAGGGTAAAAAGTCAATAATCGATACCAAAAACTTGAATTGTAATACTTCTTACTGGTTATTACATCAACTTAGAGGCTTCATCTGTGTTCTACTATGGTACTTTTAGTGTCTCTGCATACCGCAGCACGCGACATAGCTTTGCAGACGATAAATGTAACCGTTTAAGACAGAACTGCGGCCAATGTGACGATCTGGCTTTAAGTCGATTCGATAACAAATGACGAAAACGGACGGATTTCTCAGGTTTTTACTACGTATGAACACTATTCACTTTCTCCCGTGCAACTCGGCTGCTAGTCGTACTTTCTTGCAGAATCTTAAGTTCCTAGCTAATGTCCAAGGCACCAAATCCAGCTAAAAAGTCAATAATCGATAACAAAAACTTGAATTGTACTAATTCATACTAGCTATTACATTTACTTAGAAGCTTCATCTGTGTTCTACTATGGTGCTTTTAATGTCTCTGCATACCGCAGAACGCGACATAGTTTTGCAGACGATAAGTACAACCGTTTCAGAGAAAGAGCGGCAAATGTGACGATCTAGCTTTAAGTCGATTCGATAAGAAATGACGAAACGGACGGATTTCTCAGGTTTTTATTACATATGAACACCTTTCACATTCTCCCGTGCAACTCGGCTGCTAGTCCTCCTTTCATGCAAAATGTTAAGGTCCTAGCTCATGTCCAAGGCACCAAAGCCAGTTAAAAGGTCAATAATCGAGAACTAAAACTTGAATTGTACTACTTCTTACTGGCTATTACATCAACTTAGAAGCTTCATCTGTGTTCTACTATGGTGCTTTTTGTGTCTCCGCATACCGCAGCACGCGACATAGCTTTGCAAACGATAAGTACAACCCTTTCAGACAGAAGAGCGGCCAATGTGACGATCTGGCTTTAAGTCGATTCGATAACAAATGACGAAAACGGACGGATTTCTCACGTTTTTACTACATATGAATACCTTTCACATTCTCCCGTGCAACTCGGCTGCTAGTCCTCCTTTCATGCAAAATGTTAAGGTCCTAGCTCATGTCCAAGGCACCAAAGCCAGTTAAAAAGTCAATAGTCGACAACTAAAACTTGAATTGTACTACTTCTTACTGGCTATTACGTCAACTTAGAAGCTTCTTCTGTGTTCTACTGTGGTGCTTTTTGTGTCTCCGCATGCCGCAGCACGCGACATAGCTTTACAGACGATAAGTACAACCGTTTCAGAGAGAAGAGCGGCCTATGTGACGATCTGGCTTTAAGTCGATTCGATAACAAATGACGAATACGGACAGATTTCTCAGGTTTTACTACATACGAACACTTTTCACATTCTCCCGTGCAACGCGGCTGCTAGTCCTCCTTTCATGCAATATCATAAGTTCATAGGTCATGTTCAAGGCACCAAAGATGGGTAAAAAGTCAATAATCGATAGTAAAAACTTGAAATGTACTACTTCATACTAGCTATTACATCAACTTAGAAGCTTCATCTGTGTTCTACTATGGTGCTATTAGTGTCTCCACATACCGCAGCATGCGACATAGCTTTGCGGACGATAAGTACAACCGTTTCAGAGAGAAGAGCGGCCAATGTGACGATCTGGCTTTAAGTCCATTCGGTAACAAATGACGAAAACCTACGGATTTCTCAAGTTTTTACTACGTATGAACACTTTTCACATTCTCCCATGCAACTCGGCTGCTAGTCCTCATTTCATGCAGAATCATCAGGTCCTAGCTCATGTCCAAGGCACCAAAGCCAGCTAAAATTCAATAATCGATACCAAAACTTAAATTGTACTACTTCTTACTGTCTATTACATCAACTTAGATGCTTCATCTGTGTTCTACTATGGTGCTTTTAGTGTTTCCGCATACCGCAACAAGCGACATAGCTTTGCAGACGATAAGTACAACCGTTTCAGAGAGAAGAGCGGCCAATTTGACGATCTTTCTTTAAGTCGATTCGATAACAAATGACGAAAATGGACGGATTTCTCAGGTTTTTACTACATATGAACACTTTTCACATTCTCCCGCGCATCGCGGCTGCTAGTCCTCCTTTCATGCAAAATCTTAAGTTCCTAGCTCATCTCCAAGGCACCAAAACCAGTTAAAAAGTCAATAATCGATAATTAAAACTTGAATTGTACTACTTCTTACTGGCTATTACATCAACGTAGAAGCTTCATCTGTGTTCTAATGTGGTGCTTTTAGTGTCTCCACATACCGCAGCACGTGACATAGCTTTGCAGACGATAAATGTAACCGTTTCAGAGAGAAAAGCGGCCAATGTGACGATCTGGCTTTAAGTCGATTCGATAACAAATGACGAAAACGGACGGATTTCTCAGGCTTTTACTACATATGAACACTTTTCACATTCTCCCGCGCATCGCGACTGCTAGTCCTCCTTTCATGCAAAATCTTAAGTTCCTAGCAAATGCCCAAGGCACCAAAGCCAGTTAAAAAGTCAATAATCGATAACTAAAACTTGAATTGTACTACTTCTTACTGGCTATTACATCAACTTAGAAGCTTCATCTGTGTTCTACTGTGGTGCTTTTAGTGTCTCCGCATACCGCAGCACGCGACATAGCTTTGCAGACGATAAGTACAACCCTTTCAGAGAGAAGATCGGCCAATGTGACGACCTTGCTTTAAGTCGATTCGATATCAAATGACGAATACGGACGGATTTCTCAGCTTTATCCCACATATGAACACTTTTCACATTCTCCCGTGCAACGCGGCTGCTAGTCATCCTTTCATGCAAAATGTTAAGATCCTAGCTCATGTCCAAGGCACCAGAACCAGCTAAGAAGTCAATAATCGATAACTAAAACTTGAATTGTACTATTTCTTACTGGCTATTACATCAACTTAGAAGCTCATCTGTGTTCTACTATGGTGCTTTTAGTGTCTCCACATACCGCAGCACGCGACACAGCCATGCAGACGATAAATGTAACCGTTTCAGAGAGAAGAGCGGCCAATGTGACGATCTGGCTTTAAGTCGATTCGATAACAAATGACGAAAATGGACGGATTTCTCAGGTTTTTACTACGTATGAACACTTTTCACACTCTCCCGTGCAACTCGGCTGCTAGTCCTCCTTTCATGCAGAATCTTAAGGTCCTAGCTCATGTCCAAGGCACCAAAGCCAGCTAAAAAGTCAATAATCGATACCTAAAATTTGAATTGTACTACTTCTTACTGGCTATTACATCAACTTAGAAGCTTCATCTGTGTTCTACTATGGTGGTTTTAGTGTCTCCGCATACCGCAGCACGCGACATAGCTTTGCAGACGATAAATGTAACCGTTTCAGACAGAACTGCGGCTATTGTGACGATCTGGCTTTAAGTCGATTCGATAACAAATGACGAAAACGGACGGATTTCCCAGGTTTTTTGTACAGATGAAAACTTTTCACATTCTCCCGTGCTACTCGGCAGATAGTCCTCCTTTCATGCAAAATGTTACGGTCCTAGCTCATGTCCAAGGCACCAAAGGCAGTTAAAATTCAATAATCGATAACTAAAACATGAACTGTACTACTTCTTACTGGCTATTACATCAACTTAGAAGCTTCATCTGTGTTCTACTATGGTGCTTTTAGTGTCTCCGCATACCGCAGCACGCGACATAGCTTTGCAGACGATAAGTACAACCGTTTCAGAGAGAAGAGCGGCCTATGTGGCGATCTGGCTTTAAGTCGATTCGATAACAAATGACGAATACGGACAGATTTCTCAGGTTTTACTACATTCGAACACTTTTCACATTCTCCCCCTGCTACGCGGCTGCTAGGCCTCCTTTCATGCAAAATCTTAAGTTCCTAGCCCATGTCCAAGGCACCAAAGAAGGGTAAAAAGTCAATAATCGATACCTAAGACTTGAATTGTACTAGTACTTACAAGCTATTACATAAACTTAGGAGCTTCATCTGTGTTCTACTATGGTGCTTTTAGTGTCTCTGCATACCGCAGCATGCGACCTAGCTTTGCACACGATAAGTACTACCGTTTCAGAGAGAAGAGCGGCCTATGTGACGATCTGGCTTTAAGTCGATTCGATATCAAATGACAATTACGGACGGATTTCTCAGCTTTATACCACATATGAACACTTTTCACATTCTCCCGTGCAACGCGGCTGCTAGTCATCCTTTCATGCAAAATGTTATGGTCCTAGCTCATGTCCAAGGCACCAGAACCAGCTAAGAAGTCAATAATCGATAACTAAAACTTGAATTGCACTATTTCTTACTGGCTATTACATCAACTTAGAAGCTCATCTGTGTTCTACTATGGTGCTTTTAGTGTCTCCACATACCGCAGCACGCGACACAGCTATGCAGACGATAAATGTAACCGTTTCAGAGAGAAGAGCGGCCAATGTGACGATCTGGGTTTAAGTCGATTCGATAACAAATGACGAAAGTGGACGGATTTCTCAGGTTTTTACTACGTATGGACACCTCATCACACTCTCCCGTGCAACTCGGCTGCTAGTCCTCCTTTCATGCAGAATCTTAAGGTCCTAGCTCATGTCCAAGGCACCAAAGCCAGCAAAAAAGTCAATAATCGATAACTAAAATTTGAATTGTACTACTTCTTACTGGCTATTACATCAACATAGAAGCTTCATCTGTGTTCTACTATTGTGCTTTTAGTGTCTCCACATACCGCAGCACGCGACATAGCTTTGCAGACGATAAGTACAACCGTTTCAGAGAGAAGAGCGGCCAATGTGACGATCTGGCTTTAAGTCGATTCGATAACAAATGACGAATACGGACGGATTTCTCAGCTTTATCCCACATATGAACACTTTTCTCATTCTCCCGTGCAACGCGGCTGCTAGTCATCCTTTCTTGCAAAATCTTAAGTTCCTAGTTCATATCCAAGGTACCAAAGAATTGTAAAAAGTCAATAATCGATAACTAAAATTTGAATTGTACTACTTCATACTAGCTATTACATCAACTTAGAAGCTTCATCTGTGTTCTACTATGGTGCTTTTAGTGTCTCTGCATACCGCAGCACGCGACATAGCTTTGCAGACGATAAATGTAACCGTTTCAGACAGAACTGCGGCTAATATGACGATCTGGCTTTAAGTCGATTCGATAACAGATGACGAAAACGGACGGATTTCTCAGGTTTTTACTACAGATGAACACTTTTCACATTCTCAAGTGCTACTCGGCTGCTAGTCCTCCTTTCATGAAAATGTTACGGTCCTAGCTCATGTCCAAGGCAAATAAGGCAGTTAAAAAGTCAATAATCTATACCTAAAACATGAATTGTACTACTTCTTACTGGCTATTACATCAACTTAGAAGCTTCATCTGTGTTCTACTATGGTGCTTTTAGTGTCTCTGCATACCGCAGCACGCGATATAGCTTTGCAGACGATAAATGTAACCGTTTCAGAGAGAAGAGAGGCCTATGTGACGATCTGGCTTTAAGTCGATTCGATAACAAATGACGAATACGGACAGATTTCTCAGGGTTTACTACATACGAACGCTTTTCACATTCTCCCGTGCAACGCGGCTGCTAGGCCTCCTTTCATGCAAAATCTTAAGTTCCTAGCTCATGTCCAAGGCACCAAAGAAGGGTAAAAAGTCAATAATCGATACCTAAAACTTGAATTGCACTACTACTTACAAGCTATTACATCAACTTAGGAGCTTCATCTGTGTTCTACTATGGTGCTTTTAGTGTCTCTGCATACCGCAGCACGCGACATAGCTTTTCAGACGATAAATGTAACTGTTTCAGACAGAACTGCGGCCAATGTGACGATCTGGCTTTAAATCGATTCGATAACAAATGACGAAAACGGACGGATTTCTCAGGTTTTTACTACATATGATCACTTTTCAGATTATCCCACGCAACGCGGCTGCTAGTCCTCCTTTCATGCCAAATCTCAAGTTCCTAGCTCATGTCCAAGGCAGCAAAGCCAGCTAAAAAGTCAGTAATCGATACCTAAAACTTGAATTGTACTACTTCTTACTAGCTATTACACCAACTTAGAAACTTCATCTGTGTTCTACTATGGTGCTTTTAGTGTCTCCACATACCGAAGCCCGCGACATAGCTTTGGAGACGATAAGTACAACCATTTCAGAGGGAAGAGCGGCAATGTGACGATCAGGCTTTAAGTCGATTCGGTAACAAATGACGAAAACGGACGGGTTTCTCAGGTTTTTACTACATATGAATACGTGTCACATTGTCCCTAGCAACGCGGCAGCTAGCCCTCCATTTATGCAAAATCGTAAGGTCCTAGCTCATGTCCAAGGCACCAAAGCCGGCTATAAAGGCAATAATCGATAACCGAAACTTGATTGGTACTGCTTCTTACTGGCTATTACATCAACTTGGAAGATTCGTCTGTGTTCTACTATGGTGCTTTTAGTGTCTCCGCATACCGCAGAACGCGACATAGCTTTGCAGACGATATACGTCACCGTTTAATAGTGATGAGCGGCCAATGAGACGATCTGACATTAAGTCGAATGGATAACAAATGACGAAAACGGACTGATTTCTCATGTTTTTGCTACATAGGAACACTTTTCACATTCTCCCGTGCAACGCGGGTGATAGTCTTCCTTTGAAGCGAAATCTTAAGGTCCTAGCTCATGTCGAAGGCACCAAAGAAGGGTAAAAGTTCAATAATCGATAACTAAAACATGAATTGTACTGTTTCTTAATGGCTGTTATATCAACTTAGATGCTTCTTCTGTGTTCCACTATGGTGCTTTTAGTGTCTCTGCATACCGCAGAACGCGACATAGCTTTGCAGACGATATATGTCACCGTTTAAGAGTGATGAGCGGCCAATGAGACGATCTGACATTAAGTCGATAGGATAACAAATGACGAAAATGGACTGATTTCTCATGTTCATGCTACATATGAACCGTATCCACAGTCTCCCGTGCAACGCGGCTGCTAGTCTTCCTTTCAAGCCAAATCTTAAGGTCCTAGCCCATGTCCAAGGCACCAAAGTTGGGTAAAAGATCAATAATCGATAACAAAACTTGAATTGTACTGTTTCTTACTTTCTATTATATTAACTTAGAAGTTTTTCTGTGTTCTACTATGGTGCTTTTAGTGTCTCCGCATACCGCAGCACGCGACATAGCTTTGCAGAAGATAAATGTAACTTTTTCAGAGAGAAGAGGGGCCAATGTAACAACCTTGCTTTAAGTCGATTCGATAACAAATGACGAAAACGGACGGATTTCTCAGGTTTTTACTACATATGAACACTTTTCAAATTCTCCCGTGCAACGCGGCTGCTAGTCCTCTTTTCATGCAGAATCTTAAAGTCCTAGCTCATGTCCAAGGCACCAAAGCCAGCTAAAAAGTCAATAATCAATACCTAAAACTTGCCTTGTACTACTTCTTACTGGCTATTACATCAACTTAGAAGCTCCATCTGTCTTCAACTATGGTGATTTCAGTGTCTCCGCATACCGTAGCACGCGACATAGCTTTGCAGACGATAAGTACAACCGTTTCAGAGAGAAGAGCAAAAAATCTTACGATTTGGCTTTAAGTCGATTCGATAACAGATGACGAAAACGGACGGATTTCTCAGGTTTTTACTACATATGAACACTTTCCACATACTAACGTGCAACTTGGCTGCTAGTCCTCCTTTCATGCAAAATCTTTAGTTCCTAGTTCATATCCAAGGTACCAAAGAATGGTAAAAAGTCAATAATTGATAACAAAAACTTGAATTGTACTACTTCATACTAGCTATTACATCAACTTAGAAGCTTCATCTGTGTTCTACTATGGTGCTTTTAGTGTCTCTGCATACCGCAGCACGCGACATAGCTTTGCAGACGATAAATGTAACCGTTTCAGACAGAACTGCGGCAAATGTGACGATCTGGCTTTAAGTCGATTCGATAACAAATGACGAAAACGGACGGATTTCTCAGGTTTTTACTACAGATGAACACTTTTCTCATTCTCCCGTGCTACTCGGCTGATAGTCCTCCTTGCATGCAAAATGTTACGGTCCTAGCTCATGTCCAAGGCACCAAAGGCAGTTAAAAAGTCAATAATCGATACCTAAAACATGAATTGTACTACTTCTTACTGGCTATTACATCAACTTAGAAGCTTCATCTGTGTTCTACTATGGTGCTTTTAGTGTCTCCGCATACCGCAGCACGCGACATAGCTTTGCAGACGATAAGTACAACCGTTTCAGAGAGAAGAGCGGCTTATGTGACGATCTGGCTTTAAGTCGATTCGATAACAAATGACGAATACGGACAGATTTCTCAGGTTTTACTACATACGAACACTTTTCACATTCTCCCGTGCAACGCGGCTGCTAGGCCTCCTTTCATGCAAAATCTTAAGTTCCTAGCTCATGTCCAAGGCACCAAAGAAGGGTAAAAAGTCAATAATCGATACCTAAAACTTGAATTGCACTACTACTTACAAGCTATTACATGAACTTAGGAGCTTCATCTGTGTTCTACTATGGTGCTTTTAGTGTCTCTGCATACCGCAGCACGCGACATAGCTTTGCAGACGATAAGTACAACCGTTTCAGAGAGAAGAGCGGCCAATGTGACGATCTAGCTTTAAGTCGATTCGTTAAGAAATGACGAAAACGGACGGATTTCTCAGGTTTTTACTACATATGAACACTTTTCACATTCTCCCGTGCAACTCGGCAGCTAGTCCTCCTTTCATGCAAAATGTTAAGTTCCTAGCTCATGTCCAAGGCACCAATGCCAGTTAAAAAGTCAATAATCGGTAACTAAAACTTGAATTGTACTACTTCTTACTGGCTATTACATCAACTTAGAAGCTTCATCTGTGTTCTACTGTGGTGCTTTTTGTGTCTCCGCATACCCCAGCACGCGACATAGCTTTGCAGACGATAAGTACAGCCGTTTCAGAGAGAAGAGCGGCCAATGTGACGATCTGGCTTGAAGTCGATTCGATAACAAATGACGAAAACGGACGGATTTCACAGCTTTATACCACATATGAACACTTTTCACATTCTCCGTGCAACGCGGCTGCTAGTCATCCTTTCATGCAAAATCTTAAGTTCCTAGCTCATGTCCAAGGTACCAAAGAAGGGTAAAAAGTCAATAATCGATAAGGAAAACTTGAATTGTACTACTTCATACTAGCTATTACATCAACTTAGAAGCTTCATCTGTGTTCTACTATGGTGCTTTTAGTGTCTCTGCATACCGCAGCACGCGACATAGCTTTTCAGACGATAAATGTAACTGTTTCAGACAGAACTGCGGCCAATGTGACGATCTGGCTTTAAATCGATTCGATAACAAATGACGAAAACGGACGGATTTCTCAGGTTTTTACTACATATGATCACTTTTCAGATTATCCCACGCAACGCGGCTGCTAGTCCTCCTTTCATGCCAAATCTCAAGTTCCTAGCTCATGTCCAAGGCACCAAAGCCAGCTAAAAAGTCAATAATCGATACCTAAAACTTGAATTGTACTACTTCTTACTAGCTATTACATCAACTTAGAAGCTTCATCTGTGTTCTACTATGGTGCTTTTAGTGTCTCCGCATACCGCAGAACGCGACATAGCTTTGCAGACGATATACGTCACCGTTTAAGAGTGATGAGCGGCCAATGAGACGATCTGACATTAAGTCGAATGGATAACAAATGACGAAACGGACTGATTTCTCATGTTTTTGCTACATATGAACACTTTTCACATTCTCCCGTGCAACGCGGCTGATATTCTTCCTTTCAAGCGAAATCTTAAGGTCCTAGCTCATGTCCAAGGCACCAAAGAAGGTTAAAAGTTCAATAATCGATAACTAAAACTTGAATTGTACTGTTTCTTAATGGCTGTTATATCAACTTAGATGCTTCTTCTGTGGTCCACTATGGTGCTTTTAGTGTCTCCGCATACCGCAGAACGCGACACAGCTTTGCAGAAGATAAATGTAACCCTTTCAGATAGATGAGCGGCCAATGTAACCACCTTGCTTTAAGTCGATTCGATAACAAATAAAGAAAACGGACGGATTTCTCCGGTTTTTGCTATATATGAACACTTCTCACATTCTCCCGCGCAACGCGGCTGCTAGTCTTCCTTTCATGCAAATCGTAAGGTCCTAGGTCATGTCCAAGGCATCAAAGAAGGGTAAAAGGTCAAAAATCGATAACTAAAACTTGAATTGTACTGTTTCTTACTGGCTATTACATCAACTTAGAAGTTTCTACTGTGTCCTACTATGTTGCTTTTAGTGTCTCCGCATACCGCAGCACGCGACATAGCTTTGCAGACGATAAATGTAACCGTTTCAGAGAGAAGCGCGACCAAAGTGATGATCTGGCTTAAAGTCGATTTGATAACAAATGACGAAAACTAGCGAATTTCTCATGTTTTATTTACATATGAACACTTTTCACATTTTCTCGTGCAACGCAGCTGCTAGTTCACCTTTCATGCAAAATCTTAAGGTTCTAGCTCATGTCCCAGGTACCAAAGCCGGCTAAAAAGTCAATAATCGATCACTAAAAATTGATTTGTACTGCTTCTTACAGGCTATTACATCAACTTGGAAGCTTCGTCTGTGTTCTACTATTGTGCTTTTAATGTCTCCTCATACCGCAGAACGCGACATAGCTTTGCAGACGATATATGTCACCGTTTAAGAATGATGCGCGGCCAGTGAGACGATCTGACATTAAGTCGATTCAATAAAAAATGACGAAAGCGGACTGATTTCTCATGTTTTTGCTACATATGAACACTTTTCATATTCTCCCGTGCAATGCGGCTGCTAGTCTTCCTTTCAAGCAAAATATTAACGTCCTAGCTCAGGTCCAAGGCACAAAGTAGGGTAAACGTTCAATAATCGATTACAAAACTTGAATTGTACTGTTTCTTACTGGCTATTACATCAACTTAGAAGCTTCTTCTATGTTCTACCATGGTGCTTTAGTGTCTCCGCATACTGCAGCACGCGCCATAGCTTAGCAGTCGATAAATGTAACCATTTCAGAGAGAAGAGCGGCCAATGTAACAACCTTGCTTTAAGTCGGTTCGATAACAAATAAAGAAAACGGACGGATTTCTCAGGTTTTTGCTATATATAAACACTTTTCACATTCTCCCGTGCAACGCGGCTTCTAGTCTTCCTTTCATGCAAAATCTTAAGGTCCTAGCTCATGTCCAAGGCACCAAAGAAGGTAAAAGGTCAAAAAACGATAAATAAAACTTGAATTGTACTGTTTCTTACTGGCTATTACATCAACTTAGAAGTTTCTTCTGTGTCCTACTATGTTGCTTTTAGTGTCTCCGCATACCGTAGCACGCGACATAGCTTTGCTGACGATAAATGTAACCGTTTCAGAGAGAAGCGCGACCAAAGTGATGATCTGGCTTAAAGTCGATTTGATAACAACTGACGAAAACTAGCGAATTTCTCATGTTTTATTTACATATGAACACTTATCACATTTTCTCGAGCAACGCAGCTGCTAGTTCTCCTTTCATGCAAAATCTTAAAGTTCTAGCTCATGTCCCAGGTACCAAAGCCGGCTAAAAAGTCAATAATCGATCACTAAAACTTGATTTGTACTGTTTCTTACTGGTTATTACATCAATTTAGAAGTTTCTTGTGTGTCCTACTATGGTGCTTTTAGTGTCTCCGCATACCGCAGCACGCGACATAGCTTTGCAGACGATAAATGTAACCGTTTCAGAGAGAATAGCGGCCAATGTAACGTGCTTGCTTTAATTCGATTCGATAACACATGACGAAAACGGACGGATTTCTCAGGTTTTTACTACATATGAATACGTTTCACATTCTGCCGAGCAACGCGGCTTCTAGTTCTCCATTTATGCAAAATTTTAAGGTCCTAGCTCATGTCCAAGGCACCAAAGCCGGCTCAAAAGGCAATAATCGATAGTTAAAACGTGAATTGTACTACTTGTTACTGGCTATTACATACACTTAGAAGCTTCTTCTGTGTTCTACTATGGTGCTTTTAGTGTCTCCGCATACCGCAGCACGCGCCATAGCTTTGCAGACGATAAATGTAACCGTTTCAGAGAGAAGAGCGGCCAACGTGACGATCTGGGTGTAAGTCCATTCGATAACAAATGACGAAAAGGGTGGATTTCTCAGGTTTTTACTACATATGAACACTTTTCACATTTTTCCGTGCAACGCGGCGGCTAGTCCTCCTTTCATGCAAAATGATAAGGTCCTAGCTCATGTGCAAAGCACCAAAGAAGGCTAAAAATTCAATAATCGATAACTGAAACTTGATTTGTACTGCTTCTTACTGGTTATTACATCAGCTTGGAAGCTTCGTCTGTGTTCTACTATGGTGCTTTTAGTGTCTCCGCATAACGCAGCACGCGACATAGCTTTGCAGACGATAAGTACAACCGTTTCAGAGAGAAGAGCGGCCAATGTGACGATCAGGCTTTAAGTCGATTCGATAAAAAATAACGAAAACGGACGGGCTTCTCAGGTTTTTACTACATATGAACACTTTTCAAATTCTTCCGTGCAACGCGGCTGCTACACCTTCCATAATGCAAAATCGTAAGGTCCTAGCAAATGCCCAAGGCACCAAAACCGGCTCAAAAGGCAATAATCGATAGTTAAAACGTGAATTGTACTACTTCTTACTGGCTATTAAATCAACTTAGAAGCTTCTTTTGTGTTCTACAATGGTGCTTTTAGTGTCTCCGCATACCGCACCCAGCGACAGTGCTTTGCAGACGCTGAATGTAACCGTTTCAGAGAGAAGAGCGGCCTATATGACGATCTGGCTTAAAGTGGATTTGATAACAAATGACGAAAACGGGCGAATTTCTCACTTTATAACTACATATGGACACTTTTCAAATTTTCCCGTTCAACGCAGCTGCTAGTCCTCATTTCATGCAAAATCTTAAGGTCCTAGCTCATGTCCAAGGCACCAAAGCCGGCTACAAAGGCAATAATTGATAACAGAAACTTGATTGGTACTGCTTCTTACTGGTTATTACATCAACTTGGAAGCTTCTTCTATGTTCTACTATGGTGCTTTTAGTGTCTCCGCATACCGCAGAACGCGACATAGCTTTGCAGACGATATACGTCACCGTTTAAGTGTGATGAGCGGCCAATGAGACGATCTGACATTAAGTCGATTTGATAACAAATGACGAAAACTAGCGAATTTCTCATGTTTTATTTACATATGAACACTTTTCACAATTTCTCGTGCAACGCAGCTGCTAGTTCTCCTTTCATGCAAAATCTTAAGGTTCTAGCTCATGTCCCAGGTACCAAAGCCGGCTAAAAAGTCAATAAGAATCACTAAAACTTGATTTGCACTGCTTCTTACTGGCTATTACATCAACTTGGAAGCTTCGTCTGTGTTCTACTATGGTGGTTTTAGTGTCTCCGCATACCGCAGCACGCGACATAGCTTTGCAGACGATAAATGTATCCGTTTCAGAGAGAATAGCGGCCAATGTAACGTCCTTGCTTTAATTCGATTCGATAACACATGACGAAAACGGACGGATTTCTCAGGTTTTTACTACATATGAATACGTTTCACATTCTGCCGAGCAACGCGGCTTCTAGTTCTCCATTTATGCAAAATTTTAAGGTCCTAGCTCATGTCCAAGGCACCAAAGTCGGCTCAAAAGGCAATAATCGATAGTTAAAACGTGAATTGTACTACTCGTTACTGGCTATTACATACACTTAGAAGCTTCTTCTGTGTTATACTATGGTGCTTTTAGTGTCTCCGCATACCGCAGCACGCGCCATAGCTTTGCAGACGATAAATGTAACCGTTTCAGAGAGAAGAGCGGCCAACGTGACGATCTGGGTTTAAGTCCATTCGATAACAAATGACGAAAACGGGTGGATTTCTCAGGTTTTTACTACATATGAACACTTTTCACATTTTTCCGTGCAACGCGGCTGCTAGTCCTTCTTTCATGCAAAATCATAAGGTCCTAGCTCATGTGCAAGGCACCAAAGAAGGCTAAAAATTCAATAATCGATAACTGAAACTTGATTTGTACTGCTTCTTACTGGTTATTACATCAGCTTGGAAGCTTCGTCTGTGTTCTACTATGGTGCTTTTAGTGTCTCCGCATACCGCAGCACGCGACATAGCTTTGCAGACGATAAGTACAACCGTTTCAGAGAGAAGAGCGGCCTATATGACGATCTGGCTTAAAGTGGATTTGATAACAAATGACGAAAACGGGCGAATTTCTCACTTTATAACTACATATGGACACTTTTCACATTTTCCCGTTCAACGCAGCTGCTAGTCCTCATTTCATGCAAAATCTTAAGGTCCTAGCTCATGTCCAAGGCACCAAAGCCGGCTATAAAGGCAATAATTGATAACAGAAACTTGATTGGTACTGCTTCTTACTGGCTATTACATCAACTTGGAAGCTTCTTCTATGTTCTACTATGGTGCTTTTAGTGTCTCCACATACCGCAGAGCGCGACATAGCTTTGCAGACGATATACGTCAACGTTTAAGAGTGATGAGCGGCCAATGAGACGATCTGACATTAAGTCGAATGAATAACAAATGACGAAAACGGACTGATTTCTCATGTTTTTGCTACATATGAACACTTTTCACATTCTCCCGTGCAACGCGGCTGCTAGTCTTCCTTTCAAGCAAAATCTTAAGGTCCTAGCTCATGTCCAAGGCACCAAAGTAGGGTAAAAGTTCAATAATCGATAACAAAACTTGAAGTGTACTGTTTCTTAATGGCTATTATATCAACTTATATGCTTCTTCTGTGTTCCACTATGGTGCTTTTAGTGTCTCCGCATATGGCAGAACGCGACATAGCTTTGCAGAAGATAAATGTAACCGTTTCAGAGAGAAGAGCGGCCAATGTAACTACCTTGCTTTAAGTCGAATCGATAACAAATAAAGAAAACGGACGGATTTCTCAGGTTTTTGCTATATATGAACACTTTTCACATTCTCCCGTGCTACGCGGCTGATAGTCTTCCTTTCAAGCAAAATCTAAAGGTCCTACCTCATGTCCAAGGCACCAAAGTAGGGTAAAAGTTCAATAATCGATAACAAAACTTGAATTGTACTGTTTCTTACTGGCTATTACATCAACTTGGAAGCTTCTTCTATGTTCTACTATGGTGCTTTTAGTGTCTCCGCATACCGCAGCACGCGACATAGCTTTGCAGACGTTATATGTCACCGTTTAAGAGTGATGAGCGGCCAATGAGACGGTCTGACATTAAGTCGATTGGATAACAAATGACGAAAACGGACTGATTTCTCATGTTTTTGCTACATATGAACACTCTTTACATTCGCCCGTGCAACGCGGCTGCTAGTCTTCCTTTCAAGCAAAATCTTAAGGTCCTAGCTCATGTCCAAGGCACCAAAGCCAGCTAAAAAGTCAATAATCAATACCTAAAACTTGACTTGTACTACTTCTTACTGGCTATTACATCAACTTAGAAGCTCTATCTGTTTTCAACTATGGTGATTTCAGTGTCTCCGCATACCGCAGCACGCGACATAGCTTTGCAGACGATAAGTACAACCGTTTCAGAGAGAAGAGCAAAAAATCTTACGATCTGGCTTTAAGTCGATTCGATAACAGATGACGAAAACGGACGGATTTCTCAGGTTTTTACTACATATGAAACCTTTTCACATTCTCCCGTGCAACGCGGCTGCTGGTCCTGTGTTCATGCTAAATCTTAAGGTACTAGCTCATGTCCAAGGCACCAAAGAAGGGTAAAAATATAATAATCGATAACTACAACTTGAATTTTACTGCTTCTTATTGGCTATTACATCAACTTAGAAGCTTATTCTGTGTTCTACTAT